>NC_091700.1:41997500-43247500 GCF_041296265.1 Equus caballus | reverse complement strand
GGTTGAATTCATCAGCGTGCCTGTCCCAGAGTTTGCAGATAGTGATCCTGCCAACATTGTTCATGACTTTAACAAAGTAAGCCAGGTGTCCCGAACTGTAAAAGGAATGCGAGCTCTTTAATTTATGCTTTTTGTAGTTTTAATTTCGGTATTTGCTAATTTATTCTATTTATAGTTTAGTTTTTACTTTAAGAAAAAAAGGACTTGGGTTTCTTCTGCCCTACAAGATAAACTGTCCACATTCGAAGGGCTCTTTATCTGAAGTGGACTCTCAGTGAACCTGGCCTTCCCCCATCTTACCTCTTTTTCCCTTGCCTTGGATGTCTTAAAGCCCACCTTATGGCTATTCCCCCTTTGCTGCTAAATGGCTATTATTTCCTCTGTGCCCCCCATTTCCTTAGATAAGAGGTGATTTGTTTTCCCATTTCTATGTAGCATTCTCAGAAATCAGTAATTTTAGTTCTGCATCATTTTGTTCATCTGTTTTTAAGCTCTCATTCTACATTTCCTCCCAGCTTTTGAAAATTGTTCGCAATGCAGAAAAGTTGAAGTAAAAATACAGTGACTACTCCAAGTCCTCTGCCTGGTTCCAAAATTTTACATTCTTCATCTCTTTTTCTCTTGTTTGACACTTGATCCCTAGATACTTAAGCTGTTATCTCTTAAGAACGAAGACTTCACCCACATGACCAGGTCATTATCACATCTAAGAACATTAACATGATAATATAGTATTATTTAATATCTAGTTGATATTTAAATTCTCCCAATAATTTTTGTCCCTTCAAACCAGGGTTTTGTTTCTTCCAATCGGGATTCAGACATTTGGAAGTTCAGATGTTACCTTTGGGTTTTACATCTGTGTATAAGTTTGCCATGATGAACATTCAGACATATCATTGAAGTTAGCTTTGTAAACATTTCATGCCTGATACACATCTGATGAGTGTTTATAAACCTGTTTGAAAAATTACTTACCTCAAGGTAATAAACCTCATCCAAAGCAAATAGTACATTATAATAGCTAACACTTACTGAGCTCTTAGAAATCTGAGTGTTTACATGGTTTGGTTTAACTCATTTGAATCCTTAAAACTCTGAGACAGACTTTCTCAACCAGCGTCTCTCAGCTGAACCACAAGAACACAGAAAATCATTTAATAATTGACTGTTACTTCAATTCTCTAAGGATAGTTGTAACTAGTGCTATTCTAGATGCACAGGAGAGAAGTTAATTTTTACATAAGATGTATTGATGCCTTGGAGGGCTTTAGGGCTTACAAGTGAGGGAACTAAATCTATTAATCGGATGATAGGTTATTTGCAGTTTATTTTAATAGTTTATTATTGTCATTTATTATAGAAACAACCCCTGATAAGAATTTTGTTTACTAGTAGCAATAATTTTCCTGTTGCATTACTACTTCCATTCCTATCCCACCAAATTCTTGATTTGTTGAAATGCCAAGTGAGTTACACATTCTAAAGCCAGCCCATTTTAATGGTACAAATTATTCTTAAAAATCCAGTTGATGCCTGTGTTACAAATATTAATCTAATGAAAATGTATCTTTTTCTTCCCAGAAACTCACAGCCTATTTAGATCTTAACCTGGATAAGTGCTATGTGATTCCTCTGAACACTTCCATTGTTATGCCGCCCAGAAACCTACTGGAGTTACTTATTAACATAAAGGTATAAAATTTTCAAATATTTCTTATTAATAATGCTGTTATAGCATCTTGGAATTCCCTGCTGAGAAATTAGCCTTATAGGAGCCCATCTTACTGAACATATAGCTAAAAATTTTAGGAAGAAACTAAGACTTGCAGTTTGGGTTTTTTCCTTTTAATATTCTATATTTTGAAATTAAAATACAATTTCTTAAATTATATTTGTTTTCCTAAAGGGCCAGAGAATAAATAGTAGGCTTGCAAGAAATAAGATGTCTGCTGCAACTTATTCAATTCTATGTTACAGACAGTAGGTAAACAAATGGCATGACACTCTTCCAGTAAAACTTTATGTATAAAAACAGATGGTGGGCAGTAGTTTACCAACCTCTGCTCTGCATTGTAGTCTCTAAGAGTTTTGTCTATTTTCTTCATCTGTTTAATGTATGTTTTGAGATATTCATGTCTATTCCTTTCCAAATGTAGGCTGGGACCTATTTGCCTCAGTCATATCTGATTCATGAGCACATGGTTATCACTGATCGCATTGAAAACGTTGATCACCTGGGCTTCTTTATTTATCGACTGTGCCATGACAAAGAAACTTACAAACTGCAACGCAGAGAAACCATTAAAGGTAATACTTTTTAATGTTAAAGTGTTGCAGAAAAGTTTGTTGTTTCATTTCATTGTGTTAAACTAGATTTAGATATAGGCTAGTCATTGTTGCCAGTATGCTTGCCATGAGTGAGAAAATAAAACTATATTTTATCACAGTAATATCTCTAGATTTCTGAACAATCATCTGAATTCTAAATCGACTCTTTTCAGATAGAGAGAATAGGTGAATGTGAAATGGCATTGCCTGGGGATCCTGTTCCCTCATTTTCCATACAGTCACCCAGTCCAACTTTCCATCCTAGCACCTTGGTTTGGCCATACTGTGCAAGGGTTCTTCTTATCCAGAGGGTGTCTAGAGGAGCTCTTCAGGTGAATGCTTAGAGATCTGGATTCTAAGCAGAGTTTGCCTTGAGGATCATGTTGAAGATAATCAGAGTCAGATTAGTTAGAAAGGAATTTGGCTGAAGAATTAAGAGCACTGACACAACTAATGTAGCTTTGCCAAAACACTTATCCTTTGTTTTCTTACCTAAAAATTAAGGATGAGGGTATCTCTTCATTTCCTTTCCAGATTACTGTACAAATAATGAAAGTACATGTGACAGAGCTGTAGAAAGTAAGAAGTGCCATTCTAATACACTGTGATGTGATTTCTTTGGAACTGTGGCATCCAGTACAAGTGCTTTCTTGGCTTTTTGTTAGCACTTTTAATAATGCTGTTCTCTCACCTCAGGGTGATCAGTCACCTGAAACCTACTGCTTGATTTCTTACATTTTAAAATTGTCTTTATTCTTCGTAACTTTTTAAAAAGCCAGACTTATACATATAATAAAATTCACCCTTTTAAATGTGTAGTTCTGAGTTTCAACAAATCACCACCACAGTCAAGATATAGAACATTTCCGATAGGTCATAAATTTATATGTATAGCATTGTTATTGTTAATAATATTCGTTAAGACACTTAGTTCAGAAAAGAGAAGACAATTATTTTCTCCAGTGTTAAAAAATCAAACTATAGAAGTCCATGGAATATAGAGTGAAATATTTCTATATGTCTAAATAATAACTGTGAAGATTAATATGAATGTTTATTGCTCAAGAACCAGAAATTAAAAGACTTTTCCCTCCCAAACAGGTATTCAGAAACGTGAAGTCAGCAATTGTGTTACGATTCGGCATTTTGAAAACAAATTTGCCGTGGAAACTTTAATTTGTTCTTGAACAGTCAAGAAAAACATTACAGAGAAAAGTTAAATATCACAGCATAACCCCGCCCTTTGTATTTTGTGCAGTGATTATTTTTTAAAATCTCCTTTCATGTAAGTAGCAAACAGGGCTTCACTATCTTTTCATCTCATTAAGTCAATTAAAACCATTACCTTTAAAAAAATCTTTTCTTCTTTCTAAGTGTGGTGTCTTTTATCTTGAATTAGTAGTTGTATGAAGTCCTAAATAATAGTACACTTCACCATAGATCTTAGGTATTAGGAAGAACTTAAATTTCTTTAAATCATTTAACCAGATTTTTACGTTTTAATTATGCATTTTCTAGAGAAGGGGTTACTAAAGAATAATCACATATATGCATACGTAAAAATGGACCACAGTGACTTATTTGTAGTTGTTAGTTGCCCTGCTACTTAGTTTGTTAGAGCATTTGAGCACACATTTTAATTTTCCTCTAATTAAAATGTGCGGCATTTTCAGTGTCATATTTAACTATTTAGAGTATGATTTCCACCTTGATGTTTTAATAACCTTGGCATCTGCTGTAATAATATTTTAGAAAATGTTTGGAATTTAAGAAATAACTTGTGTTACTAATTTGTATAACCCATATCTGTGCAATGGAATATAAATGCCACAAAGTTGTTTGACTAAAGGACTGTGTGTTGTTTTTCCCATATAATAAAACCAAAGAATAATTTGGTTCTTCATATCTAAAGATAATCTATGTAAAAGAAGAAACAATTTCTTGAAAGTCCAGTTCTTTATATACTGTGGGTGAAATCAGAGATTTTTTTTAAAAAATAAAAGTAAGCTTTTAAAATAACGAACTACATTCTTCATGGATACTATTAAAGTACTCAACTTTGAAAGATGCTGTTTACTACATTTTAAAATAATGCTTTTGTATTTAATGGAAGGGCTATTCTTAAACCTGAAGTTTCCAGGGAGCATGAAATAGAGTGCTTTCTGAGAATGTCTCCCTCACAAGTGGAACATTTTGAGTTATAGTGGTGATTCTTACACTTCTAAGGTTGCTTGCTTTCTGAAATAATTCAGAATCCACCACCTTTAAAATGTCCAAGAGTAATTTCACTGTAAATTCCTAAGACAAAGAAAGTTCAATTCTGAATTTAGGAAGTCAGAATTTTTAAAGCTTCACAGACCCATAAAGGATTTAGTCTAGGAACCAATTCCAGTCCAAAAATATATTAGATTCCTGGCTCTAGTTTCATTTCAGTAAGACTTCAAGAGCTTTAGGCTAGCTAGTCAGATATTCAGAGATTGAGGATTTATTTTAGAAGAGAATATATTCTGATAAAATGAGAATTGCTTTTCCCTACCTTCCAGGTTCTGAAATTTCATGATTTGTCAGGGGGCTGAACATTTAGTAGCACATTATTCGTTTATTCAGCAAATACTGATACTTACTGAGCATCTTTTATCTGCCTGGCACATAGCATTAAGCATTGAAGATACATCTGTGAAGATGAAAGACAACTGCTGCCTTAAAGGAGACACACAATCTAGTGAAAGGGACTGATGAATAACCTACTAATTACAGTACGGTTGTGATCAGTACTGTAATGGGGAAGAATAGCTCCAAGAGCTTTGGGAGTGATTCGGAGGGACAGTGAGATTTTTAGAATGTGAAGTGCATGGGACCAGGGCATGGAGGACTTTATCTGCCATCCTGAAGACTTCATTCAATAAACCATGGGCTGCTATTGAAGGTTTGTATTTTGGAAGGAGCATTTTAGTTTCTGTTTTCCCACTGATAATAGTAATGCTGTATTCGTTAGGATAGATGAACGGCTCTAATAACCCCAACATCTCAGTGGCTTCAGACAGCGGGTGTTTGTCTGATTACATCATATTCCAATGTGGCAGGATTGCTTCAGGCTCCCAGGGACCCAGACTTTTCCATCTTGTAAGAATGCCATCTTTGAATCCTTAAACTTGCCATGGAAGGAGAGGAGCTAGAGTGGTAGATACTGCAGGAGTTTTATGACCAGCCCTGACAGGCACACAACACTTCTCCCCATTTCCATTGGGCAGAGCCCAGCCATATAACCCCAGGCCAATGGTAAGGGAGGTGGTGAAATGTATTCATCATACGTACCTAGGAAGAGTGTCCAAATGGTTGGCTGAACGCACAGCATTGTCTTTACTACAAATGGACAATTGAATGAATGAATGCATGCATGAAAAAAATCACTAGAAAATAAAGCTCATCCACAATTCCATCACTTGGAAATAATGAAATCCTAAGATTTTCAGTGTGTGTGTTTAAAACTTGTGTTATTTTACTACGACAGCAACATGCTTTTGGTAGATTTGGAAATTATATAAAAGCACAAGGAAAATAAAAGTTGTATATTCCCTATCAAGGGCTCTCTGACTTTTTTTGTTATTTTGGTGTGTACACTTGACTACTTCTGTGTCTTTACTGTTTTACAGTCTTTTCCTCCCCTTAATATATCATAAACACTTTCCTATATCATTGAAAATTCTACATTTTAAAGGCTGTATTATATTTATCATGGTTATACCATAATTTCCTAAAAAGTTCTCTCTTGTTGGACAATTTGGTTATTTATGACATTTTTCCCATTAAAAATGCTGAGATATGTTCCTTTTAGTAAGCTTTTATGTACATATCCATGATTATTTCCATTTGTTCTTGCAATTATTTTTCCTTTTGCATTTCTCTTCAAAAAATTACCCAGTAATAAATGTAAATAGTTAGAAATCAAACAATATCAAAGGGAACTTTTCTTTTTAAAAAAAGGGCAGTGTCCTTCCCTGTGACCAGATCTCTTTTAACTGTTAATTCTGATACTTATTTCAATATTTCTCCTCATACTTACAGTGCTATTTTTAATATCTCTTTATGTCTTCCTCCCTAATCTGTACCTTTTATTTCCGTTTCTTGCTTTTCTGCATTAGCAAGGACCTCCAGTACAGTGTTGAGAAGTGGTGAGAGGCAACGTTCCTTGCCTTATACCTGATATTAGTGGGAAAGCTTCGAGTTTCTCACCATTAAGTATCATGTTAGCTGTAGGTTTTTTGTAGATGGTCTTTATCAAATTGAGGAAGTCCCCTTTTATTTCTAGTTTACTGAGTTTTTATCATGAATGGGTGTTGGGTTTTGTCAAATGCTTTTTTCTATCTGTTGATAGATCATGTGATTTTTCTTTAGTCTGTTGATGTGATAGATTACATTAATTGATTTTCAAATGTTGAACCAACCTTGAATACCTGCAATAAATCCCACTTGATTGTGGTGCTTAATTCTTCCTATACTTTTTTGGATTTGATTTACTAATATTTTGTTGGGGATTTTTGCAGCTAGTTCATGGGTGATATTGGTCTGTTGTTTCCTTCTAATGTCTTTGTTTTGTTTTTGTATTAGGATAATGCTAGCCTCATAGAATGAGTTACAAAGTATTCCCTCTGGTTCTGTCCTCTGAAAGAGATTGTATAGAGAGAGTTGGTATAGTTTCTTCCTTAAATGTTTGGTAGAATTCAGTGAACCCATCTGGGCCATGTGTGTTTTAGAAAGTTATCATTTATTGATTGCATTTCTTTAGTAGATGTAGACCTATTCAGATCATCTCTTTCTTCTTGTGTAAGTTTTGGCAGATTTGGTTTATTTCTTCTGGGTTATCAAATTTGTGGGCATAGAGTTGTTCATGGTATTCCTTTATTCTTTTAATTTCCATGGGATCTATAGTGATGGCCCCTCTTTCATTTCTGATACTAGTAATTTGTGTCCTCTGTCTTTTTTTCTTAGTTAGCCTGGCCAGGCACTTAATGATTTTATTAATCTTTTCAAAGCACTAGCTTTTCATTTAGTTGTTTTTTCTCTATCAATTTCCTGTTTTAAATTTCATTGATTTCTGCTCTCATTCTTACTATTTCTTTTGTTCTGCTTACTTTGGATTTAATCTGCTCTTTTTCTGGTTCCTAAGGTAGAAACTTAGATTATTGCTTTTAGGTCTTTCTGCTTTTCTAATGTACGCGTTCAGTGTATACATTTCCCTCTAGAAACTGCTTTTGCTGCATCATGCACATTTTCACAAGTTGTATTTACATTTAGTGCAAACTATTTTTTAATTTTTCTTAAGATTTCTTCTTTGATCCCTATATTATTTAGAAGTGTGTTGTTTAATCTCCACATATTTTGGGTTTCTCCAGTTACCTTTCTATCATTGATTTCTAGTTGAATTCCTTGTGGTCTGAGAGAACACATTGATTTCTATTCCTTTAAATTTGTCAAGGTGTGTTTTATGGCTCAGAATGTGGTCTGTCTTGGTGAGTGTTCCATGTGAGCCTGAGAAAAATGTGTATTCTGCTGTTGTTGGATGAAGTAGTCCATAGCTGTCCATTATATCCAATCGATTGATGGTGGTGTTGTGTTTATGTCTTTACTGATTTCTGCCTCCTAGTTCTATCCATTTTTGAGAGAGGGGTATTGAAGTCTCCAACTATGATAGTGGAGTAATCTGTTTCTCCTTGCAGTTCTATCAGTTTTTGCCTCATGTAAGTTTGATGTTCTGTTGTTTGGTGCATATATGTTAAGAATTGTTATGTCTTGGAAAATTGACCTCTTTTTCATTTTGTAATGCTCTCCTTTATCCGTGATAACTTTCCTTAATTTAAGGTTGACTCTGTTTGAAATTAATAGAGCTACTCCTGCTCTCTTGTGATGACTGTTACCATGGTATATATGTAAGTGCAGATATCCACAGTCCTTGGATATTCTGTTTTGTCTTTTTTTCCCCAGTCTTTGTTCTTTTTGCTTTTCAGTTGTTGAGGATTCTCTTGGTATATCCTCTACCTCATAGATTTTTTTCCTCAGCCATTTTCCAGTCTACTAATAAGCCCATCAAAGGCATTCTTCATTACTGTTACAGTGTTTTTTATCTCTGGCATTTCTTTTCAGTTCTTTGTTAGGATTTCCATCTCTCTGCTTACATTTCCCATCTGTTCTTGCATGCTGTGTACTTTATCCATTAGAGCCCTTAGCATATTAATCATAGGTTTTAAAAAGATTCTCAGGCTGATAATTCCAACATCCCTGCCATGTCTGGTTTTAATGCTGACTCTGTCTCTTCAAATTGTGTTTTTTGCCTTTTAGTATGCTTTGCAATTTTTTCTTCATAGCCAGATGTGATGTATGCTAAAAAGGTAAAAGGAACTGCTGTAAATAGGCCTTTAGTGATGTGGTAGTGAGGTGTGGGGAGGGGAAGTGTTCTATAGTCCTGTGGTTAGGTCTCAGTCTTAGGCTGTGCCTCTGGTCTGTGAACTTCACAAGTGTTCCTCAGATTTTTTTCTCCCTCCCTCTACTGAAACACAAGGGGATTTTTCTCTGATGTTTACTGTGGGAACCTGGTTGAACTCCGGGAGGTAAAATTCACAGATTATAGGGGCTCACCCATAACTGGGTCCCCCTGGAGTTTCTAACTCTCAAGAGTTGTCCACACGGAGCCTCCAGCACGTCATCAATTACAGTGCAGGTTTGTCCCCCTGGCACTGGTTTCCACCGGTGAGTCTGTGCTCCAGGAAGTGGTGACTCTCTGCATTCACCTGTCTGACTCTGACCTTGGGGGCAGCAGTTTGTCCTGCATCCTCCCTTCTCTTATGGATCTGGGAAGAGCTGTTGATTTTTCATTCTGTTTGGCATTTTACTTGTTACTTCAGAGTGGCTACTTCCAAGCTCTATTTATATTCGAAAGACTGATATATTTTTAACAACATCATCTTCTGTTACAACAAGGTTTTATTTATACATCTACTCGTCCTTACACGCATGTATATGTACATCTATATACAGGCCTTCATCTTCTCATTTTTGCAGTGCAGTTGCAGGACAAATTTTAGTTCAATCAGTAATCACAATTTACATTACTATGACTTAATATTCAGCTCAAAGCTCAGAAGGGGTACTATGGTTACACTTCCTTTTTTTTTTTTTTTTGATTAATTGCCTTTTCCACTCATAATTTCTAATAAATCTAAGGATAAGAATTCCAATCTTCTCTATCAGATTGGCTACCCAGTAATCACTAGTTTTTATTTTTCAAAATACTGAAATATCAATGATCCCCTTTTTTGGAGACCTCCCTCAGAACTCTCAGTCTTGCTTCGCTCTGAACTGAGAGCTGTTGTAACTTGTCCCACGTGTCATTCTGGCACTTTATGGCTTCCCCCATGTGTTTGTTTTTCACTTTCCCTTTACTAGATCCAATATTTTCTCTTGTTTTTGGTCTGGTATGTATTTTCAATTACCTTGTAAGAAAGTGTGGATGAGAAACACATCGCTGATGTTACTCAGGTTTTCAGTCTAATGAATGGAACCTATTTTTTCATTCTAGAACTTTTTGGGATCTTTACGCCTTGTGTTCTGATCCTTCACAATGATCTACCTCATAGGTCTTCCTTCATCTTTCAGTTTATAAATTATTCTTATTTCTTCAATAATTTCTTCCACTCTTCATTCTTGCTGGAATTTCTGTTAGTCTGTTGGACCTCGTAGATTGATTCTCTATGCATCTTTGCTTGCCTGTTTTCATATCTGCTTTACTGTTCTTTCCAAGAGATTTCATTCCTCAGAGCTCTTTATCCTCTGTTCTGGCCTCTGTCTCTAAATATTAGTGCACGTATTGTTGTTGAAACCCCTATTAGTATCCACAGGTCTTATTTTCTGGAGTCCTTAGATTACCAGATGCAAGTTTTTCATTCTGCCTTTTGCCACCTGCAACTGGAATTTTATCCTCCTACCCCAACTACCTGCCCATGTGGATTTAGGCTGCCAGCCACGTGGATCACTTTTCTAACTACCTGGCCAGCGTGGACATCCTTCCCTTACACCCCTGAATTACTAAGCTTTAAGGTCATCATTGCCAATAACTGAATTAACTACTTAAATGGAAAAGGCTTATACTTTTCTATAACATAGTGGTTTCCATAGCATTTTTAAAGGTTTTGGTATAATCATCTTAATAAAACACTGGACATTTCAAAACATTTACAATCATTGGTTTGACCATTTGGTTCACCGTGTTACCCATGATTTTACTTCATTCCCATCACTATGAAAGGAAGAGTCTTAATTCAGAGTCAGTTGAATAGAGATGACCTGTTCACCCACACTTGGTGAGTCAGGTGTCTCCCAGGAATTTCAGAACTCCAGTTCTGGGTTGTACCCTCTGAATTCATGTGCCGTGCCTGTGACTGCAGTTTTGATGTGGCATGGACTTGGAGAAACCAGAGGGCGAAGGGTGTGAGTGAAAAGGTGGCAGAGAGGACTGCCCAGTTTCCTGGTGGGTTGCAGGAGACTCAGCTCTATTCCCTGTCCCTGAATTCCATAAGGCACTCCATCTTGTGTGTGTCTGTACCTTACCTAAGAGAGCTCTAATCTGGCTCTTTCCAGCAACATCTGTCCCTCTTGTGCTGGTTGAGAGAAGAGCACAGAAATCAGAAGATTAAAATCTTGGCAAATTGTTAGGACTCTGATCAAGACCATTGATTTGTGACACAGCAGTGAGAATCTCTGTCTCAAAAGGAGACAAAATAGTAGATGTGAAAATGCTTTGTACAGCTTTGTACAGTTGGCAATCAATGCTTTCTGCGGACCCTGTCGCTGCTATATGTTAACAAGTAAACAACTCATATTATTTCTTAATGTATGTTCTTTCATTTCTGCTTTTCCTGTATCCCTTTTAGATTCTCCACACCTCTGTTAATAAGTGGAATGCAAAATAATGGTAATAATAATACACAGTGTTCTAAATGATATTTATCTGAAATAGAAGTAGAAGTGTAGAATGTAAAGAAACTCAAAGGCAGTTTAATAATGTAAACGAAAAGCAAATGGATTGTTGGAGTGAAAAGGTCCGGATTCCATATTTGAATGTGGTTATGAGTTGGCTGAATCTATAAGATTCTGCTAAGTGCACATTTAATAGTTTACTAGACAGCCCCTCTTCCACCCAGTGAAGAGTTTTTTGCCCAGAATTATATAAGTCCTACTCCAAGTGTTGGACACCAACCCTTGCATGTTTAATTCTTTAAGACCTAGCTTTCTAGATAAGTACTTAATGTGTATCTGTTTATAAAAAGTACAACCCTTCATCTCCACAAAACTACAGAGCTATCAGCCTGTTGATTGTTTCTTCCAAAGTCGATGCTGGCTTTCTTCTCCCTGGGTCTTTCTCATTAATGTATTACATGAGGAAGAAGCATGGTTTAGTCTCAGCTCTCTTAATATTGATCATTGTTAGGCTTTTATCTTACTGGGAAAATAATCACAATTTAAGATTTTTTGGAACTATTTCCTGTCGATCCCACACTCTTAATTCTGCCAGCCTTCTACCGTAGATTAGTCCTGAGAAGCAGAAGCGGTGGGAATGGGCTCTTGAGGCTCAAAATCAATGCCTAAGTGGCATAAAACAAGACAGTCCTAGCTCTCGCCTGCTTATATTTGTAAATAATTTGATGGGACTTTTATATTCACTTTAAACTTATATTTGTATTCACATTTTCATTGTAAAAATCACATAGTATAGAAATGTTGACAGTAAAAAGTGAATGCCCTCTCTTTCTACCATCCTCCTCTCCAGTCCTATTCTCCATGGGAGACCACTGTTTACAATTTAATGTATAACGTAATTTTTAGATGACCTGGTTTTTGCCCTAGTAAGATGAAAACGCCTTCCTCTGGTCAGAGGGCTTGGTCTTACCTGTCATGAACTGACAGTGTGTTTAAGAAGCCCAAGCCAGAAACCCTAAATACTCTGCACAGTCCCAACATCTTCCTGGTCTTCTGCAGTCATGGTTTAACCCCTCTCACCACATCCGCTTCTGCACCCCTACCATCCATTCTACACACTGTGGCCACAGTGATCTTTGCAAAACATGAATCTGATGTTTTCTTTATCACATCCCCTGCTTAAAACACTTTCAGGGCCTCCCCTGGCTCTTAGGATAAACACCAAAATACTTAATGCTGCATGGTCCAGTTCCAACCCACCTCTCCAGCCTCATCTGAATCACACTCCCCTTTGCTCTTTGCATCCTGCCACACTGGCTACCTTATAGCTACACGGTAAGTCCTATTCTCCCTCCCTTAAAAATTATTCCCATCTGTGTCCCACCATGCCCTTTAGTTAGTTTCTAGTCAACCTTCAGAATTCAGTTCCAAGTCCCTCCCTCAAGCGAAACCTTTCCTGAAGCATTAGGAAAGGTTCTCTTGTTTCACGATTTCATAGCATCATATATTTCTTCTTTGTGGCATTAAATATGATTAAAATTTTATATTTTGCCATCGTTTGATATATTTCCCCTGCTGGATTCCTCAGTGTCTTAATAGGGTGCCTGGCACATAGTTGGAGCTCTTAATTATTTACTTAGTGAATGAATCACCCCTCTGTACCACCCTTGTCACTCTATTCTGGATAATATCACATTTCCCAACCAGTTGTCTAGATGTCTCTTTCAAAACCTATGCCAGCTTTCTCCTCAAATCGATTCACTCTGGATCTGAGTTGCTTTAAATATAAATTTCATCTTGTCTTTCTTTTATAAAATTCTGTAATGGAGTTCTGCTGCACTTAGGCAAAAAAGCCAAACTCTTTCCAAGCCCTAAAATTGTGCCCTCACTAGACTTCTCTCACCACTTCTCTGTTTTTATCCATCCTCTTTCTGTTCTGGCCTTCCTATAAGCGGGTCGCCCGGCCGGAAACAGTTCTCTCTCTCCCTGCTCCCCCAACCCCCATTCCCTCAACCTAAATATTCAGTTAACTCCTACTAAACCTTCAAAGCTCAGATTAAAAGTTTCCTCACAGAGGCCACCATAGCTCTCTTTATTTCTTTTAACTTCCATGTTACTTTATCTGTCTCCCCGAAACCTTCCGCTAGGCTATCAACAAAGCGTACTCACCACTCTGTCCTCTCTACTTGGTGCGTAGTATGTCTTAACACTGGATAAAGGAATAAACTAACTTCTTGGTCAACTGTAGCTAGAAAAACAAAAGAGTTCAATATCAACTTCATTACAACCAAAGTATTTTTTGGCAGACAATCTCCAGCCTTCAAATGGACAATTCAATTAATATTTGTGAAATGAATGAACTACATTTTTGTGAATCAACTCATTCAGCTGCTGAGGGTTTTACTTGGAGGCTGTTTTATCCTGGGAGGCTCACTGTTCAAAGACATACCCTTGTTCTAAATAAAATGTTCTGTGGGGGCCATATTAAGATTTTTATATGAAAGAGGTGATTGATAATACATATTCCCAAATGTTTCAAACCAAGATGACGTCTTTTTGCACACTCTACAGAGTGGATTTGGGGCCAGATGCTCTTCCGCATTCAAAAGGATACCAACATTCTTTTAAGGCTCAGTGATTATCAAAGAGGGTGGCGGTAAGTTTTAAAATGCAGGGGGAATAATTGGTTGTCACAAGAACTGGAGATGCTATTTGTATTTAATGAGTAGGGCCAAGAATTCTAAATGTCTTGAAAGTACAGATGACTGCACAACAAAGTATTGCCCTGCCTAATTTGTCGATTAAACTCCTGCTGGGAAGCATGGACAGAGACTCAGAAGTGAGTTTCCTGAACGCCAGGGATAAAGGCATCCATGAAACTCCCGACTAAGTAGAGCCAGGCACAGGCGTGGTTTTCCATTCGGGCATCAATATGGCAGTTTCTTGGAACATTTCTTATAACAAAATATGTAGTTAGCCAAATACAAATTTAGTAGCATGTCTAGTTTTAATCAATTCTAGAGAACACTTTTGTCAACCCCTAATTATCTGATATCCAACTCATGTCACAAACCCAGCAGAGGCGTCCAAGGAAAATGAGCCTGTAAAATCTGGAATGAGACTCTGGATTCTATCCCCATAGCCAGTTGGGACTCTTGAAAACTCCTCCACCTTGAATGCCTTCCTTTAGCTCCCCATAGAAATGCCTTCACGGAACCAGGACTTAATATTACTCTCTTGACTTTTGTTGAGGATTGATTGAAATGAAAATGAACCTTCA
Organism: Equus caballus; assembly: GCF_041296265.1. Taxonomy (NCBI): domain Eukaryota; kingdom Metazoa; phylum Chordata; class Mammalia; order Perissodactyla; family Equidae; genus Equus; species Equus caballus. Next base: position 43,232,919 of record NC_091700.1, on the reverse strand, counting down.
ATTTTTAGAAAAGTGCTAGTGGAAATATTACATAATATCTAGTGTTTCTTATCTACATATTCTGAAATTTAGTGTTAGGAAAATTCTCTCTCTTCTGATACATGCTGACATTAGACAATAGGGCAAAATAACTTATTTGTTTCCTTTGTGCCTTGGTTGCTGGGAAGCTCGGAGTTAAACTTTTGTTCAATTAGATTAATTACTTTTAGTCTAGATTTTTTTGTATATAGCCCTTTAACTAGTTGACTCACATTTTGTTGTGTATTTTAGATAGAATTTACATGCGATAAAATGCACACAAGCGTTCAATGCATTTTGACAATTTTATATGTCCATGTTAAGAATCATCAGAACATTTTCATCACCCCACAAAGTTCCCTTGTGCCCCTTTCCAGTCGACATCCCCTCCCTCTGCTGCAACTGCGTTCTGGTTTCTATGGCTATAGATTAGTTTTTGGCTGTTCTTGAATTTTATTTGAATGGAATCATACAGTATGTAATCTTTTGGTCTGGCTTTTTTCTCTGAAGATAACATTTCTGACATTCTTCCATGTTGTTGCATGAATCAGTAGTTCTTTCTTTTCAATTGCTGAGTAGTATTTCACTTTTTTAATATGCCACAATTTGTTTATCATTTTTCGTGCATATGTACATTTTGGTTGTTTTCAGTATTTGGCTATTATGAATAAAGTTGCTAAGAACATTTGTGTACAATTCTTTGTGAACAGCTCATTTTTTGAAATCTTTGTTTAACGATTTCATTGTGAAAGCATCTTTATTGAAAATCTCCTATTTTTATGAGGTGAGGAGTGAATAAAATATAAATAATGAACACATGAAAATATAGCAGTCCCTGTGTAACTAGATATATAGTCATAACAAACACTAAAAACAACTTACAAACTTTGGTTTCCCATTGTATTAGAATTGAAGCCCAAGCCAAATAAACGTCTGCAATTTGGATACCTTCTTCTTTAAATTCCCCCTAGGGTATAGGCTGCTAGCTTTTCAAATCTCCATTTTCCTTGTCCAACAGTCATACCAGACTTAACACATTCAAAGCCAAACTTGATTTCCAGTCTCCAAACCTGGCCTTCCCATGGTTTCCTTACCTCAACTCTTTTTTCTACTCATTGTCACTTCATTAGATAGGTCTTGCCCGATCCTCTTTTCTGAAGTGAGTGCCACCTCCACACCCCAATGCTGGAAGTGTCATATTCTTACTTAGCCCGACGCAGGCCAGACCATGAAGACTGCTTCAAGTTTGAGGATGGGCAAAAATAATGACTAGAATTTGGCTCAAGATTCCTGGTAAGCAGTGCAAAGAATAAACAAATAAGAAAGTGACTGGGGGCACTTTCCCACAGGCTCCCTTGTCTTCTCATGGAGGCTCCTCTGGGATTTGGTGTCTCCACAGCCCACCTGGAGTGAGATGTCCACCAGGATAGAGGAGCATAAAACTGTGGGCTCTGCCTCACCCCCTCCAGCCCCCAGCCATTCGACAACTAGAAACAACCTGTACTGTCTTCTCATTCTGCTGCGGAGCGAGACAGGTCAAGGAGGCCTTGTGCCTGGGTGTTCTTGTGGCTTTGACAATATCCCCGTATCTACGCCTCCACTCCAGTAGGGCCTGTGAGGTTTCTACTCTGCCCCCTTAGCCCCCTTAGGTGCTTTCCTGGCCATGACCAACCACAATGCCTTATTTTCTCCATGGTTCTTTTCATCACCTGAACTATTATGTATTTATTTTCGTACTTGTTTATTGTCTGTCACCCCAAGTAAAATGTAAGTTTCCTGAGAACAATTTACTTTTTTTTTTTTTTGCTTTTTCTCCCCAAATCCCCCCAATGCATAGTTGTATATTTCAGTTGTGAGTCTTTCTAGCTGTGACATGGGGGACGCCACCTCAGCATGGCCTGACGAGCGGTGCCATGTGCACGCCCAGGAACCAAACCAGTGAAACCCTGAGCCGTGGAAGAGGAGCACGCAAACTTAACCACTTGGCCAAGGGCCGGTCCCAAGACTTTACTTTTTTTGTTCATGTCGTATCCCCAGTACCTAGAATAGCACCTGACACATAGTAGATATTCAATAAATATTTGCTGAATTAATTTTGTTCAATGTATTTAACATGTTTCTATGTAGTCTCCTTCTAAAAAATTGGCATTATTGTGTAGATGTCAGTGACTGCTGATGTCAAATCAAAGCAAACCTCCCTTTTTGTTTTTCTCTTTCCTTTTAGTTTTAGAATTTTATTTAGGGGTTAGAATGGTCATGGGAATGCAAGTTGCATACATCTCAGATTTGGTACTAATTTTGTTGCCATGTTAAGAAAGTGAGCTGGGCTTTGCATCTTTAGTAGCCAGCGTGTAAGAAAACCTGTTTTCTTATTTTAATATCTAAAGTTCAAATTACCTCTAATATAGGGATCCCCTGAATCTGATAATGATGAATCGCATTGGAGAATAAAAGATGGCAAAAAGCGTGCTGAAATTTAGACTGATTCACAAGGAAAAGGCCTCTTGGAAACAACATTCTGAGAAAGGTCCTGCTTGTAAAAAATCTGCATGTTTTGCGGTCTGGATGGGTATGAATGGTACAGAGACTCAAAATAGAAATTGTAGCTTCTTCTCATTGATTCATTCCAACAAATAATTTTATAAAGTACGTAGTATATCAGATACTCACTTCAAATATGTAATCCTAATTGTGATCTATTTTTTTTCAAAGTGAACATTGTCTCTTTAGTAAAATATTTTCTACTAGATGATCCAGAAAATCCAACTCTCTGGGGGTCAATAAGTAACATTCGATGAGCATGCATGTGTGCCAATTACAGCTAAACTCTGCCCTGAAGCAGCGTGCGATTTCTATTTGCCTGGGCGTAGCCGTTGAAAGGAGAATAATAAGCTTGACTCTCTTTCTTTCTAAGTCTCATTGCTTCCAGTAAAAGAAAATACGTTGACTCTTAAAACTGTTTTATAGATTATCCCTTTTTATAATATGGAAACAACTAAAATTTTTTGGCAGGTTTTGATAGGATATTTGATATTGACATAATATCACTTGATATTATGTCAGCTCATTCTGGAGCCAAGGGTGGGACTCATGCCTGGGAGGGTTGTGAATCTTGTATATCTGACTCATCCTCCCCAAACGCTCAAAGACCGTGGTCAGGAAGATGGTTACTATGGCTCATGCAAGAACAAGGGCATTCCACCCGCCAAACTCTGGTCAGATTTAATAAATATGGAAAAGAGTAATCAGCTTTTTAAGAGGCCACGTATACATAAAAACTGAATCTGCAAAGTCAAAAATTCATGTGGCTCCTGTGAAGGACTGCTAAATTAACAAGTCTGGTATAGATCAACTCTAGGCAGAGGGGTTTGGCTAAAGAGGAAGAGGGCCAGTTCTGGCTGGTCACAGAGCCACACACACAAGGCATTGGCGGTAAGGAGAATTTAAACCAGAGCAGAAAAGTCACAGAGAGAAAGAGTTCAGATCAAAAAAATCCCTAAACAACAAAACAAAGCACACAAACAAAAAAAAACTCCACAAGAAACCTAAGGTAATTGGCAGAAACTTCCTTATTTCAGTGTTGTTGACTCTGTCAATACAGTTCCCTTAAAACAATGAGCTTAAGACAAGGTGTGACCTGTCGTTAATCTGTTATGTCACAGAGTGGATCCTTATCCAGAAAATGGAAGGTCCCTTCTCCTGTGAGTCCTACCTTACCCAGAAGCTGTGGGCTTCCTGGAATGACTGTTAAAAATCCCACATCTCCTGGCAATGACTTTGAAACATAACTTTCAATATTACTTGACCCACACATGGTGTGTGACCAAAACAGAGGACCAGGTAGAGAGCACAGCAAGGAGAGAGCAGGAACAGAAGAGAACCTTGCCCATTGACCACTACCTTTTTGTTTTTTAAAGATTACATACATCTTTCACGTTTTATTATGGAAATTTTTGAACAAAGACACGAAAGTAGACATAATAGTGTAATAACTTCTCATGAGCCCATCAGTCAGCTTTACCTGTTAGCAAAATTTGTCTTTCTCATTTCATCTATCCCTTGCTTATTTTATCTTATTTTTATTTCTGCTGGAGTATTTTAAAGCAATTCTCAGATGTTATATGATTTCCCCCATAAATACTGCAGTACATATTTCTTTTTTAAACAAAATCACAATACTGTTATCTCATCCTCAACAAAATTAACATTAATTCTCTTTTTTTTCCTGAGGAAGATTAGCCCTGAGCTAACAACTGTGCCAGTCTTCCTCCACTTTATATGTGCATTGCCACCACAGCATGGCTGGTGAGTGTATGTCTGCACCCAGGATCCGAACCCGTGAACCTGGGCTGCCAAAGTGGCGTGCACTGAACTTAGCCACTACACCATGGGGCCGACCCCAAAATTAATTCTTTTTATCATCTAATACACATCTAAATCTGTGTTCAGATTTCCTCGGCTCAAAAATGGCTTTTTATAGTTGGTCTGTTTGAACTGGGATTCAAGCAAGGTCTATTCTTTGCATTTAGTTGCTATATCCCTTAAGTCTATTTAAATCTGTGAGTTCATCTCCCCTTCTCCACCCCCTGTCATTTGTTGATTGAAAAGTTGGGTCATGTGTCCTGTAGAATTTCCCAAATTTTGAATTTTTCTGATTGGGTTTCCACGGTGTCATTTAAAATTTTTCTGAATCTTCTTAATTTTTGCTAATTGTACATTTGTAAACTCATGCATAATAAACTGCTAATTAGATCTGGAGGAGTGATACAATTCAGCTTATTTATTTATTTTGGCAAGAAAACTTCATTGGCTGTGGTGTGATCTTCCTGCTGCATCACATAACCAGAACGACGTTCAGTTTGATGAATGGGTTCAGGTGGGTTTATATAATCTACTTAAAATTCTTAATTATAAACATAAGTCATTCATTGTGGAAAAATTAGAAACTATAGATAGCAATAAAAAACAAAATAAAAAGCAAATGTATTCCCTCAATCCCAAAAGATTACTGTTTACATTTGGTATATGCATTTCCAGGTTTTTCTATTTCGGTTGATTAATCTTGAAAATTTCTCTCCATCTCCCTTTAAATATCATCCAAGAAGTCCTTTGCTTAATGAATATTTTAGGGTGGCTTTTATTTTCTGTGATACCAGGAAGATAGAAGGAAGGGAAAGAGCGTGCAGTCTGAGACCTGCTGTATAGCAGCTGTCTTTACATTATCTTTTACTTATCCTCACAATGACCTTGTCAGAGAGGTATTATATTCCCATCTTATTAAGAGGAAATTGAGACTCAGACCTCTTGGAGCCTTTAACTCTGAGTCCAAAGAGTCTTGAAGTCTTCTGATTCCAAACCCCAAATCCTAACATTCATTTCCTTCCTGAACTTTGTGGTATTGATATCAAACAGGACCATTCTGCCTACTCAGTTAAAAATGCACTTGCTGGGCATGAAAAAACTTAATAGTTGCTTAAAATGCTTGAGAGATTTTATTTGATACTTAGTAAGGTAAACTCATTTAGATGTATAAAAACAAAGTACAGAAAATTTTTTCAGAGATTAAAAAAAAGTTTTGTATGTTTTCCAAGTTCTACTTCATCTTGACTGTTTATCTTTTCTTGTGGTACTGGCAATTCATCTTTAACTTAAAGTAGATAAAAGAATGGAAAAGTGGACAAAATTCTGTGATGGAGGAGATTGGGTTTTGGTTATCTATAAATTCTGTGTCATACCAATTCTTGACTGCATGAGTTAAGTCAAAGAAGCACAGAATTTTAGAACTGGAAGGCGTCCTATAGATCTCTTCTGGAACGTATAATGAACAGCCCAAAGTCCCAATGGATTCAGTGACTTTTCTCAGGTCACTCAACTACTTTGATATCAAGGCAGGACTTGAACTCAGCATCTTTGACCTTCAGTTGTATATCACCATTGTGTGAGTTTAACCCATTTTGAGAATTCTTCCTTCCCAGAACAGAAGGAAATGCTTAAATAATCTTCTCATTACACTTAGGGTGGGTACTAGTTTTCCCAGATTCAGAAGCATGTCCTACAGTAGTAAAACATGTGCCAAGAATCACTTCCTACTATTGTAAAAGCTGAGGGCCAGGATGCAAAGAGGGACTCCAGACAGGGAGAGAAAACACATTTTAATAAGCCTATGATTATATTTTTTCTAGAGTTTCTTTAATCCTCTGCAGGAGAAGTTTAAATAAATGTGCCTTTTAGAACCATTCAACATTTTAATTCCGAAATAAAGATAGAAGCACAATAAGCTTGTTCGTAATATTACTGATCACATTTTTTAAAATAGAAATACTTGAACAGAGAAAAATACAAATATATAAAACTCATCAGGGAAAACTGAAGCAAAAATCTTTCATCATGTTTACTTTAAAATGCAAACATAAAACTTAGAAATAATGGCAGGAAACAGTGAATTGTTCAATCAGTAACAACTCTTGGGACAATGGTTTGAAGTGGCTAGATGCTGTGTTTAGTATCCAGCTTCCTACCATTTTGTGTAAACATGGCCTCTCTGTTTCCTTCATGGATAAATTTAACCTAAAAATCAGTCTCAGTGTCTCCAGTGCTGTCCTGTTTGTAGGGCAATAATCAGTCCACAGGCTTTTGACACGTTGTGGCTTACAGGATATCCTTCAGCAAACAGACATGTACATTAGTTATCCACTTTCTCATGATATTTCTGGACTTTGTACAACGACTGATGGTGCCATGTGGCCTATGGCTATTTATTCTGGCTTCTAAGCACTTGGAATGCAGGAACTATTTAGTACTATGGTACTTGACAGAAGGGAACAGATTTGCTAGATGAGGTTGAAAACAAGCATGTCATCGTGGGCTGAGAAGAAATTGGCATAAATGTAGTAGCCTTCCTATATGCATATCTAGTAGTAAAGAATCATATCACATACCATCTATGTTCAAACCAAAGAGGTATTTTCAAAAATACATAATGGGAGAAGAAGGAACTCTGAGGTACCCATCAACTAACTTCAACAATTAACTCCAACAATTAACTTAACAATTGTCAACCACAGACAATCTAGTTTGGCCCGGTCTGCTTCCCTACCCTGACTATATTAAAGCAAATTCCAAACATCAAATTATTCTATCCAGAAATATTTTAGTATTTATCTCTAAAAGACAGGGACTCTTTTTAAAAACGACAACCACAATACCATATCACACCGAAAAAATGGACAATAATAACTTAATTATTAAACATACAGTTACTATTGAAATTTCCTGAACTGTCTTACAAATAAATGTTTTTTTATTTCTAAGTTTGTACATTTGAATCAGTATCCAGATAAAATCCATACCTTGCAATTGGCTGTTTCTTAAATTTTTTTAATTAAAATTTTAAAAAATTTTGGTAGAATATGCATAACTTTAGATTTACCATCTTAACCATTTTTAAGTGTACAGTTCAGTAGTGTCAAGTACATTCACAGTGTTGCGCCACCATCACCACCATCCATTTCCAGAACTCTTTTCATCTTGCAAAACTGAAAACCTATACCCATTGAACAACACCCCATTTCCCCCTCCCCCAGCCCCTTGACAACCACCACTCTATTTTCTGTCTCTGTGAATTTGACTACTCTAGGTACCTCATATAAGTGTAATCATATAGTATTTGTCTTTTTGTGACTGGCTTATTGCACTTAGCATAATGTTCTCAAGGTTCATCCATGTTGTAGTATGTGTCAGAGTTTCACTCCTTTTTAAGAGTGAATAATATTCCATTGTATGTATATCCTGAATTTTGTTTTGTTTATCTATCCATCTGTTGATGGATACTTGGGTTGCTTCCACCTCTTGGCTCTGGTGAATAATGCCTCTGTTTGAACATGGGTGTACAAATATCTTTTTTTTTTTTTGGCTGAGGAAGATTCGCCCTGAGCTAACATCTGTTACCGTCTGTCTGCATTTTGTATGTGAGCTGCCACCTCAACATGGCCACTGACAAATGGTGTAGATCAGCACCTAGGAAGAAAACCCAGGCTGCCGAAGTGGAGTGCACTGAACTTAACCACTAGGCCATAGGGCCAGCCCCTACAAATACCTTTTTGAGACTCTGCTTTCAATTTTCTTTTCGATATATACCCAGAAATGGAATTAATGGATCATATGGTAATTCTACTTTTTTTTTTTTTCCAGAGGAAACACCATACCATTTTCCATAGGGTTGGCACCAGTTTATATTCTCGTCAACAGTTCACAAGGGTTTCAATTTCTCCACATCTTTGTCAACACTTGTTATTTTCTTGTTTTTATGCCTTTTTTTTTTTTTTTAAATAGTAGCCACCTCATGGGTGTAAGGTGGTATTTCATTGTGGTTTTGATTTGCATTTCCCTAATGATGAGCATCTTTTCATGTGTTTGTTGGCCATTTGTATACCTTCTTTGGAGAAATGTCTATTCCAGTCTTTTGCCCATTTTCTAAGCAGGTTGTTTGTTCTTTATTGTTAAGTTGTAGGAGTTCTTTATATATTCTGAATATTAACCCCTTATCAGATACATGATCTGCAAATATTTTCTCCTATTCCATGGGTTACCTTTTCATCTTTTGATGCACAGAAGTTTTAAATTTAGATGTAGTCCAATTTCTACTTTTGTTGCTTGTGCTTTTTAAAGGTATCATGTTCAAGAAATCCTTGCCAAATCCAATGACATGAAGTTTTTCCTCTATGTTTTCTCGTGAGAGTTTTATAGTTTTAGCTCTCATGTTTAGGTCTTTGATCCTTTTTTAGTTTTGTATGTGGTGTAAAGTAAAAGTCTAAAATCTCTTTTAATGAATAGGTCCCTCCCTCTCTTCTTTTTCTCTCTCTCCTCCTCACATTTTTTCTTTGCAATTTACTTGTTGAAGTAACTGGGTTATTTGTCTTACAGACTGGGTTTTGTTGTTGCATCCTTGTGGTTTCATTTAATAGGTTCCCTTGTTTCTCTTTCCCGCATTTCCTGTCAACTGGTAGCTGGCTCTAAAGGCACGATTGATTAGATTCTGGCTCAGTTATTTTTAGCAAGAATACTTCATTGGTAATATAGACACATCAGGAGGCACATAGTACCTGGTTATCTTTTTTGTTGTGATGTTTACCACCAATGAACAATAATTACTTGGATCTATTCATTCATAATGGTTACAAGAAAAGTGATAGTCTAATTCTCTCATTCCATTTTCACTTATTTATTGGAAAAATTCTGTATAAAAAAGCTTTTCCATCATCAATTAGTTAATTATCTTAATTTACAGTTCAGATAAGAAAAATAGGATAAATCCTTGATTCTTTCCTTTAATTTAACGATTTTCAAAATAATGATTCACTTCCCTAGTAGCTTCCAATAGTGACAAATGCATTTTATTTTTCAGCTTTATTATAAATACATCATGAATTCATTATAAAAAAAAGTTTGCTGTATTTGAATTCATTTCAGTTATTAATCTTATTTTTGCTCAAGTTGTCCCATCTTTTTCAGTGGGAGCTTCTTCAATTTGACTCTTGACTCCTTTCGAAATAATCATATGGATTTTTGATAGCCTTCTTGCTTTCTGGAATGACTAGCTGTTCCAGGCTTGTTTTTAATATTTTATTCTGCATATCAGGAATCTGCCAATTTCTGAGGAGCCCTGATTCTTTTTACTGAGGAATGATATTTAGAAATGACATCTTGGGGTATAAGAGGTGCTCATTGCTACTGTGTTGGCCATTATTTCTAGATTTTTTTCAATGGACTGATCATATATCTATCTATCTATAATATAAAAGACAAAACATTATTAATTCATCTTGATATTGGCAATACATAAATCTTACTTAATTGATCTTACATCTGTAGCCCTTTTTCCCATACTTTATTTTATCCTCATAGCGCATACACAAGCCTCAACATAAAAACAGCAACACTACCATCAACCATATGATTATTGAAAACAGTTTACAAAATATTTTCTTAGTTCCCTTGTCCTTAAAGTATATCTAACTAGGAATGTACAGTTAAACTGCTATGCTTATCTAACTTTTAAATAACAGCTTTGGAGCGTGACGTCACCAACATGGCGACATAGGTCGTTTCTGACTTCGCTCCCCGGCACAAGAAGAACAACTAGCGACTGTTCCAGAACAACACACCACTGAGAGACTCCTAGAGCACTGGGGTGAGGCTGAAGCACCCCCTGCCCCACAGCGACCAAGACAGACTGCATTAGAAAGGTAAGAGAAGCGATTACAGATTGACCGCAGCGCCCCTCCCCCCGGGCCAGCACAGGACCACGCGCAAAGTGTCCCCCTGAGCCTCTGGCTCATCTAGCGGGAAAAGAGAACTCTGGGGGACAACCAGCACCCCCCTTAGCATTGTGGGCGCCACTACTTTGATGTTGCCCCCATGGGGATTGCAAGGGACTCTCTGGGGCTCAACCACTGGGAGTCTGACTGTGATGAGAAGGGGGACGGGGCTTGCAACAACTTGCACACGGATCTTGGCAGAGTTCATGCCTGCAGTGCCCAAGTGGTAATCCCAACCAGTGACTTTGCTTATCAGCAGAACCAAGTCAGCGACCCACTCTGATCAGGGGACTCAGCTGGATGTAGATCTGCTTTATTCAGATCCTCAGCTGAGAAGTTTTGCCAGCCCTAGGGCCTGGTTTGCACACGCCCAGACAAGGAGCTGAGTCACAGTCCTACCCGCAGTGGAGAATGTCTCCCGGCCACATCTGACCAGAGGGTCTGGCAGGAACACCTGGAGGCTGTGTAGCCCAGCAGTGCTCCAGCCAAGAGGTGGGCTGGCGGAGCAGATTGCCGCCAGAGCAAAGCCAGTTCCTGGTGTGGAGGATCCCGTTGCTATGCACAGGCAGGGGGATTAATTCAAAGCCAAGGCTGAGGGTAGCTTCTGGCGCCTTCCACCAGAGAGCCAGTTTGGGAAATTGAGAGTTTCCTGGAGCAACCCCGCCCCTTCCTGCCAGGCAAGATTGCTGAGACATGGCTCCGCCCACCCACTGTGGCTCCGGTCTGTCTGACCAGAGGTTTGATGAGAACTCCTGGAAACTGTGTGGCTCACTAGTGCTCTAGCCCAGACAAGGGCATGCAAAGCAGATAGTTTGCTGAACAAAGCCAGTGGACCCATTCAGACAAGGAACTTGGGGTGTGGGTCAGCTTGAGTTAAGACAACAAAGAACTTTACTGACTTAGAGCTGCTGCTCCCACTGCACCCAGACAGGGGAACTAATTCGTAGCCCCACTCATTCCTGAATACAGCCTCCAGTGTGCCCAACCAGGGAACCTAACCAGACCACATGGGAAGCTGTGCAGCCCATCATCCAACAGCCCTGCTTACCATGGCGCTTGAACGAGAGCACAGCCTGTGGCTTTCCCCATATACAGAGCAAAACTGGTGGCCTCAGCTGACCAGGGAATTCAGCGCATGCTCTTGCCTGATTCAAGTCCCCAAACAATGAGCCATTCAGGACCTGGGTCCTGTCCTGCTGCCAGGGCAGGGAAGCTAGTTCATAGCCCCATCTTTAACTGAATATAGTACCCAGTCCCAACCATCTATTAAACCTGACCAGAGAATCCAGGCAACTGTGCAACCCATCCTAAAGCCTCACTTGGGTAGGGAACAAAGCCAGCAGTCCTATCCAACTCTTCTCAGCCATGTCCCTCCCCCATTCCCAACTTCAGACCTTGAACAGTTGCCCCACCTAAAAATAGACCGTAATAGCAGGCTCCACCTACCCAAGGACATTACCAGCAGTCACACCCCAAACCCAAACTGAACTGACTGGTGAAGATCTGTTTCTGCCAAAGCAGACTTGTAAAGTCTCGAAAAGGAGCCTAATGACTCAAATGAGCAGATATCAAAGGAAGGAATCAAGGATCATGAAAAACCAGGTAAATATGACACCAGCAAAGGCAACCCATAAAACTCTAATAACTGATCTTAAAGAAATGAAGATCTATAAACTGTCAGAAAAAAATTCAGAATAATTCTCATGAAGAAGTTTAATGAACTACAAGAACACAAACACAGACAGCTAAACAAACTTAGGAAAACAATGCATGAACAAAATGAGAAGATCGACAAAGCAATAGAAATCATTAAAAAAAAAAAAAAACCCAAACAGAAAGCATAGAGGTGAAAAATACAATAACTGAACTGAAGAATTCACTAGAGTTTCGAAAGCAGGCTTGACCATGCAGAAGAATCTGTGATGTGGAAGATAGGATGTTAGAAATTATGCAGTCAGAGGAGCAAAAAGAAAAGAGAATGAAAAAAGGTGAAGAAAGCCTATGAGACTTATGGATCACAAAGAAAAGAAACAATATTCACACTATGGGAATTCCAGAAGGAGAAGAGAAAAAGAAAGGGACAGAAAGTATATTTAAAGCAATAATGACTGAATGCTTCCCAAACCTGGGGAGAGAAATGGACATCCAGATCCATGAGGCCTGAAGGCCTCCAAATAAGTTGAACCTGAATAGGACTAAACCAAGACACATTATAATTAAATCACCAAAAGTCAAAGACAAAGAAAGAATTTTGAAACCAGCAAGAGAAAAGAGAGAAGTTACATATAAGGGAACCCCTCCATGATTATTGGCAGATTTCTCAAGAGAAGCATTTCACCTAGGAGAGAATAAGATGACGTATTCAAAACATTGAAAGAAAAAAACTGCCAACCAAGAATTCTATACCTGGCAAAGCTGTCCTTTAGAAATGAAGGAGGGATAAAGACTTTCCCAAACAAACAAATGCTGAGGGAGTTCATTACCACTAGACTCGCATAACAAGAAATGCTGAAGGGAGTTCTTTGCGGGGAAATAAAAGGATGCTAATTAGCATCATAAAAACATAAAAAGGTAGTGTAAAACTCACTGGTAATGGTAAACATATAGTCAGAGTTAGATTCTGTAATTTGGTAATGGTGGTGCATAATTCACCTCGTTTAAAAAACTCTACTTTAAAAGGTAAAAAAAAGGGACAAAGTAAAAATAACCATAATTACAATAACCTGTTATTAGTTACATAATATAAAAAAATATGTAAATTGTAACAGCAGTAACATAAAATGTGAGGAGGAGGAGAAGCAAAAGTGTAAAGTTTTGAAATTCTATTGAAGTTAAGTTATCAGCTTAAAATAGAGTATTATAATTTTAACATATGTTATGTAAGCCTCATGGTAACCACAAGGGAAAAACCTGTAGCAATTACACACATTAAAAAAAACCATGATAAAGAAGTCAAAGCATACTGATAGGGAAAGACGTCAAAACATGAAAAAGACAGCAGGATAAGAAACAAAGAACAATGGATCTACAAAACAACCAGAAAACAATTAACAAAGTGGCAATAGCCAGTCCTTACCTATCAATAATTACTTGAAATGTAAATTAATTAAATTCTCCAATCAAAAGACATAGACTGGGGCCTCAATGGTTAAGTTTGCACACTCTACTTCGGCGGCCTGGGGTTCACCACTTCGGATCCCGGGTGCATACTGATGCACCACTTGTCAAGTCGTGCTGCAGCAGGCATCACACATATAAAGTAGAGGAAGATGGGCACAGATGTTAGATCAGGGCCAGTCTTCCTCAGCAAAAAGAGAAGGATTGGCGGAGGATGTTAGCTCAGGGATCATCTTTCTAAAAAAAAAGACATAGACTGACTGAATGAATGAAAAAACAATATCCAACAATACACTGCCTACAAGAAACTCTCTTTAGCCTTAAAGACTACATATACTGAGAGTGAAGGGATGGAAAGTCATTTCAAGCAAATGGTAACCAAAAAAGACGAAAAAAGCAGGGGTAGCAATACTTATATAAGTAACAGCTTTATGGAGATATAATTCATATATCATACAATTCACACCTTTCAAGTGTAAAATTAACAGTGGTTTTTAGCATATTTATTGAATTGTGCAACCATTGCACAATTTTAGAACATTTTCATCACCCCAAAAAGAAACCATGTACACATTAGCAGTGGTCCCCATTTTCCCCCAACTGCTCTCCTATCCCTCAGCAGAAACTAATCTACTTTCCATCTCAGTGGGTTTGCCTAATCTGGATATTTTACATAAGTGGAATTATATACTATATGATGTTGTGTCTGGCTTCTTTCACTTAGCATAATGTTTTCAAAGTTCATCCGTGTTGAAGCATGTATTAATACTTCATTTCCTTTAACAAATAATATTCCATTGTATGCTTATACCAGATTTTATTTATCCATTCATCAGTTGATGGACATTTAGATTGTTTCCACTTTTGCCTATTATGAATAATGCTTCTATGAACATTTGTGTACAAGTTTTTGCATGAACATGTTTTCATTTCTCTTGGATATATGCCTGAAAATGGAATTGCTGGGCCATAGGGTAACTCTACAGTTAACTTTTTTTTGAAGAAGAAGATTAGCCCTGAGCTAGCATCTGCTGCCAATTCTCTTCTTTTTGCTGAGGAAGCTTAGCCCTGAGCTAACATCTGTGCCCATCTTCCTCTATTTTTATGTGGGACACCTGTCACAGCATGGCTTGATAAGTGGTGAGTAAGTCCATGCCCAGGATCCAAACTGGCGAACCCTGGGGCACCAAAGTGGAGCATACAAACTTAACCCCTATGCTACTGGGCCGGCCCCTCTATGTTTAACTTTTGAGGAACTGCCAGACTTTTCTAAAGTGACTGGGCCATTTTACATTCCCACTACCATTGTATGGGGGTTCCAATTCCTCCCCAACACTTGTTATTATCTGATTGATTACAACCATCCCAGTGATATCTCATGTGGTTTTGATTTGTATTTCCTTCATGACTAATGCTTGCCTTGGGTTTAGTTTGCTCTCTTTTCCCAATGTCTTAATGTGGAAGTTTAGTTTTTGATTTGAGATCTTTCTTCTTTTTTAATATAGGCATTTATAGCTACAAACTTCCATCTAGTCACAGCTTTTGCTGCACCCCATAAATTTTGGTATTTTGTGTTTTCATATTCATTAATGTCAAAATATTTTCTATCTTTTCTTGTGATCTTTTTCTTTGACTGGTTATAGGAGTGTGTTGTTTAATTTTCACTTTTTTTTTTTTTTTTTTGCTGAGGATGACTTGCCCTGAGCTAACATCTGCTGCCAATCTTCCTCTTTTTGTATATGAGCTGCTACCACAGTATGGCCACTGACAGATGAGTGGTGTAGGTCCATGCCCGGGAACTGAACCTGGGCCACCAAAGCAGAGCGTGCCTGACTTAACCACTAGGCCACTGGGGCTGGCCCTTCACACATTTTTTAAAACCCCAAATTTCTTTCTGTATTGATTTCTACTTTCCTTCCATTCTAGTTGGAGAACATACTTTATGTGATCTCATCCTAAGTGTATTGACTTTGTATTATAGCCTAGCATATGGTCTGTTCTGGAGAACATTCCATGTGTACTTGAGAAGAATGAGTATTCTGTTGTTGTTGAGTGGAGAGTTCTATAGATGTCTGTTAGGACTAGTTGGTTTACAGAGTTCTTCAAGTCTTCTATTTTCATGCTGATCTTCTATCTAGTTGTTCTCTCTATATTGAAAGTGGGGTATTGAAGTCTCCAACTATTATTGTTGAATTGACTATTTCTCCCTTCAATTCTGGCAGTTTTTGCCTCATGCATTTTGGGTCTCTGTGTTAGAAGCATACATATTTATAATTATTATATCTTCCTGATATATTGACTATTTTATAAAAAACAATAGACCATAGGGGCCGGCCCCATGCCTAGTGGTTAAGTTTGGCACACTCTGCTTCAGTGGCCCAGGTTTGGTTGCCAGGTGCAGACCTACACCACTCATCGGTGGCCGTACTGTGGTGACAACAGACATAAAAAATAGAGGAAGATTGGCACAGGTGTTAGCTCAGGGCAAAAACGAAACACAAAAAAAGCAATAGAGCATATGCTACTATTTAAATTCTGTCTACTAAGATGTATTTTAAATAACAAATGTGTAATCTAAAAGTCAAACGTAGAAACATGGACTCGACAGATGTTTCCTACTATAGTACATGTACTTATTTATACTATTTGTCAAACAGTCATTGAAATCGGAAGGCACATAGCTGCAAATCAATTTATGGTCTTTGTGGAAGGGAAAATTTAAAGGTCCTTTATCTCCCTCTAGCCTCTAATTAAAATGTTGCAGGCTGGACATTTACCAAAAAAAGCAATTAGAGAGATTCTTACATTTTAGCATCGACTCGTTGGATAGAAAGCTGAATTACGTTATATACATAAATGTAAAAGCTGATTCAAATGTGGTGCATATCAGGGCATACTAAACAGCCCTGAAGGAGCCTGGGGAAGGAGTTAGGAAAGAAGCGTTCATTGTCTCATCTATTCCACGCCCCCTTCTTAATTTCAAATCTGATTGAACTCCCAATAACAAGTAGGATGACAGAAAGATGTTGATCTCTTTTCTAAATTTTGTGTTTTGTCTAAATACCAACTAAATAGATATCTTTTATTTTTCAAAATGACTGGTGTTAAAGTGCTTAATTTGGTTGAACCTAGCAGGTGGGCTATGGAAAATTGGAATAGTTTTGTGTCAATTATTGACCTTTGCTAGAGCATTCTGTAGTACCTGTCTCCTCTGCTTGTGGAACAACTGATTGCACTAGCCGCTTGTTTCCGTCTATGATACCTGCCTTCTATGCTGCCAGCTCCTGCTTCTTGCCAAGACTTACGCTATTTTCCAACTCCTAGGTTTCTCCTGGGTAAAATTGTGGAGGATCTAATCATATATCTAACTACCCTATATTTGGAAAAAGTCCCATGCTGGCACAAAGAAAAGTTTGTCTGCAGGCCCTATGGTTCTGACACAAGGCTTCCTGGCTGATCCGCCAGCAGCCAAGCCCTATGTAGAGTACTGAGCAGTTTGATACTCCCAGATTCCTTTATTTAGCTAACAGGTGGCCCTGTATCCCACAGCTGTGGCCAAAGTCTCAAATACAATCAATCTTCTGTTGGAGTGAGAGGAAGATTGCTGGCTTCCTATGAATATAACTTGAGCCTCTGACGGAGCCCGTTATATAGGTTTCTGCAGGAGTTCAGTGATCCACCAGAACTGATAAATGATCCCATTCACCAGCATTCCTTAACCTTCATCTCCTGAAACCAAACGGAAGTTGGCACAAACTTTACTATGTGACTAACGTCAGGAGTAATTCAGCAGTGGCAGCAATTCCTTCAACTTAACCAGGCAATGAAACCCACGGTGGTGGAAGTTTGACATCAGTTCACGTTTACTTTATCCAGGACCTTGAGTACTCAAGACTGACATCTCTACCCCTCCACCTCCAAGAATTCCGTCCTCCAAACCTGACCCCCAGGAGTGAGTCGGTGCAGCCCAGCACCATCGCCCACAGGAGGCCCAGCCCTAGCTCTATGGAATGGCCTCAGCTCCACCAGCAGGGGGCCCTGTCTCTCTTACTTCTAGCTGGCTGGTCTTAGGCAATGTGTTTCCTGCCATCCATATGCAGGACTCTGACGTCCCACATAGTTCATCAGAGGGACTTTGTTGTCTGGAAAGACTGACTGCCAACAAGCACAAGCACTTCCTGGTGACAGAGGGATCTCCTGATGGTCATTTTCTCCTGGTGAGGTCCACCATCCATACCTCGGGCTTGGAGGTCCAGATGAGAGAACATAAGGATGTTTTTACTGTATCAGGCAGTAATGCCATGGCTTCCTCGGGTCCATTCTTTTCCTCTTCTCAATTCTCCACACAGCAATCAGGAAATCTGATTGTGCCCTTCCTTTCTTTAAAGCTCTTTCCTGTCTCCCACACTGTGGCTGCAAGGCCCTTGCCCTTGCCAACCACTCCAGTCCCATCTCCTGTACAAAATTGTACATTCTATAATTATATTTCACATCCTCTGACAGGAAAATGAAGGCTATAGACTAGTAGGTAATCCTGTCCTCCTGTGCTGTGCTCCAGTTTTCTTTTAGTTCCTGAAATGCCATGCTCTCTCCTGCTTTGAGGCCTTTCCACGGACTCTTCAACTTCTTAATTCCCACTCATCTTTCAGAGCTCAGTTCAAAGGTCACTTCTTGGGGAAGCAGCCCTTGCGTGCCCGGAGCAGATGCACTCCATTATACACTTTTGTAGCTCTCCATCCCATTCCTTCCTAGTCTGTAATTATGAATCTGAGTAACTTTTAATGTCTGCCTCCCCACTCAGCTTGTAAACTTCATGAAGGCAGAATCTGTCTATAAAGGTTCCCCCTGGATCCTGAGTACTCACGTGGTAGGGCTTGATAAATATTTACTAGATGAATAAATTGACAAAAATAAATATGGAAAAGTTATTAGCATAGGCTTTGCTAGCTGGTGAGTACAGATGTAGTTCTACAACCTCACGCACCTTCGATCGTGCTATCGCAGTTGTGACAGCTATGAATTTTTTCCTTCTATGTGACGTGCAGATATTAGACAGCTGTGGGAGGGGGTGACTGGCTTCTCCTCCAGTCCCTTCTCCTCAGTCTCTCTCTTCCCCATTCCAGCCCAAAATACTCACAAAGGCAAGTGTGGACGCACACACACACACATGCACACACACACAGCTTTTACCCAGCATATAAGTGGCAAAGGTAGGTTTATAACTCTGGCTTCTTGAATTTTACAAAAATGTTTTCTCTACCCTCTTTCTCTATTTACTGAGATCTGTTAATTGGCCTCATTCTGTTCAAAAAAATTAGTATCAATTGGAAAATAACATAACACTTCTTTAAAATTCACAAATTTCTCAAAAGCCTAGTTTCCCAGAGATCTTAATAAAAACTTCAGACCACTAGGAATAATTTTCTACAGTACATTTTTCACTCGCACCCTTATCTTCCCATTTAACTTCTCACTTTTGTCTAGATTTTGTTTTCTAAAAAGATTATAGCTGCTTGAAGAGAGAGTTTATGGGTGTTCTGCTTATATTCTCCCCATACCTGTGCATAAAAAGTGCTTAACAAATTTTTCCCAATTGTTTTCATAAACAGAAATTAAATTAAAAAGAAAAAGAAAATGAACTAATGCTTAGAAGAAGTTATTACAAAATTGTACATTCTATAATTATATTTCAGATCCTCTGACAGGAAAATGAAGGCTATAAACTAGTAGGTAATCCTGCCCTGTAGCTAGTTGAAATTAAAGCCATGTTAACTGTTAAAATAAAAATTACCATTCCTAATCAGAAAGATGACAGATTCAGAAATTATCTTTTTAATGGAAAATAATTTTCACAAACTGCTCTGGATTAAAAGGTCCTTGTGACTTAAACATCCTATCATTGCCAAATTTAACTCATAAAAAAAGTGACTAACATTTTTCATATTATCTCATTGAATCTTCATAAACCCCATGAGAAGGACTCAGAGCATAAGCAATCATATAGAAGAATGTAATATGAATCAGAGAAAAGCTTCCTGACTTCAGACTAAAGATTCTCTGGGTTGAGAGAAAAGGGAGAGGTCCACATCGCAAATGGAAAGAGAGAAGAACTTACCTTGGTGGGTCACTGAAAAGGAGACTGATGTGGCCCTAGTGGGGAGGAGTGAAATGACAGAAACATCAGGTAAGGTTGTGGGAACCCAGAGGAGAGGCAATCTAGATGTGTTCTTAGATAGAGGCCAAAGAAGACCCAAGATCTCCAGGATTAAAGGGCTGTGTGGCAGGTCTGAGTCCGCGACAGCTTAGAGAGTCCCATGTGTTACAGTATGGCCTGGAAGCAGATGGACAGTTCTGTGGCCTGAGAGTGCCACAGGAGTTGATGGGGTTTTAGGTAGCATCCCACAGTTTCCGTGACTCTGCCTGGCAGCAGGATGAGTTTTTGTGTATTCTGGAGTCTGTATAGAAGTTGAAAGGATCGTTGTCAAAACTGCAGTCGCCCTTCTAATGGGATCATGGGGGTGATGCAGCAATCACTTGCATGTCCAGTAGACAAATATGAAACAGGATGATGGATGACTACAGGGAAGCCAAGGTGATAACAGACAGTCAAGGACTAGCCGCCCCATCTCCCAATGTTTTGATACTCCGCAAGCACCCTAGAAATTAGATATATCCTTCAGGTACATATTGACTAAATTTGAACTTTTACCACATAGAGGGTAGGGGCTCTAACCAGAAAATAAGTTGGAGGAAAATAAAGTTGCTGTTTGTTACACAGCTAGATTTGTGAAACCATTATACAAACCTTTCTTTAAAAATGCTAGTGTTCCTTATTCATTTATTATTGTGTGAACAAAGTATTTGTTAATAACATCCCTTGACCTAGTTTTGCTGTTGAGAAGCAGGGTCCGAGTTGGCTGTAGGTTCCTGCTAAAGTGGCAGGAGAATAGAGGATGTTTTAGGGGAAGAAGGAAGGAGACAGGAGGGGGCTGAGAAAGGATCCTCTTTCTGTTTCTTATGAATATTTCTTTCACATTTCTATGAAGATACAATATCTCCTTTGTTTTCATTATGATATTCATGCTAAATTCATGAGGTTTCCCGTTTTTCTAGCATATTCACAAAGGATATTTTAACCTAGACCACTGAAATTGGAATTTTATCTGAGGTGTAGAAAAAAGAATGCTAGCTTTAAACTCACAATCGAGGTTGAATTTCTGGCTTTGCCATTTAATAGATTTGTGACCCGGGATAATCTCTTAACCTCTTTGAATTTCAGTTTCTTCAACTGTGAAAAGCTTTTGATAACATGCCTCCCATTGAATTATTGAGAGAATTGAGTCAATATACGTGAAAGAGCTTTGTAAATAGTAAAAAACTGCATCATGTGTGGTATCATTTTGTGGTGGAAAAGAAGTGGAGAAAGAGATAATACAGGTGTAGGAGGCACTTGGGGGTGAAGGGTGCCATTCTGAGGTCTTTCTACAGAGAGTTTGACAGAAGGACATTAGGCTTACTGGAAAAAAGTGGTCCAGAAGAGGAGAAAAAGGAGGAAAGCAGTTACGTGGGCATCAGAGAGAAATCCTGGTATCCTGACTCAAAGTCTAGTCATCACAACATCAAGCTCTGTTTACTCATGCTTATCCTTCAATCTCTTGCTCATTTACCTTAGAGATCTATTTACAATTAGTATAAGGTACATTGCTCTGTGCTTAGAGCTCCAGAATAACACAATCACTTCTCATGCCTTTAATATAAGAAATTAACAGTAATTGGGGCTTTAGAAACCAATAGTTAATCTCTCAACTACTAGAAATTCTTTTTAGTTATAGTCCTTATTGTGAAAGCCCTTCACTGTTAGTTCAACTAGTCACTCTTCCTTTGTGATATCTCTGGAAGTTTGGCACTTCTGTGTGAACATCTTTGTCAGTACTCTTTGAAAGCTGGAAACTAGGAAGTAGCCTTCAATCTAGCTTCAGATGACATGCAGTAAAGTTAGAAATAGCTGCAGTCTTTCTAATTTAGTACAGTGTTGGAGTCCTCTAGCTGTGAAATGAGATGAAGAAAGTTCCATTTCTCAGAATTCTTGTGAAGTACTGTTTGGTGGGACTATTTCGTTATGCTACCTGGGGTAGTGATGATACCTCAGAAACGCTTGCTTGGCATCGTGGTCACTAGACTCTTCTCAGGAGGGTAGGCCTTATTAACTAGAGCTCCATAGGTTTAACTGAAAATTTCGATGGGTTTAGGATTGGAGTTTTGGGATAGAAGCCAAGCAGAGGGAAAGGCTTTGTACATTAGAGAGGAAATGTATTTGAAGTGGGAGAGAGAAAGAAATCTCGTGGTGGGGGCTGGCCCCGTGGCTGAGTGGTTAAGATCGTGCGCTCCGCTTTGGCAGCCCAAGGTTTCGCTGGTTCGGATCCTGAGCGTGGACATGGCACCACTCGTCAGGCCATGCTGTGGCAACGTCCCACATGCCACAACTAGAAGGACCCACAACTAAAATATACAGCTATGTACTGGGGGGACTTGGGGAGAAAAAACAGAAAAAAAAAAAAAGAAGAAGATTGGCAACAGTTGTTAGCTCAGGTGCCAATCTTTAAAAAAAAGAAAAGAAATCTAGTGGAAAACAAAGCCATCAAAGCTGGGCAGTGTTGGGGAAGGAATATTAAAGAGACATCCCTGGGCTTGAGGAGTCAGGTGTGTATTTTTTGTTTTTTGAGGAAGGGTAGCCCTGAGCTAACATCTGCTGCCAATCCTCCTCTTTTTGCTGAGGAAGACTGGCCCTGAGCTCACATCCATGCCCATCTTCCCCTACTTTATATGTGGGATGCCTACCACGGCATGGCTTGCCAAGAGGTGCCACCTCCGCACCCGGGATCTGAACCTGCGAACCCCAGGCCGCAGAAGTGGAACATGCACACTTAACCACCGCACCACTGGGCGGCCCCTCAAATGTGGGTTTTGAAGAATAGATATATCAAGGGAGATTCTCACAAATGTTTTATTTTGAGAAAATCAAACATTTAGAAAAGTTGCCAGAAGAGTACAATAAACATTGGTACACCTCTTACGTGTATAGAGAGAGACAGAGAGAATATATATATATATTTTTAAAGATTGTCACCTGAGCTAACAATTGTTGCCAGTCTTCTTGTTTTTTTTTTTCTTTTCTGCTTTTTTCTCCCCAAGTGCCCCAGCACATAGTTGTGTATTTTTAGTTGTGGGTCCTTCTAGTTGTGGCATGTGGGATGCCGCCTCAGCATGGCCCGATGAGTGGTGCCACGTCCGCGTCCAGGATCCCAACTGGGTAAACCCTGGGCTGCCAAAGCGGAGTGGCGAACTTAACCACTCTGCCACAGGCCAGCCGAGAGTATATTTTTATAAATATGTGTATTCACATTTTGTATATAGCTGGGCAGATTAAAAAAAGTAGATATAGAGAGACATATGTATATGTACATTTTTTTCTGAACAATTTGAAAGCTGTTTGGAGACATCATGAAACTTTACCACTAAATACTTTCAGTCTTGAGAACGAGACCATTCTCCTACATGACCGCAGTGCAACGATCCCACCCAGGAACTTCAAATTGATACAACACAATATCTAAGATTCAATACGTGGTCAAATTTCCCCATTGTCCCAATCATAGCCTTATAAATCTCTAATTTAAAGAGGATTTTAAACTTGTTTGCCAGGTTCAACTTAAATGCCTTCTCCATTTTCCCTCCAAAGTCATCAAAATCAACTACATTTCTCGTTAATGTTTTTATACCAATAGTTACTTTGGGGACCTTGTAGGTGTCCCACATCCAGATTTGCAGGGGGTGAAACTAGAAACAATAGCAGCTGCCAGAGGAGAGGTTGGTTGATGCTGATTGCATTTGAAGCGGCCATTTGGAGGCAAGGAGCTTTGTAGAGACAGTATCAGAGACGGATTTAAAACTACCCATTCTGCTCGTGGGGTGCTGCCGCTTTTCTCCCAACCCCATGTTTTGAACCTGTTGTCTCTTTGTCTTTGGTATGTGAAAAATGTCTTACAGTGCTCGTTTCCCAGATCCTACTATGATATAAACAGCTTGCTCTCACAGGTCTTTTTTTTCTGCTTTTTCTCTCCAAATCCCCCCAATACATAGTTGTATATTTCAGCTATGGTCCTTGTAGTTGTGGCATGTGGGACGCCACCTCAGCATGGCCCGATAAGTGGTGCCATGTCCACGCCCAGGATCCAAACCAGTGAAACCCTGGGCCACCGAAGTGGAGCGCACGAACTTAACCACTCCACCACGGGGCTGGCCCCTCACAGGTCTTTTTTTAAAAAATAGATTTTATTTTTATAGCAGTTTTATATTTACAGAAAAATTAAGAAAATGGTACAGAGAGTTCCTGTATAACCCTCACCCACAGCACACAGTTTCCGCTATTATTAACATCTTACATTTGTTACAATTAATGAATATTGACAAAGTATTGTTAAAGTCTATACTTCATTCAGATTTCTTTCCTTTTTTAACCTAATGACCTTTCTCTGTTCCAAGATCCCATTCCAGGATACCAAATTACATTTAGTTGTTATTCCTGCTTAGGTTCCTTAGACTGTGACAGTTTCTCAGATTTCTTGTTTTTGATGTCCTTGACAGTTTTGAGTTCACAGGTCTTTTGATAATTTAATCTCTACATTGCTTGGCTGAGCACCACAAGAAATATTATTTTGAATTAAGTAATGTCTCTAGTAATTGGTGAGAATAAAATCTTGTTTGAAGTAGCTGTGTGATAAGGTAGCTAAAGTTACCACGTGGCTAAAGTTACTTTAGCGGCCTTGGTTATGTATAGGCCATGACCACTTATTGATTAAATATGGGATATAGAGTAGATAGCATTCATTGGGTAGGATGATCTTATTTGAGTGGATTGAGTCAATGAAGCTCCAGGCACTAAGATCAACTGAGTGGGGCAGAACCAATTTGAAGGTGCCTTTTCTTCTGGAAGCTTATGATCTTACAGACTCCACATGGCAGCAGATCTTCTATGCTTTTCTCTTTATCTTTGCAAGCGTCTTAGGCTTGAGACATATGCTACTATCCTTTACCAAACAGGTATTTTGCTTGTCCTTTATTTTTTAAATTGGAGTATAATTTCCACATAGTGATAAGCACAGATCTTATGTGTACAGTTCAAAGTGTTTTGACAAATGCATACACCTGTGTAATCCACACCTCATCAAGATAGAGAACATGTCCATCACTGCAGAAAGTTATCTCTTGCCCTTTCCAAGTCAATGCCTGCCCTCAGTCCCCAGAGGCAACCCCTGGTCCAATTTCTTTCCTCATAGATTAGGTATGCCTGTTCTAGGACTTCATATAAATGGAATCACTCTTTTGTGTCTGGCTTCTTTAGCTTAGCATAATGTTTCATTCGTGCATTGTATGTAACAAAAATTTATTACACTTTATTGCTGACTAGTATCCTGTGTATTGCATTAATTTACCACAATTTCTGTATCTACTCTTACATTGACGGAAATTTGTTTTTTCTGATTTTTGGCTACTGTGAATGAAGTTGTTATATATATTCTTGTATATGTCTTTTTTATGGACCTGTGTTTGTCTTGAATATGGAATTTCTGGGTCATATGGTTGGTGTATATTTAATGTTATAAGAAAATGTCAAACCATTTCCCAGAGTGGTCGTACTATTTTATAGGCTGTATTAGTTGTCTATTGCTGTGTAACAATATTACCACTTAACAGCTTAAACTATCGCACATTTATTATCTCTCAGTCTTTGTGGGTCGGGAGTCTGAGTACAGCTTAGCTGATCCTTTGCAAGACTGCAACCAAAATGTTGACCAAGACTGGGTTCTCGTATGGAGGCTCAGCTGGGGGAGGGTTCACTTTATTTATTTTTTTTAAAGGAAGATTAGCCCTGAGCTAACTGCTGCCAATCCTCCTCTTTTTTCTTGAGGAAGCCTGGCCCTGAGCTAACATGCGTGCCCATCTTCCTCTACTTTATATGTGGGATGCTTACCACAGCATGGCGTACCAAGCGGTGCCATGTCTGCACCCGGGATCCGGGCTGGTGACCCCTGGGCCGCCGAGAAGCGGAATGTGTGAACTTAACTATTGGGCCACCGGGCAGGCCCCAGGATTCACTTCTGAACTCATGCAGTTGTTGTCAGAATTCACGTCCTTGCTGTTCTATGACTGAGGGCTTCAATTTCTGGCTGGCTGTCGGCTGGAGGTTGCCCTCAGCTTCTAGAGGTTGCCTGCAGTTCCTTACCACATGAGGTTCCTAAACACGGCCAGTTGCTTCCTCAAAGCCAGAAAAAGAGCAGGAGACTCTAGCAAAATGAGTGCTACAATCTTATAAAATGTAATCATGTCGTCATATACATGTATTTCTATACTTCTCATCACCTTTGCCACATTCTATTGTCGTATTCTATTGCACAGCCCACTCGTACTCAAGGGGAAGGGATCACATTGGGCATGAAACTAGGAGGCAGGGGTCACAGGGGATCACTTTAAGAGTGTGTTTACCACCTACTCCCACCATAAATAAGTAAGAGTTCTGGTTGCTTCACATCTTGCTAACATTTGGTGTTGCCATCTTTGTCATTCTGGTGGTTGTATAGTATGCAAGCGTGGTTTTAATTTGCACTTCCCTGATGTCTAATAATACTGAACATTTCTTCAACTGCTTATTGGTCATTCATGTGTCTTGTTTGGGAAATTTCATTACAAGTATTTTGACCATTTAAAATATTAGGTGGTTTGTCTTTTTATTAAGTTGGAAGAGTTCTTTATATATTCTGGATAAAAGTCTTTTGATAGATATATGTATTACAAATATTTTCTCTCCTTCTAGGACTTGCTTAGGTTTCTTCTTAGCAGTGTCGTTTGATGAGCAGATATTTTTAACTTTGATGAAGTTTAATTCACCAATTTTTCTATGATGTTTAGTGCTGTCCTGGTCAGAACATTCCTCTCACAGTAATTGGTAGAACAAGTGGGTGGTACATTCCTAAATAACTCATGACACAAAGGAGAAATCACAAGGGAAATAAAACATTTTGAACTGAATGTTAATAAAAATACAACATATGAAAATTGATGCGATGCAGCCAAATTAGTGCTTAGATGGAAATTTATAGCTCTAAAATGCTTTGAGTTTGAAATAAATCATTGAAGCTTCCACCTTAAGAAGCAAGAGGACAGAAAGAAGAGCAAATTGACCCAAAGAAAGTAGAAAAAAGGAAACAATAAAATTAAGAGAGAAAATCAATAAAATAGAAAATGAACCAACGACAGGGAAAATCAATGAAACCAAAATTTGGTTCTCATAAAAGAACAATGAAAGCAATAAAACTCTACTTAGACTGCTCAAGAAAAAAGAAAAGAAAGAAAAAGAAAGAAAGGAAGAATGAAAAACTTAACAATATCAAGAATGAAAGTAGGAAAATCTTTACATATCGCATAGATCTTAAAATAATAATAAGGGAAAATTATGAACAATCTTATGCCAAGAAATTTTATAAAAGATGAAATGGACACATTCTGAAAGACACAAATTACCAAAAAATGACATAAGAAAAAATGGAAAATATAGTCTAATATTTAGTAAAGAAATTGATTTTGTAATTAAAAACCTTCCACAAAGAAAACTGTAGGCTCAGTTAGCTTCACTGATGAATTCCATCTAACATTTAAGAAGGAAATAATATGGATATGGATCTTGCAAAAGCTCTTTCAGAAAACAGAGCAGGAAGCTATACTTCCCAACTCATTTTAAGAGGTAAGCATTACTCTTATACCACAACCAGAGATGTCACAAGAGAAAACTACAGACCAGTATTTCTTATGAATATGGATACACAAATTCTTAACAAAATACTAGCAAACGGGATACAGCAACAAATACAAAGGGTTATACACCATAACCAAGGGGGATTTATCCCAGGAGTGCAGGGTTGATTTAACATCTGAAAATGAATTAACATAATATACTTTATTATATAAGCATAAAGGACAAAAACCATGTGATCATCTCTGATGCAGAAAAAGTATTTGACAAAACCCAACACTCTTTCATGATAAAACACTCAATGAACTACAAATAGAAGGGAACTTCCCCAACCTGATAAAGGGTATCTATGAAAATTCCCCCAGAGAACATGATACTTAATAGTGAAAGACCGAATGTTCCCCCTAAGACAAGGAACAAGACAATGGTGTTTGTTCTCACCACTTCTATTCGACGTTGTACTGGAGGTTCTAATCCGGGGAATTAGACAAGAAAATACAGTAAAAGGCATCCAGATTGGAAAGGAAGAAGTAAAATGATCTCTATTTTCAGATACATGGTCTTATAAAAAAAGTCCTAAGGAATTCATTAAAAACTGTTTGAAGTAATAAATGAGTTCAGCACAGTCACAAGACTCAAGATCCATATACAGAAATCAATTGTATTTCTATATACTTGCAATGAACAATCTAAAAATAAAATAAATCCATTTACAATAGTATCAAAAAGGAATAAAATATTTATAAATAAATTTAACTAAATAAGCACAAAACTTACGGTTTGAAAACTATAAAACATTGCTTAAAGAAAATTTAAAAAGTTCTAAATCAATGGAAAGACATTCCGTGTTCGTGCATCATAAGACTTAATATGACAAAGTTAAGATGGTGATATTCCCTAAATTGATTACGATTCAAAGCAATTCCTATCAATATCTCAGCTAGCTTCTTTGCAGAAATTGACAAGCTGATTCTAAAATTCAAATGTAAATACAAATTTCAGAATCATCAAAATAATCTTGAAAAAGAACAAAGTTGGAGCACTCACACTTACCTACTTCAAAACTTACTATAAAGCAAGAGTAATCAGGACAGTGTGGTACTAACATAAAGATAGACATATAGAGATCAATGGAATAGAACTGAGAGTCCAGAAATAAACCCTCACATCTCTGGTCAATTGGTTTCAAGAAGTGTGCCAAGACAATCCAATGGAGGAAAAATAGTTTTTTCCACAAATGGTGCTGTGGCAACTTGTATCCACATACAAAAGAATTACGTTGGACTCCTGCCTCATATCAGATATAAAAATTAGCTCAATATGGATCAAAGACTTACGTGTAATAGCTAAAACTACAAAACTCGAGAGGAAAACATAAGGATAAATCTTTGTGACCTTGGATTAGGCATTGGTTTGTTAGTATGACACCACAAACATGGGCAACAAGACAAAAAAATAGATAAGTTTGGCTTGATCAAAATTAAACTTCTGTGCTTTAAGGGATATGATCAAGAAAGTGGAAAGACAATTCACAGAATGGGAAAAAAATTTGCAAACCATATATCTATAATGGACTTGTATCTAGAATACATAAGAAACACTTACAACTTAACACAGTCATGTGCTGCATAATGATGTTTCGGTCAATGACAGACTGCATACATGACAGTGGTCCCGTAAGATTAGTACCACACAGCCTAGGTATGAAGTAGGCTATACCATGTAGGTTTGTGTAAATACACTCTGTGATGTTCACACAATGGTGAAATTGGCTAACAGTGCATTTCTCAGAATGTATCCCCATCGTTACGTGATGCATGACTGCAATAAAAAGACAATCCAATTTTAAAAGGAGCAAAAAATTTCAATAGACATTTCTCCACAGAAGATATGCAAATGGCCAATAAACTCATGAAACGATTCTCAACATCATCAGTCCTTAGGGAAACACAAATCAAAACCACAATGAAATACCACTTCACAACCACTAAGACGGCTAAAATAAAAAAGACAGTCAAAGGCAAGTGTTAATGAGGATGTGGAGAAATTGGAACCCTCACATATCACTGGTGACAATGTAAAATGGTGCAGCCACTTTGGAAAACTGTTTGGCATTTCTTCAAAAAGTTAAATGTAACAATTCCACTCCTACGTAAATACCCCAAATAATTGGAAACATATACAGTAGTCCCTCCTTATCTGCAGTTTCTCTCTCTTCGGTTTCATTTACCTGTGGTCCTAAAATATTAAATAGAAAATTCCAGAAGTAAACAATTCATAGTTTTAAATTGAGTGCCGTTCTGAGTAGTGTGATGAAATCTTGTGTGATGAAATCCTGCCCCGTTCAACTCCACCCAGGATGTGAATCATCCCTTTGTCCAGCGTTTCCACACTGTATAGCTAATCGCTTCTAGTCACATAGTAGTCACGTTGGTTATCGGATTGACTGTCACAGTATTGCAGTGCTTGTGTTCAAATTACTCTTGTTTTACTTAATAATGGCCCAAAAGCGCAAGAGTAGTGATTCTGGCAATTCGTATATGGCAAAGAGAAAGTCATAAAGTGCTTTCTTAAAGTGAAAAGGTGAAAATTCTCAACTTAATAAGAAAAGAAAAAAAGCTAAGGTTGCTAACATCTATGGTAACTTTTTATTATTTATTTATGGTAATTTATTATATTTATGGTAATTTGGTATGGTATTTATGGTAATTTTAAAAATTTATTTATGATATATATTATTTTTATAGTAAATTTTATTATTAAATCATTCTTAATCTCTTTCTGTGCCTAATTTATAAATCAAACTTTATCATAGTTATGTTTGTATAGGAAAAAAGATAGTTTATATAGGGTTCAGTACTATTTGTGTTTCAGGCATCTGGTGGGGGGTCTTGGAACGTATCCCCCACAGATAAGGTGGGACTACCATATCCACACAAAACCTTGTACATGAATGTTCATGGCAGTATTATTCATAGTAGCTCCAAAGTGGAAACAACTAAATGTCCATCAATTGATGAATGGATAAACAAAATGCGGTGTTGGAGACCAAATGCCTAAGCAACCGAAGTAGCTCATCATGAGCTGATTGTTATCCAGGGAGTCACAAGGTCTGGCAGGCACAGCCTCAATCTATTGTACAATGAGTACGGTACAGTCAGGATCAGGCTCAAGCAGGGGCCAAGAAGGCATGAGTAAGTTATGTAAACAAATGATCCAAACTCTTACATCACCAACCACTCTTGCCCTGACATCTCTCCCTCAGTTCAGTTCTTTGGCCTAAGGGGCTTCTCCAAGACCAGCTGATGGAGGTGGAAAGACTTTGGGCCCAGTTTACATATGGGTTGGTACAAGATGTAGATGCTATCGAAAATGGGCTGCTCATGCCCAAAGGACAGTGATGATGGAAAAATCTTCTCTTGACCTCCCATAATTAGGCACTCAGTCTCCTTTTGGGCCCAGCTGTACATCCAGAGCTGATTTTTCGAGTAGAGAGTAATTCTCTGTTACAGAAGGCATTGCTTTGCTCGAGAACCTCAGGGGTGTACCTCCTATTGGGACTTGCCAGAGACTCCATACGTCATTTATCTACCACAACTATCTCTCGCCCCATTGGATCTGCTGGATTATACAGCTCAAGGAGCGAGGCAGCTTGCACTGCAGCCTGGACCTGATCCAGAGATGTCTTTTATTTTGGCACCTATTTGCAAATGGAAGCTTTCTAAGTCACCTGATAAATGGGTTGAAGTGGTATTCCCCAAAGCAGTATACACTACCCTCAAAATTCAAAAAGCCCCAATAAATGAGGTCTCTCTCTCAGTGGCAAGAGGTGACATGTCCAACAACTTGTTCTTTACATTAAAGGTGATATTCGCAGCATTCTCAGAATATTGGAATCCTAAAAACTTCATTGATGTAGCAAGCCCTTGGATTATTTTAGGGTCTGTCTTCTATTCTTCAGCATTAATGTGTTTTACTAGGCCATTTAGACTGTGCTATTTAAAGTGTAGTCTACCGGCTGGTGCTGGTTGATGAACTCTTGGTCCATGGTGAGATAAATTCAGAAATTGAAAATCTA
Organism: Equus caballus; assembly: GCF_041296265.1. NCBI lineage: Eukaryota > Metazoa > Chordata > Mammalia > Perissodactyla > Equidae > Equus > Equus caballus. The sequence continues at coordinate 43,201,583 of NC_091700.1, read as the reverse complement.
TGGTAACTTGACATTGCTGTGACATCCAAGCACATAATCAGGAGACTCATCTCATTGAGCAGGGTGTAGATCATTTTGGTTATTGTCAAACTCATGTGGTTATTTGCATGTGCAGCAAGGTATGCAATGGTCAAGTTCAGTAGTTTCCAAAAGCATTGCTCTAAGACAGATAAAACAAACAAAAAAAAGAACTGGTCCTTCACCACAGATAGCTTGAGAAGATTGGTCTAGAGTAATTACCCCTTCATGCTCACTAGGACAGAGGACAGAAGAGTTAAAATAGCCCTGAGGCTAGAAACTAAATATGTACTCCAATCCTGACTGTACAAAGGCAAACTGCTTTTGATCCTTCCTACTGATGCGAATCAAGAAAAGCACATTTACCAATTAGTAACTGTATGCCAAATGCCACATGCAGGAGGGCAGCTTCCATTGGGGCTGTCACCAGGTTAAGTTTATGGTGGTCTACTGTCATTTGCCATGATCCCATTTTTGCAGGGGTCAGACAGGAAAATTGATTGAATAGGGATATAATGGAACCTACAACTTCTGCATCCTTTTAGTCTTTGATAGTGGTATGTCTTTGCAATTCTTTCTAAGATACTGTCTTGCTTCTGAATTACTCTGCTGCCTGGGGGAATTCATGGCAGTTTTGGGACCTCTCTGTGGTCCATCCTACATACTGGCTATTACTCCACAGAACAGGGAACCAATGTGAGGGTTTTGCCACCTGTTAAAATTATCTATCCTAATTATGCATTCAGTGACTTAACCATAGAAGGTGTTCATGAACCTATTGGACCACTGTAAGTTGGAGTTGAGCCAAAACCCCATTAGTTCCCATTCTAACTGGAGAATCATGATGGTATCAGTATCAGCTCAGACCCTGTGTCTAACAGTTCTTGAAAACTCTGGGTATTTCCCTTTTTCCAGTGCTCAGTTACATTGGCACAAGTCCTTTTGCAGAGCCACTTTCTTCAGAAGGAGACAATGCATGATTTACAGGAAGAGAAAACAATTCTCTGGCAAGCTGGAGGTGCCGCTCTTGCCAGCCAGAGGGTTCAGTGGACTGGTAGGTTGGAGCCAGCTCATATCAGCTTGCAGGAGCCAATTGCGTGCACCTCTTCTCAACTCTGTCTTTAGTGACATTATGTTGGTAGCTTGAAATTGACTAAGGTGGGAGTGTTTATACGACAGAAATTGGCAAATGCTACAAGTCATGGTCCTTTCCCTGCATCCTCTTCCCAAGAGCTGGTTGCTAAATTTTTTCCAGCACCCTACAGGTTCAGGTGAGAATTGGGGGATTCAATATTTTCAGGCTCATCCACTCAGATGTTCATTCCTAGGTCTTAAGTATCTTTTCCCTTTCAGGGACCAGACAAGGACATATGAGACCCTGAAAGCCTATGTATTTAGTTGCTTTTTCAGCTCTGCTGCCCTTACAATCAGATCCTGGGCCTGACTTTTAGTATAGTTTGCTGTAGGCTACAGGAAATCGTCTTTTAAAGAACTGCCAATAGAGGACTTCTGGCTTTCTCCGTGAACCATTAAAAAAAAATTTTTTTGCTGAGGAAGGTTCGCCCTGAGCTAACATCCGCTGCCAACCTTCCTCTTTTTGTATGCGAGCCCCTGCCACAGCATGGCCACTGAGAGACAAGTGGTGTAGGGTCTGTGCCCGGGAACCAAACCCAGGCCACTGAAGCAGAGCGTGCCAACCTTAATCACTAGGCCACCAGGGCTGGCCCTCAGTGAGCCTTAAGGTGACAGCTTGCTGCCCCAAGGTATCATTTTCTTTTGGAAGGTATACAATTCCATCAACAGAATCCATCCCATCCACAATCCTTACAATTATAGTCCCCATACTGTTCAAGCACCAAAGCCACCACACTTTCCAATGCCCCATCTTCTATTTGCAGTGTATCTGAATTGGCCACAGGTGGGAAGCTTTAGTAATTATGATACCACTGTATGGATCTACTTACCCCCTACTTCCCATGGCATGGGTCTTTATCGCCATAAGATCAGTGAGTAACCCAACTCCAGTATCCCATCCTGAGAGTCTGCAGGACACTCGGGTTGCCAAGTCTTTTAGCTTGGGTTCTCTAGAAAATAGACCCTGGGTGCAATTTGAGACAAACAGAGGTGAAGACAAAGGGGACTGGGTAGGGAAGGAGGGGAACTAATCTAATTGTGAAGTACCAAACCAGTTTCTCCTTGGTATCAAACCCAACTGATTGCTCAGTGTCATGGATATATGCTAGGCATGGGGACACCCTAGTTAGCAGAACTGATATAGATCTACCTTCATGGACAGGGCTGGCTTTATGGGCCATGTGAGCTTTGCAGGTCTATGACACTCCATGTCAGAAGGGCCTTGCACTTGGTTTAGTGTTCTGCTGTCACCATCTTGAAAGTCTCAATAATTTGTTTTTCAATTATTTTATTGAGATCATAATGGTTTATAACATTGTGTAATTCCAGGTGTACATTATTATTTATCAGTTTCTGTATAGACTGCATTGTGCTCACTACCAATAGTCTAATTTTTATCCATCACCATACGTATGTGCCCCTTTAACCCTTTTGCCCATTCCTCAACCCCTTTCCCCTCTGGTAACCATTGATCTGTTCTCTTTATCCATGTGTTTGTTTATCTTCCACATATGAGTGAAATAATGCAGTGTTTGTCTTTCTCTGGCTGGCTTATTTTGCTTAACATCATACCCTCAAGGTCTATCCACATTGTTGCAAATGGGATGATTTTGTCTTTTTTATGGCTGAGTAGTATTCCATGGTGTGTGTGTGTGTGTGTGTGTGTGTGTGTACTACATCTTCTCTATCCATTCATTAGTTAATGGGCACCTGGGTTGCTTCCATGTCTTGGCTATTGTAAATAATGCTGCAGTGAAAATAGGGGTGCATAAATCTCTTTGAATTGTTGATTTCAAGTTCTTTGGATATATATCCAGTAGTGGGATAACTGGATCATAAGGTATTTCTATTTTTAATTTTTTGAGAACTCTTCATACTGTTTTCCACAGTGAGTGCAGCAGTTTGCATTCCTACCAGTAGTGTATGAAGGTTCCTTTTTCTCCACATCTTCTCTAACATTTGTTACTTCTTCTCTTATTAATTATAGCCATTCTGATGGGCGTAAGGTGATATCTCATTGTAGTTTTGATTTGCATTTCCCTAAGAATTAGTGATGCTGAACATCTTTTCATGTGCCTGTTGGCCATCTGTATATCTTTTTTGGAAAAATGGCTGTTCATATCCTCTGCCCATTTTTTCATCAGGTTGTTTTTTTCTTGTTGAGTTGTATGAGTTCTTTCCATATTTTGGAAATTAACCCCTTGTCAGATATATGATTTGCAAATATTTTCTCCCAGTTGGTGGGTTATCTTTTCATTTTGTTCATGGTTTCTTTTGCCTTGCAGAAGCTTTTTAGTCTGATGTAGTCCCAATTATTTATTTTTCCTTTTGTTTCCCTTGCCTGAGTAGCCATGGTGTTCGAAAAGATGCTGCTAAGACTGATGTCAAAGAAGATACTGCCTATACTTTCTCCTAGGAGTTTCATGGTTTCAGGTCTTACATTCAAGTGTTTAATCCTTTTTGAGTTAATTTTTTGTGTATGGTGTAAGATAATGGTCTACTTTGAAAGTCTCAATAATTTTTGAACAAATGGTCCTGAATTATCATTTTGCCCTGGGCCCTGCAAATTATGGTATTTGGTCCTGCTAAAATAAATTACAGTTTAGTCGGGGAATCAGTCATATTCTCTCTCCTGAAGAGTGTGAATTGGTGGCATGGAGAGAAGGCCAGTAGGGCAGAACAGTATAAAGAGATAAAGACACAACATCCACAGTGGGGGGAAGGCGAGGAGCCTGCTGTTGGAAGGATGACAGTAAACATGAGGGTAGCAGCAGGGGCTCTGGGCACATATAGGTGATTAATATAGAAAATAGACGATACTGTTACTACACCCCTAATTTTTTTTGTCACTTCCACAGTCATAACAACTAAACAAAAAGTTGGTAGTGAAGTAGCAATTTCCTATATTAAATGCTATAATAAACAATATTTAATATTTTAAGTTTGTCAGTATTTAAAGCTTTTAACATTGACAAATGAGTGTGCCTCTTTCTTGATAAATTATCTAATCTAGGTTGGGTTGGTGACAATGCCACCAGCAGGAAATAATGTATATCTAAACTGTTTCTATGTTTTATTTTAATAACATTCATAGTAGAGAAACCAGTCTCCAAAGGTATGTGTAAGGGAATGGAAGGAGAGATTTCAAAGCAATTTCGGCAAGCTCAGGATATTCATTTTTAAATTCTATCCAAAATGAAGCAAGTGATGTTTTATTTTCAAAATTCATCCCCAATTCTTCATCAGTAGCCAGTTCCAAAAGTTAGTCCTATAAAGTTAGTTACATTTAAATTCTCTTTCAATGAAAGGAATGGATTCTGAGTCCATGAATTCCCTATGTGTGGAGTTTATTTTCATGAAAAATAAAAAATTCAAAGTGTTTTATCAAATTTATAATGAGTTTCTTTATATTTTATATGTAAATGCCACTGAAGTTTGATGTCTTTATTGCTTCATTAGTCAGTACTTGGTTTTAGCACTTCACTATGAGTTATGACTATGAACTCAACAGATGGGGTATTACACTCCTGAGCAAAATCAGTACAAACCCTTAGATCTTTAATTCTTTGGAATCACTTCTCTGATTTCTTTTTTTCTTCTTTTTTGGTGAGGAAGATTGGCCCTAAGCTAACATCTGTTGCCAACCTTCCTCTTTTTTTCTTCCTCCCCAGAGCCCCAGTACATAGCTGTATATCCTAGTTGTAAGGCATTCTAGTTCTTCTATGTGGGATGCTGCCACAGCATGGCTTGATGAGTGATGTGTAGGTCTGCGCCCAGGATCCAAACTGGTGAATCCTGGGCCGCTGAAGCAGAGCATACAAACTTAACCACTCAGCCAAGGGGCCAACCCTGATTTTCTCTAAGAGAATAGAAATTTCTTTTTGTTTTGCAGGGAAAGATTCTCCCTGAGCTAACATCTGTTGACAATCTTCCTTTTCTTTTTTTCCCTTCCGAAAGCCCCAGTGCATGGTTGTATATCATAGTTGTAAGTTCTGATTGTTTTTTTTTTTTTTACTACTTTGTCATTACTAACACACTACTGATGTGTGTCTTTTCTTGACAGAACAGGACAGTGAGGTTTGTCTTGCCATTTATAATTTAGGGTTAAAAGCAAATGACACAAATTTTCCTTCCCTAATTTAGCTACAAATTCCAAAAAACAGGCTTGATTAAAAGTTAAGATGACTGTAAAAATAACAAGTTATAAAAGTGAATAAATATTTACATTTTCACAGACTTTTATTCACTTTTGGGTTACAGTTGAAAAACTGCCTTTAAATTTCACTCCTTATAATCTGGTCCTACTGCACATGACAAAGACACAGACATGGTACTTGCAACTCACCATACAAGTTGGAGAACACCTGAACTGTTCTATACTCTGTTAATCAGAGGTGTCCAATGGATACTGATGAAATGTCAAATTGCTATAAATGCTGCTAAACACTTACTTTTAATTTTCGTACTCAGTTCCTTGTGGACTACACACAGGCAGTTTGCAGGCTGGCACTGGTCCAAGGACCACACTTTTTTTTTTTTTTAGGAAGATTAGCCCTGAGCTAACATCTGCTGCCAATCCTCCTCTTTTTGCTGAGGAAGACTGGCCCTGAGCTAATATCTATGCCCATCTTCCTCTACTTTATATGTGGGACGCCTACCACAGCATGGCATGCCAAGCAGTGCCATGTCCACACCTGGGATCCAAACCAGTGAACCCTGGGCCGCCGAAGCAGAACGTGTGCACTTAACCGCTGTGCCATGGGGCCAGTCCACCAAGGACCACACTTTCAGTAGTGCTGCCCTAGGGAAGCTGCATTGAACAGACTGGGAGAAGAAGAAGAACCAGTGGGGGGGGTCTATGAAGTAACAGAAGGGAGCAGGAAAACAAGACCATGGATTTGTGGAAGACTAGGACGCGTTTAAGAAAGAGGAAGTAGTTAACTGTGTTAACTGCAAGAAAGGTCAAGTAGATTGAGGACCAGAAAGAAGCCACTGAATTGACAATTAGGATATTGGTTGACCTTTGAAAGGGTGATTTCAGTGGAGTGCTTGTGATAGGAGAAGAGAGCCAAGCACAAGTAGGCTGAGGGATTGGGGAAGCAGAGGGAACAAGTGGGGCTACCCTTTCAAGAAGCTGGATGGTAAAGAAATGGAAATAGTGTGTGGTAGCTTGGAGTGCAAAACAAGAAGGCTTTTTAGACTAGGGGACACTCAAAAAAAATCTGATATCACTGAAGGGGCCTCAAGCTGAAGAGAGTTCTATCTTGGGACCTGCCCCATGGCTGAGTGGTTAAGTTTGTGCACTCTGCTTCGGCCGCCCAGGGTTTCACCAGTTCGAATCCTGGGTGCAGACATAGCACCACTTATCAAGCCATGCTGAGGCAGCATCCCACATGCCACAACTAGAAGGACCCACAACTAAAAATACACAACTATGTACCGGGGGGCTTTGGGAGAAAAAGGAAAAATAAAATCTTAAAAAACAAAAAAAAGAGAGAGTTCTATCTTCAGACAGAAAATCTAAGAAGATTTTTTTTGTCTCATGGCAATCTTCTTAAATCTACTATGGAGGTGGAGGAAGACCAGGGGAAAGTTCTGTTAAGAATCTGCAGAATTTCTAATACTTCTTTGGTAGTGCAACAGAAAGCTGTGAAGGGGCGTAAGGATTTTGATTGACTCTATTGCTCGTGTAAGGATTTTAAATGTATTTTGGAACATAGTTAAATTGATCCATGGTAAAGATACACATCCTTTTGTCAAGTGAGAAATCTTTCTTTGATTTATCATAATTGAGCCAAGTCCAGATATTGATAAACTTACTTTAAATAGAGCAAATCATATCTACATATGAAGAGAGTTTACTTAGGTTCCCAGAACTTTCCTCCCATCTCTTGGCCTCCTCAACTTTGGCAAACAAGCATTTACTGTGCACTCAACACTGTGCTAGGCACTAAGGCCACAACGATGCCTAAGATTTAGTCTCTATCCTGAAGAGGCTCATAGGAGAAATACTATCCGTCATGATGCTTTCTGGGGCAAACAACTGAAAACTCGCACAGCTGAGGTCAGCTCCAGGGTTGGTCAAGTCAAGGGCTCAGTTATGTTACCGAGCATCCAGAATTTTTTGATATTTCTGTTGTACCATCTTTAGCATTTCTGCCTTATCCTCAGGTCACAATGGCTGCAGCAATTCCAAGTGTCACATCCTCATGATAACAGCTAAGGGGTAGAAGAACTGTGTCATCCCTGTATCTCATTTTAGCAGGCTCCCAGCAGACTATTTTCGATTTTGCAAAGATCAAAACTGCATGGTGAGCTCCTGCCTACACTAATCCCAGCCAGGCAAGGTAAATAGGATTACCACTTCGATGCTATTTGCTCTCTGTGGCTGGGGCTGGGCATGCACTCTACCTTCTGACAAACTTTTGGCCCTCAAGAGAGGGTTTCTGAACTTTGGCAGGACTGGCTGTTGAGTAGGCCAATGATTGCCAACCCTTTTTACATCCTTGTATGTGTCATGGTATACATAGGGAATGATAATTGTTGGTGTTTTCTTTATCAACGTAATGTAATGAATAAGAACCTGGGTTCAAATCCGCTGCCACCCATCAGCTCTGTAATATGGGGCAAATTAATTAACTCCTCTGAGCCTGTTTTCCCCATCTGGAAGATGGTATACTACGACTAGTCAGTTTAAAGGGTTGTCTCTGGGCTTCAGCAATATAATCATGTAAAATGGCCAGCACCATCCCTGGAACATAGTAAGCCCTCCTGAAACGTTCGGTGCGCCAGGCAAACTTCTATTCAACGGCCGCCGCTCTTGTGAAGATGTGCCTTAAGACAACTGGAGGCTGCCTCCTGTTTTCGCACTATTAAAACACTTATCACACTATAATCTGTTCTTTACCCACAGGCCCCCCCTCCTCCCCTCCCCAGTGAGCTCTCAAAGGCCAGCAACTGCCCCACACTCTCTATCTTCTCGTGATCGGCAGAGCTCAGCTCCCATTAGGCGTTCCACAAATGTTTGTTTTTGTTTTGGCCGACTTGCTGAACCGATTGGGCGGGAGGAGCGTGGCGGGGCGGGAGGGCGCCGCCCACGGCGGAGAGGGGCGTGCCCGCCAGGGTGCACCGCCCGAGGTTCACGGCGGGGCGGAGCGGCAGCCCGTGCCGGGCCCCTCAAAAGGAGGGGGCCCGGGCTCGCCCACCAGACTGTGTCACGCTCCGGGACCGGCACCCCGGCTTGGAAGGGAGAGTTTCGGGTAGACCAGGCTCAGGCGGCGGCGGCGGCGGCTCAGGGAAGGCGGCTCAGTCTCGGCCGGGGCTCCCTGCCAGCCCGCGCGACCTCGCGCCCCCAGCCGCGCCCCGCCCGGTGCCCCGGTTCCGTCCCGACGCCGCCGGGCCCGTGAGCCTCGCGGACGTGACGCCGCGGGCGGAAGTGACGTTTTCCCGCGGTTGGACGCGGCGCTCGTTGCCGGGCGGGGGAGGGCTCGTCCGGTTTTTCTCAGGGGACGTTCAAATTTTTGTAACGGGAGTCGGAGCGGACGGGGCGTGCCCGGCGCGCGCGCGTCCTCCCTGCCCGGCCCTCCTCCGCCGCCGGCCGACTCCTGCCCGGGCAAGGCGTCATGCCGCCCAAAAGCCCCCGGAGAGCAGCCGCCGCCGCCGCCGCCGCCGAACCCCCGGCGCCGCCGCCGCCGCCGCCGCCGCCGCCGCCTGAGGAGGACCCCGAGCAGGACAGCGGCTCCGAGGACCTGCCTCTGGCCAGGTGAGCGGGCAGAGCCGCGGCGGCGGCCGGCGCGCGGGATGGGCGCCCCGAGGGTGCGCCGGGGCGGGTGCGGCGGCGTCTAGGCGGGGGCGCGTCTTCGCCGGGTCCGGGGCCCGGCGGCGGGAGGGTCCCCCCAGGTCCCCCGCCCCCGCGGAGCGCCTGGAGGACGGTGACAGGCGTGTGGGTGCGGGAGCGAGGGGAGGGCAGCCGGGAGGGGTCTCGGCGCGAGCTTGACAGGTGTCGGGCGGGTGGGGCTCGGGTCTCTGAGCGAAGTGACAGGTGCCGCCTTTTCTCCGCGGGTCGGGAGGCTCGCGGGCGGCGGGGAGCTTCGAGGCCCCGTCAAACGCAAAAAAAAAAAAAAAAAAAAAAGAGACGAACTGGTGTGTGGTGGAGAGTTTTTCTCCCGTGGAGGTTTGTAGTTGGCTGGTGGTCGTTTGACTTTCTGTTTCGGTCTCCCGCGATGCAGCAGTTGGGAGTGTTTTCCTCCGGGCGCGCAGTGCATCTGAAGCCCGGTGCTGGGAGAGGCCAGCCCGAAAGCCCTGGGCGCTGCTGCGGAGACGGCCTGGGATGTGCCCGGTGGGGTCCTGGGTGTCAGTTGCCCCCAGGGGACTCGGAGGTGCTTTGTGGGATTCCCTTATAACAGTTCTTGAGGCCTTGGGGATTCAGAGCCATCGGTAGTGACTGGTGGAACATAATTCTGTAGAGGAACTCGTGTATGAGGGGAAGTTTTCTGAGACATGAGTCTAAGTGCTTAACAGTTTCTAAGCTTTTTCTTTTTTTTCCTGTTATATAAAATTCTTCTTGCGTGTTAATCTGCTCCAGCCTGTCTCATTATTTCTTCCATTTTGCCTTTTGGCTTTGAGTCGGCAAAGATCTTGGTGTCCCCTCTTCTGTTTGTTTCTTTGGGCACAAAATTAGTGGTTTTCCGTGTGCTCCCATGGCACTTCTTTTTTTCCTAAGTGGGCTCTAAATTTAAGCAAGTCCGTGATCATGCGGTAGAACACGACACGGAGATATTTATTGTATTGCAGCATCTTATTTTTCTTGATTGTGATGCTTTATGGCTAAGAAGCTAAGATTGAAAGAGTATAATTGTCATTATTGTCAGCATTGGTCCTACTTTGAGACTATACAACCGTTGCAGAGGAATGAGACGCCTTTCTGTCCCTCAGCACTCCCTCCCTCGTTCTAGTCCGTCACCAAGTCCTGTTTCTTTCATCTCTCTAGACGCAGACAGAGTTGAGGCAAATTGTAAAAGGTTGGAATGGGCTTTTGGAGTTGGCCTGTGAAAGGCTATTAAAAATTAATTTATTTAAATGAGCTGTCTTATGGGTCAATTAAAAATCAAACTCACTAGTTAAAAAAAAAAAGTCTAGGGATGTTCTGGGAGAAGACATTAGTTTCTGATTAAACTCTGATGTATCCAATACTTGAGAAAGATTTCCTTTAGAAAGAGCTGTAATGTCTACTCTAAAGAATTCCACATAGCTTTGGAAGGATTCTCGATTATTGTAGGGTAACTAGATGTTCTTGAAGTTCTGGACATCATCTGAGAATAGAAGGACTTTGTTTATTTTATTTTTTGCCAACATGTAGTTTTATATATCTTTGAATGATGGAACTATCAAAAATTGTCCTGTAAGTCATAACCATACAAGATACAGTCTGCTCTTGATTATCCATACCCACAAAAGGTTTCATTAGCATGGGCAGTCAAACTCTGTGTTAACTACTTAGCAAGGGTAGAACCACTGCCTGGCAATCTGATGTGGAGAAACTTGCTTAGGGATGGATTCTGGACCTAGTTTAATCGCACTTCCAGTAACAGTTCATTTCTACCTTGAGAGTTGAGATCTTACTTCTGTTGCATTATCTCTGGCCTCAGTGATGTAGTTGGAGGGGAAACCATCGCTAGGAACAGCACCCGACCTTCATTGTTGAGATAATCAAAAGTCAATTATATTTTGAAGGAGGGTTGGCAGTGTGGAATAGTGGTCAAGGGCCTGGGTTATGCAGATAGACTGTTGAGTTTATATCATGGTTTCCCATATGCGGGCCATTACTTCAGGTGAGTGCTTTAACTTCTCTGATTTGGTACTTATCTATAAAACAATGTTAATAAGACTACTTACCTAATAGGACTGATGTCCTATTCACTGAAACCATACATCTAAGGTGCTTTGTACAGGGTCATAGTAAATACTCAAAAATTATTAGCTATTCCTCTTATTATTATCATAATTATTAGAAGTCAGCCAGACATTAAATGAATGAAAAGGAATTTGCCTGTCTTGACTGCCTGTCTTGGTTAAGGAAGATCGAGGAGAAAAGACTGAAATAAGCATAGCAGTAATTTATGTCAGGTTAATTGTGTGAGAAATGCTAGTAGGTAGAGAGATTGTGTGAAACGCTGATAAGTGCATTTCAGCAAAGTCACTGATACTGAGTTGATTCTGTAATATTATCTGTGGGCTTTCCTCTTCTTGCTGTAATCGTTGTCCCAGTTTTCCCAAACAGCTTTAGCTACTATTGCTGCTTTGAAGTATATGTGATTCATCAGACCAGCAAACATCTTTCACTATGTGGTATCCTTATTTTGGGAAGATTATGAAAAAGAGAAACATGTTTAAATTCTAAGTATAATTTTTTTCAAAGATAAATAAGATCTTAAAGTATTTAGTGATGCTATCCTTCAGAATGCTGTTATTATACGCAAAGCATTGAAACAAATGTTTACTTAATTAGTTTGATTTATAAGTATATACCTATTATATGTGTATTTTCATTTAGTAGGCTTGAGTTTGAAGAAACTGAAGAACCTGATTTTACTGCATTATGCCAGAAATTAAAGATACCAGATCATGTCAGAGAAAGAGCTTGGTTAACTTGGGAGAAAATTTCATCTGTGGATGGAGTATTGGTAAGGATTTTCTTAAAATTTTTTGAAAACGTTTTTCTCATTTTAACAGTAATTTTGAATCACTGTAGAAAATTTGGAAAATAGAAAAGTAGAAAGAAAAGAAAAGCTAGTGATAATTCTATTACCTGAGGTAATTTACTTCTGATAACATTAAATATTAAAAAAAAATCTTTCTGCGTAAGCCTCCTACCAAAGTATTTTAAAGCAAATCTCAGATACCATATTTTGTTTATGAATACTTCACGATGATATAAAGGCTTTTTAAAAAAACAAAGTCATACCTTATAAAATAATTTTTAATATCTTATACTATGTCGTCAGTGTTCAAATTTCCTCATTGTCTCAGAATTAATTTTGTTAGACTTCCACATTTTGATAAATTTTTTCCATTTCTTTGTGCATGTATATGTGTGTATGTATAAAAATAATAACAACAGCAAATAATTTTTAGTGCTTTATATATACTGGGGGAATATTATAAGCACTTTGCAAATAACTCATTTAACAATCCATTGAGATGTGAAATACAAAATCTTCATTTTACAGATGGAGACATTGAAGTCGCGGTTAAGTAACTTGACTGAGGTCCCTGGCTAATAAGATCTGAAACACAGATTTGGGATCATACATGTAGTTATGTAGAGTTACATGTAGTTACATAATAGTTTTTTATCTTTCTTTTAAAAAACTTTCTTAACGTATGAACATTTTCTTATGTTTTAAATATTTTTTGATATTTGACACTGTAGTTTCCAGTGGTAGTATATTTTATCCATTAGGTGTATTTTAATTTGTTAACTCTTACTGTTATTGGACATTTTTCCGCCAGCTTTTGGCACTGTAAAATAATGCGATAAATGGTCTTATTCATAAGAAAAATGCCTCACACAAAGTAAATCCTCCATAATTTGTTAAATAATTTGGTAAGTGAATCTCTGATTATTAGGATAAATTCTTACAATTACTGAGTCAAAAGCTATGAACATTTGTAAAACTTTGGGTAATTATTGCTAAATTCCACTCCAGACAGACACTTCTAATGAATTTACTGTCTCATCAGCATTGTATTAGAATATGTGTCTATCTGTTTTTACTGATCAGATCAACACAGCAAAATATGTTTCTGGTGCCAGCCCTGATGGTCTATTGGTTAAAGTTCGGTGCTTTCACCACTTAGGCCATCCGGGTTCATTTCCTGGTCGTGGAATCACACCACTCGTCTGTCAGTTGCCATGTTGTGACAGTGGCTCACAAAGAACTAGAAGGACTTATAACTAGCACTGGGGCTTTGGGGAGGGGAAAAAAATATGTTTATGTACATTCCATAAAAATATTTAAAATCTCAAAAACCTTAAAAAAATTTAAAATTTGAAAACTTAAGTCTCTGATGTCTTAGTCCTTTTAGGCTACTATAACAAAATACCATAGACTGAGTGACTTATGAACAACAGAAATTTATTCCTCACAGTTCTGGAGGCTGGGAAGTCCAAGATCATGGTGCCAGCAGATTCTGTGTCTGGTGAGGGCCCACTTCCTGATTCATAGATAGCACCTTGTTGCTATCCTCACATGGGGCAATGGGCGGAAACTTTCTCAGGCCTTTTTTTATAAGGGCACTTATCCCATTCATGAGAGTTCTACCGTCATGACTTAATCACCTCCCAAAGGCCCCACCTCCTAATACCATCACAGTGGGCATTAGGTTTTCAGGATATGAATTTTGGAAGGACACAAGCATTCAGTCCATAGCATCTGGTAATAAAAAAGAGAAAATGAATCCCACAATTCCAAAGATCTGAACATATTCTAGAACTCCTCACTAAAAAAAGAGGAAGAATACTGAAGTATCTTGGATGAATGACTTTGGTATTATCATCCCAAAGCATTTAATGTATATTTTCGTTGATTTGAGTACTTTGTGTACAAAGCTGTTTTTGTGCATATGGAGTTAAAGGATTTATAATTTATAAGTGGGTTGTGTACCAAATCTCTTTGCAAGTACAATATGGTAGTTAGGTTTTCAGGCTAGTTCGCACAAAACTTTTTTTTTTTACTAAACTATAGCAGTAGTAGTTTTAATTGTAGAGGCCCTTTTGGGCTTCATACTTGAATACATATTCAAATAAATGTTACTACTTTCTTATCCCACCCTTTTCTGCTCCTGGCTTTGTCCCTACCTTCTATGGGAACTGACACAGTTTAAATCTTATTTCCTAATGGAGCTCTTGATGGGGAGTAGGCGATGTGAAATTCCTGGTTGTGTGCTGGAGGAAGGCAAGAAAGGAATTCTGTTACCTTTGGAATTTTGGGTACCTTTTTGAGGGGTATGACAGAGGATGATGTTGTATTGTCCTGATATAATTCAACGGACTTTCCTAGAAATGTTATTTTAAGTGATAGTCAAGTTTTTGAGGGTTGGCCTGAGAATTTAACCTCTGTTTATACAATAATTTCTAAGGTAGAATGTAACAGAGTATGTGCTGGGAAGCAAATGTAATGACAAAATGAACCTGCTCTGATGCAGCTATTCTAGTTGCCATTGGCTGTGTTTGAAACAAGAAGAGGAATATGGTACCTTGGGGAGTTCTTTTTGGCATGATGTTTTTGGTTGATGTTTTTGTATGATGTTTATTGGAATAGAGGATGAGTTAAGAGTAAGGATTTGTCATCAGATTGGACTGACTCAAATCTCATATCTACCAATTAGCTCTGTGATCTTGAACAAGTTACCTAAAATCTCCAAGCCTCAGTTTTCTAATCTGTAAAAGGGACTAACAATAATTTCTGGATCTTGGAGTTATTGTGTGGATTAAATAAATTCATGCGTGTAAAGCATTTATTGGTGTAAATGAGTGGCTAATTTGGGTCGTGCAAGCAGAATAACATGACTTAAGAACTACTCCAGAAAATTTTATACTAATGTAATGTTTTTAGGAGAACTTAAGTATAAGTTAAAATGGTTGAATTTTAAATGCATATGTAGTGATTCTGCTGTGGTTTTGTTTTGCTAAAATTCAGATTTTTAAGTTCTTGAGAGTCAGAAAAGTTGTTTATGCATACATGAAAGCATATATTAATCCTTTTTATGGAAAGTTTTGTGGTTTCTTGTCTAGAAAAGTGTTTTCTCCTTTTCATATAAACATTTAATAAGTGTGTAATATGTGGTTGCTGTCATAAGATTGGATATTGTTCATGCTGCTTATAGCATATGAATAAAGGCCTTTCCATTAAGAAATTGGCCAGGAGTGCTGTTCGTATGGTGACTTACAGTGAATCAGTTGTTAGAATTTTGATTTTCTTTCTGTGTCTTGAATGGCAGCATGGTAGAATGGAAAAGGCCTTGGACTTCAAGGCAGAAAACTTTGATTATAGTTGTATTTTAGCTATAAGATTTCAGGCAAATTGGTTAATTCTCTAGGTCTCAGTTGCTCATCTGTAAAGCAGAAATAATGTCTGAATGTCAACCTCATAGAGTTTTGTATGTGTATAGGTGTATATATCTATGTTTATTTCAAAGAGCTTTGAAATTTATTGCTCTTTGAATAGAGCCATTTCTTTTTGTGATATGGTTATTATAGTTAGAAAGATAATTGAAAAGAATAGTTTGGAATTGGAATAATGCTAGATGTTTCATTTAAGTTATACTACAGAAATATGAAGAGGTTTCTTAATAAGCTTAAAGCAGACTACATGTTTTTAAATTATGTGTAATGAAAGGTCTTGAGCTGTTATTTTCCAGTCCTTAGTAATATATGTAACCTTTCTGTTTGAAGATGGTGCTGGTATTCTCATTGCATGTGGATGTTACTGAGAAACATTCCTTTAAAACATGTGCATGAATGTTGTATTTTGTCTTATAGATGTGGGTTGTTTATAGCTTCTTTTATTTCTGATTCCACTTCTAAGATTAATTAATTTTTAAAAACATTTTATTATGGAGAATTTCAGACATTTATAAAAGTAGAGAAAATAGTATGAACTCTCATATACCTCCTAATCAGCTTCAGCAGTTATCAACCATGGCCAGACGGTATTTCTCTCTGACCCCAGATTTTTAAAAAAGTAAATCCCAGATAAGATGTTTCATCCATAAATATTTCAGTATGTATGTGGAGAAGATAAGAACTCTAAAAAAATAACTGCAGTTCATCACACCTAACAAAATTAATGAAAATTCCTTAAATATCAAATATTCAGTGTTCAAAATTTCGTGATTGTTTCATACATTTTTTTTTCCACTATGTTCTAATCATGATTCAAATAAGGTCATACTTTGTGATTGGTTGATTTGTGTCTTGAGTCTCTCTTTTTTTCCCTCTTCCTCCCCCAAGCCCCAGTGCATGGTTGTATATCCTAGTTGTAAGTCCTTCTAGTTCTTCTATGTGGGATGCCGCCACAGCATGGCAACTGACAGACACGGTAGTGTGGTTCCATGACAGGGAAGTGAACCCTGGCCACCGAATCGGTGAGAGCACCAAACTTAAACCACTAGGCCATCAGGGCTGCCTCTTAAATCTCTTTTAATCTGTAGGTTTCACCTCCTCCTTCTCTCCCCCTTTCCCTCTCTTTTCTTACAATTTATTTGTTGAAGAAACTAGATTGTTTATCCTGTGAAGTTTCCTATATTATGTATTTTACAGATTGTATCTTCTTCATTGTTTAATATATTTGTCTGATTCTGTATTTCCTGAAAATGGGTCTAAGGCTTGATCAGATCCTGATTTCATATTTTCTGGAAGAAATACTTTAGAAGTGTTGTCTATGCCTATCAGGAGGTACATAATGTCATGTTATCTCTCTTTTTTTGGTGTAAGCAATCATTGATGACCATTGACTGGATCCATTAGGGGTTACTCAGTGGTGATCTGCTAACTTTATCATTCCTTTTTCAATTATTAGTTCCTCTGTAAAGAGAAACTTTCTCCATCAGCTGTACATATTCTGAAGTATAGTTCATTCAGGGAAGGTAGGATAAGTGCTTTATTCTTTGCTTTTATTGACTAGTTTTCAAACTAATGAGTGTTCTGTAACATCCTCCAAAGGTGAACAATGACTATAATCATCTTTGCAAGCATTATTTTGACAGTACCAGTAGATCAGTTTGGCTATACATAAACATTTAATAAGATCTTTACTCAATGTGACATATTTTGTAATTTTGATAATCCTGTATAAATGGGACCATACAGTATTTAACCTTTTGGGATTGGCTTTTTTCACACAGCATTATTCTCTGGAGAGTGATTGAAGTTGTGTATCAACAATGTATTAGTTTCATAGAGTTGCCATCATAAAATACTACAGACTGAGTGGCTTAAGGAACAGAAATTTATTTTCTCACAATTCTGGAAGCTAGAAGTCTAAGATAAGTTGGCGGCAGGTTTGGTTTCTTCTGAGGCCTCCCTTCTTGCTTGCAGGTGGCTGCCTTCTCCTCGTGTTCTCGTATAGTTTTCCTGGGTGCACATCCTGGTTGTCTTTTGTTTGTCCAAATTTCCTGTTCTTATATGGACAATAGTCGGATTAGATTAGGGCCCACCCTACTGTCCGCATTTTAATCCAATTGCTTCTTTGAGGCCCTGTCTCCAAATACAGTCACATTCTTAGGTACTTGGTTAGGGCTTCAACATATGAATGGGGGTGGGGAACAATTCAGCCCTGACAAATAATAGTATTCCATAGTATGGCTGGACCACAGTTTGTTTAACCATTCACCTGTTGAAAGATATCTGGGTTGCTTGTACTTTTATCTATTATGAATAAAGCTGCTATAAACATTCACATATAGGTTTTTCTGTGGACATCAGCTTTCATTCTTCTGGGAAATAAATGCCCATGAGTGCAATTGCTGGTTGTGTGGTATGGCCATATGTTTAATTGTATAAGAAACTGCCAGACTTTTCCAGAGTAGCTGTACCATTTTGTATTCCTACCATCAGTGTATGGGTGATCCAGTTTCTTGGCGTCTTTCCCAACATTTGGTGGTGTTACTATTTTTTATTTTAGCCGTTTTTATAGGTGTGTAGTGATATCTCATGGTTTTAATTTACTTTTTTTCTGATGGTGTGATATTGCTATTAAACATCTTGTTTTTAATTTTTAAATTTTTCATTGTGAGGAAGATTCACCCTGAGCTAACATCCGTTGCCAATCCTCCTCCTTTTTTGCTTGAGGAAGATTAGCCCTGAGCCAACATCTGCACCAGTCCTCACCTGCTTTGCATGCAGGATGCTTCCAGAGCATGGCAGATGAGCAGAGTAGGTCCACACCCAGGGTCTGAACCCATGAACCCTGAGCCGCTGAAGCGGAGCACGCAGAACTTTAACCACTCGGCCATGGGGCTGGCTGGATATTAAACATTTTTTAATAGACTTTTTTGGGAAACAGTTTTAGGTTCACAACAAAATTGAGCAGAAAGTAGAGAGTACAGAAAGTACAGAGATTACCTGTACATGCCATGCCCGCACATGCATAGCCTTTCCCATTGTCAGCATTCCCCACATGTGCTACATTTGTTACAATTTATGAACCCACACCGACACATCATTGTCACCCAAAGTGCATAGTTGTTGAAAGTCCTCTAAATGTGCTTATTTGCCATTTGTCATCATTGGTGAAATGTCTCTTTATGTCATTTGCCCATTTTGAATTTCCATAGGGTTTTCTGCATACACAATTATGTCATTTGTAAATAATCACAGTTTTATTTATTCTTTTCTAATCTTTGTGCTTTTTTTCCTGTCTGTTACACTGGCTAACACTTCAATACAATGTAGGATAGAAATGGTGAGAATTCCTGCTGTTAAGGAGAAATCATTATGTCTTTCACCATTAAGTGTAATGTTAGGAGTAGGCTTTTCTTAGATATCCTTTATCAAATTAAGGTATTTTCTTTCTGTTCCTTTCTATAGTCATACACTGCATAATGATGTTTTGGTCAACAACAGACCACATATATGATGGTGGTTCCATAAGATTAGTACCTTATAGCCTAGGTGTATAGTAGGCTGTACCATCTAGGTTCATGTGTGTACACTCTGTGATGTTCACACAAAGACAAAATTGCCTCATGACGCATTTCTCAGAATATGTCCCTGATATTAAGTGACGCATGACTGTGTTCTGAATTTGCAGAGTTTTTTTTGTTGTATCAGAAATAAATGTTGGGTTTTGTTAAATACTTTTTATGCATCTGTTGAGATGGTCACACACTTTTCCTGTTTTAGAGTGTTAATATGATTACATAGCATTGACTGATTTTCAAATGTTAAAGCAACCTTGCATTCCTGGGGTAAACTCCAGTTGATTGTGATATATTATCCCTTTCATATATTGTTAGATTTGATTTGCTAAACCTTTGTTAAGAATTTTTAACAAAAATTCTTTTATAGCATGTTTTATTCTTAGTTTATATATTCATGAGGTTTATGGGTCTACAGTTTTCTTTTTTCCATAATGGATTTGTCTGGTTTTGTGACAGAATAGTGCTGGCCTCGTAGAATGAATTGAGAAATATTTTGTTCTCTTCAATTTTTTGCTAGAGTTTGTGTAAAACTGGTATTATTTCTTCCTTAAATATTTGGCAAAGCCATACGGACCTGGAATTTTCTTTGTGGGAGAGTTTTTAAGTACAAATGCAATTTGTTTAATAGATATGGGCAATTCTGGTTTGTCTATTTCTTTTTTAGTGAACTTTGATAGTTTATGTTTTTCAAGGAATTTGTCCATTTCATCTAATTTATTGAATTTATTGACATAAAATTGTTCATAATGTTCCTTTATTGTATCTTATACCTTACTATAGTTTTAATATACTTTGTTATTAACATATATTTTGTGTATCATACATTATTAATGTAATGTATGATGAAATGATCCTCTTTATCCCTCATAATGTTCTTTGCTCTTAAATTTACTTTTTCTCATATGTCTTATATTTAAAATAGTTTCTTTTAGGTAGCATATAATTGGGTCAGTCTTTGCCTTTTAATAGAAATTTTTAGACTGTTGACATTTAATGTGATTATTGAAATAGCTGGGTTTAAATCTACCATCTTGCTATTTGTTTCTATTTGTCTCATCTTTTCTTTGTTCCTTTTCCCTCTTTTTCTGCCTTTGTTTGGATTGACTATTTTTTTATGATTTATTTTTCTCATTTGTTGGCTTATTAGTTATAACCCTTCATTGTGTTATTTTAGTCATTGTTTCAGGATTTATGCTACACATTTTAAACTTTCACAGTTAACTTTCAAATGATGTTATACTGCTTCATGTATGGTATAAAAACCTTATGTCAGTATACTTCCACTTCTTCCCTCTTAGCCTTTGTTCTCTTGCTGTACATTTTAGTTTTACATGTGATATAAACCCCATAATACATTGTTATTATTTTTGCTTTAAGCAGTCAATTATTTTAAAAAGAAATTTAAATAATAAGAAAAAAAGTCTTTACATTTAGCCATGTAGCTACCATTTCCACTGCTCCTAATTCTTTTATGTAGATCCATATTTCTATCTGGATCATTTTCCTTCTGTGTAAAGGATTTTCCTTAACATTTTTAACAGTGCAGGTCTGACGATTTCTGTCAGCATTTGTATGTCTGAAAAAGTTCTTAATTTTGCCTTAGTTTTTGAAAGGTATTTTCACTGGTTAAAGAATTCTAGCTTGACTTTTTTCCCCCCGGTGTTTTAAAGATGTTTTCTGCCATGTTCTAGCTTGCATTATTTCCTAAGAGAAATTTACTGCCATCTTTTTCTTTGTTCCTCTGTATATAATATGTCATATTTTATGATCTTTTTCTCACTAGTGAGTTTAATCAATTTGATCATGATGTTTCTTGGTGTAGTTTTTAAGATTTTCATGCTTGGAGTTCATTGTACTTCTTGAATCTGTGAGTTTTCAGGTTTCATCAAATTTGGAAAAATTTCAGCCATTATCTCTTCAAAAAAAGCTTTTTTGGCCCCTTTCCTTTCTCTTCTGTCCTTCAGGATCTCCAGTTATACATATATTTAGCTACTTGATGTTTTCCTGCAGCTCATTGGTCCTCTGTTCAGTTTTTTTTGCCCCCAGTTTCCTTTGCTGTGCATTTCATTCTGGATAATTCCTTTGGGTTTTTCTTTAAATTCACCTCTCTTTTCTTTTGCAATAACCTAATTTGCCCTTAATCTCATTCAGTGTACTGTGCATCTCAGCTTTTTTGAGTTTTCATCTCTAGAAGTTCAATTTAGGGGTTTTTAAAATACATTCCATATCTCTGCTTAACATGTTCAATCTTTGTTCTAGCTCAGGGGTTGGAAATTTTTTCTATAAAGGGTCAGATAATAAATATTTTAGGCTTTGCAGCTCTGCCATTGTAGCCTGAAAACAGTCGTCAGCAAAATGTAAATGAATAAGTGTGGCTGTGTTCAAGTAAAACTTTGTTTACAAAAACAGGGGCAGGCTGGATTTGACTTAGTTTGCTGACCCTTGCACTAGCTTCTTGAACATGGGGGTGCAGTTATAATAACTATTTTAATGTCCTTATCTAATAATTCTATATCTGAGTTGTAAATTTTTGGTTGACTGATTATTCTCCTTATTATGGTTATTTTCCTTCTTCTTTGTGTATCTGGTAATTTTCTTTTCTTTTTTTTTTTTTAGCTGCCAGACATTGTAAATTTTACCTTGTTGTATATTGGATATTTTTGTATTCCCATAAATATTCTTGAGTTTTGTTTTGGGATTGGACCAAGTTTGTTGGAAACAGATTGATCCTTTCAGGTTTTACTTTTAAGGTTTATTAGATGGCACTAGAGATGGGTTTAATCTGGGCCAGGGACTCTCAGCTTTGCCAGTATTGACATTTTGAGCTGAATAATTCTTCGTTGTAGGTGCTATCTTGTGCGTTACAGAATGTTTAGAGGCATCATCCCTGTCCTGAACCTACTAGATGCCAATAGTACACCCTGCTCAGTTTTGAAAACCAAGATTGTCCCTACTCATTGCCATATGTCCACTGGGATGCAAAATCATCCCTGGTTGGTGACCACTTGTCTAGCGTTAAATCTTCACTATTGAGGTAAGACCCTTCCCTTTAATGTATACCCTCTGTATTGTCATGAGTTTTTCTCCTTTGACTGTTGGGAATAGGCACTATTCCCAGCCTGTATGAGCCATAAATAATTGTTCCTCGCCTGCATGTGCTAATTGAGGAGAGTCCTCTGCAGATTTCTGGAATTCTTTCTCTGTGTAGCTCTCTTCTCTTTGGTACTGTGCCCTGCAGATTCTAGCTGCTTTGACTTCCCTGGGCTCTTAGTTCTGTCTAGCCAATTTAGGGAGGCGGTTGAGCTCTCCCTGGTTTTCCCCTCCTTGCGCTGCTGCCTGGAATTTTCTCCAGGAAGTTAGTTGAACATTCATAGGGCTCACTTTGTATGTTCCATGACATTTAGGGATCTCTCCTTTCTTGCCTAATCTCTAATGTCTTGAGTTGTCATCTCATACATTTTTTTTGTTTTTTATTCGTTTGTTTCAGATAGAACAGTAAATCTGGCCCCTGTTACTCCATCATAAGTTGAAGCAGAAATCCTCAGTTAAATACTTTTAATATTTTTGGAGATATTTTCTTAGTAGTTGCTCTAGGGCTTACAATATACATCTTAACTTTTCATATTTATACTGATTTAATTCTAATAAGATATAGAAACTTTTACTGCTGTATGACTCCATTCCCTTCTTCCTTTTTTGTGCTATTTTTTTTTACATGTTATGTTTATATATTTTACAAACCCAAGAATATAAGAGAAGTAAGGAGAGCCTAGGTATATTTATAGAGATTTTTTCAAAATTTATATGTTAACTTTTAAAAAAAATTTACCATTTCTGATTCTCTTCTTTTTTTTTTTTTCCTGTGGATTCCAGGTACCATCCAGTATGATTTGCTTACTGCAGTGTAGCTTCATTCTTATCGCCTTCATGTTGTTATTGTCAACTTGACTACATAAATCTGTTATAGGCCCACCAATACAATTATATAATTTTTAAAAAATGCAGTTGCTTTTTAAATCAGTTAAGAAAGGAAAGAGAAAGAACTATGCAGCTATACTGTTTTTTATCATTACCTACATAATTACCTTTACCAACATTATTATTATTATTATTATTATTTTTTGTGAGGAAGATTGGCCCTCAGCTAACTTTTGCCAATCTTCCTCTTTTTGCTTGAGGAAGATTGTTGCTGAGCTAGCATCTGTGCCAGTCCTCCTCTGTTTGTTGTGTGGGACACTGCCACAGCTTGGCTTGATGAGCAGTGTGTAGATCTGTGCCTGGTATCTGGACCCATGAGCTCCAGGCCACTGAATTGGAGCATACTAACTGAACCACTATACCACCAGGCCGGCCCCAACATTATTTTTTTTTCTGTGTGGATTTGAATTACTGTCTGTAGTCACTTCCTTTTAGCCTGTAGAACTTCTGTTCTCCTTGTATTTCTTAGAAGGCAGGTTTGGTAGCAGTTCGCTCAGTTTTTGTTGATCTGGGAATAACTTTATTTTGCCTTTATTTTTGAAAGCTAGCTTTACTGGATATGGGATTCTTAGTTTTATTCTTTTAGCACTCTGAATGTGTCATTCCAGTGCCTTCTGGAGTCAGTGTTTTCTAATGAAACATCAGCTGTTAATCTTATTGTGACCTCTCTTGTATTGATAAGTCTTTTTTCTCTTGATACTTTCAAGATTTTCTCTTTATCTTTGTTTTTCAACATTTTTACTGTGGTGTGTCTGGGTGTAGATCACTTTGAGTCCTGCCTACTTGGATTTGTTGATGGTCTTGGATGTTGTGGATTAGTATTCTCTCAGTTAAATATTAAGGAGACTTCAATTAACTCTTAGATTTGTTTTTAGAATAATTACTGCCAATGCAGATAGACATACATTACTCAAAAAAGATGTAGGTAAAGACTTTGTATTAGATTTTTTTTCAGTCCTTTTAAATTTACTGAGATTTGTTTTATGCCTTATCCTGTGTTCTGTCTTTGTTAACATAAAATGTTCCTTTGATAGAATTCACTAGTGAAGTTATCTGTGCCTGGAGTTTTCTTCTTTTGGGAAAATTTAAACTTTATATTCAATTTTTATAATACATATAGGATTATGTAGGTTATCTCTTTCTTCTTGAGTGTACATTAGTAGCTTGTGTCTTACATAGAGTTTCTTTATTTCATCTAAGGTGTTAAATTTGTGGGAAGGACCTTTTTTCCCTTTTTAAAAAGTTATTTTTGGGGGCCAGCCTGGTGGTGCAGCAGTTAAGTACGCACGTTCTGCTTCGGCGGCCCGGGGTTCGTCAGTTCGGATCCCAGATGTGCACATGGCATCACTTGACAAGCCATGCTGTGGTAGGCGTACCACATATAAAGCAGAGGAAGATGGGCACAAATATTAGCTCAGGGCTAGCCTTCCTCAGCAAAAAGTGGAGGATTGGCGGCAGATGTTAGCTCAGGGCTAATCTTCCTCAAAAAAAAAGAGAAAAAAGTTATTTTTTAATAGACTTTGTTTTTTTGAGCAGTTTTAGGTTCACATATAAACTATAAATGAATAATTGTATATATATTGTGTGTGTGTATATATATTCACGTTTAGGGCTGTGATCTATTTTGAGGTAATTTTTGTGAAGGGTGTAAGGTCTGTGTCTAGATTCATTTTTTTTTTTTTTTTTAGTATGTGGATATCCAGTTCTAGTACTATTTGTTGAAAAATACGTCTTTTTAAATTTGTATTACCTTTGCTCTTTTGTCAAAGATCAGTTGACTGTATTTGTGTAGGCTTATTTCTGGGCTCTTCATATGTTCCACTGATCTGTTTATTCTTTTACTGCTATCACACTGTCTTGATTACTGTAGCTTTATTGTAAATCTTCTGACTTTGTCCTTCTCCTTCAATATTGTATTGGCTATTTGGGATCTTTTGCTTCTCTATATAAACTTTAGAATCAGTGTGTTGATATTCATGGAACAACTTGCTGGGATTTTGATTGAAATTGTGTCAAATTTGTAGATCGAGTTGGGAGGAACTGACATCTTGACAATACTGAGTCTTCCTATTCGTGAACATGGAATCTCTCTCCATTTATTTAGTTCTTCTTTGATTTCATTCATCAGAGTTTTGTAGTTTTCCTCATATAGATCTTTTATATATTTTGTTAGATTCATGTCTAAGTATCTCACTTTTTGTGTGCTAATTTGAATGGCTAATTTTTTTATTTCAAATTCCACTTGTTCACTGTTGGTGTATAGGAAAGTGTTGGACTTATGTATACTAACCTTGTATCCTGCAACCTTATTGTAATCACTTATGGCTTCCATAAGTTTTCTGTCAGTTCTTTCAGATTTTCTAAGTAGACAATCATATAATTTGCAAACAAAGACTTTTATTTTTTCCTTCCCAATCTGTGTACCTTTTATTTCTTTTCCTTATTGCATTGTCTAAGACTTCCAGTATAATGTTGAAAGGAGTGGTAAGAGGCAACATGCTTGCCTTACTCCTCATCTTTAATGGAAAAGCTTCTAGTTTCTCATCGTTAAGTATAATGTTAGCTGTAGGTTGTTTGTAGATATTCTTTGTCAAATTGAGGAATTTCCCCTCTTCATAGTTTACTAAGAGTTTTTATGGTGAATGGTGTTGGATTTTGTGAAATGCTTTTTCTGCATCTATTAATATGATCATATTTTTCTTCTTCAGCCTATTGATGTGATAGATTATGTTAGTTGGTTTTTGAATGTTGCATACATGGGATAAATCACACTTGGTCTTGGTATATAAGTTTTTAATATGTTGTTGCATTCAATTTGCTAATATTTTGTTAATTATTTTGTCTTTTTTTAGTGAGGAAGATTGACCCTGAGCTAATGTCTTCTGCCAATCTTTCTCTTTTTGCTTGAGGAGGATTGTTGCTGAGCTAACACCTGTGCCCATCTTCCTCTTTTTTTGTATGTGGGACACTACCACAGCATGGCTTAACGAGCAGTGTGTAGGTCCATGCCTGGGATCTGAACTCGTGAACCCCAGGCTGCTGAAGCGGAGCACGCACACTTAACCACTGTGCCACTGGGCCAGCCCCTGTTAAAGATTTTTATAACTATGTTTAGGATAGCTACCGGTTTGTAGTTTTTTTTTTTTCTTGTAATGTCTTTGTCTGGATTTGGTATTTTGGTAATGCTTGCCTAGTAGAATGAGTTAGAAAGTATTTGTCTCTGGAAGAGATTGTAGAGAATTGGTATAATTTCTTTCTTAAATGTTGGTTAGAATTCACAGTAAACCCATCTGTGCCTGGTACTTTTATTTTGGAAGGTTATTAATTATTGATTCAATTTCTTTAATAGATCATAGGTCTATTCAGATTGTCTATTTCTTGTGTGAGTTTTGGCAGATTGCGCGATTCAAGCAATTGGCCCTTTTCATGTAAGTTTTCAAATTTGTGGACACAGAATTGCTGATAATATTCTTTTATTATCCTTTTTATTTCTGTGAGCTCTGTAGTGATTCCTCTCTTTTGTTTCTGATGTGAATAATTTGTCCTTTTCTTTCTTTTATTTTTTTGAGGAAGATTAGCCCTGAGCTAACTACTGCCAGTCCTCTTTTTGCTGAGGAAGACTGGCCCTGAGCTAACATCATGCCCATCTTCCTCTACTTTATATGTGGGATGCCTACCACAGCATGGTGTGCCAAGCGGTGCCATGTCTGCACCAGGATCCAAACTGGTGAACCCCGGGCCGCCGAGAAGTGGAACGTGTGCACTTAACCGCTGCCTCACTGGGCTGGCCCCTCTTTCTTTTTTTTTGTTAATGTGATTAGAGAGTTTTCTATCTTCTTGATCTTTTTGAAGAAGCAACTTTGGGTTTCATTGGGTTTTCTCTGTTGATTTTCTCTTTTCACCATTTCTTTTGTGTTTAATTGGCTTTTTATAGTGAAATGTTTAGATTCCTTTTTCGTTTCCTTTTGTGTATTTTCTTTAACTGTTTTCTTTGTAGTCACCATGGGGCAATAGCTCCATCTCTACCCTTTTCAGTTGTTAATTTCACAAAAATTACATTTTTATACAGTGTGAGTCCAAAACAATAATTTTTTTAATGCATTAATCTTTTAAATTATGTAGGAAACAGAAAGTGGGGCTACACACCATTAACAATAATAACTTTTATAATTGCCCATGTATTTACCTTTATTGAGATATTAATTTTTTCATATGGCTTTGAGTTACTGACTTTTGTCCTTTCATTTCAACTTGCAGTACTCCCTTTAGCATTGCTTATGGGGTATGTCTAGTGGTAATGAACTCCCTAAGCTTTGTTTGTTTGGGAATGTCTTCATTTCTCCTTTACTTCTGAAGAACAGTTCTGCTAGATATAGCAGTCTTGGCTAACAGTTTTTTTCTTTTAGCACTTTGAAATATCAGTCTGCTGCCTTCTGGCCTTCAGAGTTTCTGATGAAAAATCTGCTGATAATCTTATTGAAGATCCCTTGTATGTGATGAGTTGCTTCTTTCTTGCTGATTTCAAAATTCTCCCTTTGGCTTTGGCTTTTTTTTTTTTTTTTAAGCTGATTATTTTTATTTATTTATTGGAGGAAGATTAGCCCTGAGCTAACATGTGCTGCCAATCCTCTTTTTGCTGAGGAAGACTGGCCCTGAGCTAACATCCATGCCCATCTTCCTCTACTTTTTATATGGGACGCCTTCCACAGCATAGCTTGCCAAGCGATGCCTTGCCCGCACCTGGGATTCAAACCGATGAACCCCAGGCCGCTGAAGCGGAATGTGTGCGCTTAATTGCGGTGCCACCGAGCCTGCCCTGGCTTTGGCTTTTGACAGCTTGATTGTAATATGTCTTGGTATGGGTCTCTTTGAGTTCATCCTACTTGGAGTGTGTTGAGCTTCTTGGATGTTTATATTCATGTCTTTCATTACATTTTGGAAAACTTTTGGCCATTATTTTTTAAAATATTCTCTCTGCCCTTTTGTCTCTTTCTTCTTCTGGAACTTGTGTAATGCATATGTTGTTCCACTTGATGATGTCCTACAGGTCCCTTATTCTCTGTTCCCTTTCCTTCAATTTTTTCTTTCTGTTTTTTAGACTTTATTCTTTCCATAGTCATATTATCAAGTTTGCTGTTTGTTTCTTTTGCCTGTTCAAATCTGCCTTTGAATCTCTCTAGTGAATTTTTTGTTTTAGTTATTATACTTTTCAGCTCCAGAATGTCTTTTGGTTTCTTTTTTAGGTTTTTATTGATATTTCCATTTTGTCTATACATCATTTTCTTGATTTTCTCCATGTCTTCCTTTAGTTCTTTGAAAATCTGTAAAACAGTTGTTTTAAAGTCTTCATTTAGTACATCTGCCATCAATTCTTTTTCAGGGACAGTTTCTATTGGTCTATTTTTTCCCTTTGAATGAGCCATACTTTCCTGTTTTTTTGTATGTTTTGTGGGTTTTTTTTGGTTGAAAACTGGACATTTGAATCTGATAATCTGGTAAGTCTGGAAATCAAATTCTCCCCCTTCCCTAGGGTTTGCTGCTGTTTGTTTTTTGTTTTTTATTTATTTGTGTGTGTGTGTGTGTTTGTTGTTGTAGACTACGTCTCTGTTGGGGATTAGCCTGAGGTATAAACTTAAGGTATTTTCAGGTCTTTTTTGAGCCTGTGCCTTCCCTTGGGCGTGCACTGTGACTTTATTTCCTTCATATATGCGGTTGCTTTTGAATGTCCCAGTTGTCCATGTCTGGCTCCCAAAAGGAGAAAAAGAGAAAAATGAAGAGTGGGGGAAAGGTGCAGACTCTTTAAATCTCTTGCAAGTCACTTCAGCCAGAGGGGATGGGGCTTGCAACAGTGAGGGGGAGGTGCAACAATAATAATCCCCACCTCTTTGTTTGCACTTCTATGATTGGAAGCAGCAATCAGCACAGATCTCTGAAATTTGGAAGACAGGGTCCTTTTTTCTCAACCTGGCTCCTGTAGACTGTGTGCCAGCTGTTCCAGGATCATGTGCACAACTGCCTGCCACAGGGCTAAGGGTTGGCATGGGTCGCTGCTACTCTGCTAACAGCTGAAATTAATGGGAATTAACTATAATTTGCTGACCATGCCTTCCCCTGGAAGTTGTAGGTCTTTAATGGACTCCATAGTTCCACAATAGTTACATCAGACAGATTCTGCCAGTTCAGTGTTGTCTAGGTGGGGAGACAGATTTCTGGTGCTTCCTACTCCACCATCTTCCAAGAATCCTCTCTTCATATGAAATTTAGGATCAATTTGTCAATTTCTGTTAGAAAGGCAGTTGGGATTTCAATTGGGATTATGTTGAATCTGTAGATTAATTTGGGGAGTATTGCCATCTTAACAATATTAAGTCTTCAGATGCATGAGCACAAAATGTCCTTCCATGTGTTTGATCTTCTTTAATTTCTTTCAATAGTATTTTTAGTTTTTAGAGTACAAGTCTTACACTTAAAAATAAACTATTCCTAAGTTTTTTGTTTTTGTTGATGCTATTATAAACGGAATTTTCTTAATTTCATTGTTGGTTTATTCATTGCTGGTGCACAGAAATGCAATTGACTTTTGTATGTTGATTTTGTACCCTGCAACCTTGCTAAATTCATTTATTCAAATAGTTTTTTAGTCTGTTCCTTATGATTTTCTGTATACAGATCATCTTGTCTGCAAAGAGAGAGTTTTGCTTCTTCCTTTATAGTCTTGTTGCCTTTTATTTATTTATTTCTCCCTACTGCCCTGGCTAGAACCTCCAAAACATTGGTGAACAGGATAGCAGGAGGTGACGTTGTTGTCTTTTTCTTGATCTTAGGGGGAGAACATTCTGTCTTTTACCATTAGATGTGATGTTAAATGTGGACTGTTTATAGATCCCTTTTATCAGGTTGAGGAAGTTTCCTTTTATTCCTATTTTATATTGTGCTTTGTTAAATGGTTTTGGATTTTGTCAAATTTTTTTGGCTTCTATTGATAAAATCAAGTTTTTCCCCCTTACTAATACTGTGTATTACATTAATTGATTTTCAGATCTTAAACCAACATTGCATTTCTAGGATAAGTCTCACTTGGTCATGGTGTATAATCCTTTTTATATGTTGGTGGATTTGGTATGCTAGTACTTTGTTGAAGATTTTTATGCATATATTCATAAGAGATTTTAGTATCTAGTTTTCTTTCCTTGTAATATCTGTCTAATTTTAGTATTTGGGTAGTACTGGCTTTTCACAGAATGGGTTGGCAAATGTTCCCTACTCTTCGGTTTTTATGGAGCAATCCACTTCTTGGCTGTGCCACTCTTGCCTTTTACTTCTTCTGAGCACATGAGAGTATGTCCTTAATACTAACTGCTGTCAGCTAGTATTATACAAGTGACAGGGGATTTTCTGGCATATTAGCATGTTATTCCTTTTGTTCCTACGTACAACCTCAGTGAGGAGGAAATCCAAGAGTATACATAAAGAAGATAAATGCAGCTGTTATCCCCTCTATTTCTCTAATACATTCCTGTAATCCATGTAACTTGTAACCTTATTATAGCTGATCAGTCATTAGTCTCATGAATCAAGTATAAGGATGTGTATCCTTTTCACCCTGAGATGCAGAGCATATTTCTTATGGCTTATTTTCATCTTGGTCGTGGCTAATATTTTAAAATGGAAGATTTGAGAAAATAGTATTTTAAAATCGTAATTTAAATTTATATTAGTTATGATACCATGAATAGTAAGATAACCTACTTTTCTGATGTTTTCAAGATGATTTATGTCACCACTTGGTGGAGCTCTTTTATAAGTTAGTGTGTTGTAAAAAAGCAAGTACAGGTCATTACTAATTAGGGATTATCATTAAGGTGGTTCAAGTGAACTAAACTAAATATAGCTTAATAGGTAGCCTTTTCAAGTTTTGATTGTAGATTTTGATTTAAATGGTAGTATATGTAATTAAAGTTTTATTTTTAATATTTTAAAGATTTTTATAAATAGTATTCATAATTTTTCTCTCTCCTGCTTTATATAAATTTAGTACTTTTTATTGAGTTACCTTTCCCCCTATTTTATAACTGTAGGTAATTAGAAAATCTGGGATTAATGAAGAAAATGAAAACCATTTGTAATCCTACCACCTAGAGATAATAATTAACATTTTTGTATATTTTTGCCTTTCCTTTTTAAAAATTTTTCACAAAATTAGAATCAAAATATACACAGAATTTTGCATTCTGGTAGTTTTTTCTCTTAAGGTATCTTTGTTATTTTCCCATTTCCTTATAATCTTTGAAATGCTTTAAAGGTTTTGTATTATTCCATGATATAACTCTATCATAATTTATTTAACCATTCCATTTTAAGATATTTAGGCTTTTCCCACTATTTTTGCTATTATAAATAATTGTTTGAACATGTATTACACTAAATCTTGACTCAGCTCTCCAGTTATTTTTATTGGATAACTATTAGATATAAAATCAAACTCTTGAGGATCTTGATGCGTATTAATAAAATGTCCTTCAGTTGACACTGTTCTGAGTTTCAGTATTTTCAAAATATGTTTGTTGGAAAGTACTACTTTTGCAAAATGCTTATTCTTGTCTTATGCCCATTTTTTTTTCTTTATGTTTTATTTCTTTTTGGTGATTGGCTGGATAATACTTTTCTTCTGTATTAATTTTTAAGCTGCTGTTCTGAGCCCTTTTCATAAGACTTGTCTGAATTTTCAAGAAAACACATCAGTTACAGATGTTACATTGTACATTGCCTTTGGAAAATAAGGCCTGAATCTCAAGAGAGCAGTCGGGGCTGGAAAGCAGGATGAGCTATGTGAATCCTCTGTACGGTAGTGATGAGGGTGTTATAGAAGTGGATGAGATTGCTGAGGAAAACAGAGGGTGGTGGAAAAAGTCCTTGGAGTTAGGAAAAAATGAAAAAGTCGTGAGAGAGAAAGAAAAGAGAGTGAGGATGTTAGAGTATTTTAAAAGGTAAGGAAAAAAGTTCCGTTACCACAGCTTCAGATACTGCATAGAGATCTTTGTGAATGAAACCAAAAAACGGCCATTCAATTTAGAAAAAGAGGGATCTTTGAAGACTTAGAGAAGAGCCTCAGTAGAATAGTGCTTGTATAGTGAGCGTATGTGTCCAGTGGATGCAGTATGTGTATAATGTGAGAGTGTGTATGGGGAGTGTGTGTGTGAATAGTGAGAACAGTGAGAGGTTTGTATGTGTGGTGAGGACAGTAGCTTGATAAGGTCCAAGGATAGAGGGATAGGTTATTATTATTTTCTTAAGGTGATAGACACTTATTTGTGAGCAAAGGGGAAGGAGCTCTTAGAAAACTGTTAGAGAAATTATAAAAGACAGGGGGAGGAATTAATAAACTAGGTCTTGAAGGAGATGAGAGGCAATGTGATCTGAAGTGGGAGGTAGGGGGCAGATTAGAGTTGTTAATTTGAGAGTGGAGGAAAATGTCCATTTGTCAAAATCAGAAGAGAAGAACAACTTATAAATGAAGATGCAGAGACATTTTAAGGAAGACTGGAAGATACGGGAATTAGAAATTATTTGATGTGGAGAAGAATGTTGAGGCTTTAGGTATTGTGATTCTTTAATCTTCTCAATAAAATAGAAAATAAAGAGTACATAATAGTAAAATAGTTAAGAGTACAGAACTCTTGGTGGGGTGATGAGAGTAAGGATTATAGTAGTGAAAATGTTAGGAACATCAATGCAGAAATTTAATAAGGAAATATTCTTAAAGAAATGTAACAATACTAAATTGAGTGTTAGGAAACTTGGGTTTTAGGTCTGTGGTGTTGACTGGCTGTGTTGAACAAGTCTCAACTCTAGTTTTTAATTTCTTAATCTGCACAGTGAGAGGTAAATCAGATGACCTTTTCAGATCGAAAAATCTTGAATCAAACTGGACTAAAAAAGAATAAAACACGTAAAGCTACAGGAATCAAGATGTTGTAGTATTGGTGAAAAGAAAGACAAGTAAGTCAATGGAACAGAACAGAGAATCCAGAAATAGAGTCCACACATATATAGTTAGTTTATACACACAGAAGTGCAAAGGTAATTCAATGGAGGAAGGATATTTCTCTCAATAAATGATGCTGGAGCAATTGGACATCCACATACAAAAAATAAACTTCAGTCTTTACCTTGCACCATTTATAAAAATTACCTCAAATGAATCATGGACGTAAACTTGTAGAAGATGATATAGGAGAAAATCTTTGTGATCTTGGGTTAGGCAAAGATTTCATAGGTAATACTATCGAAAAGAATAGAAGAATAGTATTCTTCTATCTATAAAAGAATAGTATTGAAGAGAATACTATTGAAAAGAACTAAAAGAAAAAATTAATAAATTCAGCTTCATCAAAATTAAAAACTTATACTCTTTGAAATATACCATTCAAGAAAATAATAAGCCCCAGCCTGGGTGAAAATTTTTACAA
Organism: Equus caballus; assembly: GCF_041296265.1. NCBI lineage: Eukaryota > Metazoa > Chordata > Mammalia > Perissodactyla > Equidae > Equus > Equus caballus. The sequence continues at coordinate 43,168,281 of NC_091700.1, read as the reverse complement.
AACACGTATCTGTTAAAGATTTGAATCCAGAATGTGTAAATAACTTACTGTTCAATAAGACAAATAACTGAATAGAAAATTGGCAAAAAGATTTGAAAAGACTCTTCACTAAATAAGAAATGTGGATGTTAAGTAAGATTTGAAAAAATACTCAGTGTCATTAGTCCTTGGGAAAATGCACCACCACACACCTGCTAGAATGGCAAAAAACAAACAAAAACTAAGTGCTGGTGAGGATCTGAAGCAACTGGAACTCTTATTCATTGCTTGTAGGAATGCAAAATGGTACAGCTATATTGGAAAACAGTTTGTTAGTTTCTTGTAAATTTACATTTACATTTAACATAGAAGTTAGCCATTCCCCAACTTGGTATTTGTCTAAGAAAAATGAAAACTTACATCCGCTTAAAGACATGTAGTTGGATAGTTAGGGCTGGGGTTAGTAGCCTTATTCATAACATTGTATTCAACTCTTGGCATGGATAAACAAATTGTGGCATATTCATACAGTGAAATGTTACTCAACAATTAAAAAGAATAAATACTAATAGTTACAACAATATGGATGAGCCCTCAGAAGTATTATGCTAAGTGGAAGAAGCCAGATGAAAAAGGCTACAGACTGTATGATTTCATTTGTATGACATTCGGGAAGAAGAACTGAAAATATGTCAACTTCCCGGGGGCGCGGGTCGGGGGGTCAGTAAACCCTATTTCTTAAAAAACGAAAACAAAAACACAAAATTCCATTATTCCCCAGGATAGATATTTATGGTATGGAAAAGGTCAGATGATGGATAGTGTTGAGACTGATGTGGTGTAGTGGAATGAGTGCTACATTCCCTGATAATAGTAATGCTGCTGCTGCTAGTTAACTCTGATTCATTGCGTACAATGCCAGGCACCATGCTGATTACTTAAGAGCATTCTCACTGTTAATTTTCATGATGACTCTGTGCTTGGACATTGTTGTCATCCTATTTTAGTAGAAACTGAGGTTTAATTAGACTTAAGCAAGTTGCCCACAGATACACAACTAGAATATATATTCAAACTCTTGAATGTTTGACACCAAAATCCATGTTCTTAACATAAATAATAAGAGTGTAAGTCCCAGGAAGACAGGGAATTTGTTTTTGTTTCTCTTTTTACTGCCGTATCCCTGAAGTCATAACCATGGCAGTTGCATAGTGAATATTTCTTGAAAAATTACTAGAGATCTCAAATTTTGGAAGATAAAAACAAACTGGAAGATACAAAGAAACGTATATGAAAATAAAGGTATGGTTTTTAAATAATATTAAATTTGGTGGTTAGACTGATTTTTTTCATTTAGGCGTTTATCATATCAAATGACTTTGTGTTAAATTGTCTTGTCTGTGTCCTAATAAAATCTGCTGTTTTAAAAAGCGAGCAAAATGCTTATAGAGTAGAATTTTGTAGTTGATTGTAACCTTCATGGCTTTGTAAATTTTTTCCCTCTAGCAAATCTTGGTGGCATCCAGGTATAAGATGAGACCAAATGGGATATTATTCATTACAACTAAAATGCAAGCCCTTTTCATATAAATATATATATATATAATCTTAAATACTTTAATTAGAAATTCTACTGCTAGGACTCTTCTAGTTGGAATTCATCATTTCCTTTGCATAGATACACAAAAATATTTGCATGTGAATGAATCATCCAGTTTTGTAACATTGGTCTCATCTGTAATCTAGTTTCCCCTGAAGAACAAAATCAAATATAGATGACTAAAATATTTAATATTTAATAGTCAAATTTAGAAGAAACGTTTATTTTTCTTCCATAGATAAACATGTAGGAAGAAGAACCACCACTTTATCTAAATATAGAGTTAATTGGAATGCAGCTAGAACAACAACAATAACAACAGGCTTTATAAATCATCTGAAATAAAGAACACATTTTGCTCTTAGGAAAGTTTCTCAGGTCCTTAAAAATCAGAAACTATTTATGTAATGTTTCATTTAGGAATTTTATCATTTCAAATGAACTTGTGTTGAATTATGTTGGCTATGTCCTAATAAAGTTTGCTGTTTTAAAAAATGAGTAAACAATGTACTCAGTTTTAACAACTTTAGTTACTTCATTTCCCAACCTTTAAAAGAGTAGGAAAAAAAAAAAAAAGACTTGAGTTGCTGAAAGCAGACACATTGAGAGCAATTAGGTTCGACAGGGATAGCCTGAGAGCAAAGAAGCAAACCAAAAACATGATGAGAAGTAAGTAAGCATAAGAATTCACAAAGCATGGTAGTTGGGGTTATTTATTATAGAGACAAACCACCTTTTTTAACATCTTAGTAGTTCCTGAGAAATTGACCATATTAGTATAAACACATATACAAAAGTTGATGTTCATTCGTTTTATTAGAATAGAATGTACTTAATACTTAGTCATTATAACACTCAAGCAATGTATACTTTGTATGTTCAGTTTCAGAAATAGTAAGTATGTAATACAGTTTCGAAATCAAATTTGTTGAGGTATAGTTTACATATGTTAAAATCACCAGTTTTAAGTGAATAATTCAGTAAGTTTAGGCAAACATGTTCAACCATGTAAATACCACCATTAATATATAGAAATTTTTGATTACTCCAGAAAATTCTCTCCTCATTTGTAGTCATTCCCCAACACCTCCCTCCTGTCCCCAGGCAGCCACTGACTTTTCTGACATTAAAGATTAGTTTTGCCTTTTCTAGAATTTCATATGAAAGGAATCACATAATATGTACCTTTTTGTAACTGGCATATTTTTCTCAGTGTAATAATTTTGAGATTTATCTATGTTGTATTTATTAATACTTTTCCTTTTTATTTTTGAATAACATTCCATTGTATGGCTATACCACAACAATTTATCTATTCATCTGTTAGTAGATATTGGATTGTTTCTAGTTTTTGGTTTTTAGGAATGAAGCTGCTATTAACATTCATGTACAAAGTTTCCATTTCTCTTCGGTGTAAATATCTGGAAGTGGAATTGCTAACTGTTATGGAAGGTATATATTTAACTTCGTAAGAACTTGCCAGGAGCCAGCCTGGTGGTGTAGTGGTTAAGTTTGCATACCCTACTTTGGCGGCCTGGGGTTCACTGGTTCAGATCCTGGGTGTGGACCTGTACACAGCTCATCAAGCCATGCTGTGGTGGTGGCGTCCTACATACAAAATAGAGGACGACTGGCGCAGATGTTAGCTCAGGGAAAATCTTCCTCACCAAAATACAAAGCAAAACAAAACTTGCCAAACTAGTCTTCCAAAATGGTTGTACCATTTTACATTTTCACCAGCAATGTTTGAGTGTTGCATTGCTTTACATCCTCATCAACCCTTGATATTGTCAGTCTTTTTAATTTTAGCCATTTTGGTGGGTATATAGCTGTAATATAAGTTTTAAAGTATTTGTTTCTCAAGTAGCTAAAAGTAAGGAAAAGTTTAGAGTTGGACAGTGATAAGCTTTTTATTATCTGTAAAATTTGATAACCCAGAACAGTTCTTTTCTGAAAGCTTTTATATAATTGAGATTTTAAAACAATGTAAAATTGCATCACATACTTTTCAGCTCTGTCGTAATCTCCAATGAAGAGTAAGCAAGTAGTTCCAGTTGTTTAACAGAATATCAGATAATTTGGTATTTCTTTTGTTTTCAATTTAATGTAATCCAAATTTTACATACAAAACTTACATTTTTAGACAGTGATATATATTTTTAGGGAAAATAAGTATTCTAATGATAATGAAAAAATATTCCAATGATAATGAAAGCCATCACTCATTGAGTACTAATTATATGCCAGGCATTATGCTAAGGTCTTTCTGTATATAATCTCATTTAATTCTTACAAAGTAAGGTGTGTATTATTATTTCCGTTTCACAAAGAAGGCAAATATGGCACTGAAAGATATGAATTTCACAAGGTTAAAAAATGCTTGAAACAATAGACTCATAAAAGAATGAATGAATTAGGACTGAAGGAGGATAATAAATTTAAAAAGTGGGCTTTTTTTTAAAAACAATTTATGTTACGGACTATAAAATCTTTTAACTTGACTTTGATGACATTGGATTATTGAAAAATGAAAATATTTACTTCAAAGAACTGACCCCTAAGTTTTCCACAGTAAGTTGTAATTTAACTTTTTGATCTTCCTAGAAATTTTTTTGCCTTACAATATAAAATTTAAGTGTTTGTTATTAATGTAGAATTAAATGCTCTCAAGTGTATGTCATCATAAGGATTTAAAAGCACATTTATTTTGTTATGCTGAATAAGAAAAAAAATCACATACAATTTTAACACAGTACCCAGTGTGTGAATGATTTAATGAAATATTTAAACCATTTTTTTTTTTTTGTTCCCAGGAAGGTTATATGCAAAAGAAAAAGGAACTTTGGGGAATCTGTATCTTTATTGCAGCAGTTGACCTAGATGAGATGCCCTTCACTTTTACTGAGCTACAGAAAAACATAGAAACCAGGTAAAATTTCTTACATCAGTATGGACCTCTGCCATTAAAGAAAACTGCTTGTGAACATTCTCACTAGACTTCAGAGAATTAGTGAGAAATGCTAAAATTATATAAAACATAAAGGATTTAGGTCAACTACTGAACTGTCGTTTTCTCATGGAGACCTTAATGAAAGTGTATTTATGCTGTACTTTCTTAAAAATGTAATAGTTGTGTCCTGGGAAAAATTTTCATCATGTCTCTCACTATCTGTAACCTTCTTAATTGTAGCTGTTGATAAAGTGGACAAAAAAGGCAAGGACTTATAAAGTAGACTTATTATATATTAAAATCTTTATAAAGGTAGTGTGAGTCTATCTTAAAGGAATTTAGTTAAAATTTATTAAATTTTAAGATTTTTAAATATGTGCATTATATACTTTATGAGATTATATATTCAGTTAAGTATTCATTACAATACTTGGCCCCAATAGTTATTTAGTTAATATTTGTTTTTGAGCTCATATGCCTTATAACAAGAGTTTAGTAATTTATTTCCAATAACTCATGAACTTTATCTTGAGAAGCCTTCTGGAACTTAGTCATTTCGTTTGCAGCATATTTATGAACTGTAACAGTAAATAATTTTACCAGAAAGATAGTAGTATATGTTTCTTCTTGGATAAACTCATCTGGAATTGAACGTAATTGGTGTTTTATTTAAACAAGATAAATTAAATTGTTGCATTTTTTGGTAACGCTTTTTCTTACTACCTCTAAGTAAAATGTGGAAACAAGGGCCTTGTATGTTCATATTTACCTATTGAATTAGAATTGGTTTGCTCTTCAGAGATTTCACAGTTTAACTTTATTAAATAAAATCACCAAATCAAAATAGTTTTTATAAGCTGAAAAGTAATATAAACATATAAGTAAATTTCTACATTAATTTATTTGTTCATTCAGAAAATGTTTTAGCGGCCTCAGAGGATTGGAAAGAATATGGATGTTTGGGTTAAGCTAGACTGAGTTTAAATCTGGGCTCTGTTGTTTTATAAGCTGTAGGACTTGGAGTAGATAGCTTAGGTTCCTCATCTGTGAAATGAAGATATTAGCTACATAGAATTATGAGAGTTAAATAAATTATAATAGAGAGGTATATAGTTCATAGCATCAAGGCCTGAAACACTGTAGGTATTGATGAGATCTTGATCTCTTACCCACCACATGGTCTCCGCTCACAAAAGAAGGAAGGAAAAAAACAAAAAACTGTTAGGCACCATGATACTGTGTTAGGTTCTAATGGTGCAGAGGTGAGAAATAGTCTCTGACCTCAAGAAACTCAATCCTTGGGGCCAGCCCCGTGGCCGAGTGGTTAAGTTTGTGCACTCTGCTTCGGCGGCCCAGGGTTTCGCCAGTTCGGATCCTGGGCACAGACATGGCACCGCTCATCAGGCCATGCTGAGGCGGCGTCCCACATGCCACAACTAGAAGGACCCACAACTGAAAAAAAAAGTATGCAACTGTGTACCAGGGGGCTTTGGGAGAAAAAGGAAAAAAATAAAATTAAAAAAAAATAACCCCAAAAAACTCAATCCAGTAGGGAAGATAAAAATTAAATAGATGACTGCAATACAGTTATATAGCTCTTCATGCAGTGCTAAATAAATTTGATAGAGAAAGGCTATTATGTCATTTATCTGTAAGATGAAAGAATTTTCCCAGCAAAGCTTTTCCTAAACTCCTTTCCTGAGTATTCATAGAGCAACGCTGATTTATAAGTTGGGCATGTCATAAATAGTCTCCCTACAATAAGTATAATAATGTATTTGGTAAAACTTTTTCTTAGAGCATCTCAGTGTTCTGATATCTATCCAGGAATGTTATCCAGACCAGTGCTGCTTAAACATGCTTTGGTGAAGGACTGGTTTCTTTTATTTCCAGAGTGTCATAAACTGATATTTTTAAAAACTATAATATAAATTCATTAATAGAAAAATGAAACAATCATACTAAACACAAGACCAAAGTTTTTATTATTTTCAGCAGGCATAAAATTGTGTCAAATTACCGTAGAACTTTTTAACTGCTTTCTCTTAATTTTTGCATTTATTTAATTATGGTCTGGTCACAAACAGTTCACAGACCAGTTTCAATCCATGGACCACTGCTCTAGACTATGTAGTTATCTACAGATCTATGTGTCTTAATTATGGCTTTTTATGCCTATCTGCCTGCCTGCCTCCCTTTCTTCCCTCCCTTCTCTCCCTCTCACCTTCCTTCTTTCTCTTTTTCTTTCTATAGAAGCTTAAGTTACCCCTAGAGAAAGAAGGCTTTGTGGTAACAATTCGCAGTTTTCATGATGCTCCATGGATAGGTATTGCCATATATCTCATAAAAACTGGAACTGAGAGTAGTTCTTGAGTAAATGCTATTGTAAGATTGATTCTTTTTCTCTGGATGTATCTGTGCATTTGCCTGATTCTCTTTTATAGTCAGCATCCTGATCATCTACTCCATATCATTTCTATTCCTTATTTATTTGCTTTTCCAGATAGCTTGTCGTGGCTACCCGAGTCCCTTTTATATCTCAGGAACTTTTAATAACCTTTGTTTTGGTTCTGTGCACTCTACTGATTATCTGAAGCTTTTATATTTCTAGTTCTTGAGACAAATGTCTTGAGTGGTTCAGCCCATTTTTTGGAAGGAAACCTATAACTCTTTGGTTCCTAGACAGCCTATATGTGGGTCCAGTGACTACCCTTTAGTTCACTTAGCTCCTTTGGAAAAATTCATTAGACAAACTTGATTAGAAATGAGTGTGTGAGGTGCAGTTGATGATTGCTATCTTTAATCACCTATTTTTCAGTAGTGAAAAATGTATATATTGATATTTCAAATAGGTTAATTTTTATAAAAAACAGTAAAGAATGATTTAGTCATTATTTAAACAACTTAAAATTTTTAATCAGTTTTCCTTTTCCCTTCTACAATTCAGTCCTTAAGCCGTTGATGGGGTGAAGTAGATATATGTATGTCTGGTGGGGGAAAGCCACGGGACCAGAGAGGGATGTTAGAGCCAAAGTGGAGTGCGGAGGGCATCCACATAGGGGTGGGGTGGGGGGAAGCTGATGTGGGCTGCTTGGTGTGCAGTGTCAGAGACCAAGCAGGATGTGCAGGTAGCTGGTGTAGGGAGTCATGGCACATGTGAGGTGAGGGCAGTCTAGGGTGGGAAGTCGGAGTCCTACTAGTGTGAGGAAGGTGTCCATTTGGAAGGGTGAGGGCAGGCTAGTTTGGAGAGTCAGTGCAAGCAGGAGAGGAGAGTGCCCATGTTGGGGAATGAGTAGCTTTGGAGATGGAAGGTTGTTACATACAAGGGGATTGATTAAATGAGTAAACAGATTAAAGATAAACAGATTCCAGGTTTCTCACTGTCAAAGAAGAGTTGTAAATATGGAAAGGGAAACACCAGAATGAACCATGTGGTTTTGTGTTGGAATTGGATAAATGGATAGGAACTTATGGTTATAAAAACTTACAGATAGATGTAGAAATAAATACATATGTATGCGTCTTTCATAACTCTTCTTTTTTTCCATATTCTTGACAATAAATAGAAGTGGACGTAGGCATATAGATATAGGGGTGTAGGTTGAGGACTAGATGATGTTTTCCTCTTCAAATTCTAGTAAAATGCAAAAAGTAATTTCTTCCAAAGGATATAATAGTGATTGGGTGTAGAGTTAATAATATTTTGAATTGAAATGTCTGTGCTTTGAAAATGAAATAAAATGAATTCTTTAAGTTACTGATTCACTTTTTTCTATTTTTTTCCTTTGCAGTGTCTATAAATTCTTTGACTTACTAAAAGAAATTGATACCAGTACCAAAGTTGATAATGCTATGTCAAGACTGTTGAAGAAGTATAATGTATTATGTGCACTCTACAGCAAATTAGAAAGGTAAAGTAAAAGTTTTATTAGGATTATACCCTGGTTTTTCACGTCATTGTTCGTGATTAGAGTCCATCTAGGAACATTGACATATTTAGTAAAGTTATTAAGTATTACCCCTTAGATTTATTCACTTTGCTATTAGTTTCTTATTAATTCTTAGCTTTCTTATTTACCTAATCATGTGCATTCTGAATATTTCCTCCAAAATTGACTATTTTACTATCCTTCCATGGTTCTGATTTGTTTTAACAAACTTTAAGCTTAGTTCCCACTTTACCCTTCTCTGTCAGAAGACTTCTAGTTTAAATGGAAGAGTAACCTAAATTAAACTTCTTCCTGATGGTGTTACTTAGTTTAGAAAGAAAACATACAGGCAATGGAAGGTGTATGTGACCTATACTACCGAGTTATGATTTGTATTCCCAGTGGTGGTTTAGAAGACATTTCATTACTGTTCAGCTGGGGAAATGATGAAATGCAGATAAACTTGGGTTAGGTTTTTAATGTGCTTTTTATTCAAGTCCTCACTCCCAGTGGTACAGTCCGTAATTTGGCATGTGCCTGTTACGATGTTCATTTTGGGGCTCATCTCATTTAGGTAAGAGAATGTGAAAGTTAATGTTTTACTTAAATAAGCAGTTGAAAAGGGAGAATGGGAAAAGAGACTTGTTTTAAAATATTCTAGGGGGAATGAGTATGCAGATAGAGCTGGAAGGAAGCATCTTCCCTGGAGGATGCTTCTATTTTTCTTTTCCTTTCCTTTTTGGTTGATATGTCACTAAAAATTCACGGGTCTGATGAAGAATGAGAAAAATGAGAATGAGAAAACTCAAAGATTGGCTTAGGGCTTTTGAAGGAATTTTTCTTGCTCCTGGTTTTTAATTGTGATATGGTAGCATTGACCATCATTATTTTCTTTGGTCCTTTCTTGAATAGAGTAGAAACTCTTTGCAGAGGAAAAAAGGGAATTTTTTTTTATTAAAAAAAATAAGTAATTTGCATAAAGCATGTGAATTAATTGTACAGTACTTGGAAAAAAGTACAGACGGGCATAAATAAGAAAATATGAATCACCCCAAATTTTAACACTGGAGATAATCAGTTTCACATTTTAGAATGTTTCTTTCCTTTGGATATTGTATTACATAGAGTAATCTACTCTATGTAATCTTGTATATATAATTTTTTGTCTTACTTTTTATTGTTTTAATCTAACAGGGACTTTCTAAGTGCTTTTTGTCCCTTAAATTTGTTTACAACCTTTTAACTCATATCTTAAGAGCTTATCCTAAAAATACTAACCTAAATACAAGAGAGCTTTAGAGATTTTTATTGCAATATTATTAAGATCACTGAAAAATTGGAAACAGCCTATTTATGCATGACTGAAGTAAACAAAATATAATTTAAACATTAAATATTATAAGTATAAAATAAAATTTGATGAGGAATAATAACAACATGGGGAAAATGCTTCTAATTTAAATAAATAAAGCAGGATATACTGTGATTATAACTGCAGAATAAACCTAGACACTGACTCATTGAATAAAATGACTAGAAAGAAGAATACCAAAATGTTAACTGAGGTTTTATATGAGTAGCTTACATTTCTAAGGAGGATGTTTTACCTGTATAATAAAATAAGAAAAAACTTCTCTAAGCCAGCATTTAAGAAAAATCTAGTCTGTAAAAACTGGTGCCTCAAACTCTATAGTTATCAGGTTTTTTCTAAATATAGAATTTTAGTTTGGAGTGAAGTCTTGATTTTTTTTTCCTACAGTAATAATTTTAACTGGATACTTCTAGGTTTTTTGCTCTGCTATTTGAGATCAGAAATCTGCTTGGATATTTGTTTCTGTTTTACCTCTTTTCTTTACCCATCAAACCTTCTAGTGTTGCATTGTATTTACGATTCTCCTGGCAACTAAGGGAGAATTAGAAAAGAAAGTTAGAAAGTGTGCTGTTGTGTGGACAATTCTAAGGTGCTTAGGTTCTTCCTACCTCCCATTCCCTCTGTTTTTCCTTTAGGCCACTGTAAACACTGGTTATTTCAGGTTAGTAAATAGGACACAAGATCAGAGTTCTCAAAGAATTTTCTTCAAAACAGTAGTATGATGCCCTATCAAAAAAGGGAGGCTCTAGGAGAGCTTAATTTGAGTCAGACAGATTTGGATTCTAGTCTGGGCTCCAACATGTACTGTGTGATGTTGGACAACTTAAATTACCTAACTTTAGTGGTTAGTTTTCTAATGTGTAAATTGAGTTGATAATAGTGCCATCCTGTTAGATTTTTTAATGTATTAAATGAGATAATGCATGGATGGTGCTGAGTCCAGTGCCTGGCATAAACGTAGTAAATTTTCCATGAATGTTAGTTTTTAAAACAAAAAATTTCTGGCCAGATTTGGGAAAACTTGCATACTGTATATCCCCCTTAAAGAGTCACAATGTACGTTGGCAACCCAAGGTTCTTAGAAGTCCTGTATAATAAAATCTGTTGAATCTGTTGAGTTCAGCATTTCCTAAATTTAATCGTCTAATAATATATGTTTATATGTATATAACATTAATTAAAATCTTCTGGAAGCAGTGTTTTGTGGAATATACTTTAAGAAACTCGAGGCTATCAGCTGTTTTATTGCAGATAAATTAAAAAACTACAGTAAGCATTAAGTAAGTAAGTGACTTAGTACCTGGCTACTTGTTAGATTTTGGGGATACAAAATCATAAGACACTATGATCATCTAGAATCTTATAGTAAATAAATTATTTTTTAATAAAAATAAGTGCAACGATGCATGTGATACACTGTTGTAGAGGATTATATGTAAGAAGTAGAAATTATATAGTAGGCAAAATATTATGTATGTTTAAGGGCAAGAAGGGGGATTATGGGGTGTTTTTGATCAAGAAAAAAACTATAGAAGGAGGCAGTGTCTGAATAGAGTTTAAAGGATAAATAGAAACTCACTAAGCAAAATGTGTAGGAACTGGGACTCAGCATCCTATGCAGAGTGATTACGCTGTGTACAAAGCCAAAGCAGTAGCGTGATGTACTTTGCTATTGCTAATGGCTGAAATATAGGAAGGGATCAGATTGATAGTGAGCTTAGATTTTGCCCTGAAGGTGATGGAGAGTTATTGAATGATTTTAAGTTGGGGAGTTACATAGTCAGGTTTGGCCTTAAAAGGTTCCTCAGGCCTTTGTAAAAGGGATTTAGAATTTTTATTGACTAAGTGTATGAAATAATTTAGTGTTCACTGGCCTTGAAGTGGATCCACAGGGTTTTTTCTATCTTATTTGTACATTTTTCTGAAGAGCGATTGGGAAGATTAACTGTGGTAGCAAAGCCTGTTATTTCAAGGTAGATTGTATGTATGTATAGATATAAGTGTGTGTGTGTGTGTATATATATATATATATATAAATGTGCTTTAGTGATTATGATAACTTTAGAAAAGCTAAACAGATCTAGATATGAATATTAATTTTGTCATTTATTGACTGTGCGAGCTAGGGAAAGATACTTTTCTAAACTCTAATTTCAATCTGTAAAATATAGCTAATAATACTTTCCTTGCAGGATAATTATAAGAATTAAGTAAGATAGTGTTACTGGTTGGCTTGTCTCCTGGCACACACTAAGTGATAATAAATGGTAGCTTTTAAAGCTGTTATTAGCTGCTGCATTAGTGCTGTCCCATAGAAATATAATAATGCAAGCCATGTATTTTAAATATTCTAGTAGCTACATGACAAAAAGTAAAAAGAAACAAGTGAAATTAATTGTAACATTTTATTAAACCCATATATCCTAGAATATCTCATTTCAACATGTATCGTTCACACAAAAATTTTTACACAAATGTTCGTAGCAGCATTATTTATAATAGCTGATAGTGAAAACAACCAAATGTCTGTCAACTGATGAATGGATAAACAAAATGTGGTATATCCAATCATGAAATATTGTTCAGCCATAAAAGGGACTATAAATATAGTATGTGCAACAACATGGATGAACTTTGAAAACATTAACCTAAGTAAAAGAAGCCAGACAAAAAAGGCCCTGTATTCCATTATGTGAAATGTCCAGAATAGGCATATCCATAGAGACAGAAAGTAGATTAGTAATTGCCAGGGAATGGGAAGTGAAGGGATGGGGAGTAATTGCTAATAGGTATGGGGTCTCTTTTTGGGGTGATAAAGTATTCTGGAATTAGATAGTCATGATGGTTGCATAACAAAGTGAATATAATAAAATCTACTGAATGTATACACTTCAAAATGGTGAATTTTGTGTTATGTGAATTATATTTCAATAAGAAAACATGAAACCAGTATGAATGTTATTAATGAGATATTTTCCATTCTTTTTTTTCATACTAAGTATTTTGGAATACTTCAGTGTGTACTTTACGTTTATAGCACAACTTCACTTGGACTAGCTACATTTCAGGTGTTTAGTAGCCACAGATGCTTGTGGCTAACATAAAAGACAGCACGTATTTATACTGAATAATTATCTTTATTCTATGAAGGCATTGTATTCTGGGTTCCATTAAATTACAAAATTATATAAAGCAATGCATCTGATGTTAAACATCTCTTCTATAATTACACAAATTCCTTCTTGATTACTATTGATACTGAACCTCTTAATCTCAAGTTTGTCTGCAATATGAACCAATCACTGAGACATCAGGGCTTGGAGATGGAGAAAAGTTTATGAATTGGCCAAAATGAGAAGGTGAGAGGATAGGTTCTCTCAAATCCACCTTAAGGAAAGAAGAAATCAGGGGTCTTTATAAAGCTAAGGGGCTTAAGAGGAGGAGTTTTGGAGAAACAAATGGGGAAATTGCTTTTCACTCCGGCTAAGCCCTTGGGCAATCATACTTCTGGGTGTCAGTGGCAGCTGGGGGCTGGTTATCTGGTGATCATAACTTCCTTAAAGGCATTCTCTTTCTTCTGCAAAACAAGCTCTGTAAATCCTCGTGATCATTGAGTCACCTCTCAGATTAAAGAAGAAAAATAGCAAATTAACAAGATTAACTTCTTTTCGTCTGTGTTTGTATTGAGAACAAGGTTGAAGAATAATCATGTTCTTATTGAATATATACAGTAACCCTAAGGTATCAGGCTTCACTGTCTGCCTTTTACTATAAGATAGTAGTTTTCTCTATATAAATTTTTGATTTACATGTTTTTTGTCACTGGCTTCTCTCACTTAGAATGTTTTCATGATTCATCCATGTTATAGCATGTTTCAATAGTTCATTAATATTTATTAGGGAATAGTATTTTATTGTATGGCTAAACCACATTATATTTATCCATTCATCAGATTATAGACATTTGGGTTGTATGTCTTTTAAAGTAGTTGAGAGTATAAAGGAGAGCAAGTGTATGTTTATAGAGTTTGTCATATTAACCTTCTTGTTTACTATTTCTTGTTCTCTTCCTTTATTCCCACAGATTTGATTTACCATCTAGTGTTACTTGTTTACTCCAATACAGCTTTGATCCCACCCATCTCCTTTGTGCTACTCTTGTCAAATACATTACATTTCTATATGTTATAGGCCCCAAAATACAATTACATACATATTGTGTTACATAGTTGCTTTTTACATCAATTAGGACAAAGGTGTAGAAATATGCAAATATACCTTCTTTTATAATAACATAATTACCTTTCCCAGTGCACTTTGTTTTTTCATGTGGATCACTTGTTTTCAGCCTGAGGAACTTCCTTTTTTTTTTTTTTTTTTAAGATTGGCACCTGAGCTAACAACTATTGCCAATCTTCTTTTTTTTTTTTTCTCCTTTTTTAATCCCCAAATCCCCCCAGCACATAGTTGTATATTTTTAGTTGTGGGTCCTTCTAGTTGTGGCATGTGGGACGCCGCCTCAACGTGGCCTGATGAGCAGTGCCATGTCCGTGCCCAGGATCCGAACCAGCAAAATCCTGGGCCACCAAAGTAGAGTGCACGATCTTAACTGCTCAGCCACGGGGCTGGCCCCAAGAACTTCTTTTAGTATTTCTTGTAAAGTGAGTCTGCTATCAACACGTTCTCTGTTTTTGTTTGGGAATGTCTTTATTTTACCTTCACTTTTGAAAGATAGTTTTCCTGGGTATATGATTCTTGGTTGACATTTTTTTCTTTCAGCAGTTTGAATGTGTAATCCCACTGCTTTATGATCTCCATTGTTTGTAATGAAGAGTCAGCTGTTAACGTTATTGGGTTCCTTTGTATGTGATCATTTTTCTCTTGCTGCTTTCAAGATTTTTTCTGTCTTTCAACATTTTTGCTATGATATGTCTGTGTGTGGATCTCTTTATATTCATCCTACTTGGAGTTTTTTGTGTTGCTTGGATGTGTAGATTAATGTTTTTCGTCAGATTTGGGAAGTTTTCAGCTGTTATTTCTTTAAATATTTTTTTCTGCTCCCTTCTCTTCCTCCCTTTATCCCTCTTCCCTGTCTTTCTGGTACTCCCATCACACATATATTAGTCTATTTTTTGGTGTCCTATATTTTTGTGAGCCTCTTTGTTTTTCTTCTCTTTTTCTCTTTGTTCTTCAGATTATTTGTACATAATCTCTTTTGATCTATCTTCAAGTTTAGTTGTTCTTTTCTCTGCCAGCTCAGATCTACTGTTGAGCCCCTCTAGTGACTTTTTAATTTTGGTTATTATACTTTTCAACTCAAATTTCTCTTTGGTTCTTTTAAAATAATTTCTCTCTTTTTAGTGATATTCTCTGTTGGATGAGCCATTGTCAGCATAGCTTCTTTCTTCTTAGGTGTGATTTTGTTTGGTTCTTTGCACATATTTATATTAGGCTGCTTTGAAGTCTTTGTTAAGCCTGAAAACTGGGCTTTGTTTAATGCAGTTTCTGTTGTCTGCTTTTTTTTCTCCTATAAAGGGGTCACACTTTTCCTGCTTCTTTGCATATTTCATATTAATTTTTGAAAACTGGACATTTTTGATAACATTGTAGTAACCCTAGGTACTAGATTCTCCTCCCTTCTGGGATTTGCTCTTATTTTCTTGCTTATTTGTTTAGTGGCTTAGCATATTGTTTCAGTGAAGTCTATTTCTTACACAGTGTGTAGCCTCTGGTATTGCTCCTCGTAGCCTTGGGCATGTGCACAGTTACTCTGAGGTGACAGTGGCTTTAGCAGGGTTTTCTTTGACTTTTTCCCACATCTCTCTTGTTAAGCTGTTTCTATTGATATTCATACCTAACTGTTACTTCCACTAATTGCTGACTGATTGCTTGTTGTTTTTGACAATGCCCTGGGTCACAAATTGCTCCACATTCAGATCCATTCAATTTGGCTCTCTTTGCGGGAATGGTCTTTGAGGCCAGCCTTGAGGCTTGTTCTGACCCCAGGAGAGCTCTTCCTAGCTGTTTCTTTCTCTGGTTCTCTCCTAGATGCTCTCGGATTTAGCTTGTTGCTCTCATTGAGCTACCAGCCTCCTCTTACTTGCTTACCACTGAAATCTTTTGGTTGTCACTGGTGCTCTTAACCTTGAACATCCCCATACTCCATTCCAAATGAACTTAATTCCCTTGGGGAGATCTTTAGAGCTCTCTATTCTTAAGGACTGCTTCTCCCCTGGGTGACACTACTGTGCCACTGCTCAGGAGGTCAGGGTGGGGACATGTCCTCCTTTTCTTGGAATGACACCTCTAAGAATGGGGGCACTGAGAAGAGGTGATAGCCCCTGGTCTTCTCTGATTGCATTTCTTGTCCAAAACCTCTGTCCTGTGAGCTAAATGTGGCAAGGGAAGTCAGGGCCTCAGTGTTCTTGATCTGCTGTGCCTGGAGTAGAACTCTTGCCCTATGAGTGGGTCTAAGTGGAAGAAGGTAGTCCCAGACCTCTCAGCTCCTCCTGCCTGGGATAGACCTTCTGCAACACAGAGCTGGAGGTGATGAGAAATGCTGATAGCCTACTCTTCCCAGAGAGATAGTCTTAGGCTGGGAGCTGGGGAAACAGCAGCCCTGTGTCTTGGCTGTACATGCCTGGGGTAGACCTTTGTTATCCTGAGCTGGAGAGGAAGACTAAGTGAGTTTTGCCTTGAATTCCACAGCCTGTTATTGTTCTTACCAAGATGTAGTAGATTTTCTTGAAGAAATGTTTTCTTTTTTGCTGCATGCCCTTAAGAAAATTTCCATAGAGTTTAAATGGTTTTTTCAAAAATAATTTTCACCAGTTATAGTTATTACACTGGCAAGCAGGTCTGTGGAGATCCTTACTATGCAATTCCAGAACTCATTGTTCTAAACAAGTAGGTTTTGTAGTACTTTTCAATTGTATTGTTTTAGTGAAAGTATTAAATAGGCTTTTATGACTTGATCTGGGATTCTAATGAGATCAAGATTCAATTACAAAATGTATTCTGAGTCATAAATGCACAATATGGAATCCAGTCCTTTTGTAATTAGATATTACAGTGATGAGTGAAATGTCGTAAGTTGGAAAAATCTTTAACTTTGTTTAATAATGCTATACTTTTTTGTTTTAAAATGTATACTTCTTAAAATGAGATGAATAAAACATGATAAAATTGTTTTCAGAATTATGAAAAAAATTAAAAAGTAACTTAAAAAAAACCATAATGTTAATATAATTCATTCTTTCTTTCAGGACATGTGAACGTATATATTTGACACAACCCAGCAGTTCGTAAGTAGTTCAGAGCATGTTATTTTTCACTTTTGGTTTTCTTAAAAGATTTTTTCTGGAATAATCCCAAGAATGTTGATAATGTCAGGATTAGTTTGATTGTTTATAGTGTGCTACTTCATACATTAAGGTCATAGATTTAACCTTCATGCTTATTATTCATCTTATCACAAAGAAAATGGTATGAAATATGTGCCTTTTACTATAAGGGAGAACTAATAAGGTGGAAGTTGATTCAGTGCAACACCATCTCTGGGAAAAATGCAAATTCATTGTCTAAATCTTTATTGAGGGTCCATTATAGGCACTTTATTAACTAAGACGCAGAGCATAATTTTTGTGTTAATTCCAGCAAGCGAGTGAATATGGAAAAATTATCAAGGCATAGTGTTAAATTGGTAAACTAGGGTCACCCAAACCTCTGTTCTGCTGACTGTGTTGATTTTAATTAGAAAACAAAGAGCAGAAAAGTATTAAGTAATTGTAAACCAAGTACATTTGTATACTACTTGTGCATATTTTTCGGTTAGAATTGAGATAGTCAATATTTTCTTTACAGAATGTATACTACTCTTTGGGGCTGAATGTAAATATCTTGGTAAAAACACCAACTGAACTGAGACAAATTGAGTTCATGGATAGATTGTGCATTTAAAATGGACTATATCCTATTGTGTAGTCAACTCAAGTCTAATTAAGAAAGCTACAGTTGGAAAACTGTCAGTATAAAATTTTTTTTCTGCTTTCTGTTTGTTTCTTAGGATATCTACTGAAATAAATTCTCTGTTGGTGCTAAAAGTTTCTTGGATCACATTTTTACTAGCTAAAGGTAAGTCATGATGTTTGTTATGTGCTAGTACTTCAAATGTAATAATTGATACTTCTTTTGGACTAAGCTCAAAACTTTTTATTTAGTTTAATATTAACTCCTCCCTCCCCCGACTCAGTTCTCTCTTGTGGCTTGTGAACTGTTAGCAAGTTCCTGTATTTCTGGTACTGGAAGCAACCTTGGGAATGTCTCATTTCATTCCTGTTTCTAGTATTCTTTCATCCTCTCTTCCTTCCTTTCTCTTTTTAAGAATAATGTTACTGTTTTTATAAAAATAATATATACTCATCATAAAGAATTCAAATAATACAGCAAAATACCAAGAACTATGTAGAAAAATTGCGCAAAACTCACCCAGAAATAATCATCATTAAAATTATGTGATTGTCATTCCAGATATATTTTTGTGCATACATTTTGATAAAAAAAAAGGTGGATGGAGGAGTGAATTCACAAATAGATATAATTTTCTAAAAATAAGATCATATTATAGTGCTGTGTTTAAAATATAAAAATTAATTTTACTTGAATTTTGTAGAAGAAAATAAGAGAAACGGAAGGAATTGCTTAAATTTAGATGTTTTTTCATTTAAGCAGTATTATTTCCTAAAATATTTCTCTAAGATTATGAAAAAATTAAGAGGTTAGAATTTTTTTTTTAACTTTGTGTTTCATTTTAAAGCAATATATTATTAATCTGCATTGAAGAAAAAGAATGTTAGTATTCTCACTCTTCCTGTCACCTCCCCATTCCCCACTTTCAAATTTGCTCATTTTATTGTTATCATTACATTATCAAAGATTATAACATCTACATTCTCTTCTGTAATTATAATTATCACACGTGTTTAGTCTCACTTCTGTATTTAAATGGATTCTAAGCTTATCATCACTCCTGTATCATAACTTCTCCATTTCTGAGTTCTTTATTTTGATTCATCCATAGCTGGCTGGATTTTACCATGAAGGAGTTTTTCAAAAAAGTCTTTTGGTGCCATATTTCCTATGTTTGGCATGTTTATGAGTCATGTCCGTAGTCTTTATACTTGAAGGACAACTTGGCTGTATATCCTATTCTTGTGTTATGTTTGTTTTCCTCAAGATACTGTTTTCTGGCATCGAACATTGCTGTTGAGAAATCTGAAGCTAACCTAATTTTCCCCCCTAGTTTACTTTCTGAATACTTGAAGAATTCTTTTCTTTTTTTTTTAAATAATTTGAAGTTCAGTACCTTAACCAGGATATCTCTTGATTTTTATTATTCTGTGTTAGCTTTTCTTGGAACGCTATATCCCTTTTTAAACTGAAGGTTCTGCACTTCATTTCAGAAAAAACTTAACTTACTACATTTTTGAATATCATTCTATTCAATTAGGTACTATTCTATTCTGTTAAGTTTCAGGAATATTAACCATCTTATGTTGGATTGTTTTTGTCCTCCATATTTACTATCTTATATCATTCTAGTCTTTGGTCCTTTTCTTATGCATTGACTGTTTTTATCTCAAGCCTTTCTTCTGTTTTGAGCTAAACTACGTTTGTAATGGTGTTATTTGGTCCTCAGTGTTTTCTTAGCTTGTCTACCTCCTTATTTTTATATAATTTGTGATTTTTAAGTTCCTAGTGCAGGGGCTCACAGAGCATTTTCTTCTAATAGATTATCTTCCAGATTGGGTTCTCTATCTGATTTTTTCCCCTTCTTATGTTGTGATTTGTTTTTTTTCTTTTTTCTTTTCTGTAATATGTTTGTGTAATTACTGTGCTTTCCTCCCATGTTGCTGGGACTTTATGTGGGCAACCCTGACCTGATGGTCTGTTTTCTCTGATGTGGGGTGTGATGTTCTATTTTGTTCTGGTGTGGGATGTGATGTTATGTTTTCTCTGATGTAGTGTGTGAGTAAACCTCCACTCACTTTTCACTTGATCTGTGACTTACTGTGTTCCTTAAAGAGCTGTAATATGAGAGAAGACTTTCTTATTATACTTAATCAGAGGGTGAGGGAGAAAGTGGAGAATTCATCTGGAGTATGTCTTTGTTCTGAGATTTCTGTTAGAATGAAGTCTAAAACAGAATACTTCTAATGGCACTTATACTCTCTTTCCATAATAGGATTGTGTTGGAATTTAGATTGTTCCCCAATTGAGCATGTACTGGAGTCTCTGTGTTTGTTAGAAAGTTAGCTATAGTTCTTTACTTCCTCCATTTTACTCTTCTCTAATCTGCAATTTCTATTCCCTCCAAGTAAAAAGAGGAAAACTCTCTGAGTCAGTCTCTCTCAAATTTGGTATTGGTATTAGCACTTAGCCAGTACATTTTTTCCTTTCATTTTATTAGATATTGGAGGAGAGAGATTCTTTGATCTGATTTCCCTGTACTACTTTTAACTACAAGTCCTTTTTTTTTTTGCTTTTTTTCTCCCCAAATCTCCCCAGTACATAGTTGTATATTCTAGTTGTGCGTCCTTCTAGCTGTGGCATGTGGGACGTCAACTCAACATGGCCTCATGAACGGTGCCACGTCCGCGCTCAGGATCTGAACCGGCGAAATCCTGGGCCGCCGAAAGGGAGTGCACGAACTTTACCACTCGGCCACGGGGCCGGCCCGTACAAGTCTTTGATATAATTCTTACCTCTATGGTATTTCCTCACAACTTCTAAGTATATTACCAACATATTTTTACACCATACCTATAGATATAGAAAAGCTACCTGATGCACAGTTACCTGTTTTCACACGTGGTTTGTATACGTCAGTATTTGTTGGGATATTAGTGATTTAGCGGTCAGATACCAAGAAGACAGAAAATGAGTCTTTTAAACATAATGCACAACATAGAGCCATAAGCAAATATGTCATAGCTATATTTGATCATGATCTGTACATTTTGTGTAGCTACACTAATTTTTTCCTCAGGTATTTATTATATGCATTTATTTCCTCACAGCTCACTAGTTGTATATTTATTATATTAACTTTTAGAATTTTGTGCTAAATAATTACTTGTAGATGACTTTACAGTTTTATACTAATTTTGTTATTTCTTAATGGCTTTGGTTGTAATATTTTGGAGGGAGGTTAAAATTGAAAATATATGAGGCTTCATAAATAAGTAGAATTAAAGATTAACATATATTTCAAAATTATTTTCAAAAGTATTAAATTCTATAGCTCTTACCAAAACTGAAAGTAGTTTTAAAAAAGCAAAAAACAAAATGAATTTAGATATAGGAACTGAATTATAGTAATACCTCAATGTAAAATTCTCCTGGTAGACTTATACTTCATTTGTAATTTTGTAACTATGTTTTTTTATTTATGTTTTTGTACATTTCAAATCTGAGTTTTTGCCAAAAAAAAAAAAGAAAAACATCTTTAACATGCCTCTGCCTCTAGTGATTGTTGAATAAATGAGTATATGGATATACTCATACCTACAGTTTTCCGTGACTTAAAGATCTCACTCTCTAACTTTACTTTAAATGTGAACGTTTTTTATTTTCAGGGGAAGTATTACAAATGGAAGATGATCTGGTGATCTCATTTCAGTTAATGCTGTGTGTCCTTGACTATTTTATCAAACTCTCACCTCCTGCATTGCTCAAAGAACCATATAGTAAGTATTTTAAATAATTTATGCCCCTCCTACTTCAACATTCATTTGTTTATTGAATGTTTACTAGATCCAAAATATGGTTCTAGAGCCAAGGGGATGATAAAAAATAAATCAGACATGGCCTCTGCCCTCAGGTAGTGTAAGATATTGAAGGAGAGATGAGACAAATAAGTAATGACAGCATATGGTAGAAAGTGGTCTGGGCCAAAATACAGCAAATGCTATGGAAGTTCAGGAGATGAGAAAGTTTTCCCAGCTAGGGAAGCCCAAGGAAGACCATAGAAAAGAGGTAGCATTGAATTGAGTGTTGAAGAATAGTTAGGATTAGAGTGTTGTAGGAAGTCGGGAGAGGGCATTCCCAGTAAAGAGAAAACCAAGAGGCAAGGCACAGATAGAAATGAAATTGCTTGGGAAAGAGTGGCCCGTTCTACAGGAACAGATTAACTAAATTTTTATTATTGGATGCTATAATGATTATGTGACTACTTTTTTCTTTGCATATGAATTGTAATTGATCTGCTTCAGTGGGTAGTGAGAAGTATATTTTATATTTAAATAAAAATAACTTACTAAAATAATTAGCATTAAGCAAAGATAAGGTATATTCCTCTCAGAATGGAATTGCTTCCTTACATGGCATCAAGAGTAGGATTTCAAAATCATTTATTATACTACAGAAAAATGTGAACTTAACTAAGGCTGACCTCATTCCTTGCTCTAAAATGGTGAAATTATTAATAATACTAAAAGTAATAGAGGACAGATCAAAACATGGATGTCTCAAAGTGTTGTTGAAGTAGCTGAAAAGCTGAAGCCTAACTATACAATAACTTCAAGGAAAAATGAAGTCTAGAGCAGAATTTTGAAAATAAGTTGAGCATGCTTTGACAAAAAAAGCAGGTCGTTTAGCAGAAACCACATGCAAAACAGAGGGAGAGAAAAATAGAAAATAATATATTTCAAAATTTTCTGAATTTTAAAAAATTGCCTTTTTATGCCTTTTCCTCACTTTTTCTTGATGTTGTAATTTTAATGAGTTGATGTAGGATGTTACTTTAGGTGGAGAGTCTTTGTTCTTTTGGATAGTTCAAATGTACATTTAATTCTCTAAGTGCTGTGTTGAAAAGAAACCAGTAGGAGGAGTTGAATTGACTGAGTATGGTAAATCTTTAATTAACTTTTTATTGTGGAGAATTTCACGTGAATACAGAAGTAGATAGTAAGCCTCTATGTACTTATCACCTACCTTCAGCATGTAACTTATGGTCATCCTATAGCCCCATCTATTGCCCAATTCCACCAGCTACATTATTGTGAAGCATACCAGTTCATCCTTACACATTTCAGTGTATATCTCAAAAAGATAAAGTCTCTTTTTTTTTTTTTAACTGAGAAAGATTCACCTTGAGCTAACAGCATGGTGGCCGATGAGTGGTGTAGGTCCGCTCCCAGGAACTGAACCCGGGCTGCTGAAGTGGAGCTTGCTTAACTTAACCATTAGGCCATAGGGCCAGCCCAAGATAAAGTCTTTTTAAAAACCATAATGACAGTACCATTACCACACCTAAAAATCAATTAAGAGTGATTCCTTAATGCCACCAAATATCTAGTAAGTGTTCAGATTTTCAGTTGTCTTATAAAGGTAATTTTTAAAGTTTTTTACAGGTTGACTAAATCAGAATCTAAATAAGATGTACACTTTGTAATTGGTTAATATGCTTTTAAAAAGACTTTTTAAAAAGTTCCTCCTCTTTTTCTCTTTTTTTTTTCTTGTAATTTATTTATTAAATAACAAGGTGGTTTGTCCTATTGAGTTTCCCATGGTTTAATTTTTACTGATTGCATCCTGTGGTACAGTTCAACATGTTTCTCTTTCCTCTCAATTTCTTGTAAGTTGTTGGTTGGGCCTAGAGGCAGTTAATACTTTTTATACTTGATCATCTGTAATCTCTTTATAGTAGCTCAATCCATGTTCAGTTTGAATTGGGAATGCTCAAAATAATCCAGGTGATTTTTTTTTAATTGCGGTTTATTATCATGTTGTTTGTATACTTATCTTTTAAAAGCATCATAATTTACTATGATATTTGGTAAGACTTTTAAAATTTACTTATTTATTTTTATTGTATCTAGAAATTGAATCTGTAAATACTTATTATTTTTAAGATTCTTTAAAATAGAAAACAGGGGCTGGCCTGGTGGCGCGGTGGTTAAGTGCGCATGTTCTGCTTCGGCGGCCCGGGGTTTGCCAGTTCGGATCCTGGGTGCGGACATGGCACTGCTTGTCACGCCATGCTGTGGTAGGCGTCCCACATATAAAGTAGAGCAAGATGGGCATGGATGTTAGCTCAGGGCCAGTCTTCCTCAGCAAAAAGAGGAGGATTGGCAGCAGTTACCTCAGGGCTAATCTTCCTCAAAAAAAATTAAAAAATAAAATAAAATAGAAAACATTTTTTCCCCTTGCAGACTAAGTAGGATACACTTAGAATTAGTTTATAAGTTGGCTTTTTCCTTGCCTTCCTCTTATTTGTCTCTGGGGCTTTAAATATTTTAGTTTCTTTTTGGGCTAGTTGGGGGCAGAAGAGAATAGAGATGGCAAAAACTATTTATCAGTACATAACTTATAATAGATATTTAATAAATAAATGAAACTGTTAGCCTTTTAATGAAGCCTAATAAATAAAGGTAGCAGAATGTTACCAAGATTATTTCTGACCTTCTGAGTTATAATTAGAATACTTCATTATTTTATACAGTGGAATGTGCAATTGTTCTTATCTAATTTACCATTTTTACAGAAACAGCTGTAATACCTATTAATGGTTCACCTCGAACACCAAGGCGAGGTCAGAACAGGAGTGCACGGATAGCAAAACAACTAGAAAATGATACAAGAATTATTGAAGTTCTCTGTAAAGAACATGAATGTAATATAGATGAGGTAATTTAACTTCATAATTTCTTTAAAATAGTTAAAGTAGATTTAGATGTAAGTTCTTCCTAACAGTATATACTTTTTTTGTGATGAGCTTGCTTTTTGTAATTAGTGCCAACTCTTTTATAGTAGCAAAATATTTAGAAAAAACTTAATTTTCATATTCAGTTACTTTGATTTTAAAGAGAGTAGCTCCCTCACTTTGGAATCACTGAAATGTACATTATTAAGGCAGTAAGTAGTTTTCAAATGTATTTGTTCTTTGATTCCTCTGTGATTATGATACCCCTAATGTTTTAAAATATCCTTCTAAGAAAACGCTAGTGTTTTGGTTTAGCAATAAATGATACCAACATTAAATTTCTGTTCAGCCTTCTGTAATTACTCTCTTTCTAAATACTACACCAGATGTTAATGGCTGGTAGAGAATACACATGAACTACCCAGGAGTTGCTTATCTTGTTCATAGAATCTGGAATGTTGGAATTGGAAGGAATCTTACAAATAATCTACTCAGTTTCCTTTTAGTCATGAGTAAACAAGCTTCTAGAGACTGATAGCTAATTACTAACAGAGTCTAGACTTTGAGACATCTGCTACTGGTACCATGCTGTTTCTCTCATACGTTGTTGTAATGTCCATAATTCACTACCACCAAACAACTGTGTGAAATGTCACATCTTTGAAAGTTCTCTGTCAGCTCTGAGAAGGAATGGGGGTCTAGATCTCAAAATCTAGTTTAAGAAGTTTTGAAATGATTTATCAAGATATCTGGGTTTTAGCACTGTGGCTTTTGTTAATTTCAACAAAATATAGTTACAGACATATAGGTACAGGTGTATTAACTTTATACATATGTATTTACTTTTTCACTTTTCTAGAATCACAAATTGTCTTTGCTAATAGGCTGACAAATGTAGTTGAAATACTTTTTGTTACTCTAGTCTGTTGCTTAGTCCCTCAAGATAACGAATGGGAATAAATGCAGTTTTCTAATTCCTGGTTGTTAATTCTCTGGATTTCAGAACTACTTACAAAATTTCATTTATAAAATCAAGAATAAATCATCTTTTTACTTTTCATTTTAAATAACTTTTTTATAATTTAGAATTTTTATGGTAGTGATTTTTAAAGTATAGATGATTAAAAGCTTTGGTAGTAATTGACGTTAATTAGTTAAGTGACACTTGATTATTTACCTATAGCATTAATGATTGTATAACTTCGGTTAGTTATACATATGGTTATATAATTATTGGTTAGTCATACTAACTGATTAATTAGAATTACCTACCTTATAAATATTCTAGTTAAGTGCAAGTTAATTAGAAAACAAAACTAATAAGTATTACAGGGGGTTAATTCTTACAACTTATTTATGAAGTTTGAAGATAGGAACTCAAATGATTTCCGCCTTAATAAATGTAGACTCCAAGTTCGGAAAAGGAAGTTAACTGAAGAAAAGTAAGTTGTTTAAAATTTCATAACACATTGCCTGTATAGAATAGCCAGAAATATAACTTCAAGTTTTCTGAGTATGATCTTTATCATCCATGTTAAATGTGAGGTGCTCTTGCATGAAACTGGGTAATTCCACAAAACATTTTCATTTGGTTTTTATTTGAATTATTGGGTATTGTTTTTGTGTGTGAAATTTTCTTATAAAAACAGATTATTTTCCTAAATGTATGCTAAAATAATTGACTTGATATTCCTTAGGCTAGGTACAGATGATGTGTGTGAAGTGGCCCAAAAATATGCTTTGGGGAGAAATCAGAGACAGTGTGGAGAAGTGAAAGGAGTTGTGGCTTTGATAAGAGACAGATTTGGTTTTAATTACACTTTGCCACTTCCTAGCTGTGTAACTTTGGTCAATTTACTTAATTTTTTGAGCCTCCCATCTTTTCATCATTTGTTAAGTGTAAACTATTAAAGTTTATTTCAATGGGTTTTCTCCTTATAAGTCCCATTTCTTTAATAATTCCCCATTCCACCTCTATTTTAGGACCTGAAGTCTGCCTCCATAAATTAAAAAGTAAATGATTTAATTAATTATAAATAAATATCACACTTGGTTGAATGTAAGTCATTGATCAAACTGTCAGTTAACACTTTCATTCTAGTGTTAATAGTGACAGAGATTAGTTTTTTTTTAATTGTAATGATCACATTATAACTTTATCTCTTTCAGGTGAAAAATGTTTATTTCAAAAATTTTATACCTTTTATGAATTCTCTTGGAATTGTAGCTTCTAATGGACTTCCAGAGGTAATCTGAAATTTAAGAGAGTAAACTTAATAAAAAGTTAATGTGTTTTGGGACTTTCGGGAGAGAAAATAGTTGTCTAAATTTCTTAAGATCATTCTACTGTATTTTAAATATTTTTTGCTGAAGGAAAGGAATCTAAGTAGAATTGTGGTGAACCAATTTTATGTAGTAACAAAAGAACCTTTTGAATATATACTCAAATGTATAAATAAGCAACATTTTGTAATTTGCACTAGAAATTGATTTATGCTGAAATTTTTCAAAAATCAAAGTGTAGGCTTTTTAATTCTAAATGCCGTTAAATATTTAAATGTAACTAAAGATGCACAATCAGATTTGATTTAATTTGCTTTGCTATGCTTCCTTAAGCATAAGATCCCTGATTAATGCCATCAACATTATTGGCATTACTGTATTGTGGAGCATCTCTTTGAGTAGTTTTAAAAACTATTTATTGAAAATAAATTCAGTTGAAATGACTGTGATTATATTGCAGAAATGTTTTATCTTAATGGTGTGCCATCCATCTATCTGTTTCTTTTCACATTTTGCCTCAAATATCTTGCTCTTCATTGAGAACAGAACAAGTGAGAACTTTATGTAGTAAGTGAAATTTGTGGAGAAAAGGATGCTTAGATAAATGAAGAAAAAGTACTCAGTGATAAATCAATGTTTTAGAAGCACCTGGTATTAGTCACCAAGACTAAAAGACGTGAAATAAGATAGCTAGACTGCTGATTCTCTGACCTGAATTGGTAGCTAGTCCTTGAATTAATTAACTTACTCATTTGACAGTTATTTATTGAGTGCCTAATATGTGCCAGGCCTTGCACTAGATATCATCAATACAGAAATTTAACTCACAGTCACTGTCATTAAGGTGCTAGTGAAAGAGACAGACAAAGAAATAGAACATTACGGGAGTCTACAAGAGTCTGACAGAAGTGTGCACAGGGTGTTGTGATATCTCAGGGGGTCGCCTAATCCAAACTGGGTAGATCGCTTTTGTGGCAAATTATCCAGAGGTGATGTGAATTCTGAGCTGAGTAGGCTTTATGAGAGGTGGCATTTCCAGGACTTGGAAATTATAGATTCAAAGGCACAGTGATATGTGATAATGTGGTTTGTTCAGTGAACTCCAACTAATCTTTAAGATTGGGATGTAGGGAGGAGAGTGGTAGGATATGGTATACAGAGGCAAGAAGGGACCGAATGGTGTCTTACTGAGTCTTGCTACCAACGTATGTACCAAAAAATATGCTGTTCACAACTCTAAAGAATCTTAGACACTCATACTAGTTTTTCTTCGCTTAGAAAGGATTACAGTTTTAATAGAAATCTTAAGAGAAACTTTATGTTTTCCCCAGTATTTTGCATATAGCGTTAATGGCTGCCAATCAATAAATGATTAGTAATTAGTGGTTCACTAAGAGAAGGCAAGAACAAACATGAATGACTGTTCTGCCTAAAAAATTTATGCAAACAAACACAAAGTTTACATTTAACTGGTTTCTTCCTACCACTCCTGTTAGAAAGCAATTTTAGTTCTCTGATTGGAAACACTTCAGCTTTAAAAGTCACAGTAGAAGCTATGCCAAATAGTTGTCTTTTGGGCATTGGTTTTTAAATTATGATTATAAAATTATGAATCAGAACTGATAAAAGAATTGCAGATTTTAGCAATTAAAAAGTGTAGGGGCTGGCCTGGTTGCGCAGCGGTTAAACGTTCGCTCATTCCACTTCAGTGGCCCAGGGTTCGCCAGTTCAGATCCTGGTTTCGGACATGGCACAGCTTGTCAAGCCAGGCTGTGGTAGGCATCCCACATAGAAAGTAGAGGAAGATGGGCACGGATGTTAGCTCAGGGCCAGTCTTCCTCAGCAAAAAGAAGAGGATTGGCAGCAGATGTTAGCTCAGGGCTAATCTTCCTCAAAAAAAAAAAAAGATAAATAGAAATAAAAAAAATAAAAAAGTGTCTAAGATTTGGAATAAATCATGCAGGTGTGTTAATTGGGATAATTAATTGAGCTAAGACTCTTGCCCAAGATACTTAACTGAAGGGAGTTGGACTGAAGCAAAGGATTTAGAAAAGGTAGGCAGAATATATAATCCAAGAGGATTTGTTCAATGTTTGAAAAATACTTTTATGTTAAGTGTAGTAAAAGATTAAAAGTGATGGGAAATTTGGAGGATTGTGGAAATCAAATGCTTATACTACCTACTTTTATCTGTAGTTCCATCTCAGTACTGTTTTGTGGCATTGGTGATCCTTCTCTAAATAACGTTCTAATGAATGGGGTGCATGCATAAAATAGACTTGAAATTTGCAAATTTTCTTTACTTCACTTTTAGATACACCTTGCTTACATTGCATGTAAACTCATGTATATTGTAATATTAAGCGTATATTGTACAAAAATTCTTTAAATCTGTATTTCTCTGTACTGAGAGATACAATGACATGAAAAGGATAATTATCAGTATTTTTTTTTGAGGTGGAAAGTCTCTCTAAACAATATGAAGAAATTTACCTTAAAAACAAAGATCTAGATGCAAGATTATTTCTGGATCATGATGAAACTCTTCAGGCTGATCCTGCAGACAGGTATTAAACAGGGTATATTTTTATTTCTTAATATGCTTTTGCTATAGATCGATTTTGATATAGATAGGTTAAATAGGTTTTTATTTAACTTAGTGACCTTTGAATACCATTTATAATAAATTATTTCAAATGCCTATACATAAAGTTAATAATAAGATAAAATTCTAAGCATATAATTTATTAACAGAGCTTTTTTTTAAATAAGCTACAATGCCTTTACATGGATTGTAAATCTCTTCTACTTTTCATTAAAATTAGTGGAAAAATATCCTTTGGGGGCTGGCTCCGTGGCCGAGTGGTTAAGTTCATGTACTCCACTTCGGGGGCCAGGGTTTCACGTGTTCAGATCCTGGGCGCGGACGTGACACCACTCATCAGGTCACGTTGAGGCGGCATCCCACATGCCACAACTAGAAGGACCCACAACTAAAATATACAACTATGTACTAGGGGGATTTGGGGAGAAAAAGCAGGAAAAAAAAAGATTGCCAACAGTTGTTAGCTCAGGTGCCTATCTTAAAAAAAAAAATCCTTTGTATCAACTACCTGAATATTAGTTTGGCTCCTAGTATGCACAGGCTTGTGTTGATTTTTATTTTTATTTAAGTAATTTCTTTCCAGCCAAGTTAAAACGAGAATAAATCTTTTATTTCTTTCATGTTTTTTGGAATGTAGTTGAGTTTTCACTTTATCTCACTAAATCTGTTTCCTCATCTGTAAAATACAAGCATTTACGCTAAGAGTCACATGTATACTCAGTATACTTTGTACTATAAACACATGTAGATAGACGAAAGCAGTTTGTAAATAGTAGAGTCATAGAAAAATGCTAGCTCCTTAGTCCCTAATTCAATTTATGGGTTTCACTATATTTTCATACATCTAGGATAGGATGAGTTTCTACATATAAGAAAGCATATCACCTGAGTCAGGAAAGTGAAAAGTAAAGATGTTGAAGAGTCATTTGAATATATGTCTCTTTTTTTTCTTTTTAACTGAAACAAAAAACTGTTCACCCATTTCTTCCACCCCCTGCCCCTGGCAAGCACCAGTCTGTTCTCTGTATCTATGAGTAGTTTGGTGGTTTGTTTTTTTTGTTTTTTTGTTTTTTACCTTCCCTGTATAAGAGAAATCATAAGAGAAGTCTTTCTGTGTCTGACTTTTTTCACTTGGGGTCCATACATGGTGTTGCAAATGGCAAGATTTCATTCTTTTTTTTGTGGCTGAATAATATTGTATACATACTACAATGTTTTGAATCCATTCACCCATCAATAGACGCTTAGGTTGTTTTCCTGTCTTGGCTGTTGTAAATAATGCTGCAGTGAACATGGTGGGTGCATATATCTTTTCAAGTTAGTGTTTTCATTTTCTTCTGATAAATACTCAGAAGTGAAATTGCAGGATCATAGGGTGGCTCCATTTTTTTTTTTTTAATTTTTATTTTTTTCGGATGTACATCATTTTTCAAATTCTGTATACATTACATCATGTTCACCACCCGAACACTAATTATAGTGCATCCCCTCACATGTGACCCTAATCACCCCTTTTGCCCTCCCCCCTTCCCCAATGGTAACCACCAGTCCAATTTCCAATGCTATGTGATTTTTTTTTTTTGTCGTTTTCATCTTCTACTTATGAGTGAGATCATATGGTATTTGACTTTCTCCCTCTGACTTATTTCACTCAGCATTATACCCTCAAGGTCCATCCATGTTGTCACAAATGGCCGGATTTCATCATTTCTTATGGCTGAGTAGTAGTCCATCGTGTATAAATACCACATCTTCTGTATCCATTCGTCCCTTGATGGGCACCTAGGTTGCTTCCAAGTCTTGGCTAATTGTGTATAATGCCGCAGTGAACATAGGGGTGCAAGTATCTTTATGCCTTTGTGTTTTCAAGTTCTTTGGATAAATACCCAGCAGTGGAATAGCTGGATCATATGGTAGATCTATCCTTAATTTTCTGAGGATACTCCAAACTGCTTTCCATAGTGGCTGCACCAGTTTGCACTGCCACCAGCAGTGAACAAGGGTTCCCTTCTCTCCACACCCTCTCCAACATTTGTTGTTTCCTGTCTTGTTAATTATAGCCATTCTGAACGGAGTGAGGTGATACCTCATTGTAGTTTTGATTTGCATTTCCCTGATAGCTAATGATCTTGAGCATCTTTTCATATGCCTGTTGGCCATCTGTATATCTTCTTTGGAGAAATCTCTGTTCAGATCTTTTGCCCATTTTCTAATTGGATTGTTGGTTTTTTTGTTGTTCAGCTGTATGAGTTCTTTGTATATTTTGGATATTAACCCCTTATCTGATACGTGGTGTGCAAATATCTTCTCCCAATTGTTAGGTTGTCTTTTCGTTTTGTTGATGGTTTCCTGTGCTGTGCAGAAGCTTTTTAGTTTGATCTAGTCCCATTTGTTCATTTTTTCTTTTGTTTCCCTTGCCCGGTCAGACATGGGACTTGAAAATATGCTGCTCAGACCAATGTCATAGAGCGTACTGCCTATGTTTTCTTCTAGAAGTTTCATGGTTTCGGGTCTTACATTCAAGTCTTTAATCCATTTTGAGTTGATTTTTGTGCATGGTGTAAGGGAATGGTCTACTTTCATTCTTTTGCATGTGGCTGTCCAGTTCTCCCAACACCATTTATTGAAGAGACTCTCCTTTCTCCATCGTATGCTCTTGGCTCCCTTGTTGAATATTAGCTGTCCATACACGTGTGGGTTTACTTCTGGGCTCTCAATTTTGTTCCATTGATCTGTGTGTCTGTTTTTGTGCCAGTACCATGCTGTTTTGGTTATTATGGCTTTGTAGTATAATTTGAAATCGGGGAGTGTGATACCTCCAGCTTTGTTCTTTTTTCTCAGGAATCCTTTGGCTATTTGGGGTCTTTTGTTGTTCCGTATAAATTTTAGGATTCTTTGTTCTATTTCTGTAAAAAATGTTCTTGGAACTTTGATAGGGATTGCATTGAATCTGTAGATTGCTTTAGGAAGTATGGACATTTTAACAATGTTAATTCTTCCAATCCAAGAGCACGGAGTATCTTTCCATTTCTTTGTGTCGTCTTCGATTTCTTTCAACAATGTCTTATAGTTTTCAGTGTACAGGTCTTTCACCTCTTTTGTTAAGTATATTCCTAGGTATTTTATTCTTTTTGTTGCAATTGTATTCTTAATTTCTCTTTCTGCTACTTCATTGTTAGTGTATAGAAACACAACCAATTTTTGTACATTGATTTTGTATCCCGCAACTTGACTGTAATCCTTTATTATTTCTAAAAGTTTTTTAGTGGACTCTTTAGGGTTTTCTAGATATAAAATCATGTCGTCTGCAAAGAGTGATAGTTTCACTTCTTCTTTTCCAATGTGGATCCCTTTTGTTTCTTTTTCTTGCCTGATTGCTCTGGCTGGGACTTCCAATACTATGTTAAATAAGAGTGGTGGCAGTGGGCATCCTTGTCTGGTTCCTGTTCTTAGAGGGATAGCTTTCAGTTTTTCTCCATTGAGAATGATATTTGCTGTGGGTTTGTCATATATGGCCTTTACTATATTGAGGTATTTTCCTTCTATACCCATTTTATTTAGAGTTTTTATCATAAATGGATGCTGTATCTTGTCAAATGCTTTCTCTGCATCTATTGAGATGATCATGTGATTTTTATTCTTCATTTTGTTAATGTGGTGTATCACGTTGATAGATTTGCGGATGTTGAACCATCCCTGCATCCCCAGAATGAAACCTACTTGATCATGATGTATGATCTTTTTAATGTATTGTTGTATTCGATTTGCTAGTATTTTGTTGAGGATTTTTGCATCGATGTTCATCAGTGATATTGGCCTGTAATTTCCTTTTTTTGTGTTGTCCTTGTCTGGTTTTGGTATCAGGATAATGTTTGCTTCGTAGAAGGATTTAGGAAGCCTCCCCTCCTCTTCAATTTTTTGGAAGAGTTTGAGAAGGATGGGTATTAGGTCTTCTTTGAATGTTTGGTAGAAGTCACCAGGGAAGCCATCTGGTCCTGGACTTTTATTTTTTGGGAGGTTTTTAATTGCTGTTTCGATCTCCTTACTGGTAATTGGTCTATTCAAATTTTCTACATCTTCTTGGTCCAGTTTTGGAAGGTTGTATGTTTCTAAGAATTTATCCATTTCCTTTAGATTATCCATTTTGTTGGCGTATAGCTTTTCATAGTATTCTCTTATTGTCTTTTGTGTTTCTGAGGTGTCCGTTGTAATCTCTCCTCTTTCATTTCTGATTTTGAGCCTTCTCTCTTTTTTCCTTGGTGAGTCTAGCTAAGGGTTTGTCAATTTTGTTTATCTTTTTGAAGAACCAGCTCTTGGTTTCATTAATTTTTTCTATTGTTTTTTTAGTCTCTATTTCATTTATTTCTGCTCTGATTTTTATTATTTCCTTCCTTCTGCTGATTTTGGGCTTTGTTTGTTGTTCTTTTTCCAGTACCTTTAGGTGCACTTTTAGATTGTCTATTTGGGATTTTTCTTCTTTGTTGAGGTAGGCCTGAATTGCTATAAACTTCCCTCGTAGAACCGCTTTTGCTGTATCCCACAGATTTTGGCATGTCGTGTTTTCGTTTTCATTTGTCTCCAGGAATTTTTTAATTTCTTCTTTGATTTCTTCATTGACCCAATCCTTGTTCAGTAGCATTTTGTTCAATCTCCACGTCTTTATGGCTTTTCTGGTGTTCTTTCTGTAGTTGATTTCCAGTTTCATACCTTTGTGGTCAGAAAAGATGCATGGTATTATTTCGATCTTCTTAAATTTATTGAGACTTGTTTTGTGGCCTAATATGTGATCAATCCTGGAGAATGTTCCATGGGCATTTGAAAAGAATGTGTATTCTGTGGTTTTTGGATGGAATGTTCTGTATATATCTACTAAGTCCATCTGGTCTAATGTGTCCTTTAAGGCGAGTGTTTCTTTATTGATCTTCTATTTGGATGATCTATCCATTGGTGTAAGTGGAGTGTTAAAGTCTCCTACTGTTATTGTGTTACTGTCTATTTCTCCTCTTATGTCTGTTAATAATTGCTTTATATATTTAGGTGCTCCTATGTTGGGTGCGTAGATATTTACAAGTGTTATATTTTCTTGTTGGATTGTTCCCTTCATCATTATGTAGTGCCTGTCTTTGTCTCTTACTACAGTTTTTGATTTAAAGTCTATTTTGTCTGATATAAGTATTGCTACCCCCGCTTTCTTTTCTTTGCCATTTGCATGGAATATCTTTTTCCATCCTTTCACTTTCAGTTTGTGAGTGTCTGTAGGTCTGAAGTGTGTCTCTTGTATGCAGCATATACATGGATCTTGTTTTTTTATCCAATTGGCCACCCTGTGGCATTTGATTGGAGCATTTAGTCCATTGACATTTAAAGTAGCTATTGATAAATATGTATTTATTGCCATTTTGTCACTTTTTCTTTTTTTGGGGTGTTTTAGTAGTTCTTCTCAGTTCCTTTCTTTTTCTCTTGCTCTCTTCCCTTGTGGTTTGATGGCTATCTTTAGTAATATGTTTGATTTCTTTTGTCTTACTTTTTTTTCCTGCTTGTTATAGGTTTCTGGTTTGTGGTTACCATGATGATCCTATTTAATATACTATGCATATAACAGTCTATTGACCTCTTTCTAAAAGCTCTACTTTTTCACTCCCCTCCTCCCACATTATGTTTTTCACATCATATATAGTCTTTTGTTTAGTGTGTGTATATCCATTACCCTCTTATTGAAATAGGTAATTTTAGTACATTTGTCTTTTAACCTTCATATTACCTTCACAGGTAGTTGATCTGCTGCCTTTACTATACTTTTACCTTACAAGTGATTTTATTGCCTGTTTTTTCTTGTTGTTGTTTTGGGGTTTTTTGGTAATTTTTTTCTTTTATCTCTATTTGTGGTCATTGCTTTCCCATTTAAATAAGTCCCTTCAGCATTTCTTGTAGAACTGGTTTCTTGGTGATAAACTCCTTTAATTTTTGCTTGTCTGGGAAGCTCTTTATCTCTCCTTCCATTCTGAATGACAGCCTTGATGGATAGAGTATTCTTGGTTGTAGGTTTTTTCCTTTTAGCACTTCAAATATTTCGTGCCATTCTCTTCTCGCCTGTAGGGTCTCGACTGAGAAGTCCACTGACAACCTGATAGGCTTCCCTTTGTATGTCACTTGTGGCCTTTCTCTTGCTGCTTTTAGGATTCTCTCTTTGTCTTTAATTTTAGACATTTGGATTATAATATGTCTTGGTGTGGGCCTCTTTGGGCTTCTCTTGTTTGGAGCTCTCTGTGCTTCCTGAACTTGGATGTCTGTTTCCTTCCTCAGGTGAGGAAAATTTTCCTCTATTATTTCGACAAATAAATTTTCTGCCCCTTTGTCTCTCTCTTCTCCTTCTGGGACCCCTATAATCCGAATGTTAGCATGCTTGATATTGTCCCAGAGTTCCCTTACACTGTTCTCATTCTGTCTAATTCTTTTTTCTCTTTTCTGTTCTACTTGGGTAATTTCCTCTAATCTTTCGTCTAGCTCGCTGATCCGTTCTTCTGCTTCCTCTACTCTGCTACTGAGTCCCTCTAGTGAATTTCTCATTTTGAGTATTGTATTCTTCATTTCTGATTGGTTCTTTTTTATATCTTCCAGTTCTTTGCTGATGTGCTCACTGTGTTCATCCATTCTTCTCTGCATATCTGTGAGCATCCTGCATACCTGTGAGCATCCTGGAGGGTGGCTCCATTTTTAATTTTTTGAAGAACCTCCATACTGTTTTCCATAGTGGCTGTACCGTTTACATTCCCACCAACAGTGCACAAGGGTTCCCTTTTGTCCACATCCTCACCAATACTTATTTCTTGTCTTTTTGATAATAGCCATCCTAACAGTTGTGAGGTCATGTCTCATTGTGGTTTTGATTTTCATTTCCCTGATGATTAGTGATGTTGAGCATCTTTTCATGTACCTGTTGGCCATCTGTATATCTTCTTTGGGAAAATGTCTAGTTAGTTCCTTGGTCCATTTTTAATCAGAATTTTTGTTTTTTCGCTGTTGAGTTGTATGAATTCTTTATATATTTTGGATATTAGCCCCTTATCAGATATAAGATTTGCAGATATTTTCTCCCATTCAGTAGGTTGCCTTATTGTTTTTTTGATGATTTCCCTTGCTGTGTAGAAGCTTTTTATTTTTACTTATTTATTTTCTTTAGAGATTGGCACCTGAGCTAACAGCTGTTGCCAATCTTCTGGGGTTTTTTCTCCTTACTTTTTCTCCCCAAATCCCCCCAGTACATAGTTGTATATTGTAGTTGTGGCATGTGGGATGCTGCCTTAGCATGGCCTGACAAGTGGTGCCATGTCCGTGCCCAGGATCTGAACCAGTGAAACCCTGGGCTGCCGAAGTGGAGCATGTGAACTTAACCACTTGGCCATGGGGCTGGCCTCGGAAACTTTTTAGTTTCATGTGGTCTCACTTGTTTATTTTTGCTTTTGTTGCCTTTGCTTTTGGAATCAAATGTAAAAAAGTCATCTCCGAGACCAATGTCAAGGAGCTTACCACCTATGTTTTCTTCCAGGAGTTTTATGGTTTCAGTTCTTAGATTCAAGTCTTTAGTCTGCTTTGAGTTGATTTCCCTGTATGGTGTAAGATAGTGGTCCAGTTTCATTCTTTTTTTTTGAGGAAGATTAGCTCTGAGCTAACTGCTGCCAATCCTCTTTTTTCCGAGGAAGACTGGCCCTGAGCTAATATCCGTGCCCGTCTTCCTCTACTTTATATGTGGAACGCCTACCACACCACAGCATGGCTTGCCAAGTGATCCCATGTCTGTACCCGGGATCCGAACTGGCGGCCAAAGTGGAATGTGCGCACTTAACCGCTGCCATACCAGCCCGGCCTGGCCCTAGTTTCATTCTTTTACATGTGATTGTCCAGTTTTCCCACCACCGTTTATTGAAGAGACTGTCTTTCCATGTTGTATGTTCTTGGCTCCTTTGTCGTAAATTAATTGGCCATACTTGTGGATTTATTTCTGGGGTCCTCTATTCTGTTCCACTGAGCTGTGTGCCTGTTTTTATACCAGTACCATACTGTTTTGATTACTGTACCTTTGTAATAGTTTGAAATCAGGGAGCATGATGTCTCCAGCTTCGTTGTTCTTTGTCAAGTTTGCTTTGGCTATTCAGGGTCTTTTGTGATTCCATATAAATTTTAGGATTGTTTGTCCTGTTTCTGTGGAAAATGCCATTGGAATTTTGATAAAGATTGCATTGAATCTGTAGATTGCTTTGGGTAGTTGGACATTTTAACACTATTAATTTTTCCAATCTATGAGCATGCGGTATCTTTCCATTTATTTGTGTTTTCTTCAGTTTCTTTCATCAATGCCTTATAGTTTTCAATAAACAGGTCTTTGACCTCCTTGGTTAGATTTATTCCTAGGTATTTTTTTTTTTTGATGCAGTTGTAAATGTGATTATTTTCTTAATTTCACTTTCTGACAGTTCATTATTAGTATGTAGAAATACAAGTGGTTTTTGTGTATTGACTTTGTATCCTGCAACTTTACTGGATTTGTTTGTTAGTTCTAACAGTTTTTTGATGAAGTCTTTAGGGTTTTCTCTTTATATAATAACATGTCATCTGCAAATAGTGATAAGTTTACCTCTTTCCAATTTGGATGCCTTCTATTTCTTTTTCTTGCCTAATTGTTCTGGCTGGGGCCTCCAGTACTATGTTGACTAAAAGTAGCTAAGTGGGCATACTTGTCTTGTTCCTGATCTTAGAGGAAAATCTTTCAGCTTTTTACTAAGTATGATGTTAGCTGTGGGCTTGTCACATATGGCCTTTGTTATGTTGAGGTATGTTCCCTCTATACCTTCTTTGTTGAGAGTTTTTGAGTTGTCAGATGCTTTGTTTGCATCTGTTGAGATGATCATGTGATTTTTATTCTTCATTTTGTTAATGTGGTGTATCACATTGATTGATATGTGGATGTTGGACCATCCTTGCATCCCTGGAAAAAGTCCCACTTGATCATGGTATATGATCCT
Organism: Equus caballus; assembly: GCF_041296265.1. Lineage (NCBI taxonomy): Eukaryota > Metazoa > Chordata > Mammalia > Perissodactyla > Equidae > Equus > Equus caballus. Next base: position 43,129,839 of record NC_091700.1, on the reverse strand, counting down.
TTTAATGTATTGTTGAATTCAGTTTGCTGATATTTTGTTGAGTGCTTTTGCATGTATGTTCATTAGGCATGTTGACATTAAATTTTTTTTTCTTGTAGTAGTCTTTTCTCATTTTGGTATCAGGATAATGCTGGCCTCATAAAATAAATTTGGACAAGTTCTCTCCTCTTCTATTTTTTCAAAGTTTTTGAGAAGGATTGGTATTAATTCTTCTTTGAATGTTTGGTGCAATTCACCAGTGAAACTGTCTGATGCTGGACTTGTGTTTGTCAAGATGTTTTTGATTACTGATTCAATCTCCTTACTAGTAAGTGGTCTGTTCAGATTTTCTGTTTCATCATGATTCAGTCTTGGTAGGTTGTATGTTTCTAGGAATTTATCAGTTTCTTATAGCTTGTCCAATTTGTTAGTGTATATTTGTTCATAATACTCTCTGATGATCCTTTGTCTTTCATTGGTGTTAGTTGTAACATCTCCTTCTTCATTTCTAATTTTATTTGTGTCCTCTCTTTTTCTTGGTGAGTCTAGCTAAAGCTGTGTCAGTTTTATTTTTCAAAGAACCAGCTCATAGTTTCATAGATCTTTTCTATTGTCTTTTCAGTCTTTATTTCATTTATTTCTACTCTAATCTTTGTTATTTCCTTCTTTCTACTAACTTTGGCCTTATTCTTCTTTTTCCAGTTCCTTGAAGTGTAATGTTAAGTTGTTTATTTGAAACTTTTCTTGTTTCTTGAGGTAGGCATTTACCTGTATGAATGTCTGTCTTAGAACTGCTTTTGCTGCACCCTGTAAATTTTGGTATGTTACATTTCCATTTTCATTTGTCTCAAGGTTTTTTAAATTTTTCTTTTGATTTCTTCTTTGACCCATTGGTTGTTCAGTAGCATGTTGTTTAAATTTCCACATATTTCTGAATTTTCCAGTTTTCTTTGTGTAATTAATTTCTAGTTTTATGCCATTGTGGTTGGAAAAGATGCTTGGTATGATTTCAGTCCTCTTAAATTTACTAAGACTTGTTTTGTGGCCTAACATACGATCTATCTTGGAAAATATGCCATGTGCACTTGATAAGAATGTGTATCCTGTTCCTTTTGGATGAAATGTTCTGTCAATATCTAAGTCTATCTGGTGTAACATGTCATTTAAAGCTGATATTTCCTTATTGATTTTCTGTCTAGATATCTATCTATTGATGTAAGTGCCGTATTAAAGTCCCCTATTATTATTGTATTTCTGTCAATTTCTCCCTTTAGGTCTGTTAATATTTGCTTTATATGTTTAGGTGCTCCTATGTTGGTTGCATAAGTATTTACAAATGTTATATCTTCTTGTTGGATTGACCCCTTTATCATATATAACATCCTTGTTTGTCTCTCAAATAGAGGTTAAATATGACTTGTTCTCTATAGCAGCCATTTTTTCCTCATTTAGCTGAATGTAATTTTTAAAATGCACCAAAAGAAAATTGTTGAAGTAATTAATTTACTCAAGTAGTGGTCTCTTTTTTCCACCCTTTCACCTGCTATTACTTGCCTAGTTCATTTTTTTTAAGTTAATATGAAAGTATATTGTTTTGAATTGTCATGTAGAATCCTAAAGTATGAATGGTTGAGAGTAATGAAAAAATTTTGAATGATCATAAGTATGGTTAATTTTATGTCTTTAGCATGAAATCTTTTAGTATGTAACTGAAAATATATATATAATTTGGAAATTAAACACAAGTGAAATATTTCTAATTTTATTTAAGTTGAAGTAAAGTTTTTGGAAAGCATAATGATTGAAAAACTTGAGCTTTGATATTTTTTAATGCTGAACAATTTGGTTAGTAATCCCTTCTACCGTCTAACTTTCTAGAGAAAACATATAACTTTCAAAAAAATTCTTAATGACTAGTGCACCTGTTTGTCATAAACCTAATGGACAGAAACCCGACTTAATAACAGTGGTGACAAAAATAAAATTTTATTTAAGAAGCTTTTGGATCATCTGTTACTTCTAATATTACTTTAGAATTACTTTTTACTTCTAAATTACTTCTAATATTGACTTACCATTTTGTATGATGTTATGAGGCAACAGAAGGTATTATAGTGTGTTTTTTATTCATAAAGCACGTATTGTAAATTTGCAGTCTGAATGACTTTGCTTATCATTATTTAGTTTTGAAATGCAGAGAACACCACGAAAAAGTAACTCCGACGAAGAGGTGAATGTGATTCTTCCACAGACTCCAGTTAGGTATGAATTTTTTTACTTTTAATTTTCATTATAATTGTTTATTCAGTGTGTTATAGTGCTTAACGTTTGTTCATTTGTTTCGTTATATATTTGCATGTACATTCAACAAATATACATTGAATACTCTCTGCTAGATGTTTTGCTAACTGATGAAGATACGATTATTAAACCTAGTTCTGTCTATCCTTAAGGAAAATAACCTGGAATGGGAATGTGTTTCATCTCAGTAAATAAAAAGGGAAAAATAAAGGTATCACCATCTGCTCTGCATACAGCCTAGAAGGATTACAACCATTTTTTATGTCCTTTTCCTCGTGTACTTTCCACATCTGATCTGTTTTCAAGTCTTGTTGAATCTGCCTCCAAAATATTTCTGAAGTCCATCTGCTCTTCTCCATTTTTACCCTCACCACCCTTGTCCAAGATATCTTTTTCTTTCTCTTGGATTGTTTGCAATAGCCTACTAACTGATCTTGCTGCTTCTGTTCTCATCACTATTCCTCTCTCCCCACCACCAAATCTATTCTCCAGAGAACCACCAGAATAATAATCTAGAAATGTAAATCAGATCATGTTCACCCTGCTGTTAAACCTTCTGATTGCTTCCTATTGCGATTGAAATACATTGCAAATTCCTTAACAGTGCCTACAAGACCTTATATGATCTAGCTTCTCTTGCCTTTCCAACCTCATCTTATTTTTCTGCTCATTCTGTATTAGCCAGTTTTCCAAGCTCTTTTTTTGTGCTGAGGACCTTCACACGTGTTTTTCCTTCTTGAAACTCTTCCTTCTTTTCTTTCCATGAATTACCAACTGCTACTCTTCCCTTAGGTTCAGCACAAATATTATTTTTTTTTGGTAAAGAAGATTGGCCCTGAACTAACATCTGTTGCCAATATTCCTCTTTTTGCTTGAGGAAGACTGTCCCTGAGCTGACATCTGTGCCAGTCTTCCTCTGTTTTGTATGTGGGATGCCACCACAGCATGGCTTGATGAGCAATGTATAGGTCTGTGCCTGGGATCTGAACCTGTGGATCCCAGGCCGCTGAAGCAGAGCACATGAACTTAACCACCATGCCGCTGGGCTGGCTCCACAAATAGTACTTTTTTAAAGATTTATTTCTCTGTGAAGTATTTTCTTTTATTCTCCTTTCTCATAACATCTTATTCTATTCCTTCATAGTATGTATCACAATTTTTGTCATTATCAGTCACCAATTTTTGTAATTATAAATTCATTTGTGTGTTTGCTTGTTTTTGCCAATACCCACTGTCTTTAAGTTCCATATCACATGGACCGTGACTTTTTTGTCATTCACCATTTAATAAGTTAGGACCTAATCCTTGGTACATAGTAGGCAATCAGTAATATTTTTCAAATGACTATATAGACATATTAAAAAATACATTTTCGCATAAGTATAGTAATAGACTTATGACAAGTTAGACAAGTTAGTTAAATGGCACAGAAGGGACTTTACAAAGTGACGTTAGAACTGAATTTTGAAATATGTAAGAGTTTGTGTCACAGGAGACTGGCATTTTAGGCAGTAGGAACAGCATATACAAAGGCATGGAAGTAAGAAACAACATGATGTGTCTGAGGAATGATTAGCAGCTCTGTATTGATTGACTATAAAAGGGAAAATGAAATGGCAGGAGAGAGGAGGGTAGGTACTAGATCAAGAAGGGCTTTATATGCCATAATCACAAGTTTGGACTTTAGCTTGTGCATGGTATAGCTTATTGCTATAAATGACTGTTAAGCAGGCATAAGGATAAAAATCAGACTTGATTTTTGAAAGGTTACATGGTAATAGTTTCTGAGGGGATGGACGGGGGAGGACATGGTAAGAAATAAAAAGATATATCAATCTGTCATAATGATTCTTAACCAAGTTTGCAAATTAGAATAACCTGAGGAATTCTTTTCAAAGTACATACGCCTAGACCCCACTACCATAGACATAGTGAGTCAAAATCTCTGGTCTGCTCTATTGCAGTAATTCAGTTAAGAGCTGCTGAAGGTCTGAACCAAGAGATAGGCAGTGGGAATGAAGGAAGAAGAAAGGTTTGACAAATATTTGATGAATTCATATTTACAGTGTTATTCTTGAGGCATTTATGGGATACCAAGAAGATATGTAGTAAGTAGTAGGATATTATAGATTTGGGAATCATCAGCGAGAGTTCAAACCGTAAAAATAGATGAGGTTGCCAGAAGGAGGGTGTATAGTGGCAAGAATGGATGGCTAAGGACTGAACACTAAAGGATGCTATCATTTAAGGACAAGATAGAAGTTAGATTAAAGAGAATGAAAGGTGTGATTGGGGAGGCCAGAGAGTGAAGCCAGAAAAGCCAAGGGAGGGAGGGAGTTTCAGGAAAGAACAGTGTTTAAGAGAGTCAAATGCGTCAAAGTAGTCAAGTATAAGAACAGATGAGAAAGATCTTTGGTTTTATCAGCTGGTCATTTGTGGCTTTAGTCCTTGTGGCTTAAGTAGGTCAGTGGACGTACAAGTCATAGAAACAATATCTTTGGAAGGTAAGGAAGTGGAGATATCAGTTTAGAGAGGCTTGACTGAGAACACTAAATACGTTTTACTAAATAATATTTAAGGATAAGGATCCTTTTAGCTATAAGTATTCTACAATTCTTTGCATCATTAAATAGTGCCTACAGTAGCAATGTACTACTATTCCAAAATTGGAACATCAATATTTGCTATATACCACACATGCACACACATATAAAATTATAGAATTGAAGAGATCTTAAGAGATTGGCCTAATTTTATATTTTAACAAAGATCTCTGTAAAGGAGTCACTTGATTCTTTACTTGAGTTACTTAATAGCTTACTGTCTTTGTTTGAAAATTTTTAATATTTAATTTTAGTAATGTTTTCTTAAAAGATTACCATTTTGATACCAGTTTAGATGTTTTCTCCTTAAAATAATGTCATTAGTTTGAACAATTAATGTTTTATTGATATAAAGTTTTGTTAGTAAATAAGCATATCAGTTCTTTAATGATAAACTTACTGATTATGAGCATATCCTTTCTTAAAGGTTTAAGTCAAATGTAATTCCTTGTAAACAACGGTACATTAGAGGTTCTGTAAAATCTTATTTTAGGGAACTTCTTAAAGATAAATGAGAGACAGTGAGTTTGAGGATATGTTTAACTTGTGAGATACATACATTTCATTTTTTCTTTTTTTCCTTTGTTGCTTAACGCTTCTTTCTATTTTTTTTCTCTAGGACTGTTATGAATACTATCCAACAATTAATGATGATCTTAAATTCAGCAAGTGATCAACCATCAGAAAATCTGATTTCCTATTTTAATGTAAGCCATATATGAAATGTTATTTAATATGATATCTTGGTGAGGAAATTTGAAATTAGGAGTCAAATACTAAGTATTTTTTTAACACCCATCTCCCAACCAACATGTAGTTGTCTGTTATCTTATTTCTTGCTTTTTTAAACCCTCCAAATTAGATATTATTAGTAGTATTGTTTTTATTTAGACACTGTTAATTTTAGATTTTCTCATGTTTACTATTTGCCTTGTTCACCATTCTTTCTTGCAACTCAGACCTCACTTCTGAGGTCATTTTTTTCTTCTTAAGATACATCTTTTAATAATTCGTTTAGTGAGGGTTAGTTTGGGATGAACTTACAAGATTTTTGTTTTGTTTAGTTTTTTTGTCTTAAACTATCTTTACTCTTATTTTTTGTAAGATACTTTAGCTGGATCTTCAATTCTAGGTTGATGTTTATTTTCTCTTAGAAGTTTGAAGATATTACTTTACTATTTGCCAGCTCCCATTATTGCTGTTAAGAAGTCTTCTGTCAATCTAACTGTTGTTCCTTTATAGTTAACCTATCTTTTCTCTCTGGCTGCTTTTAAGATCTTTTCTTTGAATATTATATTCGACAGGATTTAACATTTGCCGTGTTTGTTCTGTCTTTTTTAGCCTATGTTCAGCCCATTTTCATTTACATTTCTTGCTTGGTCCTGTGCACACTGCAGCTTGCAACTCCTGATAAACTTTGATTTGATATCTGTAGGGCCCCTGCTATACTCCCTCCTCTCAAAAAAAGGAGAGAGGAAGAAAGAATGAAAACTAACATCTATATTGCTTACTTGCTTCTTCACTCCTTATTTAAATTCAAATGAGGGTTAGGACTCACTGAAATGGTCATCCATGGAAATTGGATAAGGCCAGGAGACACTAAAATTTGCCTTATTGCAGTAATTGTGTGCTTTGTGTAGTTAACATTTTGTATAATATCATAGCCTGCTTGTAGTTTTGTCATATTGTATCATCATCATCTTGATTATATTCTCGTCAGGAGTTTGTGAAGTAATTTCTATCATCATATTCATACTTGTGTTGACTCAGAACTGATTCTGTTGATTCAACTTGCATAAAGTTGCTTTTCTTTAAGGGCTATCTGCAGCACAAGAATATTTCTGAAGCATAGCTACCCAGTTACTTAGAACTTTTAGAAAGGATAATGATAGAAGTTAAAAGAACGATAATTTCTCTCTTAAATATAGTTTCGAATATTTCCTCCAACATTTGGAGTATGTAGGAGCTCTTTTTTATTTTGAACTACTGTAGTTGGGCAGAAAATTCTGCCTCACATTCTCTGGAGCTCAGGTGAAAGTTTAACGTTAAATGAAGCTTAATAGCTTAACTTCAGAGTTTTATGTAGACTACAAATTGCCTATCTCACAGTGGGTGTATCTTGAAGATTATTAAATTTTTCTTTCATTTTTCTTCTTCATTAGTTCAGATTTCTTCATTTTTAAAATCAGTCTCATCTTTCCTTCTGTATATAAATAAAGTCTTGGAAGCTATAGATATTTGAATGGATGTTTTGGGCAACAATGATTTTATGACAGAAAATGCATCTTTGTTAACTGTGTTTCTAACACTTATGTGCTGTTTTCTTTCAGGAAGATAAAATTACTGATTTTATAGAATATGAAGTTTTTGAATGATAGTTCACATTTCAAGGAAATCTTCCTCTATTTTGTTGTGGGATGCCCCCACAGTATGGCTTGATGAGTTGTATGTAGGTCTGCGCCTGGGATCCAAACCTTCAGGCCACCAAAGCAGAGAGTGCAAACTTAACTGCTATGCCAATGGGCCGGCCCTCACCATTGGAGTTTTGCTAGAGATTGCATTGAATCCATAGATTGCTTTGGGTAGAATGGACATTTTAACAGTATTATTCCAATCTATGAGCAAGCAGTATCTTTCCATTTATTTGTGTGTTTGATGTGTGTGATGAATTTCTTTCATCAATGTCTTATAGTTTTCTAAATATAGGTCTTTCACTTCCTTGGTTAGATTTTTCCTAGGTATTTTATTTTTTTTGGTGCTGTTGTAAATGGGATTGTTTTCTTAATCTCTCTTTCTGATTTATAGAAATGTAACTGATTTTCGTGTCTTGATTTTGTATCCTGAAACTTTACTAAATTTGTTTATTAGTCCTCTTGGTTTTTTGATGGAGTCTTTAGGGTTTTCTATATATATAATAACATGTAATCTGCAAATAGTGACAGTTTTACTTCTTCCTTCCCAGTTTGGATGTCTTTTATTTATTTTTTGGCCTAATTGTTCTGGCTAGAACTTCTAATACTGTATTGACGAAAAGTAGCTGGAGTGGGCGTCCTTGTCTTATTCCTGAGCTTAGAGGAAAACCTTTCAGCTTTTTACTGTCGAGTATGATGTTACGCTGTGGGCTTGTCATATATGGCCTTTATTATGTTGAGGTATGTTCCCTCTATACCTGCTGTGTTGAGAGTTTTTCTCATAAATGGATGTTGAGTTTTGTCAGATGCTTTTTGAGATGATCATGTGATTTTTCTTTCACTTTTTTAATGTGGTATTATCACATTGATTGATGTGGGGATATTTTACCGTCCTTGCATCCTTGGAAAAAGTCCCACTTGATCATGGTATATGATCCTTTTAATGTATTGTTCAATTGGTTTGCTGATATTTTGTTGAGGATTTTTTCATCCCTGTCCATCAGGGATATTGGCCTGTAATTTTCTTTTCTAGTGGTGCCCTTGTCTTGTTTTGGTACAACAGTAGTGCTGGCCTTGTAAAATGAATTTGAAAGTGCTCCCTCCTCTTCTGTTTTTTGGAAGAGTTTGAGAAGGATTGGTATTAATTTTTGTTTGAATGTTTGGCATAATTCACCTGCAAAGCTGTCTGGTCCTGAAATTTTGTTTGTTGGGAGGTTTTTGATTACTGATTCAATCTCCTTACTACTAATCTGTCTATTCAGATTTTCTGTTTCTTCATGATTCTGTCTCTGAAGGTTATATGTTTCTAAGAGTTCATCCATTTCTTTTAGGTTTTCCAATTTTTTGTCATATAATTGTTCATAGTTGTCTTTTATGGTCCTTTGTCTCTCTGCAGTATCAACTGCAACATCTGTGAGGCTCTTTTTGATGGATGGAAGGCCTAACTAATCTGTTTTTCTCTAACTAGCAGCAGAAAATTTAGATAATAGGGTTTTTTAGTTCTGCTGTAGTATTTTTTGTTATTAACATCCCCAAGTGGAATTCTTTATGTTCTTCTTATTTTCAGTAGTTGTATTTACCTTGTTAGTGTGGAAGTGTTTCCACAGTATAAACAGTTGAAAGTGAAAAGTCACATATTATAGAACAGAAAATGTTAATTTTGACTGAACAGTATCCTCAACATTGATTTCTGTTTTTATTTCTTAAAGTACTGCACAGTGAATCCAAAGGAAAGCATCCTGAAAAGAGTGACTGATATTGGATATATCTTTAAAGAAAAATTTGCTAAAGCCGTTGGACAGGGATGTATGGAAATTGGATCACAGGTAACTTGAGTTCATTTTGATTAGTGCCACTATATGGTAAATAATTTCAAATGCAAACTCTGTCCAAATTATATAAATACTGTTACAGTATTTGTCTAATAGTATAAAATACTAGCAGACATATTATACTATGTATGTCCGACTTTCTATCTATACCTGGTTGACTATGTATGCTGCTACTTATGGAAAATTTTATGGGAAAATCTCCCTCACCCATTATTAAAAACCAAAAGTAAACATTAGAAAATTTTGCAAATTGTAGAAATTTTAGAAAAAAAAAGTAATAAAATGTAAATCTTCAATACTATTAAATTTTTGGTGTGTATACTTTGATTTCTACACATATGAATGTTCATGTTCATATATACTTGTATAAATGAGATATCATACATACCATTTTCAGTGATATTATTTTTACTTTTGCTATTATTATTTCGGAAAATCTCAAATCAATATATTAGGTAAGAGCATGGGCTCTGGATCAAAGCCCTGGGTTTATATCTGGTTCTACCATTTATGAGCTGTCATTGAACTTCTCTTGAGATTCAGGTTTCCATATTTGCTCTGCTTTGTTGTGTGGCAATAATGAGGTAGTACATAAAAATATGTTTGAAAACTGTAATCAACTGTAATCACGTTTATTTCAGTATAGTGAGGTTATATTTTGATGCCATTAGTGTTTTAAACAATTATATTTAAAAGTTCTGGGCCGGGGGCTGGCCCCGTGGCTGAGTGGTTAAGTTCGCTCGCTCCGCTGCAGGCGGCCCAGTGTTTCATTGGTTCGAATCCTGGGCGCGGACATGGCACTGCTCATCAAACCACGCTGAGGCAGCGTCCCACATGCCACAACTAGAAGGACCCACAACGAAGAATATACAACTATGTACTGGGGGGCTTTGGGGAGAAAAAGGGAAAAATAAAATCTTTAACAAAAAAAAAAAAGTTCTGGACCGGCCCGATGGTGCAGCAGTTAAGTGCACACGTTCTGCTTCAGCAGCCCGGGGTTCGCTGGTTCAGATCCTGGGTACGGGCATGGCACTGCTTGGCATGCCATGCTGTGGTAGGCGTCCCATATATAAAGTAGAGGAAGATGGGCACGAATGTTGGCTCAGGGCCAGTCTCCCCAGCACAAAGAGGAGGATTGGCGGTAGTTAGCTCAGGGCTAATCTTCCTCAAAAAAAAAAAAAAAAAAAAAAAATTCTTTTTGGTTGTATATGAAAATTGTGCACATGATTTGGAACAAAGGAATATGGCTTGTGTGTGTGTGTGTGTGTGTGTATGTGTATCTCTAAAGTTTCGTTATTCTCTGAACTAATGGGAACTAGTTATTTGGTTAAAACTTTTTGCTGGTAAGACCAGTTAAGTCTGATTTTTGCCTTTGGTAGTTTTATGGACAGAGACTATTCTCTTAATCCTGGACAGCTACGTTGACTATACATGTCCTAGGTCACAAGAAGTATTACATTAGTATGTAAAATGGTTAAAGTAGTACCAGGTACATAATGTATCCTTAGTATATAAATATCTGTTGAATGATATACACTGAGGTGGAATGAAGGAAAACCAAGTACTGGACCTCCCCTCTTCATCATTTATTGGTAATGTTAACCATCGTTTTACACTGAAGTCTTCAGTTTTAGACAGGCTAGCTTTTGTCATCTCTTGGTAGCTGTATTCCTAAGAAGGACCAGAAATGTGTTTCAAGAGAAAACTTTTTAAAAATTAATAATTGTTGTGAGTTTTGAAAATAGTGGGATCTAATTTTCTTTTCTTTGTTTATAGCGATACAAACTTGGAGTCCGATTGTATTACCGAGTGATGGAATCCATGCTTAAATCAGTAAGTTAAAAAGAACATAATAGAATATTCAATGCGGACACAAAAAAGGTTTCAATTAAATAATTTTTTAATCTGTTTTAGGAAGAAGAACGATTATCCATTCAAAATTTTAGGTAAATTTTTTAGTTTTAGTAAAACGATTTCTACTTTTTATAAAAGTAAATGTTTCAAAATCATTCTTTTTTTTTCCTTTAGCAAACTCCTGAATGACAACGTCTTTCATATGTCTTTGTTGGCATGCGCTCTTGAGGTTGTAATGGCTACGTATAGCAGTAAGTTAAATTTTAGTAAATAAACATTTTAGTTAACTTTAAAGGTAAAATAAAATTATCTAAGGTGTGGTGTGTTTTTTGTGGAGAGGTGGAGTTAAGGAGAAGAAATGCATATTATAGATCATTTTATACTGAAGAATGTAATTGGTCACTGTAAAGCCATTTAAGTGGCTTATTATCTGAATTATTTCATGTCATCTTGGGAATAGTATTTCACTAACCTCCTATTCTAGGCTGTACTGAATCTAGGAAGTGTACCTATTGAAATCCCTTCAAAGACCTGTGTGATTGTAGAATGCCTAAAGAATACTAATGAGCAGTATTCACTGATATGGAAACAGTGCTATGGTCATGTGACCAAGGGTTGGAGCTAGAATCCACCAGATAAACAGAACAGAGGCCACTGATAGTGTTTTTTTAATATAATTTTGAACATGTATTATTTTGTAGATAATGTTGCAAATGTTAGAATAAGTGTTTGCAAAAACAAAAGAAAATTTATCTAAGGATACAAATACACAATAAAAGAGAAACTTAAATTAGTAAGCAAATATGGAAAACTGGGAATCCTCATTGATAACCAAGAAATGTGCTTTTAAAAGAGGTACCATTTTCTAAGCAATCAAATTAGCAAAATCTTGAAGATTACTCCCCCAACCAACGATTAACGAGACACTTAAGATGGATATGCTAATGCATTGCTGGTTGGATATTAAACCTGTTCTTTATGTAAGTTTAGGGTATTTAAACCTTTGAAAATTTGATAAAAGCTATGAGCCCTCTATCTAGGAAATACGTATGTGCACATAGACCCAAAATTTGGAAGCCTATTTCCTAGGAGTTTATGGACTCCAGAATAAAATATTCTGCTCTAAATAAGAATTTTTGTTTAGGCTTTCTATTATGTTTTAAGATTTTTTGTTTGATAAAACCTTCCAACCTAAAAATACATAGTTCAAGGCTTAACATTTCATACCTAAGTTACATTTTTTCTTTCGTTTTTAGGAAGTACATCTCAGAATCTTGATACTGGAACAGATTTGTCCTTCCCATGGATTCTGAATGTACTTAATTTAAAAGCCTTTGATTTTTACAAAGTGATTGAAAGTTTTATCAAAGCAGAAGCCAACTTGACCAGAGAAATGATAAAACATTTAGAAAGATGTGAACATCGAATCATGGAATCCCTTGCATGGCTTTCAGTAAGTAACTAGCTAAAGTAATTAAAGACATTCATATGCGTATGGATAACAATGATCTTTCAGTGAGAGGTGTTTGATAAAATTTATCTCAAGAGCAAATATGCATTTTATTGAGTAATGCGATTTCAGTGTATAGGCCAAGAATCAAGTGGAATATTAGAATGGAGTTTCCTTCTGTTTGAGCTTGCCAGACCATCTGATAAAGTGATTTATTTAGGAATAGCTTTTCTTAAAGCATGGCACTTGAAAACACAGTGGAATTCTTTAAAGTGTTTGAGTAGTTTATTTAAAATAGAGGCGTCAGGTTTGAAAATTTAAATGTCTTCTCTTAAATTTTAAGAAAATGATAAAAAAAAATTGAGATTATGCTACTTAGATGATTCAAAAGTACAGCTTTTTAGTTCAATTTAGCCAGATTTTTTTTGTCCTATTGTTAAAGATAATCCCAAAATCTGCACTACTGTTCAGTTACAGTTAGTGTTTATAGCATTATAGGAGCACAAATTATATTCCCTAGGTATTGTATTTATGGCATACAAGCTATTGATAAGGCTTTTGTTTTAGTAACGGTGGCATTGTCTGTGTAGTAATAGTAAAATATTTATTTGAAGTTCTTATGTTGTGCTCTTTAAATCTGCATAGTTGGGTAGTACTTAGTGAATCATCAGATTTGTAGATTAATGTAGAGTTGACTTCTTTGGAAACCGTTTTGTATACCAGTATGTAGAAATGACAACAAAAAATTAAGACTTTAGTTACATTAGAATCCTAATCTGTACATGTAACCCTAGTTTTAATTTTTTGATGTTTTAAAAGCTTTATGTCTAAGGGATAACTTATTTCTTATGTTTTCTTGTATTTCCGTATAGACAGAGTGGATAGAAAAGTAGAGAAGTAGGGCAAATTGATAGAATGACGTTGCATTGCTATTATTGAATTTGGTAACTCTTTTATACAGGACCTTCCACTTTATAAGAAAGGAGCGGTTAAGAGAAAACTCTCAGAAATGGGGGGATTAAATGAAAGTAGCAAAAATAAATTAAAAAATAAGTAGAGAGTGCTTTTCAGAGGCTGATGCACTCTTTCCTCCTAGAAATTGAAATCAAGACATTGCTGTATCATCTGAAAGTGACTATTCTCATTTCATTTAGAGAATTAATTTTATTTCCATCAGCACACATCTACTCTATGCCTTGCACTGGGGTAGACATTGTGAGGATACAGAAGTGATATGGGCTCTGAAAATTGTGGAGGAAATAGTAGAAATTTGCTGCTTAAAAATTGCTTGTGCCCAAGCCTATTTAGTTTAATTACTGGCGTTCTAGGAGTCTGAACAATATTCCTTTATTTTTGAGAATTTTTGGAGGAAAAGTGACATGCCCAAAGACTGGAAAAGGGTACAATTTATTAGTAATAGGATTATGTGAAAGTCATAAACCTCTGAATTTAAATTCTAAGTATGGTATCTCTAGGGGATGAAATTATAGAAGATTTTTATTTAGTCATATCTTTAATGTTTGAATTTAAGAAAAATCAATGCATGTTACTTTTTTAATCATAAAAAGAATAGAGTTGTAGTAGGTAACTGTGAAGATAAGTCATGCCACACATAGAATACTGTGGATTTTTCCTGTGAGAATAATTGACATTTTAGAGAAGGAACATAGCGTAGATATATTTGAGTTTTCATGGACTTTGTTGTTTTTATTTTTATTGAAGTATAACACATGCAGAAAAGTATATATTACAAGTGATAGTTGGATGAATTTCTTATAAATTGAACACATCTATGTTACCAACACCCAGATGAAGAATCAGAGCAAACTTTCAGTCTTTTGATTTTGTATCACACTAAGAATTTCTCATTAAACTGTAGATTGGTAAGAACATATTCAAACAGTTACCCAGAGAAACATCAAGTGAGTTACTACTTACTTTTTCTCCCCAATAATTGAATGAAAGAAAGAACATCATTGTATTTTTCATGGTTGCATGGGGAAAGGATTCAGCATTTTTGCTTAACAATCTTGAGAAATAAGAAATCAAGAACAGTATAACTTTTAAGAAGGAATAAGTACACCTCTGTTTCTTTTGACTTCAGGGGGATTATCAGGCAATATATGAGTGTAAAATGCTAAACAATCCATTGAAAATCCCAGTAAAATCTTGTTCTCTGGAAATTTGGAGGAGAGAGGTGATTTAGAATGAATCATACCTAAGGGTTAGATTAATTGACTTCCAGATGTTTAGGCCTCTTAAATCTGTTAAGCAGTTTATATTGCCAGCAGATGATGAAATGAGATTTAGGATATCTTAGTTCAGTGTATTCAAAATTTATCAAATTTTTTCAATAAAGGCTTTATAAACCAAGGTATACCAGGGGCTTTATTCTCTAAATGACCTCTCTTTCCTGGGCTATTTGTGGACTCTTCCTATTCATCTCCCCACATCTCTAGCTACCTTAAGACTATTTCACTCACAGCAGCCAGAGAAATCTTTTTGTAATGCAAATCTCCTTATGAATTCCTCAAATAAAAACCTTTTGTGGGGGACCTATACATTTGATATTGATGGAAGAAGACTCTACCATATGACTCCCGGCGAAAAAGACAGCTAAAAACCTGTACATGATGCAGAAAGCAACTGCCTGAAATCACTGGACAGGAAGAGTAGACAGACTTTAGTGAAGGAGAGAAAGAGAGCTGTGAGCCTGGGGCTATGTGCAGGAGGTGGTGAAGTATAGTAGTGTGGGGAGGGGGCTGTCAGTGGGCAAACTGTGGGCTTTATGACCAGGGAAACTAGAAAAAAGGTTGGGGGAAACCTTGACCACTGAAGACAGTAGAAGAATCCTGCAAAGGAAGGAGCGTCCAAATTCTGTCTACCCACATCTCCGAAACCTGAATCATTGCTGTGTAACAGACTCAAAGCAGCTTAATGAAAGGCAAAAGATCTGAACTGAGACAGGGCTCCTGCCCACTCAACAGTTTACAGTTCAAGTTCAACAAAGATAATTGCCTGCTTAAAAACAAAATAAAACAATGCTTTTTTGAGAAAAATAGCAGAATCCAGAATCTTTATAACTTAACATTCATGAGGATACAGTTGTAAAATTACCCAGTATACAAAGAGGGTCAGAGGAGCCAAGTGCATGTTTTTAGAATGGGAGCTTTAAGTCTGCTGGCTCTCTTTTAAAACCTTTGTCTCCTCCTTTTCTTATGTCAGCAGTTCAAAATGAGGTCTATAATTCCCTGATGATCCCTGAAACCATTCTAGGGAATCTACAGGGTAAAACTTGTTTTCATATTATTATTAAGATGTTATTTATCTTTTTCACTCTGTTGACATTTTATGCTGGTGATGTAAAACTGTTGGAACCTTTGCACATATCAAAGCAGTACCACCAAACTGGCTAGTAATCATTGTATTCTTCACCACCACAAACTCTGTTAAAAAACAAAATGGAGGGACTGGCCTGGTGGCATAGTAGTTCAGTTTGCACACTCTACTTCAGTGGCCCCAGGTTCACCAGTTTGGATTCCTAGCACAGACCTGCACACCACTCATCCAGCCATGCTGTGGCAGCATCCCACATAGAAAGTGCAGGAGGATTGGCACAGATATTAGCTCAGTGACACTCTTCCTCAAGCAAAAGGAGGAAGATTGGCAACAGATGTTAGCTCGGGGCGAATCTTCCTCACCAAAAAAGAAAACAAAACAAAATAAAACAAAAACGGAACATGTCAGTTTCATTTAAGAATGTCATTGATGAACCAGTAAAAAGTATTAATTTTATTGTCTCCATTCTCAAGTATGTTATTTAAAACAACTGACAATAATTGTTGCCCATGATAAATTTGAGTTTTCAAGTGAAAATTAGAATTTTGTTAAGCTTGTTTCCACCATAAGCATGACAGCTGTTCCAATACTTCAAAGACTTTTCTGATGAAATCAGTGTGATACTAATGGATGTGATTTTTTTTTTTTTTGGTGAGGAAGATTAGCCCTGAGCTAACTACGGCCAATCCTCCTCCTTTTGCTGAGGAAGACCAGCCCTGAGCTAACATCCATGCCCATCTTCCTCTACTTTATATGTGGGACACCTACCATAGCATGGCTTTTGCCAAGCGGTGCCATGTCCGCACCCGGGACCCGAACCAGCAAACCCCAGGCCACCGAGAAGTGGAACGTGTGAACTTAACTGCTGCGTGCCACTGGGCCAGCCCCATAAATGTGATTTTTTGATATTGTATGGAGAGTCATCAACCTTTATAAGATCTACATCATCCAGTGAACCAGTATTTCCAAGTGATCATTGCAACATGTTATAAAATCATGCATGAGTAAGAAATTATTCAGAGTTCACACAACCTTGACCATCCTGGTCTATAGTCATTCTTTATAGTCGTACAGTGTTCATCTGTACTACTTACTAGTCATTTATAAGCTTTATATCTTATTACATGTGCGTGTCTCATGTTAAATGAATTAATGTATGTAAAGCACTTAGAACAGTATGTGGCATTGTCTTATAAGATGGGACAATTAATTACATAAGTAAGAGTGAAGGGGTCAACTGATGATGACATCCAGGAAGTGTCACTGATTAAAATAAGATACCAGGATTAGATGAGATTTGCTTGGGAAGATGAATTCTGTTTGATTATGTTGAGTTTGAAGTGACTGTAGGTCATTCAAGTAGAGGTGTCAAGCAGCAGTTGGATATGTGTCTCTGGAGCTTAGGAAAGAAATCTAGGCTAGGAGTATGAACCTGAGAGCTGCTACCACATATATAATAACAAAAATGCAATGCTTTATTGGCAGTTTATTGTGTGCCAGGCACTGTGGTGAGTACTTCTCATAGTATCATTTACTTTTCATAATAATCCACAAGATACTATTATTCTAGATGAAGAAATTAATGCTTGCTTAGAGAAGCTTAGTAACTTTCCCTACACCACGCAAGCTAAATGGCTGAGCTGTGGTCTGAACCCAGGTCTCTCTGGCTCCAAAACTGTTAATCCCTACGTTTTCCCAAGTAACTAAAGTTTGGGGAATGAATAAGATTTCCTAAGGGGAGAATGTAGTTATACATTGAGGAGCTTCAACACATATGGGATAAACAGAAAAGAAAAGCCTATAAGAGATTGAAATAGAACAGCCAGATAGGTAGGAGGAAATGAGAAGTGGTGTTGTAAAGAGGGAGAGAGAGCATGAGAGCATTACAAGGTCTGAGTGAGTGCTTGCTGTTTCAGATACTGTAGGGGAAGTCAGTCAGAACTGGAAAGTGGTCCTTGGTTTCAGCAACAGGGAAGCTACTGGTGACAGGAGCAAGGACTGTTACAGGTACTGGGGATAGGAGTAGACTGCACTGGGATTTGGCTGAGATGTGAATCAGAGATAAAGTAGTAGAGACAATAATTGTAGATAGCTTTTACCGAAGTCCTGTCTGGGAAGGGAAGTAAAGGTATAGCTGGAGGTACATGAGTAGGGGGAAGCTTATTTTTTTAAATGGGAAAAATAGGGTTAAATGTTGATGGAAAAGAGCCATTAGGAGTGTTCTCTATTGCTGGATGACACATTAGTGGCTTAAAACAACCGTTTTATTTTACCCCCGATTCTGTGGGTCAGGGATTTGAGAAGAGCTTGACTGGGCAGTTCATCTCTGACCATGTGGTGTCAGCAAGTGTTTGGGGCAGGATCCACTTCCAAGATGCTTCTTAACTCACAGGTCTGGCACCTTGCTGCTCCTTGGTATGTGCACACCTCTCCCTAACTCCCCTCCCCACTTCCTTTTTCCCTCCTCTATGTGGCGTTTCATCCTCTTGGCCTTCTCATAGCGCTTTGGTTTTAGACTACTCACACTTCTTACATAGAAACTGGCTTCCAAAAGGCTTCTAAAAGGACCACAGCTGGAATCTATATTCTGTTGGTCAAAGTGGTCATGAGGCTTCCCCAGATTCAAGGGGTCCCCTGGAATAGATGCATCTCTTGTTTGAGGGAGAGGCAGGGTGAGCTGGGAAATAGCACATGGCAAAATGGAAAGAATGGAAGCAGTTGCAGGTAAGGTCGTATGTGGGTGCCATGGCAGGAAATTGAGGAAGTTTCCATTTAATGGCTTTTATTTTTTTTATAAAATAGAGCTGAGGTACTTTGCTGAGGGTGGGGAGATTGGGGTAGAATAGGAAGTGCAAAGTGGAGCAGTCAGAAGTTTGAGGAGAGTGGACACAATTTGAAATAGTTGCTGAGGAGAATAATAGAGAAAGCTGACTGGTGAAAGACAAGAGGCTTGCCTGGCAGCATTGTTGGCAATTTTGAGAATAGAAACCCTCAATTTGTAGTACCACCCCAGCTCTGTGTGGTGGTATTTTTTCCAGCATCACCTTGCATCCAGGTATAGGACGAGAAAAGATGGACAGCTAGAGTGAGCCAGGATTTTCACATTTGGCAAAGCAGATCAATATAATGATAATGGGGCAAGTAAGGTGAGGAAGTTGGTCAGAGAGTGAGTGAAGTGTTAAGGTTTGGAGTTTCAGCTGCGTAGGGGAAATAGGAGGAGATTGATGGATAAAGTAGCGATTTTAAGAAGCAGGAGCTTTTAGTGAAATTTAATAGGTGTAGTGGGAGTGACAGTGAGGGTGAAAGGAAGAGTTTGTAGTCAGAAAGTGAAATGTTTCAACTTAATATTTCAGAGATAGAACATTTCTGGGTAATTTATGTATTCTAAGAAATAATCCTGGGATTGCATGACTGAATTGAAATGGAGATGAAGACCATTGGAAATAAGGATGTCAAGGAACCAGGAGGCTGAGTGAGTGACGAAGTCACCCATGACATGTGATAGAGAGGAGGAATGTGGACTAGGGACCAAAGTCTTCAACGCATAAAGGAAGTGACCAGGAGATAAGAGGGACTAGGAGGAACAGAGGGTTTAGAGAAGCCCTGAAAAGCAAAACTCTTGTCCTACTTTTTAAAAAATCTCTCTCACAATACCTAGTTCAGTGTCTTACATATAGAATTTAGGTGCATAAACAATTAGAATTATGATGTCTTCTTGAATTTGCCCCTTAATCATTATGAAATGACCGTCTTTAGTCCCTGGTAATGGTGTTTGCTCTGAAGACTGCTTTGTCTGACGTTAGTAAAACTACTCCAGCTGTCTTTTCATTAATATTAGCATGGCATATCTTTTCCCATTCTTTTACTTTTAACATATTTATGTCTTATAGGTAGTGTATAATTGGGTCTTGCCTCGTTAATCCTGATAGTCTCTGCCTTTTAATTGAGATGTGTAAAACATTTAAATTTAATGTGGTTATTAATATGGTTGGGTTTAAATTCTCCATATTACTACTTGTTTTCCACTTGTTCCATGTCCTCTTTGTTCCCCTTTTCCTTTTTTCTGCTTTTTGGATTGAATATTTTTTTATTCCATTTTATCTTCTTTGTAGGCTTTCTATCTATACTTCTTTGTTTTGTTTTATTTTATAACTAGTTGCTGTATGATTTATCATATATATCTTTAACTTCTCATAGTCTGCCTTTAA
Source organism: Equus caballus (assembly GCF_041296265.1). Classification (NCBI taxonomy): domain Eukaryota; kingdom Metazoa; phylum Chordata; class Mammalia; order Perissodactyla; family Equidae; genus Equus; species Equus caballus. The sequence goes on along the minus strand of NC_091700.1, from coordinate 43,109,862 downwards.
ATAGTATTATACCACTTCACGTATAGCATAAGAGCCTTAATACAGTGGACCTCCATTTCCCCTTTCCCAACCTTTATGCTATTGCTGACATACATTTTACTTCTACATTAAATTATAAACCAAATTATCTTTCAAAGAGAGTTAAAAAAAAAGGTATTTTTAGTTAAACCACATTTACTATTCCAGTGCTCTTCATTCCTTGTATAAATACAGATTTCCATCTGGTGTGTATTGTTTTATAGATCTATTGTGATAAATTCTTTCAGCTTTTTTATGTCTGAAAAAATCTTTATTTCACCTTTGTTTTTGAAAGATATTTTGCTGGATGTAGAATTTTACATTGACAGTTTTTTTCTTTCAGTACTTAAAAAATATTGCTCCACTGTTTTCTGGCTTGCATTGTTTCTGAAGAAGTCTGCCTTTTACTTGTTTTGTCAACAGAAGTATCTGGAATACAAGACTTTAGTTAGAAAAGCTTTATTGTTTATACAGTTTGCAAACCGGGGAGATGCAGCCTCCAGAACAAATCGAAAGTACGGTCTAGGAGGGCAGAGCTTATAAAGAAATGTCTAATCTGCTATTAATCCCATCTACCATATTTTTAATCCTAGACACTATATTTTTCATCTCTGGAAGTTTGATTTGAGTCATTCTTTATTTCTTCCATATCTCTCTTTAACATGTTTATGCTTTCTTTTACCTTCTTGAACATATAGAATGTAGTTATAATAACTGTTTTAAAGTTTCTGTCTACTAATTCTAAAGTCTGTGTCTTTTTAAGTCTGTTTCTATTGACTGATATTTCTCCTTTTTTTTTTTTCCTAGATTTTATTTTTTCCTTTTTCTCCCAAATCCCCCCAGTACATAGTTGTATATTTTAGTTGTGGCTCCTTCTAGTTGTGGAATGTGAGACGTTGCCTCAGCATGGCTTGATGAGCAGTGCCATGTCTGCGCCCAGGATTTGAACCCGTGAAACCCTGGGCCACCAAAACAGAGCGCGTGACCTTAACCACTCGGCCACAGGGCCGGCCCCTGATATTTCTCCTTTTTAAGGGTCATTTATTTTCTGCATTTTTGCCTCTTTGGTAATTTTTTATTGGATGCCAGCATTGTGAATTTTACCTTGCTGGGTCATGGGTATTTTCATATTCCTTTCCCTATTCTTGAGCTATCTTTTGGGGCACAGTTTAGTTACTTGGAAACAGTTTGATTCTTTCGAGACTTTAGTTACTGTTCTTAGACAGAGCCAGAGCAGTCTTTAATCTTTGACTGATTTTTCCCCACTACTGAGGCAGTAGTGCCCTTCTGAGCATTCTGGCTGATGTCCCATATATTACAAGGTTTTTCCACTCTTGCTGGTGAAAATCAGAACTCTTCCTGGCCCTGTGTCAGCTCCGGGAATGATTCTGCTGCTTCTAATGGTTCTCTCCCTAGCTTTGGGTAGTTTCGTCACATGCATGCACTGATCATACTTAGCTGAAGACTTGAGAGTAACCCTCCACAGACCCTGGATCTCTCTCTTTGCAGCTCTCTCCTTTCTGTGTAGCTCTCTCCTCTTGGGTATCCTATCCAGCTTATTTTAGCTGCCTTGGCTTCCTTGAAGTCTTAACTCTATTTCTTCAATGGGAGACCGCTGGGCTCTATTTCCGTTTCTCCTCCCTGCCTTGTAGCCTGGGAACTCTCTCCAGGCGGTAAGCTGAGGCAATGGTGGGGCTTACCATTTGTTTTCTTTCTCTCAGGGATTATTGTCCTATGCTGCCTGTTGTTCAGTGTCCGAAAAATATTGTTTTATTTATGTTGGTCAATTTTGTAGTTTAAGACAAATTCGGTCTCTATTCCTTCATCATGGATTTAGTGTTTGGTACAGTATTTATAAATATGTATACTTAAAGAATATTTAGGGTATTATTTCTGTTTTCCTGAATAATATTGTTTCAGAGGGGTAATTACTATTTGGAGAGCATAGAAGTGCTACTTATTAACTATTTCCGTATATTAAATTTTAATAAATCATGAAGTCAAATGTCCTTTAAATGTTGTCAAATATAGCTGACTCATTAAGTTGGATTCTGTCATACTATTTTTCTGTACTCACCAAATATTATCAAGTTGATTCATTCAGTTATACAAATATTTGGCCAAAGCACTTTTACATGAAAAAAGAGTATATTTCTTTTTCATTTTTCCAAATTTTAAATGAAGGCCTATTTTATACATCAGTACAACTGTAATGAATAGCTTATATTTTTAGAGTCCTTATTTTATGACAAACTTATAAACAAGTGTTTAAGCTGCTTTGGTGTTCTTTTGAAATGTCAAACTTGACGGGAAGTGAACACAAAAGGGAGAAGAGCCTGTGGCTCTGAAAAAGCCAAAAAGGATATCTGTTGTATATTTGTATGGTGGATCATTAACCTCTGGTGCACTTTGCACAGAGGTTTTAGTATTTACCATTAGATACTGTTTTTAAAATAATTACATTTTACTGAGAGCTATGTCTCAAGAAGGTGAGTGAATTGTAAGATAATGATTAAGCCATATTTAAGACTTTTTAAAAATATGGGTAAGTACAATGAAATAATATGATGCCATATATTATATTTACACAACAGCCATGATATTATAATGAAAAACGTTTTATGTTAGGTTTTTAAAAGCGCCTTATGAGTTATTTAAAGCAACCATATATTTACTTTTTTGCCAGCAAGAGGAAGCATTTTATTTTAATTTTTAAAAATCTGGGGCCGGCCCGGTGGCGCAGCGGTTAAGTGTGCACGTTCCACTGTGGCGGCCCGAGGTTCAACGGCTTGGATACCAGGTGTGGACATGACGCCACTTGGCACGCCATGCTGTGGTAGGCCTCCCAAATATAAAGTAGAGGAAGACGGACATGGATGTTAGTCAGGGCCAGTCTTCCTCAGCAAAAAGAGGAGGATTGGCAGCAGTTAGCTCAGGGCTAGTCTTCCTCAAAGAAAAATAAATAAATAAAAATGATTATTTCTGAAAATATAAGTAAGGTTTTAGTCTTTCTCACTCTGACCAATGTGTTCCTAATTTCCTGCCCTTAACTCCCACTGCTGACTAATAGCTTCTCAAGTGATTTAGGAGACTTGACTTCACCATTCACAACTGAAATTACTTCATTTTCTCTAACTACGACTTTGCTTCCCAGTATTTATATTTTTACCATGCTTTTCAAATTGTCCAGGCTTGAATACCAAGCATTTTTTTCTTGTTTTTCTCTATAGTTAGATACAGAGTCTTGCAATTTAAACAAAGCAAAACTTTACCATGTCTCTTAGATTTATTTCATTATTATTTTAAAAATCTATTTTCATTTCCATTTCCATAGATCAAGTCATCACTTTCTTACATTTAACCTACCATTGTAGGCTCCTGTTTGGTCTCCCAAATTTGGCACCACCCTCTGTTTTATACTTTGGTGCCAAATTAATCTTCCTGAATGCTTTTTCATGTTCTGCTCCTGTTCAAGAACCCACAATAGCTCCCTATTGTCATTCAGAAAAATTTAGCCTCTTAACTGTGGTTGTAATAATCTGGCCCTGCCTTACTTTCCAGTCTTACTTCCACTATTTCTCAAACACTTGCTGTAGCCATGGAGTTCTTCCATCTCTGAGCAAACCACATTTATCCAGTGAGAGATAGCATGGCCTAATGTGGGACATAGAATCAGAAGACCTGGCTTGACGTCCTGGCTCTTCCATGTACAAGTTAATGTCTTTATGCCTTAGTTTCTTGCTTTGTAAATTGAGACAGACCAAAAGATTTTAATCCTTTTAGGTCAAATATTTTATGTTTTTACAAAACTATTTTAATGTTAAGAACTATTTGCCACTACTAAATGTGGGTCCATATTCCTTTGAATTGCTTCCTGATTTATAAAATATTGAAGAAGAATTCTTTCAAAAAAAGATAACACAGAGGTCTTATTTCCCTGTTATCCTTTAGCTCAGTTCTTCCCAGTTCTCCTTCGGCCATACCTGATATTCTGTATATCAAATACTTTAAAGGACTTGTACTTGCCCCTTGAGGTATATAATGACGTGGGAAATAGCCTCAAGTTTCAGAGGATCTTGGAACCTAGTAGAAAATTAAATCAGGGGCTGGCCCGGTGGCACAATGGTTAAGTTCCCACGTTCTGCTTCTCGGTGGCCTGGGGTTCCCCACTTCCGATCCTGGCTGCAGACATGGCACCACTTGGCACGCCATGCTGTGGTAGGTGTCCCACATATAAAGTAGAGGAAGATGGGCACGGATGTTAGCTCAGGGCCGGTCTTCCTCAGCAAAAAGAGGAGGACTGGCAGTAGTTAGCTCAGGGCTAATCTTCCTCAAAAAAAAAAAAAGAAAGAAAGAAAAGTAAATCACTGTAATATGCTGTGAAATAACATAAGCCATGAAGGTCAAAGGAGGGAGTGATCACGTGTGGATGGCGAAAGACTTGCAACAGGTCTGGAAATGTGGAAAGCCACAGAATTAGGAAAGCCTGGAATGAGGCATGATAAGGGACAATTATGTATGGCCCAGCATTGGCAATGGTAGATGTGTACTAATTTAAGACTAATTTAGTCTTAAAAGTTATTGAGTTTTTAATCTTGTTAAAAATGGAAAGCTAGCTGCGTGGGTAAATAACACATTGCACAAAAGTGAATGTACCAGATGATTTTTTTTATGTACTAATTTTTTTAAAAATTTGTTTTCTTGAGGGAAATCTTGAAATAGAATACATACTTTCTTGTCTTCTTCAACAGAGCTGATTTACTTTTACTTTTCTTTTTTTTTTTTGAGGAAGATTAGCCCTGAGCTAACACCTGCTGCCAATCCTCCTCTTTTTGCTAAGGAAGACTGGCCCTGAGCTAACATCCATGCCCATCCTCCTCTACTTTATATGTGGATGCCTACCACAGCATGGCTTGCCAAGCGGTGCCATGTCCGCACCCAGGATCCAAACCAGCGAACCCTGGGCCGCCAAAGTGGAATGTGCGAACTTAACCGCTGCACCACCCGGCCAGCCCCTACTTTTTCTTTTTGAGCCAGAGATATCATTATAAACATCATTATGTATATTTTTTATGGGCTGAAATCCTCATTTGCCTCTGCAGAATATTGTGCTCTTTACCCGGTATTTTGGTTTTTTCTGCCTTTCCTCTTCAGTTATTTCTCACTGCTTTAAGTTCTACCAGTCCACACCACCTCCTCTAACTTGCTGTCCTAAGCTAATTAAGTCAATATGCATTATTGTAAATGCCCTTTGTCCTTTTGGGGTTTCCGCACAATATTGACAAAGTTCTTTTCTTCCAGGTTGAGGGTTATTTTTTACCAGTGCTTTTTAAACTTTAATGTCCATAGGAAATCACCTGGAGATCTTGTCAAAATACAGATTCTTATCAAGTAGGTCCAAGGTGGGGCTTGGGATTCAGCATTTCCAACAAGCTCCCGGATGGTTCTGATGTTGCTAGCCTGTGGGTCACTCGTTAGAATAGCCAGATTCTAGATGACCTTACATTATAGGGCTTTCATATGAAATAATCTTGGTACTTTATACTAACTCTGCAAAGTAGGAGGTGTAGGCATGGCTCTAGTTTTGCATGAGGAAAGAGAAACACCGAATATCTGTGTCCCACCTAGGAGCTAATCAGCAATGGATGAAAAGGGAAAGCTAACATTCAGTGAGTGACCAGTTGCAATGTGCTGTGCCCCAAAAATATTTGTCTAATTTGATTTTCATAATCCTGTGAGGTTGTTAATATTATTTTCATTTTACATAAGTGGAAGCAGGCTCAGGAAGGTTAAGTAATTTATCTAAGGTCTCCCAGCTGGCATTTGAACCCATATTGGTTTGATTCCAAATTCTGTGTTGATCTGGTAAAGTGCTCTTTCATTGTACTGCATTATTTCTATTAAACACTGCACCATGTAGTCAAGCATATGGGATGGTATAAAAGGCAGCAATATAAATAGCAAGTTAATTTTATTCTAAGTGAAAAAATATATTTTCTTATCTTGAGTAACAAGGTAAGTGTTTTGTCTAAGAGCTATTTAGTAATAGGAAGGGAAGAAAGTGCCATTTGTTCGCCAGCTCCTTTGTCAAGTACACTGTCACTATTGGTTTAATGTATTCCTCGGGAAGAAGAGATTAAAAGATGACATTACAAAAAAGAGCAAACAGTATTTTAAAAGGAAGTACTCATGTGCATATATGTTTCATTCATGCAACTCTCAGAAATGAGATTTTAATATAATAAGTTTTTAGAATTCATCATAATTTAGGGTTGATGAAATTAGATATTTGGATTATCCTTCAAGGAGATTGGAGGGGAAGGATGGGAATGAGGTGAAATAGAAAGTTAGGTCTGTTTTCATAACATTTTCTGAAATGTTAAAACTTGAGTTTTCAATGAAAGATTCCAGGTATGTTTAAAGTCTTCTATAATTCTGAATGAAAAAATGTAAAGCCTGAGAAGGGAAAATAAAGGAAGGCAATATCTTAGAAATAAAATTTTTGAGTGACCTTGTTTTCTACTGTGAACTAACCTAGAGAGAATTTAAAAATATAGGTAAGCAGACAAACAATTAAAATAAGGATAGTAACTTAGTGCACGTGAATATTTATCCACTGAAATGTGAATAGATGAGTGCTTAAGAAAGATGTAAGAATATAAGCTCAATTTAATAACTATTTCTTCATAATTGTTAAGGATCAGTGAAGCCTTAAGTGGCTTTGTATGTGGTTCCTCATAGGTTAAAAAAAACAGAAAATTCAGAGACACTGAGATAAGTGTTATAAATTAATGCAAGTCTTCTTTTGTTTTAAATGCTTATGTGAGGCTGAGTTCTGGATCCAGATCCGTTTATGGTTTTAAACATAAAATCTTTTCTGTGTCTAAACCTTTGCTCAGGTGCCTTCTCCTCTTGAACCCTGTGTTTGAGCCCTCAATCTATTCTTTTCTCTATGCATTTGCTTCCTTCTTTAGTCCATAGAACACTGACACACATGAGAAATTGCCGGAGTTCCCTGTGAAGAAGTATTTGTGACTTGCCCATTCGTGTCTCCCTTGCCCCTCCCTCATTGTCCATGCTATGCATTCTCCTTGTTCATGAATTGGCACAGAGACTAAAGAAATTCAGAGATGTTAAAAAAAAAAAAAATCCAACCATTCAGAAATGTCCCTTGGCTCATAGAAACTTCCTATAGGAATCAGAGCTTGTAAAAAGTTCATCACTGGCTTACTTATTTGCAATCTTTCCAGATCATTATACAGACCTGCATCAAAATGACCCTCATTTATGCATTTGACATTTCAGTGTGGAAATCATAATAAGTAATATTTTTGCACATGTGCTATTACAGGCACTGTTAAAAGAGCTGAAATGTATTAACTCATTTACTTTGCACAACTCTGTGACATAGATTCTATCCTTATCACCATTTCCCAGATCAAGAAGCTGAGGCACCCAGGAATTGAGAGAGTTTCTCTTGTCCACAAAGCTAAGTGTATGGCAGAGGCAGAATTTTAACTCCGGCTATCAAGTTACAGAGTGCACTCTTAACCTCTGTGCTGCCTCTCCATGTTTATTAGTTTACTGTTGGGTATGTGCATTGTTGTGATTAGTTTCTTTATTCGTGTTTTATCTCTGTTTGTATCTTTCTCTTTGTGAGTGTCACTGTGCTGGAGCAGGAGCCTGGGATTTGGAGTCACCTGATCTCGTTTAATCTTCACAGAAGGTAAACATTGCTATTCCTATTTTACAGATAAGGAAAGGTGAGGTTCAGAGATGTAACTTGTTTTGGTGTGATTCTGAGCAAGTTATGTCTCTATCTCAGGTTTCCTTGTCTGTAAAATGGGGATAATAATACTTTAAGAGTTATCGTGAGGAATAAGTGAACATTTATCAGAATGGTATATTTTAGAAACATCACAATTGTTAGTTCCCTTCACTTCACCCCCTTTCCTCTACTGTACAATGATTTCTTAAGAACTGAGAACACAATTAAACAGTAGTGGATCTGTTTATCCTGGCTTACTATAAGTATGTGGAACTTTTCTCTTCTCCCGAGGCACCCCCACCCCATTGCCTTCTCAAAATGGAAAAAGTTCAGGGAAAAACTGAACTCCAGCATTGTTAAATGTGGGCAGGGTTTGCTGTTAGACTACAGTTGGAATTTGTTATATTGCTTTAGTTATGAATCATATCAGTACTTACCCTGAGGGCAGTGTTAGTTCATTATTCAAGTACAAACAAGAAGGGAGATAGCAAATGTAGAAGAATAGCTTGGAAATATCCTTTGTACTTAACCTGTGGAAATTGCAGCACTTGTATTCTTGTTCAGAGGATCTTCTACAAGGTCATGATGTGAGAAAATTCCTTGAATATAGTCTTAAAAGTTTCAGTCTCTACATGCATAATCATAGCCTAGCTGTAATAGTGAGGAAGGGCCCTCGAACCTAGATATGCAAGAAACAAGAGTAGAAGTATCTTATGAGATAGCTGTTCTAATTAATGGAGTTTCTGAATTTCTCCAGCTAAGTAAGAGGCTATTATTAATTAATGAGTTTAGTAAAATTTTAGAACCAGTGTAGGGCAATTGTTCTTAAATTGTTGAAGTTCAGTTACCTTTAATTAAAAAAATAGAACCAACTTTTTGACATTTATCTTTTCCAGATATTTATGGCATGTTTTCAAAACTCCGAACTGTCACAACCTAGTTTGTTTCAAAACACACGTTAGTAGCCCTTGCGTATGTGGTTTTATTAATTTACTTATTGGTTCTTAATATTTTCCACTATTGTCAGAAATGGCCAAGTATCAAAAGCATTTTTGGTGTCTTCCTTAAATGCTAGATTTAGAACATGATAAGGAAATATAGACTATGAAATAGCTGGATTTGTTTCTCACTCTTTCAGAAAACCTTTTTTTTATTCTTGCTAAGTTTCAGTGTTTCTCGCTACCATTAAAATAAAACACATGATTTCCCTTTAAAATTTTCATTATACTCTTTAAGAATTCTTCAAAGACTAACAAATCTCTCTTGCTATCTTTTGTTTAAGTTCATTTCCTTTTTGGAGTTTAATATCTGGTCATTTTTATCTTTATTAATAGATTAATAAAATTATTATTTTTATTAATAGCTGGTCATTATACTTACCCTTTCCATGTTTTAAGGTAATTTGTCTAAAAGTTTTTTCATTTATAGTATTAAGTAATGCTGGTTTTTATAACTTATTTTTGTCATTTTGATTTTTTTCTTTTAAACATTAAAATGAGAAAAGTAGAGAAGTAAAATGACTTATCTTTTACTCATACATGCGTCATAAACAAAAATGAACATGGGATTCACTAATCTGATACTGAACTCTTGAAAATAGAAACTTTACATCATCTTTGCAATTAGGCATACTAGACACTTTTAATATTATGTGCTTTTAGAACAGGATCTAACTTGCATATTTTATTTTTCCTTTTTCTCCCCAAAGCCACCCAGTACATAGTTGTGTATTTTCTCAGTTGTGGGTCCTTCTAGTTGTGGCATGTGGGATGCTCCTTCAGCATCGCTTGATGAGTGGTGTCATGTCTGTGCCTAGGATTCGAACTGGTGAAATCCTGGGCCGCCAAAGCAGAACGCGCGAACTTAACCACTCAGCCACGGGGCTCGCCCCGTAACTTGCATATTTCAACAGGTCTTCTGAAAATAAACTTTTCCACAGTACAATTTGAAATGAATAAATGGCCTGGGTGAATGGATTTGGGTAAAAGTTGCTATGATGATACAGAAATGATATCCCTGACCTTTGTGATTATTTCTCTAGGAACAACTCTATAATCTCTTGTGGACATACTATTTATACATGTCCTATTCTGGTTTTTAATACGTGTCCATATTTTTTTCCTTCTCTTAAATAGCTAAGATTATGTTGAATTACATGTGTTTTGATGTAAAGAAATCTTAGGAGACCACGACACAAAGTATAGCAATTTTTGCCCAACAGTTTTGAAACCAGTTATTTTGGACATGAGCAAAAGTTACATGTGTGACATATAAGCCAAGTGGTGTAATTTGTTAGTGCTCTGTTGTAAGTAATATTCATTTTTATTTAAATAAACTGCTTCTTCTGTTCATCAAGTACTATACATAAAATGTTTTTCCCTGAAAAGCCTAAATTTTAGTCCAATGTGAATATTTTACACTCATGTAATTAAAGTTCTTTATTTTAAAATAAAGCATTGTAATAAAATGATTTGTAGGTTTTTATGTCCTATTAAAATATGAACTGAGGCCAGCCCCCTGGCATAGTGGTTAAGTTTGGTGTGCTCTGCTTTAATAGCCCAGGTTCACATGTTTGGATCCCAGGCATGACCTACACCCCTCATCAAGCCATGCTGTGGTGGCAACCCATATACAAAATAGAGGAAGATTGGCACAGATCTTAGGTCAGGGGCACTCTTCCTCAAGCAAAAAGAGGAAGATTGGCAACAGATGTTAGCTCAGATCCAATCTTCCTCACCAGAAAAATAAAATAAAATATGAGCCAACAGTAATTGGTTAAATAGTTGAAAAATTATCCTTTTTTAAAGAAAATTAAATTGAAGGTTGTGGTGTTCATAGCATACGGATTTGCTTTGTTTTGATGAAAAAGCCTTTGCATATTATTTTTTAGCAATAGCAAAAGAGTTTAAGTAGTATAACTTTTTCTTGTGTAATTTAGCCTGTTGCTTGTGTGACTTGGACAGTTGCTTTTAAAATTAGAGTATTTTCTCATTCAAAATAGCACACTGACTACACACTTACATCTCCTTTCTCCCCCAAAATCCAAGGGAAGTGACAGAAAAGAAAAGAAAAGAAACACCTGGGGGTGAAATTCACCAGTACTGAGACTATCAAGTAGAAAAACTATGGAGAGAAATTGATTCATTTTTGAGGATGAAAAGTAAATGAGGTGTGTATTGATGGCTACAACAAAACAGAGAAAACCACAGCTCTGAATACACACCAGAAAGGGCTCTGGTCCAAGTGGGAATCTCAGTTTCGAAGCCCATAGCAGCAGGTGGGGCAGTAATCAGGAGAATTTTCTAATGTGCTCTCTGCCAGTGGCTCTCAAACTTTAGCATGCTTCAGAATCACCTGGAGGGCTTGTTAAAGCACAACTTACAGATCTTTGGGCCCAACGCTAACGTTTCTGGAATAGGGTCTGAGAATTTGTGTTCCTAACATGTTCCCAGATCATGCTGATGTTGCTAGTCTGGCCTCTACATTTTGACAACCACATTTTGAGAACTACCGGTCCATGAAACACCTCAACCAATGCTCCATCTAAGGCCTTGCCAGCCTATAAGAATCAGAAAAATGTATGTCCCTTTGTACTAATGAATTTGAAAAAGATGCCCCTCTGGACACAGCTGCCCTAGGCTTGGTATGCAGAGTTTAGGATGAAGCTCTGCTTTTGTAGTGTACAAACTATACAAATACATGCCTGGCCCCACCCCATCTTTTGTGTACATGTACACACACAGGGCTGCAGCTTCCTGCTGGTGCCTACAAAAGAACAGAGTAGAAATTGAGGTAATCAGAATGCTATGACAGACTTCAAGGAAAAAAAGAAATAGGAAAGATAATTCTGCCTAAGAGGAAAATACAACAGACTGCTGTGCTGATGGTTTATTGCCTGTATTTTGGTATTTGGAGGCACTTCAGTTCAATATCTATCTGTCCATCCCCAAAAGAAATACTAGAGAAAGTGGAGGACAGAAAATAATAATTAAAAACAAGAAATATTTCCAAAGGTGATGAAAGCCAGGAGGCTGCAGATGGAAAGAGACTAAAGATTGAATGAATATAAAGAGAATCTAAAGAGACTAAAGATGAATGAATGTGTATACATCTTGGTGAAAATTCAGAATTCCAAAGGTAATCAGGAAATTATAAAAGCTTCCAGAGAGAAGTAAGTTATTTACAAGGGAATAAGATCCAGGTCAACATCGCAGTTCTTATCAGGAATACTGGATGTTTGATAACCAAGAATTCTCTATCTGACCTACACTGTCAAACACGAGGGTAAAGTGAAACAGTTTTCAGTCGTGCAGGGATTCAGAAAGTTTATCTCTTGGCTATCGTTTTTGAAATAAAATTACTAGAGAATCTGCCTTAGCAGAATGAAAAAGAAATCCAAGAAAGGAGGAAACTGTCACAGGAGTCTAGAGAGCAAAAAAATGGGAAAAATCCTAGGATACAGCAGGCCTAGAAAATAGTTGTTCCAAGAGAGAAGTCAGATAGTTGTATAAAGAATGTCTTCAAGAACAAAGTGGTTTATTTTAACAACTCTATAATCATATCTAAAGGGTGAGGATTTTAATGGACATAATTTAAGGTTGATGAATCCATGTTATTGTAAATCATAATAAGCGTTATGGTGATAACTGCAAGAGCTGAATTCTTGTATCAAAGTAGTATCAATAAAGGAAAATTTGCATTGTTTTCCTTAGGTTTTTGAAGAATTAAATGAACCATAGTTTTGGTGAAACAAAAGAAAATCTTTAGTCTCTTTACATTTTTGTGTGCAAGTATAGGACATTTATTAGAACTACGTTGATAAATACCCAGAGTAGATACTGTATAAGTAAATAGATAATGGTTATTAAAAATTAATCTTCAGTCTAGTAGGCAAATAACATCTAATTTGTTCTTCACTCTAAGCCATTCCTTCCAAGCTCTTTTGGGTCTATTTCAATCCTGTGTTAGGCACTATAGAGAATACAAAGACATACAAAACATAATCCCTTTCCTCAAGAAGCTTGAGGTGTCTAGTTAGGAAGATAAGACATAGCCCACATAAAAAGACAACCAACAAAGACACAAATAAATACCAAGTAAGTGATACAGGCAGTAAGCATCATCAAAGAAGATTTTGTTTAGAGTTGACCTGGGCCTTGTAGGATTGAAAGGATTTTATCGGAGAAGAGGAGCAGAGTGAGCTTTATTGACAGGGATGTGGAGAGGGGCAAGTAGTGTGTCATGTGCCTAAATCTCTAGAGTCAAGAAAGTAAGAGTTGTGAACACAGGACCAAGTAATAGACCAAAGTGGAGTGGAGGTATCTTGTTTGGGAGACAGAAAAGAAGCCAAAATCTCGAGTGGTCAGGACCGTATTTTGGAGAACTTTGAAACTGAACTTTTCCTTTCAGGCAATGGAGAATCTGACAGCTTTTAAAACTGGATACCAATGATATCCATATGTATATAAAACTGGATATCTACATACTGCTACATTGTGTATATGTGCTGCAGTTTATTCAATCAATCTTCTGTGCTTGGACATCTAGGTAGTTTCCAATATTTTGCAATTTCAAATAATGCTACGCCATGTACATATGTATTTTTATATTACTGGAAGTGTGTCTTCAGGGTAAATACCTAAAAGTGAGAATGCTAGGTCAAAGGATAAATGTGTGTATGTTAAATATTGCCAAATTCCCATCTGTAACGATTGTAACGTTTTATGTTCCCACCAGCGGTGTAGGAATGTACCATTTTTTCCACAAGGGCTGCTAACTAAATATGCCAAGTAACAACATTAAGGTATTCTTCCCATCCATCATCACCATCATTTCAAAAAAGAGAGGCAATTTTAATAAGAGAGAAAGGACATAGTCAAAATAAAGGATGAGAACAGCTTTTTAAATTTAAATTGAATAAATATAGCTCTTATTATGATTCTTTTTCTCTTTTTGCTGAAGACAAATGCATCTCTACCCTGTAATTAGAAGAATCTTTTTGAAATGCAACTCTGATCATGTCTCTCCCTCTACTTCAAATCAGTCCTTCAGTGCTTTCCACATCTCCTCAGATCTTAACAGGGCTTTTTCATGCCCTATAAGTACATCAAAGATCTCAGCACTACACCTCGAGCCACTATGGCTTTCTTTTAATCTTTTCAGCATACCAACTTCTCTCCCACAGGGCCTTTGCATGTGCTCCTTCCCTTGCTGCTTTTGAAGAAATAGGCATGTCACTTATCCTGGCTCTACCTTAATTTGTTATGTGACCCTCTGCAACTTACTTAGCCTTTTAGTTCTTCCGTTTCCTCAATCTAAGGTGAAGTAGTTGTGTCGGATATCTCCAGGCTCTTTCAGCTCTAAATTGTGAATTTACCAGAAGCCATTTTGATAGGAAGGTACTAGAATTCAGTACGTTCACCCTATGACTATTAACTACAACTTGGCTGTAAGTATGTAACATATATTTGTTTCTCATTCTTAATATTTACTTAAACTTTATTTTCAAGAATTACTTGATTGAATCTATATGAGTAAAGCAAGTTTTGTTTGGTAGCTATTAAATTCATGATTATCTCTACTTCTGGGGTCCTCTTGGATTCTGTTTTTTCCACTGCTTTTCAGCACTTTCATAAAGTGATGAAAGAGGTAATTTTGTACTCTGTTAAGGAGTTACTAGAGTAAATCTTTTTTGAGAGAGGGAAGAAGGGGAAAGACTTAGTAGAGAAGTTTGCCTGAAGTTAGTTTCTTATTCTTTTATTGTGCTGGTCTATTGCCCTGTTTAATTATATTCTTTGTACTTTCATAAAATTGACGGTCAGAAAATAGCAGACATTAGGTAAAAAAGATGGAGAAAGAGATAAAATAGAAATTGGAGAATTAGTGATTTTAGAATTATGTTTATGTTGATCTCTGGAAAATTTTTTTAATTAAATAATATTGTTGATCATTAAATACTCTGGTTGGTTTACATATGTTCTGTGTCCCTAAGTTTGTCCATTAGTCCTGTTTAGTTAGGAATTTATTTCTTAGAAATCATGTTTTTTTTTTAAAGGTTTTATTGTTTCTTCCCTTTTCTCCCCAAAGCCCCCCAGTACATAGTTGTATATTCTTCCTTGTGGGTCCTTCTAGTTGTAGCATGTGGGACGCTGCCTCAAGCGTGGTTTGATGAGCAGTGCCATGTCCGCATCCAGGATTCAAACCAACGAAACACTGGGCTGCCTGCAGCGGAGCGCGCAGACTTAACCACTCGGCCACGGGGCCAGCCCCTCTTAGAAATCATGTTTTAAATGGATAATTTGGTTTCTAGGCCAGCCCAAAGAAGCTTTTTGAAAACATTTACCTTACAGGGCTGGCCCAGTGGCACAGCAGTTAAGTGCGCACGTTCCACTTCAGCGGCCTGGGGTTTGCCAGTTTGGATCCCGGGTGCGGACATGGCACTGCTTGGCACACCATGCTGTGGTAGGCATCCCACATATAAAGTAGAGGAAGATGGGCATGGATGTTAGCTCATGGCCGGTCTTCCTCAGCAAAAAGAGGAGGATTGGTGGCAGATGTTAGCTCAGGGCTAATCTTCCTCAAAAAAAAAAATTTACCTTAGAACTACCTTAAGATTCATCCACTAGTGAGCACTGTTTACAAAATTTCCTATATAAAAATTCATTCACAAATAAGAGCACCAGGTAACATCTTTCCTCATTTGTGACATTTGGAGTTGGATTGGCATGCAGACACTAAAAAAGTTTGGGTAGTAAAATAGTTGGGAGGTAATAAAGATTTTACTAGGTAATAGTAACTTAATATATTGACAAAAGACCAGATACCTGGTTCATCAGGAGTCCAAAATTGCAGGACCAAAAAGCAATTGCTTCAGACTCTTGCTGCTACATATAATTCGTAATTAAATGTTTCTCAGTTGGTATATGAAGTTGGCTGATGTTTCATTTTCTATTTTATATTCCTCAATTGAGTGACTAATTTCTTTAAATACTATATAATTAAGATTGATATCTGAGATTTACTTTTAGTATTTTGAATGTAGAATATAAAGTCAAAACTCCTGGATAAAGTAATGCTTTCAGTTTCTTTGAATTTTCTGTGGATGTATTATATATAATACATATATTTTCATACATTCTTTTGGTAAACTAGTTACTTGCTTGATATTTTCTCAGAAAAGATCATTTCAAAGTTCATAATCAATCATTAGGATGCTGTAAAGCTTTTCTCCACACCTCGAAAAATTTGGTAGCCTGGGGTTTGCCTGTTCAGATCCCGGCTATGGACCTACGCACTGCTTGTCAAGCCATTCTGTGGCAGGCCTCCCACATATAAGGCAGAGGAAGATGGGCACAGATGTCAGTTCAGTACCCGTCTTCCTCAGCAAAAAGAGGAGGATTGGTGGCAGATGTTAGCTCAGGGCTAATCTTCCTCAAAAAAAAAAAAAATTCTCATTTTACTTCTGTTCCTTTGAAGAGAGTTAATCTGGAAAGGAAAGATATTAAAAACAGTGGGCATAGTTTTTTGGGAGGGAGGATTAGCTGTTGTCATTTTAAGGTAACAGAAAGTAAAATCCTTGGAGTTCTATTGATTTAGATTTTCTGGGGAAGGAGAAAGCCCTCGGAATATATAATTTACCTTAAAGTGCAACAGTAACAAAGGAAAAGAACTTTAATACTCTTTCTGTTGTGAAGGTAAGATTTACCTGGGATTTGAAGTTTTAAAGATGAGAAAACCGATGTTTGTCATCTGTTATGTATACTTTGTGAAGAATCTTACAAACTTTTGATTCATCTTCCTGTTGACAAGAGGGTAATAGTAATTTCTCCCGTAAATATAGTAAATAACAACTATCTGATGACTATTTTGTTTGTATTTTAAATTGATATCTATTCTTTGAGATCTTACTCATAGATATTTAAGCTGAGAAAAGTTCTGAGAAATCTGTTACAAACTCCCCTTTCCTCCACATCAGTAAGTTGTTACTTGCTTTTCAGCTCAAAAATATATGTTTTAGAGTGCTAAATGTATTTGTTTTCTGAAGAGTGATATCAAATAAGGGAACTTCTGGATCGGTTGAAGAAAACATGTTTACAGCATGTGTACTTCTCTTGGGATATAAAGTACCACGCTTAATTTCTTTACTAGCTTTTTTTTTTAAAAGATTTATTTTATTTTAGGTTTATGTAAAGAGGACATGACTCCCTAAAGAAAATGCCCCGTTGTTATTTTATTGAAAATGCATTTACTTATGTAGCAAATGACTGTGATTTGTCTGAAATCGTTGAAGCCCAAACCCAGAGAACAGCAAACATCAAATTTAAATCTTAAGAGTATTTGTCCAAAGTTGTATTCAGGACTTGAAAGATTAAGATGTAAAAATCAGATAAGTTGAATGCTGAATTTTATTATGTGTCCTTTTTCTCAAATAAAAAGCATTCTTTTTCAGTTAACTTTGGAGAATTACTTGAATTAAAAAAAAAATCTGTTGAAAAATGAAAATGTTTTAGTGTACTTGATAGCTCAAAGCCATACCTTTTTTATGTTTAGTGAAATGAAAATGTAGTTGTACTTAGTTATTTGGCCTTGTAGTTTTGCTATTTTTTATGTAAGGAACTATGTTCTTATTTCATAGATAATTTTGACATACAATAATATTTTGCCTACTTAAAATAGTATTTTCAACTATTCAATATTTGGCTTTAGATGGTCCAAAGAAGGAAGGGAGGTAGTATATATACTGATCACTTTCTAAGTGCAAAGTATTGTATTTCACTATCTCACTAGCTATGGTGTTTCTCTGACCTAAAATACTTAAAATGCAAGTTATTTATTGTGATAAATATACCTTTAAAATGTACCTTTAGTAGTATTTTATTTTTAAAAAATTTACTTATTAAAATAACATTTTGTTAGTTTCCTCCTTCTCAATTTTTGTGGCGTTTATCATTTTGAAATTGGGTGCTGTTATATCCAGAAAACGGATCAAAATAGTAATTTTAAAGCCTACTTCACTATATAGTTAGATAGCATTTGCTTTTTGTAAATTGCATACAAAGACAAAATCCTAAATACTGTAAGTGTTAACTGCTCAAGATCCTCAAATAGTGTTAGTATGTCATTATTCTACAGAAGACTACATTTCTAGCTATTTTTTGAGAAATACTTCAAAAATGCTTATTACTTCAAATTACTGCTTCTCGTTTATGTTGTTATAGTTTAAGAAACACAATTAGTAGTTTCAATTCAGATTGAACTAGAAATTAGAGGTATGTTGAATAAAAATATTAAATACTTAAAACTTTTAGCATTTGTAAATCATTAGTATAAAATAACTGAGAAATTCAAAGACAGTACAAATGGTCACCACATGATTCAAATCATGTTCACTTTTAGACTTTGGACAACTTTTTAAGGGATTTTTTAATGAAGAGGAAGGTACAAATCAAAATGGCTCAGACAAATAAAATGGAGTTTGTACAAGAATAGAGTACATTTTAATGCCTAACACATTGAATACAATTTTTTTTTTTACTAAAAACTTTAAAATTTTCCACGTGTTTATTTTCTTTCAGAGGTGGAGAAATAGTTGTCCAAAAAAATGCTTTTCACAGTTGAAGGAACTTGGAAATTCTGTCCCAGTGAAGTCCCAGTGGTTTTATTTCAGGCAGCTTATATTGTAGATTCGTTGTCAAATATCTTACTTTTTAAGTTCTGTAAGTTATGTTGAATAAAGTTCTCTGTGCCTTGAACTTCAGAGAATCTGGAATCAATTCTCCTAGCAGACCAGTTTTTCATTTTTATTGAATTCTGAATTGTGTCCGACGTGAAGTAGTAAACTATAGGGTCAAAGCAACAGTTTGAAACAGCAATGCAGAGAGTGATTGGGTACATGGTTCTTACGGCTGTCACTGCTGAGCAATTAACAAATGTCTGTGTTCTCATAAGAGAATATAAAATAAGGTTGATATTGTAAGGCACGAAACAGAAGCAGAATATGACCAAATGTACAAAAATCATTTTTAAAACTTTAGTTTTGTTTATTTTGCTTCTACTTAATGTAACAGGTTTGTTTAAAGTTCTTAGCACCATACTAGAACAAGTTACATTTAAAATTAGAGGAATAAAAAATCCCACTATTTCAATGAAAATTACAATCCTTGAGAGATATGTTTTCCATGTGGCTTCTGGAAAATTTTCAAAGCAGGCTTCTGAGGTATTGTTCCCCTGAGAGTGTGTAGACGGAAAAAAAACTGCTGGTGCGCTTCCTCCCATCACGGTTAACCATACAGCAATGCAAACGATTTTTGCATTTCGTTTGGTTCTTAGAGTCTTTGACTTAAATGGGTAGAGGATTGCCAGAAATCGATCTACACTAATACAAGTTAAGAACAGAATGCTTCCATACATGTTGGTATAAAACAGCATCACCGAAATTTTACAAAGTAAATCTCCAAATGGCCAATTCCGTGTTGCAAAGTAAAAAATCCTGAAGGGTAAAGTAAAGACAAAAAGCAAGTCTGACATTGCCAAGTTAATCATGTATGTTGTGGTTTCATTTCGGACTTTGAGGGTGCAGATGAAAATATATATGGCAACACAGTTGGATATTAACCCAAGTACAAACACCATACTAAACATGCAGCCGTACAAAGTGTATTTAAAGGAGTCATCGTAGACACAGCCGGAGCTGTTACTGCTTACCATTATAAAGGCACGTCCAGTTCACAGTGATGAAGCCCTTTGGTCAGCTGCAGTCTCCTTTGCTATTCAGATTGTGACTACTTTATAACCTCCAGCGTATTTGCAAATTCTTTGGATCTTTGGGAGGTTTTATAAATATTTCCTCTTTCTCTGAAATCTCCAAAAGAAACATGAAATTTGTTGCTGTAAAGTTTCCACTTATTTCTTCAACAGGAAAATATTCTCATTTGCTAGTCTACAGAAAATCCGTGAATCCAAGGCTTGGTTAGCTGACGAGCAACCTTTAGAAACGGTAGTCATTGAAGCCAACCCATTGGATTATAATTTTTAAAGTAATGCTCTGTTCCACGATGGAATAAAACAACTCATCTGTTAAATGTGTATTTCAGTAGTCAATATGAATATTCCAAAATTAGAGTTTCTTTATGCTCCAGAATGTTTAAGCCACAGTCAACAATCTTATTTTGCTCTTCGATGCAGAGTTTCAGAGACTTAAACATTCCCAATTTGGTCTCATTTACTTCTTGCTCCTTTTAAATGAAGTCTTCCTTTTTGCTATTCCTGCAGTGGATCCCAGATGATGGTAGCCAGAAGAGTCTTTTAAGGGTTCCGAAATAAATTCCTACGCGTGTTAGCTCTTGCTGAATCGAGGCCTTTTTCTCTTTGCCAGCTGTATTGTGAGATGGGCTTTCTCTGAAGTGAAAAAGAAAGGCTTGCTAGGTTTGTAATATGACATCACAGGAAGAAGAGGCTGGGCTTGGACAAAGAAAGGTTTCAGCCCAGTTTGTTTGCAGTGCTTTAATCTGATAATGTGTCTGCTGGGAATATACCCAGGAGGCTTGCAAATGGTCACTGACTCTTTAGCTGAGCCTCAGCCCATTAACTCTTTTTATGCGGAAACGCCTTCTGGGATGCTGGCCACCTCTCGAGTTTTTTTCCCTTCCTTTCTTTCTTTCCTTTTGGTAGTACTGATTGAGAGAGGAAAAAAAAAATCAGTATTAAGCCTGTTTCTCTCTTCTTTGATTGCTTTCATGTTTGGGATATGCCTTTTTTTAAAAAAATAAAATGTATATGAGTGTGTATTTATGCATTTAAATTGTTAGTGATTTCTTAATATAGCATTAAAAATTGTTTAGTAACTGTGAAAGAGAAGAATTTAATCTTTAAGTGTAAAAAGGGTTTGGCTGAGAGACAGATGGTAGTGTTGCCGTTCTTGGCTTCTGTTTTCCAGGATTGCTCCTCAAGATTTAGTTTAATTGAATTGGTATGATTGTGAGTGGTTCCAAATCCTGGGTCTCTTGTTTTGGGTAAATTTTCTAACATTCTTTCTTGTTTCCTATAAAATTGAATTAATATTTTAGAGCACTTTTGACTTTTAAATTACCAGTTTCACCAAAGAATAATGTTTAAGAATGTTTATGTTTGGTGTGGTATTAATCTTATGCACAGAATGAAATTACATCTTTTTAAACTAATTTTTTTTCCTAAATTGATTAAAATAAGTTTTGGAGAATAGAAGTTACATTACTTGGCTAAATTTTAGGTTCATAATTTATTTTTGTTCCCCCAATCCTCCCCTTATCCCTCTTAATATGACATTAGCTGTATATTAGAACATAGTTCAGACATGTCTTCATTTTAAAAGCTCATATGAGTGGTTTCTTTATATATTTATATTTAAAGTTTACTCATTTTTTAAAGCCCAAAGGAATTGGAAGAAGAAAGTATGTGTGGAATGGGGGTAGTTGAATGTAGAGGTTACTTCTCAAGGATTGAAGATAGCACAGCCTCTAGACACATAAATGTTTTTTAAATGGGTTTTCTTTTTGCTGAGAAAGATTGGCTCTGAGCTAACATCTGTTGCCAATCTTCCTCTTTTTGCTTGAGGAAGATTCACTGTGAGCTAACATCTTTACCAGTCTTCCTCTATTTTGTATGTGGTTCACAGCTATAGCATGGCTTGGTGAATGGTGTAGGTCCGTGCTCAGGATCCGAACCCATGAACCCAGGCCACTGAAGCAGAATGTGCCAAACTTAACCGCTAGGCCACGGGGCCAGCCCCACATAAATGTGTTTTGTTGTTTTTTTAAAAAGATTGGCACCTGAGCTAACATCTGTTGCCACTCTTCTTTTTTTCTTCTTCTTCTTCTCCCCAAAGCCCCCCAGTACATAGTTGTAATCTTTTTTTTTTTTTTTTTTTTTTTGAGGAAGTCAGCCCTGAGCTAACATCTTCCAATCCTCCTTTTTTTGCTGAGGAAGACTGGCGCTGAGCTAACATACATGCCCATCTTCCTCCACTCTATATGTGGGATGCCTACCACAGTATGGCTTGCCAAGCAGTGCTGTGTCTGCACCCCAGATCCCAACTGGCTCACCCTGGGCCGCTGAAGCAGAACGTTTGCACTTAACCGCTAAGCCACCGGGCCGGCCCCATAGTTGTATTCCAGTTGTAGGTGCTTCTAGTTCTGCTGTGTGGGATGCCGCCTCACTATGACTTGATGAGCAGTGCCATGTGTGCACCCAGGACCTGAACTGGCAAAACCCTGGGCCGCTGAAGTGGAGCACGCAAACTTAACCACTCGGCCCCATAGCTGGCCCCTAAATTTTTTTTTTTTTAATTCTGAATTACCCTTTTGTATTTTACTGTTGCTGTTATTTTCTAGTTAGATTCAGTTTGGGCTGAAACTTTTCCTTTTGGGTATCAATATAGGTAATTTAAGAGCAATTTATTTTTCTTTCAGAAATTACTTAGTTTAAAAGTAGTACGTTGCAGTAGCTTGTTTTATGCTGATTTTACACCTTTTTAATTTGAGCTACACTCATGCTCAGCATCTTTTGTTGGTTTGTTGATGAGTCCGCCCGAATTGTAACTTATTTTTATTGTTTTGACTAGGAAATTTATCTAGAATCAAGTGACACCAAAAAATGTGAGCCTTACTTATAATCAGTGAACTTAAAACTTTAAAGGGCTGAATTTCTTTGCATTGCATTGGTGTGGAAAACAGATAGTATTTGTGTTCATATTAGAAGACAGGCAGAAACTTTGAATGAACAGTAATAAAAAAAGGAGTAGTCGTTAAGCTTGTGTTCTCATTGGAGAAAAATTTTCTGTTACAGTTTCTTAGTAATCTACTTTCAAATTGGTAATCTCTTTAGTCATCACTAAACAATGGAATATAAGCAGTTATATGCTCTGAGCTTGTTTACTTCTACTTTCATTTTGGACAGAGAATTAAAATATATTAATTCTACATCATAATATCCTTCCACATGTTGATATTGTTATTCACTTGACTTGTTATTCACTTAACTGTTTATTTGTAGTTTTTTCATATTTCACTCATTGGTGCTTAAAAATGGATAGATCACTATTTGTTGAATTAAACTTTTTGTTGTTATCAGTATATTAGTATATATTTGTATTTCTAATTCTTATACAATACTTTGACCCTTGATAGATACTCACGTTTGCTGAGGAAAGAATCATATTAATAAACTTGAATTTTATTGAAAGTTGCTTCTTTTGAGGAAGAGCAATAGCATAGGGGCTGTGTGTTTTAACAGGGAAGAAGATCATTGAAAGCTGGATTTTATGAGATCTTTAATTTGACTTCTAATTAAGGAACCAACGTGAAATTAGATACCTTGGAAATTCCTTAGGTTAAGATTTGAAAAATATAGTGTAACTACTTACAAAGGGAGTTAAATGAATTCAGGAAATCAAGTATGTTTAATAGGTGCTTTTGTATTTGATAGACTCAGACCAAACTTATTTTAATGTGAGGTTTGTACACTTCTGAGAGTTAAGTCGGTGAATCAGCTTGTTTCTTGCAGGGATTTTTTAGGGGGTGAAATAACAGATACAACCAATTTGAAATTTAGTGAATCTCATTATGCAACTCATCACTTCTCAAATTTTAATTACATCAAGAAGCCAGGTAAATAATCAGGTAGCCTATAAAGTAGATGTTTTATTCATCACTACAGTAACAGTATTATAAATCATTTAGTTGTGTAACTGATGTTTTTTATCAGTTTGAGAGAGAGTATCCTGTTAGTTAACAATTAGAAGTTTAAGGATTTGGGTAACTTCTGAGTTCTTGACTACATTTCTGCTACAACTGTGGGTTTGAGGAGGCAAGAAATCTGACTTTTTCATGCCTGATTCAAAATAGGCTCATAATAATGTTTGTTGAATGAATAAATAAGTCTTTCTTGAACGTCCATTATAAATAAATAATATGTAAGGTGGGCTCCTCAGCCATTATTCCTTTCTCTTCTTTTTCATACTGGTTATATTTCCAGCCTTGATAATAATGTCAGTTTTATCTTGTCCCCCTTTATTCTCACCGCCACCATTTTGGACTAACCCTGTCATTCTTATCTATATGGTGCTATAATGTCTTATCGTTTCTAGTCCTACCTCTTCCAGTTTCCCCCTGCCAGATTGTCACAGATCAGCTCATGAATGAATCAACTAGTTATTTATTCATTTATACCCTTCTTGCTTCCAAAAAGAATTTAATGCAAATTATAATTTTAGAAGTGTCAAAACTAATGGAACTAAACATTTAAGATTTTAGCTTTTTATTATATGTAAATTATACCTAAAGTTTAAAAATTTTAAATAAAAGTGTAGAAGAGTTAAAAATTTAAAATGTGGGAAATGAGAGAAATTATTCTAAACATTAGTCATATTCGTTATTCTAAAAATTATTCATTTTGAATGTAATAAATATTTGCAAAAGGCAAGAAAAAATCTTAAAATACAAATTCATAACATTAGTAAAAGAATAAAAGCAAAGTGCTAGCGAGGAGAAAGAAGGGCAGTGTGTGAAATAATAATGATAGAAAATCTAACCTAAGGAAAGGTGCTGCATTTGATACAAAGCAGAAAAAGAAAACATGGTGGATTATGTAGTTTTCATTTAATGAAAGAAGACATTCCAGATTGTCAAGGGAAAAACTTTGCTTTGCTTTATCTTAGAAATATATCGTGCATCTTTACAGATGAACCATTAAATGACCACACTGCTATTGTTTTCTAATGACAGAACATATACCATTTCTTGTTGGCCCTGAATTTGAGAAAAGTATTCAATATCAAAATTGTGTTTCTGGGAAAACATATTATTTGTTGGTAGATAAGTATTGTTCAATTATATGTGGTAATTTGGTTTAATGCTGGGGCAAGTTTGATAGTCTAGTGCAAAGACTTTCCACCTGAGGGCCTTGAAATCTCTGAAACCTCTGTTGTATACATTCCCCTGAGGACTGGGTCCATAGCTTTGATGAGTTCTCAAACAAAGCTATGACCAAAATCAGGTAAGAAACCACAGATCTAAAGAAACAAAGGATTAGCAAGTCCTACAGGCTCTCTCTCTGAAATATCTGGAAATCTCTGAAATCTTTTGAAGATTTTTCTCTATGGATAGGCTAGAAGGAATCTAGACTATTAGTTGTGTTAGTGCAGATTCTTTATGAATGAAGAATTGTGTGTGTAGGCAATAAAGTGTAAATCTGTAACTTTTTATTTTAAATAGGGAAGTGTAAGTGTTGTGTAAAGAGCACAGGCAGAGAATCAGAGAAGCTTGATATGCAATCACTTGACCTAAGATTCTGGCTCCTTAGCTGTAAAATGAGGGAGTTGAACTGCTCAAAGATCCCTTCCTGCTTCTCTATCTGATTCTGATTCTTTAAATACTTTGAATACTTAAGCTGCTAGATTGGGTTTTTTCAGTCTTAGGCATAACAAATGAAGAGTCAGTTTTCATTCTTTATGTTTAAGGATTTTTAATTTTGAAACCAGGTTGTACAAGAAATTTTCTTTGCTTAAGCCAAGAGTCTCATAAGAAGAATTTTGTTAATGTTTTGTTATATTGTAAAGATTAAACATTTTTAAAAGCCTTTCCTTTTTATTTCTGTAGCAGTCTTCTTTAAAAGACCTTTCCTTTCCAAAACACAAATAAGATGCCGTGTTCTTTTACTATAAAATTGATCAAAGAAGAATTGATCAAAACTTTAAAGTATTCTCTCATTAAAAGTTTTGATGAGCATAAGTCCAGTTGTTGCTAAAATAGCATTGAGAATATGAGATGAGATGGGAGAATAACACTGAGATAGTGAAATATGAGATATTGAGAATATGCGCTATCCAGAAAAATCTGGTAAGAGAGTATGTGAAACTTAAACTGAAATAAATTTGTTCAAGTTCAAAAGAAAGTATGAAACCGTGAAATTTTAAAATGCAAGAAAAATATTTTAAACTTACTTTATTCATTTTGAATGTGGCAAATGTTTGCCATGATATGTGACTTTTCAAGGTTCTTTTTCATCCAAAATTTACACTTATGAAAAAAGCCGGTTTTCTCTTTTTTGATTCTTCTAAAGCCTGTTATGATCAATTTTCTATTTAGGAAATGAACAAAACTTTTTCATTTTTAGAAATGAACATTTGTAATTTATGTTGATACAATATATTTATTTTATATAAAAAGACCTTCTAGCCTAACAGGAAAATTTATTAAATTCTAGACAAATTTAGTATTACTATAAGTATATCGATATCATTTAAAAGTTATTTACCTTTCTGTCACTGTTGCAAACATTTAACACTTTTTCTTACTTTTTACTGGGACATGAGTCATCTACCCAAGTTCAAAGGGTTGAACCAGCTTGTAGGGTTGGGTGCGAGTGGAAGAAGAAAGATTTAAAGGATGGTGAACTGTGATTTATAACAAAGTAAAAGTGGATGGGAATGACAGTTGAGGCAGGTTCAAGCAAGAAGGTAAAGGAGATTAAGAGGAGCAGGAATGTTGTTGTGGTATATGACTGAAAACTTGAATAAACATATTTATCACTGCCAGCACTTAGTTGTCCCCTCTTCCTTCCTTTCTGTCTCTTCCTGCTTCCTCCTTCATCTCCACCTCTTAAAATCCTACGACATTTTTCTCTGGAGACTTCTCAATCTCATCAGTTCCTTCTGTACTTCCACAGTACTCAGTTTGTCTTCCCTTTAAGACATTCAATTCAATTAAGATTAAACCACAAAGAAGTAATTGCAATACAGAGGATAACAATAGACATTTGCACAGAATGGAGATGAGAGTCAACCCAAGTCAGTTAAAGGGCATCCAGAGGAGATAATGTCTAAAGAAGGCTGGCCTTTAAAGTTGAATAAAAGTTTCAAATTTTGAGTCTTGAAAGCTAGGGCTATGCCTAGTAATAATGTCTTTGTATATATTACCATTAGGGTAGTCATGTAGTCTTTCTGAACCCAAAACACAGAAGATGGTTTAATGACTGTTTTCTCAGTTCTCTCAAGGATGCTACTTAACTAATTCCACTCTAAATTCTGAGAAGAGAGTCAATTCCTCACATACAATGTATGCTTTGGAGCGTAACGGCTTAATTTGGTTATAAAATCCAGTTAGGAAGGCTAGCTGGGTTGTAGTTTTCAAAAATCTTTCACCTCGTTTAGAAGCAGCAAGGTGTAGTGAAACAAACAATTTGACTAGGTGTTAAATGACCTAGATTCTAATCCTAGCTGTGCTACTAAAAATTAATGTGACCTTGAGCAAATAATTTACCTTCTCTATTATATATTTGTAAAAGGAGAGTATTGAACTTTAGATCTCTAGAATCCTTTTCAGACCTTATGTTTCTCTCTACTTTTCCCACTAATTTTGAATGACAGAAAGAGCATATATTATTGTCTCCATTTTATAGATCAAGAAACTGAAATTCAGAGAAGTTGTGACTTACCTAGGATTACAGAGTGATTAAATGTTGGAGAATGTTGAAGCCAAGACTAGAAACCAGGTCCTCAATATTAAGTACCCAGCCTAATTCCTTGTACATATTTTTCAAATTGAAGGATACAACTCAATGAGTGCATGGAGAGCTAGAACTAGAATCCTAGTTTCTTGACGTCTAGTCAAGTTTTCCCACTGTAACAGTAGCTTCTAATCTTTTTTTCCTTATTGACATCGGAATTTTGGTTTTTATTTTATAGGTTAGATGACTGTTAAGCAAGGAAGAACTTTGTGTTTTTACGTGTAAACTATATCGACATTTTTTCGAAACATTAAATTCTAAAATTGTGGCATAACTTAATCTCTTAGAAGTTTCCATTCTTGTATAGATTAAAATTGTACTGCAACCATGCTTCATCTTTATTGATTTTTTAAAAAATGGTTGCAATTGGGAAAAGTACTGTGCCAAGTTTAATACAGAGGAAGGAAATATTTCTACTTCTTTCAAATAATTAGAACAAGGGTTTTCCGTGAATAGTAAATTTAACATTTTCCGGCAGCCTTTATTATCAGAAATCCAGGTACTCTTCAGTTTATTTCAATAAGCGTTTATTGTCTTGCTTTTTTACTCATTACTGTGGGGTGGAGATAGGGAAGGATTGCTCTTTCAGGATGCTCCTGGAAAGCTAAATGCTTATAGCTAGAAAGTTACTCTTTGAGACATCTGAGTTCTTTTGTTCCCAATATTGAAATTGTATGCATATTAAAACTTAAACGTGTTTGTTCCCAAATTTATATTTGCTGGTTTTACATGTTAAAGTAATGTTATGGGGGCCTGCCTGGTTGCTTAGTGGTTAAGTTTGCCTGCTCCACTTCGGCAGCCCAGGGTTTACCAGTCCAAATCCCAAGTGCGGACCTGTGTACCACTTATCAAGCCATGCTGTGGCAGACATCCCACATATAAAATAGAGGAGGATGGGCACAGATGTTAGCTCAGGGCCAGTCTTGCCAAGCTTGCAAGCTCAGGCTTGCCAAGTGGTGCCATGTCCGCACCCAGAATCTGAACCAGTGAACCCCGGGCTGCCAAAGCAGAACGTGTGCACTTAACTGCCAAGCCATCAGGCCAGCCCCTACATTTTATATTTTTAAAAATTCAAGTAAAATGTTTTAAAAAATATATGTATTATTTTAAAATTATTTCTTGCTTAGCTTTTTTGATTAACTGGTGCCAGCCTCATTAAATAAGACAATTTCTGTTATCAGCAATAATCAACTTGGAAATGTAATGGAAAAAGATACAATTTAGAAAAATGGCAAATAATATACAATACCTTACAAATAAACATAATAGGAAAAGTGCAGGATCTAGATGAAAACAAAAGACCCAAAACTTTAATGAAGGCTGTAAAAGAACACTTGAATAGGTGCCATGCTGTTTTCCTGGGGCAAATCTATAAATTTAATGCTATTCCGGTAAAAATCACAGTAGATTTTCAGTGGATGTCCTTATAACTTTGTTTACCTGGAGGAGTGTAGATATATATTATTTTCAACATATATATATGTTGTATAACCTAGCAATTTTATTTCTAAGAAAATTTGTCTTCCCTTCCCATTTGTATTCCTATCAGTAGAACCTATTTCCCCACACCGTCACCTAAACCAGATTATTTTCAGACTTTTAAATGTTTCTTAAATTAATAGGTCAAAAGTGGTATCTTACTTAATTTGTATTTCTTTAGTTATGAGTGAAGTTGAGCTCAGAAACAGACCCCAAACCTACAGGAATATAATATATGATAATGTTAACACTTCAAATCAGTGGAGAAAAATGTGGATAATTAAATGGGTCATTGGGGTAGTATTTGGGGGAAAAAAGTGGACTTTAAAGTAGTCTTTATAACAAAATAAATTCCAGCTAGATCAAGAATTTAAATGTAAAAAATGACTCCATTAAAAAAAAAAAGACTGCATAAAATTTCTGGGAAAAAAATTGAGTGCACTTAAAAATAACAGTAGAGTACTAAAGGTTTTCTGAGTATTATATGAAGTCTGCAGGTTTGAAGAAAAAGATCCATTTGACTAAATAATTTAGTTTTGTTGCAAGGAACGCAAACAAAGTAGGAGGAAAATGTCAGTCTATATTATTACACTTTATTATAATAGTTAAATGGCAAATTTCTTTACAGGAATCTTTTAGAATAAAACTAACGAGAATTAACACATTCCAAAAAATAGGAAGAGGATCTTAACAAGCATATCGTTTTTTTCCTTAACTTAAAACTGGTTCTCAGTTTTAGATACCCAAATTAATGTTTTTATTTTTTTAAAGTTTTGGGCTTCAAAATAAAAACGAGTACACATTTGATTAGATTTATCTCCCCCTTTTTACAAATGAGAGGTTTAAGATCTGGTTGTATGAACACTATTGCAAATATACTTAAAAGCAGAAACATATTTGACTGTAAGCTTTTATGCAGATGTTTTGCTTTTAACCCAACTAGAATTCAAAGAAAGATACTGGCTTTTTAACAGATAGTGATACTCAAAGGAATATTAATCAGTCACTGAGATTCTGAGCCACTAGTAATCCATTCCCGGAACAAAATTTCCATGATCACTTATTTTATTGGCTTGCAAATGGGATCATTTTATTCAATGGATTTCACATTCTTGGAAAATTTGAGGGTTTCCTATCAATACCAGATGTTACCAGTAGTGCTTCAGAAAGGTTAGAAACAAAAGACCAAAAGGACTGACTTTACAGACCCCTTTTAAAGCCCAGGCTTTTGTCATTGTTTTTAAACAAAAGTGGACTGTGTCAGCCTGACCAGAAAAAGAGGTTGCTGGATTATTGTCCTGGTTATATAGGTAGGGAAATAAGATAGGCACATGTAACTTTTTTTCCTTGCTTATGTTATCTTTATTTCTGGGAATGCTGTTATTTCTTTGTTTATTCAATAGCAAATATTTACTGAGGGACAACTGTGTGCTAAGTGCTCTCTAGATGCTATCAAAACAGCGAAGAAAACAAAATCCCTGAGCTTATACTTTATTTGGGGGAGACAGGCAATCAGTAAATAAGCAGTTGTATAGTTGGTCATACGGTGATAAGTTCTTTGAAGAAAAATACGTTTAGGAGGAAAAGGGAGATGTTCTATATAGGGAGTTCTAGGAAGGGCTTGCTGATAACGGGACATTTGAACAGAGACTTGAAAGAAGTGAAGGAATGAATTATGTGGATATCTCAGGAAATTAACCTTTAATTGATAAAAGTCTTAAAAAGGCCCTCCCCAATCTGTGTTTCCAGCCTCATCTTCTATAACTTCACTCACCAGGTTCATATCCCCAAGATTTTTATGGCAATTGGAGATTTCTAAGTAACGTTGCAATTAATAAATTTCTACATCATCTTCTGATTTTTGTTTTGCATGACACCTCATAAACTGGGAATGTTTGTTTTGTTTTTGGCTACTTGATAGTATTCTTCAAGCTAAATATTGCTAGGAGTGTGCTGTACCTATCTTTCGTTAAAAGGAGCCCCAGGTCAGTAGTTCCATTTCAAGTCATTTTAAGATCCCACCCTGACTTTTGTCTCCCTATGCCGTTATACGTTTGTTTTTTAATCTTTGATGCTTTGACTAGCACCCTGTTACCTCAAGGGACTGAATTTCTTTCTCCTGAGTTCAGTTTCCCCTCATAACAGTGACATCAGACAGCCTATATCAACTACCTGACTCTCTTGATTTCTGTTAGTTATCTATCCTACATATGCTTGAATGAGCGTAGGATCTTAAAGGTACTTAAACCCTACTTGTCTTTTCTCCATTATCGCGTAGCGTCCTAATTTTGGATCTACCATCAGATTCTTGTTACTGTGTCCTTCAAAGAGACAACTCTTGGCCTTACTCTCATGTTTGGAAATATGACTGTTACCCAGCCCTACTGGTACCTGAAAGTGTGACTTTACTTTTCTCTGACTCAACTCCACCACTTTCTGAGTGCATATGACATTGTTCCATGAGGTTTGTTTTTAAAAAATTTTTCCTAGGAATACATTTTTTATTTATAATGTAGGGAGGATATTATTAAGACTCTTAAAAAGCAATAATAAGAGAAATAGAAAAAGAGGGAAAGAAGATAACTCTGTTACTCTAATAAATCAGCTGTTTATGATTTTCCAGGTTTTTAAAATACATCTTTTATTGAGATATAATTGACATATAACATTATATTAGTTTCAAGTGTGTAATATAATGATTCAGTATTTGTGTATATTGCAAAATGATCACCACAAGAAATCTAGTTAACATCCCAGTTAACAGTCCTCCTCTTTTTGCTGAGGAAGACTGGCCCTGAGTTGACATCCATGCCCATCTTCCTCTACTTGATATGTGGGATGCCTACCACAGCATGGCTTGCCTAGCAGTGCCCTGTCTGCACCCGGGATCCTAACCAGCAAACCCTGGGCCACCAAAGTGGAACATGTGCACTTAACTGCTGTGCCACCGGACCGGCCAGTAAATAAGTTAATTTCTGACATGAATATACATGTAAACTACCAAAGCCTTAGTACCTTCTATTATGACATCTAAAATGTAACTTGTTAGGAGTAGATTAACTTTTTAGACTTTAATCTTTTTTGAAAAGATACATGTGTTTTTTTCTGTTTATAAAAGTACGCTTAGGTTAATTAGAAAATAGGAAAATGTACTTTGATGTTTTAAACCATCGAAAAAGTAGTTTTGTCTACCATTCTGTAAATTTAAAAAGAGTCTTTGGCCAGAAGCAATAAAATTCTTGTCTAAGATTTATACTGTCTGAAAGAGAGTTGAAATTCTGCTGCCTTGCTTTGTAATATAGAGAAGGGTTTTTCAGGGACTTCCCCAAAGTAGTATACCTGCTGGAGATGAATCTGGCAAAAAAAATTTTTCAGAGAATTTCTGACGCTAAATGAGCATTAAATAAGTATGCTACAGAAGATAGATTTTATTTAAACTAAACCATTTAAAATTACTAGTCAGAAACACTATCAAGTCCTGTGACAAGAGCACAATTCTTATTTGTTAAAACTGTTTCACTGTTAACAAAAATACACTTTTTCCCTTTAGTAGATATGCTCTGCATAAAACCAATATCTTTTGGAAAATTTTCAGCTGAACTGGAGAAATGGATAGTTTAATTTATTCAGATTTGTTCCATTCATCATCTTTGAATTAGTTTCTTCTTGAGGAGGAGCATATCTTAAAACATTTGCCTTTATTACCTTAATATTTATTTAAAGGTTACATTAAAATATGTTCTTAAAATATTGATAATTAGAAGAAATAATCTCTTCAGTAATGCTTTGCATTTGATCATATTATAAATTGAAACTTTAAAAGTTTAGAACTCTACTTCAGTGAAATTGTTTTGGGATTCAGTCTTGATAATGACAAGGGAGTTTTTTTCTTTTTATAGACAGATTATTTCACTATTGCTCTGCCAGCAATGTCTGGAAATAACATGAATTGTTTCACTTTAGGTGTTTTTACCCCACAAGCCCAAGACTCCTGAGATTTCCTTTCCCCGCCAGAAGGCTTGGAACCCGGAAGCAATAGGCAGCCTGGCCCAATACTCCCATTCCCTGCCCAGAGACAGCAGGACTGTAGAGGGATGCCAACTGGGAAATTCTACCATATTCTCCTCCAACTAAGAGATACCTGGCAGCCTGACCTGGGGACAGTGTGTAGTTTCATGTATCTACCACCACAGTCAAGATACTGACAGTTCCATCATACAAGGATCTACACCCACATCCTTCCAGCCCCTCTAGGCCTCTCCCTAACCTGTTGTCACTATTAATCTGCTCTCTGTTTCTACAATTTTGTTATTTCAAAATGTTATATGAATGAAATCAACTAGGATTATCTTTTTAGGATTATCTTTTTTCTCAGCTTAATTCTCTGGATATTCATTTAAGATAATGTACATATTGATAGTCATACCTTCTTATTGCTGACTAGTATTTCATAGTATGAATATACTACAGTTTCTTTAACCATACACATATTGAAGAATATCTGGGCTGATTCCAGTTTTTGGCTATCACAAATAAAGCTGCTATGAACATTTATGTATAGGTTTTATATGAACATGAGTTTTCATTACTCTGTGATAAATACCCAAAGAGTACAATTGCAGAGTCAGATGGTTGTTGTGTGTTTTGTTTTATGAGACTGCCAAAGTATTTTCCAGAGTGATTGTACCATTGTAAATTCCCACCAGCAATATATGAGTGATTCAGTTTCTCTGCATTCCTGCCATCATTTAGTATTGTCACTATTTTTTGTTTTAGCCATTCTGATAGTGTAGGAATAGCTCATTGAGATTATAATTTACGTTTCCCATTAGGATGATGGCTACTGATATTGAATATTTTTTCCTGTGCTTATTTGTAATCTGTACATCCTCTCTGGTGAAATGTCTCTTTATGTCTTTGCCCATTTTCTAATTGGATTATTTGTTTTTTCACTATTATGTTTTGGGTGTTCTTTCTATATATATATGTATTTTTTTTTTGAGGAAGATTAGCCCTGCGGTAACATCTGCTGCCAATCCTACTCTTTTTGCTGAGGAAGACTGGCCCTGAGCTCACATCTGTGCCCATCTTCCTCTACTTTATACATGGGATGCCTACCACAGCATGGTTTGCCAAGCTGTGCCATGTCCGCACCCAGGATCCAAACCTGCAAACCCTGGGATCAGAACCGGAGAACCCCAGGCCACCGAAGCAGAATGTGCACACTTAACTCCTGCACCGCCAGGCCAGCCCCTCTTTTTATATTTTATATCCTAGTCTTCTGTTGGGTACATGGTTTGCAAATAATTTCTCCATGTCTGTAGCTTCTTTTGTCATCCTCTTTACATGGTCCTTCTCATAGCAAAAGTTTTTCATTTTGATGAAGTCTAATTTATCAGTTTTTCCTTTTATGGCTCATGCTTGTGTGTCAAGTCTAACAACTCTAGATCCTAAAGGTTTTCCCCTATTTTCGTTTTTTAAGTTATAGCTTCCCATTTTATATTTAAGTCCATGATCCGTTTTTAGTTTATTTTTGTACAAGGTTTGAGATTTAGGTCAAGGTAATTTTTTTTTTTTTGGCCTATTAATATTCACTTGTTCCAGCACCATTTGTTGTAAAGCCTGTCCTTTTTCCATTGATTTACTTTTGCACTTTTGTCAAAAAGAGAACACAGCATAGATGGGACAAATAAATGTAGGATTTAAACTAATCATATCAATAACTGCATTAAATGTAAATGGTCTAAGCACCCCAATTAAAAAGCAGAGGTGTCAGAGTGGATAAAAAAGCAAGACCCAGGAGCTGGCCCTGTGGCCAAGTGGTTAAGTTCACATGCTCCACTTCAGTGGCCCAGGGTGTTGCTGGTTTGGATCCTGGGTGTGGACCTAGCACTGCTCATCAGGCCAGGCTGAGGCAGCATCCCGCATAGCAGAACTAGAAGGACCTACAAGTAAAATATACAACTATGTACTAGAGGGGCTTTGGGGAGGAGGAGGAGGAGAAGAAGAAAAAAAGAGATTGGCAACAGATGTTAGCTCAGGTGTCAATCTTTAAAAAAAAAAAAAAGGAAAGAAAAGCAAGACCCAACTCTGTGCTATCTACATGACACCAATTTTAGATATAAAGACATAAGTATGTTAAATGTAAAAGCATGAATCAAAAGATTAGGTGCCTGGATAGAACTGAGGATAATTGTAAGATTTGTACTGTGGGTGATTAGGTGGTTGATAACACAGTTAACCAAAGAGCATATTGAAGGAGTCATAGCTGATTGGTGATGAGAGCAATGAGTTCATGTTAATGTTTGAATATGTTAATATTTGAGATGTTTACCACATATCCATGTGGAGATCTGAGATATCTAGTTGGAGATAAGGGATCTGAAACTTGAAAGAGTAATTTTAGTAAGAAATGCAGATTTGAGAGTAATATAGATCTAATTAAAGTCTTGATAGTGGCTCAACCAGCGTGTATATTGGCAAGAGAATCCTGAGGAATATCGATATTAAAGTAGTGAAGTAAAATGGAAAAGAACTGTCAGAAAGGTCAAGGCCTACCCAAAACTTTCTATTTTCTATTCCAGTTTTCTTCTGCAAGACTAAATAGTCTTATAATGATTTGGCTTAGGATAGTACAAAAACATTTCCTGTAATGTAGGTCCAATAATATCCCTGAAAATATCCAGAAAACAATAACAGTTCCTGTCTTCCACTTCCCCTATTGTTAATTTTTCTACTAGCACTGGAGACCTTGTGCTTATTTGGATAGTCAGAATCTCTTGTTTGTTAATTATGAAAGATCATGTAGAGTAGACTTATCGCTTCTACTTTTTCTATCCATATTACATATTCGGTGGAGTTTATACTAGTTTTGCTGACAGAGAGAGTCTGGTTTCCTTCACAAGATTAAGTGGCAAAACAGAGTGAAGTGTTGTCCAAAGAGTGATTATCTTGACAGTTAATTTAAGTACATAAGTAATGACATGAGCCAGCTTGCCTGAGTCTAAGAGGAATCTGCTGTTTGGGTCCTGGATGGAAACAATGCTAAAGATATAAATACGTAAATTTTCAAAGGTTAAATATTCCATTAAATCTCTTCTTCACAGTTTTTTAAAAAATTAGTTACTGTATTAGTTATCTATTATTGTGTAAGAAAATTACCCTAAAACTTAGCAACTTAAAACAACTAATATTTATCATCACACACAATTTCTGAAGGTCAGGAATCTGGGAGTGGCTTAGCTGTTTGGTTGTGGCTGCGATTCTCTCAGGAGACATCCTCAAGTTGTCAACCAAGGCTGCAGTCAGTTTAAAGCTTTACTGGGGTTGGAGAATCTGCATCAAGTTCATTCATATGGTTGTTGGCATCCCTCACTTCTTCACTGGCTCTTGGCCAGAGGTTTCATTTGTTTGCTCCGTGAACCTCTCCACAAGGCTGTTCACTGCATGGCAGCTGCTTTCCCCTAGAGCAAAAGATCCCAGAAAGTGAAAAAGCCTAAGATGGAAACTG
The DNA here is from genome assembly GCF_041296265.1 of Equus caballus. NCBI lineage: Eukaryota > Metazoa > Chordata > Mammalia > Perissodactyla > Equidae > Equus > Equus caballus. The sequence goes on along the minus strand of NC_091700.1, from coordinate 43,073,548 downwards.
CAGGTTTTTAATAAGCTAATCTCAGAAGTGACATGCTATCACTTCTGCCGTATGCCCTTGACCACACAGACTAACCCTGGCACAGTATAGGAGGGGTCTACACAAGGGTGTAAATACCCAGTGGCAGGGATTATTGGGGTGATCTTAGAGGCCAGCTCCACAGTTGATATCTAGTGTCAATTAGAAAGCAAATCATATCATGTTTTCTTCTTTGTACTTTGCTGTGTTTAATTCAACTCATGGTATGGCTGTGTCATACAACATTCTAGAAATATTTATTTAGTGTTCATTATATGCTAGGCACTGAGACTTTAAGAACTCTCTAAAAGTCTCATCTGGACCCTCTTAGTCACCTGCTTCAAACTGTTGAAGAGTGTATCTCTTGCTATTTCCTTTCTATGCAATCTATGTTGTAGCTTTGTGGAACTAATCATTTCTTGAATTAAGAGTTCAAACTTAAGTGTTTACGTCTCAAGTGCCATTCTGAGCACTTTACACTTAGTTATTTGTCAAAACAACTCCATGAGGAAGTATTATTTTTCTTATTTTATAAGTATTTCTGATTGTCATTTCTCATTATTTTGAGCTGAGTGAAATTTCTCTAAGGCCGTAATTTCCCTTCACTTGCTTCTGAGGCACCTGTTCTACTTTTTGCTTAAAATAACTTCTGTTCTTTCTTAAGGACTCAAGCAGGCATAACCTCTTCCAGGAAGTTCTCCCTGATCTGGATTAGGGAAAAGAGAGTTACGCTCTTAACTTCTATGGCACCCTGTGCATCCTTTTATTATGGAACTTACCTTTATTGCTGTTTTTTATTTACTAATCTGTTTCCTTCATTAGACTAGAAACTGAAGCATAGGGGTTAAAAACAAGTCCTCTGGCGTCAGAAAACTTAGGGCCAGATCCTGGATCCACCACTTACTAACTGTGACTTTGAGCAATTTACTTTTAGCCTACCTTTCTTGTAAAATGGTGTAAAAAGTATCTTCCTCCTAGAGTTTGCTGTGAGAATGAAAAAATATAAACAAAGTACTTGATGCTATACCTAGCATTCAATAAATGTTATTGATAAACTCTCCAAGGGTAGAATTATTGAATGCTTGTTATATGCCATGTACTGTACCAGACCCTTTGTGGAGACTATTTTATTTAATTCTCACAACAAACTGATGTGGTAGGTACTATCATTGATGTTATATTCTCCTTGGTGTCTCTAGTGCCCATCACAGAATGTGAGTATTTGTTGAATGGATGAGTGACTAAATGATAGATAGAATTGTGGGGAGTGGAGTCAATTGTAGGGGAAGACAACAATATGAAAACATGGTTAAAAGCATGACAGTAGACAAAAAGGAATGAAGGAGAAAATGAGAAAAACGAATCATTGTAGTATAGTAGCTATGCTACATGTTCTAGAAACAGATAGACTTGGGTTTGACCCTGCTCCACCATTTATTAGCCATATCATATGGGGCAAATTTCTTAACTTCTGTGCTTCGGGTTCTTTATCTCTAAAATGGGGATAATAATAGTATCTATTTTATAGATTTATTATGAGGATTGAATGAAATAATGTATACAAAATATTTAGCCTAGAAACTGGCATACAGTCGATACTCAGTAAGCATTAACTAGTACTGTTATTAAATTGAGAGAGTCAAGACAGAATTTTGGTAGTGAAGGAATTAAAATGGGATTATGAAGTATGTGGCGTTGACTTTTAATCATTAATCTTAGTTATCAAAATTAGGCATGATAGATCACAGTTGTTATTCTTCCTTATAGTACAGAACCCTCACTGGTCAACACCAAATTTTTGCTGTGGGTCTCACATAAAGTTAAAAATTAGTTCTTGTAAACTAAAGTTAATGAAACATTTCTAATATTGTCTTCTTTACCCTATCATCACTTTAGCCCAAATGCTTGGAAAATGAGAACCAAAAGTCTTCTGCCGATGATAGACTATGTTGTGACTTAGGGAATTTCTCAGTGTCACAATAAAGACTGTACTTTTTACATCTGACTGACCTCAGATTTGCCTGGGTTATTAGTAGTCTACAAAATAGAATTTGAGGACTGGTTGAAAGGATGCCTCTTGAAACCTAGTAAGGCACGTCATGGAGTTGTTACAACAATTTTGCTATTAAGAAAGGATACTGAGTCACTTTTAGAAATTTATATCAGAATTAGAAAAATGCATTTGACAGTTCTTAAGGTGTTGGAGGAGGAGGGGAAAGATGTATAGGGAGAGGTGGCAGAGATCAGGTAGGAGGAAGCTAGAATGGTAGGATCGCATTAGGATCTTCAGAGGAGCTTTTCTAAAATGTGGATGTTCTCCCTTCCAGGGTGTATCAGAATCTTGGAGGTTGAGGAGAAACCTGGCATGAGTTTGTTTTCTTTTCTTAAAAATGATATTATGTTCAATCATTAAACAATTTTTGACACAAAACTTTGGCACCATGAATATGCCATAATATTTGCTCTCATGGAATAATATATATGGGTAAAGGGTACTAGTTAGAGTCCCACAGGCAAAAATCTGGTGATTTTGATTCCGGCCTTGGTTAAGAGGTGGAAATTATTTGAAGAAAATGACTTTAATTGTAATCATTTAATCATAGGATTTTTTTTTTTTACTGCTGTACAAATCCTAGTCATCAGCATTATTAGTAGACAATTTGATGATTCCTCACTTCAGCAAGGCAGGAATGTTTATTCATCACCTTTGAACTCCAGTCTACATTTCTCTTGCCTTCTGTTCAGTCATAACCCTCTCTCCCTTCAAAATTTGGCAAGACATCCTTGACTTTTGTCATATTCAGATATGCTAACTTCCTTTGACAAGCTCTCATACTCAATTCCTCTTTTAATGTCTGCTTCTCACACTATATTAGTTCCCTGTAAAGTATTAATTCCTCCTACTTAGGAATTTTTATTCATTTTGCAAATATTCATTATAGATGTTCGTGTCTCATTCTTTTGGTTAGAATAAGATCTTTTCTTTGGATTAGGAACAGTAACCTTCCCACAGTCCTTAGGGTAAGTTCTGCAAATACTGAGTCTCCCACACGGTGTTATCATGACTGTTAGAAAGGAGGGAGCCCTCACTGGAGGTACGTGCTCTGGCCACTGAACAGCGCACTGATGGGAGTGGACTTTTGACTCCTGTAGTTCTTCATTCAGTGCGTGAATTTTGTCATCTCCTTTGGAGCTGCCTTCCCAGAGCGAGTATGTCAAACATCCTAAGTAAACCCTGACCCAGTGTTAGAAATCTTGGCTAATTTTGAATTAGGAATTCTTTCTTTAAACAATATTTTAAAATTAACACAACAAACACAAAATATAACGTATTGTGTGAGTTAACATCTTTAAAAAAATACTTTAAAAACCCAGTAATACTACCAAGTAACTTAATTTGAAATAAAGAAAACAATATCTCCCTAAATTGGGGTACCTCATTCTTTTTGAAAATTTTGACAAAGATACAAATTTAGAAAATACTTTTTAAAATATATTTTAAGGTACAAAGCTGTTTGAAATGTTTATCTGTATAAAATTGTATATAATTGCCAAAATAACATTACTGCTCCTTTACAGTTTTCAAGTTCTTTAAAATATCTGCTTTTAGTCTATAATTTAACAAAAGGATCACAGTTTTGAGAGACTCTTAAAAAATTGCTTTAAAATGATCACTTTTAATGAAAATCTAGTTAGAATTTTGGGCCTCTTTTGCTTGATTTGTAAAATGTAACTAGTTTACTTTCAAAGCAGTGCCTCAAACTTTTAAATACTGTTCAGTCTGGTTATAATAAAAATAGTCTAGCACTGTCAAAAGATTCATAGTTTATCACTATATTTTTCTGGTATTTTCTATACCAGATGGTTACCCTGGAAGGGAAAATAATATTTTATGTACACTCTCTTTATTTGGAAAATTATGTAGTTATGTTAGGCACATATTGTTGAAGTCATAGTCATGTCTGATTAAATAAGTATTACTTTGTGTTTTCTGCTAGAATAATGATTATCAAGAACATTTGGCATTTATTAAATACTGTATAATACCATGATTAGCCTTGGTCAAATTAATTTATGTACTCACTTTGTTGCTGCTGTTTATTATACTAAGAAATTAATGAAAAATTTTAGTAAGAGTAAGAGCTCAGACTCTGGAGCCTGGCTACCTAAGTTCAAATCCGTGTTTTGCCATCTCTTAGCCTCATTTTCCCTATCTATTAAGTGGGGATAGTGTACCTACATCATAGGGTTTTTGTGAAAATTAAATGCACACACATAATAAGCATTTACTAAATAGTAGCTATTATCGTTAATAGATGTTAATATAGATTTCTTTTTCAGTAAATCCTTTGGATAAAGATGGAAAATAATAGGTAAATTAATAAAATATTTTTAATAAAAAGTCATTAATATTCTAATACATAACTAGTTCTAGGAAGCTATTCTGTTCATTTGTTCTTTATTTTTTTTAAACAGCTTAAAAGAGTTTTGGTTTTTATATTTATAAACCTCAAATCTTATTATCCCACACTCAGAAAATACTTTCAGTGTATAATATAGTATTCAGTCATAATTTACTAAAATAGCTATTTTTTCTGATGCATAAAATGAATAATGATAACACTTAACTCATGTATTTATTTTGAAGAGTACATGAGATGATACATTTGAAAAAATCTTTGTAAACTGAAAGTGCTTTAATTCTTGTCTAAGCAAACCATGAAAGTAAGAGACACATCATTCTGTTTTGCCAAGTGTATCTTAAATTAACTAACTTTAATCATCAGTTTAGTGTTCAGTGCCCCAAAGGGTAAATTTCCTACTAGGGTCATGCAAATATGAGTGAATGCCACCTTAAATTTTGCATCCTGGACACCTCTCTTGCTTTGTCCTAGTCCTGGCCCTGTTGTATACTGCTTATAGACATGAAAGACATTTCTATTGATGACATACTACAACTGAAATAGAAATAACCCAGAATATACTGGCAGTTTCATGTTTTCAGTTCTACTTACAGGGAAGTTAAAGATTTAAGTAAATAAGTAGTAGATTTTTCTTCTTTTAATTTCAGATTAATAGAGTTAATTCCTGAGTTTATGTGTGCAACTCCAAAGTTGTTTGCTATCACTGGACCTGCTACTACCCCTGCCTGGCATGTTCTTCACTCTCAATGGAGCTAGGAAGTTGGAAATTGTGTCACTTGTAACAGAGCTAAGACAATATGGATTATGGTGAGCTCTGTCACCTGGAATACATTCCTGGAGGCAACACAGTAGATCATTCAGTTATTCAGCAAATATTTTTAGAACCCCAGTTCTGTGCTAGGAATATACTAGAGAACAAGAGTGATTTATGACAAGAAAAAGCTCTATCCTAAAATATAGTTTCTATTGTAATAGATGTCCCATTTCTCTAAGAATATTCAAACTTCTCAGCATGGTCTTTAAGATTCTGCATAATCAGGCATCTGCCTACCATTTTCTCTAACAATCTCTCACCACTGCACCACCACTTTACTTTAGCATCAGTGGCCTCTTTTCATTTCCTAAAAGAACACCAGTTTCTTAGCACATGTTTCATCTTTTGGGAGACCTCTGCCCCCTGCTTCTCTCAAAGCACAGCCTCCTTCACACCCTTCAAGTCTCAGCATCCATGTTTTCTTCTCAGATGAGTCTTCCCTGAACCAGCCCATCTAGCTGGGTCTCCCCTTTTATTCTTCATGAGAGAACTCTCGTTTCATAGCATTTTTCTGAATTTGTCATTACCTACTTATCTCCCTGCTTGTTCATTGTCTGCCTCTTCCTATCACACTATAAGCACCATGTGGGTAGGAACCATATCTCTTTGCTCACCACTGTACTCAGTCCCTGGTCCATAGTAAGTATTCAATAAATGTTTGATGTTTAGTGGATAATATTTCACAGATAAACATGATTTCCAGTTTTACTCCAAGTTGCCTAAATACTCCACTGCACTTCACTTTGAAAGTCTTCTAAATAATAGACATTCTGAAACAATTTGCATGTTTTTACTTTCTTTATGGCTAAAGTATACATTCTGTGTTTGACTCATGCTTCAGGAAAATAACATGGGGGAAAAAGGAAAGGAGTATTTTATTTTTAAAGGATTTAGGGTATATGTAACTAAGAAACTTCTATTTTTAATCTTATTCTAACTATAAGGCAGAATTAAACTCAGAGAACTTTTTTTTTTCAGGTTTTTTTTTTTTATTGAGTTATTGATAGGTTACAATCTTGTGAAATTTCAATTGTACATTAATGTTTGTCAGTCATGTTGTAGGTGCACCACTTCACCCTTTGTGCCCACCCCCAACCCCACCTTTCCCCTGGTATCCACTAAACTGTTCTTGGTCCATAGTTTTAAATTCCTCATATGAGTGGAGTCATACACAGATTATCTTTCTCTTGCTGGCTTATTTCACTTAACATAATTCTCTCAAGGTCCATCCATGTTATTGCAAATGGAATGATTTTGTTCTGTTTTGCAGCTGAGTAGTATTCCATTGTATATATGTACCACATCTTCTTTATCCATTCGTCTGTTGATGGGCACTTAGGTTGCTTCCACATCTTGGCTATTGTAAACAGTGCTGCAATAAACATTGGGGTGCACAGGACTTTTGGGATTGCTGACTTCAGGCTCTTTGGATAAATACCCAGTAGTGGGATGGCTGGATTGTATGGTAGTTCTATTTTTAGTTTTTTGAGGAATCTCCATACTGTTTTCCATAGTGGCTGCACCAGTTTGCATCCCCACCAGCAGTGTATGAGGGTTCCTTTTTCTCCGCAACCTCTCCAACATTTGTTGCTATTAGTTTTAGATATTTTTGTCATTCTAACGGGTGTAAGGTGATATCTTAGTGTAGTTTTGATTTGCATTTCCCTGATGATCAGCGATGATGAGCATCTTTTCATGTGCCTATTGGCCATCAGTATATCTTCTTTGGAGAAATGTCTGTTCATGTCTCCAGCCCATTTTTTGATTGGGTTGTTTGATGTTTTGTGGTTGAGTTGCGAGAGTTCTTTATATATTAAGGATATTAAGCCTTTGTCAGATATATGACTTGCAAATATTTTTTCCCAGTTAGTGGGTTGTTTTTTTGTTTCAATCCTGTTTTCATTTGCCTTGAAGAAGCTCTTTAATCTGATGAAGTCCCATTTGTTTATTCTTTCTATTGTTTCCCTTCTCTGAGAAGGCATGGTGTCCGAAAAGATCCTTTTAATACCGATGTCAAAGAGTGTACTGCCTACGTTTTCTTCCAGAAGCCTTATGGTTTCAGGTCTCACCTTTAGGTCTTTAATCCATTTTGAGTTTATTTTGGTGAATGGTGAAAAAGAATGGTCAATTTTCATTCTTTTACATGTGGCTTTCCAGTTTTCCCAGCACCATTTGTTGAAAAGACTTTCTTTTCTCCATTGTATGCCCTCAGCTCCTTTGTCAAAGATAAGCTGTCCATAGATGTGTGGTTTTATTTCTGGGCTTTCACTTCTGTTCCATTGATCTGTGCACCTGTTTTTGTACCAGTACCATGCTGTTTTGATTACTGTAGCTTTGTAGTTTGTTTTGAAGTCAAGGATTGTGATGCCTCCCGTTTTGTTCTTTCTCAGGATTGCTTTAGCAATTCGGGGTCTTTTGTTGCCCCGTATGAATTTTAGGATTCTTTGTTCTAATTCTGTAAAGAATGTCATTGGGATTCTGATTGGGATGGCGTTGAATCTGTAGATTGCTTTAGGTAGAATGGACATTTTAACTATGTTTATTCTTCCAATCCATGTACATGGAATGTCTTTCCATCTCCTTATGTCGTCATCCAACTCTCTCAGAAAGGCCTTGTAATTTTCATTATATAGGTCCTTCACTTCCTTAGTTAAATTTACCCCAAGGTATTTTATTGTTTTTGTTGCAATTGTGAATGGTATTGTATTCTTGAGTTCTTTTTCTGTTGGTTCGTTACTGGAGTATAGAAATGCTACTGATTTATGCAAATTGATTTTATACCCTGCAACGTTGCTGTAGTTGTTGATTACTTCTAACAGTTTTCCAATGGATTCTTTGGGGTTTTCTATATATAAGATCATGTCATCTGCAAACAGCGAGAGTTTCACTTCTTCCCTCTCTATTTGGATTCCTTTTATTCCTTTTTCTTGCCTGATTGCTCTGGCCAGGACCTCCAGTACTATGTTAAATAAGAGTGGTGATAGAGGGCATCCTTGTCTCGTTCCTCTTTTCAGGGGGATGGGGTTCAGTTTTTGCCCATTGAGTATGATGTTGGCTATGGGTTTGTCGTATATGGCCTTTATTATGTTGAGGTAGTTTCCTTCTATGCCCATTTTGTTCAGAGTTTTTATCATAAATGGCTGTTGGATCTTGTCAAATGCCTTCTCTGCATCTATTGAGATGATCATGTGGTTTTTATTCCTCAGTTTGTTGATGTGGTGTATCACGTTGATTGCTTTGCGGATGTTGAACCATCCCTGTGTCCCTGGTATGAATCCCACCTGATCCTGATGTATGATTCTTTTGATGAATTGCCGAATTCTGGTTGCCAAAATTTTGTTTAGAATTTTTGCATCTATGTTCATCAGTGATATTGGCCTGTAGTTCTCTTTTTTCTTGGTGTCCTTGTCAGGTTTTGGTATCAGCGTGATGTTGGCCTCATAGAATGTGTTAGGAAGTGTTCCATCTTCCCTAATTTTTTGGAATAGCTTGAAAAGGATAGGTATTAAATCCTCTCTGAAAGCTTGGTAGAATTCCCCAGGAAAGCCATCTGGTCCTGGGGTTTTATTCTTTGGGATGTTTTTGATTGCTGTTTCAATCTCTTTCCTTGTGATTGGTCTGTTCAAATTGTCTGCCTCTTCTTGAGTGAGATTTGGAAGATTGTAGGAGTCCAGGAATTTATCCATTTCCTCTAGGTTATCCATTCTGTTGGCATATAGTTTTTTGTAGTATTCTCTTATAATCTGTTGTATTTCTGCAGAGTCTGTTGTTGTTTCTCCTCGCTCATTTCTGATTTTGTTTATTTGAGCTTTCTCCCTTTTTTTCTTTGTAAGTCTGGCTAGTGGTTTGTCGATTTTATCTATCTTCTTAAAAAACCAGCTCTTTGTCTCATTGATCCTTTCTACTGCCTTTTTCGTTTCAATAGTATTTATTTCTGCTCTGATTTTTAGTATTTCTCTCCTTCTGCTGACTTTGGGCTTCATTTGTTCTTTTTTCTCTAGTTCAGTTAGGTGTGCTTTAAGGTTGCCTATTTGGGATTTTTCTTGTTTGTTAAGATGTGCCTGTATTGCGATGAATTTTCCTCTTAATACAGCTTTTGCTGTATCCCATATGAGTTGGTATGGCATGCTATCATTTTCATTTGTTTCCAGGTATTTTTTTATTTCTTCTTTAATTTCTTCAATGATCCATTGCTTGTTCAGTAGTGTGTTGTTTAGTCTCCACATCTTTGTGCCTTTCTCAGCTTTTTTCTTGTAATTAATTTCTAGCCTTATAGCACTATGGTCTGAGAAGATGCTTGTTATTATTTCAATTTTTTTAAATTTGTAGAGGCTTGCCTTGTTTCCCAACATATGGTCTATCCTAGAAAATGTTCCATGTGCGCTTGAGAAGAATGTGTATTCAGCTCCTTCAGGGTGGAGTGATCTATATATGTCTATTAAGTCCAATTGTTTTAGTTTTTCATTCAGCTCCACTATTTCCTTGTTGATTTTCCGTCTGGATGATCTGTCCATTGATGTGAGTGGGGTGTTGCGGTCCCCTACTATTATTGTATTGTTTTTAACATCTTCCTTTAGGTCTGTTAATAGTTGCTTTATGAATCTTGGTGCTCCTGTGTTGGGTGCATAGATATTTATAAGCGTTATTTCTTCTTGATGAAGTGTCCCTTTGATCATTATATATTGTCCCTCTGTGTCTCTCTTTACCTGTCTTATTTTGAAATCCACTTGGTCTGATATGAGAATTGCAACACCTGCCTTTTTTTCCTTGCTATTTGCTTGAAGTATTGTCCTCCACCCCTTCACCCTGAGTCTGTGTTTGTCCTTGGGGCTGAGGTGTGTTTCCTGGAGGCAACAAATTGTTGGATCTTGTTCTTTAATCCATTTTGCCACTCTGTGTCTTTTTATTGGAGAGTTCAATCCGTTCACATTGAGAGTGATTATTGATGCATGTGGACTTAATGCTGTCAATCTGTCGCTCATTATCTTGTTTTCCTGTGTTTCTTTTCCTGTGTGCTTTAGACTACCCATTTAATACTGCAATTTCTTATGCTGGGTTTCTTAGATTTTTCCTTATCTATGATTTGTGACTGTGTTCTGTACTTTATTTTAGTGTCTACCTTGAAGTTTGTATTTAGAATCTCGTGTATAATATAGTCTTTTCTCTGGTGGTCTCTTACTTACTCGACCAATACTGATTTAGACCCTTTGCTCTTCCCCTCCTAAATAATTATTTTCATTTTTGATTCCAACTCGTCTTATTAATTTGTAGTGAGAGTGCTAAGATCGTCCTTGTTTTGATAGTTTCCTTATTTTTACCCTAATGCTATAGTTGAATATTTGCTATCCTGTTCTGGTTCCATCCATCGGTCTCCCTAGTCTGTGGATTGTGTCCCCTTTCTCCCTTTTTTCTTTTTTCAAGTATGAGAGCCTTCTTGAGGATTTCTTATAATGGAGGGCTTTTAGTTACAAATTCCCTTAACTTTTGTTTGTCTGGAAAAGATTTAATTTCTCCCTCATATCTGAAGGAAATTCTTGCTGGATAGAGTATTCTTGGCTGAAGGTTTTTATCCTTTAAAGCTTTGAATATAGCACTCCATTCTCTCCTAGCTTGTAGGGTTTCTGTAGAGAAATCCGCTGACAGTCTGATAGGGGCTCCTTTATAGGTTATTCTCTTTTTTTTTTCTTACTTCCCTGAGTATTCTCTCCTTATCATTCCTATTTGCCATCTTTACTATTATGTGCCTTGCAGTGGGTCTTTTTACATTGACAAATCTAGGAGATCTAAAACCCTCCTCTACACACATTTCTCCATTGATCCCTAGATTTGGGAAGTTCTCTTCAATAATTTCGTTAAGCACACTTTCTGCTCCATTTTCCTTTTCCATATTCTCGGGAATTCCTATGATCCTTATGTTCTTACTCTTCATTGAATCCATTATCTCTCGGAGATTTTCCTCATTTTTTTTAATTCTTAGTTCTCTTTCTTCCTCTGTCTGGCGCCATTTAGCCTGTCTGTCCTCGATTATGCTGATTTGCTCCTCTAGGTTGTCTACACGGGCATTCAGGGAATCCGTATTCTGTTTTATCTGGTCCATTGTGTTTTTCATCTCAAGTAATTCTGTTTGATTCTTCTTTATGATTTCAATCTCTTTTGTGAAGTAACTCCAGAACTCGGCTTGTTTCTCTATCTTTCTCTCTACCTCATTGAGTTTTTTGATTATAGCTGCTCTGAATTCATTATCACTTAGTTTACCTAATTCCAAGTCCTCAGGACTTAATTCTGTGTTTTTATTGTTTTCCTTCTGGTCTGGGGCTTTTATAAATTGCTGGATGGTAGAGGAGCGGTTTTTTCTCATGGTGGTAGAATTCAGTTGCAGTTACAGCCTGTCGCCACGTTCCGGCGCCTCCGAAGGTGTAAAGCTAGGTTTATGATCTCCTCCTTCTTGGTATAGTAGGTCTCTAACGAGCTGGCATTATGTTTATTCTCTGAAATTCAGTTCTTCCAATCTTTTGTTGTGTTTTGGAGGGGAGAGAATCCCGGGTCAGCTCACCCTGCCATTTTGCTCCCTAGTTTAAACTCAGAGAACTTTGAACCTTTAACCTACTCACTTCATTCATTTATTCAACAAATGTTTATTGAGTTCCTACTGTGTGCCAGGCAATTTTAGACATTGGGGATACTGTTGTGAACAAGATAAATAAAGCACAGGCCTTCCTTCATCTTGCATTATAGTGGGGGAGACAGTCAATGCACAGGTAAGCAAATGAATACTTAACATAATTTCAAGTAGTGATCAATAGTATGAAGAAAGCAGAGCACAATTGAGAGCAGCAGATAAGTTGGAATTAGGAGTGTCTTACACGAGATGTTCAAAGAAGGCTTTGCTGAGGAGGTGCTGTTTGTGAGACAGCATGAATAATGGAGTGAGTTGAGTCATGGGAAGCTCTGGCAAAGAACATTGCAGGCAAAGGAAACAGCAAATCTAGAAATTCTGAGACAGGAAGAATCATACCACATTTAAGGAATAGAAAGATGACCAGTATGGTTGGAGTAAGTAAGGAGGAAACTGATAGAAAGTGAGGCCTGAGAGGTAAGCAGGGGGCAGACTTCATGTAGTGCTTTGTAAGCCAAGGTAAGGAGTTTGTATTTCTATTGGGAAGCCATTGGAGGGCTTTGATAGGGGAAGGTGTGGGGAATAGCTTATTAGCTCTGTTGGGGAGAACTGAGAGGCAGCAAGACTAGAAGTATGAAAAATAGTTGATAGGATGCTTTTGTGGTGGTATAGTCAAGAAATAATAGTGGCTTGGACTGTAGTGATGTTAGAGATGATCAGAAGAAGTTAGACTTGGGATATATTTTGAAGTTAGAGCCAACATGACTTGCCTGGTTTGGATAATGGAAAACGAAGAAAAGAATAATTAACAGTGACTCCTTTTTTGCTTTGGGCAACTAGGTACAAGGAGTGATAATGATATGGGAAAAACTGGGGAGGAACAGGAGACTTTTGGTGGTAAAGTATCAATAAAGTTTATTTTACGCATAGACATCAAGCGAACATGTTGAGTTAAGGTGGAAGGGGACAGATGCTTCTAAGATGATCCTTCAAGTATATCAGTATCTGAAAATTACACGATTGTTTCCCTTTATGTCCCTACTTCTTAGCCTAGGGCCTGTTACAAAATAGACATACAGCGGATATTGGATGGATGGATGGATGGAAGGATAACTAGGCATACATTCATACATTTGAACAAACACGTTGTCCTTTGTATAAAGGCATTTATAACAGAATAACAACCCTAATAATATCAAATACTTACATAGCACCTACTCTGTGCCAGGCACTGTTGTGAATGCTTAACATGTATTAACTCACTTAATTCTCACAATACTGTGATTTAAGTTAGTATTATTATCATTAGTATCTCTACAGGTGAGAAAAGAGAGTCATAACAAAGTTAAGCAACTTGTCCAAGGTCATGCAGTCAGTAAGTGGCCGGGATTTGAACCCATGTGGCATGGCTCCAGAGTCTGTGCTCCTATCCACTGCACTATACTTCTTCCCATTATCATGACATACTCATTATTGTAAACCTATATCTCTATATCTTTGTGACCACTTGGGTTGGGGGAGATGGAATAATAAAAGGGATACTTGAGTGAAACATGGAGACTGTTGGTGAAAAAAATGCCACCTAACCCTTGGAGGAAGAATTCACTTATTATAATCCCACTGTGCTAATCTGAAGCACAACCAGGTAAACCATATCTGAAGAGAAAGCAAAATGCCTGATTAGTAGCATACCTAAGTCCTATTAAAAGGCTCAGTTTATTTGCATATTTTTGTTAGTCTCAGGGTATCCTAAAATGTCTTTGAGAGAAAAATGTGATTAGGCCACTCCTGGTGAATATATGTGGATTTCCACCCATTCCATTTCAGTTAAATAAAGATACTTGGTTTGTCAATGGCTACAAGATGTAAAACATTAAGTATGCCGTACATGCATTAGCTGGTGGTGTTAACATTACTTTACTCAGATGAAAGCCATTACTCAGATTGCACTTCAGAGTTCCCCTAATGAATGTAGCAAAGAATGACATGACATAAAAATTACTTTCTGGGGGTTGCAGAATAAACCAGTATTGTTTATTTTTTAAAGATTTAGTTTTACTTAGTTTATTATGGTTTTAGTCATACAGAAGTTTTCAGTTTTCTCTGTAGTCAGATCAGTTTATCTGTTTTCTTTATGATTTTGGGTTTTGATCAAAGGTACAAAGTCCTTTTTTTATCAAGTAATAAAGATATTCTCTTGTATTTACTTCTAGTACTTTTTCAATTTTGTTTTTTAATATAAGTAATTGACTTTCTATATACTGTGAAGGTGTAATGATCTAACTTTTTAAAAAATTGCTGACTAATTTTTCCAACACTTTTTATTGGATAGACTATTCTTCATATTTTCACAAAGTCTACTTTAGTCTACAGTTTTGTATATTTACTTACTGATGTATCACTTCCCCTTTTGATATAAACCCGGCATCTTGACAGTCTGTCTGTTGTCTTATCCTTCTTAGTTCAGGCACTAAAAGAATAGAATACATATGGCCCTCCTGTTTTGAACTTGCAACCTCCAAAAAATTAAAATTTTTGAATCACTGTTTTTAATGGTTCTTACTGCTGGTCTTACTTTTTGTAAATGATATTTTTTAAATTATACTTTTAGACTTTTGCTTGGAATGTAGAAATGTAATTATTTTTCATATTGATGTCATAATGGTAACCTTGCTAATCTCTCTTATTCTAATAATTCCTCTGTAGATCCTTTTGAGTTTTCTTTATTGATAATCAAATTATCTGTGAATAATGTTATTTTTGTTGTTTCTTCATTTCCAATCCTTTCGTCTTTTATTTCTTTTCCTTATCTTATTGAGCTGGTTGGAACCTCAAGTACAATGCTGAACAGAATGCACAATCATGGGCATTCTTCTCTTGTCTCTGACTTTTTAAGGGGAATGCTTTTAATGTTTCACCATTACATATAATGTTTGCTGTGGGTTTTTTGTTTGTTTATATATGCCATTTATCAAATTAGGAAGTACCCTTCTGTTCCTGGTTTACTAAGAGTTTTGTTTCTTTTTTATTTTATTACAAGTGGGTTTTTTGTTTTTTTTAAAGATTGACACCTGAGCTAACAACTGTTGAGAATCTTCCTTTTTTTTTTCCTGCTTTTTCTCCCCCAATCCCCCCAGTACGTAGTTGTATATTTTAGTTGTGGGACCTTCTAGTTGTGGCATGTGGGACACCACCTCAGCATGGCCTGATCAGCAGTGCCATGTCCACGCCCAGGATCTAAACTGGCAAAACCCTGGGCTGAAGCAGAGTGCTTGAACTTAACCACTCAGCCACGGGGCCAGCCCCTACAAGTGGGTTTTTGAATGAGAACTTTTCTGCTTTGATTTTGTTGAGATTTTTCACCGTAGATTTATTAGCAAGGTGAATTGCATTACAGATTTTCTGATGTTGAACTACTCTTGCAACCTGGATAAACTCAACTTAGTAATGATATGTTCTCTTTTTAACACTGCTGATTTGGGTTGCTAATATATTTTATGTAAGATTTTCATATCTCTGTTCGTGAGTGAGAATGGGCTATAATTTACCTTTTTCTAATCTCCTTGACAGGTTTTAGTATCAGTGTTTTACTTGCCTCATAAAATGAGTTGGACAATATTTCTACTTCTTCCATTCTTGGAAAAGTTTGAGTAAAAGTGGAATGATCTGTTGCTTGAATTTTTGGTAGAATTCTCTGATAAAACCAAAGGTGATTGATGTTTTCTTTGTGGAGAGATTTTTAATAACTGATTCAAATTCTTTAATAATTTATAGGACTATTGAGATTATTTTATTTCTTATTTTCATTTATATTTTTATAGAACTTTCCACTTAGTCTAATTTTCCCCAATTTATTGACATAAAATTATGCCTAACAGCCGCCTGTTATCTTTTTAATCTTTGTGATGATGGTCCCACTTCTTGTTCCTAATACTGTTTTATCTGTCTCTTTTCTTTTTCTCAATCTGCTGGAAGTTGGTTTATTTTATTAGGTATTTCAAAGAACCAATTATTAGCTTTGTTGATCAGACTGTATTTTATCTTTATTTTCACTTTCATTAAATTCTGCTCATATCTTTAGTATTTCCTTCTTTCTACCTTCTTTGGGTCTTTTCTGTGGTCTTTTTCCCCTAACTTTTCATTTCTTTTCTGATATAAGCATTTAAAGTTATACATTTTTCTTGTCCTTTATTTTGTGTATAGTAGAAAAATTAGCAATCAGTATTTTCAAAGTGGAGAAAAGTATCTCCTTCTGACGTCTAAATTGCTACTATCAATTGTAACTAAATTCATAGTGCTCACCCTGTCAGACAATATGATTTTGATATATACATGGAAAAATCATACTTACCAATGTTGTTTTAATGTTATCTTGTTTCCATACAGGATTCACCTTTATTTGATCTTATTAAACAAGCAAAGGACCGAGAAGGCCCAGCTGATCACCTTGAATCTGCTTGTACTCTCAACCTTCCTCTCCAGAATAATCATACTGCAGCAGACATGTAAGTAGAGTGTATCTTATGTTATCCACTCAGCCTGCACATGGATTTTGAGCATGGTGTAATGGGAGAGACTATATAGAAGCTGTAGGGAATAGAATTTTGAGTAAGACATTGTTCCTGCTTTCAAGAAGCAGGAGTATAAGATATATGACCCAAGTAAAGGTCATATAAAGTAGTACAAAGTGCTACTGAAATCACTCGGGTTTGCTGTAATGTGGGCAGTTTTCATGGCAGAGATGGCAATTTAGATAGGCCTTGAAGGTGGAATAGGATTTCAACATGGAAACTGGAGAGGAGGAAGGAGACAGAAAAGTGTTCCACGAGTCAGACGTGGCATGAACCCAAAGCATAACAGCCAGGAAAGCAGGAAACATTTTTCAGGGAGTGCAGGTCAGTGCATTTGGAGTAAAGCATAGGATAGGCATAGGGAGTAGTGGGGGATATGAGACCAAAATGGTTGATTAATGGATGGCGATGATAATGGAAGAAGCAAGCAATAGCTAACATTTATTGAGGGTTCACTATGTGCTGAACAGTTACCTAAGTACTTCAGATTTTTTTTTTAAATTTAATCTTCATAACAGCCCTGTAGGGTAGTAGATACTGCTATCAGCCTCAGTTATCTATAAAATAGGAATTACAGGAAGAAGCTAACTTGCCAAAAGTCAACAGAAACTAAACCCAAGCAACCTGACCCCAAAGCCCATACTTTTAACCGTTCTAGCTACACTGCCTTTCTTGGCAGTGTGTCGAATGTTATGTTTTATGTAGGAATTGACGTTACAGTGTTCTGTGGTTAGTGCAGTGACTATTTTCCAGAGATGTCATTTTCATGCTAACTTGTACCCAAAGTATTTCTAGCATGTAGAGCCTCTGCCTTCACATATAAATTTGTTTGTTAGGCAATACATTAATATAAATAAGTTAAGCCTTATCTTTTTCTTTAATTCAATAAGCAGTTATCTGTTAAATGCCAGGAAGTGTTTTAGGCACTGAGACTACAAAGGAGAATAAGATGGGCTAGGTCCTTCCCATCATAAGAGCCTAACATTCTGGAGGAAGGAAATAGACAGTGGACAAATAAACTAATGCATAAAGTGATTTTACTGTATAATAAGTTCTTTAATTGAAATAAACAGAGTGATGTGAAAGAGAGAAACTGAGAGAGTGATAGAATGTTTAGGGAAGCTTTCTCTGATGAAGTGATATTTGATCTGTGACCTCAAGGACAAGTGGATGCTGGCTAGGCAAAAGTCTGCTTGATGTGCATTCCAGGCAGAGCAGATGGCAAGTGCAGTGGCCCTAGAGGAGATCAAACTTAGCTGGTCTGAGGAACAGAAAGAAATCCCAGTGTGGCTGGAGAAGAGTGAGCAAGAGGAGACATACAGGACGAGGTCGGAGAGGCAAACTGGGGCTAGACCTTGTAGGTTCCCATAGGCCATAGAAAAGAGTTTGCATTTTAGAAGGGCAGTGGGAAAGCATTAAGGGTTTAACGAGGCGTGAGCTTGCTATATTCAGTAGTCCAAGTGAGAAATATAGATGACTTGGGCTAAGATATGTCAGCAGAGATAGAAAGAAATGGAAAGATCTGGGATGTATCTTAGAGGAAGATTTAATAGAACTTGGTTTTGCATTGAATTTGAGGATCTGGAAAAAGGGGAAATTAAAAGTAACTCCTAGGTTTTTGACTTAAGACTGGATGTAATGTGGAGCCATTTATTGAGATGGGAAGTACAGGGGGAAGAAATCAAGAGTTCTGCTTTGGGCTTCTTAAGTTTGAGATTCAAATAGTGGTACCCAGTAGGTAATTGAATATTTGATAGTAGATCAAGAAACACTAACTTCTACCCAAGTTAAGTCTGTCTACCATAATTGTCAGTTAGTGAATTGAAGAGAAATCCAAGATTGATAGTAGACTAGGCCCTGGAACTTATAAAATCATTATGATGGCGATTTCCTTTTCCTCATGTACTACTTAATATACTACATGTGGTAGAAACATCCATAGTAAGGTACAGATCCTACTTCCTGCTCAGAATTATTTCTCATATACTAAAACAAAATTGGAAAGTAGACCTTGATTATCTTGTAAAATAAAGGGCAACACAGAGCAGTGGAACATCAGAAATTGAGAGGAAGTATTTACTAATATCTCTGCCTTGATTTATGTCTGACAGATTTAGTATACAAGTGTAAATCTGCTTTGATAACTTTATCTGAAGTATTAATTCATAGAATTCTGTACTATATAATTTTGATGAGTGTATGTGTGTGTAACTTAACTCTTATATATATGAACCATAGTTATCAATAAAACATTTTTAAGAGGAATATTACAACACTGTTTTGGTATCAATAACTTGTTCTTTTAAGATGGAGTTATCTTATAATCTCAATCCCACTATAAAATTATTAAAATGAAACATCTATACATATACAGCTTTTTTAATCAGTAAGGCAGTGATTCCCAGGTAAAGCCACTTATTAAAATAGAGTTGGAAATGATAATGACAAGCTTAGTTTTCCTATTAAGCTATCTTTTCCAGTGTCTATTTAAATAGCCTGCGCAAGGAATTTGGCTTAGAATAACAGACTAAGTAGATGAGATGTGTTTGGATGCATGTGTACAGCCGTGTGTGCATGTGTGTGTGTGTGTGTGTGTGTGTGAGAGAGAGAGATATTCTTAGGAAACTTCAAATGAAGACTTTTCCTTTGAATATATCTAGGTATCTTTCTCCTGTAAGATCCCCAAAGAAAAAAGGGTCAACTACACGTGTAAATTCTACTGCAAATGCAGAAGCACAAGCAACCTCAGCCTTCCAGACTCAGAAGCCAGTGAAATCTACCTCCCTTTCACTCTTTTACAAAAAAGGTTAGTAGATGATTACTTTGAAGAGCATGGACTCTGAAACCAGGCTGACTGGGTTCAAATCATGGCTCTTCTGCATACTAGGTGTGACCTTAGGTAAGTCACTTAATATTTCTATGCCTCAGTTTCCTCATCTGTCAAATGGAAATGATAATAACCTACTTTATAATAATAATAATCTACCTTATAGGTTTCTAAGATAATTGAATGAATTAATACATAAAATGCTTCCAACAGTGCCTAGCACATAGTAAGCGCTGAGAAAGTGTTAGATGTTGTTATTGTTTCTGCTATTGCTGCTGTTGTTATGCATTCAAATTAATGTTTGGAAATATTTGCTTCTGACATTACTTTTGCTGTTCAGGTCTGTATGTAGAGTTGAGATTATACAGTGTGCTGTGGCCTAGTGCAGGCGTATTTCCTGGCAACCAGGTTGTATAGCATTCTCTGATTCTGTGTGTATGTGGTTGGGCAGGGAGGTTGGTTTGTGTGTCTGTGCATGTGTAATACATTACAAGTGCACACTCATTTGGAGCTCTTTGAAGGAAAGTGAAAGGCCAGATCCTCTACAATAAATCTTTTTTCTGATTTTATTCAAGTCAGAAATATACTAAGCTCTATAGGCATATTTAGATAGCCCTTAAGTGAGTAGTGGCTCCAAAGTGTGGTCCCCAGTGAGCAGAGTCCACCTCACCTGAAACGTTGGAGAAAGAAGAATCTTTGCTTGGGCCCCACCCTAGAAGTACTCAATCAGAAACTCTAAGATGAGGCATAAAAATACTTATCTCAAACCCTCCACACAAGTCTAATGCATGCTAAAGTTTGAGAACCACTGCGATAAATTAACTAAAAAATTGTGATTGTCTTATGCAAGTCTTTGAAAAGTACATTTAAACCAAAGGTCATTATATTTAAAGTAGATGGAGGAAAATTCAATTTTGTGGATTCCTTTTCTCCTAATCTGTATTCCAATAGCATTTTTTTGAGAGTAATTAAGTTTCAGATCACAGTCATCTTACCACTTAGGTAATCTACAGGTCTATCATTTTTCAACAGAGTATGCTTCATTGGTATTTTATAGACAAAAACACTGTTTTTTGTTTTTAGAATTGGAAAAATTAATAGACACTGACAATTCCATTATTTTTAAAAATAATTATCCCTCCTGAATATTAATAAGAATTTCCAACATCTGTAATGAGTGATTACCAACAGAAGTGAAACAAACCTTTTTTGGTTTGTCAAAATTCACAATATCTTATGATCTTTCTTCTTCTACCTTCCATCTCTGCCTCAGTTTCATGCTGTAATAGTTAATTCAGGAAGTAGTATTTTGCTTTTTATGTACCTAGCACTATGCTAAAACTAGGAATCATTTATTCATAAGGAAAATAGTGGTAGAGGTGAGGTTACTGTTAAAATGCTACTTAATAGTATTATGGTTATAGCAATTTAATCTTTTGAAAAAATCCACTTCTAAGTCAAAATGAACAGTAAGCACGACTAATTCCCTTCTCTCTCCAGTGTATCGACTAGCATATCTTCGACTAAATACCTTGTGTACACGCCTTCTGTCTGACCACAGAGAGCTAGAACACATCATTTGGACCCTTTTCCAGCACACCCTGCAAAATGAGTATGAACTCATGAGAGACAGGCATTTGGACCAAGTAAGAAAACATGCAATTCACCTACTTATTTGTTAACTATGTGCTGATTTCTTAAGAAAAGGTTAGATTCAAATGAGAAGCTTAGATCAATTTAGTAGACTTAATATATATTCACTTGTTGGCAACTTTTTATATTTTTGCTGTAATTCTTAAAAATTAGAGCTTGAGAGTATTTCAGTAACTTGACTTCTACGATGACATGAAGGATCTTATTGGCAAAATCACTGAAGAAACTGTACTGTAGGCTTTTTCTGTGTTGTGGTAAGCTAGATTTCATTTTAGTGTGAAAAAAAACTTGAGACTTAAGAACCAGTTTATCTAACCAGTGCCAAATGAATGAATGAATGAACGAACAAACTAAGGAATGAGTTAATTAATTAATTGATTTACAGAGAATGATCCCTCATATCTTCCTTTTTCTTCTCTGTAAACAGGATAATAAGAATATTTTTTGGTAACAGCTTTATTGAAATATGATTGACATACCATACAAATTACACATTTAAACTGTATAATTCAGTGGCTTGTAGTATATTCACAGAGTTGTGCGACCATCTCCAAAATCAATTTTAAAACATTTTTATCATGCCAAAAAGAAACCCTGTACTCTATAGCACTCACCCTCCTATTCTCCCACCCACTCCAGCCCCGGGCAACAAACACTAATCTACTTACTGTCTCTATGGATTTTCCTATTCTGGTCATTTCATATAAATGGAATCATATAATATGTTATCTTTGTGTGTCTAGCTTCTTCCACCTAGTAAAATGTTTTCATTGTTCAACTGTGTTATAGCTTGTATAAGTACTTCATTCCTTTTTAATACCAAATAATATTCCATTGTATGGATATACCACTTCATGTTTATTCATCAATTGATATACATTTGAATTGTTTGAAATTTTGGGCTACTATGAATAATGTTACTATGAACATTCATATACAAGTTTTTGTGTGGACATGTCTTTTCATTTTTCTTGGGTATTTACCTGCAAGTGGAATTGGTGGGTCATATTGTAACTCTCTGTTTAACCTTTTGAGAAGTGGCCAGATTATTTTCCAACATGGCTACACCATTTTATGTTCTTACCAGCAGTGTATGAGGTTCCACTTTCTGCACATCCTCACCAACTTGTTATTTGCCTTTTTGATTATAGCCATACTAGTAAGTATGAAGTAGTATCTCTTTATAGTTTTGATTTGCATTTCCCTGATGGCTAATGATGTTGATTGAGCATCTTGTCATATGCTTATTGGCCATTTGTATATCTTCTTTGGAGAAATATCTATTCAGATCTTTTGCCTTTTTTTTTTTTTTTGCTGAGGAAGATTCACCCTGAGCTAATATCCATACCTGTCTTCCTTTATTTTTTAGTACGTGGGCTGCCAGCACAACATGGCTGCTAAGAGCAGTGTTGGTCTGCGCCTGGGAACTGAACCTGAGCTGCCAAAGTGGTGTGTGCTGAACTTAACCACTAGGCTGCCAGGGCTGGTCCTGCCTATTTTTCAATTGGATTGTCTTTTTTTAGTATTGAGTTATAAGAGTTCTTTACATATTCTACATACAAGTCCCTTATCAGATACATGATTTGCAGATATTTTCTCCCATTTGTGAGTTGTCTTTTCACTTTCTTGATGGTGTCCTTTGAAGCACAAAAGGTTTTAATTTTGATGATGTTCAATTTATCTTTTTCCTGTTATTACTGGTGCTTTTGGTGTCATATCTAAGAAACAATTGCCAAATCAGAGGTCGTAAAGATTTATTCCTGTTTTCCTCCCAGAGTTTTATAGTTTTAGCTCTCACATTTAGGTTTTGATCCATTTTGAGCTCGTTTTTGTATGTGGTATGAGGTAGGGGTCCAACTTCATTCTTTTGTATATCACTGCTATTGTTCTAGCATCATTTCTTGAAAAGTCTTTTCTTTCTCTGTTGACAGTTGTTGAAAATCAACTAACTGTAAATTTGCAAATGTTTACTTCTGATCTCTTAAATCTATTCCATTGATGTGTATGTCTCTTCTTATGCCAGTCCCACACTGTCTTGATTACTGTAGCTTTGTAGTAAGTTTTGAAATAGGGAAGCATTAGTGCTCCATTCTTGCTCTTCTTTTTCAAGGTTGTTCTAACTATTCTGAAACTTGAATTTCCATATTAATTTTAGGATCAGCTTGTCAATTTCTGCAAAGAAGCCAAGTGGGATTTTGGTAGAGATTACAGTGAATCATACATCAATTTGAGTACTCTCATCTTAACAACACTAAGTCCTCCAATCCATGAACATGTGATGTCTTTACATTTATTTAGATCTTTTTAAATTTCTTTCAATAATGTTTTGGAGTTTTCAGCATACAAGTCTTGCACTTGTTTTGTTAAATTCATTCCTAAGTACTTTATTCTTTTTTTTTTCCCTTTTTCTCCCCAAAGCCTCCCAGTACATAGTTGTGTATTTTTAGTTGTGGGTCCTTCTAGTTGTGGCATGTGGGATGCCACCTCAGCGTGGCTTGATGAGCAGTGCCATGTCCGTGCCCAGGATCTGAACTGGTGAAACCCTGGGCTGCTGAAGCGGAGCGTGCGAACTTAATCACTTGGCCACGGGGCCGGCCCCAGTACTTTATTCTTTTTAACACTCTTATAAATGGAATTATTTTCTTAATTCCTTTTTTGGATGGTTCATTACGAGTATATAGAAATACAGTTAATTTTTGTGTATTGATCTTGTATTTGACAACCTTGCTGAAGTTGTTTATCAGTTCTAATAGTTTTTTAGTGGATTCCTTAAGATTTTCAATATATAAGATCATGTCATCTGTGAATAGATATAGTTTTACTTCTTTTTCAGTCTAGATGAATTTTATTTCATTTACTTGCCTAATTGCCCTGGCTAGAACCTCCAATACAATGTTGAATGGAACTGGTGAGAGGGCACTTCTTTGTCTTGTTCCTGATCTTGTTACTGAACCGAAAATGGGTTTGCTTCCTGGCAGGTTAAAATCAGACTCTGGACCAGAAATAGCTTGTTTGTAGCAAATGGGAGGCCACAGGAATCATTTCCAAAGTCATGGCTATCCCTGAGCACGAGACAGCGGGGGCCTTTTATTTTGGATGGGGAATGAATAGTCAAAAGGGAGAGGTGGGTATTCGCTTGCCCAGGCTCAGCTGGAAAAGTCCTTCCACATACACTGCAGGGTATGGTAATAAGGCCTAAGCTCCTCCTGGAGAGATCTTAGCATTAAAAATGAGGCAAAGGTCATATGCTTCGCTCCTGTAATGGGGTTTGGTCTAGTTCAGGTGGTTGGTGGTTGCATCTCGTAACATAACAAAAAGAAAAATTGAGAGAAACAGTTAATGCTTCCAAACCCTGCCCTGAGTTCCTCAGGGCATTTAGTTGGTGACAGTCTTAGGGGAAAGCATTCAGTCTTTCCTACAGGAAATTAAATTTCCATTTTTTGAAGCTAAAAAAAAAGGTAACAGTACTTTTTAGAACACAACTATGTAACAAAATTCTGACTATTTTTACATTACATTTATTTACTAGATTATGATGTGTTCTATGTATGGCATATGCAAAGTGAAGAATATAGACCTTAAATTCAAAATCATTGTAACAGCATACAAGGATCTTCCTCATGCTGTTCAGGAGGTAGGCAATCTTCCATGGTAAGATTTTTTTGTATATACCCATATCTACAATAGAATAACTTCAGTCATTAATTAGATCATATATTCTGACCTTACTATATAAATTCACATATCAATTTTTTACTTTTATATTATTGGTTAATTATTTGTAACTAAAATGAAATTGGAAAGTTAACGCACTTTATAAGTTAATAAGGAATACTATATCCCTGCACTAAGGAGGATATCTGTAATACACTTTTACATGTGTATTAAAATATGTATATATAATCTGTGACATTTCACTTCTGGTAGAGCATCTATAATCCAAGCCTAGCAAGGCTTTTTCAGATTATTTTTTCCCTATATAATATGTGCTTCTTACTGTTAAAAAGTTTTATGAACTATTAAAAAAGAAAATATAAAGAGAGAAATTCCCAAATTCATTTAACAACTGTTTTTGCTCTTCTTCCTCAGACATTCAAACGTGTTTTGATCAGAGAAGAGGAATATGATTCCATTATAGTATTCTATAACTCGGTCTTCATGCAGAGACTGAAAACAAATATTTTGCAGTATGCTTCCACCAGAGTATGTTGAAAGTATCCTTTGATTGGGAAAATCTAATTATAAAGCAATGAATCTTACTAAAACATTAAATAATCTACTTTTTTGTTTTTGCTCTAGCCCCCTGCCTTGTCACCAATACCTCACATTCCTCGAAGCCCTTACAAGTTTTCTAGTTCTCCTTTACGGATTCCTGGGGGTAACATCTATATATCACCCCTGAAGAATCCATATAAAATTTCAGAAGGTCTGCCAACTCCAACAAAAATGACTCCAAGATCAAGGTTTGTGTTTTCTCTTTAGGGAAGTGGTAAAGAATAAGAGGGGATTATTTTGATCCAAACATAAAAATATCAAGCCTTCTTCCTTTAAAATAAGCTAGACTCGGGGCTGGCCTGGTGGCGCAGCAGTTACGTTCACACGTTCCGCTTCTCGGCGGCCTGGGGTTCGCTGGTTTGGATCCCAGGTGTGGACATGGCACCGCTTGGCAAAAGCCATGCTGTGGTAGGCATCCCACGTATAAAGCAGAGGAAGATGGGCATGGATGTTGGGTCAGGGCCAGTCTTCCTCAGCAAAAAGAGGAGGATTGGCAGCAGATGTTAGCTCAGGGCTAATCTTCCTCAAAAAAACAAAAAAAATAAGCTAGACTCTTGAGTTGCTTATTTATATTAAGTGATATAAGTAATTTATATTAAATTCTTATTTGGGAGGAAAGAAAGATAATCTGTTTACTTTAAATGGATTTACAAAAAGTGTCATCAACTTTTCTGGCTGCTGGGGTCTGTTCTTTTGTAAAGAGAACCAGTTTGGTAATAGGTTTCAAGTCACTTTCATATTTTTGTAAGTTGCCGTTCTGGTAAATAAAGTAGATTCTTTTTGGTTAAGAATTTTTATTCTGTAGTTTATTGACTGCCCTGTAAACTCTTTCTGTGGACCTGTTCATCCTGCTTTGTTGTGAAAATCTAGATGACTGATTAAATGTTGATGATTGTAAATTAAGTCTTTAGAAGTCCATCCCTAATTCTGCTTGTGGCTTCCGCATATTACTTTGGGCAGGTCTCTATGTCTACTTTAGAACAGTGCTGTGGATCAGGGAAATGATGAGTGTGAACCTGTTTTAAACTCTCAGATGAAAGGTTCTGTGCAACAAATCATTATATTATCTTCCACATCGAACCTCAAGTGCTCTCTGGCTTTGAAGTATACTTCAATTGACTTATTATATATTATCATGGGCTATTTGAAACTGACTTTATTTGTATAAAGTGGGAGGCAAATTAGCTACTATAGTTAATGTAGTCTCATCTTAGAAATTGTCAGCCCATACCTTTGTACTTAATGGACCAAAAAAACAAGGAGAAGGAGATGTATTAACCCCTTGGAAAACGTTTGTGAGATGTCTTTAATTATATAAGTAATGTACACTCATGATAAAAATTTCAAACTCTACGAGAAAAGATAAAGTAGAAAATAATTGGCAAATGATATAAATGCTCTTGTGTGCCCCTGTACCATCCTTTGTTTATTTGGTGTTCTTATGGTTGAGTATCTATACTGATATCTACAACTTATATTGTAAGCTGCTAAGATTCCGCACCATGTCTGTTTAATTTACGCAGTTCTACACCACCACATGAAAGTGTGTACTTAGGTAATTTTTAATGATGATAATTAATCCATATTATGTTCATAATGATGGCTTTTGCTGGTCTTAGTGAAATCACTTCCGGGTTGGGGTTATTTAGCAAAAAACTCATATTCTGAAAATCCTAATAAATCATTGATCAGGCATTAAGAGAACCTTAACACACTACTTACCCAGCATATTTAGGTATTTTGATTAATCAGATATCTATAAGATGATGGCCACTTATCAAGGAATTGGAGGAGAATAAAATCTATATATCTACTAATTCCATGCAGATATGATCAAATCTTTGTTATGTCAGGCTAATGCTGCTCTTTAGCTGATTGTCATATACATAAGTTACATGGTTCAAACAAATCAATAGAGGTGTCTGATTCTAGGGTATATGATAAACAGCCTTTACTGTATATCCATATAGATCCTAATTAGAATTCTCATTATTGGAGCTGGCCCCATGGCCAAGTAGTTAAGTTTGCATGTTCCGCTTTGGCATCCTCGGGTTCGCCAGTTCAGATCCTGGCACGGACATGGCACCGCTCATCAAACCATGCTGTGGTGGCATCCCACATAAAAGAACCCCCCTATGGTTGGGGTATACAACTATGTGCTGGGGCTTTGGGGAGAAAAAAAGAAGAGGAAGATTGGCAACAGATGTTCGCTCAGGGCTAATCTTCCTCACCAAAAAATATATATATATATATTCTTATTGTTACTTAATACAGTAAGTTTTTGCCAAATGTAACTTGAATTTTTAAAGAGAAAATGTAAAAGAAATTTTAATTGATTTACCCATTGATTTATGAAGAATTAAGTAGGGGTAAATTTAAAATGTTCTTTTATCCTCTTTAAATGTGGACATTGGCAAAATAGGTTCTTGCAGATATGTAGTTCTTGGCTTTAAAAATCTAAGAGTCCAGCTGAGTGTATGATTAGTCTGGCACTGTTAGAATAAGCCCCCAATGAGTATAATTTGTCAGTGATTCTGGGGGTAGAGGAGACCTTTGATTTGGTATTTCTGATAGTTGAGAGTGATGTGTGCATGTTTATCTCTGCACAGTTGTATTTGATAGTCATTACTAATTTGTATTTTATCTTAACTTGACAGAATCTTAGTATCAATTGGTGAATCATTTGGGGTGAGTATATTTTCTTTCTATGAAATACAATGGCATGTACTATAACTATAAAAGAAATTGAAGATTTCTATAATTTGAATTTATAAATGCTATTATTATTCAAATACCTCATCCAGGTACATTGCATAGAATTTAGAAGACAGATATATACATTAAGATTTATTTTCAAATCAGATTTAATTTCAGGTCGTACTCATAATTGGTGAATATCAAAGCTGTACAGTCATGCATGCCTTAACGACAGGGATATGTTCTGAGAAGTGCATATGGACTGCATATATGATGGTGGGCCCATAAGATTAGTACCATATCTGGGTGTGTTGTAGGCCATACTATCCAGGTTTGTGTAAGTACACCCTTTGATCTTCGCCCAGTGACGAAATTGCCTAACGATGCATTTCTCAGAACATATCCCTGTCGTTAAGCCATGTGACTGTACATATATATGTGTGTGTATATATATACATTCATGTATATACATACAAAAATATGTATGTATTCACTAATTATGAATATGATTTGAAATAAGATACTCCAAAATATAACCACCACCATCTGAATGTCAGCAGCCAGTCCCTACCTACTGGTCTTCTCCTTCTGTACATGTACATACTTTTGCTTGTCCTTCCTCTGAGACTTCTTGGACATTCTTTCTCTGGCAAATTGATTAGGAATTGGTTACATGAGACTCTGCCCCAGGGTAAGTGGCAGGGCACGTGGATGTCTTTGTTCCAGAGGGCTCTGAGGGAAATCTCAGCTTTGAAATAGGTGTTCTCGGCTGGGAACCTACTGCTCCACTGGGCCTTCCACTAACAGAACTAATTCAACAGTCCTGTACCAGTGTGCATTATTGTTAATCATGTTCACCACCCCCACCCCTCCTGCCTACATTAGTTATTTACTGCTGCATAACAAATCACCCCCAAGCTTAGTAACTTAAAACAAACATTGTAAAATCTCAGTTTCTGTGGGTCAGTAATCCAGGCACGGCTTAGCTGGGTCCAGGGCCTCCCCTCCCAAGGCTGCCATCAACGTGTCAGCTGGGGCTGCAGTTATCTCAAGACTCAGTTGGAGGAGGATCTCTTGCAAACTCATTCCTGTGACTGTTGCCTGATCCTTGATGGCTAGCAGCTCAGGCTGTCAGTTCCTTGCCACTTGGGCCTCTTCATCTGGCTATTCACTACTCAACACAGCAGCTTGCTTCCCCCAGAACGAGGACTCTGAGAGAGGGGAGGTGGGAAAGAGGGAGATAATGAGCAATATGAAAGTCATGGTCTTCTTGTAACTAATACTAGACGTGACGTTCCATCACTTTTGCCATACCATTTTTCTCAGAAACAAGACAGCACTAGGTCCAACCCGCACTCAAGGAGAAGGGGATTACACAAGGATGTAAATAGTAGGAAGTGGGGATTAGTGAGAACCATTCTAAAGTCTGCCTACCACTTCCCCAAATGAAATAACTACAGAGACATAATAGTTTGTATGCTAAAAGACCAACTGTTAAAATACCTTAAATAGTAAATGCTGTGACGTGGAGCTCAAGATAGGCTGCAGCTGTCAGGCTTCCCAAAGTAGATGTGGGACCACATAAGTAAGCTTGGACCTGGATAGGTATAGAGTAGTGCTCTTTAAACTTTTCTGCTTGCCATACTTTAAAAAGAATTGACAAAATGTTATACGTACTTCTGCATTTTAAAGCTGATAACTAATAATCTTATACATTTAACAGGTGCACAGGATTTAGTTTCTATCATATTATATATGTGCTCCAAATATATTTTCCATCAAACCTGTTTTTGCGTTTTATTTTTAAAAAACTAGCTCATTTAATTTTTGGAAAATAAAGCATAATTAGCCAAGCTAATCCTCACTGTCATATCAATCAGTCAAATCAGACTTAATTTCTATGAGAAAGTCTGACTTTATCTTTTAGTTCAAACGAACGTGTTCCTGTACATCCCCAAGATAATCACCTCACTCTGGTTCTAAAATAGATAAGAAATAGAATTTTTGCATGTGGTGTCCCTTGGATAAAATAAGGTGGCATGCCCTCTTTGGTATTTCTCAAAGTAAAGCTTCCTTTACTTTGCTACGACAGGATTCTCCCTCAGGAGATACATGTTTCAAATCATCTCCAGTAATACTGAATGGATTCAAATTCTTACATCTTTTCAATATTTGATTTTTTATTTAAAAAACTATGAATTAGCATTTTGACAAATATTATATCAATGATGGTTTAAAATATATTAACTATATGACTTGTCAACATAATACCCATAAAGTGAGTCCAAAATTATTATTCAGTGGACATTTCACCTCTTTATAAATTCTTGTGGCATTCTTGCTGGTTATATAATGCCCTCAAAAAAAAGAAAAGGTCAAAAACAAGGTTCCAGAAAGCTGTTCGAGCTCTACATGCTTCTGAGAAGTAGCCCTGGTTTGTGTGGGAGTGACTTCCAAAAATGAGGAACCAGGACTTTCAGAGTAGTAGTCAGAGTTGTTGGAGGAAGAGCCTCATGGGAAGAGACAAGATGATTTAAAAAGAGTGAGTATTTAATTGAGGTAGAGCTACTCAGAGTACAGTCACTATGATTTTGAGATTTTTCATATCTCTTATTTGGTCCAATAAAGCAGAAAATTAAATTGCAGGTATTACCTCTGCCTGATTTTTGACACACTCCAAACTGCAGCTAAGGGATGCTAACTACAAAATGCTGGCATGTAATGATGTAAAATAAAGAATTCTGTAATTTGTAGACTTCTGAGAAGTTCCAGAAAATAAATCAGATGGTGTGTAACAGCGAACGTGTGCTCAAAAGAAGTGCTGAAGGAAGCAACCCTCCTAAACCACTGAAGAAACTGCGCTTTGATATCGAAGGGTCTGACGAAGCAGATGGAAGGTAGGAGCAGTTTAGAGTGTTTCTCAGTAGCCTAGCTGGTCATCAGAGCATCCAGGGTGCCAGTCTGCTCCTGACTTCCACCAATCCCTTTCCTGCCAATTTTATTTGGAAATTGTGAGGATTGCTCAAAATAAGGTATGTGATGCATCCCAAAGTTAAAAGCATCATATACATTCATGTACTGTCTACTGAAAATAATTGAAAATATCAGATGTTTAAAAGCTGATTACTTTTTTACAAAGCTATTGACAAAAGTTACTAGTTTTGATTAACATTAGATTTTAAAATGCTTACTCTTGAAAAATATTAACTACTATGTTTTATAAGAACCACTGAAAAAATATATAGGATCATAAATTTGTCACATTTATATTTTAAATGGTTTGTTTATAAACCTTTGAAATTAAAAGCTACTTATTAAAATAAGAGCATAAAATAAGTCATTGAAAGCACCATAATTATTGGAAATTTGAGTTTTCCATTTATACCTATATGTATGAAATATTTTGTATTTTTTTAATCTGCAGTAAACATCTCCCAGGGGAGTTTAAACAGAAACTGGCAGAAATGAGTAAGTACTTATCAGTTCACTTTATGTAAATGAAACAGTTGTTTACATTGCAAAAAGCCTTTTCATGTTATCAAAGAATAAATACATATAATTCCTTCAATTAGTGGACTTGCTTATGCATTTAAAATATAGTTCAATCAAGAATGCATTATATATTTGGGGTTGGCCCAGTAGCGTAGTGGTTAAGTTTGCACGCTCTGCTTCAGTGGCCTGGGGTGTGTGGGTTCGGACCTGCACACCGTTCATCAGGCCGTGCTATGGCCGCGTCCCACATACAAAATAGAGGAGGATGGGTGCAGATGTTAGCTTCCTCAAGCAAAGAGAGGAAGATTGGCAACGGATGTTAGCTCAAGGCCAATCTTCCTCCCCCCACCACAAAAAAAAGAATGTATTATTTTCCTACCAACATTTGTGGTTTAAATGTATGATACAAAGTGAAGATCATCTTTACCGTTTCTAAAATCTTTTGCGCAGGAAGACTAAGAAGTGAAACCACATCTTCAACAGCAATGGGCTGTGGTTAGAAAATATTTTAGGATAGCAGAACTATAATGAGGAACTCTTTAAAGAGTGTTGGATGTAGGGAAGGGTTTTATAGACTTAGCATATATGAACATCATCACCCTTCTGCTATTATGGAACTTTCCTAATTTGGAAGTTTTCAAACTTAATTTCAAACAAAAGTTTTCTGTTACTAGAAATCAGAATTTTGGTGAACACCAGATCATTTTCCAAGTTATATAGAGGACATAAATTTGGGATGTTAAAGCAAATGGAATTCTATCCTACGCTGCCTTGAGACTGTAAAAGATTAACCCATGTATGGTAGAGGAAAGCACAGTAAGAAAAAGATAAACGTACTAACTGCTGCTGGGTTGTCTTAGAGAGGGAGCCATGACAGTGAGCGTGACATTTCTTGATAATCTGGTCCCAGATCCATCAACAAGAACAAGAGCTGGTACTTAGAAAGAAGACAAATATTTAGCATACTGTAAGTATTAAAACTAACATTGCTGGGTCATAGGACATATCAATTAAAACAATACCAATTATAATGTGACTTTCTGGCTTTCTCTCAACTCATCTCTGTAGATACTAACTTTGAAATATCAAGTATTTAAAACAATGCTTTTGATTTTTTAAATCATTTTTTCTATGTGTATTATTTTGCAGAATACAGTTAAAATTAAATATACCAAAAGTTTAAATTTTGGGGTTATAAACGAATCTCCTTTGGAGCTACATCACCTCTTAGACTCCTATTTTAACTTTCAAATAGTTGTGGCTTTTCCTCCCGGTACATGAAAATAGCTTGTAACGAAAATCAGACCTTGAAAACACGTGGAAGCATTTGGGAACCCACAAATATGCATTTTAAAAGGAGAAGAAAGCCGTAAAATCATGTATATTTTCTTGGAGAAGAGTTTAATTGATGTAGTTGGTACATTTCCCATTAGCACTTACCTGTGCCCGTGAATTCCCTCTGCCAGACTGAAGTTCAGGGCCTTTGTGCAGCTGGAAGATTGGGAAGCAGCAGAAGTTTTAACCTGTAAGGCTAAGGAGTTCTCCAGGCTGCTCTTAACAGCTTTCCTCGAAGGATTGCATTCAGAAAAGATCATCACACGGTGCTAGCTTTCTTAGAGTGAAGGACCAGAGGGGGAGACTTAGAATTACTCTTTTCTTTCTTTTCCAAGTGTAAATTCTTTGTGCCTCTTTACGAAGAGCCCCATCCACTAAAGTCAAGTTAAGAATTTTTAAATAATTAAGAGTTCTGTTTTTGTCTGTGTTATAATTATGTACTTTTAAAAGTCCATGTCCAAATTAAATGAGCTATGAGCTGATGCCTTTGCAGTACCTACAAGGCATCTCTGAGCGCAGAGGAATCCCTAGCTTTATGAAGAGTACCACTCACTTCACCAGATCCTTCTGGGCCAGCCCAGAACTCTGCTCTGCTCAAGTGCCAAACTCAACCTCTTCATCTCTAGAACAGGATCTACAAAGTTGGGTATACCTGGAAGGGTGTAAGACCACCTTTTGGGGTACATGAAGAAAATATTAAAATGTCTATTTATTTTTACCTCATCTATTTTTAATGTCTGAGGTATGTGTGTTTTATAATTTATACACAAATGTACATATGTGCATATTTGGGAGGTACATGCCTGGAAAAAAATTTAGTGATAGGGATATATGATAAAAAATTTGGAAACCACTGAGCTCTATCAGTTTTGCCATGAGCATAACCTATATGGCAGCCTTTTGCCAACTTACCTAGTACCATCAGTGCCATTAAAAGTTCTTTATCCTTCTTCCAGCTTCTACCCGAACACGAATGCAAAAGCAGAAGATGAATGATAGCATGGATACCTCAAACAGGGAAGAAAAGTGAGGATCTCATGACCTTGCTGGGCACTGTGTTCACCTCTGGCCTCGCCATTTCTCACAGATCTGACTCTAGAACTTGTCCAGGTTCTGTTTATGGCCACATTTCTTTAGCTCTTTTTTGTGGATGTGAAGTGTGCAGATGCACGTTGAGTATTTGTACAGGCAATTCCTAAGCCACTTGCAATGTTGTAGTCAATAGAATATACATTGTTATTATACGAGATTGAAAATCTTGTATAAATCCTTCCATTTAAAAAATTGTAACAGATGTTTCCATTTCCAAAGTGTAATTGCTCTGCTTTACAAATGGTGAGGATGCCCCGGGAGTGGGGGTCCTAACAACCCATGCCTGTCTGAGTACTTTGTCTTCTCTTGTGGCATATGTGTGATGTTTGCTATTATTTTTATTAATTTATATTTATATATTTTTTTAATTTAACATGAACACCCTTAGAAAATGTGTCTTGTCTTCCAAAGGCAATTTGGCTCACCGTCCCCTATTTACCCAGATGACCCTGAACTCTTCTGCTAAAACAGATATTAGAAACTAGAAAAAAATTACTAATTTTTACATATTAGATTTTAGTTTACTAATGGAATCTGATGTACTGTGTGCTTGTTTTATAAACTTTAGCTTTTAAATACAAGCAGAAAGCAAAGTATAAACATGATATTGTCATACTACTGATACAGATTTCATACCTCAGGACTTGTAAGAATTTATTGATTCTTTTTTTCATCCAACTCATGCTTTAAAATGAGGGTTATTAATAGTACTCTTGGTTTTTGTACCATTTAAATCACTGAGTTCATAAAGTACCCATCTAGTCCTTGGAAAAAAAAGTATTTGGCTAGTGCTTTGCTGTAGAGGACCCTAACACAGTATATCCCAAGTGCACTTTCTAATGTTTCTGGGTCCTGAAGAATCAAGACACAAAGTAATTTTACTCCATAAACAGACTGTTAACTATAGGAGCCTTAATTTTTTTTTCTTCACGATTTGTTTAATTGCATCTCAGCAATTATTCTGCCCTCCTAAATTTGGGAAGGGGTGTTTTCTCTGGAATGGTGCATGTCTTCCATGTATCTTTTGAACTGGCAATTGTCTGTCTTTTATTTTTTTTAAGTCAGTATGGTCTAACACTGGCACCTTCAAAGCCACATTGTTTCTAGTCCAAAATTGCAAGTAATCAAAGGTCTTTGGGTTAGGCGTTAATGTTTCTATCTGATTTTGTGCAGAAGCTTCAAATTTAGAATAGCTACATTAGAAAAAACAGGCACTCCCCCCCCCCACCCACCCCGGCACCTAAAGGTGTATTTAAACTGTGTTGTGTGATTAACTTATTTAGAGATGGTATAATTTAAAATAGGTGGTATTTAAGGTAGCATCAACCAGCTTTTAGGAAAATCACTTTGTCTAAACTCAGAGTTCTTTTTAAAAAGAAATCTGGTATTATTTGTTAGAAAACGAAAGTTTATATTGTGCTCAGTTAAGTTTCAAACTTATTTTTTTGACAGTTATCTTGATAACAAAGGCACTAGAAAGCTTTACCCCATTTCCTCATTAATTTTTGCATGAATATCATACAAATCAGTTAGCTTTTAGATCAAGGGCTTGCCATATTTCTGGGTCTTTTGCCAGCAAGTTCACATTAGAATTAGTGCCAGAATTTTAGGAACTTCAGAGATCGTGTATTGAGATTTCTCAAATAAGGCTTCAGATATTGCTTCATTGCTTTTTTATATTGGTTAAAACTGTACATTTGAAATTGCTATGTTACTATTTTTTACAATTAATAGTTTGTCTATTTTAAAATAAATTAGTTATTAAGAGTCTTAATGGTCTGATGTGGTCTTTGTATTAAGTGTACTAATGTGCCCTGCTGTGTCTACATTCTCTCCCAGTATCTCATCCCTTCTTAGTCTTTAATGGGCTTAATATGCTGATGATTCCCAAATGTATTTCTCCAGCCCTGACCTCTTCATGGAGGTCAAAGCTTTCATAGCCAATAAAACTCTTGCTTCTTACTCCTCCCCCTTCCCAGCTTCTCAAAATACAAACCAGAATCCAACAAACAAAAATACCTTGTTTCTACCCTAGTATTTCCCCATTTTATTAAACAGTTGCTTAAGCCAAAAACCTCGTCTATTAACTCTTGTCTGGACCACTGTTAAAGTCTTCTAACTGGTCTCCATGTTCCTTCTCTTTCCTCTTTACCTTTCAATTCCATAAAGAGCAAAAGTGATCCCTTTAAAATGTAACCTGATTCCCAGTGTGACTCTTCTTGCAGTATTTACACTCCTCATGGCCTGTTCATCAGCCCCTACCTACTTCTTCATCCTCATCTCGTGCTCCTTTCTCTTACTCACTACGCTTTAGCCACAGTGACCTGTTCTCTTATAGTACAAAGCCTATCCCTACCTTGGGCTTTTATATTTGCTGTTCCTTCTCTCAGTGCTCTTCCCCCAGAATTTTGCATGGCTGGTTCCTTCCTGTCTTTCAGGGCTTAGCTCAGAGGCCTTTCTTGACCACCTTACTAAAATCCTTACTCTGTACTGTGTCAGTCTCCTTCAGAAGTGTAACAGCATTTATCACCAGACAAAATTGCCTTATTTGACTTGTCTATTGCCTATCTACCCACCCCTGCATCAGCCTGACTGGTCTTCTTTACTACTATAGCTCTAAAACCCATGTATTTCCAAGTATGTGGAAACAGGTAATATTCTCTTCCTGTTTTAAAAAACGATGTACTGAGTACCTATGATATTCCAGGCAGAGTTCTAAATGTGAGCGATACATCAATGAATAAATAAAACTGAGATCCCCATCTCTGTGGAACTTACATTCTAATTCTAGTTTTG
This sequence comes from Equus caballus, assembly GCF_041296265.1. NCBI lineage: Eukaryota > Metazoa > Chordata > Mammalia > Perissodactyla > Equidae > Equus > Equus caballus. The sequence goes on along the minus strand of NC_091700.1, from coordinate 43,036,938 downwards.
GGGAAAGAGAGCAAGCGAATAAATAAATGAATCTATAGTATGTCCAATTGTCTGAAGTACTGTGGAGAAAAACAGAGCAGGGAGGATAGGAATGCTGGCAGGGAGAGGAGTTGTCGAATTTAAAACAGGTGGTCAGGGAAAGAGTTCCTGAGGTGCTATTTGAGCAAAGCCCTGAAGGAGGTGAGGGGGTGAGCCAAACATCCACAGGGGCAAAACATCAGGAAAAGCCATGCTCGGAGGGGGGCTATGCCTGGTGTGTGTGAGGAACAATGAGCAGTCATAGTAAAATGGAGAGTTGTAAGAGGAGGACTGGGGAGCAAGTCTCTCTCTTCATCTAATACAAAGTTTATGTTAAAGGCCTTTCCTCTCAGTAGACTTTATATATATTATAAGTCCACAATCCTTTATCTGCTATTCTGAAATCCAAAAAGCTTTAAAAACCAAGTGGTTGTGTGTGTTTGGTGCCAAAGTCATATGGCATAGAGCTATTTAGAGCCTTTATCCCACTCAGTGGGAATATTCTGGATTCACTACAAAAATATTAATACATTGGTTTTGGGGCTCCAACCTAGCCCTGCTTGAGTATGATGTGTTATGTGGTATATGTACCATATTATCATACTAAACTCCAAAAAAGTGGAGGCACATCTGGTACTAAGGGTTTCAGATAAGGGATTCAGATAGGGGATTAAGTTGAAGTAATATGATTTCTCAAAACAGGGTGGACAGTGAAATTCTCTTCTTCTGGAACAGCAGCATGTCTGTTCCTGAAGGAAGAAAGGCAAATGAAGAGGTGAGAGCAGGAAAAGCAGCAGGCAGACCTCAGGGGACTGTGTTCATGTCGGATGAGGATCTTACATGAAATGTAGTCTCTTGGGTCAAGGCAAAATCAAGCAGCTTTTAAGACACTACAGTTTTTTAGTTTGGATGGTAGAAAACTGTTCACTTCTGGAGATTAATTTAGTATTCCAGTACTTAATGTTCTTTATAATAAAAGGGACAAGTTCAAATTCATATTTTTATTTCTTTTTCATTACAGCTTGCTGGTGCAAATGGTGGTTCGGAGGGGGTGGGCAGGGACCTACATACTAGTTCTATTACCATCTGGATGATTTCATAGAAACTTGCCTGTAGAAGCATATTCTTGTTCCTCATTTTTGGGCCAGTGTACACAACGTTGGGAAGGATTCATTCAGTAGAATTTTCCTTCAGTCTAAATAGATATTTTACACAACCACCTAAAATCTGGCCTCTAGAAACAGTAAATTTCTACCACATATAATAGAGCTTCTTATATGGAAATACGTTGTGGTAACGCTGTGTAATGTGTGAATGGGATTAAAACAAGCTCTTTTAATATGAAACTGGGATAGTCATCTATTTTATTTTCATAAATCCTTTTTTGTGTGCATTATTTTGGGACTATACTTATTGACATATATGATAATGACAATTTAATATGAAAGTTAAATTTATTCCACAGATCAGCATCAGTTACTTTCTGAATAGAAAACGTTATGATTTTAACTGAATTTAGTGAGAGAAAAATCAGTATAGTTTATGTTTTTATGCTTTTGCAAAGAGTGAATTCAAAATAACAGTAAGGTATGTTTCGTTTCTCTTGACAGTTCTCCGAACACATTTGTTATAATGATCGCATGGGTGAGGGCTGACAAGATAGACAAGAGCATGTAGTTTGTAGTTGCCTCCTTTTCATTATCACTGGTCAAGAATTCTCTCTCTCAATAAAATGCACCAACTTATGGTCCAGAATGACTGGCAATTTCTTCAGGTCTCAGCTAAAGAACGTTAACCTTTAGTTTTAAAAAAGCTTTAAGCAGTATCTTCACAAACCTCTATCAGCAGATGAGGATGCTACTTTATTCCTGTAAAATCTTAACCTTTCTCTGTGTAAGTAAGGATAAAATTATATTGGAAGCACTAAAACACAGGTTCTCTGTGTGAGCAGAGAGGAAATAAAAGGATAGAAAATCTGAGATGAACTTACGTAAAGGAAAGGATCCATTCATTTCTGCTGTAGTGTCGTTATGAACACATATGTTTTCTCCCACATGTCCCTAACTGAACAGCAGGGTTTCTGAGACTCTACACACACTCATCTGTTAGAAAGAAATGAAGGGAATAAAGTGTTGCTCTCCTTCACACCCGTGTCGATGGCAAACCTGTCCTCCAAGACCAGAGAGAAAGCGTGTTTTTTCAGAGATGTTTCCACTTGGCTCGTCCATCGTCTCGCCGGGTCTAAAATTAGCCCTTCCTCATTGTTTGGAGTCTCAGGTTTTAAGGGTTGATAAACCAGTGATTCTCCTCCTTGGCTCAACATCAAAATTACTTGTGGAGCTTTTACAAATGCTGAATTAGAATCTTTGAGTCTCTATTTTGTAAAAGTTTCATAGATTATTCTGTTGTACCCAGAGATAAGCAGCATTGAGCTACATAGCAGTGCAGGCCGACACATAACAAAGCTTAGAGAGGAAATCTGGAGAAAATGCACCCGGCCTTCTCCGTAACTGGGACTCTGGCAGTGTGGCTCTTGATCCGTTGTGGAGTTTGGTAAAGGGTAGTCCATTTTCATCCCTAAATAAACTTATCTGTTCCCTTTGAATGTTCCAATGTTTACACAAAATGAGTTCATATAAGAAGAAAGCATCGAGGAGCTTCAAAAGACCGGTCAGAAATAGGCAAGAAAGAGGAAGAGAAGGTTTTAGAAGACTCTGTGAAGACGTAAAGGCTTTGGTTGGTTACAGCCAGCAGAGGCGGGTGAGGAGGAAAAGTCAGAAATAAAAACGGTCCTTGTCTAACTGTGAGAATCGGTAGCTAATCCCCAGGCCTGAATGTTTCTTTGCTGGATAAAATAGCAGATCTACCAAAAAATGAAAACAAACGGTGGTATAAGGCTAACTTTTAAAATAACAACTGAAAGACTATATAGTTCCAAAAATAGGCTTCTGACTTAGCCCTAGAGCATCCAGACTCCTGTGCCTGCCAGATGAGGTCCGCAAACCCAGACACACAGAGACAAAGGATTCGAGCTGACCTCACCAATGAAGCAGCAATGCGAACAGGAATTAAGCTGTTTATGAACCATTTAGGTTTTAGGTGGGCTTTGCTGTGATACCTTATCTGAGTAACTGCTTTAAAAAACAAGCTTCTATCAAATGGATTTATGCATATGTGAGAGACATAAGGTTGACAAAGTTTTACTGCTTCATAGGGATTAAGAAAGCACACATTTGTTCTATTATCTACAAAGAAGCACTTTATTATCAAATAGTTCAGCATCAGAACAAGGTTTCTAATTCCAAAAGTGTTTTCTTTCGATAATACCCTATTGTGAAATACACAGAAGCATCAGACTCTACATCCTACATCCCGTTCCAGTTTCTCCTTTGCAGTTGGGTAACTTGTTTTGATTTCAAAAGTACAAATTTATCTCATTCTTGTTGATGGTGTCCATGAAATACAAGTATTAATTCCTTTTCAGCTACTATTTTACAAGTATACTGTGCCAGGTATACAGACCTGTTTTTAGTGACATAAAAGGCAACTACAAGAAAAACACAATCATTTTTACTCACATAGGCAAAATCTCTCAACACAAAAGCAAAGGACATTATGCAATTATGTAAGGCAGACGAGCCCAGAAATAACACTCCTTCAAAGACAGTACTTCATAGTCGATAATCCCATAGGAGAAATTAATGACTCAGAGTAAACAGAAAATTAAAATTAGCCCTTGGACCTTTGACAATTTAACTGCCAAAGCCTTTTGTGAATTCTAACGAATGCTCTAAATTAGCCACTATTTCTCAGAGTGATGGACCAGAGGAATACAAACCCCAAGAGTTATAGGCTGTTTTAAATGTGTTTTTGTTCAAGTTATTCCTTCATCCAGTATCCCACAGATAAAGCTGTTCTGGGGGCGTACTTACGATTTATAATCAATCAATTAACTGAGTGCCTACTGTATGCAAGGCACGGTGCTAGATGCTGATGAGGCGGGAGTGACCATTCCTGGCTGTCCAGGCTGTCCACGTGCTATCAGCCTGCTGAATAATGGAAGGCTTGGCCAGAAGAGCATATACTTAGACCAATGTGCCAACAGTATCCAGCTTAAGTGACTTGAAAGAGGAAAAGGTAAATATAATAAAGACGTTTTAATTTTTTTCCTTTAAGCTTAGTCCCATCTGATCAGAGTGCTGAATGCCTTCTATGTAAACTGCATTTCGGCAAATGGGGAAGACTGACCGCCATCCTCCTCTTGACAGAACGGAAGTATTCAGCCAAATGAAGCTCATCGTAAATACTACTAATTAAAGAGAAGTTATTCTCTGACTTTTGCAGAGAAAGTGGATACAGGCTAAAACTTCTTTCCTGCAGGTGAGGATCAATTTTTAAAGGCTCCCACTCTGCTTGCTTTGCTGATGAAGTTCTTCATGAGATCATGGTCCATCTCCGCAAAGCCTGCAGTCTGTGTTACCATAGTCAAATGGTTTATGCAAAACCTGAAGCAGAATTCTTCTAAATCCTAAGAACAACAAAAAAAATGTTTTAACAAATTTGTATATCCCAATGCAAGGCAACATAGCATGAAAAGTCCTAAAACACGCAGGCAAGGCAAAAGGATTTGATAGTCACGAGGAAGAAACATTGGTACGGCAATACTTAAATAGTTATAAAACTATACAGCTAATATGAATGTATGCTGGTAAAAATTTAACTCAGAGGAAAACATCCAAGTTCCTCCACACCGACCAATGCGAAGAATCTGACTTTTTTGTCCCAGCAAAAGGCACCTATGTGTATGAATTATCTTTTTCTAGTGACCGGATTTGTATTGTTCGTTCCACTTTCAGTACTGGTTAAAAGTACTATACTCCTCTTTTATATTCCCATGGAGGCTTGAATCTTCCTACCTGTAAAGAGTTTGTGAGAAGATTCAGCCATAAACAGTACTGACACTGGGAAACTGCTTCTCTGAAGTCACTCACAGGCCGCCGCTCTTTGTCCTTGACAAGATGACAGAGGATGGGATGGGCGGATGTCACAACCCACGCACACCTTCAAGAACCTTAACTGGGAAAGCGCTTTGAGGGAATCATGACTTTCTCTCTGCTAAGAACTGCAAAGACCCACATTTTCTGGCTTCCTGTAACGTACTCTGGGCCACAGAGGAATCCTGTAGTGGTTCTCTTGACTCGATATGTAAATCTGAGAATCAGAATGAAGGTGGGCGGATGCTTTTTTGGCCCCAGGGAAATGACAGCTAAAGTGAGGCCAGCCTGGGGAGACTCTGCTGTGCCTCAGACCCGGGGCCACGCTGCCATCCTGACCCAGGACAGGGTGCTGCCAGGTGGTGGTTATAAAGCTCCCTCTCTATGTCACTGAAGGTAACTTATAAAAATGATGCCCAAAATAATCTCCAAGCAATTATATATGCCCATTGCACACTATAATCTTTTCTTCTTTAGACACTTACAAATTATAGCAAATGCTGAAGATGAAAAGACAGAAAAATTAGCAATACTGATTGCTATGCCAACGTACACACAAATCCACAGTACATTTTAAGTAAAGAAACAAACTACATGAGGAAAACCTATTTATTTCATCCCTGAACACAGCTTGGGCGGGCTGCTGGGGCAGTATGACAACTCAGTCCCAGGTCAGCCCTAAGTGACAGAACAGGCAAAAGTCCACACCCCCACCTGCTATCGTAGCATGTGACATACATAAAAATGTGTTTCACTAACACATGCTGAATATACCATCAGCCATTTAAAAGTATGGGCTCTTGCTTAAATTTACAGAAATCACACGTTTGCCTACAGCACATAGAAGTGAAACAAGACAGAGATACAGCCTCTCTGCCTGAATTTGCCAGAGGAATGGAGACATTCACACCCACGCCACCCACATTAAAGCATGAATGTCTGCACTTAGGTGGTTAGGCAGGAGGAAGCCTTACAGATCTGGACAGCTTCAGTAAAACTGTTCACCAGTGGGAGAACAAAAGGACCAGGAGAAGTCATCACTTGGATCCCCCCTCCTTTACTTTTCTAGAATGGGAACTCCCATAATAATTAAAGACAGACAAGAACTGGAAACAGTTCCTGTGATTCTAAGAATTCAATAAATCTGGGCGTAGAGTGATATTTGGTTACAATGGAATTCTCTCCATATAAAACAAGGCCACCATGATTTTTCAGAAGAGTTGTACTTCTCCTTTAAATGCTACTACTTTAGAGCTTCCTGTTTAAAGTTGGGCCCTTAGTTCTGTCCTGCAATCCAACTACATTTCCCTAGTTGATTCCTTCTCTTCTCCCACGTGATTCTCGTACCTTCTCCCGTTAAACTCCAACACCTCCTCCCTCATCCTCACGCTACGCTAAGTTTACCCCCCCCTTCACTGAGAAAAGAGCACTCAGAAGAGACCCCCCCAAGCTCTGACACCATAGGCCCCGCCTGCCCACACAGATGCCTGGAGACTCCATCTTCTTTCCTGTAGCTCTGCATGAGCAGGCCAGGACCTGATCTAAGGCCAGGCCCCGCTTTTTCACTAGATCCCAGTGGCTCCCACCTCCTCAAGGACACCACTCTAGCAACTGTCCCTGCATCAGCAGCTTATTCCCCGTGACTGGATCATCTGCTCAGCCTACAAACATGCTTCAAGCTCCTTCATCTTAACAAAGTAAATATATTTTTACCTCATATGCCCCTTCAATCATCACCAGTTCTGTTTCTCTTTCTATCTTTACAGTGAAATTACCAGAAGTTGTTGTCTATATTCCCTGTCTCCAATCCCTCTGCTTCCATTCTCCAGTCAGGCTGTTACCCCCATCACTCTGTTGACACTGCTGCCCAGGTCACCCATGGCGTCCTCACCGCCAATCCCACGGTTAGTCCTCAGTGTGCACCCTGACCGAGCAGCAGCATCTGGCGTGGTGCATGACCTCTTCCTTCTGACACACTCTCCTCACCAGCTTCTAGGACACACTCTCCTGGCTTTTCTCTTCCTTCCCTGCTGGCTCCTTTGCTGGTGTCTCTTTATCTCCTTAACCTCTAAACAGTGAGTGTGCAGACTTACTCCTCACATCTGCCTGTCTCCTGTCAGGCTCACAGCTTTAAATGCACTTCTCGCCTACACTGGTGACCTTCCCCTGAACTCCAGGCTTGTTTATCTAACTTGCTTATTAAGCATTTTCATTTGGATGTTTCATAGACATCACAAACTTAACATATTCAAAATCAAATTTCTGTGTTTCCTAAAAACTGCTGCTCCTCTCGATCTTCCCTATTTCAATGAATGATCATTTCATCCTTTCAGCTGGTCAGGCCAAAAACTGTGGAGTCATCCTAAATTGTCATCTTTTTTTCCCTTATCCCACATCCAACCCATTAGCAAATCCTGTTGGCTCTACCTTCAAAATGTATTCAAAATCCAGCCACTTTTCACTATCCCCACAGCTAGTAACTTGGACCAATCCACCATGATCACTTACTGGATGATACAGCCTACCTAGCAACCCCCTCACCCTCACACTGGTCTCAACACAGCAGGCAGATTATCTCCAAATGTCAGTCACATCGTGCCTGCTCCTCTCCGCACCCTCTAATGACTCACTCATCTTAGAACTCAGATGCCTTCCACTTGCCCCTTGGGCTCTGCAGGCCCGGCCTCCCTCCACACACACCCGTCCTCATCCTCACGCACCATCTCTGACCTCACCTACTGCGCTCCTGCCGCCCTCTACTCCACGCATGCCCACCTTGCTGTCCCACATCAGCGCCTTTCCCTTGCTCCTCCCTTAGCTGCAGTGTTCTCCCCCACTTGGCTTCAGAGCTCCTTCCAGCCCCTTCAAGGCCTTTTGCTCGTTGCCTTCGCAGTGCTACCTTCCTTCCCTGTATTTCAAACGTTAACTTTCATCTCAGCCTGGCACTCCCCATGCTTCCCGACCTTTTTTCGATATCACTCATCACCATCCTACATAGTATATACTGTGTTCGTCTATTTCCTGCCCATCTCCCCTCACCAGGAAGTTCCACGGGGGCAGAGATTTTGGTCTGTTCTGTTCACATGCTATACTCTCAGTGCCCAGAAACATGCCAGGCATATACTACGCCCTCAGTGAAAATTTGCTGAATCAAGGAACAAATACTGTCAATTTGAAAAATGGGGTGGAAGGGGGCAATAGAGAATTGTTGTTAAATGTGTGGTTTTGAAATCTGTCCAATGTTTGATTGCATTCCAGCTTTATCATTTACTAGCTTATAAAGGATTTACTTAGTCTCTTTGACCTTCAGTTTTCTCATTAGTAAATTGGGACTAATAATAATAATGCCTGTATCTTATGAGGTTCTTTTGAGGATTAAACAAGATATAAACTGTGCTTTGAATAATCCCTGGTTCCTATTAATTATGTGTTAAGTGGCAGCCTAGCATGAGGAATAATAATTTGCTGAAAAAGCCCATTTCTTGTTTGATTATTAGAGTCAGCAAGTAAAAAATACTGGCCAAACCAAATTCAGTGTCCTTTCTTTATAAAAATGTTTATTTTATATTAAGAATACATACGGTGTATTTTACTTGTAGCCTACTATACTAATTTGGGAAACAACAATCAGTTGACAGGCTGTGGGAACACACAGTGCCTACACAGGCAAAGTCATACATTCATTACACAAATATTTTGTGAGCACCCACTATGTGTCAGCACCATCCAGGGCGCTCGGGACATGGCTGTGAGCAAAACAAAGTCCCTGCCATTCCTGAAGGAGCTTACTATCTAGAAAAGAGAGGGCTGGAGGGTAGCCATACAAATAATTCACATAATAAGGAATATGAAAGTCTTGGAAATAATTAAGCCCAGGTCAGAGGGGAACACCATTTGCTCCCTATCTCGTCATCTGAGGGAGCCCAGCAGAGTCCAGAGTCATCACCATGACTTTAACAAACTCCGGGAAAAGCACACAGATCTTGCTTGGCCGTGAAGCATTTTGCATGTCATAAGTGTCATTATCACCTCAATGAAAGACATTCACTATGCTTTTAAATGCCAATGTTTCATGGTGGGTAAGACTTTTGAAAATGTTAAGTGGAAAAAAATCTAACATTTAGAGAAATATACATAATGTAACCTAAGAAAAAATCAAAAGGAGCAGTTTCTTTGGTTGTGAGTCATTTCCTTCCTCTCACTTCTTGTATGTTCCACATTCTCTTTAATAAGCATATTATTATTTATATAAGCAGAAAAGAAGTTATAACCCCTTTTCCGCCCACCACCAAAATGTCCCTGTTTTTTTACCAAAGGAGAGGATATCCTTATACCAAAAGGAAGCCGACTGCAAGAAGTATGGCCTGTTTCCTAAAGATTTAGCCCTGAGACAGGTTTTCTTTCCTTTCTTTTTTATCAAAACAATACATGGTCACTGTAGAAAGTCCAGAAAAAACAAGCAAAGATAAGGAAATAAAAATCATCCATAATCCCACCATTCAAAGATGACCACTGGCTCCATTTTTGTCTTTTTCTCTATGTAGATAATGAATTTCAGTCTTTTTAAATTCAGCTATTTATATGTTCTTAAAAAATAAAAATAGGACCATAGTTTTTCAATTAGTGATATATCTTGAATAGCTGCATAATTTCATAGTATTAACATTTTGTAGTTGAAACAATGCTCTACTGTCACGTTGACTTTTTCTAATTTTTCAAAATGATAAACCATGCTGCAGGAAACGTCTTTGAAGTGAAATCTTCGTCCAAATCCATGATTACTTCCTTGAGATAAATTTCTGTAAGTGAATTCCTTACAGAATTATCTCTTTAAAGCTTTCAATACATATTATACCAAATTGCTCCCCAGAATGACTGCACCAATTTGAATTTGCCCTCTCATCCGCAGCTCGGGAGAACACCCGTTATTCTGAGCCTGTATTATTTCTAAAAATACATTCCTCAGATGGATGGGGGAAAATTACACCTTGTTTTCATTTGTCCATAAATCCATTTGTTCTTTGGTCCACTTCCTTCAAAACCAAACTGCTCATATTTTTTTGTTTTTTAAGAACCATACATTAACAATGGTAAACTTGCTTCATTATATGTTGCAAATATTTTCCCAGTGTATCATTTACTTTCTAATTTTTTCTGTGCTATTTTTGATGTATAAACGTTTCTTATCTTTTTGAAATCAGATCTATCACTCCTTTCCTTTACGGTTTCTGCCTTTGGGGTCCACCCTAACATGATATAAATATTCACTTATATTTTTTCTGGTATTTTAGTTACTTTGTTTACATTAAATCTTTAATCTCCCTGGAGTTTATTTTCGTTTAAAATACACAGGACACAGCCAACTTGACTTTTCCCAGAAGGCCAGCTAGTTGAGCGAGTGCTTTTCTTACCTGAGCGTCATACTTCACAGCAGCTGAAAGCAGAGCGATGGCATTCTCCTCACAGATTCCTTGCTTGATAGTTTGTTGGCAGAGCTTTTTCAAACGATTTTCTCTATAAAATGTAGCCAAATCTAGCAATCCTGGTGGAAAGAGGTGTTTATTAGGGGGAGTGACTGGAAGCATCCTTGTTTAAACTCACTCAACCCTCCAGAGATGACTGACGTTATTCTGAAGGTAATCCTTAGTGAAGGGCTGTGCACACGAAGACGTACGCTGCTTACACTCTGAGTGTGTGGCTCTACCTGAGGACATAGCTGAAGTGAGCAGATACAAGACACAAACAAGCAGCAGCGGACAAACAGGAGCACGGTAAAAATAGCTTTAATGTTTTTCCTAGAAACGCTCCTCGAATTCTCTCTCTCCCCGCATCATCAATATCCTCCCCTGGGTCATTTCCATCAGCATTTGCACACATTGCACCTACTCAGACCTTTCCTGGACACCCATTTCTCTGCTTCCCTCGAGAGCAAACCTCCTGGGGAGAGTAGTCTCTATTTGCTACCTCTACTTTCTCACCTCAAGCCATTCCGAGCAGAAACCCATCCCCTCCACTCCCTGACATCACATGTGATCGTCACGAATGGTTCCATGGTGCCAAATCTCAGGGGCTGGTCTCTGGGTCCAGCTTACCCGACGTTTACACAGCATCTGATGTGGCTGATGACACGCCCTTCTTGACACACTGTGTTCCTTGCTTGTGTTTTCGTCTTATAATTAGTTACTCTTCAGTTCCCCTGGCTGGATCCTTTTCCGTGATTTCCAAACGTCTGAGTGCCCCAGGGTTCAATCCTCAGATTCTTATTTCACTTATTCCCCTCACTAATCTCCAGCCCCATGGCTTTAAATACTATCTATAAATACTGATGATTTCCGTTATATTATCTGTCATCTACTGTCAAATAATTCCACATAGAGTGACATACATGTGTAAGTGAATTTTAACCTACCCCTACGAAGTACTGTGAAACACTAAGAAATACTATGAAGTGCTCTAACCAGGAAGGGTCGGTTAGCATTTGAAAGGCCCTGGTCAGGGGCTTTAGGTATGGCTACCTAAATTTTCACTAGAGGATTTGCTAATTAGCATAGAGAATGCTAGAAATACTCTGTCACTGCGATATGAGTGGTGTTCAGGATACATGGCTTGGCTAGAAATACGGTGAGGGCCCTCTTGCCCTTGTGTGAAGGGGTTCCAGCATTGTGAGCCCAGAGGTCCTACACCACACAGTCAGAGCAGGACATTCGCCAGGGCTACATTCAGTCCTGGGGTGCCACCTGACCAAAAGGTTAGCTGAATCCTGCCCCCAGAAAACTGTCACATCCACTTCAAGCCAACCTTTGATGCAAGGAACTTCACAGAGGGCCGCATTTCATCAGTCTGACAACATTAACTGTTTCTGCACCTATCTGCTAATAAGTTTTTTATATGCGGTAGAATGTGGTTGGAAAATTGCTTTCACTGTAACGTGACAAATATCAAAATTACAGAAGACAGGCCTATGGCCCATCAGAAGATATTGAAATCTTCTGAAATCTTGAGAGTTGTGAATGGCTTGATTGTTTCCGGTTGGTTCTCAACACTCCCAAATTCACATCAACAGTCCCACACACTCCCAGCCTTCAGAATCATGTCTCCATAGACCCCACGTGCTGTCCTAAGAGAGGCCCCTGCCCTGAGCCCCTGCTCAAGAGAGCCCAGCTCTGAGCCTCCTCCAGGCACAGCCCTGACCACAAGGTGGCCAAGGAGCCATGTGCCACTCCTAGACCACAATTTAGGTACCTGGGACACTGAGGCCACATATGTGGGCATTTCCTCCCCTACAGACCACACCACCAATGTGCAGATGCCCAGTCCCAAGTGGTGGCCATGGCTGGGCTGGGTGGGGCTTGGACATGCAGGCTGGCAGGCCCACACACCCCTTGTGATGCAGGATGTAGCTGGTGGTGGGTAAAGAAAGATGCCATGTAGGAAGCTGGGGGCCAGGGGCCTGTCCTTCCTGTGCCACTGCTCCAGCACAGAACTCCAAGGAGTCCTAAACTCTATTATTTTCTTATTTTTTTGAAGAAGATTAGCCCTGAGCTAACATCTACTGCCAATCCTCCTCTTTTTGCTGAGGAAGGCTGGCCCTGAGCTAATATCTGTGCCCATCTTCCTCTACTTTACATGTGGGACGCCTGCCACAGCATGGCTTACCAAGCAGTGCCCTGTCCACACCTGGGATCCAAACCAGTGAACCCTGGGCCGCTGAAGCAGAACGTGGGAACTGAACCGCTGCACCACCGGGCTGGCCCCAGGAGTCCTAAACTCTAAATTCCCACTAAAACTCAAACCTGGCCTTTCAGTTCTCAATGAAGGTGTATTTTTCAAGGTATGAGGATTGAACATATATTATCTGAAGTTTGTTAGTTTGACATAAACAGTAGTCTCCCCTCATCCAGGGTTTCAGTTACCCACAGTCAACCTTGTTCCAAAGATAACGCTACATCATGGGGCCCACATCCCTCCTCTCACTTCCTCTCATCACGGAGGCATTGCATCACCTCACATCAGCACAAGAAGGGTGAGTGCAGTACAAGCTATTTTGAGAGAGAGACCACCTTCACATAACCTTTATAACAGTACATTATTATAATTATAATTGTTCTACTTTATTATTAGTTCTTGTTGTTAATCTCTTACTGTGCCTAGTTTATAAATTCAACTTTATCAGAGGTATGGAAATATAGGAAAAAACATCGTATACATAGGGTGTGATGCATCTGTGATTTCAGGCATCCACTAGGGGGTCTTGGAACGTATCCCTTGGGAGTGAGGGGGACTGCTGTAACTTTTAATTTTAGACATATGGTACATAGACCTCCAGTTGGACGCTTGTCCAGGGCCCTGCAAAGGTTAGGGGTGGGCCTATAAAAAAACCGCTATGCCATGTCTAATAAGCAGCTCAAACGCCTCTGACTTTTCAAACTCAAGAGCAAAACCTGTTGCTCTCCATCCTCCTCATCTCAGTGAATGGTGCTTCCATTAACCCTGCTACTCAGGCCAAACACCTCAGAGAAGTCGCCCTTCTCGCTCTCTCACACCCACATTCCATCCATGGACCAATCCCATCAGTTCCATCTTTAAAGTACAGCCAGAGCCTGGTCTCTTTTCAACACCTCCACTGCCACACCACCCTAACCTGGGTACCATCACCTTACACCTGAACAGTTACAATTACTGATCTTTGAAAAACAAATCACATCACTCTCGTAGAAGCTGCCAGTTGCCTCCCCCTCTCTCCCATATACACACACATCCATTCTCCCTTTCTTTCAAAGTCGCAGACTATTTGGCTGAGCCCTGGCCATCTGGAAATGAGTGCACTTTACCCAGCCTCCCATGCAGCTGGGTCATGGCCTTGGTCAGCTCTGGTCCATGGTTCGAAATAAATGGAACTTTCAGGACTTTTCCTTAAGAGACATTGGGATTTGCCCTTTGCCCCTTTGTCATTGTCCTTTCCTCCATCCTGCTGCCTGTAATGCAAATCCACTCCTGGGCCATGAGTGCAGGGGCCACATGTAGGAATGCCCTGCACTGTATCTCTGTGTGAGAGGGAAAGCAACTATCTTATTTAAGCTACTTTCGTTTTCATTTTACTATTAGAGTTAAAGCAAATCCTAAATAGCACAACCACGCTTACAGCCTTCCAAGGCTTTCCATCACACCAAGAATAAAACTCAAGCTCTTCCCCACGGCCCCCAAGGTTATGCATGATCTTGCCCAGCTCCAACTGTCTGACCTCAATTCCTGCCACTATCAGTCTCGCTCAGTCCATTCCAACCGCTCTGGCCTTCTTCCTCTTCCGCCACATGCTCATTGTGTCTCTTCTCAGACCCTCGCACTTACTGTTTCCCCTCTGAGAATGCTCTTCCCCTGGGTATCGGCCTGGTTGCTCCCTCGGGCCTCCCCCGGGGTCTCTGCTCAATGCACTTCCAGACAGCGGCCTCCCGTGACCCTCCCAAATGACCGCTGTGCTTATTCGTTTCAAATTGCTCTCCCTCATCTGAACACAAGCTCCCCAGGGCCTGGGACTCGATCTGTCTCATTCACAGACACTGAGACGAGCTGCAGCACACGGTGGGCGAGGACACTAAAACATTTGTGGAAGGAAACTACAAAACTTCCGAAATCAGATTTTTGTTCACCTGGGGAAAATTAAATGCTGATTTGGTAAAAGTGTAACTGGATTTATACATGTCAAATAAATGTTTAATTTAAAAATTTGGGGGTTGAACTCTTTCTCTAGTTCCTTAGAGAAGTAATTCCTTACTTCTTCTGTACCATCAGCCAACAACATTGCTGACAGCTGTGAACTGAAATTTAGTATGTTTCTGACTCTGGGCCCATTGGACGCCCAGGGTTGCTCTTCTGCTGTCACTAAGCCTGTGGTGCAGGGAACGCCCCTCACTCGCTTCAAGACAGAAGGCACCAGATAGCAGTGGGCTGTCCAAAGCCAACTGGGAGGGAGACGAATGCTTTTGGAGACCAGCAGGGCCTATTATTATGTGCATTTTATCTTTTTTACAACACAAACATCTTGCAAATAAAAAGTCACGTGCAGTAGCTACATGTAGCAATTAAGGAAGAATGTCACCCACTCCACAGTGGTGACAGTTTGCTAATTCATCCATCTGTCATTTTACCCATCCAGTCAACCTCTGCATAACAATAAGGAAAAAGGTTTGGGGTCAACACACAAAAAGAGAACTACTTCAGTGATTACCCTCAGAGCTACCTCCTTTCAGGCTCTACAGAAACCACCCTGGCAGTTCCCCAGCACATGCCAGTCTCAGGGTGAAGTCTGGCGGCAATTACCTACTGCCTCCTCAGGGGAAAGGCTGATGCTGTCTGTGTACAGGTATTCCAGGAAGGCCCGGTAGACAGGATAGGAAAATTCACTCATTTCTACAATATCATCCTCATGGTCTTCCAATGAAGAACGAAAATGCTCACACCTGAAGGAAGAAAGAAGCAGATCAGGTCCTAGCTTCTGGGCAAGGGCAGATGACTTTCCCGAGGAGATGTCCTCACTGGGCTCAAAGGGGAAAAAATCAGCAAGAAGGAAGAAAAACCGAGCTCCACACAATTCCCTCCGAACTGCACACCTTCACGCCCTCGCCCTGGCCCCTGGCTTCCTCTACGTTTTCAAATCACCATTTATTCAACAAGCCTGCAAACCTGCTGGGTGGAGACAGTGCCGGACTCCGGGCCTCGTCCCCACACCATGTGGGCCAAGCAGCATTTATAGAAAGCAGGTGGGTTTATTTTTATAAACTCTGAGTGATTTCGTTTCTTCACCTCCTGTTATGGGTTGAATCGTGTCCCCCAAAATTCATATGCTGAAGCCCTAACCTCAAAACAGTGTTTGGAGAAAGGGTCTTTACAGAGGTCACCAAGTTAAAATGAAGTGATTGGGGTGGGCCCTAATGCAATATGATTGCGGTCCTTATAAAAAGGGGAATTTGGAGAGAGACTCACACACACACACAGAACACCACGTGAAGATTAGAGTTACGCTGCCACAAGCCAAGGAACATCAAAGACTGCCAGCACAGCACCAGGAGCTAAGAGAGAGGCATCGAACAGATTCTCCCTCGCAGCCCTCAGAAGGACCCACCCTGCCATCACCTTAATCTTGGACTTCTGGCTTCCAGAACTGAGAGAGTAAGTTTCTGCTGTTGAGGCCACCTAGTCTGTAGTGCCCTGTTACAGCAGCCCCACAAACCAATACACCTCTCCCCGCTTTGATGAAGGTTTACGGGCTATCGGAAAAGTGAACAAATGCTGCATAGCCTGACCTTACTAAGAGGTCAACTGGAGACTAAGATGCCATAAGGAGTTTGTGCTTCGATGCAGTAGGATTTAAACATCTGTTACACAACAACATAATGATTTTCAAAATCATCATGCTAAGAGAAAGAAGTGAGGCACGAAAGCGTACATACTGAATAATTCCATTTACATAAACTTCTAGAAAATGCTAACTAATCTGTAGGGACAGAAAGATGATTAGTGGTTGCCCCAGAGCTGAGGAATGAAGGACCTGTGAGGGGTGATGGAAACATTCTCTATCTTGATTTGGACAGTGGTTTCAGAGGCATATGCATAGGACAAAGCTCCTCAAACTGCACACTTTAAATGGATGCAGCTCATCGCTCAAAAATTATACATCAATAAATTTGATTTTTAAAATCCCTGTGTTAACTTCACCCCAGACCTTGTTGCTCTAGAAAAGCCTTATGTGCTCTTTTTCAAGCAGCTAAAAGTTCAGTATCCCACAGCTGGTTAAGGAGAGTGACTGTCCTGGGCGGAGCTCAGTTCCTAGGGAGGGAGTTCACTCCACGTGGTGCTCCACACACAGTGCATGCTCGCCAAGTGTTAGCTGGCGGCTGTCTAACTCCAGGGTGACATACCATCTGTGCCGTCTCTGCGGATGCCTAGAGCACGTACAGCCTGAACCACACCCCCAGCACCCATCGCATACGGCCTCCCTGAATTCTTGTTTCATGCCAAATGTGTTGCCCCCACTGCACAGTATCCTTGTGACGGCCATAACAGCCTTACTGTTTTTCACAATTACTGAAGTGCCTAGCACTAAGAAAACAGCAAATGTATTTATTTCAAGTCTCAAAATAAATGATTCCTTACCTAATTTTGAGAAGGACTTTATGTGCATAAATGTACTTTCCATCCACCAGAAATTTCAGGTCTGCGGTGTTGGGGTTGTCGAATTCCCTCTTCAGTGACTCAGCCACTGTGAGGTGGTCATCAGGTTCTAAGAGAGAAACACCCATGTGTCTAGAGTTAACTACAGACACAACGAAAAGGCAGGCTGGAGGACAGCATCGCTCTGTTGACACTCAGGAAAACCCAATCCCCTGAAATAACTGAGCAATGCTTTTTTCCCCTAAATATAGGGTCGCACCTCTGTAATCATCAAGGATGAGAGTCTCATACACGCCTGCTCGTAACTCTGGCAAAACAACAAGGAAAAGTCCCAAACCAGCTCACTAAATGAAATTTTTAAATGTCTGAGTAAACATATGAGCTAAAAATAAAAGATACAGTTTCCCAGTCAAATTAAAAAACAGTCAAATAAAATTACTTTTCCTTTAGTATGTTGTGTCAGTTTCTGATACTTTCGAGAAAAATTAATCAACTAGTTCCCTTTCATGGGAGCCCATTAGACGGAAATAAATTATATGATACTGCACTTAACAATGTCCTTACTATCAAAACAAAAGCACCAGAGTTTTCTTCCTAGTTTTCAGTCCATCACGCAGATGGACAGCAGTCAGCTCACCCACGGTGAGGAGGCGCCACGAGACGGCGGGAGAGGCGAAGCAGGCGAACACGTCGTCCGTGCAGGAGAAGTGCGTGAGGTGCGGCAGCACCACCGACTGGCCCCGGCACTGGCCCCACATGTACACGTGCCCTCCCTGGGTCTTGGCAGCAGACGTGTGCGTAGAGTGGCAGGCTGCGATCTCTATAATTCTAAGTTCACAAACAAGTACCACGTACACACGGTAAACGAAAGAAGAAATCAGTTGATATTTTCCTTCCCTTAGATTTAACTGATTTAAAAAAACATGACTTATACACCCAATCTCCTAAATTTCCAGGCACCTAACAGTTATTCACATTTAAGCTATACTTCAATGGCACTTAGAACTCATGAAGATCTTCTTGTTACCACTTCTAGCCAGCAGGCCTACAAAAATACACACCATCTCGTTTTGAAATTCAAGTACAATCCAAAGGAGTAAAAACAAAACAAAACAAAAGGCGACTTAATTCTTTTCTTAAAACACTACTTATTGAGTAAATAATAAAGACTTGGGCCATCTTGACCCAAGGTCAATAAATATTCTCACCAAAACGTCATCAATTTTAGGGTTAAGTGGTGCATGCTGTGGGTCACCCCAACTCATACCGCAAACAGTCAATTCAATAGTTCTGACTCACTGGACTGCGTCCTCTGGAGCCCAAGCGCGTTTTCTGGGATCAACATATGTTAGACGCTAGTGCAGTAGGTTCATGATTGCCAGAGAAATAGTTCTCAGAATACCTCCTAATGGAAAACATTGTTTTTGTCGATTTGGAAATATTTACTTTGCTCAAAGAACAAGCCAATAAGTCACCATACAGATTCAAAGAAGACAGTAAACTATTTTACCCCAAGTGAGGTCGTCATCTGGATTAGCAATGGTATCATACAAATAATAGATTCTTTGTAATTTCTCCCATCTGCCACAACCTTAGGTCAGGCACACCCCATATCTGGATCAATCTAACAGGCTCCTGGGTCTCACTGCCTTAGACTCTCTCCGCTGAACAAAATCGCACAATGTTGGCAGGTTAAGAATCCTCTAGAAACACCATTCTCATCACTACTTTCAAACGTTCAGTGACTTCCCACAAGATAAAATCCAGACACATGACATTAAGGTCTTTCATAATTTCACCTCCACCTATGTCTGGCCATCTTTCAAATCACTATTGCCCACACACCCTTTGTTCCAACAAAAAGAAGCACCCACTGCCCCCCAATGTATTTAGTCACACAGTCCTTGTTCAGGAGTGTTCTTTCCTTTTTCTCTGCGTTAGAAATCCTACCCACCTTTGAAGGCCCAGTTCAAACAGTCCCAAGGTAAGAGGTCTCTTGCTCATCTGAGCTCTTGCAGCAATTCCTGTCCATACCACTCCAGCCTCGCTTTGTTTTCTTTTCAGGTGCACATGTCTTACCTATTCAGCTAGATTACAAGTTCCTGGCAAGCCAAATTTCTTAGTTCTCTCTCCCTAAGCACTCAATACGGTGTCTTACTAAATGAAAGTTATAGATCATTTTATTGACTAGTTGGGAAAGATTGAACAACAAAGAGCAACTGAGGGTTGGGTAAGACCTCATTGACCAAGGCTAGCAACTGAAGGGTAGAGACATTCCTCCACTGCCATATTAATTAGCTGGTTCCCAATCAAGGAGGGAGGATGGTCATCATAAAACTTGGAGATTGCCATGGTGGCTTGCCTGAGAAGGCTGAGACATACTGTTTTCATGTGCAGTCCAAGTAATTTCACTCATTTATTAGAGGACAGCTCTCAGCTCTTGAAAACAATCCAAGAGAGTTAGAGGAAAAAAGCCTATGATGTTCCCTACTGGAGAGCCTGGACGATGGAGCTAAGTTCGAATCTACACACCAGGCTGTGTGATTGTGGGAACCTCTGGGAGTCTCGGTTTCATCACACTGCAAGGCTAATATGTGAGAATCAAATATCAAATGATAAACTGTGAAACACCAAGCACAAGGTCTGGCATACAAATAGTACTGTAACAACAGAGGTTTCTTATTATTACTCCTACTACTCAGCATTTTAAGTGACAAAGCTTCTCAGATGTAGAGACTGCATATTTCTAATGATGCAGTCAGGTGAGTAAGGCCTGTCCTATTTACGTGATCAGGTCAGTCAAATTGGCTCAAACCTCTAATATAGCGCTTGACAAAAGAACCTCACTCACATGGCGAAATGACCAATACTATTTGGCTTCTCAACAAGCATATTCTTTTCAACAAACAGAGAAAAAGGGGGAAGGAAACAGAATAAATATATTTATTCAAAGAAAAGCGCATCTACGGTTACCATGTTACACCCAAACATGAAGGTGGAGAGACAATTCAGTGCAGATGGTTGGTGCAGTGGGCAGGACTTGGGCTGGGAGTCAGAGAATAGCCTGTAGAGGCCGAGTTACTGAAACTCTAATAATCCACTTTATCATCTAAAAAAAAAGAAAAAAGGTGGAGGGAGCAGAATACAAGCGAGCAGTCACCTCACAGGCTTGTGGTGAAGAACAAATGAAACAGGCTACACAGCTCAGTGCACACTCAAAATGGGCCCCTTCCCATGACCAGCAGTGTTTAACAGCTGCTGCAGGAACCGTGGGGCCCCCCGAGGAGCTCACAATTTACCCAAAGACAGAAGTCGTGTATCTGTGAAACTGCACACAATTCCCAAATAACATCGTAGTGCGGCATGGACCACACGCGCTCCGGTGAGAAGGGAAAATGCCGGGACTCCACAGGGAGCATTTAAAGCAAAGGGAGGTCAGCTGGGCCGCAGGGGCCTTGGATTTGTCAAAGAAATGGCATAAGAAAAAGGAGGCAGAGAGAAATACATGTGCCAATGTGTAGGCAGAGGGCGGAAAGAGCAAGACTGGAGAGGGCCCACTATTGAGAGGACCTGACTGGAACAGACAGGCAGCTCTGGGGAGCGGAGAGCAATGAGGTTTGTTAGGAACAGAGGCGTTTGTCTTAAATCCAAGACAGAAGAGTCTAGATGGGATCTGATGCGCAGACAAATGGGAAATTGCTGCGTAAACAGGGCCGTGATGTGACGAAAAAGGTGTTCTTAGAGAGATTAACCCGGCAAAAGCGCTCAAGACAGACTGACAGAGAGAAAGAACAGCCCAGGAGGCAGGCTGCGGAAGGCTGAGGAGTGTGCAGATATCACGTCCAAGCCACACTGCCAAGGAAGAATCAGGGTAATCCTTCACCCCAACGAGAGGAAGGAGAGGCGTCAAAAATGGCCCAGGACTACGAGCCGAGGCAAACACCAGCCTGGCAGTGCAGAGGGAGGGGGACGCAGTGCTGGTCTGACTGCAGGATGGGAGTTCGACAGACAGGTATCTAAGCAGTTAAGAACAAGGCCTTCTACATTTTAACCACTTCAGTTATAAAACATCTGGCATTATCTGGGGGGAGAAGAGGTTAGAACAGCTCAACACCGTTTAGATAAACATTAACAGCTCTTGCTCTTATCATATTTAATCACCTTCACAATGATCTACTAGGCAAAGACTTTTAGATTTTTTTAATAACTTCTGTGCACTTTGGGAAACCACTTAAAATGATAAGATAGCTTCCCTTTTCTCTGATAATGTTCTATGAAAAATGTAATTGACTGGAACACAACAGTGTCCTTCTACGTTAAACTACTCACCATCAGAAAATCAAAATAAATTTAATTCCTACATTCACTTCTGAAATGTGTATTATTCGCCTCCATGAAAAGGGAGCAGGCTTTGCCATTACAGGAGGTAGAAACATTGCTTCCTGGAGAATGGTGGAACAGATACAGCCAAGGGGTTAGGATGCAGAATGCTGTGGAACGCTGGTCTTCCCTAAGCACAGCCTTGTGACATTTGCCTGGAACACCCAGCGCCACATGGGAAGTCAGGGGTGGGGCACGGGCTGGGCTGACCACAGCAGCTGCTACAGGAAGGAGAGTGGAGAAAGTTTAGAGGGAACTTTCAGGTCTGGGCTTGGGACCCAAGCAACTGCCAAGGCACCCTGCCTTTGCCTAAGGTCATCTGTTCTTAAATCTGATTCATACCAAGAAGCAAAGTTGGAAGCTCAGATTTTTCAGTCTTATATGCAACGGACAATGACTTTAAACAGCTAACCTTTACTGTCAGGATGTCTGGCATATTTCACTTTATTTTGCAGCCATTTGTAATGGAAAACAATTACTATACACTCATAATAAATAAGTTTTATGTCACCTCAACGAATGATCTACAGCAACCACATAGCTTAATGACTGAAGTACTAGAAAGGAAAAAGCAGAGACTCAGAAAGAATAGAAAACAGAAAACGAGGAGAGGAAAAAGGTCATTTGTGAGGGAGAAGAATAATGAAGAAATAGTGATAAAAAGATCAAGAGCAGTGATTCCCAATCCTGGTTTTGTAAGAGGCCAAAATATTACCAATTATCTCAAAAAGTCACAAAAATTCAAGGCAAAGTTAGTTTTAAATCAACTTAATTTAAAATGCGCTTTCATGGAACTTTAAGAACAAAGACACAAATGTTATCAAAGTATTGAAACTTCAGAAAGAGTGGGAATGACTGGAGTAGAAAGAGAATCATTTAATTATTAAAATCACTTTTATGTGAACATAAACTGCTAATTAATGTTAACATTCTTCATCATACATAGACCTCTGTGGGAAAAAATCTTAAAAGATTTTGCTTGGTTTGTTGTTGGAGCAAAGGATCCAATGTAGACAGATTTTTTCCTTTCCACTTCTGTGAACAGCGAAGTAAGACTTGATGATCCACCCCACCCTAAATGCAATCTGTTGTTTCTAATTAGTCAAGCTTCCCCATAATGGGCCCCAAAAGAGTCAGAAGTTCCTGAGAGATAAGTCACAACGTATCTGCAAAGTTTCAGTCATTGAAAAGGGTGGGCAGGTGCTGGACAAGCCCCAGCAGACTTATAAATTCCTCCCTCGGCACACTCGTGTGATCGCGAGCCCGCATTTTCAGAAAGTGCCAGGTGAAACTCAAGCATGGGAAACGGAGAAAAGCAAAAATATCTCATTCAAAACATCCACCCACGATTTCTGTAGCCAAAATAAAGTGTACGTGGACAACAGCAAGTATGCAAAACTGTGGCTACTTCCACTTTGTTTACATGTAGAATTCAAAAATTTAAGAAAGTTAAGAAATTTGTTCAAAAAAAATTAAAAGTTTTGAAACTTTTTTAAAAAATTAGAAGTGTTTTAAAAAGATGGAAAAGCAACAGGTAACTCTCCAGTACCAGGTAAGGAACTTGGCACTAACATAACTTCCACGCCCTGCTTCTCTGCCTCCTTTTCTTTCTCCCAACAAGCTGCCCTGCGGTCCGCTGTCCCAGCACCACTAGAGGCAGAAGACCTGGGCCTCACTCTGGGACTATCAGGGACCAGCAGCACAACGTGGTCCCTCGTGGGCCACAAGTCACTGGTGAGCAGATGGCAGCGGATTCTGTGAGTCCGGGAACAGATGAGTTAAAGTGTATGTCAAGTATGGCAGCACATAAAAATGGTAAAGTGCTGTACAAATATGTTGTTTTTATTTCCATGTTACCTTTATTTGATCCTTTAACACTTTATTGTTTTGTCTAAATACTAAATGTCCCTACTGGCTGGATTTGCTAAACTGAGGCATTTTTGTGATTATTCAAGGCCTCAAGACCATCCCTTCTCTTTTGACTGGGTAGTTCTGAACTACCTTTTAATGCAAATGACATGGCTACCAGCATCCAGTGCCTGCCCCCCAGGGCCTGATCTCCATTCTCTCTCCTCTTCCCCAGTTCCTAAGGGGTCCAGGGTCTTATTCTAAGATTTTGGGGAAAAAACAAAATCTGTTTAACCCATTTAACATAGCTTAATAAGATCAGCCAGGTTTACAATACTCAAATGAACATAAGGGGAGTTGAATCTCCCTTTACCTATTTATCCATGTATTTATTTTTAAATCAGATATAAGAAAAATTAATATGTAAAATAAAAATGAAAACAGCAGTATTAATTTCTACAATGATTATAACTCTGGTTTAAAAGAAAAGATAGTGAAATGTTTTTGTTCTATACTACCGTGTCAAGAAATGAAGAGTGAAAAGGCAGTGATATGGCTGTGTTTGAGAAATTCAAAAGGCCTTCAAAACCAGTAGGATAACTTGAGAAAAAATTCTAGCTATGCTAATTACTTAAAACAACCTTTCGAACAAGTGCACAAAACTGAGTCTTAATTTTCCAACCATTTTACCCTCCTTCACAGTGATAGCTTGGGAGTGGAAGTAATGAAACCATCTTATCCTTCTCAACTGGCAAATTTTATAAGTAGCCAAGTGAATGGACTTACATCTCATTTGAGTTACTTTCATCTTTCTAAGCCACAGAAGATAGACCTCAAATGTTATCAACTTCCCCTTAAAAACGTAAAGCAGAAAAGAATGAGAAGGGGGAGAAAAGGTCATTTGGGAGGGAGAAGAATAATGTAGAGTAGCTGTTGGGGGTTTAGTCATTGTAGTCTGTGCAGAGTAGCTACTGGAGGTACAGATCAAACAGGGGTAAGTGAAAATAGAATATTTAACAGACAGACCGTCAACCTCCCCAACAACTCAGAAGCCAGTTTTAGAAAGCAATGAATGCTCTCGTTAAGGAATATTCTAACACTACCAATAAGTTCCCCGCAATTCCATACCATGTCTAAGTTTTGTTCAATCACTAGAGAACACTGAAGTTATTTAGAAGAAACACATATTACCTGTCCTTTTCCACAATGATAGGAGTAGGATAGGGCTGGTTACTTTTATTGCCGGTGCCCAACTGGCCATAAGAATTTGCACCCCAGACATACACTTGGCCTTCATCTGTTAATACTAATGTGTGTGCGTAGCCACAGGCAGCCTGGAAAGAGAAAAACCAAATCTACGCAGGTCTGCAAATAAAAGGGAATATGCTTTCACAAGATAAGAATCAAAAATGAAAAAAAGGAAGAGGCAGCCGGCACAGAGAAGTAAGCATTAAGGGAACCAATACCCCTCCAGGACTAGCTTAGCCCTGTGTGTGGCCAAAACCTCAGGAAGATCAACATGAGTCCTTTAGTGACACGAGTCCAGTTTATTCGGCTTTAATATGGCATTCATTAGGCTCACGGAGATCAAGGGGTAGAAAGTGAAGAAGAAATAGACACTTATTTTTTAATAATGTTCTTTTTTTATTATAAAAGTAAAGCATGTTCGATGTGAAAAAATATAGAAAGTAGAAACATGAAAGTAATGTCAAGATCAGGGGTTTTTTGCCCATTTATATATAAATATAGAGATAGGCACTGATAGCTTTTTTAATGATAATTTTGCATAAGCAGTTCTGAATCTTTCTTTTTAATTTTTTTTTTTTTTTGGAGGAAGATTAGCCCTGAGCTAACATCTGCCACCAATCCTCCTCTTTTTTGCAGAGGAAGACTGGCCCTGAGCGAACATCCGTGCCCATCTTCCTCTACTTTATATGTGGGATGCCTGCCACACCCGGGATCCAAACCAGTGAACGACAGGCCGCCGAAGTGGAACATGTGAACTTAACCGCTGTGCCACTCAGCAAGCCCCTCTGAATCTTTCTTTTTAACTTAATATTACATATAGCACTATTCCCCAGATCATTAGAAATCCTTACTAGACATCATTTTCATTCATATAGATTTAGTATAATTTATTTAACCATTAATTTATTGTTTGATTAAATTATGCTAATCTACTTTTTATTAAAGTCATCA
This sequence comes from Equus caballus, assembly GCF_041296265.1. NCBI lineage: Eukaryota > Metazoa > Chordata > Mammalia > Perissodactyla > Equidae > Equus > Equus caballus. Next base: position 43,011,331 of record NC_091700.1, on the reverse strand, counting down.
ATTTTTTCTTTTCTTTTCTTTTCTTTTTTTGCTATATCTCCTCCATCAATTCTGTAAGTAACTTTCTCTTTGGTTCCTTAGGATAATTTCCTGGGAGTAGAATTGCAGATCAAAGGGTATGAATATTTTTAAGGCTCTTGAGATGCACGGCCAAAGTTTCCTTGGGAAAGATTACAACAATTTACATTCCAACAGCTCTGTATGAGAGTGCCCTGGAAACAGAAATTTTCTAATAATCAGCTACAACTTAATTCAGGGAAAGGGGGCTTTAACCTCTACATCAATGACGACATTCAAGCAGCTAAACCTTTCACCCTGCTAAGAACACTGTGTTTTTAATACATTGGTATCTTTGCCACTGAAGACTTCATTGCAGGCACACATAAACCAACAGTAGACGTACCCGCTGGACACGGATGCCTTGCAAAGCTGCCACTCTACAGGGGGTTGGCTGGTTGCCACTGCCGCCAAGTCCGAGCTGCCCATTTCCACTGTAACCCCAAACATAGACCTGAGAGATAATGAGAGAGGCAATGCCCATGAAGGATGAAGAGCAATCACATTCTCTTTTATGAGAAACATGCCATGTTGGTAAGGTGGTTAAGGCAAACAGGTTTTTTAAAGCAACTTAAGAAATAACTTTCTTACCTCCCCAGTGTCCACTACCGCCATTGAGCACATCTGCCCACAAGCTATGTTCACAACTACTTTATTCTGTAAGCAGCCAGTGACTCTTCGAGGGATCGGCTGATTAGCTGTTGATCCAGATCCTACCTGCCCAGAGTTATTATAACCCCAGGCAAACACCTTTTTGAAAGAAAAGATCAATAAATGAAACACGTTAATTTACAAAGTGTCTCAACTGGACACTAACATGTTCTTATGGTACCTCCTCTTTACTCCTCAAAGTGCTTGATATCCATAAATTCTCACAACACAGGCAGAGAAGTTTTTGTAAAATTCATTCTTACAAAATGATTAATATATAAAATTGTTATTGGCGTTATCTACACAAACAGCAATAATTATTATCAAATATCATATAATACTTATAAAAATATCTACTTTGCCTCAGCCATATTTTCTAGCATTTTGGAATTTTTCTTTTTGCAAATAACCCCCTTCAGTGTAGCAATATAGAAGGAACAATAAAGCTTTTTAAATTTGCAGTTATATAAATCCTTACTACATAAAGGTACACTCATAATATAAACACCACGACTATGAGTTGCTAACAAGGATAAGACTGAATCTGAGAGAGGTGGCTATTTTAACCAAATGATCATATTTCCAAGACTGCTATAGGAATCTACATAATCTTATTGAAAAGATCAATGAGACTTATGCTGACTATTCTCACCTCTCCATCAGATGTTAGCACCAAAGAATGATAAGACCCACAGGCAACTTCAATGACTCGTTTGTTTGACAAATTAGTAGAGATATGACAGGGCACTAAACCATGATTAGTCGTCCCATTGCCCAGCTGGCTATATGCATTATGACCCCATGTAAAGACTTCTCCTTCTGAAAAATAAAAAGAAACATAACCAGCTTTCAAGACATTTACTTCATTATGTAAAAATATATATTGCACACTCCCACAAACGAGAACTAAAAATTCACATGCAAAAGCAAATCAAGGGGCTGGCCCCGTGGCCGAGTGGTTAAGTTCGCGCGCTCCGCTGCAGGCGGCCCAGTGTTTCGTCAGTTCGAATCCTGGGCGCGGACATGGCACTGCTCATCAAACCACGCTGAGGCAGCGTCCCACATGCCACAACTAGAAGGACCCACAACTAAGAATATGCAACTATGTACCTGGGGGCTTTGGGGAGAAAAAGGAAAAAAATAAAATCTTTAAAAAAAAAAAAGAAAAGCAAATCAACTTCCCTATTCCACCAAACTCATTCTATAAAAGAATATATTTGAAAAGTACAAACTACATTCTACTTCAAGGCATCAAGATGAAATTGAAGTGGATGCACTTATAATAGCTGTAAGTTAGGTTTTTGATAAACAGTAGAGAAAACGCTGCTAAAAGTAATAGAAAAAAACATTAGGTTGAAAGTCAAAGATTGTAAGGTCACTTGACTTCTCTGGGCCTTAATTTCTTGAACTATAAAATGATCACCAAGTTAATTTTTAAAATCTTTATCATATTATTTATCATGCAGTATAACACACATTCAGAAAAGTTCATAAAACATATATGCACAGTTTTATAAGTAATTATAAAGCACACACTCACGTACAGCTACCATGCAGGTCAAGAAATATAATCTTATCATCACCCCAAAAGCCCCCCACACTTACAACCTGAATTAGACAATTTAGTTTTTCCTGTTTCTGAACTTTAAATAAGTGGACTAATACAGAAACACTGCTTTCACCTGTATTTGCTACCATCTTCTCTCTTTGTGCTACATTCTCGATAATTTCTTCTGATCTATCTTCCAGTTTGTTAATTTTCTCTTTTGCTGTAACCAAACTGCTGCAAAACTTGTCCATTAAGTTTTCCATTTTGATAATTATATTGTTTATTTGGTTCTTTTTCAAGACTTCTACAATCTCTGCAGGTACCTTCAAGCTCATTTTTTTTCTTCAAACACAATAAATACAGCCATCTTATAACTGGTGTCTGACAATTCTAATATCTGATAGTTAGTCAGTTTTTGGGTTTTTTTGCTAGTGTCTTGTCTCCTTGTGTATCTGATTATCTATGATTCTGTGCTGCTAACTACCTTTGGAAAATTATTTTTCAATAGTATTATACTCCCTCGGGCCTAGGATGAAGATCCCTTCCTCTAGAAAGGATTTGTATTAACTTCTGTCATGCTCTTAAAGCACTTAAAGGTGTCCCTTTAATAAATCCAAGGCTTTAGGTTCTTGGACCACACAGTGTGATGTGAATTGGAACACAAATCTACAGTTATGACCTCTTAGGGAGAGGTTTGCTTTCTGTTTTTCTCCCTGCTTTGCTCAGAGGTAAGGAATTCTTCTTTTCAGTCCCTTAGTGATGGAAGAACTGGTTCATCCTTGTCCTGAGAGTGGAGCCCTCTGTGGTCGTAGCTCAACGTGTGAGGCCCTCACGTCATGAGTACATCAAACCACAACTCTGTTCAAGTGGATACGCAGATGCCTCAAAGGCAATTTTAGCTTCAAGTTCCCCTCTAACCTCTTAGTTCTCACTTTCTCTTAAATATGGTCTGATCATTCCTTTCTGCCTTGTCAGTGCTTTGATGCATTTACGAAAAATTTTTTAAACATTTTATTCAGAATTTTTAGTTGTTTTCAGCAAAGAAGTGGTCTGAATAATCTAGCCTATTACTGGAAACCAAAAATCCCTAAAACTTATTTTTTAAATGCAAAATAAATATACAAAAGAGTATTTATAAAATTTATTTTTAGTTTAAAGACTATTAATGAAATGAATACCCAGCTGAAGAATAACTCTGAAGTATGTTTTAATGATAATGTCTTAGTCTGAATTCATGAATAGCAATGAGAATAACTTCTGACATTACTAGTACCAACTACAGCCATTAGTCGCTGTTTAACACAAGAATCACAGACTGCTGAGGTGGAGGGCATCTTGGAATCTGGCTTTAGTTTCTCAGTTCATAGATCAGAAATCTCAAATTCAAAAAGTCCAGAGTAAGTTCAGTGTTCTAATGCAAAATAATGAGTCCTATAAAGTATAAACAAAAGGGGTTTACTGGGTTTACAGCACTGTCACTCTGACATCTAAAGTGCCAATAATTGCTAGAGTCCATCTGCCACACTATCTTAGCCTGATATTTAGATATGTTCATATTGCATGTCGTCCAAAGCACAGTCAAGTTCACAGGGCAGAGCCAGAAGTTCTTGCCCAATCAAAGAGGATGTTCTTGATTTAAGGGGTGGTCCTAGTGTCGTTTCTCAACAAATAACGACGCAAGGGCCAAAATTCGACACTGTGTTCCTAGTTACCTGATGTGGCAAGGACAACATGTGGACCACTCCCATAGCTGAGACAGGCTACTTTTTTGCCAGTTAAAGAGTCCAGTCTCCGAGGTTCAATGGTGCTCTGGACGTCACCTAATCCCAAACAGCCACAGCAGTTGGTGCCGAGCACAAAAATCTGTGGGAAAAACCCACTGTTAGTTCAAGAAATTCTGTTTCTGACAAACCCATAATTACATTCAAACAGTCAGAGTCCTCCTAAAGCAAACTGCTACATTACATAATAAGTAAGAATCTACTCTCCAAGTTTTTTTTAACATAATTTTTCAGTTCCCCCCAAATCTTCAATATAGCAAATCCATTACTGAAAATATGAGTGGCTGAATTTTTTCTTCAAAATTACCTCATCATTTACTGTGGTGTATAAAACTTCATTGCCAGCACTGCCAAAGACACAAGCCTGACGTATTAACTGCAGCTCTTCCTCAGAACAAAGGGAGAAAATTGGCCACTTTCCCACATCTAACATCTTCAAAGATGACAGAGTAGCCTGTACCGGCTGAGAAGGAAAAAATGAATACATATTGAGACTGTTAATTAAAAAACTAAATTTTCTTTGCCCCTCTCACTTCTGAAGGAGTTGGCCCTGGATTAAGGAGGAACAAGCTCTATCTACTTCTGAGAGGCCTCTCAGAGCCGTGGAAATCGCCTTTGCAGGCTCCACTGCGTCAGTACTGCTCTTACGGCAACTAAGAGCCAGAGGCCCCGGATGGAATCAGAGCTCGCCTATTAATTTTCCTCAAGGACACAGGAATCATCCAAGGCTGAACTTTGGGGAGCTGAAGGTCGAGAAAGCACTTGAAGTGTGGGCTATGTTTTAAATGTAGCTCTGGAAACTAGGCTGGTTGTAAAGGTAGGGAAAAATAATAGAGAGGCCTACTATTTCACCTGCTGCCTACATCTTAAAACAAGTCTCTGGAAAATAAAATTGCTGAAGGTGACATCAAGGAAATGGTGCAGAAGCTTCTGCTCATGGGTCAGTTCTGGCCTTCAGTTTGAGCAGCTGGTGGGTTCCCTCATCCTCCCACTCAGGTTTGGGGATCGGTAGGAAGAAACACCCAGAAAGTATTCGTTTGCTGGAGCTGCAATAACAAAGTACCACAGACCAAGTGGCTTCAACAACAGAAATTTATTTTCCCACAGTTCTGAGGCTGGAAGTTCAAAATCAAGGTATCAGCCAGTTTGGTTCCTTCTGAGGGTTGTGACAAAAAGATCTGTTTCAGGTCTCTCTCCTCAGCTTGTAGAAGGCTGTCTTCTCCCCGCGTGTTCACATCGTCTTCCCTCTATGCCTGTCTGTCTTCTTCCAAATTTCTCCTTTTTATAAGGACACTAGTCATACTAAATTAGGGCTCACCCTAAGGACCTAATCTTAGTTAAACTAATTACATCTGTAATGACCCCACTTCCAAATAAGGTCACCTGAAGTAAGGGGGTGTCTTAGTCCGTCAGGCTGCTATAACAAAATACAACAGACTGGGTGGCTTATAAACAAGTTTATGTCTCACACTTCTGGAGGCTGGAAGTCCAAGATGAAGGTGCCAGCATGGCCATGTGCTGGTGAGAGAACCCTTCCTGGTTTATAGCCAGCACCTTCTCACTGTGTCTTCACATGGTGGAAGGGGCTGGGGAGCTCTCTGAAGCCCCTTTTATAAAGCCTTTTATAAATCCCATTCATGAGGGCTCCACCTCCATGACTTAAGCACCTCCCAAAGGCCCCACCTTCTAATACCATCACCTTTGGGGTTTAGGATTTCAACATAAGAATTTTGGGGGGACACAACTAAACCCATAACAGCATACATTAAGATCATAAGCATCTGCACTCCCATAAAAGCATTCAATATGGACATTATAAAGCTGTTTTAAAGAGAGCTTTCATTTATTTGCTATACTGGAGACATTTTTACTTACGTACTTATCAACTTTCAAAAATTCAACGTCTAATCTGGGCATCAGTGGCCCACTCAAGTTGACACGTAAAATTAACTATCACACCACGTGAAGACACACAGTGAAGAAGGCCATGTGATAGTGGAAGCAGAGACTGGAGTGATCCAGCTACGAGTCCAGGAACACCAAGGGTTGCCGGGAGCCACCAGAAGCTGGCAAGAGGGAAGGAAGGCTTCTTTCCGAGAGCCTTCAGAGAGCACGGCCCGGAGGAGGCCTTCGTTTCAGACTTCTGGCCTCCCGAACTGAGAGGGGACAAATTTCTGTCGTTTTAAGCCACCCAGTTTGTGGTACTTTGTTAGCGCAGCCCTAGAAAACTACTGGAGAGGGTAAGCAGTTTGTCATTGCTAACAGCATCACCCTGAGTTAGTGGCAGAGCCTGAATCAGGGCAAGGTTCCCTGATGTCACTCAAATTCTAAGACCCTGTCCCAAGAATGATCTTGTCTACTATCTTTTGGGCTGGACCCACAGCCACTATAGAGCGAAGGACAGAATCTCACAATGTTAGCTTTTAGTCCATGCTTCTACTTTAAATTACTCACCTGCTTATATCATAAAGGAGCCTTATTTTCCATGAGGTCTTCAGTTTAATCCTTTTTCCTATTTAAGTCTATAAATTTCACAAAGAACAATGTTTGGGATATGGCATCAAATATTTAATGTAGATGTGCTAATGTGCTAGTTAAACGAGTTCCTACATATGATTTCTAATCTTCACAATTGTAGGGCATAGATTTTGCTATCCTCATTTCACATATGAGGAAACTGAGGCACGGATAGACTAAGTAATCCTCCAAGATGATTAGCTTCTAAGGTCATGAACCCAGATGTCTTTCCACACATCATCTGTTGCTGAGTAAAAAGTTCACATAAAGTTATACTACTGGTAGACCTTGTGTTTGCTGGCATTTGCAGAGCTTGGGCTGTGTTCCCAGAAAGTGCTTAATGAACAGGCAGTAATACCCACTGTGGGTTGTCTTCCACCAACAGGGCAGATGGCAATATACAATGAGAAAACAAGCAGCAATACAATGATTGATTGCTACTTCATTTTTTCCTTGCAAGCAGATTTCTGGATTTCAACCTGCCCTGCCCTTGGAAGCCTAGAATCAGGTTGTAAACACAACCAGCTCCTAAACACTCGTCTACAAATCGCTAGTTCTGAACTTTCTTCCTGGCCCACCTGTACAAAACCTACAGTACCCAGCCCATGACCCCACTGACCACTGGGATTCCAGTGTCTGCGTTTGCAAGGTCACCTGCAGTCGCACATCTGTTAAATGATGCTACTGGTCGAGAGAATGCTGGGTCTGACGCTATCACTGAAACTTTATTGAGTGTCAGATACTAAAGATACAAAAATGAGACATAATTACTCCCTTCAAGGAGCTCACAATAGAAAAGGAGTAATTACAATATAACCAAAGTACAACAGAGGGGTGAATACATTGCTGTTTAAAACCTCTGTCAGAAGGCTGGGTGCTGGAGGTTAGTCATCAAAATCCATTTTTCTAAGTCTGTGGGGGACTATCTCATAGGGAACTAATGACTTAATTTATGAAATGCGTATGTTTATACTTTTTTGAAGTAAATATTTAACATCAGTCTCAAGGAATTGAAGTATCTTTGTTAACAGAAGAAAAATACATTCTTTTATCCAGCAGAATCATGAGTGTATATAGTTGTATACATTGTATATATTACACACGTGTGTGTGTGTGTGTGTGTGTGTGTGTATCTATATATATGTATACCTTGTATATATACATTGTGTATACAATGAGTCTATATAGTATAAGGATTCACACACAGCACCCTTAGGAGCCTAAATCACACCACAGCCTCACTGCATGATGGCAGTGGTCTCTGCAGAAGGCACCCAACTACCTCTGTCCCTAACTGCTAAGTAAGGGACTGGCTGAGCAAGAGCCAAGAGTGGGCAATAGGAAAAATCTGCATGGGGAAGAAAGTACTAAGGGAATGAGAGCTTGGTAATATACATCATCAAGATCCCTTCCCAGAATTCACATCCTAGTGTGGCCCAGGTAACCCTCCTTCCTACACATAACACTACCACCGGTGAGAATTCATCACAGGCCAGCTTTCCTTCACTATTTTGCTCACGTCTAGGCTACCTCCCCCATCTTCTGCTGGCATCTGTTTGGGAAATGCAAAGTAGTGAAATTTTAATACTAGCTCAAGGGAAACATAATTAAGGAAATACAGCTCCACAAATTTAGAAATCAAAATGCATTTTTGTTATTCCTTTGAGTATGTGCTACCTGTATAACCCTGCTTCTCCACCAGTATGAAGAACCAAGTGGGTACTTAACTACACATAGTTATTAAGTTGTCACAATTCAACTTAAAATACAGCATATGGAAACAGAATTAAAATTACATGTTGGGCATGCCTAGCAAAAACATTTCTGAAAAAAAAAATTCACCAACAGCTCGCCCTTTGAGGATTTCCTGGCAGTGTAACACTTTGTATGTAATAAAGTAATTCCATTGCTAATTCTGTGAGTGTGTTTTTTTATTTTACAAAATCTGTTCCCAGAAAAATGTTAGGAATTTTTCTATTAACATTTTGTAGACTCTCAAGTTCTATACATTACTTTTGTAAACCACTTTTGGGCTTTCCCACAAAGGCTCACAAAGAAGCACTTCAAGTCGGCATGTGGTAATGCTGTGGTTCCGTTTCAGAAGCTTTGCTATCTTTGTACACCATGCTGGCTTTGCATTACATCTTTAATTAAAGATGTAAAATTATTTTCATCTTTTACTGCACTGTGACTACACTTTATTAAAAAAGAATGGAAAACAGAAAAAGGAAAGTTAATAGTGGCAGTTAATATTAAGCTGTTAACAGGGAAGAGTAGATATTTTATAAATTCATATAATTAACAGAAGATGGAAATCAATGCACACGCTAGAAGTTTGAAACTTTTAACATCAATTGGACAATAACTGGACTGAAGCTGGTTGACCATAATATTGAGATGTGATGGAAAAAAAATAAAGTAAAGAATACCTGTGATGAATTAAGAATATGTCATTTAAGATTAGCTATCTTATAATTGTTTTAAATCTCTAGGAATGGAGCAAACACTGTTCAACTCAGACCCCTGAGCAAGACAGCGTTATCTGTGAAAGAAAAGGATGGCCTGTCCTCCTCATCCAGGTCAAACATACTGTCTCTGAGAACCCTCTCTCCACCTTCAGACGACATCCATATTCCCTGCCGGCCCCTTTGCCTTTTAGCATTCTATTTACCCACAATAATTATCTGTTGGCATCTTGGTCACTACACTGTGAGCCCCTCAGTGACAGACACTATCTCATTCCCTATCAAATGACCAACAGATGTTTGATCAAGTACGTTTCATGCGAGAGAAAATACATGCTCCAAGGGCATGATTTTTTCTAACCTTGCCACTTTCTCCACAGAAAAGGGGAAGTTCTTCTTCCATATGGACTCAGTCCTGTGCAGTCCCTGAGGAAAAAGTATGTGGTAAAATCAGGATCCCATATGTTGAATGAAAGTAGGCAGGTTAAAATTACTTTATGTCCAATTAACAGAGAAAATAAGCCAAGCTCAAATATGGTGAATGGAAGATAAGGGGATTAAGTTTTAGGCATGGGAGTTAACAGCTATAAAACCCAAAAGGTGTTTTAACTGTTCAGGAACTACTACGTGGCCTCTTATGGGAATCCTCTTGCTGAGGTCTGGAAAAGTAATCCCAGGATAAACGCAGATTCTAAAATCTATAAGGAAACAAGTAGAAATTTTTCATTTCAGAGTTGACTTCCTATAGATAAGGAAAAATAAATTTTAGACCTTATCAAATTTCCCCTGGGATTGGAAAGTTCCAAATCACTGTGAAGAGCAGACTTATCAATTCTCAGCTCCAGTGAAGAGTATATTATTTGCTAAGCTGGAAAAAAAAAAAAGGAAGAATGAATGAAAAGGACGAAAGGATGAATGAATGAATGAATGTGGCTTTGTTATCCTAGACTTTAACAAAACATCTGAAACAACAGTCATCAAGTACGTAGCAAGAGCACTGAACGTTCTTACTTTAATTAACCACCTCCACAAAGACTACTTTCTACCACATAGAAGTAACAGCAGAAGCAGCCCTGTCAGAAGATACGCAAGATGCCTGGACTGTGGTTCAATCGTTACACAGCTAACTATTCACCACTAAAAATAAATATCAATAAGTACTCTCTCTCCCCTAAAAAGCAATTTCATGAAATTATATTTAATAATGTTGATTTTTCTGATTTATTAGGTTGGGTTCTATTTACTCAAATATAATCCATATTTCAAGTACTAACATCAGAACATTTTATCTGATATTAAAACTCCAAGCAGGTAGAGCCTTATAATAGACAGATAAAAAACCATAATCAAAAAGAGGTCAAGTCTTAACAGTGTTCCTTATCACTGTTTTATATGCCCTTGAGGATACTGGTAAAGTTTTGTTTTTCTCAGCTATAAAAAGGTCTCTCAGAATATAAGCAATAATAATTCATCAAACTATGGCAATTAAGACAAATCATTATTTCTAATGTTTGGAAAAGGTAAGCTTGTTTTTAAAAGGATCACTTGGAATTTTCTCATGTACAAATTTATAAAGCTTGATCGGGTTGCCAATATGGAAAGATCATTTCATGTGACAGTTTTTCCTACAGTATGTCTTCTCTACTAATTTGCGAGCTCTTTAAAAGAGGGGACCATGACTCATTCGTTGCTATAACCACCACAGCCCATGGCTCAGAACAGAACACAATATACTCACTGAAAGTATCCTTTGAACATAGCTCTTTGTATATTGGAAACTGCCTATATTGGGTATTCTTCTCTTTTTGCCTCATCCTAATTGGAAATACCTTTTCCATATCTGCCCCAAGTTTACTGGAATAAAAAATAAAAAGAGAGAGGGAAAAGAAGAAAAAGGAAGAGAAGAGAAAGAAGAACAGAGGAAGGGAATTCAAAGGCCAAAAACAGGGCCGGCCTGGCAGTGCAGTGGTTAAGTTTGCACGTCCTGCTTCAGCAGCCTGGGAATTGCTGGTTCCGATCCTGGTGTGGACCTACACACCACTTACCAAGCCATGCTGTGGCAGGAGTCCCACATATAAAGTAGAGGAAGATGGGCATGGATGTTAGCTCAGGGCCAGTCTTCCTCAGCAAAAAAGAGGAGGATCAGTGGCAGATGTTAGCTTAGGGCTGATCTTCCTCAAAAAGAAAAAAGGGAAATAAACAAGAGAAGGAAAAGGGGCCAAAGCAGAGATGTGACTGCACCTCACCGTAGTTTAGGCCACCCTTGTTCTTAGCAGAAGGGAAATCTTGCTAATATGCTAAAATCATTGAACAGTAATCCTGGGTTTGTTTGGGGTTTTTTTCCCCACCTTATCCCTCTACCATTGTAGGTAACCAATTTCACTAGTTTCTGTTTCTTTTTGCAAAACTAAGCAAATAGATGTATGTGTTTTTAATTCCCAATTCCTTGTGATACAAAAAATAGCACACTTTATATACCCTTTTGCAATTTGCTTTTATTTCACTTAACAGTATGTCCTGGAAATCACTCCATATCAGTTAATAGAGATTTTTTTAACAGCTGCATATCCTGGGTTTTTAAGGAGGAAAATAAATAGTTCTTTTCAGTGTTTTCAGTCAATTTCAAGTACAGTAACTCTTCAAAAATTAGAATGGTGAAAAACAGACCTGTTTATTTGAACTAATTGGGTTAAGACATAATTGCATATATGGCATATGAAAATTACCATAATCAAAGAAATAACATTAAGATTCAATTAACACTAAATATAAGATTAACATAGTTTCATTTTTGTTGTTCAGAATGTCCTTGAAGATTAAAAAAGACTCAAGATTAATTACTATTATACAGTACTATGAAAAAAATGTTGACTTCTCTAGCATTGTGGAAAATGGTTGGCTTTTTGGTTTTTTTTTTAACATTATTCCCATGTGATATAAACATAACAGACAAAACCAGCTTCCCCAATTGGCACTACGTGAGGAATATAGTTGGTGGAATATATGGGAGGATTATACTTCTCTTATCCTGTTATCTACATGATCTCACCTGGCTATTATTAATATCACTGTTACAGTAGTATATCAATATATACTTCTTAAAAATCCACAATATACATACAGAATACCACATCATGATGTGATAAACATGAATTCTAAATAACAGCAACAATAATAGTTAAAACAAATAGTTACCCTGCACCAGGCACTCAGTGCCTTACATCATCTCACTTAATCTTTATAATAAACAGCCAAAAGAAACAGGTATAATCAGTGCCTCCTTTTTATGGACACATTTCAATAACTTGACCAACAGTCACCAAGGTCAGAGCCAGCATCTGAACCCAGGACTAATTCCAAAGCCCTTTGTTCCTGGACCCCCACCCACCAACCCCGTAGTACAGGGGTATTTTAAGTTTTCCTGTGTACATTCCAAACAGTTTTATTTTGTACTGATTGGTTGGGAACAATCCCCCAAAAAATGTTTGTACCTGATTGTTTTAACTTTTTGTAGCCCAGTATTCAGTCATCTTGAATCCTCTTCCTTCGAGATCCTGGTAAAGTTGTCTTCTACACCAAGGTTAATGTGACTGAAAATATAAATACACAAATTCTATTAGAGAAAAAACAGAGAAGGAGTATATACCATCTTGCAACTCTAACAAGTCATTATTTATCTGAGAAAAATGCAGTTTAAAAATTTTATCAGCTCTATTTATTATTAAAACATCAGCAGAAGTGCTCAATTATAAAATATATTAATATTGTAAAATCTAACTTTCAGATATTATACTTTATAAGTTTTGGGAAAGGGCCTCAACAATTTGGACGCTGAAACATATGAAAAAATACTAAAGAAAGTTTAATCTACAGTATCTCAACATAAAAAATACAAGGGAAACTATCTGGAATGTGAACAAAGCAAAATTTCAAACTTTTGGAAGAAAGTATAGAAAATACTTTTATGACCTCAGGGCAAGGAAAGATTTCTTAAATAAGACACAAGATAAAGCACAAAGAAAAGACTGGTAAATTTTACTACATTAAAGCTTAAAACTTTGGCATAATAAAAGACAAAATGAACAAAGGGAAACATGGCACAGAATGGGAGAAGATATTTTCAACACCTATAACTAGCTGGCAAAGGATCATTATCCAGAATACATAAAGAATACGTAAAAATCAGCAAGAAAAAGACAAACAATAAAATTTAGAAATGGGCAAGGGGTACAGGCAATTGACAGAAGAAGGAATTGATAATCATATTAAAAGGTGCTCAAATTCACCATGGAATTTATCATGGAAATGCAATCACAATGAGATAAATCTTATCCATCAGATCTGCGAAATTAAAGGGGGGCAATACTTAGTGTTGGTGAGGATGCAGATCGAAAGGCACACTCCTATTGCTAGAAGGAATGTAAACTGGTACAATCGCTTTAGAGAGCAACCCAACAACCTCTAGGCCACAGCAGTGTCTTTCAATCTTTTTTGATATACATATGTACTTGAACCAAAAGTTTCACAAAATAATTTTTACCCTTACTACATGAGATGCTTAGGGGTATCTCCTTTTCTATTTTTGCTATTTACTCCATTCTAGTCTATCCTATCCTATACTATTTATCCTTTTCTATTTCATTTTAAGAAGAAAATGCTGGTCTCAGCCCACTAAAATAACTTTAAGATTGCTAACAAGTCACACCTTGTAGCACAGAAAACACTGGCTTCGATGAACCCTACAGCATATAAACAATTGTTTGCAATAGCAAGAATCTAGAAAGAGCAGACAGAATTGATCAACAGGCTACATCAACAATATTTATAAACTGCGGCATGTGCATACCATACAGCAAATAAAATAAATTATCTAGAATCAACCTAGATAAATCTCCAAAACAATTTTGACCAAAAATCACTAAGTCACAGAATGATACATATGGTACACTATTTGATAAAGTTTTAAAACATGCAGAAAACAATACTGTTTTAACGTGTTAGGATACTAACATACACATGGCTGAACTTTGATGGGAATTTTTTCACAGGAAAGTTTTGATGGAGGTAACGCCAAAGATAAAATTTGCCATGTAATTCTATCAATGAATTGGTATGATTTGGTTTTTTCATCTAACAAGACAGTTGTCAAGATTTTAAGCTTAAATTAATCATCTGAATATGGAAGGTGTGGGGGATTAGAACTGGCCACCCCAAAATGTGTCACTTTGGCATGAGGATTATTTTGGGCTGGTTACTTTTAAAAACTGCAGACATGACAGAAACTCTGGAAAGTAGAATTTACTTACCCTTTATAAGAGACATTTACATTTGTAAGGGAAATCTCCATCTGTAAAGGTGTCTCCCTCTCTATACCAGGAAGAAGGGAAGATGATCTTATCTCTAAAAACTCTTATCAATGCAGAAAGCAAGGACTTAAATCTACATAATAACCTTACTCTTGTTTACTGTGCTTTTCTGGTAACCTCCCATAAGTGACTCCTCCCACCCCCAACATCCTCCTTTGCCTTTAGCTAAGGAGGGTATTTAAGATGAGAACCTGTGCCATTTTGGTGAGTTACTCAGTTTTCCTGAGTCTCTCCCATGTATACACGTTATAAAGCTTTGTTTAATTTTCTCCTGTTATTCTGTCTCATGTCAATTTAATTCATAGCCCAACCAGAAGGACCTAGAGTGGGCAGAGGAAATGTCTTCCTCCCCTACAAAGGTAAGGCTACTCAATGTTAAGGAAAACAAAATTTTAGAATCAGAATACCACCTTCTAATATTGCCTTTACCATGGATACAGGAATTCAATAAAGGTTTGATAATGACAACTCATGAACCGATACTGGCTCAACACAAGGTTGACATAAGGGAAGCCATATTGTAGAAAGAAAACCATATTGTAACTTTGAATGACCTCTGATTAACTAACCCAGACAGGCTCTGTAGATTTTATGGCCCCTCCCAGCTGCTGTAAGTTGATAACTTTGTCCTTTTTTGAGTTCCTTAGGAATGTGATTACCCTCAGGCAGACAGTCTATGCTGACAGCAATTATCAATGACAACTGAAAGATCAGGGTATTGGCCGTTGCTCCCGTCTCCGATGCACAGCCAGTAAAACAAAAGACTAACACCAACTAAGATCAGATGTCTGCCAAAGACCAGAAACCTCCTCCACCTGGAGACCAGCCCCCTATATAACTGGCCTGTAGTCTTTGTTCTGTAAGATGGATTTTTTGGACATTAGTTGGCCATCTTCCCCCTTGCTAGCAATCTGTAATAAAAATCCTTTCTCTCCTACCACCTTGCCTCTTGATTATTGATTGGCATGTCCTGCGGCAGGCAGACAACCCCTCCTTGCGCAGTAACAGAACTACAGTTTCTTTTGCCATCAGTAAAATAAAATTCTATCAATAACATAGGAAAATAATAAATAACACAGACAAAGAAGCAAAATACATAAAAGAAAAAAAAGAATGTGGAGCAAATGACACCCAGTTTGTAGGTGTTGTATCAACATCACCCCAACCCAATGGTATTTGTGGGCCTTATGAACTTATAAGCTAGAACACTGTATTTATAAGAGCAAAGCCTTTTCCACAGATATCAATATTTTACAATTAATCAGGAGCTTCTAAATGCTGATAACTGTTCTCTAGAAGTGATCCCAGAAGAAAAAGTGAAAAAAATAGGAATTTCTGCAGAGAAAGTCCAATGCTATGGGCTATTTTTTTTTTTATTCAACTTAATAACATGAGGTCAACTCTAAAGCTATGCTTGAGAAACATAATATATAAAAAAGTTTTCTTACAATATAGAATTCAATGCTTTTAGCAAATTCTCCCATCTGGGCAACACAGTTGACGATGCTTTTGTAATCAAAGAAACTGAACATTAAAGAAAACCAATGTCTTTAGGACACCAGCACACAGTTTACAGCATCAGTGTGTTAAATGAACTCCAAACCAAGTAAAAGTCAATGGGGTAACGATGGTTCCCAACTATATGCTTAGCTGAGTCATTAAATGGTATGTCATCTGTAGTTAAGTTAGAAATAATATAAATATGTATAAATATAATAAAAAATAAACACAATCCCAATTGTCACTTGCAAAAAAGGATGATAGCTATAAGTTAGCTCCACTTGAATGAGATGTCATAAGTCAATGACAACAGTAAGATACCTACTCAGCCACTAACTAATGTGGGACAGTTATAAACAGGATGGACAAAACTAAAAACTAAGAGCACAACTGAAACTAAAGTACAACTTCAAAGGAAATGGTATTGCCATATATTTATGACAAACAGCAAACTGACTTGTAGAACACAGAAACATCACTGCTATTTTCATTATTTCTTTGTAAAAAGTTTTCCAAATTTCACAAGTGATTAAGCTGCTCTTCAGTCCAAAGCAAAGCTGCGTTTAGTTTGAAGAGATTACTGAGCTCACCAATGCTGGTCTTTTCAGCTGCATACAGCAAAAGTGTCACTTGCAAATATAAAAAATAATCAATACAACTTACAAACATTTTTAGATTGTTATACTAGCTAAAATGAATTGATACTTCAGACACGTGTAAATTCATTTGAAATTTAGGTCCTTATAGACCTAATACGATGAAAAAAATTCTAACATGCCTATTAAAGAGAGTCCTAATTGTTAAAGACCTTTGCCCCACAATGTAAATATTCCTTCAGCATGGTAGGCCCTCTTGGCTTTGGCTCATTTCCATTTGGGATTCATTTTGTTCAGTATCAAATACACTCAGCATAATACAGGACATATTATAATGTGGTCACTATTTATGAATTACTCACATACTATCATCCTCTGGCACTTGTCAGCTCGCAACGTCTTCCATGGAGAGAGATACATAATAGATATTAGCTCAAGTTAGTTTAGCAAGGCTGAGGACACATAAAAGACATACACTCCAATGTCAGATTAATGCTGGAAAAAATTGTCTTAAATTTCCTGGAGAATTTCACATTGTGAAGATGGGATCCCCATGTGAACTAGACACATGTTCCTTCTGGATAATGAAGGAGAGAAGGATCATATCAGCCTTCCTCTGAAGGACACTATGACCATCTATTTTAGGGAGGCAAGCTATCTGTTCCCTTGAAGTAAATAGCCCCATGCAGCCCCCTACTTTCAGGCTTGAACAAGAGTCCTTGATGTCACTCTGTGACCCTGATAATTCCATTCCTGCTCTCAAATGTCTCTAGACAGGTCAATTTTGATTTATAGTAATTCAACTCAAAAGTGGCAGTATCTTAAGGGTCTTTTAATCTCACTTCAGCCAAGTGATGATGATACTGGCCCTCATAGCAGTTCCCCTACATTAAACCCAGCATATATGGGGTTACAATCAAAGCACTCATCCCCTTTGCCTGCTTACTCCTTGGCTTCAGGCACCAGAATCCACTATCCACCATAGAGGCAGACAACCAAGGACATCCACCTGCGGATTCCCTTATCTCACCATCCTCCTACCTGCAAAGAGTCTCACAAGGCCAAACACAGGCTGGTGGGAAAACGCCAACAAACAAGGTCACGGTGCCGCACACCCACCCCCAACAGCCACTTTCCTTACAACCTTTAAAACCCCTTGCCTTCCATCTTTCGGGGGGATGAGACAAATTTGAGGGCTCTCTCTCATCTCCTGGCTGACATTACCCAACATAAAACCCTTTCCTTGCCATATTCCTGGCGTTTCAGTTTTTATTTGGCCCCTCTTGTGTGGCAGGTAAAGAACTTGTGATTGTATGTGGTAACAATAAAAACCAAATTACATATAACAAACTCCTAAAGGCATAAGCAAATCTCCTGAGTACCCTACATTTATAGGTCTAGATAAATAGTTTGTGATATTTAAACATAGTGTATGTAATCAACTTAAGTAAAGGACCCAAAGGGAAACAGACTTTACTTTCTAAAATAATTTCTCTCCATCTGCCTCTTTCTCTAACCATCCTTTCCTTATGGACTGAAATTTGGTTAGGCTTGTCTGGTTCATTCAGAAATCTCTAAGAGCAATAATTTAATACCTTAAAGCATGACATCATACCAGATGAATCTTCAACACAGTTGCAAATACAGACAAGCAATGACCACTCTTAGAAACAACTTCACTAGTCATCCATAGTCAGAGGGACATTAAGAAGCAATTACAAAGTGCAGTAAAATGTGAAGAAAGTATATAATTTTTCTCAACACATCTGTAGTATTCGTTTGTCTAATCTCTTCCTTTCAGGGGCCCAGTCTCTTCATTTGATGCACTGAGTTAAACTGTAAAATCCTGAACAACTTGAATTCAATTTGTAAAAAAACTTTTTCACCTATATACTACAAAACATGGTCATGCTATGGACCCCTGTGAAAAATACAGTAGAGAAGGGTAAGGAACATTTTCTCCAAGAAACACACTGAACTCTCAAAACCAGTTCTCCATCTTGAATATCACCTTTGGTTTATCCTTCAGACCCACCATAACCATGCTGTTTAAAACTGTACTCCACACCTGCACAACCTGTCCCCTTTGTCTGCTCTCCTTTTTTATTTTTTCATTGCACTTATAATTTTCAATCATAAATAAATGTTAATAAATATGTTTATTGTTAATCATTCTTTGCTACAGTGTAAGCTTCAGAGAGAAGGGATCTTTGTCTACTTTGTTCACTAACACATCCTAACCATCTAGACAGGCCCTGACACAAAGTAGTCACTCAATAAATGTTTGTTGAATGAATGAATGAATCCACTTGAAAGTTCAGTACAAAATATCTCTGGGAGTCAGTCAGATCTCAGTTTCATTCACACAGTTAACAAATACCTACTGAGCTCTGATTATGGGGGAGACAGATCTACACATACAAATACATAATATCAGATAGTGATAAGTGCTACAAAGCCAAATACAGCAGGGTAAGAGGGTGAGCAGTGGCTATTTCAGATGAGGTAGTCACCTCTCTGAAGTGACAGCAACTGTTTTCAGACTTGAATGAAGCTGGGTGCCAAGCAGATTTGGATGGAAGGGGAAAGCGAGCTTTGAACGTGGAGGAAACAGCAAATGCATAGGCCCCAGGGCGGAGGCCAGCTTGGTAAACCAAGCGACAGCGATGAGGCCCTGGGTGGTGGGAGTGGGGTGTGCAAGAATGTATCATTCCAATTGCCTTTACTTAGTAACATGTATATACTGCCTAGGGCCGTGAGAAATAAAGATTACGTTTCACCTAGGTACTCAGATTCTCTGATAGTAAGTGCTGCTTCTACTCCAGCCCCCGGATGTCTGTACCAGCACATCATATAAAATTACAAGGCACACAGTAATGACATTGTTAAAAACCGTTCCAAGTAGCCCCAGGAGTCACGAAACTGACTTAAGTACCACTGGCCAGGAAGGTGTAAAGCCAAGCAAGAACTCAGTACTAGAAGAGTGCAAAGCCAGGAGGCTCAATAAACATTAAACAGTGACTGTCACTACCAAGTCTGGGGGAAAGATCGTCATTCCCAAGCACCGTTTGTGAACTCTACCACTTTTATTCAGCTCTGACAAGGATTAAGGCAGCTCTAAGACATGCATTTTGTTAACAGTGCTGGACTCGAACCGTTCCGACATCTTATGCAATTTCCCAAAGAACAAAAGCAAAAATGTTCACTCTGAACTCGCCTTCCAACTCAAGCAGGAAGTTCTTTCTCGGCTAAGGTGGAGCACTTGGAAAGTTTCCAGCGTCTGGAAATCTCTATTTCCGGGGCTGAGCAGAGCAGTATCTTCTGGCTTAAAATAAAGATTTATGGCGATTTCTCCCCATCCCTCCACAGCAGTTCCCAAGCAGCTTCGCCTAGCTTAGTCAAACTTTCTGAGCTATCCCTCGACCTCAGGACCAAACGTCGAAGACACAACAACGAGTTAGCGAGCCGGTTCGGGTCCCGGGACCTAGAGGAATAAGTGACTAGCTTTAAGGGACAGCAACCGAGGGTCGTGGCGACAAAAATGAAATCATCACATCCCAAGCGGGGCGGAGGGAAGGCGAAATTCCGGGGCAGGTGCCTCCCCAGGATCCGGGAAGACTCCAAGCCTCGGTGGCCCAAGGTGGGGAAGCCTCCAGGCAGACGACACGCCTGGGGCGACGCCAAACGCGACCTTGTCCGAGTCGCGCCTCCTTTGCCAGCGTACCTGCGCATGCGCACCGCCGCTTCGACCCGCGGGCCGAGTAGGGCTACAATCCCTGAGCCGCGCGCCCACCCCGGCCAGGGGCTTTGCGCACGCGCAGAGACGCCTCGGTCCTGGGCCTGGTGCGGGGTGCAGCAACAGAGCCGCACGCTTAGGCCCAGCCAGCAGCTGTGCGCACGCGCGGAGACGCCTCAGCCCTGGGCCTGGGCCGGGGTGCAGCAACAGAGTCGCAAGTCTAGGCCCCGCCACCGGGTTTGCGCACGCGCGGGGACGCCTGGGCCCTCGGCTCGGGCGGGGCTGTAGCCCCAGGGGCTGCTCCTCTGCGGTCGCCCAGACCCGGAGCTTGGGTAGCGGGGGCTGGGGGAGGAGGAACTGAGAGCTGCCCGCTCCGAGCCCGGCGGCCCCTCTTCACTTCCTCCGGCATCCCCTTGCCCATTACCTCAGCGCAGGACCGAGCCGCGTCCGCTCCGCCTCCTGGGATGCCGTTACTGTTCGGTCGGGGGCCCGGCGCAGCTACTAGTTGGCACCTCCCCCTGAAGCGGCCTGGCCCTGGCTGCGCTCGGGTGCCCGGCCGGGAGGGAGAGGAGGGGAGCGCACCCGAGGGGAGGGGGCCGGCGACGGCGCCTCGCCACTCCTCTCCCCTCCCGCGGCCGCGGCCGCCCCCGCCCGGCTGCCTCCCCCTCCTCTCGGAGCGGACCCGTGGGACTGGACAGCGCCTCCCACGCTGGGTCCATCTCCGCCCTTTTCCTGGAAATGCCAGTGGGAAACACCTCCACCTTCTGCAGGGTTCTGGTCTGCGAAGTCTTGGGAATTTGCAGCTGCCTGATCCGGAAGGATAAGGCCTGCATGCGATGCTGTGGGCAACCTTTTCTACGGTCCCTCTCCCACAGCCGGTCCCAGCTTTTCCAGTGGGGGATCCCTCCCTCAGGGATCTCACATCGCTTCTTCGCACGGTCTCCCCCTGTTTCACCTCACTGCTGTGGGGCTGAGTCCTGAACGCTTCTAATGTAAATGCTGAAATAATGATTGATGTGTGCTGAGGGGGTGACCTGAGGTACCTCGAGACCAAGGTCTTCTGGAACAACCACTCTAGTAATTTGCAGTAATGTCTTGTCTTAAGCTGCACTTCTGGCGGCCTTCCATAGATTTTAGTAAAATGCACCATAGCCTTACAATGTGCAATATTTTCTTCCACTTTACTAGCTTGCATTGACCTGAGTGGGTTTTGGTAAAATGCCCCACAACTAATGTTATTAGTTGTTCCTATGACGTAAGCTGATTGCATTTATACTGACTTTTAAATCAGGACACAGGTTCAACGTTTAAATGATTTGCCCAAAGTATCAGCCAGATAGAATAACTGAGATTTCAACCCAGAGTGACCATGTCAGTCTTTTGTTTGGTCTGGCTTTTGACATTTTGTTGGAAAAGCATCTTTCCAGAATATCTAGCTGCCTTCATTGCAGCTGGTATAGTTGACAGACATTTATGTCTGTGAAAATTAATAAATGGAAGCCTCATTTAAAATGGAGTCAGAAGCCAGAAGAGAGAACTCTCATGCATGTGCCACTCAACACACACTACTGAAGAAGAGACTGGTACCTTCCATCGCCTACAGGAAGTGACCCTACTTAACCCCAGCAGAAGGAAGGAAGAAATGCCTCCTTGTCCAGTAAGAGCTCAGCCAGTGAGAGACCGCCATAACTCACCAATGAAAAGCCACCACACTTCCAACTCCCAGTCTCCTCCAATGATCTCTTCATTTGCAACAACCCCTCCCAACTTCATTAAAGAACAGTTTCCCTCCTTTGTTTCTCCAGACTGTTTGTGGATTGCCTTAGAGGAGCATGTCTTTTTTTTTTTCTTTTGAGGAAGATTAGCCCTTAGCCAACATCTGCTGCCAATCCTCCTCTTTTTTGCTGAGGAAGACTGGCCCTGAGCTAACATCCATGCCCATCTTCCTCCACTTTATATGTGGCACACCTGCTACAGCATGGCTTGACAAGCGGTGCCATGTCCACACCCAGGATCCAAACCGGTGAACCCTGGGCCACCGAATCGAAACGTGTGCGCTTAACTGCTGCACCACTTGGCCAATCCCTAGACAGCATGTCTTGAATTGCAATTGTTTACTGTACCAGTATAAACCGATTCTGCTGGTGTCATTACTGGCTGTTTATTTGTTTTAGGTCAACATTATTTGGTGGCCCATATAGGGATCCAGAGAAGACCCCAACAACTCCAAGGCTGGAGGGCAAACAGGTGCAGTGCCCACAGAGCCCATGCAGCTCACTGCTTTCTCGCTGGCCCCAGAGTTTGAGGATTAAATTTTCTTCTGGATGTCAAACACCTTTCTCTTTGCATTTTGAAGCTCTCCGGGCTTTATTGAGGACCTGTCCTCTCTGTTAAAGGCTTTTGCCCTTTCTATGAGTACTTGTTTGGCCCTTGGTCTGATTCCTTTTAGAACTGAGCTGCTCTACTGGAACTGTGCTGTTCAGCCTTTGGCCTGACTTCCTCAGAATCAGGCTGTTCTACTGGAACTGTGCTGGTATTTGGCCTGTAGGCCGTTTAGGAATTTCTTTTTCTCTAGAGAAAAACCTTGAAGTGAGGTTTCCGTCATCTAAATGTTTTAAGGGGAACCCCCCACACTTCAGAGATCCCAGCCAGTATTTTTGTTTAAAAACTGCAGTCCCTCCCCATGTGCATTTCTAACTAAGTGGGCCAACTTAACCAAAACTAGTTTAGAACACCAAGGACCACTATGGGGAACTTTTGAACTCCACAAACTTAATTTTCTTAACACCAAATTTGACAGTCATAGCTCTGAAATTGCCAAAAGTGAATGGAATGCCTATTTCAATTGGTATTTTGAGGCTTCTAAATGTTACCAGGAGTCCAAAATTTCCTCTCTGCAAAATAAAATTTTAAGATTAGTGGAGGCAAACAAACAATTAAAGAAAGGTAAAATGCCTTCCAAAGCTTATCTTTCCCCTTCCCCATCTCCTTTGTCTCCAGAGGCTCTGAGCAGCCAGCTTGTGCTCAGGCCCCACCTCTGTGCCATCCTCCTCCTTCCCTTCTATACTGCCTACACCTCCTCTGTACCCTCAGTTTCCCCATTCCGATTCGTTCACCAAACTTCCCTTTTTCCCTAAGCCTCTCCCTGCTCCATCATCTGAACCTATAAGAACCTGCCCCTTTAATGCTAAGTGTTTTGAGCATCCAAACAAGCTTTAAATCTCTTGTTTCCTGGACTAAGGCTGAATTACAAGCCACAGTTAAAGAGTTTCCTAACATAACTGCAGAGCCCCATAGGTTTGCAGAAGAATTTAATGTAGTTATTCAAATTTACGAACCTGGTTTTTCAGACCTATGTCAGTTAGTCCACATGCTGGTTGATGAGGGTCAAGCCAAGCATTGGATGAAACTTGAGCCTTGGGAAAATCCTAAAAGGGATTTCAAAAGACAAACCCCTAACTTTTGGCAAGAGGCTAAAACACTCACTGTGAAACTTGGCTGAGCAATTACAGTAGCCTTTCCTAAGCCTATTGATTGGAGCAAAATTCAGGATTGCACACAAAAACCTGATGAACCTGTTCATAGCTATTATAATCAACTTCAGATTGTTTTCAAAGCAAATTCTGATCTTCCTTCAGCTGTTATGTCCACTTGGGTAGCTTTTGACTCTGTTTATTAACGGGCTGAACCATTTTAGTTAAAAGGACCAGGATGGAATGGGAAACTATATCTGTTCCAGCTTTGTTAATTTGGCAAATCAGCTTGCTCCCACCCTGGATGAGTCACCTAAAAGAAAGACAGCTGAAATTCTTAATCCTCGACTCTAGCCAATGAAGGTCCCCACACAAAACCAAAAACCTAGTTTCTGCTATTATTGCAAAGAGCCAGGACATTGGACAAGAGATTGCTACAAACTTGAGCACTTCAGGTGCTTCAGCCTTCAGCCTTCTAACCAGCCTTTCCAGTGTCCTCCTAATTCCCGAGAATGGGGCTCCAAGGAACCACAGGAGCTCTTCCCAACCCTCCCTCTTAATTGGCTCGGACAACAACTCTCCGGACTGGGAAGAAATCTCTCTTTGTCTTTATTAACCCTGGAGCCGTGGTCTTGGTGCTCAACCCCACTAGTACAAAGCAGCCCCCGCCTCAGGGCTAACGCAGTTCAAATAGTGGGGGTCTCTAATAAACCTCAACAGGTTTCTGTCTCTGATCCTAGTCTCTTTAGTTTAGGCCTTTTGAGAGATCCCCACCCTTTTCTCCTTAGCTCCTCTGCCCCTATTCATTTATTAGGTGGAGACTTCTTAGAAAAATATCATGCTGGTATCTGTTTCTCCCAAAATGCGGAAATAATTCTAGAATTTGGCAGTAACAATCAAAATAGCCAACCAAGTGAATGAAGTGACCCCTTGACATCTTTTATTTGCTCTGTCTCATATGTACTAAAGCTGATTCTGGAGACACTGGTCATTTGTCCCTCCTGAATCAGCTACCACTCTGCTTGTGGGCAGAACCTCCAACTGATACTGGCAAAACTCACAGTGCACCTCCCATCAAGACTGAACAGATCTGGGGCGGCCTGGTGGCACAGCGGTTAAGTGCGCACATTCTGCTTTGGCGGCCCAGGGTTTGCCGGTTCGGATCCCGGGTGCGGACATGGCACTGTTTATCAAGCCATGCTGTGGCAGGCGTCCCACATATAAAGTAGAGGAAGATGGGCACGGATTTTAGCTCAGGGCCAGTCTTCCTCAGCAAAAAAAGAGGAGGATTGGCAGCTGTTAGCTCAGGGCTAATCTTCCTCAAAAAAAAAAAAAAATCAAACAGATCCCTCTAAACCTCTCCCCAGAATTAATCAACACCATATAAGTAAAGAAGGCCTTCAAGGTATAAAGCTCGTAATAGAAGATTACAAGGCTCAGGGCCTCATTACCCCTTGTACTAATCCCTGTAATACTCCTATTTCACCTGTGAGAAAACCGAGGGCTGAGGGTAGAGCTTTGTCCAGGAACTCTGAGCAATAAACAACATAGTTATTCCTCAACACCCTGTTGTTCCTAACCCTCAAACACTACCAACATCTGTCCCAACTGAAAACAAGTTCTTTATGCATTTATGCAGTGTGTTCTTTAGTATTCCAGGTGATGAAGTTAGCCAATACCTTTTTGCCTTCACTTGGGAAGGAAAGCAATTCACCTGGACAGTAATGCCTCAGGGTTTTACTGGGTCCTTCTCATTTCTCACAAACCCTCAGTGCTGATCTGGATGATGTAAAGTTCCCTGGGGGCTCTACTTTATTACAATGTGTGGATGACCTGCTTCTTTCCTCTCCCTCTCAAGCCTCCTCCCAGGATGACAGCATCCACTTGCTAAAGCTTTTAGCCTGAAAGGGACACAAAGTTGCCAAGGAGAAAGTGCAGTTTGTCCAAACCCAGATTCAACATTTAAGGCATCTGATATCAGAACGAGGGCTGCACCCAGGTCTGGAGAAGCCTCATGGCGTCCTAAGTTTCTCCAAACCCAAACTAAGCACCAACTGTGAGGTTTTCTCACATTAATTACTGTCAAAATTGGATTCCAAATTGCTCTCTTGTGGCCAAACTTCTGTATGTTTTACTCAAGAACAGCAACCCTGAAGCAATTTCATGGAAGAACAGGAGGACATAAGTCTGTAAAGCCTTAGAGGAGAGTTTAATGAGCCCACCTGACCTTGGGCATCCCAACCATCAGCTTCCCTTTTTCCTTTTTGTGTATGAAAAGGAAGGGGCTGCTCACCCAGAAACACAGGGGACCCCCGTTGACCCACAGGGTATTACAGCCGGCAACTGGACCAATGGCATGAGGAGACCCCCCTTCCCTTAGAGCCGTCACTGCCACTGCCCCTTTGGTTAAGGCCGCCGAGGAAATAGTGTGGGATCCCCTTTAACCATTTTCATGCCTCATGCAGCGGAAGCCCTCCTGAATTCTCACCACACTCAGCATTCTGCAGTCGGCTGCCTCACCTCCTGTGTATCCTTCTGCTAACCGCCTCTCACGTAACTCCTTCACGCTGTGATCACCTCGACCCCTGCTCTCTTCCCCTCTGCTACCGACGAAGTCCGGCCCAACTACTTAACACTGGCAGATCACCTCCTGACCCTCATGTGATTTACAGGAAACTCCTTTGAGTAACGCTGACTTCTCATGGTTCACTGGTGGTTCTTATTTAAAAGGTGATGATGGTAAATATTGTGCTGGGTCTGCAATATTATCACCCTTTCGTGTAACTGAAACAGCACCTTTGCCCCTTGGCTACCACAGCCCAACAAGCCGAATTATATGTACTCACATGGGACTGCGCCCTAGCCAAGAGCAAAACTGCCAACATTTATACTGATGGTAGACACACTTTTGGAGTGGCTCTTGATTTTGGAATGTTGTGGAAGCAACATGGTTTCTTAATTCCAATGGGAATGAAATTAAAGGAATTATTGAATGCTATAGTTTTACCTGCTGCTTTAGCTATTGTTCAGATCCTGGGACATTCCAAACTTGACTCTCTGAAAGCTAAAATGAATCACCTTGCAGACACTTATGCAAGGAATGCTGCTATTAAAGGAACCAATGGCAGCCAAACCTCTGTCATGGTCCAAAGGGATATTCCTCCAACAATTGGCCTCAGAAAAGGAAAAACAAGGTTGGAAGTCCAACAGTTCTTGGTTTGATAAAAAGAGAAAGCTCTGGTTCAGACCAAATAACAAGCCAGTCCTACTGGAGACTTTGAACTCCCACTCCTGATCACTGTACATGCATTAAACCACTGGGCTACTGACAAAATAATAGCATTCATGAATCAATATTAGGGAAATACTAATAGGGCTACAAAAAGTGCCTAACTCACCTGTCACACCTGTCTAAAATACAATCCAGCAAAGCCTGTTCACACTGCTTCTGAACATTTTAATTGCCTAATGGCCCATTCGAGGTTGGCAAATGGATGTTATACTGTTGCTTCCATCTCATGGATACAAATATGCTAAATATGTTTTAGTCATGGCCTGTATGTTTTCTCACTGAATTAAAGCCTTCCCTTATAGACAGGCTGCTGCCTCATCTGCGGCTAAAGTCCCTTTGGAAAAGATGACCCCTTCCTGGGGAACCCCTCTTGAACTTCACGGTGACAGAGGAACCCATTTCACCAGTCAGGTGCTCTGAGAGGCCTTGCCGTTTGGCCAGTTTTACATCACTTTCACTGCGCCTACCACCCTCAGTCCTCTGGTTTAACTGAATGTCCCACTGGCATTATTAAGACCCAGTGGGCAAAGTTTGTAGAGACTCTCCAAATACCTTGGCCAAAAGCACTGCTGTTGGTCCTTCTAAATCTCAGACCTACCCCCTTTGGAATCAGAAGCTCTCATCCTTTAGATGGTCACAGGATGCCCAAAGCACCTGGCCCCTGCCTCTTTTGATCTGCGGCTGACAAAAGGAGATACACTTTAACACTGTAAAGGACTAATTGCTTCTATCAAAAATAACCATGTTCTGTGGATGGACCTTGAGGGTGTTACGTTAAGCGAAATAAGCCAGACAGAGAAAGACGAACTCTATATGACTCCACTCATAGGTGGAAGTTAACATATAGACAAGGAGAACTGATCGGTGGTTACCAGGGAAAAGGTGGGGTAGGGGGAGCGCACAAAGGGTGAAGTGGTGTACCCACAACATGACTAACAATAATGTACAACTGGAATCTCACAAGGTTGTAATCTATCATAATCTTAATAAAAAAAAATTGGAAAAAAAAAATAACCGTGTTCTGGTAGAACGATCTTTTCACAGCGTGCTCCAGGGAGACGAAGATCTTGAGCATCACACCTTGCAACCTGGAGATTTCTTCTATTGCGAAAGACACCTCCAGAGAGACCCTTATCAGCCTCGCTGGAAAGGCCCCTTCAGGTAATGCTGACTAAACCTTGTGCAGCCAAACTCCATGAAATAGTCTTTTGAATTCCTGTGACACGTCTACAGAAAGCACCAAATCCTGACTGGACCTGCACACCGTTTGGTAACCTCAAGGTAAAGATTTCCTGGAATTAAAGCAGATGCCATCTAATGAGACAGCTTTCCCAGGATGTCTGGACCAGGTCTACTAGGAGGATACAGACTTAGATGAGAAATGGCTGAGGGATCTCGCTCCTATCCCTTCTTATTACTTGAACGTGACCTCAATAGGTTTCCAATCTGTTCACTCTCCCTCCAACATGGGACATGACAACAGGAAAGGTCCTTCTAGGGCAAGGGACAAAAGCCCACTAAACCTGGAAAAACCTGACTCTTGATCAGGGATGCTTTCAGAGAAAGAGTCTGATCTAAAGGGGAAATGTGAAAGTAAATAAATGGAAACTTCACTTAAA
This sequence comes from Equus caballus, assembly GCF_041296265.1. NCBI lineage: Eukaryota > Metazoa > Chordata > Mammalia > Perissodactyla > Equidae > Equus > Equus caballus. The sequence continues at coordinate 42,982,729 of NC_091700.1, read as the reverse complement.
ATAAAGTCAGGAGGCCAGAAGAGAGAAGAGAACTCTCATGCACATGCCACTCAACGCACACTACGGATCCCAACAGGAAGAGACGGCACCTTGCATCTCCCACAGGAAGTGACACTATTTACTACCCCTGCAGAAAGAAGGAAGAAATGCCTCCTGGCCCGGTAAGAGCTCAGCTGGTGGAAACTGCCATAACTCACCAACGAAAAGCCAGTCCCGGTCTTCTAGCTCTCAGCCTCCTCCAGTGGACCCTTCATTTACACAGCCCCTCCCAACTTCATAAAAGAACATTTCTCTCCTTTATTTCTTCAGATTTGTGTGTGATTCACCATAGACCACGTGTCCCAAATTGCAATTCTTTCCTGTTCCTGAATAAACCTATTCTGCTGGTGAAATAACGGGCTGTTTATTTATTTTAGGTTAGCATGTCTATTATAAGAGCATAATCCATTGATCCCTTAAAGGAGGTTTGCATTTATTTTATAGAATATGAGCAGAGCAGAATTCTTACATGCGTGTCATTATCTAAGACAAACTTTTCTTCTGAAACAATCAGTTCCTCTTTGTCCTTTTAATATAAACTTTGACATAACCATGACCGAAAGGACAGCTTGAAGTTTTGATTTGAAAAGATAATCAGAAGGAACTCCTTCAGTGGTATTTATCTAAGGGAGAGGGTGGCCAGATTAAGGAAAGTGGTCAGATGTGGTAGGATTATCACTAAACATGACTTCCTTATATATGACGTTTATATCTTACCAGATTGTGAAACTTTTGAGGGCACAGACCATGCCTTATTAATTTCTGTACCACAAAATGCTTAACAAATGTTAGTAGAATCAAATTACATTGATTACCTGCCTTCGGTTCTTCACATTTGCTTCCATACTGCACTGAGACCTATATGAACATAGATCCATGTTCTGCTCTCATTTTGGATGATTTGTGCCAAATCAGGCCTGACTGCCTAGATAAACCAACCTCTTAAGAGTGATTGATATCTAATCCAAAAAGGCTTTAAGCCGCTTCTTCTCATATCCTCATCAGCTTTCTCCTTCCTTCTTTCCTTGTGGCAAAGCAGCATAACACTGAGTCTGTATAAAAAACCCACTGACTTATTTTTCTGTTCAGGAAAAATCTTTTCCTCTGATCAACACCAAAACTAAAGTTCATCATTAAATGAGTTTAGAGTTGATTTATTAAACAGGAATTGTTTCTAATTCAAACACTTAAGATCTCCTGCCACCCTTTCCCTTTATTCAGACTACTTTGTATTTAAGGAATTTTAAGGGACTTGAGTCACCATTTAGACAGCAAAATTGCAGAAAACCACTTTCATACAGAATGTAATGCACGATTTATAAATAGACCTATATAATAATTCTTTCCCTGCAGGAATCTGTTTACAAATTAGTTTTTTTTTTAAGATTTACGTATTTTAAAAATAAAATAGATACTTTTTAAAAGTCCTAGAGTTCTTAGTCCTGAGATTATTCCTAAATATGAAAAATGATAAGACATTTTATAGCATAGATTCTCCCTGATTTCTACCACTGAAACATATTCCTAGTGGGGAACTTAATGTCAAGATGTGATTACAGCTAGAACGATCAGAACAGAGGATTCAACAGGTGTAGTCCCAGAATATAGAATGGGAAACTTTCTGTAACAAATCTGACCTCTAGAACAGATGGAATGTGGGAAGAAACTGTTAGAATATCTCTATTTTTATCTAAATTAAGAAATCAAATTTTTCTAATTTTTAACATGTAGATTGACAACAGTGTCTATTTTTTGTGATCAGAGTACATGATCAAAAATGTTTAGAGACCACTTCCTTAGAGTACCATCAGCTCTGCAGCCAGGCATCTGACGTCACCACATTTCAAATCTACATAATATTTTAAATACAATAATTTGGACTTATATAACATTTTAAGTATAATCTTGAAATGTATATAATATTTAAAATGAGTTTTGTTATACTATGCAGTTAGTAAATGTTTGTTCTTCAATCACTTTTAACATGCGATATTCATTTAGCAAATCTTGGTGATTTGTATGTTTCTTTGCATTAACTGCTGCTTTGTACCATCAGATTTAGGAAATCATGGAGCTGAGAGAGATTAAATGTACATCCTCATTTTATAAACACCCAGATTGTCAAGTAACTGGTCTCAAGTCTTTGGGCTCATAGTTTCAATGCTTTTTCCAACGCATCATCCCACTCGCAGGATAAATAATAGGATTTCATTATCCATTAAATGGATGATAACAATGCCACTGCACGAGATGGAAAGGTACAGGTATTTCTCATAGAACGCTAAGCGGATGAAGTCCTTTTTAACTTTTAACCTTATTTATTTATTTTTAAAGATTGGCACCTGAGCTAACGTCCGTTGCCAATCTTTTTTTTTCCTTCTGCTTCTTCCAAAGGCCCCTAGTACATAGTTGTGTATTCTTGTTGTGAGTGCCAACCATTTCCTTAAAAATAATTATAGATTCACATGGAGTTGCAAAGATAGTACAGAGAGGTCCCATGTACCTGCCCCTAGTTTCCTCCACTAGTTTTATTTTATAAATGGAAGGAAAAAAAAAAAAAGCTGTGTTTGCACTCAGAACAAACTCAAACTGAGAGATTTAATAATGATAGCTGCCATTTTTGAGCACCTATTGTATACCAGGAGCTGTAACTACATGATTTTATCTGGGACTCACAACAATCCTGAAAGGCCAGGGGTTATCCTCAGTTTACAGCTAAGGCAACTCAGGTTTCAAGAGATTAAGTCACGTCTGTCAGCTCCAGAGGCCAGATCTGTCTGCCTTGCACATTTCATCTTTTCCACATTATGGACAGCTGAATTTCATACTTTCCTTACACTATGTTTCAGCTGAATCCTCACAATTCTCTAACAATAAAAACGTTTTACTTATTATTATCATTGTTTTGAAAATTGTGAATATTTTCTCAGAAGTTAAAACTATTTCTTTTAAAAAATCTACATATAAAAGAAGGTGCTTTGTTAAATACTTTTATTTCATTTGGAACCAACAATTTTTCCCAGGGAGTTCAAAATTCAAAGCAGGCGGGAAAGATGACTAGATCACTTACAAAATCCCTTCAAAAGCTTTGGATAATTTAGTCTATTGACTTCACACTGTTGCTAAATTCATTAGACTGAAGAGTCGTACTCGGAGACAGAATAGGTCAGTATTTTAGAGGTTAAAATTCCTGTCACCACATCTGTCAAGTTCACCTACTATCTTAGCCAGTTCTGGCTGCATCAACAAAGTACCATAGTCTGAGTGACTTACAAGCAATGAAAATTTATTTCTCACAGTTCTGGAGGCCAAAAGTCTGAAATCAGGGTATCAGAATGGTTGGGTTCTGGTGAGGTCCTTCCTCCAGGTTGCAGACTGTCATCTTCTTGTGTCTTCACATAGTGGAAAGAAGGCAAGAGAGCTCTCTGGGAGCCCTTTGATAAGGGCAGTAATCCCATTCAAGAGGGCTCCACCTTTGTTCCCTAATCACCTCCCAAAGGCCCCAGCCTCTAATACCATCACATTGGGGGTTAGGATTTCAACATATGAATTTCGGAGAGAAAAACATTCAGTGTATTGTACCTACGTCCGGACCTGTGCACCCTATATTCCTTCTGTTACGGAGAATGCACTGGCGTTGCTCCTATCTAAGTCCAGTCTTCCACTTTTGGACTAGTTCTGTCTTCTCTTACATCCTTAAGGTTGTTACTCTGTCACTTGTCACCTCTCAATCCTACATTATTAATTTTTATCTCATTATGGATCATTCCCATAAGCATATTAACATTGTGCACCATTTTCCCATCTCCTACAAGACTTCCTGACAATACATCTCTCTCAAGCTACCATCTGATTTCTTTGATCTGTCCCAAAACTCCTTGAAAGAGTCATTTATACTAACTATAGCCTCATCTCCTCCACCTGTTCATTCATTCCTTTTTTTTTTTTTTTTTTGGTGAAGAAGATAGTCCCTGAGCTGACATCTGTTGCTAATCTTCCTCTTTTTGGTTGAGGAAGACTGTCCCTGAACTAACATCGGTACCAATCTTCCGCTATTTTTATACGTAGGATGCCGCACAGCATGGCTTGATGAGTAGTGTGTAGGTCTGCACCTGGGATCCAAACCTACGAACCCCAGGCCTCCAAGTGGAGTGTGCAAACTTAACCACTAATGCCAAAAGGCCGGCCCCCACTTATTCATTCTTGAATCCACTCCAGTCAGGCTTTTGCCCCCACCCCTCCACTGAAATTGCTCTTGGCAAAGTCGTCAATGACCTCTGCATCGCTAAATCAGAGGTTAATTCTCAGTCATCTTTCTTGAACTATCAGCAAGGCTTGAAAGAGTTGCTCACTCCTGCCATCTTGAAGTTCTACTTTCCCCACTTGGCCTTCAGGGGCCCCTCTCTCTTGGTTCTTCCACCTCACTGGCTCTTACCTCTCATGCCCCACATCTCCAGTCATTGGCATGACTAGAGTTCAGTCCTTGGACTGCTGTATTTTCTCATTCTCTTGGTGATTTCATCTGTCCTCAAGATACAATTTTTAGTGTTCAGCTCCTCCAGCCACTCCTGTGGCCATTTCCCTCCAATAGTCTCCCACCTCTCTGGTCCTAACAGATTCATGACTCCACTCCAGTGAAACTTGGAGCCCTTGTCCTTTGTCCACAGTGGTGACCCAGCCATGTGGGACAGTCTTCCCTTTTTAAGGCCCCAAGGCAAAGAGAGTTCATCCTGCCTTTTTCTTTCCAGATAGCCAGGCACCAAGGCCGCAGTTACCACACACTCACACACACACACACACACACACACATAAAGTTCTTTTGATTTTTTCTTGGGAATTCAGAAAAATCTAATTATCCTCCAGGGAGGGGAAAATTTTTCTTTCTTTCCTCTTTATTGAGTCTCCAGCAGCAAAAATGAAACACAAATTAATTTCTTCATAGCTCACTTTATTACAGATTGAATGAATGAATGAGGTCTGCACCTTGATGCCCAGGGCACCATTGATTGGGTAAAGGACCTTGAGAAGCAGATTAGTTTTCTAGAACTTAAATTCCTTGAGGCCTTATGAAATTGATGATTTGTATCACATTTCTAAGTTTCCTCTCCTATGTTTAAGATAATAATATGTTGCAAATCCTAAGATAAAGCGAAGACTTAGATTGAATCAGCTGACCAAACTCTGGGAAAGCTGACTGGCCAGAAGCTCAAGATTGAAAAGGCCTGTTTTGGGGCAAGAAGTCTGACTAAGGGGGGCAGTTCCAGGGAAGAGGAAGAGGGGAAGGAGGAGGAGGAAGACCACTAAACAGAATACATTCCTTGGACAGAAGACAAGTGATGGTCTCTATACCAGAAAGGCATTTTTCTTTTATGCTTCTACTTTTTTTGTCTATTATTTCACCATTTATAATTTCTTCTCAAACATTATTTCAGATAATGTCATTGCTATTGTAACCTACATTTCTGTAGGTCGTAGTTTGGAAATACAGCTAGGTCACAATAAAAAAGAACAGCTTTCAGACTCAGCATCTAAGGACAAACTTGTGCGAATATTAGCCCTCCTTAAATCCCCTGGGGGCTGGGCAGTTGGGGTGTTCTAGTATAATTCTGCAGACACCATGTGGCATCCTCCTCCTTTGCAGCTCCTGAGTAAGTATAGGTGACTCTCCTGGGTCTCAGCTTCTCTCAGATATGTGGGAGAGAATGAGGGCCCACGTTGCCGTGATGCAGAAGACACAAGAGCAGCACTGTCCAGCTCTCTGTGTTTTAGAGAGATGTCAGTCATATTGTGCTTTTACTGACACTTGCTCTGTACCATGCTATGTATATAGTATTGTGTATCCCATCATGCTGTTAGAATACAAAGAGATGAAGTTGTTAATAGATACATGCGCATGTTACTGTGGCAACACTGGGAGAACAACAAACTACCAGGAGGAGGTCAAAGGCGGCTTCCCAAAAGACAGAACTGTAGCGTTAAGTTTTAAGGATGTGTGTGAGTTAGCTAAGAGAATAAATGTTAGGGATCAGGGTGTTAGGGAAGGGAGGCATTCTAAATAGAGTAAGAAAAAGCATGATGTGTTTGACAATTGCGAGTTGCTCAGCAAGGCTGGAGGGGAAGGGCTTAGTAGAAGATTAAAGCAGCAATAATTTCTTGAGTGCTTTCTTGGACTGGGCTTTTTGTATAGTACATTGTCTCAATGAATCCTTACAATAACCTACAACTTCAATAACTTTGGCCCTGTTTTTACAGATGAGACAATGGAGTCTTAAGCAACTTGCCTAGGGTCACATAACTAGTAAAAGGCAGAGTTGTGACTCCATCTCTGATTCCAACCTGAAGTTCTTTCCACTCGACCATGTGGCCTCTTTCCAAATGAGTTGGAAAGTAATAAAAGCCGTTGGCACTGTAACAGCAGGACACATCACAGGATCCAATGAAGGATTTTAAGCAGGAGGATGACGTAACACCTTTTGTGTTGAAGGGGCCCACTGTTGTGTGGTGGGGAGGATGGTGAGCCTGCAGCCAAGGGGGCCGTGCGAAGGCTCTATTGCATCAGCCCAGGTAGGACACCAGGTGTCCTTGAACTTGCTGTGACAGTGGGTGGGCTTAGAGAGAGAAGAGAAGATGGATTTGAGAAGATTTCTATTAATTTCGAGAAGATATTGATTAATATATTGCTAAATAATAATAGGTCAAAGGAATGGGAATGTTTTGATTAATGCTGAGAACTGTTTGATAAAATTCAATAGTCAATAGTCATTTTTGACAAAAGAAATCTCTAGTAAATAGCTACATACACACACTGAAAGCTAGCTCATGTTTAATGGTGAAATTCTAACAGCATATCCATTAAATATAGAAATAAAACAATGGTGCTACTTGTCTCTAATTACTTAGTGCTCTAATGCTATTCTGGAAGTACCAGTTAATGCATTAGGTAAGAAAATAAAGTAAAGAATATGAAGACTGAACAGCAGGCAGGAAATTTGTCATTTATAGACTATGCAATTAGATTGTTGGCTAAGGGATGTACACAGCTCATTTTCCCTACCCCTTGCTCCAATCCAATTTTGGATTAGTCCCCCAAGTTCAAAGGCATTTTATGGCTGCCTACCCCAGTGACTGTGCTGTGGTAGCACACTGTCTAATGGGAGGCACTGGGAGTGTCTCTTATGACTCCTTTTTTATAAAGCATGAGGGAAAAATGTCAGAGCCCCCTCCTGGGAGACAGCGATATATTAACTCCATTTGTGGCTCTTCGTTCCTTGTGCTTAAAAGGCAAGACAAGTCCAGTGATTGTCCAATTGCCCCGGGCATTGGAGCAAACGTTCTTTTGATCTAGCACAGGCTTCTCTTGGCCAAGTGAGGTACTCTGGATTGGCCTTTCCCTGCATTGCATGGGCAAGAGCCAAGACTGAGGATAGAATCCTAGGGTAGATATAAGCAGGGCAGGTTTCATGGCCTACTTTACTTCTAAGTCATATAGGCATACAGAGTGCAGCAGCATAGCCTAATTTGCCTGAATTCAACATTAGATTCCACGACAAATCATCACATAAGAACAGTGATCATTTGCCTTGCTTTGTTTTTTTTTTTGTGTTTGTGTACTTTTTTGGGAGATGTTAGAGAAAATCAGATCAAGAGCAGGATTTGGCTTTTCCTGGATTTCCTGTCAAATACCACCTTAGTTGCTCTCGCTTTCGGCATGGGCAAAATATACCTTGAAAACCCAAGAAAATAAACTAAAAAACTTTAAGAAATAATAGAGTTTAGTGGTGTGGCCAGTTACAAAATCAATATACAAACGTCAATATGAAGGAAACTGTAAAACTGCTGAGACAAAGGAAGACAAAACAGAGAAGCATACTGGTTTTAGACGTAGACTCAATGACGTAAAGACGTCAGTTTTCCTCAAATTTAAGTTATTAGTCTAACATTACCCTAACACAAATCTCCATGATTTTATTCAAATAATTCTAAAATCCATTTCAAAGTGTAATTTGGTAGAGCCCTTTGGAAGGCTGTTTGACTTTACGTATTAAATTTGTCCTTTGACTCAACAATCCCACCTTTAGGAATTTACTAGTATGAAAAGGCATGTGTGGAAGGATGTATAACGCAGCATTTTTATAATTGTGAACAATGGAAAGCAACCTACATATTCTATGGCAAACCGGTTAGTTAAAGTATGGCAAGTGCTATTGGTTGCCTACCTCAAAGTCACCCTCTCTGGGTTTTTTTTTGTTTGCTTTTACTTTTTCTTAGGGAAAATTTCAGACATACGCAAAAATAGGCAGAATGATTAATAAGCCCCCATGTACTCATCACTCAGCTTCATCAGTTAGCAATTCACAGCCGACCTTGTTTTATCAGTACTTCTCTCCAACACTATGTTATTTTGAAGCATCTTATCAGTTCATCTGTAAATATTTCAGTAGACGTTTCCCAGAGATATGGACTCTTTTTTAAAAAACGTATGAAAATACTATTATTGTAGTTTCAAAAACCAACACTAATTTCTGGATGATGACACACCCTTTCAGAGTACAAATTTTTAATTACCTCGCAACTACTATATATATATATATATATATATATACATATTTTAACAGTTTGAGTGATGGAATTCACACAAAGTCTAAACATTGCAATTGGTTGAGATGTCTTTTAAGTCTCTTTTAATTCATAGCTTCCCTCTCCAGCTCCTTTTGTTTCCTTGCAATTTATTTGTTGAAGAAATAAGGTTATTTGTCCTCTAGATTTTCCCAGATGTGGATTTTCCTGAGTGCACACTCCATATTTCCCATAAATTGGTAACCTAGAAACTTGGTTAGATTCAGTTTCTTTTTTTTTTTTTTTTTGGCAAGATGACTTTTTAGATGGTTGTGTCCTTATTTCCCATAAATTAGTAATCTAGAGACTTGGTTAGATTTCTGGCAAGATGACTTCTTAGACAGTGTTGTGTCTTTCATCAGGAAGAGTATAATGTTGGGTTGTTTCTTTCGGTGATGTTAGTAGTTGTTGATGCTCAATGCCTATATCCGTACTATGCTGAATATGGTATACTGAATTAGATACTAATCTAATCTAATTCGGAAGATGTCATAAATGGTGATATCCTATCTCTATCATTTCTTCTTCGTTTATTAGCTGGAATACTTCCATAAAGAGAAACTACCTTCCTCAATGATTTGGTTTCCCAGTGATATAGGAAGAGCAGGATAAGCATTTGATTCTTTCTCTTCATTTGCCCGTTTTCAAGATAATAAGTTATCTCACTAGCATTCTCCAATGGTGACTAAATGACTTTTTTTTTTTTGTATCATTGTGAATTCATGGATTTAAATTTGTTGCATGTGTCTCATCTTTTATTTATTGCTCAGAGAATCCTGATGTTGTTTAGGTAGTAATGCAATCAGTCACAGAGAAGACATCCTGGCTTGGCTGAGGCTGTTGTATCAATCCATTCTCATTTGGCAGTGTCTGGGGTGGGCATGAGATTCTGGCTGTAGACAAGTATGAAAAAGTCTATTTCTAAAAAAGACCCCTCCACCCACTCAGCTGCCCCATTCTTCCCTTCTGGCTTTTTTCACGTTGTCGCATGAGGACTTGATGTTTGGAGAGCTGCTGCTGAAGCTTGGACCATCCCAATGGATACATGTGATCCATATACACAATTATGACCACTAATACTGCAGCTCTGGATTTATTGACAGAGAAAGATGTCTGCGATATGTCACTGATATAATACACGTCACTAAAACCGTTTATACAAAATTGAACACAAGTGTATATATTTACACCAAGACTTGCCTGGAATTATGTTCACTTAAACACTAAGAGTGGCCATCTCTGAGTGGTGAGATATTAGTGAATTTCCACTTTATTCTTTGTATTTTTCTGTATTTTAAATTTTTATGTGAATAATAAAACTTTTTTAAAAAGTATGATTATGGGCTATTCTCATTTACCTCATGTTACTTATAATGGATTTTCTTCAAATGAATATATCCTATCATGAAAATTCTTTTTATGAGACCCCAGAACTGGTGTCACGTGATTTTTCTCCGTGGCATAATCATCAGGCAGGAAATGTTTTGATTCTGGAATAACATTTCCTGATAAACAATTTTCAGAAACATTTAAGCATTTCCTGATCTGCAAATTTTTGTGATTTTTTTCTTTGTGTGTCTTATTGTTATAATTAACAATACTCTCTAGCCCAGTGGGACATAATCATCCTGTCGGAGAAAGAACCTTCAGAAAAACATGAGTTTTATTAGAGACACATTTTCCAGTCACCAAGAAAATAAAATTGGCACAATTTTCACTAAGCAGTAAAAATAAGAAGTAGTCTCCCTTTAGCTCACATTTAAGAAATTTTAATTTCTTTGGTACATTTAATTCTGCTAAGAAACTGTGTATTCTTAAAACCAATAAGATAGTAAAAAAAAATTCTAGGCCTCCAGAGTAAAATTAAAAAAGGGCCTGTCTTCCTTTAGTTAATTACTTTTTGGCTAGCTGGTTCTGCCAAGCTGTCAGCACAGGGAGCCAGGGCTAAGCCGACAATCACAGTGGACAAAAGAAATAGAATCAACAAATAATTATGGCCCACAAGCTATGTGCCTTGTATTACCATGGTTGCTGTGGCAAATTCAATGAGATAACTTTGCTCTCTTGGACCTCATGATCTAAAGTGGGGAAATGCCATGAAGACATGCAGGGAGATGAGGCTGAAAATGAGTCTAGAAAGGCAATTCCTTGATGAATTTTAAGCAGAGATCAGATACGGTCTGGAGGATGGCATGAAGGGAACAGATGATGTGGGGAGACACATTGAGAAGTGGCTGCAGGAGTCCAGATGAGAGACAAGGCAAGCTTGAGTCGAGCAGTGGTTTGGGGATGAAGAGGAGAAAGGAGGGATTAAAGAATTATTGGCTTTATATAATCTCCTGGGGTCGTTTCTCTCTTGTTCTCTCTTAACATCAAGGGAGTCTTCAGTGGGACTTAACTTATCTCAGCTAGGGTAAGGGAAACTGAGAACAAGCCTTTTTCTGTGCACCCTTGGGTCAGAGCTCCGAAAGAGGAACATCTTGTTCCTGGCAGCGAGCATGGAAGTGGTGAAACTCTGAGCCAGGTCATCTGCAGGTTTGTTTTTGGTCCAATAGGGCCGCCTCTTCACCTGATGACTGACAGTAGGAGTCACCTCCCCATACAGATAGGAATGTGGCCCTGACCCAGTACAAATACAGTAGGCCATCAGTCCGAGGGCCATATTACAGCTTTGACATCTTCTCTCTGCTCTGCCCTCAGAGTCTTCAGTGAGGCGGTGTTCCTCATACCCTCACCTGGGAACGTTCTCATAACTTCTGGAGTGGGCCTGGTCATTTGCAGCCTTACTACACAATTTGCTCTTTATCCAAATTGCTTTTTAGGGGACAGACTGTCCTGAAGCCTACTCAGAAGTCAGACAAGTCCTGCCTAAAGCTCTTCTGCAACAGTAGAAGCTCAAAACTGACGTTGTCACTCCAGCCTGAGCCAATGTGCGTCTGGTGAAGATACTGTAGCAAATCCACAACCGGGAGGAAAGGCTGGGACTGTCTCCCTGCCAAGGTGTTCAAGATTCAAGATCTCAGGTCTGCTTTGGGTCAGGAATGCCATCCCAACTGGTGAAAATATAAGGCATGGGTCAGAGAAGAAGTTTAAGAGCCCTACCTGGAAGAAACTTTGTTGAGAGTCTATTCTTTAGCACTGGTGTCTATTTAATCCTCTCTCCTTCTATTTAATCCACATCCTATCTGGTGTGCTCATTCCTAGCTAGGGTTCAGTGCCTCAGACCCAAGTCACTAGAGAAACTTGTAAATCAACCCATCATCTCATTTTGCAAGGCCTGGTGTAATGTTTCTAAAGCCCAATAGTATAGTCTGAACTGATGATCTCATATATATCACAGTGAAATGAGGAGTGAAATGAAATTTCTTTTTGTACATAGAAATAATTGCCCATGTAATGGGTTGAGGTAAGGCCAGCTTTAGCATTTGCAAAATTAAAATTAAAAGAAAGGTCTGTAGAAAAGTTTTGGCCCCGTTTCCTGAAACTACCTTGCCTGGGGTATGGACCATGTACTGAACTCTTATCCCAACATCATCACCCAAAGGGCTATCGATCCTATTCCCAGAGGACTTCCCAAGCAGCATATGGAAGGAAAAATGAAGAATCAGAGTTTAGGCAAATTAGGAATCTAATGTCAGTCAATGGTTTACAACAAGGCTGCAAAATTGGCCATCCATATATCGTCAAGAAACCAGGAAGATGTGACGAAACGCTGCCTGACTGTGGCTGTGCGCCATACTCTCTCATACTCACTTCTCACCTCCATTCACTTCTAATTCCAGGCTCTTTCCACGGGATTTGACAGGGCTTTCTTTTGGACTTCTCTATAATTATGACTTCACAGAAGTTCTTCTCTGGGTCACCTCTGGGCTTCAATGTCCTAGCTGTCTCTCCACAAACTCTTGTTTCAGACAGGAGTTCCGCTTCTCCGGATCGCCCCCTGTGAACCAGCACTTCCACCTGTTTAATCCATCAGAGAGTCTAGGCCTTAGTTTAACCAGTCTGCCTGGTTCCCGTGGCCTCAAATCCTCCATCCCTTCCCTTTCCCCAGCGGGGCTGCTCAAACAAGCTCATGGCTCAGGTATGTCTCCCTAAAAGCTGAGAGAAATCCCTGCCCCAAGTAGGCAATCCTCAGAAAGCCCACTGGTTCCATATTTTGTTTTTCGTGCTTGGGACTTGAAGATGATGATTATTCTGATGCCAGAGATACTCTTCCAAGCCCTCATCAGAGGATCCAGGCCTGTGCATCCCTCACTGCGCACATCCTGGAATGGAGAATTGTGTTTTGGCGATAATGCCAGAAAGCCAACACCACTGAGTTGTGCAGATCTCTTCTGTTTACACACAGAGTATGTCATCTCAGGTCAAAACTATTTTTAGACACAGTGTTGATCTTTTCAGCATTGTCCCCCAAACTACTGTCTCAGTGCATCTCCTTTGCCCTGAGCTGGTTTGACTTTAGAATACAAATTAGTGATAAGACGTGAACAGGGAACATGATCTGATGTGTGGAACCACGGCAACAAGGTGAAAAGGAACGAACATTTATTGAGTGCCTACGATGTACCAGGCACAATTAGTCATAATGATAATATTTACTGTATGAATATTATGTGTAAGGCATTGTGCTAAGCCCTTACACATAACCCAATTTAATCCTCACAACAACCCTGTGAGATAGGCATTGTATTATGGTCCTCATTTTATGAATGAGAAACTTAAGCTTAAAGAGATTAAGTAACTTGCTCAAGATGAATAGAGTTTCAAGTCAAGAGCTGTCTGAATCTAACATCCAACAAGTTTTCTCTCTCTCTCAACGTTTTTTTATTAGACTTCTCATAGATTTCTTTGTTTTACTGCCCTTTTCAAAGAATCAGCTTTTGGTATTGCTGATCAATTCTACTTTTCTCACTGTTTTATTATTTTCTGCTTTTATTTTTATTGATCTTTTCCTTCAGCTTTCCTTGAATTTATACTGTTTTTTTTTTCTAGCTTATTGGGTCAATGGCTTAGATCATTTATGTTCTACTGTGCCTGTTCTAATACATGCATTCAAGGCTATGTATTCTCTTCTGAGTGTGATTTTGACTACATGCCATAGGATGTTCTCATTTTTATTATTTCTGAAGTGTATGATTTCAATTCTGATTATTTGTTTCGCCCAGAAGATATTTAGAAATAAGTTTAGATAAATAGATTTATTTGAGGAAAGGAGTACTTAACCTTTGGTTAATAGTTTCTACTCGAGTACCTTAACAATTAAAATAGCAATCTGTTTCTGATATTATGGAAAACATGAGTATCTCATAGCTACACTGAATTCTGCCATTTTCACTTATGTTGCTCTTTATTGCAGGAGAAAATCCATAAAGAAAAATATTTGGTTGTCCATTTTTATATTGTTTATATAGCTATTTACTTTTGGGGGGAGAGGTGATGTCTTTCTGCTAGAAGGAAATATTTATATACAGCTTTATTGAGGTATAATTGACAAACAATAATCTGCATGTATTTAAAATGTACAATTGGATAAGTTATGAAATATGTACACACCCTTGAAACTATCACCATAATCAAGATAACGAACATATGCGTTACTCCCAAAAGTTTTCTTCTGCCTATTTGCAATCTCACCCTCCCACTCCCCACTGTTCCCTTTCCAAAAATCTGCTGATCTGCTTTCTGTTTGTTTGTATTTTATAGATTTTTGTATAAGTGATATTATACAGTATGTCCTCTTTTTTGTCTGGCTTCTTTCGTTTCAGCACTATGAGATTCATCCACGTTGTTGTGTGTATCGATAGTTCATTCCTTTTTATTGCTGAGTAGTCTTCTGCTGTATGAATACACCACAATTTGTTTATTCATTTACCTGTTAATGGATGTTTGGGTTGTTTTCAGTTTGGGGCTCTTACAAATAAAGCTGCTATGAACATTTGTGTGTAAGTTTTTGTATGGACATATAGCACTTTTTCTCTTAAGTAAATTGCTAGGAGTGGAATGGCCACATCTCACAGTAGGTGTATGTTTAACATGTTAAGAGTTGCTAAAATCTCTTCCAAAGTGGTCAAACAGTTACATTCCCATCAGCAGTGTATGAGAGTTCAAGTTTCCCCACATCCTCACAACACCTGATATGGTCAGTCTCTTTAATTTCAGACATTCTAATAGATGTTTCCTAGTATCTCGTTGTGGTTTTAATTTGCATTTCCCACTGACTAATGGTGAGAGTGTGGGGAACAGGTTCTTTTATGTGCTTTTGGTGGGACTATGCATTGAAACCTTTTTTGTATTGCAATTTGAATTTTGAACAAGTTTTGACATATCAGTCTTATTTCCAGAAATCTATCCTGTCATGAACTGAGCATCTCCACAAAAGCTGTCGGGCTAAACGCAGTTCTTTCCATAATTTCCCTCTGAGTCAGAAGAGACTTTCTCACACTTTCTTGCTGATCGATTTCTAGTTCTCCACACCATGCATTCAACACTCGACAGTGGTTACAGTGATGGTATGAATTGTTGAGGTCTGTGGCGGTGATTTAATCTAAAATGCAACTAGATATCTAAATTTAAAGATGCAACACACAACACAGTGTAGTGGATCGAGTAAGCCTTTCTTTCCCCCCTGCCTAGAACATTTGATTGCAGTCCCTCATTTCTCTTGGGGAACTCTTTCCAAACTCCTTATAGTCTGGATGGGACTGTCAATCATACCGCCCAGCACTCTCTGGCCATGGGATGGTCACATTTATAACCCAGACTGGGCCACTCATGGTTCATTATAGGTTTGGTACACTGACTAGAAATGGGCACATGATTCAGCAGGAACTGAGTCTTCCTCTGGATTGATATACAAATGTGAGGAGCCAGTTGCTTTTCTGCTGGAGTTGCTGGGCTGGGAAAAGGAATCTGAGGCTGCCAGTGGGTGCCTTCCTTAGTTTCATGGAGGAAGCCTGTCTTTAGTGGAAAGCAAAAGAGTGAGACCAACATACTAAGGAAAGCAGAGGCAGACATGTAAAGAAAGAGAGAGAGAAAGAGATGAGGGTGAGGAATGGAGAGGAGAGAGACAAGAGAGAAGAAAGTGAGAGAGAAAACAATATTACTTACTACATCTAAATCCAAATTCATCCCTAGACTTCCACGTTGTATAAGCCAATTTACTTTCTCCTTCACTCTTCTTGTCTCTCTTTTCCTTAAGTTAGTTTGCCTTGGGTTTCTGAACTTGCAAGTAACGGAATACAAGCTGTCACCTATCATCTCCCCCTCACTGAGCCCCATCAAGAATCTACTCATATTAACCTTTACTGAACAGTGTAAAATTTACTGAACATTTCAAATAAAAAATAAAAGAGAAGATTGACAAGGTATATCCACAGCACACAGCCCACAAATCCCTGTCAGGGTTTCTCGTCTCTCAATTTCTGTCCTGCTGGAGGTGGTTTCCTTCTGATTCTTCCATCTCACAGACTCTAGACCCTTTGATTCCTTCTATTACGTGGAACAATTTAGCTACCATCTATTATCACTTGAGCATCCCCTTGAGGTTCTGACTTCTAGCGTAAGTACTTTTTCTTTAAAACTAAAACCAATGTATCCATTTTAAGTATTAGCTGGTCTCAAGCCTGTAACTCTTAAGGCATAACTTTCTGGGAAAGGGGAATGGAGCATGTGATTCACACCATATATGTACCCAAAGCAAGCCACCAGCCTTGAGAGCAATGAAAGTACTCAAATACTTGTAAATGAAGAGAAAGAGACCGGAGACAAAGATGCTTGAGTCATTCTTTAGGCCAAGCCAATTCACCAGTTTATCAGTTTACCAATTCAGCTGCATGGAAGGAAAAATGGAGCAGAGCATCCAAGAAAGTCTTCCATGTGTCTATGCATGAGGCCTTTTACTGTGCAGTGGCTCTTCCCAAGAGTGAATAGGACTCATTCAATGTTCTGGAATCAAATTAGTATTCCCTCATTAGGAGGAGAAATGGAAGGGAAGAAGATGGTGTGGCAGAAGCTACTGGTTGTCCCCATAATATGAATTCTCTTTTTCCTCAGTAATAGAAACCTCCAGATTTAGATGGGTACTAGCCAGCCAGAATAAAAACTACACTTATCAGCTGCCCTTCAAGCTAGATGTGGCATATGGCTAAGTTCTGGACAGTGGAATGTAAGCATAAAGTGACGTGGATATCTTCCTGAAAGTGTCCTTAGAGGTGGTGGGTGTGCCTTCTCCTTCACTTTTCCTTGTTCTCATTGGCCAGAATGTGGACATGATGGCAGGATCTAGAATATCCTCTTGGACCATAAAATCGAAGTTACATGTTAGGGATGGTAGAACAACAAGTTAGAAGGAACCTGGGTCTCTGATGATTGTAGGGTTGTCATACCAGCTTCTGATTACTTGCGTCCTCTGCATGTTGTAGCTAAACCTATTTTAACTGATACCAGTGGAGATATTATCTACTATGTTGAAGTAATGTCAAGAAGTCCTTGAACTCTATGCTAAGAAGCTGAGGTTGTTTTTTTTAAATACATGGTAGGGAACAAATAATGGATTTTACATATGAAGAGAAATGAAATAAAATTCATTCACATTTGTGATACTGTTGCATTTTCCCTTTAAATCACTAAGAAACAGAGCACAATTTTTTTTTTATATATAAGAATTTTTTTTTTTTAAAGATTTTATTATTTCCTTTTTCTTCCCAAAGCCCCCCGGTACATAGTTGTATATTCTTCGTTGTGGGTTCTTCTAGTTGAGGCATGTGGGACGCTGCCTCAGCGTGGTCAGATGAGCAGTGCCATGTCCGCACCCAGGATTCGAACCAACGAAACACTGGGCCGCCTGCAGCAGAGCGCGCGAACTCAACCACTCGGCCACGGGGCCAGCCCCCAACAGAGCACAATTTTTAAAAATCCATGCATAGATCACTAACCATATGAGCACAGAACAGAAAGGAAACAATAAAGTGAATTCACCAATATTAATCTTTATTTAAAATAAGTTTAGTATTGATATAAAATACATAGGAATTTCTAAGAAGTCAATGGAGAAGGGAATAATTTTTCAATTAATAACATCTATTTTTTTCTAGTTCTAGAGATTTATTGGTCTTCTGAATAAATTATTGACTGTCTTCTTTTGATTAATAGCTAGTATGGATCATCTAGTAAATAAAAAAGAGGTTGAAATAAATGTAAAGGACTAGGATAGTATAGTGGACATTAGTAATTTTTACCTGCCTAAGGTCCATTCTCCTATCCTAATAGTACTGTGGTTTCCTTTTGAGGAATCACCACCTTTGGTGTGAGAAGTAAATCAAGGTACTCCGGCCTTGCCTCACTGAAGGAAAAGAATCGCTGGGGACTCCCACCCGCCTCCTCCCAAGCTGGTTACTCTCAAGGAGCAGACACTGAACCTTAGCTCTCTCAATCAGACTTCTCATTCTGGGACACTGAGTCTTGAGCAGGGACCAAATGATGGAAACATTAATTGGAGTTCATTTATATCTTCTCTTGGCAATGATCAGGAGAAAATTGGTTTTTAAAAATATTTTATATGTATATATGTAACAAAAAGCATATGATTTCTCAATAAATCCTTCCATTATCTTCAAAAAGTTCTGAACTTTTAAAACCCTTCTAGCTATTGCTATGTGTAGATTCTCTATCTTAAAGAGGCTGACTTTTGCCTGAGTGTGCTTGTGATCATACCATATATATTACAGCGTGGGTTTTTCTCTCAATATTTTGTTTTTGAGATTTGTTCATGATAAATCATTTTGATCTAGTGCATTCATTTCGACTCCCATATTATACTCAGTTTTACAAATTTATTAGGTTGAACAGTGTGAAAGTGGTTGAATAGAAGCAAACTTACATGGTTCACCCAAATATCACAATTATCTGTTTTCCAATTGATGAATGTTTCAGTTATTTTCAGTACTTCATCATCTCAAGCAACGATGTAATGAAAAACCAACGATGTATGTCCTTAAGTACAAGTGCAAGAAGTTTCTCTAGTGTATATACTGAAAAGTAGAATTGCTGGGTCTTGGGGTATGCACAACTTCTATTTTATCAGATAATGCCACATTATTCCTCCAAGAGTTTACATCAATTTCCACTTGCCAGCTTATATGAGAATTTCTTCATCCTGACCAACGCTTGGTATTATCAGAAATCCTGCCAATCTGATGGGCCTGGAAAGACATTTCCTTGTTTTAATTTGCATTTCCTTGATTACTGAAAATTTGAACATCTTTTCGTATTTGTATTAATTGGTCATTCAGCGCTACATTTCTTAGCATTTACTCTTTATATCACTCCTAGTTATCTAATAGTTATTTGACTTTTTCCTCTTGATTTGTAGCTCTTTGTATAGACTACTGAATCATTGTTAGACGTATGTATTGCAAGTATCTTCTCCAGATCTCCAGCCTGTCTTTCAATAGCTTTTGTTTTACAGAGGTTTTAAATTTGAAATTTTAATTTAATTATTATAATTTAATTATTCTTTTACGATTTGTGCTTTTTGAATCTTGTATAGGAATTCATTCTACCCTGTGATCATAAAGATGTTCTCTTACATTATCTCCTACAAGTTTTGAAGTTTTCCTCTTCACATTGGAGCCTTTAACCCAGCTAGAATTGAGCATGTATATGGTACAAGATGAAAGTCTAGCCTTTTCCCTCCATATGGTAACATACGGTTCTCACGTCATTTATTGAAAAGTCATCTTGTCTATACTGAGTTGTAGTACCACTTATGTTATAAAACAAATTTCCACACTTGCAAGCTCTTTTTCTGGACTTTTCCCCAGTTAATTGGTCTATTTTTCTGTCTCTCTGCCCATGCTGCATTGTTTTACTTTCTATAGTTTTATTATAAGTATTGATATCTGGAAACGTGATATCTTTATACATATTTTTTCTCCTTTCTTAAATTTTTTCCTTCAAAATTTTCCTTGTTATTCTTGGCTGTTTACTATTTGCTTGAAGTTTAGGCTCAACTTATCAAAGCTCAAGATAAAACCTCCTGAAAATTTGTTGGGATTTGCACTGAATTTGTAGATTAATTTGGGTGGAGAACTGACATCCTTATGATACCAAGCCTTTCCAACCATGAGAATAGTCTATCTCCTCATTTATTTAGGTATTTTGTATTGCCAAGTAATAACACTATAAAGTTTTCCATAAACGTCTTTCCTATCTTTCCTGTTAGTTGTATTCCTAGGTTGCTTTTGTAAATGGAATAATTCTTTAAAATTATGTTCTAACTGGTTGTTCCTAGTGTACTGGACTGCCATTGAATTTTCAATATTGCTCTGGTAACACACCACCTTGCTGAACTCTTTCATGAACTTGAATAGTTTGTAGATACTCTTGGATGTTCTGTGTAGACAATCCAATTCCCTGGAAAGGATTTTTTTTCCCTTCTGTTTCATTTATTTTTCTAATTTCTATGTCTGGCTAAGACCTCTAGAACTAAGTTGAATGGAAAGAGTAATGGTGACATCCTTGTCGTGTTCCTGACTTTAAGCAGAATGCTTCTAATGTTTCACCATCAAGTATGATATTTGTGGTAAATTTTTCCTAAATACCCTTTATCAGTTGAAAAAACATTCCCTAATTTCTAAAGTGTTCTTTTGGTTATTTAAAACTCATGAATAAATCTTGAATTTTATTGAATTGGGGGAGCATGTATTGAGATTATTGTATATATATTTACAAATTTATTAATGTGGCAAGTTACATTAATATGATTTCCTGTCTTAAGCCATCCTTATATTCCTGGAATAAATCCTAGTTAGTCGTGATAATTTTTTACACACATTGCTGAATTCAGTTGGCTAATATTTTCATCCATGTTCATACCTAGTTTGCATACAAATGTTCCTTCTCATACTTTCTTGTCCAATTCTGACTTGGGAAGTGATTCTTCTTTTTCTATTATCCATTTCTATTTCTTTTTCTATTTCTATTTTGTATTATTTCCATTTCTGTTTGTATAAGAAAAGAGTTACTTGCTCCTTAAAGTTTTGGTAAAACTTGTCTGTAAAATCTTCTGGGAGTGGCAGATTTTTGCCTCAGATTTAATTTCTCCAACAGATATGGATGGGATTTATAGTCATTTAGGATGCATAGCAAGTCTATGCCAGTCATTTTCAGTAATTATCTGTCTGGACTTCTTAGTTGTCCTTTGGTTCTATCATTGCCTGTCCTATATCAGCTGTTGAATATTTTAAAATATTACTCCCGGATATAGATATACTCAAATTTTTTACTTCTTCTTGAGTCAATTTAGATGACTTACATTTATTAAGCAAAAAATATCTATTTGATCTAAATTTTCAAATGTATTATTATGAAGTTCTTCAATGTATTTAGTTAAATTTTTAAAATCTTTACAGTAAATTCTTTAATTTCTAATATGGTTTGTTTGTGTCTTCTGTTTCTCTTGATCAATCTTGCCAGAGGTGTACTCAGACTTTATTAATCTTTACATAGTTCTAATTTGGAGGGGTTTACTGTGTTGTTTTTTCCTAACTTTTGATTGAACACTTAGCTCATTTATTTTCAATCTTTTTTTAAAAAAGTAGACATTTAAGACTATAAAGTTTCCTTAAGGATCACTAGCTATATCTCACAGGTCTCAAAATGCAATGTTCATATAACATCATTCAGGTCTAAACACATCTTAAATTTAATTATGATTTTTTTTTTCTTTTCAGGCTACTTGTAAATTTTGTTTTCTAATTTTATTGCGCTGCGGTCATTGTGTTTTATATGCCATTGAATGTTTGTACTTTTTGAGACTTTCTTTATGGCTTAGCTGAATGCACTGTTTTTACAAATTCTGTATGTGTGTTCACAACTTTAGTTGTTGGGCATAGTTTCTCATATATCCTTATATTAAGCTTTTTAATATTATTTTTTAAATTTTCTAACATTTTTTCTGTCTTCCATCTTTTCTTTGTCTTCTTTTTCACCCATGCTGAAATTTTATCAAATTTCCCTGTTTTAAAAATAGGTATTTAAATCTATGTGTTCGTTTGCTATTGTTGCTGTTTTTATCTTCCACTTATGAGTGAAATCACAGGATATTTGACCTTCTCTGTCAATTTATTTTGCTTAGCATAATACCCTCAAGGTATTTTTTGAGAAGTTTCCAATTTCTAAACTTTAAATAAGTTGAATCATACAGCAGGTCTTCTGTTCTGTTTGGCTTCTTTCACTCAGCATAATTATTTTGAAATTCATCCATATAATGGTGTGTATCAATAGTCCATTCCTTTTTATTACTACGTGTTATTCCATCGAGGGTGTCCTGCTATTTGTTTCTCCATTCCCTATTGATGGAAATTTGGGTTGGTCCTAGTTTAGGGCTGTGGTGGATTAAATCATGTCTCCCAAAAAGATATGTGATTGTAACCCCCAGGTGCCAACACCCAGTACATGTGAACATGACCTTATTTGGAAATAAGGTCTTTGCAGATGTAATTAAGCTAAAGATTTCAGGATGTAATCATCCTGAATTTAGAGTGGATCCTAAATCCAATGACTGGTGTCTTTATAAGAGAAAAGAGATTTGACACTTACAGAATACAGGGAAGAAGGGCATGTGGAGATGGAAGGAGAGAACGGAGTGATGCAGCCACAAGCCAGGGAATGCCAGGAGCCACCAGAAGCTGGAAGAGACCTGAAACAATTCTCCCCTAGAGCCTGTACAGGCAGTGTGCCCGGCTGACACCTTGATTTCAGATTTCTAGCCTCCAGAGCTGTTAGAGAAAGCATTTGTGTTGTTTAAAGCCACCAAGTTCGTCATCGTTTGTTGCAGCAGTCCTAGGAAACCACTCTGGGGCTAATACAAATAAAGTGCCTAAAATTCTTGTAAAAAAATTAAGAAAAAATAGATATTTAAACCTATGTTGTTCACTGTATACAGAGTCAAGATTGCTATGTTTCCCTGATGAATTGTTTCTTTCTGTCATTGAGTACCAATCCTCTTTATCACTAAAACTAAAGTTTGCCTTAAAGTCTCTTTTGTCTGCCGTTGCTATAAATACATCACCTTTGTTTTGCTTAGTATTTGCCTGTTATGTCTTTGGTTTCTTCCTTTTACTTTCAGCCTTTCTCTGTCATTATGATTTGAGTGTGTTTCTCTTTTTTTTCTTTTTGAGGAAGATTAGCCCTGAGCTAACTACTGCCAATCCTCCTCTTTTTGCTGAGGAAGACTGGCCCTTAGCTAACATCCGTGCCCATCTTCCTCTACTTTATGCCTTGAACACCTACCACAGTATGGCTTTTGCCAAGTGGTGCCATGTCCCCAGCCGGGATCTGAACTGGCGAACTGCGGGCTGCCAAGAAGCGGAATGTGTGCACTTAACCGCTGTGCCACCGGGCCGGCCCCTTGAGTGTTTCTTATAAAAAGCATAGAATTGGATTTTAAATATTTCTCTGTGAGTCTTTTTTTAAAAAAAGTTAATTTAACCCATTTGTATGCATTGGTTTTATTTCTGCTATCTTATTTTGTGTTTCCTATTTCCCCAGCTTTGTTTTTGCTTTCCCCTGTTACTATCCCTTTCCTCTGTTGTGTTGGATTCATTGAGTTTTCTTGGCCCCTCAACATTTTATTTTAGTTCTTTTATTGGTTACCTCACATTTTTAGCACACGCAATTGACCTAACAAACTAAAGTTAGCTGTAACAATCTGTTACATTGAACTGTGCCTCTTGGTATTTATGCCCTTGTGCAGTCCCCATCCCTTGCATCTGGTCTTGGTTTTAACCAATAGGACATGGCAGAAGTGATGCTATGTTAGATCTTGATCTAAGACTTTAAAAGGCCTGCTGGCTTCTGCTTTTACACTCTTGGGAGCCTTCAGCTTATGTATAAGGAGTCTTGCTGCCTTGTTGGAAAGCCACATGGAGAGGAGAAGACTAGAGACTACACGGGAGAGAACTGAGGAACAAAGCTGACCATGAGAATTGAGGTCCCAGCATATGACCCCTGACTGTTTCAGCCAGCACCAGGTATTTGAATCATACTTGTACAGCTACTGGACAAGTGAGTGAAAAAACATTTGCCCACAGAATTGTGAGCAAATAAAATGATTGTTTTAAGCCTCTGATATTTGGGGTATGTTGCTACATAACAATAGATAACTGAAATGCTAATGAAATCTTAATCCTTATACTGAATTACATACCATTCTTATGCTCTAACTCCAATTTTCTCCCTGCTTGCTAATCTTCCATGTTGTGATCTTTTTGTGGTTCTCTATTCCCTTTAAACCCATCAAAATTAGTCATTTTTATCATTTTTTTAGTTAATAATTTATTGGATATACCAGCATGTTATCCAGTTTCTTTGTTTCTTGCATCCTCATATCCATTTTGAGTCCAATTTCCTTCTGACTTAATTACATACCTTAATTGATCACTTAGTAAAAACTTGAGAGTAGTAAGCTCAGTTTTTATTACTTTCAAAAGTTCTTCATTTTGTCCTTACCTTTAAATGATAGTTTAGCTTGATATAAAATTGTAGGTTACCATTTTTCTCTTAGCACTTTGAAAATAATACACTATTGCTATCTGATTTCTATTGTTGCTAATGAGTCATGTGCTGTGAGTATAAATTTTATTTCTTCTTAATAATATGTGTTTCCTTTCAGGTTGCTTAAAAGTTTTTTTTCTCACTACTTTTCTTATTATGAAAATTCAGTATGAGGTATCTACAAGTGGTTTACGTTTTTTTCTTCCTTAGAACTCATACTTTTGCAATCTGAGGATTCTTTCATCAACTGAGTTCCTTTTAATCCTAAAGTGATACTCTTCACCTAACGAGGCTTTTAATACACAGCACCCACACTTTATGAGAGGTATGCAACTGCAAAGATTTTGCATTATTCAAAATTTGCATGAGTCAAGACTAATCCTTGCTACAACATAGACAGATCTTAGAAATAGTAGAAAATAACAATGTAAATTCTTTTAAAAGTGAATCCAGGTAAGGAGAAATGTTTGACTGTCAGATGTGAAACTGTTATGTATTTAGCAAAATATGAATGATGTCTTTAGTTTAAGATTTAATGAAGAAAGAAATCTTTTTCAAGTTGGAAAATAGTTTCTAGGTTTTGATTCATGTCATTGACCTTTAGATTTCTTTAAAATTGAAAAGAAAGTGGAGTCTATGTTAGTAATTGTTAATGCTTATTTCTCATAAAATGCTAAATATTTTTCTCAAATTTCTATGCTGATTGAATTCATAACTAATATGTGAACAAATTAACCACTAGTCTAGGTTTTCTGATTCAAAATGGTTTACTCCCCCCTCGCAGGATCTGGTAGAGCTACTAGACTGAACTCAGGAAGGATGTAGAAGATACGAACAGTTCCACCAAACAGCAGGATCTAACTGACACATGTAGAACATTCCACCAAACAGCAGGATGTAACTGACACATGTAGAACGCTCCACCAAACAGCAGGATCTAACTGACACATGTAGAACATTCCACCAAACAGAAGGATCTAACTGACACATGTAGAACATTCCACCAAACAGCAGGATCTAACTGACACATGTAGAACATTCCACCAAACAGCAGGATCTAACTGACACATGTAGAACATTCCACCAAACAGCAGGATCTAACTGACACATGTAGAACATTCCACCAAACAGCAGGATGTAACTGACACATGTAGAACGCTCCACCAAACAGCAGGATCTAACTGACACATGTAGAACATTCCACCAAACAGAAGGATCTAACTGACACATGTAGAACATTCCACCAAACAGCAGGATCTAACTGACACATGTAGAACATTCCACCAAACAGCAGGATCTAACTGACACATGTAGAACATTCCACCAAACAGCAGGATCTAACTGACACATGTAGAACATTCCACCAAACAGCAGGATCTAACTGACACATGTAGAACATTCCACCAAACAGCAGGATCTAACTGACACATGTAGAACGCTCCATCAAACAGCAGGATCTAACTGACACATGTAGAACGCTCCACCAAACAGCAGGATCTAACTGACACATGTAGAACATTCCACCAAACAGCAGGATCTAACTGACACATGTAGAACGCTCCATCAAACAGCAGGATCTAACTGACACATGTAGAACGCTCCACCAAACAGCAGGATCTAACTGACACATGTAGAACATTCCACCAAACAGCAGGATCTAACTGACACATGTAGAACATTCCACCAAACAGCAGGATCTAACTGACACATGTAGAACATTCCACCAAACAACAGCAGAATACACATTTTTTTTTTTCAGGCAACATGGAACATTCCCAAGATAGACCATATTCTAGGCAATGATAATAATAATAATAATAATGCCTCAACAAATTTAAAGCAACTGCAATCATGCAGACTATATTTTCTGGCTGTAATAGAATCAAACTAAAATTCAGTAATAGAAAAACAACAACAAAAAAATCCCTAAACACATGGAAATTAAATAATACACTCCTAAGTAATTCACAGGTCAAAGAGGAATTCTCAAAGGAAGACAAATACATAGAACTGAGTAAAATGAAAATGTAACATATCAGTGTATGTGGGATGCAGCTAAAGCAGTCCTGTGAAGGAAATTTATAGCACTAATTGCTTTCATTAGAAATGAGAAAAGATTTCAAATCAAAAATTTAGGTTCTTGCCTTAAGAAACTAGAAGAAGAAAATGAAAATAAACCCAAAGCAGGCAGAAGGAAAGAAATAATTAAAATAAGAGCAGAAGTCAATGAAATAGGAAAATAATGGAGAAAATGAATGAAACCAAAAGCCAATTCTTTGAAAAAAATCAATAAAATTGATAAATCTCTAGCAAGCTGACCAAAATAAAAAAGAAACAAATTAGCAAAATTAGAAATTAAATAGGAGATACCACTACAGATCTTATAGGTATTAAAAAGTTAAAAAAGGAATACTATGAATAACTCTATGCTTATAAATTTGACAATTTAAAGAAATGGATGAATTTCTTGAAAACTACAAACTATCAAATCTTAACCAAGATGAAATAGATAATCTGAATAGCTATAGCCATTAGAGAAATTGAATTCATAATTTAAAAGCTCCTCCAAAATAAATCTCAGGCCCAGATGTTTTCATAGGAGAATCCTAACAAACATCTAAAGGAGAATTAATGCAAATTTTATACAATTTCTTCCAGAAAATAGGAGAAATGGAAATACTTCCCCACTCATTTTATGAGACCAGTATTACTCTGAAATTGAAACCTGATAAAGATAATAATTAAAAAAAAAGAAGGACTATGGACAGCTAATCTTTGACAAAGGAGCAGAGGGCCTCCAATGGAGAAAAGAAAGTCTCTTCAACAAATGGTGCCGGGAAAACTGGACAGCCACATGCAAAAGACTGAAAATTGACCATTCTTTTTCACCACCCACCAAAATAAACTCAAAATGGATCAAAGACCTAAAGATTAGGCCTGAGACAATAAGTCTTTTGGAAGAGAATATAGGCAGTACACTCTTTGACATCAGTTTCAAAAGAATCTTTTCGGACACTGTAACTCCTCAGTTGAGGGAAACAATAGAAAGAATAAACAAATGGGACTTCATCAGACTAAAGAGCTTCTTCAAGGCAAGGAAAAACAGCTCACAAATTGGGAAAAAATATTTACAAGCCACTTATCCGACAAAGGGTTAATCTCCATAATATACAAAGAACTCACACTGCTTAACAACAAAAAAACAAACAACCCGATCAAAAAATGGGCAGAGGACATGAACAGACATTTCTCAAAAGAAGATATGAATATGGCCAATAGACACATGAAAAGATGTTCGTCATCGCTAATCATCAGGGAAATGCAAATCAAAACTACACTAAGATATCACCTTACACCCGTTAGATTGGCAAAAACATCCAAAACCAAGAGCGACAAATGTTGGAGAGGTTGTGGATAAAAAGGAACCCTCATACACTGTTGGTGGGAATGCAAACTGGTACAGCCACTATGGAAAACAGTATGGAGATTTCTCAAAAAGTTAAAAATAGAAATACCCTATGACCCAGCCATCCCATTACTGGGTATCTATCCTAAGAACCTGATATCAGAAATCTCAAGAGTCCGTTGCACCCCTATGTTCATTGCAGCATTATTTACAATAGCCAAGACGTGGAACCAGCCTACATGCCCAGAAACTGATGATTGGATAAAGAAGATGTGGTACATATACACAATGGAATACTACTCAGCCATAAAAAAAGACAAAATTGGCCCATTCACAACAACGTGGATGGACCTCGAGGGTATTATGTTAAGCGAAATAAGCCAGTCAGAGAAAGACAAACTCTATATGACTCCACTCATAGGTGGAAGTTAGTATATTGATAAGGAGATCAGATCAGTGGTTACCAGGGAAAAGGGGGGGTGGGGGGAGGGCACAAAGGGGGAAGTGGTGTACCCACAACATGACTAACAAAAATGTACAACTGAAATCTCACAAGGTTGTAATCTATCATAACATTAATAAAAAAAAAAAAAAGAAGAAGGAAAGAAAGAAAGAAATCTGCAGGGCAATCTCTCTCATAAATTTAGACATAAAAATTCTCAACAAAATATAAGCACACTGAATCCAATAGTGTATAAAAGGATTCTACACTATGATCAATTGGGACTGATTCCAGGAACGGAAGGTTGTTTCAATATTCAAAATCAATCAATGGTATATCAACAGACTAAAGAAAAAAAATTGTGCAATCATATTAATTCACATGGAAAAATCATTTAACAAAATCCAATGCTCATTAATGCTAAACAAACAAACAAACCTCTCAGCAAGTCAGGATTAAAGGGGAATAAGCCCAACTTGTTAAAGAGCTTCTATTAAAAACTACAGCTCACATCACACTGAAGTTGAAAGACTGAATATTTTTCCCCTAAGATTGGGAAAAAGGCAAGGATGTCTTTCTCATCACCTTTATTTAATATAGTACTAGTATTTCTAGCCACTGCAATAAAGCAAGAAAAAGAAATAAAAGAAATTAAGAAATAGAAACAGGCCCTGTTTGCAGATGACGTAATCGTCTTCATAAAAACTCACAAGGAATCCACCAGGAAAAATCCTAGAGCTAATAAATGAGTTAAGTGAGTCTCAGGATATAGGTAAACATACAACATGATTGTGTTTCTGTATACTGACACTGAACATGTAGAAAGTGAAATTAAAAACACAATACTATTTATAATCACCCCAAAGAAAATGAAATCCTGTAGGAATATACCTAACAAAACATATACAGGATCTGTATGCTGAAAATCACAAGATGTTGATGAAAGAAATCAAAGATCTAAGTAAGCGGAGAAACATAACGTGTTCCTGGATTAGAAGACTCAACAATGCAATTCCTATCAAAAACCCAGCAAGGTTGTTTGTAAACATCAACAAATGTATTCTAAAATTTACATGCAAAGATATAAGGCCTAGAATAAGTAAAACAATCCTGACAAAGAAGAGTAAAGTGGGAGGAATCACTCTACTCAAAGTTAAGCCTTGCTATATAGCTATAGTAATAAAAAAATAGTGTCATATTGTCAGAGGGGTAGGCACATAGATCAATGAAACAGAACAGAGAACCCGGAGTTAGACACAAGTATGAACTAGTTGTCAATAAAAATATCTGGAATACAAGAATTTAGTTAAGACAACTTTATTGCACATACAGTTTGCAAACCGGGGAGACTCAGCCTACAGAACAAACTGAAAGTTCGCTTGGGGAAGACGTGGGAGAGCAGAGCTTATAAAGGCGAAAACCATAGACCACAGGCGTTGCTTTGAAAGCCCTCTACTCGTTGGTCCCCCTGAGGATACTGGTGTTCTCAAATCAGCTCTATTAGGTGCCTGGACATCTGTCAGGAAGGAAGGCTAGGTTTCAGAGATGAGCTGTGGTTTTTCTGAGAACAGAGTACGTGACTGCACCTCCACCCTGGCCTGGCCACTTGACTCTTTTGTTTTAGGCCCCAGTTAGCCACACCGATTCCATCTTGTCTTTCTCTTTTAGGGGTCCTCTATAATTCCATATACTGATTTTTGACAAAGGTGTAAAAGCAATTGAATGGGAGAAGTTTGGCCTTTTCAACAAATGGTGCTGGAGCAATTGACTACTCACAGACAAAAACAAAACAAAACAAAACAAAAAACAAAGTCAACCTAAATCTCACACCCAATACAAAAATAACCTCAAAATCGACTTAAATGTAAAACATAAAACTTAAAAAAAAAACCAAAACAGGAGGAAATCTTCAGGATCTAGGGCCAGGGAAAACATTCTTAGACTTGACATCAAAAGTGCTATCAATAAATGGAAAATTGATAAATTGGGCCTCATCAAAAATAAGAACTTTTGCTCTGCAAAAGCCTATGTGAAGAGGATGAAAAGACAAATCACAGATTAAGAGAAAATATTTGCAAACAAAAAATTCAACAAGGGATTTGTTTCTAGACCATATAAAGAATTCCCCAAACTCAGCACTAAAAAACAAACAAACAGGGGCCGGTCACGTGGCACAGCGGTTAAGTGCGCACGTTCTGCTTCGGAAGCCCTGGGTTTGCCAGTTCTGATCCTGGGTGTGGACATGGCACTGCTTGGCACGCCATGCTGTGGTAGGCATCCCACATATAAAGTGGAGGAAGATGGGCACCGATGTTAGCTCAGGGCTAGTCTTCCTCAAAAAAAAAAAATTAAACAAAGCAAAACAAACAAAAAAACCCCCAAACAAAAATGGACAAAACCATGAAGAAACATTTCACTGATAGTTGGCAAATAAGTATATGAAAAGATGCCCATCATCACTTGCCACTCAGGAAATCCAAATTAAGACCAAGATGAGATATCACCGTATACCCATCAGAATGGCTAAAACAAAAAAGAGTGACAACACCAGGTGCTGGGAAGGATGCAGAGAAACTGGATCACTTCCACATTGTTGGCAGGAATGTAAAATGGTACAGCGACTCTGAAAAGAGTTTGGCATTTTCTTTTAAGGCTAACTATATAATTACCATATCATCTAGGAATTGTACCCTTAAGCAAATGAAATGAAAACCTGTACCTGAACATTCATAGAAGCATTCTGTAATAGGTAAAAACTAGAAATAGCTCAGATGTCCTTCAACAGATGAATGATCAAACAAACTGTGGTACATACATACCATGGAATACTACTCACCAATGAAAAGGAATGGACTATTGGTACATGTAATAATTTGGATGAATCTGTAGGAATTATGCTGAGCGAAAAGAGCCAATCTCAAAAGCTTACACACCGTATGATTCCTTTATGCAACATTTTTGAAATGACAAAATTTTAGAAATAGAGAACTGGTTAGTGGTTATCAGGAGTTAAGGGAGGAGGGAG
This sequence comes from Equus caballus, assembly GCF_041296265.1. Lineage (NCBI taxonomy): Eukaryota > Metazoa > Chordata > Mammalia > Perissodactyla > Equidae > Equus > Equus caballus. The sequence continues at coordinate 42,951,646 of NC_091700.1, read as the reverse complement.
GGGGAGATTTGGATGTTGTTATAAAAGGGCAACAGGAAAGATCCTTGTGGAATGGAATGTTCTGTATGTTGACTGTGGTGATAGATACATGAATCTACATGTGTGGTAAAATTGTATAGAACCAAATACTCACACACAAATAAGTACATGTTCAACTGGAGAAATACAAATAAGGTAGATTGTATCCATGTCAATATCCTGGTTGTGATATTATCCTACAGTTTGGCAAAGTATTACCATGGCAGAAACTTGGGAGAAGGTACTGTTTATATTATTTGTTACAAACGCATGTGAATCTACGATTATTTCAACAAAAAGTTCAATTAAAAAATGCTTTACTAAATAATCTAAATTTCTTTAATTTTTATACTAACGTTCCATTCTTTATCCTTTACCTGATTTATTGCACACAATTACAAGATAAACTACATTGTAGATTGCTTCTTGAAGAGGAAAGAAAATAGTAAGATGAATAAACATGCTCCCAACTAACAAACAGTAAACCAGACCATTCTTTTTTTTTTTTTTTTTTAAGAAGTATTATGTTCACAGCAAAATTGAAAGTACAGGGAGTTCCCTTATACTCCCTGACTCCACATACCCACAAGTTTCCCTGCTATCGACAACCACTCCTGAAGTGGTACATATGTTCAGTTAACGAACCTACTTGGGTGCATCATTATTACTCTAGTCCATAGTTTACATTAGGGTTCACTCTTGGTGTTGCACATTTTCTGGTAAACAGACCATTTTTTTGTTGTTGTTGTTATTGAGATTCATAATAGTTTACATCATTGTGAAATTTCAGTTGTACATTATCTCTTGTCTGTTACCACACAAGTGCTCCCCTTCACCCCCTGTGCCCACCCGCCATGCCCTTTCCCTAGTAACCACTGAACTGTTTTCTTTGTCCATGTGTTTGTTTATAGTCCATATATGAGTGAAATCATACGGTGTTTGTCTTTCTCAGTCTGGCTTAGTTTGCTTAGCATAATACCCTCTAGGTCCATTCATGTTGTTGCAAATGGGATGATTTTCTCTTTTTAATGGCTGAGTAGCATTCCATTGTGTATATATACCACATCTTCTTTACCCGATCATCGGTCAATGGGCACTTGGATTGTTTCCATGTCTTGGCTGTTGTGAATAGTGCTGCAATGAACATAGGGGTACATATGTTACTTCGGATTGTTGATTTCAAGTTGTTTGGGTAGATGCCCAGTAGTAGGATAGCTGGGTAATGTGGTTTTCTATTTTTAGTTTTTTGAGGAATCTCCATACTGTTTTCCATAGTGGTTGTACCAGTTTGCATTCCCATCAGCAGTGTATGAGTGTTTCCTTTTCTCCACATCCTCTCCAACATTTGTTGCTTTTGTCTTGGTAATTATAGCAATTCTGACCAGTGTAAGGTCTCATTGCAGTTTTGATTTGCATTTCCCTAATGATTAGTGATGTTAAGCATCTTTTCACGTGTCTGTTGGCCATCTATTTATCTTCCTTAGAAAAATATCTGTTCACATCCTCTGCCTATTTTTTGATTGGGTCATTTGTTTTTTTTTGTTGAGTTGTATGAGTTCTTTATATACTTTGGAGATCAACCTCTTGTCTGATAAATGATCTGCAAATATTTTCTCCCAGTTACTGGGTTGTCTTTTCATTTTGTTGATGAAAGTTTCCTTTGCTTTGCAGAAGCTTTTTAGTAAACAGACCATTCTTGATTCTAGTGCTTTTTCAACTAAGCCAGTCATAGTAAGAACCATCTTCTTTAATTGAAGGAGTAGAGTTGTAAAGAAAACACTTGCCTTCAATGTGGTGGGGTGGCACTTTCTTTGATAATGAAGTAGTTAAGAACGTTTGTTCTTAGAATTCATATTGTGCACAGCATTATAGAATTGAAAGGACGTATCTCTTCAAGTCTATCTGTTCTATCTTCCTACTGCTGCAGAATTGTTCTCTACACTACACTCATAATAAATGATGATTACTATTATTAGTACTAATGGCTGCAACATTACACAGTGTGATGGCTCCAGTGATTACGCTGAGAAGTTTGATAGGAATTATTTTCCTGAGCTCATCCTAAAATTTCTTCTTGCTCAATATTATCTTGTTGTTTCTATTTATTTCTTCCTTAAAATTCCCTGCCTATTACTTCCTCTGTAATTATATGCTCACTGGGTGAGGCTCTTTCGTTCTGGTTTTCTCTTTCCTGCCTGGAGCATTGTGCGCACTCAGTACATGCTGTTTTATTTTGGATGTTGACATCTTCAAATGGAGATAGGTGGCTTCACAAGTTTAGACAGTTGTTGCGTCAACCAGGATTAATTTGATAATTTGCTTTTAAGTTCATTGCAATATTGGCTCTTCTCCAAGCACCTTGATTTTTGAAAAATGAATGCTGATAATCCAGGCTTATTCATTCCCTTAAGACTTCAAAAATCCAACTCAAAATACTCAGGACTGTTTTTCATGATTCCATTGTTAACAGTGGTATTTAATTTTAAAAACATATAAGGTCATAATAAGGTTGACATTTGTCAATTAAATATTGATATTACTATTTTCAGGTTTATTTTTTATTATGTAGTACAGATCCATAATAGATTAGCTTCTGAATTGGTTAATTCACAAACTTTTAAGCAGGAGAATAAAGCGCATTAAAAAATTAAGCAGCAATTGTAATGTCTACTGTTTTGATGTTTTCAAAAAAGGAAATAAGTGACTGAGAGACACAAAATAACCTAAGTAGCTTGCAGGAAATACCTCTAAATTACAGTGACATGAGAGGTTAAATCAAATAGATGCTGTTGCCTGTAAAGACCATATTTTCTGCAGTGCCTGTCAGAACAGTGAGCTCGATGAAAGCGTTTAGCAAGTATTCGTTGAAGTGGATTTACAGACCAAAAGGACACACAAATCTGTTGTTGAAAGCAAGTCTATGATAAGGATGCTGTGGATGCTGATAAATCAGAAAACAAATTTAATGCAAATAGAGCTTATGTTGACCAGTATCTTCTTTGCTAAATGTTACCTACATGGAAAAAGTGATAGACTCTGACTTAAGATATTTAGTACCTTATATGCAGGAAGCACCACTGACCTCAGAGGAAGAGAAAGAGAAAACACGCATGAGAAACATTCAGTAAGAGGCAGTAAGAATTGAATCTGAACCACTAGTTATCACGAGGAGTGTTACTTCACGTTTGGACAACCTGGGAGATTCCAGGTGCGGGTTTCTGTTCTGCCATGTAGTCAACCTCATGGTCCCAAATTGCAGACCCAAACTTGCTACAATTTCTCCAAACCAACTGAATAATTGGTTACAAACTTAAAAGCATGATACACAAATTGAGGGTTTACTATATGACTAAACTTGGACAAAGTATACGAGAACACCAAAAAATTTTAAAATGGTTTCTTATCTTGAACAAAAGAGGAAGGAACCTAATGATAGTGGTGCAATGTGGGGTGAAGGTGGGTAAGGTTAACCTAACACAATGGATGTTGACTGAAACTGGGAAATGGAGGATGCAGAATGAGGGCTCATGACCACTATTCTTACCCTCCAAAGAAACTTAGATATTAAGAAATGCCACTTTCCATCTCTATCTAGAATGACAGGCCTCTTAACCACGATGGTCTCTTGACCTTGAATTCTTCCCGTGGCTCTCCTTTTCAATGGTATCTCTACTCAAGAATGCTGAAACCAAGAGCAACTGGCAGAAAACATTTTGTTCCCAGAGACACTTGACTGCCTCCTTTGTTGGCCAACATGGCTTCTAATGCAATCTATTCTTCAACGAAATCAGAGAATGTTGAACCTGATTTTCTCCTGAGTCCCTCACTGAACTTAAATGTACCTAATAGCTAAATGTTCCCAGAAATCAATGTTTAAGGCCTAGAGCCACATGCTTTTTGTCCATATCTCTGTATTGTAAACCTCTTTCTAGCTGATGCATGTAATATCTGGCACTAAGACTATAATAAGGATGCAATTTGACAAACAAATATATTTCTTTATTACCCAAATGTCCAAAAATAAATCAATGACCTAATGGAAAAACACTGAGCCAAGTCTGTTTTACCAGCAGCTAACTGCTGGCTGAAGATGAGTCACCAGACCTTCCTGGCTCCCAGCTTCCTCAGCTGTAGAATAAAGATATTGGGCTAGATAGACCCCAAAGTCACTCCCTGCTCTGACACTCCCCAATTTTACAGAGTACCGAGAGAGTAATCTCTTCCTTACTTACTTTATAAAATTTCCAATGATCAATCCCATCCCTCTGGTTGCTTTGCGTCCAAACCTGAATTGCTTGAATTGTCCAGGGGTAATTATCTCATTTGACTCCGCATGTCTGAACTCCAAGTGACCGTGGCCAAAGGAACTTGAACATAAGGCCATGTGGTCTTTCGTGTAATTAAAAAACTTCCTGCCTCTGTTTTATCAACTATCAAGTCATCCAAGCTTGCACTGGCCTTGAAATGCTTTTAATAAACGTATGACTCACCAGGAAGACAAAAGCAATAGATTCTGTAAGTGTTTTAGACTGTTTGCTGTTAAAAGCACCTAAAGGAAGACATGATACAGAGTTGCCTAACAGGATCTTAGAAAGAGATTGAAAATGAAGTTGTGATCAGAAAGGCAGAAGGGCAGTTAATAGCCTATAGTTTCTTATGTAGAAATGAAGAATGATAAATATATGCTTTCCTTTCTCTGGGGTAATTGGTGATAATGACTCATGAAAAAATATTCATGCTATTACAGCAAAGAAAAAGTGAGGATAATAAGAGGCCATAGCAAATAACAGAGGATGTTTAGTCGGATTTAAAAAGATCATCTTTCCTTGTCTACGTTTTACTTCCTCTTTGGGCCACTGACCGATTCCATCATGGTAGTATTAAGAGGCACTTTGAGAGGTTTTACAAATGCTGATTCTGCATAGGTTTGCACTTATCAGTAAACTTGGCCCCCTGCCCTTATTTAGGCAAAAGAAAATGAAAACAAATTGCGCAATGCAGAGTTTATCTTAAATTTGACTTTATCATGGGAGGGAAAGGGGGAAACGTGTGTAGGTGAGTGTGAGTGTGTATGCACATGCCCCAGAGGAGGCACGTTGCTGAGGACACTCTTCTTCAGAGGACCATAAGGTTTAGCCCAGGGATAGCACGAGGCATCAGACTTAATTTCTGTAGCCTTTAGATGGTATTTCATCTCTTACAGCTATATTTCGCAGGTATTCGTACAACTGGGAGCATGCGGATGGGTTCTTAAGATTTATATGGCCCACTTGACTTTGTCACATTAAATCAAAATGTCCTCTTTCTCAGAGGCACTACAGGTGGATTTCCCAGATTTCTGAGTAGGTGCCAGAAGAGTGATGGCCTCATCAGTGATATTCCGACCTTTCAGGCCCCTACGTCTGTGACACATAAGTCCCTTAGGCATGATGGGGCTTTAAGTCTTTTCCGTGGTGGGGAGGTCACAATGGAGAGAGAAACTTTATGGGTTTAATTCAGTTGCACTTCTTAGTAAACTTCATTTAGTATATTTTCAACACAATATGGCACCTAAGGCGATGTCTGAATCAAATAGCCTATTAAATGAATCGCCATGTGTGTTGGAACTTCATTATACTCTTTCCATCAAAGTGATTACCTATGTGCATTTATAAACTCCATACATCAACGCTCGCAATTTCCAGTTCTTCCTATCTATTCTATAATATATAATATATAACTAGAGTATGCGTTCTTTCCTTTCAGAAAATTCAATACAGTAAAATCTGAAGTTGGGAAACGGATAAGTCTCAAAGTGATTTTTTTGTATTATAAGAGAATTCTTTACTTTCCGGAATAGTTTCAGCACCCTAAAAATCCCTTGTGCTTCACCTCTTCAGTCCTCTTCCCCACCCCAAATGCCTGAGAACCATCGTTGTGTTTACCATCTCTACAGTGATGCCTTTTCCAGAATGTCATATCAATGAAATCATACAGTATGGAGCTTTTCAGACTGACTTCTTTCACTTAGCAGTATGCATTTAAGACTCATCTGTGTCTTTGCATAATCTTTTTCACGTATGCCTGTAAGTCTTTGAGTGTTTTCCTACATTATGGTACAGCATAGGCCCATCTTGTACTTCCTATCTCCAGCCCTGAAGCTGTTCCTTTTCTCAAGGAGCCCAGAGGAACGGTATTTAGAAACCACTATCTTGGCACAAGATGCGTTTCTTGCTAGTGAGGTGTCATTGCTTCTGAGCCCCTTCAGTAGAGAGAGTTAGAGTATATATTTATTCAAATCATGGCTGAATCACGCTGAGTCTTCTGTTCCTAATCCAAAACCACAGGGTTCCTCCTTCAAGGGCAAAGGATTCTACATTCGTAAACCCAAATCAGAGGCCCCTAGTCAGGAGTGTTTCTTGCTTTGTATTCAAGTTTGGAACCATTTATTTCTTATTCTGCTCCTTGAGAGACCCAGAAGATTAACTTTTACGGTGATCACTTTTCCCAAGGAGCATTCCAGAGTTTCCATTCCTTTTGCAGGCTCTGAAGGTGCAATCTGTTATTTCTTTTAATATCAGTTTTAAAAAAAAACACTTCCCCAAATCCTAACTACTTCACATGTCTTTAAGGTTCTGTGGAGAACCCAAATCGTACAGCTTTCTCCAGGGAGAGCAGAGGCGAGAGAACAGAAAAGACAGGGCTGAGGGTCTCACGATCTTTACAGCCTACATTTGTATTGCTTCATATCTGGAGTCGTGAGACTAGGAGAGCTGGATTTCTGTTACCAGATACAAGAACTTTTTTTTCAAAGATTGGCCCTGAGCTAACAACTGTTGCCAATCTTTTTCTTTTTTCTTCTTCTTCTCCCCAAAGGCTCCCAGTACACAGTTGCATATTCTAGTTGTAAGTACCTCTGGTTGTGGCATGTGGGACACCGCCTCAGTGCGGCCTGACGAGCTGTATCATGTCCATGCCCAGGATCTGAACCAGTGAAACCCTGGGCCTCCCAAGTGGAATGCTCGAGCTTAACCACTTGGCCACGGGGCCAACCCCAGACACAACATCTTAACTATCCTTCTATCTTTTTGCAGGTCAAGGGTGTGCTGTGTAAAATGTTGCTGAACTTTACACCCTCATTGGCTCCCCAAGGCTGCCCTACTTCATAAAAAGAAAATTATCTTTCACAACAGAGGTGGCTGAATTTTCAACTGGCATTGCATAATTAAGGCAACTGTGACAATGACAGAAAGGCAGGTTTCCTGCTTCTTTCGTTTCTGTGAAGTCAAAGGGGGAACCAAAATTAAATACAAGCGGAAGCTTTTTTTGTGTCCCTTCTACTGCCTTTGTCTGAGGGTTCAAATCCAGCACTCGGCTCAGAGAGTAGGGTGCGGCCGGCTTTCCAGCAGCTGCAGCCAGGATTAACTGTCCTGTCTTGTCCTTTTGCCAAAGCCATTCCTGAAACAAAAAGAAACAGGCCCTGAACCATCATCATCTTTGGAAGTGAGGTCGAACACACAGGGCAGAGAGTGCTGTGCTTGGGAAAATCTGGGCTGGTGACCGGTTGTGCAGCTTCAGGCCTCATGGCCTTGGGCGAGACTGGCCCTCTCTGAGCCTGTTCCCTTCTCTGCAAAACGAGAATAAAAGTCGCCACCTCACTTACCTCATCAGGGCGTTTGAGGCTCCAATTAAATGTGATAATGTCAGAGAGCTCTGTGAACTCTAAAGAACTGTAAATATGAGATGTTATTAGAAGTGGTTGAAAGTAAATGATGAGACAGCTTAATTTAAGTAATTTCAAATGCCTCCGGGGAGAGTGGCACTGTGTGAGTGTTAGATATTTTCATTGCCCTGTGCTGAGGGGAGCGAGGGCATGGCTGCCACAGGGCGGGGGGCGGGGGGTGGGTGGTACTTTCTCTTGTCCCCCATGTAAAGGAGGGGCAGAGTTGAAGGACTTTCTGGACAAGGTAAGAAATACCACAGGGGTTTTGAGAATGTGACTATGGCGGTGAAGCAGGATTTAACTAACAGAAGACCAAGTGTGCTCCAGAAATACCAGAAGTGGACCAAAAGATGTGGCCCAGGAGCAGAAAAATAACAGAGGAAGTTGAGACAGATAAAGGTCAGAGTAAGGGCAGCTGCTTATGGCACGCATGGGAGGTCGTGCAATTGAGGACCAGGAGGGAAGCGGTTTCCAGGCTTAGGACCAAAGGAAACAGCAACCCCAGAGGCCAAACCTGAAGAATCAGCTGGAAAGGGGCTTGATATCCTAGAACAGTGGTTTTCAGACAATTAGAGATTTACTTATTTATAAGCGTCTGCTGTGTGCCGGGTACCAAAAAAGGGATCTGGTTTTTAAACAAAATCGTACGTAGAACCTGAATATGTAATACAGAAAAAGTGGAAGCTGCTCTGTTGAAGCAAGGCTTGGAGGACCCAGGGCCGCTCATCTTCCCTCTGAATCCTGTTAGCGGCTCTCAAGGCACCTCTGCAGGGAGCTATGGCTCTACGGACAGATAGAGATGGGACCACTCATCCTTGTTACATCTCTAGCGCCTAGCACATGACAGGTGCTCAGTATTTCCTGAATGAATGAATGCATGAATGAACGTGTGAATGAGATAGAGGGTAGGTTTGCAAGAAAGAGTTTAGATAAATGGGTTCAGTGGATTCTGTAACTACACCGTTACAGTGCATAGAGTCTATACATAGTCCATGCATAGTCTATACATAAAGGTTTCTCAAGCTTTAGGCATGGAATGGTGGATGGGTCACTGTGGCTGGCTTGCCAGGAGTGAGGGAGCTCCCTAGTCAGGGATGTGTGACCAGCCACAGGAGCCAAAGTTGTAGAGGGTAAGACAAACCAGAACCAGAGCACACTTCTATGGAAAATGTCTTGGCCCTTTCATCACAAAAACACAACCAGCCCATTGCTCTTCTCCTACACAGTGGAGCAGGCTGTCTTCAGAATCACAGGCCACAATAAAAACAGCTAACATTTATTGGGTGCTGACTACTTGCCAGGCACAGTAATAACCTCTTTATGCCGTGGAGTGGGCAGAATAACGGCCCTCCAAAGATGTCTATGTCTTAACCCCTGAAGCCTGTGACTATGTTCTATTAGATGGCAATGGGGGAATTAAGGTTGTGGATGGAATAAGGTTACTAATGAGCTGACAGATGGTGAGATTGCACTGGACTATCTAGTGGGCCCAATGTAATCATAAGAGTCCTTATACGTGAAAGCAGGAGGCAAAAGTCACTGTCAGAGAAAGAGATGTGGCACGGAAGCAGAGACTGAAGTGATGTGATGTGAGGCCTTGACTGGCCATTGCTGATCTTGAAGGTGGAAAGAGAGCTATGAACCAAGGAATGTGGGCAGCTTTTAAAAGCTGGAAAAGCAAGGAAACGCATTCTCCTCTAGAGTCTCTGGCCCTGCTGACACCCTGATTTTAGCCCAGTGAAACCCGTTGCAGACTTCTTAGCTCCAGAACTGTAAGAGAAAAAATGTTTGTCGTTTATGGAGGCTGGCCTGATGGCATAGTGGTTGGGTTCATGCACTCTGTTTTGGCAGCCTGGGGTCATGGGGTTGGATCCTGGGCATAGGCCTATGCACCACTCATCAAGTCATGCTATGGGGGCGTCCCACATACAAAATGGAGGAAGACTGGCCACAGATGTTAGCTCAGGGCCAATCTTCATCACCTAAAAAAAAATGTGTATTGTTTTAAAACACTAACTTTGGAGTAATTTGTTACACAGATGTTCTCACTCCACCTTCAGAATGGCCCTATCAGATGGGTACTTAATATCACTATATTGTAGATGAGTAGACTGGGCCTTGGAGTGGTTGACTCTCATGGACTGGAGGTGAGTGGATGGCCTGACTCTGGAGCAGGCTTTCTCAATCACACTGGCACCCGGAGAAGGCTTTACTTCTTCATTTCATGACTGAGAAAACTGAGGTCCAGAGATGTGTCCTGGTCTGCCCCAGGTCACATGCAAGTTGGTGACAAAGCTCAACTTTACCCCACAAGAATGGCATAGACCAGTGCTTCACAAACATACGTGTGCCCACAAGTCAGCAAGGGTCTAGTTAGGATGCAGGCTGTGATTCGGCTAGGCTGGGCTGAGCTGGGCTCCAGGATCCTGCATTTCTCACCATCTCATGGGTGAGGTCAATGCTGCCGGACTTGGAATAGTGAGGCCGGAGATGGTCCTGTGCCCTGCTTTGGGGGTTCTGAGCAATCCAGGGTCATCAGAGAGCTTTGGGCGTCTGGTGGGATGAGGGGGCACTAGGGAGGGAGAGAGGATGTTTAAAAAAGGGGAGACACAGGAGCAGACGCCTCACAGTTCTGTGGAGAATGAAGATTTAGGGTCTCAGAGGGAAAAGTCAGAGTTAAAGACAAGGCTATCACTCTTTGGGCTCCCCTTGAGAAAGACGTCACCCAAAGGTGACAATTCTGGTTGTCATTTGAAAAGTCATTCGAAACTTGCAGGCACGAGTCTGGCGTTATGATTGCTGCTACTCTTTCATAGGACAACACGCACAGGTCGAGGACATTCTTTCTGCCACAGAGACTAAAGTATCCATATGCAATTGTGGGAGAAAAAGCAATAGTCTCCATTCCAAACATAGTCTACATATGTTTCATGCAATTTTTTTTAGAGAAAAGGAGAGAGTCTGCTTATTCTTCGAGAAACGTGTCTAAAGTGTTGACAGCATCAACGGGCTCATGTACCTGGCCCCTTCTCCTCAGCCGGAACACGGCCCACCCGGTGGCCTGCAAACTCAGGGCCAGGAGGGTAGCTCATTCTACCTCTGCGGTTGTGATTCTCTGAGTCTTCATTTTGTGCTTCATTTAAAAAAAAAAGTGCACCTCATGTTTGTGTGGGAGCTTCCAGGAGATTCTCCCTAACCTACTTTACAGTGATTGCAGAATTTCCAGCTATGTTTAGTTACCCAAGCTGCCCGAAGGTGAGGATGTTCTGGTTTCATTTTGAAGCAACAGCCAGGCACACAAGCAAGAAATACCAGCTTTTGTTTAAGACACATGAACTCAGAGAGAAAGTAAATGTTTGGCTGGCTGTTTCCTAGGGGTACAGAGTGAAAAATATGCCTCTCTTGCATTACAATGGCTCCAAAATGAAAGACTTTTATTCTTACTCACCCGACTCAGCACTATTGACCTTCCATGTTCCCTAGTGTACAATTTGCAAACAGAATTTTTAGGTATCTAAAATACTTTTTCTACAAACTTTCTTAGCTCTAGGGTTTGCCTCTAAAGGTATTGGTAATTCTTGTGGGAAATAGTAAAACATGTTGATGAGTTGTCTGGATCACTCAGCAAGCACTGGGGAGCCCATAAAGTGACCAGGAAGGTATTGTGCTGGGTTCTTTGCCGTAGTGAGGGTCCAGTTGTCCAAAGTGTGACAGGTCTGGACACCAAGCTCTTTGATGAGGAGACTCTGGCCAGTCTGGGAACTTGATGTTCTGGGTGGTTTGCACTGATCAGTCTAGGGTAGTGAAAATACATGGCTTGGGCGTCGGGTAACCTTCGTTAGCATGTTGTCTCGGACACACTAACTTCTTGGTTTACTTCACTATGGGCTTGTGTCCTTATTTGCAAAATATGAATAATAATATCTCCTTTCAAGATTGCCCTGAGGATTAAAGGAGATAAAGCGAGTAGCACAAAGTAGACCCCTAAAAGTGTTCCTTCCTCCAAGAGCCAGAAGTAAACAGACTTTCCAGAATAATTTCTGTCTGGCTATGGAATGTGTTATTCTTCCACCTTAAATCATCCTCTTGTTATATTTTGCTTGGGCTGCCAGTAATATGAATTTTTATTTCTTTTGCACATACAGTGGATGATGGGAGAGACAGATCCAAAGTATAGTTTGTGGCAACCCGTTGTGTTTGTAATCCACAGAATGCATAAATACATGCAAATAAAGGAGAGACTGCTGTTTTTAGAAAAAGTGGCAAGAAATCAATAAACTGATTATCTTGGTGATGTGAAACCAAGATTCAATGCCAGAAAAGACCTTCTTTGGTGCCTACTAGTAATTGTTGGGTACCAGAAGAGTTGGACTGGTTTTACTTTCTTTCCTGCCTCCTTTCAACACACCCCCTGCTCCCTTGCCAGCTGGCACAGAAAGCACTTCCAGGGTGACACTGGTGGAAACTCTCTTTCCCTTGCTCTCTGCTCACATCCCTTAAGCCACATAGGTGAGGTCAGCTCAGGTGAGCCAGGCACCATCTCAACCACTTCATACTCCCCACCATCCTCAGGGCAGAGGTCATAGTTTCGCATCAGGGCAGAAGGACTGGAGCGCCGGGGCAGTCCCCTGCCTGAGCACTGGCCCTTCTAAGGCCCTAGAAACAGGTTCTCATAGTCACATGGTTTCTATAAAATTTGCAATACATATTTTAAATGAAATCAGTGAAGAAGCTGTTTTTTCTACTCTGTTTTCCCTTCCATCGTTCTTCCCCATCTGTCAGCGGCATTGTGCGCATCCACAAGCATTTTGGGAAAGTTGAGTTGGAGATACACCCAGTTTGGGTTTAGAGGGATCTATTTATGTAGGCTGTGGTCTCGTCCATGTAATTAAACCATTCCCGTTGCCCACTGTGCCACCTCACTGGGAGGCGTGACAGGAAAATGCAGGGGACAGAGGTCATTTCCTGACATGGATATGGCCTGTGGCATCTGGCACTGGAAGTATGAGGAGAGTGGAGGAGAAACAAGGTTTGAAAAGTGTGGACCCAGAAGACAGTCTGTGGGACATTCTTCCAATCATCAGTAAGGGGAAGATTCAGATCTCAAATGTTAAATGTCAAAATTTAAGTTCTTTCCTATCAGGAATGTACTTGAAAAGGCAGCATAGACAATTATAATACACTATATGTATTTTTTTCTTTCCTGTATTGATGGGAATTACATGCAATAACATTTGTCAGATTCCTGAGTTTGCAGGCAATAAGTTTACAGCAGTAAACTTACACAAGCAAAATGTCTGCAGGAGTTCATAAATAAAAAGAACAAAAATAGAAGAGTGTCAGAATCAGGACACTCATGTTAAAAGCAGACACGACTTTACCAATAATGAGCCGGAAATCAGAAAGTTTTCTAAGCAACCAGCTGTAGAAAATAGATTTCAACCAACCCTGCTAGAGGACAGACAGAATCATCTTTCTATTCTCTCCATAGAAAATATGACAAAACGTTTTCATATGGAGAGGTGATCAAAGATTACACATCCAAAACAATATAGGGGGAAAATATTATAGAGATGTGTCAGGCAGTTAATTAACAAAACATTATGTCACTTTTTAAAATTTTGTATGTTTTTGGTATTTAACAGCTTTTAAAATTTTGTAGTTTATGATGATCTATTTTCTCATTCTGAATAAACATTCGCTTTCATACCTAATTTTGGATGTATTCATTTGTATTATTTTTCTTAGAGAGGGTTCCTCAAATTGTTCAAGTTTTGGGTCCCATAAAAACCTGGATCTGCCCCTGGTGCTAATGTGTGATTTAAAGCGTTTTCCAAACTTGCAAAGGATTCAAAGTCAGAGATGTAGAGAGAACAGAAGCAGAGACCAAAAATGATGCTGCTGAGGCACCAAAAAGACCCTGCTAAGCCCCTCTGGACACAGCCTGGGCTCTGCATCTCTCCAGGAAAGATGAGGGGTTTGGGACAGGCCACCTGCACACCTCCTCTCCATCCCCAGTGTGATCAACAGGCCACAAAAAGGACCCCGGTGAGTTGACGTCTTCCTCCTCCTTTCCCCCCTTTTTTGTTAAATTGAATTTGTGTTTTTACAATATAATACATGTCATGGCTTCAAAAGTCAAGGTGCACTATGAGGTTTACAACTATAGAAACAGCAGCTTTCTGGCCCCCCTCCCCATCCTGACGCCTTCTCCCTATGGAAACTGTTGACCCGCACCCTGTCCCCCCCCCAACTCCCCCGCATTTATCCCCATACTTTAAACAAATCTGCTATGCTACAGTTCATTAATTTTTCAATCGTAAGCTTTATGTATTGAGTTTTCACTGTGGAATGAGAAACTAGACTTTAGTTCTCTTCCACCGCCCCCCTCAACTCTCTACCTCCCAACACAGACATTTCTCAAATTGAGGTTAAATCAATATTTGGTGTTTACATGATTAGGAATATGTACACATTCACATATTCTCATTCATGTGTAAATATGTGCATCTTCACTTTCTTTCTCTTTTCTTTTTTTTTTTACAGAGACCTCTCCGTCCTCCTGCTCCAATGAGGACTTCATTCCCTTCACCACCACCCTGGGGGTTCCTTTTGCTCACACTCAGTGTGGGAGCCCCTGTTTCCTAGAACCTGTGTCTTCTTCCTTTATGAACTAACCCCTTACTTTGGCAGAACACATCCTTCAGGAACTTCCTGAGAAAGAGTTGGTAGAAGGAACTGTTAAAGCCTTTGCTTGCTTGAAAATGACTTTATTTTACCTTCATATTTGGTTGATAGTTTAGCAAGGCATAGAATTCCAGGCTGGAAAAAATTTCCCTCAAAATTTAGAAGACATTTCTCCATTTTATTCTAGCTTCAGTGTTGTTGAGAAATCCAATGCCGTTCTTTCTAAGTCCACTCTGTGAACTTTCAGCATCGTCTTTACTTATTGCTGGTGTCCAGAAGCTCCACAGTGAGACAGCTGGTTGGGCTTTTTCTCTGGAGATACACCCTTCAGTTCCGGCAAATGTGCTTGTATTATTTCCTTGATAAACTCGTCCTTTTTGTTTTCTCTGCCTTTTCTTTCTGGAACACCTAGTATTATGTTTTATACTTTACAGAACCCTACTTTATGCCAAAAACAGTTCTAGGCCCTTGGGATACATCAGGGAACTAAGGAGACAAAACTCTCTGCCCCCATGGAACTTGTATCCTTTGTAACGGTGATGGTCACATGTTGGACTTCCTGAACTGATCCTCTGACTTTCTCATCTTGTCTTTCATATTTCCCCTCTTTGTCTTTTCAAAGAATTAATAGACTTTCTTTTTTCTTTTTTCTTAAGATTGGCACCTGAGCTAACAACTGTTGCCAATCTTTTTCTTTTTTTTCACTGAATCCCCCCAGTTCGTAGTTGTATATTTTAGTTGTGAGTCCTTCTAGTTGTGGCATGTGGGGTGCCACCTCAGCATGGCCTGACGAGTGGTGCCATGTCCACATCCAGGATCCAAGCCGGTGGAACCCTGGACCGCCAAAGCAGAGGAGTCAAACTCAACCACTTGGCCATGGGGTCGGCCCTCAGACTTTATTTTTTTAAAGTAATTTTAGTTACAGAAAAATTGAGCAGATAGTATAAAGGGTTCTCATATGCCCCCTTTTTCTGTCCACCCCTTGCTTCAGTTCCCCCTATTGTTAACAGCTCTCATTTGTGTGGTACATTTGTAACAATTGATGAACCAATATTGACACATTATTGTTTACTAGAGTCCATAGCTTGCATCAGGGTTCACTCTTTGTATTGTACAGGCCTGTCCTGTGAGTTTTACCAAATACGTAAGATCCTGTACCGACCATTTATGGACCATATGGAATAGTTTCACCGCTCTAAAAACCACCTGTGCCCCACTTATTCATCCCTCTACCCCTCCAACAAGACCTTGGCAACCACTCATCTTTTTTCATTATCTCTATAGTTTTGCCTTTTCCAGAATGTCATATAGTTAGAATCATATACTATATAGCCTTTTCAGACTGGTTTTTTTTTTTCACCTAGTGAAAGTGAATGCATTTAAGCTTCCTCCATGTCCTTTCAGAGCTTGATAGTTCATTTCTCTTTATTGCCGAATAATATTCCATTGTTTGGTTGCACCCCAGTTTGTTTATCCATTCATCAACTGAAGGATATCTTGGTTACTTCTAGTTTTGAGCAATTATGAACAAAGCTATTATAAACATTCACGTGCAGGTTTTTGTCTACATATAATTTTTCAGCTCATTTAGGTAAACTCATTTAGGTAACATAGCAGCGTGATTGCTGGAGCATATGGTAAAACTGTGTTTAGCTTTTTAGGAAACTGCCAAACTATCTTCCAAATTGGCAGTGCCATTTGCATTCCCGTCAGCAATGAAAGAGAGTGTCTGCTGTTTTGCATCTTTGCCAGCATTTGGTATTGTTAATTTTTTTTTTTATTTTGACCATTCTAATAGGTGTGCAGTGGTATCTCATAGCTGTTTTAATTTGCAATTCTC
This sequence comes from Equus caballus, assembly GCF_041296265.1. Lineage (NCBI taxonomy): Eukaryota > Metazoa > Chordata > Mammalia > Perissodactyla > Equidae > Equus > Equus caballus. The sequence goes on along the minus strand of NC_091700.1, from coordinate 42,935,399 downwards.
TAATGACATACGATGTGGAGCATTTTTTCATGTTTATTTGCCATCTGTGCATCTTCTTTGGTGAGGTGTCCAAATCTTTTGCTCATTTTAAACTGGGTTGTTTGTCTTCTTATTGTTGAGTTTAAAGAACTTTTTTTATATTTTGGATAGAAGTGCAAATATTTGCAAATATTTTCTTCCAATCTGTGGCTTGTCTTCTCTTTCTCTTAACAGTGCTTCTCCAAAGTAGAGGTTTTTGATTTTAATGAAACCCAACTTATCAATTTGGATTGTGCCTTTGGTGTTCTATTTAAAAAGTTATACCAACCTCAAGGCCACCTAGGTTTTCTCCTGTTATCTTCTAGAAGTTTTATAGCATTTATATATAAGTCTACGGTCTATTTTGCATTAATTTTTGTGAGAAGTGTAATGCCTATGCCCAGCTTAAATTTTTTTTGCATGTGGATGTCAGGTGTTCCAGCACCGTTTGTTGAAAAGACCTCTTTGTCTATTTATCTTACTTTGTAAGAGATTTTCTTATCACCAACAGAAATCTCTTTAAGTTATCCATCTTGAGTGAGAGCCGTTAAAAAAAAAAGAGAAGATAAACCACTGCCTTGGCCATGGAGGGACTGGACCCACGCCCTCAGTGCCCTCCTTTAACCTCCCAGCATCAGCATGTTCCTGTCTGCACCTCACGGTCATTAGGTGGCTTCCATCCTACAGGCCTCCACCCTATTTCCTACTCTGTGGTTGATCATATCTGCAGGTCTTTTCTAGGGATAAAAATTCCAACATGTGGAGAAAATAGTTAATTTAAATTCGGTCCAGGGTTAGGGACTGACTTTCTGACAGAGAGAATTGCTAGATGATACAGAACAGGGCACTCGCAGAGTCACAGAGAGTTTAGTGGTTCCAAGCATAGACAGTCTGGGTTCAAACCCCAGCTCTGCCTCTGACTGTCCTGAGACCTTGGATGAGACATTTAAACCCTTCCTGCCTCAGTTCCTTGTCTCTAAAGTAGAAGTTATAATAGAAATTGCTTCCTAGAGTCCTTTGGGGATTAAATGACTTATTTCATACAAAGAAACAGAACAATGGCAAGCACACAGGAAGAGCTGGAAACATGTTTGCTCTTAGCATTATCGCCTGACTCAGTAGATGAGTCACCGAAAACTCAAAATTAAACTTCAATCCCCTTGTGCAACTTGTCATTGTTCGTTGAAGACAAGCTAGGGCTGGAATCACAGGATTTGCTGGGTCATTCCAGCTTTTCCAATCCTGACCTGCTTTCACATTTCAATGCTCGTTTAAAATGAAGAGGTACCTGCGTGAGTGATAAGTGAAAAGGCTTGCATGGCCAGCAAACTAGTCCATTTCAGTGGGGTCCCGGAAGTATCAAGACTCCAATCAAACTAGTCCCAGGGGCCAGGAGTGCTGAGTAAGGCCACCATTTGACTTAACATCCTCGGTACTGGATCAGGAACACTAAATTGAGACACCAGGGAAACTTCAGGTTCTTCTGTGATAACCTGACCCTAATTGCTCGGCTCTGCTCCTCTTACCTCACAACCCACATTACCTCTGGTCTCAAGTTCCACTTTTAAAAGCAGAATCACCCCAAACCTTGCCAAGCTCCTTAGGAAAAGACTCCGGTTTTCTCATCAGAATTTGAACTTTTAATGAGTTCAGAGACTGACAAGCTCCCAAGGATGTGGGATCCAGCCTACAACTAAATTAAAAAGAAATAATACTCCTCTTTATAACGTCATCTGGTAAGCAGAACAGAGAAATTTATTTAGTGAGATGTTCTGAAAGAAAGAATAAAATAACTTTTTGAGGAGCTCTGAGATTTTTTTTAAAAAAACTTTCTCTAGAAGTTTTCCCTTCCCTCTGGTTCCGAGATACCTCTTTTTTATTCTGGATTTGGAGTACAGTTGAAATGTCTAGGTTTGATTGCTGGGAGAAAGGCACCATCAAGTTGGGGTGTATCAAACATGAGTGTTTCAGAAATTATAGCCAGCTCTCACTTTCTCAGTCTTTGACAGCAAGGTAACAAGGAAGGGGAAAGTGGGTTAGTCCTTTAAAAATGCATAGAGGAGGAGGCTGAAAAGCCTAGAAAGGTCAAGTCTCTTAGAAGCCTTGTGTGGGGATTCCATCACTTTATCTTCAGGACACAGGGTAATGATGACGACGACAACGATGATGATGGTGATGATGCTCTGTGCTCACGTAAAAGCCTTTCATCTGTTGACTCAGAGTGCAACACAACCACTAATTAGCTCTGAAAGCAAGGTAGGCAAATATCATTATCTGCAATTTACAGGCTGGGAATCCAGGCGAGAGGAAATTATGCCCTTTACCCAAGGCCGTTCAGAGTGAATACCAGAAATGAAGAGTCCCTGCCTCCTTACTTTCTACTGGCCACTGTCAAGGCAGCCACGGAGGGCTTTCTTTTGTTCTACAGACAGAGCTAGCTCCTTGCTGCATCCGACCCTTCCCTTTACAGAGCTCAGTGAGGGCATGGAAGAAACCTAGTAGAACGACGTCTGTACCACAGAATTATTTGGGGGGCTCTACCTAACCATGGAAGCAGAAATGTGGAAGCTGTACATGAAACACTATAATCAGCTGGGAGGCAAGAACTATAACTCACGCTCTGTACCACCTACAATACCCAGCGTTGAGTCCAGCCACAGATCTTCACAATTTGGGTTATTTCTTGAATGATAGTCCTGTTCTTTGGCGAGGAGAAGAGATATTTCCTCTTTATCTAAAGTCTGTTGAGTTAATTTCATTTTCCTGTTCCAAGAAGGAATTTATGGAGTGTGGCAGAGTCAGTCACGACCATCAAAGATTGTGTCCCCCTCCCATGTAGAGTTATTTTTGGTAAGTGGTTGCCCAACTGGGAACAATGTTTCCCAGCAGCTTTGCAGCTGGCTGATTATTTCTGGCCAATGAAGTAGAAATGAAAGGAAATGCTGTGTGTCATTTCCAGGCTGAAGGAGTTAAGTGTCTGATGTGTTTCCTATCTTTCTACCTCTTGCTGCCCGTGGAGGGCTATATGTTGAAGACGGCAGAGCTAAAGAACATAGGTTCCTGTGTCCCCTACCTGGAGGGGAGTCACCAAGTAATATCCACATTAGACTTAGGGTAAGTGAGAGGTCAGCTTTACTGTACTGAGATTTTGAAGTCATTCGTGACTGCAGTTAGCCTGCTCTGCTAGAGGGACCCTTTAGAATACGTCCAATGTGATAAATAACAACTTGGAGATGAAGCAATTACTGCAAAAGTAAAGTAAGGATAGGAAAATAAGATGAACATAAATGTGAAGTATGTACAGAAAATGCATGTTATAAGAAACTGGACAAGTTGTTGGAAGTGGGCAACATATTTGGCTTTGAGTTTCCTTGCGTCCAAAGCAAAGAGGGAAAGTCTATGAGTTACAAGACGCCCAGAAGAGAAAAACATGCTAACACCCAGGAGAAATACATTTTTTTCCTGTTCTTCAAGCTGAGAGATGTTTCTCCTAAGAGGCCTGAAAAGGGCAATCAGTGGTGTCAGCTACATTGAGCCACATCCTTAGTAGCATCTGCTAAGTGGCTGTCACAGAAACTTTCCCACAGCTGATATAACATCCCTTGATGCAAAAAGTAGGAGTATATGAAAAGGTAATTCAGAAATAGAACTTTTATGGGAGGCCAAGGAAATGTAGTGCACAAAGGCAGCTCTCTGAAGGTCTGACTTACTCCAAAGAACCCAAAGGGTGGCTTCCCTGTTCTGGCACAGGATCTGGGCTTATTGCTTGAGAATCAAAACCACCTGCTTCTGGATGAGCCATGAAACATAAGCCCAACCACGCCACGCTGCAAGAACACAGCCTGATCCACGGGACGGATGACCTTGTCCTTTGACCAGCTCTGCCAGAAGGCGGCCCAACACCTGACTTGCCGACCACAAAGTGAGGAAGTTCCCCTCCCTGACCTCCTTATTTGAGTGGATGGTCCTGGTGTGGATGTTCATTCAATTTCCACGTCTCAAGGGCGGGGATGGGAAGGAAATCAAGGCCGTGCCTACTGAGGTCACCCTTGGTTTCCTAAGGTCCACAGGTGTGGATAAGAAACATCTGGCCAGGAAGTCAGCCTGCCAGAATCCCTGGAGTGAGGGCACTCAGCCACACTGTCAGGAAAGAGGAAAGCTCGTCAGCGTGATTCTGGCCAACATTCAAATCCTCGGGGTTTGTGGAGCAATGAACTGATTCATAGAGCTGCCCTGCCAAGGGTCTTCAGAATGAGGTAGATTGCATTTCCAAATTCCTAGTCCTTCCTGCAGCCTGGTGCTTGACCCCGCTGCTGAGGATAGCACAGGTCCCTCTGAAAGAGGTAACTGCTCTTGGGGGAGAGATGTGCCAGGGAGAATGGCTTGACTTTTCTCCCAGAAAACACGTTCTCCATTCGCCTAGTGGCAAAGAGAGGTGGACTCGTGTCAAAGATCTCAAAGGCGTTTTAGCTCCTCTCCTTTGTTCTCCCCCTTCCTTCTGCCTTCCCTTCTTCCCTTTAAGACACAGATGGAAACAATACATTAACTATAACCATGGATATTGTATCTACCAGCGATATTTATTTACAAAGACTAATCCAACAGGAGGCAATATCCGTTTCTTCTTTTCAAAGCTTCTCATGAGATCCCTTTTTTTCCTTTTTTTTTTATTCAACAGACATTTATTGAGCAAGTCTGGACAGCCGGTGTGGCACAGTCGGTAAGACCATGAGTTTCTGACTCAACAGATCTAGGTTTGATCTCATCTGGCCTTATTAGCTGCGGTAACTTTGGTAAACCCACATCCTCTCTAACCCTCGGGTTCCTCACACGACTGTCTCAAGGTTTAGGGGGAATGAGGATGCAAAGGGCCCAGTAAGGATAACTGAGGGTGTTCCTCACTAGTGTCCTTCTCTCCAGGTTCTATACATATATATACACTATATAATATATATATTTTATATATATATATAAATAAGTGATTCCTGGTCTTTGGTGAATTCAATCACTTTAATATTGTTTTTTGTGTAAGAAAGACCCTTCCCTGTCTTCTTCCGAAAATGCTATGAGACATACATTGATTTTTCTAAATATGATAGAATTAAATTGGTTTCATGTCAAGAATCTGGGTGAATTTCAGACTCCCTTTGAGAATGTAAGGGAAACCATGGATATCTGAAAAAACAAAGTAAGAATCAAAACGCTAAGCTGAAGCTCTGTGGCTTCTCATCTCTGATACTTGTGTTCTTAGAGCGCCTTCTAAGCCTTCAGGTCCTCTGGGGGACTCAGTATGGGAGTGGTATCTTTCCTTTTCATCTAATTTCTCATCCTCACAGCTTTAAAACCATTATCCCACCCTGGGGTCACTAAGTCTCCCTGGGTCTGACCAACTGAGGAAGTGCCAGGAAGGGGGAGCTCCTGGGCTCCTAGGCAGCCAGGGTCCCTTCCTGGGAGAGTATGTGATCCTGGGCAGGCCCTGGCCTTGCTGCTGCTGAGGCTTAGGATGTGGGTTTTAACCTTAAAGTTCCCTCCTGAGAGCCTCACATGCCATCTCTCTGGCATTTCTGGAGCTAATCTTCTAGAAGACTCTGCTTATCAGGGATGAAGAGAGGCAAGTAAGAAGCCCATTGAATGCAGATGATCCACTGGAGGAACATGGAGGATCCACTCCCTCCTTCCGCTCACCCTCCTGACTTACAGAACACCCAGAGGGCGGCTCCATTTTAAGGGCGGCTAGGGCTGAGTTTCCCAGTTAGCGGTAAACTGACAGCAACTTTTCAGTAAACTCCAGTTCACCATTTTCCTGGTCACTTGTTTCAGTAAGGGATGACAGCATTGGTTTCTGGGATCCTGAAGCCCATGTATAATAAATACTGCCCTTACCTTGTGTCTTATCCCCTTGGGCAGCTATAATAACAATACCATGAGACTGCACAGCTTAAATGGCAGAAATTTATTTCTCACAGTCCTGGAGGCAGAGAACTCCTAGATCAAGGCTCAGCAGGGCTGGTGTCTGGCGAGAACCTGCTCCCTGGCTCATAGACAGCTGTCTTCTTGCTGTCCTCATATGGTAGAAGAGGCAAGGGAGCTCTCTGGGGTCTCTTTTGTAAGGGCACTAATCCCATCCATGAGGGCTCCACCCTCACGACCTCATCACCTCCCAAAGGCCCACCTCCTTATACCATCACATGGAGGGTTAGAATTTCCATATACAAATTTTGGGTAGGACATAAACATTCAGTCCATTACACCTTGGTACCAGGGTCTTGGTGTTATCACCTAGAAATAGGATCCAGTGGTTTAGTCTGAAATAAGCCAGTGCCTGAATAAGCCAGCTTGCCACTGAGTCAGGATCATAACTAGTCTACGTCCTTGAGAGAGTGAAGAAACAGAGCACAGCTAAGGTGTGATGTCATGCAGTATGGACACTTGTCTCCTGTAGATTCAACCACAGAGTGAGTGTGTTGTTATTAATTTAGTCAACTGTCTGGCCCTGACTGTCCATTTCTTGGCCTGCCTTTCCCTCTATGGAAGGGCCCACACGAGTGTTGCCTACACGTGGTAAACTCAACCAGAGATGCCGGCTGTTTCGTTTGCTAAGGGAAATGTCATGTGACTGTGGGGATTTAATCAATAACTCTTTGCCACTGGTGGTGGTGAGGATAGATTCTTTCCTGGCAGGTTATACAGTTCTTGATATTATAAGCCTTGCATTTTTTGCAGTTATTTGTATGCTTAAATATATGTATTTACATATATATTTATAATATTTACGTACAATATACTATACCTAATATAGTATGTATATATACACACAGATAACCCATGTACACATGTAAGTACTATGAGATGCTCCCAGTTTTAGAAAAAACAGGAGGACAGGTAGTAGAAAGTAATCAGTGGTTTTTGTCATTGCATATCATATTTGTAACTTTCAACCCCTTGAAAGTACCATGTCCCTTGTAATTGACACTCTTGTTTTGACGGTGAGGGAAGCTGGAAGAAGGGCTGAGCGGAGGCCATGGTCCTCCTTTCACACCGGCCCAGAGGGCTCAGTACCAGCTGCAGAGCCCAGCGTCTGGAAAAGCCAGCTCCCTCACCCGTCCCCCATGCTGGCGTTCCTTCCACAGGGAATATAACCTTTTACTTCAAATCCTGTTCAGCAAATTTTCAAATGCCCTAGTGGAGGCAATAATCACCCATGTGTTAAAACTTGCTGGCAGGCAGTTTTGACATCTAGAAAGAGAAGTGTGTAGCCACTTAGCTGAGGGTGGGAGGGGGGACACCATAAAGAGTGGATACATTTTTGGAAAGAGGAATTGAGACTCTCAGAGTCAAAACTCATTACTTCATGCTTTTCCTTTAAGCCTGGTCTTCTGACCTTGTCTCATTTTTGAAAAAAGCTTTCAGTTCCTGACACAGCGGCGTTCAGTGTGAACCATCGATTACTTGTCTATGTGCTTCACCTGGGATTTACGTTTAAGTTTTCAGCCATTTCTTCAAGGCCTGGCAATAATTAACTCACTATAAGGAAATACTATGATTTTCTTAGTGAAATGGCATCAGAAAATAATTTCTGTCACTGAGTCACTAAGAACCGTAAAGAGCTCTAGTCACATCCGGGCCATTTTGTATCAGCCAGTGCCAAAGTCCTTTTTCATTATAGATGGTGCCTGCCCTTTCTGAGCACTGCTGGACTCATGCAATCTGAGTGAGGGGGGCCAGGAAAGCCTTGCCTGCGAGTCTCATAGACAGGCAATTAACTTGTATGTTTAACTGAAAAGCTTCCCGGGAGCCAGAAATAGTGTAACTTCATCCATCAAACACTTTTTGAGCACCCACTTGGTGCTAGGCACCATTAGACTCTTGGAAATAAAAAAAAATTGGTGAAAAACCTAAAGCAAAATATACTGTTTTGGCCCTGGAAAAATGTGCCGGATACAGAAGCCTGTAGTATTTCTGTTCTGGTCAAATAGCTCCTCTCTCCTCAAGACCACAAATGCTGAAGCTCATGCTTATTCTAATTTACAGTTGCCCGAAGGCAAAAGAGGAAAGTTAGCCTAGAAAGAACTATTAAAAAAAAAATTCTTTAACATCTTACCAATGCTGCCCTCTGCAGAGCAAAACTGGAAATCTCAGCTCTGCAGTTTGTACAAACTTCCCAGCATTGGTTAGTTTAGAGAGAACAGGCAGGTCCAGGGGCCTTCAGACTTCGCTCATAAACTCCCTAAAATAATTGCAAACAATCATGTACCCCTTTGCATGCGTTTAAACTGATCTAAGTTTATTTTTATCGAGGCATAATTGACTATAACATTATATTAGTTTCAGGTGTACAAACGAATGATTCGATATTCGTATCTACTGTGAAATGATCACCACCATAAGGACATGTAAGTTTGTATCATCAATTTCACAGTTGTAAAGGATGAAACTTTCCACGTATTTTCTGTGCTTTAAACAGTTGCAGATGGAGCTCATCCAGTTTATGAAAAATGTCCCTCCACCCCACCTTGTGGATAAAACCAGCCCTCATCAGCAAACCAATCAACCAAATTGGAATTTCTTTCTGACGGAAAAAAAAGTTGACCTGGTTGTTTTCTACTCAATGGAATTGCGTGTTTGTGGCAACCACTGCACTCTTGCTCTCTGCTGTTGAGCAGGTGAGTGGCTAGAGCAGGCACAGGGGCATGGCACTCCCCCCTTAGGATGTCCTTCGAGAAAGCTCCCTGTGCTTTGCTCTCCTGGGACTCTTCCCTGCTTAGATCTGAATTTTCTTATTGTGCTGTTGTTGGGTGCATTTTCTCACATACTGGGACAGTGTATTTAGCAAGATGCAGGATGGTAAGAGGTGTCTGTGTTTTGTTCAGTGGGAGAAGGGTGCTTGTGAAAGGGGAGGTGTCAACAAGAGGGGAGGGGGCAACCCATGGACTGAGCTCCCGTAGGCACTTCCTCAGGCAATCACTCAGGAACACAGGAGCCAAGGATGTGGAAAATGATTTCAGAGACTACCCCGAGGGGTAACCGCCTCTGGTGTGCAGCCGGCTGACCTGATTCACGGAGGAACACGGTCCCCTGAGAGCTGTACTCTGGCCACAGCCAGTGTCCAAGAGGTATTCATGTTCAGGTATTTATGCTTTTCTTATCCCTGTCCTCTTGCTCTGGCCTTTAACTGACAATGGCTGTCCTTCAGGGTCACCTAGAGTGCAGGACCGTGAGGTGCCTCTGCTACATTCTTTTAAAGGTTAGGCCTCTTGGACTATAACTCTTCCTTCTCTGTCTCTCTTGAGGTCTTGCAGATAACTTTTGGTTCCCAGGAGCTACTTGGCAAAAGGTAAATGCCACTTTACAGCAGCTTTCTGCTCTTACTGACATGTCAAGAGGTTTCCCATTTGGTGGGCAGCTGGACAAAGTGCCCCATGTGGACGTAGATAACGAAGCCAGAGGGCATGTGGGAGGTGGAGGGTGCGAAAACGATCAACTGTCTGCCAAGGGGCATCTTGAATGCTGGACTAAGACAGTCTAGGTCTGGCATGGCCTGACCCCAGCTTGCCTTTCCAGGCTCACTGCCCGCTGTTCCCTGCATCTCACTGATGGGAACAGAACCTGCTGCCCCACACACCCTAGGCTGTTCCCTCTGTCTGGCTTGCCTTGCCCCTCATCTGGGTCTGCCCTGCCTTGCCCCTCATCTGGGTCTGCCCAAAGCCTCTTTCAAGGCGAAAATACTGTTTCTTGAATATTCCCCAGTACAAGCCTCTCTCCTTCTTCTTAATCCTATAACATTCTGTACTTTTTAATGATATGTATTGTATTTTGCCTTATACTATAAATATTTAACTACATGTCTCATAGCCCTTTGAAGAGAGAGAGGCAAATTCATCTTTCTATTTCTCAGCCATCCAGCTCAAGATCTGCTACAGAGTAGGCACTCAGGAAGCATTTCAGGGACCAGGTCTACCCAATACCACCGATGTGTGAGTTTCTCCCAAGTAAATACAGATCCTGCTTCTTCGGATCAAAGCATGCACTCCTTCTCATCACACATCTAAAGACTGACAGGAGGCGTTCTGAGACTTGGTAGTTTCTTGAGTTCCAGCAGAAGGTATCTGTGAGGGTAAGGAATTTATAAGTGTGATCAGGGATTTTGTCATGGATGATGACACACTTTGGGTGGCATTTCTAAAGCACTGCCTGGTGCTTCTAGGTCAGGAGACCTGAGTTTGGTGACGGCGTGCTGTGCATCAAAGGAAAAACAGGAAGCTCAAACTGGGTTCATGCATTTTTTTCCTCTCCTGTAGGATCTGCTCAAGCATCTGCTCAAGGCCCAGATTCATTTGTTGATTCAGGTAGTTTTTAAAACATGCCAAGTACTCGAAGGTCTTTGGGAATGTTTCCAAATTTTATAAAAGACATGGGAACAATAAAATAAACAGAAATCAAACCATGGTAACTCCTTAAGCATACTCCAAACCTTGACTAAATGTGCAGCTTAGATTTAAATGATGGTCATGTACCATCACTTCCTGGAGACAGGATACATGAAAAATAGAACAGGGGATGAAAAAGTTCCACCTAAAATCCTATATAAATTGGCAGGGACCAAGCTCCTTTAGATATTCATAAATCTGCAAATAAATTGGAGGGTAGCTGGAATGGCTCTGCAGCGCAGTGATTTTCCAAGACAAATCCACTCAGACAAACCAAAGAACTGAGAAACTGGGGGCTGTGTAAATTATCTTATACACAACGCATAAAGAATTATGTCTCTGGGAAAATGTGGTTTTATTTTATCCTGTAACAATGAAAGTCTTAGCTATCTAGTGGGAAAGCAAAATGTTTTTGGTTTTGCTTTTTTTTGGTGAGGAAGATTGGCCCTGAGCTAACACCTGTGCCAATCTTCCTTTACTTTTTGTACATGGGATGCAACCACAGCGTGGCTTGATGAGGGGTGTGTAGGTCCCTGCCCGGGGTTCCAGACCTGCGAACCCTGGACTGCTGAAGCAGAGCATGCAAAGCCAACCACTAGACCACTGCCACTGGGCCGGCCCCAGGAAAGCAAAATTGTTGAATGGAAATGTGTGCCAAAGCCTATGGCACAGCTTGACAGTTTCTTGCTTGGGAGCTTCTTGTCCCAGCTCTGCCATTATCCAGAGTGAATTTTCCTGAAGATCTGTCCATTTTTATACTTAAAAAATTGAACATTGGCCAATGAGTGCAGATAGGAAGACTTTGGCTTGCTAATCAGTCTTGTTAAAGAGTCCCCCATTCTTTAGATGCTAAAATTTGGAGAATTCATCTCCCAAGTCTCTCACGCAACCTGCCGTTTTTCATTGAGCACCTATTGCAAGCCCTGCTCGCCTGGCACTGCAGTATTTGGCAGCCAGGGGGTTCCCATGGAAACCAGTTCTACTGCAGGAAAGTTTCCCAATCTGGCTGAAAATTGGGGTTAGTGAGGCCAGTCTCCATCCTGCTAAGAAACAAAGCTAGCCTTTCACAGCAGCGAGAAGCTGGCACTTGACCGCATGTTTTCCCAACATCCTCTATAAAAACCCTTTGTGGTGTTTGCTGGATGACCTCTCACTGATCTCTCTCTTATGTTCTAAATGCCATTCTCATGCCAAGCTTGATGAGAGTTTTCATTCTTTCTATAATAGTAGGGTTTTTCGATTTAGCAAATAAAAATATAGGATATCTGGTTAAATTTGAATTTCAGATAAACAACAAAGAACTTTTTAATATACAATATTTGGGACATACACTTAAAAAATTCATTTTTTATCTGAAATTGAATATAATAAGGCATCTTGTTGGCCGCTCTGAACAGGGGTTCAAATGTCCTAATTTTCATATTCAGTGGAATGTTTGCTGCTTCTGTTATCCCTCATTTCAAGAAATAATGCTATGGAAGCTGAAATTACTTTACTTACCTGAAAAGGGCATGCACTCCTCCCCCTCAAAAGTTATCAATAACACATGATACACTTTCATTAATGACTGTCCTGAGGTTTGTCTATTCTCTTCTCTGATGCCAATAACTATTGCCTTTCAGCTCCTACCTCTTCATCTCCATCTCTGTCACCACTTGTCTCACTTTCTTAAGAAAAGAAAAATCCTTTGTGTCAACCATGGAGTGTGCAGGACAGCGGCTCTCAAGTCCTTTCGCTGCGTGGGTTATGGGATCCCATGAGTTCTGAGTCTAACAATAGAACAACCACCCTGTTGTTGCTCTTTCTGTTACTCTTTCTGTTGCTAAGTAGCGCTCGCGTGAAGTAAAGGTGACTCTTATGTTTTAGGTTAAACATTTGGAGAACACATCTTATTTTCCCTTTTTTGAGTTAACATAGTAAGCTGGAGGGTGGGTGGGGAATCGGCAACAACTGAAATCTTCGCTGCTCACTTTTGGAGGCTTCTAACTTGACTGCTGTCACAACGAAACACTTCTTCCAAGCTTGTCCGCCCACAGAAAGGCTGCGGTCCCTCCCCAGAGTTTGGCCAATGTCCAGCCTCTGTCTACAGCAGAGTCTGTGTTGGAACCTGCTGACGGATTCTGGGTTAGCCGGTCTAACATAAGCTGGTTCCACACTCTGGTAGGCAACAGGGAGCTAATTACACAGAGGAAAGGGAGCTGGCAGAATGGGTAATTGTCATGGGTGGACTTATTCCTGATTAACTGCCTGGGGAGACACGGCAGGAACGTATAATGGCAGGGGAGTGTCAGAGATAAGCATATTTAGGGGTGAGGCACATAAGGATATATTGACTTCTTAAATGAGATAAGGTACTTATAACTTGGCCACACACAAAGTTCAAAAACAAGCGCCCAAACCAACCGGAAAGTGAACACTGGTAGATATTGGGGCGGTGGATGTGAAGGACGGAGGAGGCAGAATCCCCCGGGAGGTCCTAGAAGCAGGCCAGGCAGGGGAAACATTTTAGAGACACTTAGGAACAGAACATCAATTATGCAAATCACCCTGGATTGATCTAAGACTCAGACGCAAGAGAGAGGACACCTCTTGCAAGACAGAGTCTGAGCTACCCACTCCAGCATTCAAGGTCCCCACAGTCCGGTCCCGGTCTCATCTCTTCAGCATGTCCGCCAGGAGATCACAGGGGCAGAGAACCTGACTTTTTTTTCTTGCCCCTTCTGTTATCTCCCACGTACTGCTGCCCCACCCAGGCCAGGCAGCATGGCCTCCTCGCTTTCCTAGACCACTCCTGGTGCTTCCTCCCATGCTTCTAGTGGGAAAGCCCTCTCCTATCCAACTCTCTGTACATACTCCCTGCCCTGAGCCCACTCTATCCTGTCTGTCCCTGCCCAAGCCTCTGTTTTTATTAGCTCGAGTCTGAGTCTGCCATGCGGGTGAGTATGCCCAGACCTCCCCCACTGAGCCGAAAACACCTGAGGGCAGGAGCTGCCTCTTACCTATCTGTCTACTTCCAGCCCCTGGATTAGTACAGAACCTGGAATAGAGTAAGTCTTAGTAAACGTTTGTTATTGAACCAGGTAGGTGGATGAATGGATGGATGGATGGATGGGTGGGTGCGTGGATGGGTGGATGGATGGATGGATGGGTGGGTGCGTGGGTGGATGGGTGGATGAAGGACTGGGTGGGTGGCTGTACGTATGTGTATATGAATATATGTTTGTGTGGATGTATTTGTGGATAATGGCTGGGAGGCAGGAATCTACACTGCACAGGAAACCCCCCCTACGTTCTCTCTGGGCTGGGGAAGAAGCAGAGCAGTGGGAGGAGCATGCACGAGAGCACAGAGATGAGGAGTTTAACCTCAGCTTCTTCATCACTGGCCATGTGACCTTGGGTGAGTCACTGAACCCCTGCAGCCCAGTTACCATTCGCTTGTAAATTGGTGACTAGAACACCTGTCTGCCTGAAGTTAGGGGTTTGGATCGGATGGTCTCTTGATGTCTCTTCAGATGATTCTCAGAATTAGTTCCTCTCAAATCTGCTCCAAGACAAGCCAAGGTGAGGAGGTTTGCCACCACAGAGCTTCTGGGGCGGACCTGGGAAAGCAGCCTCATGATCTTTTACCCAGCAGCGATCCACAGAGCTTGACCTTTTCAAGCATCCCTGGTGCTAGAATGCTAACAGTAGCTGTCAGATACTTTTTTAACTGCGAGGCCAGCAACACCTCAAACCACAACCTATGAATTTATGTCCAGCTTCTGTGATCTCTCATGGTGGACTGAACACACTGAGCACACGGCCCAAGCTTTGGTCCTGTCCATCCCGGAAAGCAGAGCCCTCATTTATGACAGGTTTCCCCTTCACAGAGTAGAAGGCATTCCAACAGCCTGGATGCACTGCTCAGCTCCTTCTTCTCCTTCCATGAGAGGGAGGATTAACCAATAAAGTTGCCTCAACACTAAGAGCCAGGACATCAAAGCCTGATGAACGCATTTTCCAGAGCAGCAAAAAGTATTATAAAAACTGGTGATTCCTGCGAATCTGGTCGTTGGAGTGACCAGGGACGGCTTACATTATTTGCCCGAAGTTACTTTCTGGTTGCTGAACAGAGTTCTAGGTCTGACCCTGGGAAGTGTCCCGGCCCCACCCACTGTAGACTGACTTCTCCACTTTCCTCCACTGGGGGAGGGGGCCGGTGTGTGTGGTAGTTGTTCGTCTGTGTTGGCAGGTGGGTGAGGGTGAGGGGTAAGTAAAGAAAGAAGGGGCAAACTAGAGTTTAGTGGCAGCTCAGCTTGACCCCTGGGATCCAGAGAGGACCATCCCTCAGCAGGATGTTTCTTCAACTGAATTTTGCTCTCGAGTAAACACCCTTTCCCGTCTCTGAGCATCATGCCCCACTCAGTGCATGGCTTTGTGACCCTGTTTTGGCCTCTCTGTTGCCTCATTCTCGGCCCTGGTGAGGGTGTCAGGTAAGCATTGTTTCCACATTTGCCTTTACCCATGAGTGTGTGTACTTTCCTGTTTGTGTGACGTGTCTGTGAGTCTGTGAGCCACCTGACTGAGAGCTCACCAGGCGAGAAGCTGGTTCTCATGTCTGCTGGGCAGCTCCTCGGGGCTGGTGGCCCCACACTGCCTAGGACACAGCCTGAAGGAAAGGACCTGGCAAATTGTGTTTGGGGAATAGCATTTACACTTCCATCATTGCATAAAGTTAGGAGATTTAGAGATAAGGGGCTAAGTGGGAAAAAACCCTGAGCTTTTCCCATTTATCATGTCATGTAATCTTCCTGGGGTGACCTGAGGTGATGAGTTTTATAATTTCCTCCATTTTTCACATGAAGAATCTGAGGTGCAGAAAGCTGAGTAGGAGATTCAAGCCCTTGATTCTGGCTTCTCTGCTCTTATCTTTTTTTCTCCCGGAGACTTCCCACGGCTATAATTTACTTCCTTTTATGCAGTAGCTGAAAGTAATAATGTATTTTCTATAATCTTTTTTTGTGTGTGTGTGGTAAAACAAATACATGCGCTTTGTTTAACAAATATTCCAAACCTCCGGAAGAATATAAAGTGGAGATGTCTACATTTCCCTGAGGTAACCACTCAGTGAACACTTTGGGACCCAACTCCACTATTCATTGTGGATATTAATTTTATTTTTTTTTTTTGAGGAAGATTAGCCCTGAGCTAACTGCTGCCAACTCTCTTGTTTTGGCTGAGGAAGACTGGCCCTGAGCTAACATCTGCACCCATCTTCCTCTACTTTATATGTGGGACGCCTACCACAGCATGGCTTGCCAAGTGGTGCCATTTCCGCACCCGGGATCCAAACCGATGAACCCCAGGCCAGCGAAGCAGAACGTGTGCACTTAACTGCTACGCCACCGGGCTGGCCCACGGGTATTCATTTCTTGATGCTTCCTGTCCCGCATCAAGTTTCTGCCTCAGGCCCGCCTTTCCTTCGTTGTGACTTCCTCACAGCTTTCCACAGTGTGCGTGAGAGGCCCAAAGCCTGTGACAGGTGGCTTCACCCCAGCTTGGGTATTCAACCCACCCACCTTTTGGTGGTTTCTCATTTTCCCAAGTCTCTCTTTTCCCGAGGATTTTTTCCCTTTTTACTCATGGAGTGTTTTTGCCTGGGGAGAGGATATAGACATGGATAGGAGGGTAGGAAATGTAGAAAGGAAAATCACCTTGTTGGAGTGAATGGATGCGTCTCCCTACAGAGAATAGTGTCCTCAGGTGATGGGTTATGAGGTTTAGGAGGCCTGTGGTGAGATTTTGCTGCAGCCAAAATCACGATGTCCAACAACGTGCCTCAGGTTAGCTTTCGGGTTTCACTGATGGATTTGTCTGGGTAGCTTACTGTTTCGATTAATTAACTGAAAGCTGGTATTCTATATAAAGGCAAATTGTCACCTCCCCCCACCCACCGAGTCCCTCTCAGGCACAGAAATGGGTAATGACTGAGGAAAATGAGGTGGACTTGGAATTGCTGGGCTGCTGTGACTTCTGAGTTTCGCCTCTCAGAGAGAGCGACACAGCTTGTGCGAACGCCATTGTCCAAATGTAACCACCTGACGTGGAGACCCAGCCTTTGCCGCCAAGGCCGGCTCACAATACTAATGAAGTAGGAGCACAGGGAACCAATAAGCAATCCTATAGATTGGAAGAGAGAAGATGTCACCAAAATGCTGATCTCTGTAGATACAAAGGAATGTGGACTTACGGAGTTTTACGGTACATCCATGCTAACTTCAGACTTACCTGTCGCTGATGTTTATTTTCCAGGTGAGGCAAAGTGCGGGTGGGGAAGGCAGGACTCAGAGGGCGACGGGAGCACATGCAGCCCTCCCACCCCACCCAGAAAGGTTGACGTGAAGGCGAGAAGAGCCACATCCCTGGGCTGTCATTGACTGCTTATGTGGACTTGGGCACAAAACCTAACCTCTGGGGCCACAAGATGTCAGTGGCCATGAGACTCGCTTCACAGGGAGGCTGAGGGACCTCAAAAAGGTGTGTCTGCAAATTGCTTAGCAGGCAATAGCCGCTTAAACACCAGCGAATATGGGACCATTACTTTGTCCCGTCTGGGGTTTATAATTTCTTTGCTTTTGACACTTTTCTCCTAGAACCTGCAGAGGGTGGCAGAGGCCTTCGGTTGCTGTCCTTTCTTCCCAGCTGGGTTCTCAGGGCCTGTTTCCCCATTAGGCAAAGCAGGTGCAGAGCCATGGGCCTATGAGACTTGTAGGGGCCCATGACAATGTTTTAATTTCTCTTAAAATCAGAAGAAAACACATTTTAATGAATACATAACAATGAATCCAGCATGTACTATATTAATCTTTATACCAGCACAGTCATCAAATGTAATTTTTAATATTTTTTTATGGAGGAAAGGACCACAAAGGCAAAGTGCCTTGAGCCCACGAAAGTCAAAATGTGGCCTTGCAGTTTCTGGGACCCACTTCAGAGAGCAAGCTGGTAGCCTAGGCAAAGGCCAGCGGGCTGAGGCAACAGTTTCTTGGGCTGATTTAGGAGACAGCCTTCATCAGCTACGGAAAAGCACAGAGCTTTTTCTGGAGAAAACCCTGGGGTCCCAGGTATGAGAGTAAACAGCTGCTTTGCCTGGGTAACTGAACAGGTGGAGTCTGAAGGGAGACCCTGGGGCGAGAGCTTGAGGTGGTGGTGAGCTGCGCTGGATTCAGTGTGGGGCCCAAGGAGGCCACATGAGCACATTTTGCAAATGCTGAAACTTGCATTAAATCTTATATGGGTGCTGGTTGATGCCAGCCATTTTGAAGGAGATCTCTTTATAATGCCCCAGATTCCCTAGCCTCCTCGCTGCACTTTAAACTATTATCAGTGGAATGTATACACACACACACACACACACACACACACACATTAAGTCCAATAGTACTAAAAGATTAAGAAAAATCATACCTGTTCCTTGTTTCACATATCTGCCTTTCCATATCTGTTGAGGAAGACTGGCCCTAAGCTAACATCTGTGCCCTTCTTCCTCTATTTTATCTGGGACGCCTGCACAGCATGGCTTGATGAGCTGTGCTAGGTCCACGCCCAGGATCCGAACTGGCGAGCCCTGGGCCGCTGAAGCAGAGCATGCAAACTTAACCACTACACCACCGGGCTGGCCCCTATTTTTCTGATATTTAACTCCACATTCTGAAGAATATTCATTATACTGCCATTTCTCGACTCAACAGTTTCAGACAGGAGCTATTGTTGTCCTGTTATGGTACATGAAGCCTTACATCCTCCACCTTACTTCTCCTCTCTCCCTCAGAGACCACTAGAGTTATATCATAATTTCCTATTACATTTATATTTAGAATTTTCATTATTAGCACTACGGAAACGTTCACTGCTGAGCCAAAAACTATATTCCTTTTTTTATACAATATTTAGATTGTCCAGAAGTTAATATTTCTTAGTTATCATTTTATACCACTCCTTAATTCTTCTTAAAGAGTCTAAGTAATCTCGAGGATATCATCAAAGGCATCAGGCAACTTATCTGTTCCGTTCGTTCCTCTGGAGCCCCTTCTTGGAACCGCCATCCTTCCTGCTGGAAAATGGGCTGGTCGCACCCTCTCCAGCTGTCTCCACCGCTGGCCTTGGCATTCCTGCTTCCTGCTGTCCTGTGTGGGAGTGCTAGGTTTCTGGATCCACTGTCTTGCCCTTTCCTCTTGTATTCACTCTTTCCCTTTCTTCTTATATTTGCTCTTTTGATTGGTAGCTTCTTGAGAAAGCATACATGAGACATAAATGTTTTCAAGATGTTGTGCATCTGAAAACATCTTAATTCTACATATTTAATTGATCGTTTGTTTTCCTCAAATTTTGAAACATCTCTTTAACATATTCTAGCTTCCAGTGTTGTTGAGAAGTCCAAAGTCATTTTGCTTTGGAAAGATGTTTGACTTTCAGGACAGAATAAATTAAAGAACAAAAAATTTTTCTGCATTTGTTTTTTCACTTGAAATGTTTAATTTTATTAAATATATTATTCGCATTTAAAATCGTTGACTGCAGAACATATAACAAAATATAAAACATTTTTAAACACAGTCATTCTGATTCTTATGCCTATATATTTGATTGTGTTTCCTTTTTGGAAGCTTTTAGGGTGGTCTTCTTTATCCCAGGAATTCTGAAATTTCATGATGGTGTGCTGTGGGTGGGTGTTTTTCATTCATTGTGTGGGACATTAGGTGTGCTTTTTTCAACTCAGAGACTTAGTTCCTTTGCTCCTGTTAAATGTTCTTGTGCTCTTTCCTCAAATTTTCCTTCCTTCTATTTTTTCAATTCTCCCTTTCTGGATCTCCTATTAGTCAGACACTGATTACCACTTGATATCGATCTTTTAATTTTCTTACCCCTCTCCCAATTATCCATCTCTTTGTCTTGTACTACTTTCTGTGTAATTATGTTAAGTTTGTCTTCCACGTGTTTTGTACCAATAAAAGTCTCTGAATTGCCAAAATTTTTTATCTTTTTCTAAAACAATGTTGACGTTTCTTGTCCATCGTTTCCTCTCGTGTTCTCCTTATCCTTGTGGATTCATACATTTTCAATTCCTTAATGGTCACCTTGGTTGGGGTTTACAGAAGGATTGGGGCAGTGGTGCCGATGGGGATAGGAACAGAGTGGAGGTTCAGTAGTGGGTTACCTGGTGGCTTTGTTCCTACCTTGTTGCTGATCTGCTTACCCCTTGGGCCTTGGACACACCGTTGGGGTCAGTCACCACGCTCCCCTTCCAGCTGACCCTCAATGACATCCTCAGTTTGTAGAGGCAGGGGGTATAATGGAAGATTTCTGGATTGTAGTCCTATGAAGTCAGCTTAGACCTCAGCTCTGCGTTTTATTACAAGTGTCGACTTAGTCAAGGCAGCAAACCTCAGTGCCGCCATATTCTCCTCTGTGAAACGGCATTATCATATCTGCTGTACCTGTGAGAGGTGGTTGTTAGGAGCATCAGACCAAGAGATATCACGTGTAAGAGTGTTGGTAAACTGTCAGGCATAACGGATATGTTAATCGAAATTGACAACGAGTGGTAGAGCTGGCAGCTAGTTGCTCAGGAGGATCTCACATCCGGAGGCAGAGACAGGGTTTACTTCCTGGCTGCCTGCATGTTCGATGACTCCCTCTGAATGCTTGCTACAGACTGTGGTTAGACTATTGAGAGCCTTGATCTTGGAAGCTCAGTTGCCCTTTGTGAAGGAAACAAGGAGGAATGAACATCTGCTGAATAGGACTCTTCCTAGGAAGTACAAATGGGCAGTCGGGGAGACTTACGCTCACCCACTTACAAGCAATGTGACCAGGTGCCAAGTTGTAGTCATCAGGAGGAGTGGTTGGAAGGTGAGTGTAACCAAGAAGGTTACGCTTGTACCTTGTCTGAAGAAAGAATGTGCCAACCCAGGGGCAGCTGTGCAGACTAAAGGAAGGTCAGAGAGAGAAATGTTATCAGTGTCTTCAGCACCATCCAGTGAAGAGGCCAGTGGGGGGCACATGCCCATCACGTCTGCTTGGCAGCTGCATTTTCTTAGCAGAGATTAGTCCACATAATCAATACCAATAGGCTGATCAAGGAAATTTTTCATTCCTAATTTTGTGTTGATTAACGAGCTCTTCATTCATTCAAGAAATACTCATTGAGCACGTGCTATGTGCCATGCACTCTTTTAGGTGCTTGGGATACAGCAGTGAACAAGAAAGGCAAAGATGCCTGCCCGCCTGGAGCTTACCCTCTAGGAAGAAATAACTTTTTGAGTGATTATTCACTGTGCCAGCGTTTGGAACGACAGTAAAAAGGGCTAAGACTGGCCCTCTAGGGACTCACAGTTAATGGATGCGGCTTCCCAATTAGATCTTTCCATAGGGAGAGAATGGTTGATTAACTAATTCAAATACCCAGTCCCTTTGGCACACCAACGATTAATTAGTTTCATTCTGGTCTCTTGTGAGTTTGGCCAGCTTGAGGCAGTCCCCAACCCTCAGCCATGAGTGTGCTGTCAAGATTGGGTTTCCAGAGCCAAACCACTTATGACTAGACCCTGGAAAGTGCTGACCTCATAAAGTTAATTTTACTTAGCTACAGCAGGCCTAACCATCCTTCTTTAATTCCTCTGTTACACCCCTTTCTCTCTCTAACCTCAACAGAGAAGTTCATTATGTCATCCATAATCAAACTACCTCTTGCAGAGCACACGTAAGAGCAGATAAAAGTAAGTTATTCACACATTCATTCCTCAAGTATTTCTTGAGATCTATTGTATAATAGATACTGTGCCTTGAGCAGAATGTGGCAGCTTCTCTCTGCAGGAGCTCAAAGTCTGCTGATGACAGGGCACGGAGTAGAAAGCTCTCCTGATGGTCAGAGTGGCATCTAGCCCAGGATCTGCCTCTGCCTCCGGAGAGTGACCTCTGCTCCCGGAGCCTTAATTACCTCATTTGCAGTCAAGAAGCGGGACTCGTTGATCTCCTGGCTTTCTGGTTTACTATCTCTGTGTTAGGAAGGTGTGTGGTGGGACCCCTTGGAGAGTGACTGTGAGGAAAAACACTATGCTGTTGGGCAGAGAAGGGGAGAGGAGGAAGGAGGCGTGGTTTCACTCTGTATTTTTCCACCACCAGAAACTGTCATCTTTTCTCGGCAGCGGGGGGCAGTCACGGGCGGGCAGTGTGCCAGGCGCGCCTGCCTTCCTTCGCCAGCAAGCGCTGGACTGGCACGATTGATAACCGAGCAGGGCTTTCAAGCCCTGGCAACACAGTGTCCGAGGAGTGTCGTGAGCCCAGCCAGCGGACCCTGGGCGGAGGCAACCTCGAGTCCGCATGGGAGAACTGTGCTGCTCCTGGCGGATTCCTGCCCTTTCCTGAGGCTGGAATCACGCCGTCAGCGTCTGGGTCCGGAGGGAAAACAGCTTCTGCACGAACAGCAGTTTCGCTCCTCTCAGTTACGGCTCTCCTCCAATTCCACGTTCTTAAAGGAGGAGCAGAGAGGAGGATCCTTTTCCTTGGATTCTAACCACCCAACAGTTAGCCCCTTTCCTGTTCTCTGACCCCCTGCAAATACACCCCCCCACACACCCCACACATACACACATGTACATCACACACACACACACTCACACACATACCCCTCCTTAAACCAACATTATAGCAAAACGATATGTTTTCTTTATTCATTCTCTTGTTCAATAATTATTTATTAAGACTCTACTAAGTGCCAGGCCTCTTCCAGATCCTGGGGATTCTTTGGTGAACAAAAGTTACCCAGTCCTGCCTTCACAGAGCTTACTTTTTTGCGGGGAGAAAGACTATGAACATATGAACAAATAAATACATAATACAATATCTGGTTGTGATAAATGCTGTGAAATGAAATAAAGCAAGGTTCGGGAATAGGGAATAGATGCTGCAGGGGAGGCTGGGTGGGGTCACCAGGGAGGGCCTTCCACCCCCTCAGGTGGTCTGTGAGCAGGGTCCTTAGGAATGAATTTTCCCAGTTTCCAAACTTTACCTCTTTAAATGTCAAAAATGTTTTTGTTCTAACTATTTTTGACCAAAATTACTTTAAATGCAGTGTACACCTCTGCCTTATAACACAGGAACTCAGCATAATCAAATCTTTTCTGAAAAAGATTCTATTACTGGGAACACCTGGCGGTGCCGTGGGCTAGAATACAGGCCAGCGGTTCTCAAAGCACATCTCTGGACCAGCAGCATCAGCAACCCTGGAACTTGTTAGAAATGCACATTCTCAGGCCCCACCCCAGACCCACTGAACTGGAAACTCTGCGGCTGGGGCCCAGCAATCTGTGTTTGAACACGCCCTCCAGGTGATTCTAAAGCCCACTCAAGTTTGAGACGGGCTGATAGGGATGCCCTTGGGGGCAAAGGTGGTGAGTAGCATCTTTGCCCCACACCCACAGCCTGCTTGCCTCTTTGCAGGAGGAATTCCTGCCTCCTTTCTGTAGTGTTTGCTGCCACTGCTGTCATCATACGTCTCTGTCTAATTTGTATCTCCTTCTAATTTGCTACTCCTAATCTGCTCTGAACTGAGAAACCAGATCACCGGCCATAACTTCATTACGCAGAAAGCAGGAATAAATTCCAGGGCTGCTGGAGCCTGTTGTTTATAATTTGATCTTGTGCCCTTATGACACTTGGCATAGTGGAGAGAACACAGGCTCTGGAGTCAGACAGACCTAGATTTTAGTCCAGAACCCCACCCATATGGGGATTCTGTCAGCTGTTATGTATGTCTATTCCAATTATACACTCCAGAAATGGGGAAACAACCACAGGATGGGTTCGGGGACCCACTGGGCCCACTGTGAGATGGTTCTGAGCTAAAACGCTATTGGTCACCTGACTTCCATAAGCCCCCATTATGACTGGTGGACCACAGTGATGTTTTGGGTCCCCTGGAATCAATGTCAGTTCAGAATTAGTGTCCAGTGATCCCTGAAGAGTCTGATTATTTCCTTTTCCCCGGTGCACAGTCATCCTGGTAAAAGGCTAAAGGTCCCTTCATGGCTGAGATGACGATTAATAGTATGCATTTTATTAGTGTAGCAGGGTCTTTCCTCAAGGGGACCGGGCCTCCCCTTTCACTGATTGTGTGACCTTGGCAGAATTTGAACAAGAATTGCCTGGCACCAGTGACGTGCTTAACAAGTGCTGGTTCTTTTCTCCTTCACTGGGAGGTATGGGAGAGGGGTTGACCTGTGTGGTTTTTTTCTTGCATAGGTCATTGCCTTTCAGAAAAATTTGCTCAATCTTTATCCTTTTTTAAAAAAAACAACTTTAAAAATATTTTTGAGATGTAATCACATCCCATACAATTCACCCAAAGAGAATTTAATGACTTTTAGTCTATTCATAAAACTGTGCGTTAGTCACCACAATTAATTCTAGAATATTTTTATTACCCTAAGAAGAAACCCTATATCCCCTGGCCACCCCCACCCCACCCGAAATCATCCTGTTTCCTCTGTTCTTAGGCAACCACCACTAGTTTATTTTCTATCTCTAGATTTGCCTGTTCCAGACATTTCACAAAAATGGAACCGTACAATATGTGGTCCTTTATGACTGGCTTCTTTCACTCATCCATGTTGGATAGCGTGTATTAGTACTTCATTTCTTCTTATTGCCAAATAATATCCCATTGGATGGATATATCACATTTTATTTATCTATTCATCAATTGATAAATTTGGGTTGTTTTTACTCTTTGACCATTAAGAATGATGCTGCTATGAACATTTGTGTATAAGTTTTTGTGTCAATATACGTTGTTACAGACTGAATGTTTGTGCTCCCCCAAAATTCAAGTTGAAGCCCTAACTCCCAATGTGATGATATTAGGAGGTGGGGCCTTTGGGAGGTAATTAGGTCATAAGGGTGGAGCCCTCATGCATGAGATTAGCGCCCTTACAAGAAGAGAAAGAGACCAGAGTTCACTTTCTCTCTTTCTCTCCACCATGTGAAGATGCAACAAGAAGGTGCCATCTGATGGCCAGGAGGAGGGCTCTTACCAGAACCCTACCACGCTGGTACACTGAGCTCAGACTTCCAGTCTCCAGAACTGTGAGAAATAAATATGTTTGTTGTTTAGGTCACCCAGGCTGTGGTATGTTTGCTATAGCAGCCCAAACGGACTAAGGCATATGTTTTTATTTCTCTTGGGTATATACCTAGAAATGCAGCTGCTGGATCATATAGTAACTCTATGTTTAAACATTTGAAGTATCACCAGACCGGCTGCACAATTTAAGATTTCCATCAGCAGTGTATGAGTGTTGTAATTTCTTCACATATCTGTCAGCACTTGTTATTATCTGACTTTTTGATTCTAGCCAACCTAGTGGGTGTAGTGGGTATAAAGTGATATCTCATTGTGGTTTTGATTTGCATTTCCCTGATGGCTAATGAGGTTGAGCAAATTTTCATGTGTTTATTGGCCATTTGTATATCTCCTTTGGAGAAATGCCTGTTCAGGTCCTTTTCCTGTTTTAACATTGGCTATTTGTCTTTTTATTATTGAGTTGTAAGAGTTCTTTATGTGTTATACATACAAGTCCCTTATCAGATACATGATTTGTAAATATTTTCTCCCATTCTGTAGGTTGTCTTTTTACTTTCCTTATGGTATCCTTTGATGCACGAACGTTTTGTTTTGTTTTGTTTTAAGATTGGCCCTGAGCTAACATCTGTTGCTAATCTTTTTTTCCCTTGTTCTCCCCAAAGCCCCCCAGTACCTAGTTGCATATTTGAGTCATAGGTCCTTCTACTTCTGCTTTGTGGGACCCACCTCAGCATGGCCCAATGAGCAGTGCTAGAATCTGCATCCAGGATCCAAACTGGCAAAACCCTGAGTCACCAAAGCAGAGCATGCAAACTCAACCACTCAGCCATGGGGCCGGCCCCTGCATGAAAGTTTTAATTTTGATGCTATCTTATTTTTTAAATCTATTTTTTCTTTTTTCACTTGTGCTTTTGATGTCTTATTTAACAAACCATTGCCTAATCCAAGGTCACAAAGATTAACTTCTATATTTTTCTCTAAGAGTTTTATACTTTTAAATCTTACATTTACGCCTTTGATCCTTTTTTCTTTTTTCTTTTTTTGAGGAACATTAGCTCTGAGCTAACATCTGCCACCAATCCTCCTCTTTTTGCTGAGCAAGACTGGCCCTGAGCTAACATTCGTGCCCATCGTCCTCTACTTTATATGTGGGACGCCTACCACACCATGGCTTGCCAAGTGGTGCCATGTCCACACCTGGGATCTGAACCGGTGAACCCTGGGCCACCTAAGCAGAACGTGTGAACTTAACCACTGTGCCACCAGGCCGGCCCAGGCCTTTGATCCTCTGAGTCAGTTTCTGTTAGTTGATGGTGTGAAGTAAAGGTCCAACTCCATTCTTTTGCATGTGGGTATCCAGTTGTCCTAGCACCATTTGTTGAAATGACTATTCTTTCCCCATTTAATTGTCTTGCACCTTTGTCAAAAATCAGTTGTTCTACCCATTTTGTTTTGTTTTAAATTTTTACCCAAAACAAATTTTCTTGTGAAGATATTGATATGGGAAAAAAGAAACAGACACATTGAACAAGAGCAAGAAGTGCGGAGTAATCAACTATTTCTGAACAGCAGTGGAGTGCAGCCTATGTTAAGTGCTTCTACTGTCTGTTTTATTGCACACTGGCCAATTTGTCCACCAGCATGCTGCTTGGCATCATGTGCTTAAAAGATTTTATTCTATCTCAAAGCAAACAAAAGAGAGACCCCTGAGAAATATACTAGTTCTAGATGATTAGAGAGACCTGAACATTTGCCACAATTCAACCAGCTTTATTTCTTCCAAGACTAAAACTTTTGACCAACCTGGAGGGGTCCACTAAAACCTTAGTTGTAAAATAAAAGACCTGTTGAGGACATTACTGCTTTTCTTGCAAGGTCATGGCATCTGTTTCAAGGCTTCACTTTAAGCAGTTGCTCAGTGTGGGGATTGCCTTCCCACTAAACCTCTTGATTCAGGGAGACGGCCCACTTATAATAATGGTGTAGCATCACAGAAATTACAGAAGCTGTAACTCAAATACTGTCCATTGCAAACAGTCAGAGATCTCTTGTTGATAGGGAAGAGAAAGGGGAATGTGTATTCCCACACAATTTGGAATCAGTTCAGACATACCAGCCTTGCACACACTTCTGGAGCTGTCTGCCAAGCCACAGAGGCAGGGAACAGAGACTTCAAGGAAAAGAGTCACCTTAGGAGAGTTTATCATTCAAAATCCATCAAAAGGAGGCTCACGTCACTCAAGCTCAGGGGATCTTCATTGTGTGAGTTGAATCCCATTCAGAAGAGTATTTACAGCAGCGCTCACCAATAACCTGCAAGTCAGCCCTGGTTATAGGAGATTCTTCTTCAGTCTGCTCTCAGAATTCAATGTCATTCTCATTTGCTCCTCAGTGAACACCTAGTACATGCAAAGCTCCATATGTGTATTGTGGGGAGGAGGAGATGTAAAGATGAATATAGAAAGGCACAATCTTTACCATAATGGAGTTTATAATACAGCAGGACTTTGCCAGAACTGAATGTTGAAGGAACCATGCCCTGTTTAAAAAATTATGGACTTTTGTTAGACAATATTTCCTGTGTGGGGGTCTACCTCAGACCCCCAGGAGGTCCTCAGAGGATCCACCCTTAGGTTCAATGATTCACTAGAAAGACTCACAGAAATCAGCAAATCTGTTATAATTATCTTTGTGGTTTATTACAGTGAAAGGATAGAGATTAAAATCAACAACAGAAAAAGGTGCATAGAAAGGAGTCCGGGAGAGACCAGGCGCAAGCCTCCAGTTATCCTCTCCCAGTGGGGTCATATGGTCTCCCGTGTTGCTTAATTCTCCAGACAACAGTCTATGGCAACGCACACAAAGTATTGCCAACAAGGGAGGCTCACCTGAGTCTTGGTGTCCAAGGTTTTTATTTGGGTTCTATCACATAAGCATGGCTGACTGCCCACGTGGTTGACCCAACTCCAGCCCCTCCAGAGATCAAGCTGATACCACATGGCCCAAGGCCCCCATCATAAGTCCTGTTGTTAGCATAAACTATCTGGTGTTGCCCAAGACCCTTAGATAAACAAAGACACTTTTATCAGGCAGGATATTCCAATGACTTAGAGGTTGTCTGCTAGGAGCTGAGCAAGGACTAAATCTTTCTGTGACATGTGCAGAGTTTGGACAACCCAGACTTGCTGAAATAATCCCTTACTGCCCAGTACCCAAAAGAATTCTTATTGTTCAAAAAATTTAGATGTTACTGATAGTTCCAAAGTACCCTTCCCTGTGTCAGGAGCATCTTTACAAATTCAATGTTTGCCTGGGTGTTGTTGCTACAAGCTCTGTGTAGTGTCCCTTGGAACTCTCTCTCAGAACAGCTTCAACACCTTGTAGGAAGACGGGTGGTCCAAAGCATACTTAGTATTAGAATGAACTCCCACAAACTTTCCAAGGATTTCTCAGAGGACTCAGAGATTGCATTCCACCTAAATCCAGATAAATTATGGGAAAAGCTAAAATAAAAGTTTCTCTTAGGAAAAGAAGGCAACTGACGAGGATTTGCCCTCAAGCCAACTGAGAATCTGGAATAATTTACGCTAGTTCCCCTGGGAGCACCAGGGAAAGCAGGATGGAATTGGAGTAACAAAATCAGACAGAATTGTGTTCGAGTTCCGGCTTTGCCACTTCTTGGTGACTGTAATGGGTTGACTGTGTCCTCCCCCCAGGATATGTCCAAGTCGTAGCCCCTGATACCTTGGAATGTGACTTTATTTGGAAACAGGGTCTCTGCAGATGCAATTAAGTTAAAGATCTAGTAATGAGATCACTCTTGACTTATGGCAGGACGCAAATCCAATGACTGGTATCCTTATAAAAGAAAAGATAGGGAGTTTAATGTACACAGAGACACACAGAGGGGAAGGCCACGTGAAGACGGAGGCAGAGATTGGAGTACTGCATCTACAAGGAAGCTAGGAGGGAGGCAAGGAAGGATTCTTCACCTGATGCTCCAGAAGCAACCAACCCTTCTGATACCTTGGTTTTTGCACTCCTGGCTTCAAAAACCGTAAGAGGATGCATTTCTGTTCTTTTAAACGACCAAGTTTGTGGTAATTTTTTATGGCAGCACTAGGGAACCTATACAGCGAACTTGTACCATTTTCTGAATTTATCTAGTCTGTAGTTTTCATCTGTAAAATGGTAATACCCACCTCCTGAGAGGATTAAATGACATAATGTATAAGTAAGAGTGAGAAGTCTTTCTAATTTGAAATTTCTATTTCCTTAGAAATTTTTAAATGCTTTCTCAACACGCTGCTTTCCAGGATTCCAGGACAGGATGACCATGAACTCAATAGAGGATGACTTCAGAGAGAGATTCTAAGAAATCTTGCATGATTTCAGTGCCAAAGAGTAAGTAAAGAGAAATGTGTATTGGAACAAGCATCAGCTGCCTAGGTTCTCCTTTAAAAGACACGTCTCCTTCTGCTAAGGACAGCCATTGCTGAGTGACTTCATTGCCTTCTGGAAAGATAAGTCCAAGGCCTGGGGGTCTCAGACTGGGCAGCTGTGTCAAGCTGCACTCACTGTGGAAGACTTGGTAATAAACACAACCACTGTTTCTTTCTCTGGGTCCTCTGTGTTGATGCTGTGCTTTGACACAAAATGCCAGAGGGCACTGCAGGGTGAGGACTAGGTCCTTAATAATAAAGGTTATTCCCAAATGGAGCAAGAAGGCCTGTGGCTGCACGAGCCCAAAATTGCCATAACTTACTTCTTTGGTTCTGCCTTTCTGTCATTTTGGCATGTCGAAGTGTCATTGCTTACCCATAAGCCTGGAAGAGCACTCTCTAATGTAAGTACCAGGAACCATCTGATGCTGAGGCCCCAGATCTTCTGTCCTTGTCACTAGAAGGACTCACATTAAAGAACCCCCTGACCCACTCCTTCAGAATAATCAAATCCCATA
Source organism: Equus caballus (assembly GCF_041296265.1). Taxonomy (NCBI): domain Eukaryota; kingdom Metazoa; phylum Chordata; class Mammalia; order Perissodactyla; family Equidae; genus Equus; species Equus caballus. The sequence goes on along the minus strand of NC_091700.1, from coordinate 42,905,872 downwards.
CTTACCAGAAAGAGGTGGGGGAAATTTAATTTATCAGGCACTTATTCTGTGCCAGGAGCAGTATTAGCTGCATTTACGTACATTTTCTCATTTAATCCTTATTTGATTAACTTGGAAAGATCCTAGCTTAAATTGGATATGGAGGATGCAGCCTGAAGATAAGTTGACCAAAGAATTAAGTCTTCATAAGCCATTGGGAGGAAGATTATCTTCCCTTATAAGATGCCTTTTGTTGGAATCACAGTTTTGTCCCAACAGAATTGTTCACTCATTCATTCAACAAATACTTGGTAAATGCCTTCTATGTGTTAGTTTGAATGGACAAAACAGTCAGAGATCCCCAACCCGTGGAGCTTATATTTCAGCTTGGGAAGATGACATGATAGATTGGTAGACTATATGGTATGTGGAAAGGTGCTATGCAAGGTGGAAAAAATAGAAAAGTGTAACAAGGTTTGGGAGTGAGGGCGTTGGTAGATTGCAATTTTAATCAGAGTGGTCAAAGCACACCTCACTGAGAAGGCGACATTTGAGCAAAGACTTGAAGCAGGTTAGGGAGGAGCCGTGTGTGTGTTTGGAGAAGAGGCAGAAGCCCTATGGCAGGAACATGCTTGGCTTGTACCAGGAGCAACAAGGAGGCTGTGCGGCTAGTGTGGAGTAAACAAGGGGAGAAGGACAGGAAGGAGGTGAGAGAGGTGAGGGTAGGAAGAGAAGATCATAGAGGGCCTCATCATGGAAGACCCTGGCATGTAAGTTATGGAGGGTTTTGAATGGAGGAGTGATATGGTTGGAATCACCTTTTAAAAGGGTGACTCCTAGGTCTATGTTGACATGGACAGTATGAGGGTGTATTCATTTCCTAGGGCTCCTGTAACAAATTACCACTAACTCGGTGGCTTAAAACAGCAGAAATCAATTCTCTAACAGTTCTGGGGGCTAGAAGTCTGAAATCAAGGTGTCAACAGGACTATGCTCCCTCTAGAGGCTATAGGGTAGAATCCTTCCTGGATTCTTCCAGCTTCTCATGGTTGCTGGCATTCCCTGACTTGTGGTAGCATGACTTCAATCTCTGCCTCCATCCCTACATGGTCTTCTTCCCCGTATCTCTGTGTCAGTCTGGATCTCTTTCTCCTTAAGGACAGCACGCATTAGATTAGGGCCCACCCTAATCCAGTCTAACCTCATCTTAACTTGATTATATTTGTAAAGACCCGATTTCCAAATAAGGTCACACTCACAGGTACTGGATGGTAGGACTTCAACATATCTTTCTGGGGGACACATTTCAACCCACAAGGGTAAGGGTGGAAGCAGGGAACCCAGCTAAGAAGCAACAGCCACACTCCCGTTGAGAGATATTGGCAGCTTGAATCTGAGTTGCAGTAGAAGAATAGAGAGAAGCAGCCTGACTCTGGATATATTTTGAAATCTAAATCAATAGTATTTCCTGACCTATTGGAAGTCAAAAAGAGAGGCATCAAGGATGTCTCAAGGTTTTTCACCTGAGCGTTCGGAAGGTAAGCGTTGTCACTGATTGAAATGAGGGAGGCAGTGGGAAGAGCAGATTTGGGATATGGAGATTAGGTGTTTGATTTTGAATTAATTTAAGACATCTTTTAGATATCCAAGTGAAGATGTTGAGTAGGAAATCGAATGTACAAATCTGTGGTCATTCTGATGTTGACAAAGGGTATAAGAGAGGAAGGCATTTGCCAGGCTTCTTAGCACAACCCCCAAAAGTCACTCACTCTTTCATAGGAAATGAATACAACAAAGTGACTTGGTCACTTAAGACAATAGGTGATATTTACTGAACTATCTACCATAAGCCAGATTTATTTCATAAGTTTTTTCATTTAATACTTACAATCACCCTTTGAGATTGGTGCTGCCCTTCGCCCAAAATTTACAGAGGAGAAAGCCTAATTTTAAGGTGGTTAGGTAACTTTCCCAGAAACATCAAGCTTCCAAGTGGCACGGTAGAAATTCAAACCCATGTTTGTTTGAGAGTAGAGCTGGGGATGTTGAGCACTGTGTTATTTAACTTCACGGGTGTCTGTATTCATTTTACAGAACCGTTCAAGGAAAGGACAGTTTCTCATTTGGGGTACATTTCTCAAATTATCTCCAATTTCCTCTAGTTTTATGTCAAGCCCAGCTGTCACAGCTCTACTTGTTATCTTTAGCTTATAATTACCCTCAACTCCTCATTTCTGACAGTGCGTCTGCATTTCCCATAGGTGAATTGAAACAATTTTGTGTCCAGGAAGGAATACTTGCTAAGCTGTCACATCAGGGCCCATCGCTCTCCAGCTGGAGCAGATGACTATGGCTGCTTGGACCCAAATGGCCAAAGTGGGCAGCCTCTAGCCTGGCCACACTGCCTCTCCTCAGGTGTTACCACAACCCCATGGCATGTGTTAGAGCTGCAGGCCAACCCAGAGTCTCTTGGCCTGGGGCGTGTCTCCATTTGTTTGGAGCCGATAAAATGCAGCTGCAAGTATTTACAAGGCAACTCCTGTCTATCTACTCCTGACACTCCAGTCCTGGGTCATGCAAGACCCTGCCTTTGCCCTCCATCAACTCCAGGACCCCTTGTGGGGGCACTCAATTAAGTTTCTCAGTCTGGCTTTGGCTGCTGGTTTGTCTTCATTCAACTCTCTGCGTTCGTTGTTCATCTAGTTCTGACAGCAGCCAGCCCTTCCTTTCCCTCTACCCTCACTCCCACCCACACTCTGTGCCTCTCTACTTTTTAAGGTGGTAATAATTATAATTATTATGACAATGATAGCCAGCATTTATTAAGTGTTTATGATGTGCCAGATATTGCGCTCAGGGTTTTACATATGATTATTTCTCTAAGCCTCACAAGTCAATGATGTTAAGTACCGCCTTTTTGTGATAAGGAAGTTGAAGCATAGAGAGATAACATAATCTTCGCAGGGTCACACAGCTAATAGATGAGATTGCTGGGACTTGAACCCAGGCACTCTCTTTCCAGGACCCCGGCTGCTGATCTGACTGGACTTCACTGTGTATGTGCCATCCCCCATCCCCTCAATGCCTTCTTGGAAACAATAGGTATAGTGGTAATTATAATTGCAGCCAGGAAATATGTCAATACTTTTGTCAACCACTCCAGTCAAACTTGGATAAGGATGCTCAAGGCAAATATAACCATATTCTGACTATTGCTGGATGCAGTCTACTTTTTCCTTCCTCCCTCCCTTCCTTCCTTCCTTCCTTCCTTCCTTTCTTCCTACTTTCCTTCTTTCTTTCCTTTTGATTAAAAGAAAGTGGCCTTATGAAGGTGGGGTCATGGGGATTATGTCACACAGTGGACAGAAGGTCAGCTTTGACATCTGCTCACTGACTGACTGCTACTGATCAGGGTGACTTGGCAGTAGCAGACCCTGGTGAACACATACTCCTTAGAGATCACTTAATGTTGATTTTTCTTACTCCCTTGGAACATCGTAGGAAAATTGGTTCTCCTTCTGTCACCATAGTGACTGGTCCCTTGGCGTTTCTATGCTGGTAAGTCAACCACAGGACAGGACTGATAAAATGGAGGTGGTGAGTCACATCCAGATGGATGATGATTCAAGGCCAGTGTTTTATCTATTTTAGTTTCTATTCATAACCAGTTTATTCAGAAGTCTAAACTCACGTGTCTAAAACATAAAGTAATTTTATTTTTTCTAATAATTTCACCTAGCTGCCCTGTCGAACCTGACTTTACCAGTGTTGCTTATTCTTTATCCACATCCTGGTCAAATTTTATAATTCTGTAGGCATTCTTGTTTTGCAACAGTCTCATTTTGGTATGAGACTCATTCCTGTTCATTTCAAAACTTACATCTCAAAAGCCATTCCAAGCTCTTTTTTTCCTCATCCTCCTAGTACGAACTAGAACTGTCTTGGTTCTTTGGATTTGTGAGGTTAAATGTAGTTTGTACAGGTGACTGAGAGCAGGGTTGAGTCCACCAGTAAGATCAGATTTAATTTGATAGACAACATTCCAGACCACGCGGCTCTGTAAATTGTACTGGCTTCCCCTCCCTGCTCTCATTGCCCTTGTCCACACCAAAGACGGTCCATCCCATGGCCTCTTGCTCTGGGATTCTCCTTCCCTGAGGTTGACTATCTTTGACCTGGTATTAGCAACATGACCTAAACTTAGTTATTGAGTCCATTTGACCTAGTGGAAATGTATGCATATATGCCTTGACAAATAGTGGATGTACAGCCTGTTCCATTGTGGAGCCCTCTCTCCATCTTGCCGTCTTCCTAAGTTTCTTTTCTCCTTGCTCAAGTAACAGGGCAGATTAGACTTCTACTAGATAAGCTTATGTCCCACCAGGGAATAAAATGCAATTGCCTCCTTCTTGTCTCCCCAAATCTTTATAGCTAATTCTCTTGGGCTCTTCTACATTTCTTGGTTTTAGAGAATGTGAGGAAATAACTTCTTTTCATGAACATTGTACTAGTCGAAAAGCCAAGGGCTCCCTTATGTCTCAAATTTCTTATTATAGTCATTGGGTTTGGGGTGGGCCGGGGGAGGAAAAGTGGGATTGGCTGTGACGTGGTGCCTCTTGTAGTCTCTGTGGTGAATAGCTAACCTCAACTGATGACAACTTTCTAGATGTGCAGTGCTTAACGCTTCTGGTTAATTCCAGAACCACGGGAAAAATCTCACTTGATGTTCTCTTACATATAAGTGCATGTTTTAATAGTTTAGGGTGGAATTTACCCAAGCTATTTCTTCAGCAATAAAAGACTACCTTATTAAGCTCTGTGTGCTGGTTGTGAAGTCCAACGTCCATTCTTCCCTTCCTCCTTGCTGGCGGAATCTTGATTTTATTCATGAAGAAAGCCTCTTCATTCTTCTCTCTCATTATTTTTCTGCATCATTTAAGAGTAAGACACGGATCTCATGTCCTATACTCCTAAATATTTCAGTGTGTATTTTCTAAACACAAGGATTTTCTTACATAACCACAATACAATGAACGAAACCAGGAAATTAACGATACGATATTATTCTCTAATCTACAAACCTTATACATCGGTCATCGGTTGTGTTCAGTTGTCACATCTCTTTAGTCTCCTTTAATCTATAACCGTTTCTGTATCTGTCTTTGTATTTCATGACATTGACATTTGTTAGGAATACAGGCCTGTAAGTTTGTAGGCTGTCCCTCAATTTGAGTTTGGCTGATGTTCTCCGATGATCAGATTCAGGCTCCGCACACTGCTCAGTAGTGATGCTGAGTTCTTCTGGGTACTTCACAGCAGGAGGCACCTGCTGATTAGGTCCAGTAGGCAGAGAATTCAATTTCTAACGGAACACTGCTGACTCACCAGCCCCTTGCCTCTGCCACTTTGTTACCACACTCAGAGTTTCCCATATTGGGGCTTTCGTACTGATTACCCTGAAGGTCCTTTCTCTCCCATCCCCTCAATGTAGCAAGCTGGTAATCATTGTCAAATGGAAGGCCAATGCTAGGGATTCCTCTAGGAAAACCAGATCTATTTCTACTCATTTAATCTGGGGAGGGAACTTTCTGCAAATGTGGTCAGCCCTCCCACTCACAACTCCTGGTTCCACCACAGCCCTGCTCACAGGTCAGATGACCTGAGGTTAGTTTGCCTGCTAAACCCCAGGCTTCTGGGGACAGCTCCTGAATAAAGTTCAAAACGGGATTTTAGTGCCCATCTTTCATTTTTAGGAAATGAAAAGTTGCAGTCAGAGTTAATTGGTTGATTTGCATTTTTGAAGAACATACTGTCCTCTCACCAGGTACTTTTTGTCCTAGATCTGGCAGAAACGGACCTTATGAGCATGTGTTCAGGAGTTGCTGCAGTGTTCCTAGGCTAACCTTTGCTCCTCTTCAGAAGGTGTTTTCCTAACACCAGCTTCTGTGCACTGGGCCCTCCTAGTTAGAGAGGGGGCTCCAATGTGCTCTACTGCACTCACACGGAGTTCTGGGAGATGAGAGTTGGTTGTAATGTTTCCTTTCCTTTCCTCTAAAATTCTCAATGAAAGGAGCAGACACCCCAAATGGAGGAGGCCTTCTGTGTGGGTGTGAGATGTGGTCTAGCACATCCTCCTCAGAGGAGTCGCTCTCTCCCTTCCCCAGCATCTCCCCAGGAGTAGAGGGGTGACTCTGGTGTATGTGGTGTCGATGGCTTCCTTTGTGGGCTGCCACGGCACCCAGGAGAGTGCCTCCCACTCAGTGTGGCCTCAGCTGCCATTATCAGACAAGCTATCACAGAGCAGGCATCAGCAACAGAAAGTGAGCTCAGAGCTCATGGCTGAGAGGGTAGTGACAAGAAGAGAATCTGGCTTTTGTAGTTGAGACTGGACTCAGGATGAATGTCTGTCTGCAGTGCTCCTGGAGGAAGATGACCTGGGGGAAGTTTTACCTTATTTTTTGTGCCAGCCAAAAGTGTCATTTCCTACTAGCCACGCTTGACGCCGCGTGTACTCAAAAGTGGTTTGTCTGTGTGTGTGTGTGAAGAAGATTTGGCCTGAACTAACATCTGTGCCAATCTTCCTCCACTTTGTACATGGGATGCCTCCACAGCATGGCTGGTGAGTGGAGTAGGTCCCCAGCTGGCATCCGAACCTGTGAACCCTGGGCCCATGAAGAGGAGGGCATGGAACTAACCACTGGGCCTCAGGGCAGGCCCCTCAATAGTGGTTTTTGACACCTGGTTTTCAAAGGGGCTATAGCTATAGGTTCTGAAATAATGGCTAAGTAGTTTTAAGAATGAGATATCACCTACAGGCATACTTACAGGCCAAAAAGAAAAATTGAAACTAGTATTAATATTACCACCCTTATGATAATAAATGTAAGTCTCGTTTAGAGATGCCCTTGCTCATGTAGTGTAGGCTTTTCAAGGGAGTGGTTGGGATGCCGTGTGCTCTACTTGGCTTCGGGCTGCATCCTGCACCATTGTTAACCTGTGAGTGCTCATCTCTTGAGAGCATTTTTTTTTTTGGAATTTTATTAACTTTAAAAATTGAGATATAGGGGGAGAGTGGGTGGAGCAAAATGGTGGGGTGAGCTGACCCGGGATTCTCTCCCCTCCAAAATACAACAAAAGATTGGAAGAACTGAATTTCAGAGAATAAACATAATGCCAGCTCGTTAGAGACCTACAATACCAAGAAGGCGGAGATCATAAACCTTGCAGACGGCCTCGGAGGCACTGGAACACTAGGAGAGAACATCGCTCCCTCCCCTAGAGTCTGCGATGGCTGCAGCGTGGTCGGGAAGGAGCAGGGGAGGGGCCGCGCAACCGGGGGATCATCCAGGACTCCTGCCGCTGATTCAGTGGAGACCCACTGACGGGGGGGGGGGGGAAACTTCCGTCTGCGGGGACCCTATAAATCAAGGGCCTTGGGAGACCAGAGAACAGAACTGATCTGAACCCAGACCGGCACGGGTCAGTAACAGCCCCTCCCCCCCGGCAAAGCCAGTGGGCGCAGCCATCTTGCCCGAAGGCGGAGAGCTAATACGCCGCTCTCGACCCCCATCTAGTGGCGACAGGCTGTAACTGCAACTGAATTCTACCACCATGAGAAAAAACCGCTCCTCTACAATCCAGCAATTTATAAAAGCCCCAGACCAGAAGGAAAACAATAAAAACACAGAATTAAGTCCTGAGGACTTGGAATTAGGTAAACTAAGTGAGAATGAATTCAGAGCAGCTATAATCAAAAAACTCAATGAGGTAGAGAGAAAGATAGAGAAACAAGCCGAGTTCTGGAGTTACTTCACAAAAGAGATTGAAATCATAAAGAAGAATCAAACAGAATTACTTGAGATGAAAAACACAATGGACCAGATAAAACAGAATACGGATTCCCTGAATGCCCGTGTAGACAACCTAGAGGAGCAAATCAGCATAATCGAGGACAGACAGGCTGAATGGCGCCAGACAGAGGAAGAAAGAGAACTAAGAATTAAAAAAAATGAGGAAAATCTCCGAGAGATAATGGATTCAATGAGGAGTAAGAACATAAGGATCATAGGAATTCCCGAGAATATGGAAAAGGAAAATGGAGCAGAAAGTGTGCTTAACGAAATTATTGAAGAGAACTTCCCAAATCTAGGGATCAACGGAGAAATGTGTGTAGAGGAGGGTTTTAGATCTCCTAGATTTGTCAATGTAAAAAGACCCACCGCAAGGCACATAATAGTAAAGATGGCAAATAGGAATGATAAGGAGAGAATACTCAGGGAAGTAAGAAAAAAAAAGAGAATAACCTATAAAGGAGCCCCTATCAGACTGTCAGCGGATTTCTCTACAGAAACCCTACAAGCTAGGAGAGAATGGAGTGATATATTCAAAGCTTTAAAGGATAAAAACCTTCAGCCAAGAATACTCTATCCAGCAAGAATTTCCTTCAGATATGAGGGAGAAATTAAATCTTTTCCAGACAAACAAAAGTTAAGGGAATTTGTAACTAAAAGCCCTCCATTACAAGAAATCCTCAAGAAGGCTCTCATACTTGAAAAAAGAAAAAAGGGAGAAAGGGGACACAATCCACAGACTAGGGAGACCGATGGATGGAACCAGAACAGGATAGCAAATATTCAACTATAGCATTAGGGTAAAAATAAGGAAACTACCAAAACAAGGACGATCTTAGCACTCTCACTACAAATTAATAAGACGAGTTGGAATCAAAAATGAAAATAATTATTTAGGAGGGGAAGAGCAAAGGGTCTAAATCAGTATTGGTCGAGTAAGTAAGAGACCACCAGAGAAAAGACTATATTATACACGAGATTCTAAATACAAACTTCAAGGTAGACACTAAAATAAAGTACAGAACAGAGTCACAAATCATAGATAAGGAAAAATCTAAGAAACCCAGCATAAGAAATTGCAGTATTAAATGGGTAGTCTAAAGCACACAGGAAAAGAAACACAGGAAAACAAGATAATGAGCGACAGATTGACAGCATTAAGTCCACATGCATCAATAATCACTCTCAATGTGAACGGATTGAACTCTCCAATAAAAAGACACAGAGTGGCAAAATGGATTAAAGAACAAGATCCAACAATTTGTTGCCTCCAGGAAACACACCTCAGCCCCAAGGACAAACACAGACTCAGGGTGAAGGGGTGGAGGACAATACTTCAAGCAAATAGCAAGGAAAAAAAGGCAGGTGTTGCAATTCTCATATCAGACCAAGTGGATTTCAAAATAAGATAGTTAAAGAGAGACACAGAGGGACAATATATAATGATCAAAGGGACACTTCATCAAGAAGAAATAACGCTTATAAATATCTATGCACCCAACACAGGAGCACCAAGATTCATAAAGCAACTATTAACAGACCTAAAGGAAGATGTTAAAAACAACACAATAATAGTAGGGGACCTCAACACCCCACTCACATCAATGGACAGATCATCCAGACAGAAAATCAACAAGGAAATAGTGGAGCTGAATGAAAAACTAAAACAATTGGACTTAATAGACATACATAGATCACTCCACCCTGAAGGAGCGGAATACACATTCTTCTCAAGTGCACATGGAACATTCTCTAGGATAGACCATATGTTGGGAAACAAGGCAAGCCTCTACAAATTTAAAAAAATTGAAATAATAACAAGCATCTTCTCAGATCATAGTGCTATAAGGCTAGAAATTAATTACAAGAAAAAAGCTGAGAAAGGCACAAAGATGTGGAGACTAAACAACACACTACTGAACAAGCAATGGATCATTGAAGAAATTAAAGAAGAAATAAAAAAATACCTGGAAACAAATGAAAATGATAGCATGCCATACCAACTCATATGGGATACAGCAAAAGCTGTATTAAGGGGAAAATTCATCGCAATACAGGCACATCTTAACAAACAAGAAAAATCCCAAATAAGCAACCTTAAAGCACACCTAACTGAACTAGAGAAAAAAAAAACAAATGAAGCCCAAAGTCAGCAGAAGGAGAGAAATAATAAAAATCAGAGCAGAAATAAATACTATTGAAACGAAAAAGGTAGTAGAAAGGATCAATGAGACAAAGAGCTGGTTTTCTGAGAAGATAAATAAAATTGACAAACCACTAGCCAGACTTACAAAGAAAAAAAGGGAGAAAGCTCAAATAAACAAAATCAGAAATGAGTGAGGAGAAATAACAACAGACTCTGCAGAAATACAACAGATTATAAGAGAATACTACAAAAAACTATATGCCAACAGAATGGATAACCTAGAGGAAATGGATAAATTCTTGGACTCCTACAATCTCCCAAAGCTCACTCAAGAAGAGGCAGACAATTTGAACAGACCAATCACAAGGAAAGAGATTGAAACAGCAATCAAAAACATCCCAAAGAATAAAACCCCAGGACCAGATGGCTTTCCTGGGGAATTCTACCAAACTTTCAGAGAGGATTTAATACCTATCCTTTTCAAGCTATTCCAAAAAATTAGGGAAGATGGAACACTTCCTAACACATTCTATGAGGCCAACATCACGCTGATACCAAAACCTGACAAGGACACCACAAAAAAAGAGAACTACAGGCCAATATCACTGATGAACATAAATGCAAAAATTCTAAACAAAATTTTGGCAACCAGAATTCAGCAATTCATCAAAAGAATCATACATCAGGATCAGGTGGGATTCATACCAGGGACACAGGGATGGTTCAACATCCGCAAATCAATCAACGTGATACACCACATCAACAAACTGAGGAATAAAAACCACATGATCATCTCAATAGATGCAGAGAAGGCATTTGACAAGATCCAACAGCCATTTATGATAAAAACTCTGAACAAAATGGGCATAGAAGGAAACTACCTCAACATAATAAAGGCCATATACGACAAACCCATAGCCAACATCATACTCAATGGGCAAAAACTGAACCCCATCCCCCTGAAAAGAGGAACGAGACAAGGATGCCCTCTATCACCACTCTTATTTAACATAGTACTGGAGGTCCTGGCCAGAGCAATCAGGCAAGAAAAAGGAATAAAAGGAATCCAAATAGGGAGGGAAGAAGTGAAACTCTCGCTGTTTGCAGACGACATGATCGTATATATAGAAAACCCCAAAGAATCCATTGGAAAACTGTTAGAAGTAATCAACAACTACAGCAAAGTTGCAGGGTATAAAATCAATTTGCCTAAATCAGTAGCATTTCTATACTCCGGTAATGAACCAACAGAAAAAGAGCTCAAGAATACAATACCATTCACAATCGCAACAAAAAGAATAAAATACCTTGGGGTAAATTTAACTAAGGAAGTGAAGGACCTATATAATGAAAATTACAAGGCCTTTCTGAGAGAATTGGACGATGACATAAGGAGATGGAAGACATTCCATGTACATGGATTGGAAGAATAAACATAGTTAAAATGTCCATTCTACCTAAAGCAATCCACAGATTCAACGCCATCCCAATCAGAATCCCAATGACATTCTTTACAGAATTAGAAAAAAGAATCCTAAAATTCATATGGGGCAACAAAAGACCCCGAATTTCTAAAGCAATCCTGAGAAAAAAGAACAAAACGGGAGGCATCACAATCCCTGACTTCAAAACATACTACAAAGCTACAGTAATCAAAACAGCATGGTACTGGTACAAAAACAGGTGCACAGATCAATGGAACAGAATTGAAAGCCCAGAAATAAAACCACACATCTATGGACAGCTTATCTTTGACAAAGGAGCTGAGGGCATACAATGGAGAAAAGAAAGTCTTTTCAACAAATGGTGCTGGGAAAACTGGAAAGCCACATGTAAAAGAATGAAAATTGACCATTCTTTTTCACCATTCACCAAAATAAACTCAAAATGGATTAAAGACCTAAAGGTGAGACCTGAAACCATAAGGCTTCTGGAAGAAAACGTAGGCAGTACACTCTTTGACATCGGTATTAAAAGGATCTTTTTGGACACCATGCCTTCTCAGAGAAGGGAAACAATAAAAAGAATAAACAAATGGGACTTCATCAGATTAAAGAGCTTCTTCAAGGCAAATGAAAACAGGATTGAAACAAAAAAACAACCCACTAACTGGGAAAAAATATTTGCAAGTCATATATCTGACAGAGGCTTAATATCCTTAATATATAAAGAACTCTCGCAACTCAACCACAAAACATCAAACAACCCAATCAAAAAATGGGCTGGAGACATGAACAGACATTTCTCCAAAGAAGATATACTGATGGCCAATAGGCACATGAAAAGATGCTCATCATCGCTGATCATCAGGGAAATGCAAATCAAAACTACACTAAGATATCACCTTACACCCGTTAGAATGACAAAAATATCTAAAACTAATAGCAACAAATGTTGGAGAGGTTGCGGAGAAAAAGGAACCCTCATACACTGCTGGTGGGAATGCAAACTGGTGCAGCCACTATGGAAAACAGTATGGAGATTCCTCAAAAAACTAAAAATAGAACTACCATACGATCCAGCCATCCCACTACTGGGTATTTATCCAAAGAGCTTGAAGTCAGCAATCCCAAAAGTCCTGTGCACCCCAATGTTTATTGCAGTACTGTTTACAATAGCCAAGACGTGGAAGCAACCTAAGTGCCCATCAACAGACGAATGGATAAAGAAGATGTGGTACATATATACAATGGAATACTACTCAGCTGCAAAACAGAACAAAATCATTCCATTTGCAATAACATGGATGGACCTTGAGAGAATTATGTTAAGTGAAATAAGCCAGCGAGAGAAAGATAATCTGTGTATGACTCCACTCATATGAGGAATTTAAAACTATGGACCAAGAACAGTTTAGTGGATACCAGGGGAAAGGTGGGGTGGGGGGTGGGCACAAAGGGTGAAGTGGTGCACCTACAACATGACTGACAAACATTAATGTACAATTGAAATTTCACAAGATTGTAGCCTATCAATAACTCAATAAAAAAAAAAATTGAGATATAGGGGCCGGCCGGGGCCGAGTGGTTGAGTTTGCGCGCTGCGCTTTGGCAGCCCAGGGTTTCGCCCGTTCAGATCCTGGGCGCGGATACAGCCGCCACACTGGGGCCATGCTGGGGCAGTGTCCCACGTGCCACAGCTGGGGGGACCCACAACTGAAAATACACAGCTGTGTACCAGGGGGCTTTAGGGAGAAAAAGGAAAAAAAATTGGGATATAATTACATACCATAAAACTCACCATTTAAAAGTGTACAATTCAGTGGTTTTTAGTATGTTTACAAGACTGTGCAACAATTACCACTGATTCCAGAATATTTCATCATCCTCAAAAGAAACCTGGCACCCATTAGTAGTCATTCCCCATTACCCCCAAGCCCTGGCAACCACTAATCTACCTTCTGTCTCTATGGATTTGCCTGGGGCGTTTCACATGAAGAGCTGCTTTCACTAGCGTAATGTTTTCAAGGTTCATCCATGTTATAGCACATATCAGTACTTCATTCCTTTTTCTGTCTTTTCAAGATGAGTTAACGTCTGTTGTCAATCTTCTCTCTTTTTTTTTTCTTCTCCCCAAAGCCCCCCAGTAAATAGTTGTATATTCTATTTGTACGTCCTTCTGGCTCTGCTATGTGAGACGCCGTCTCAGCATGGCCTGAAGAGCGGTGTTAGGTCTGCACCCAGGATCCGAACCAGCAAAACCCAAGCCGCTGAAGGAGATCACGTGAACTTAACCACTCTGCCACTGGCCGACCCCTACTTCATTCCTTTTAATTGCCAGAAAATATCCCATTGTATGCATATATCACATTTGTTTATTCATTCTGCAACTAATGGATGCTTGAGTTGTTTCCAGCTTTTGGCCCTTATGAATAATGCTGCTATAAATATTTGTGTGCAAGTTTTTGTGGGAACATATTTTCATTTCTCTTGGGTGTATATCTAGAAGTGGAACTGCTGGGTCATAGGATAACTCTATGTTTAATTTTCTGAGAAACTGCAAAGTTGATTTTCACAGTAGCTGTGCCAGTTTACGTTCCCACCAGCAATGTACAAGAGTTCTATCGTTTCCACATCCTGACAAACACTCATTATTTGTCTTTTACTTTTTGGGATTCTAGCCATCCTAGTGGGTGTGAAGTGGTGTCTCATGGTGTCTGTGAGTATTTTTAACACAATATTCTCACACACATTATAACCACGTTTTGCATATGAGTTCCCCCAGTCCATAGTATATTAGAGAACCTTAGCCATTCACTCATTCAACCAAGATTTACTAGCATCTGCTATGTGCCTGGCACTTCTGGGAAAGACACAGCACAAGGCAGAGAGAACAAGGCAGACCTGCTCAGCCCTCATGGAACTTACACCCAGTGAAGATACTAAAAAAACATGAAATAATGAACAAAATGGCTGCACATTGGAACGAGCCTCTGAAGGACACAAACAAGGACCAAGTGCTGAGGAAAAGGACAGTGATGTGTGGGGCAGGCTTGGTGGCGCAGCGGTTGAGTGCGCATGTTCCGCTTTGGCAGCCCGGGGTTCTCTGGCTCGAATCCCAGGTGCGGACGTGGCACCGCTTGGCACGCCATGCTGTGGTAGGCGTCCCACATATAAAGTAGAGGAAGATGGGCATGGATGTTAGCTCAGGGCCAGTCTTCCTCAGCAAAAAGAGGAGGATTGGTGGCAGATGTTAGCTCAGGACTAATCTTCCTCAGAAAAAAACATTAAAATAAATAAATAAAAAGAAGAAAAGAATAGTGATGTGTGTGTGTGTGTGTGTGTGTGTATTAGTCAGAATTCTCCAGAGAAACAGAACTAATACGATGTGTGTGTATATATAGAAAGAAACTTATTTTAAGGAATTGGCTCACAGTTGTGGAGGCTTGGTGAGTCCAAAATCTGATGGGGGAGGCCCACAGGCTGGAGACTCATGAAAGAATTGTGGTTTGAGTTCAAAGATAGTCTGCTGCAGAATTGGGAGGAGCTGACGTTACAGATGAGTCCAAAGGCCACGTGCTGGCACAACCCCATCTCGCACAGTGAAGGTTGGCCGTTTGTTCTATTCAGACCTTTAAATGATCGGAGAGGCCCACCTACATTAGGGAGGGCAGTTTGCTTTACTCAAAGTCCACTGATTTAAATGTAAATCTCATCCAAAAACGCTCTCACAGAAACATCCAGAATAGTGTTTGACCACCTCTCTGGGGACCATGCCCAGCCAAATTGACATAAAATTAATCATCACAGGGGGTGTCCACACTAGGCAGGGGATTGGGAAGGCTATTCTGGACAGGCGATATTTAAACTGAGATCTAAAGGATGAGAAGAAATCAAGCATGCAAAGAGTAGGGAGAAGAACATTCGAGGCAGAGGAAACTGGCCTCCGTGTCACTTTCTCTCAAGTCGAATTCTTCTTCTTTCTTTTTTTTTTTTATTAAGATTATGATAGTTAACAACCTTGTGAAATTACAGTTGTACATTATTGTTAGTCATGTTGTAGGTACACCACTTCACCATTTGTGCCCTCCCCCAACCCCCAACTTTCCCCTGGTAACCACCGATCAGTTCTCTTTGTCTATATGTTAACCACCTATAAGTGGAGTCATACAGAGTTCGTCTTTCTCTGTCTGGCTTATTTCACTCAACATAATACCCTCAAGGTCCGTCCATGTTGTTGTGAATGGGACGACTTTGTCCTTTTTTATGGCCGAGTAGTATTCCATTGTGTATATATATACCATATCTTCTTTATCCAATCATCAGTTGCTGGACACTTAGGTTGGTGCCATATCTTGGCTATTGTGAATAATGCTGCAATGAACATAGGGGTGCATGGAACTTTTGGAATTGCTGATTTCAGGTTCTTAGGATAGATACCCAGTAGTGGGATGGCTGGGTCATAGGGTATTTCTATTTTTAACTTTTTGAGAAGTCTCCATACTGTTTTCCATAGTGGCTGTCCCAGTTTGCATTCCCACCAACAGTGTATGAGGGTTCCTTTTTCTCCACAGCCTCTACAACATTTGTCACTCTTGGTTTTGGATATTTTTGCCATTCTAACAAGTGTAAGGTGATATCTTAATGTAGTTTTGATTTGCATTTCCCTGATGATTAGTGACGGTGAGCATCTTTTCATGTCTCTATTGGCCATCCGTATATCTTCCTTGGAGAAATGTCTGTTCATGTCCCCTGCCCATTTTTTGATCAGGTTGTTTGATTTTTTGTTGTTGAACTATGTGAGTTCTTTATATATTATGGAGATTAACCCTTTGTCAGATAAATAACTTGTAAATATTTTTTCCCAATTAGTGGGCTGTTTTTTTGTTTCAATCCTGTTTTCCCTTGCCTTGAAGAAGCTCATTAGTCTGATGAAGTCCCATTTGTTTATTCTTTCTATTGTTTCCCTCATCTAAGGGGTTATGGTGTCCAAAAAGATTCCTTTGAAACTGATGTCAAAGAGTGTACTGCCTATATTTTCTTCTAGAAGACTTATTGTTTCAGGCCTAATCTTTAGGTCTTTGATCCATTTTGAGTTTATTTTTTGTGAATGGTGAAAAAGAATGGTCAATTTTCATTCTTTTACATGTGGCTGTCCAGTTTTCCCAGCACCATTTGTTGAAGAGACTTTCTTTTCTCCATTGTATGCCCTCAGCTCCTTTGTCAAAGATAAGCTGTCCGTAGGTGTGTGGTTTTATCTCTGGACTTTCAATTCTGTTCCATTGATCTGTGCACCTGTTTTTGTACCAGTACCATGCTGTTTTGATTACTGTAGCTTTGTAGTATGCTTTAAAGTCAGGGATTGTGATGCCTCCAGCTTTGTTCTTCTTTCTCAGGATTGCTTTAGCAATTCGGGGTCTTTTGTTGCCCCATATGAATTTTAGGATTCTTTGTTCTAATTCTGTAAAGAATGTCATTGGGATTCTGATTGGGATAGCACTGAATCTGTAGATTGCTTTAGGTAGTATGGACATTTTAACTATGTTTATTCTTCCAGTCCATGTACATGGAATGTCTTTCCATCTCTTTATGTCGTCATCAATTTCTTTCAAGAAAGTCTTGTAGTTTTCATTGTATAGATCTTTCACTTCCTTGGTTAAATTTATCCCAAGGTATTTTATTCTTTTTGTTGCGATTGTGAATGGGATTGAGTTCTTGAGTTCTTTTTCTGTTGGTTCATTGTTAGTGTATAGAAATGCTACTGATTTATGTATGTTGATTTTATACCCTGCAACTTTGCTGTAGCTGTTGATTGTTTCTAATAGTTTTCCTATGGATTCTTTGGGGTTTTCTATATATAAGATCATGTTGTCTGCAAACAGTGAGAGTTTTACTTCTTCGTTGCCTATTTGGATTCCTTTTATTTCTTTTTCCTGCCGAATTGCTCTGGCCAACACCTCTAGTACTATGTTGAATAAGAGTAGTGAAAGTGGGCACCCTTGTCTTGTTCCTGTTCTCAGAGGGATGGGTTTCAGTTATTGTCCATTGAGTATGATGTTGGCTGTGGGTTTGTCATATATGGCCTTTATTATGTTGAGGTACTTTCCTTCTATATCCATTTTATTGAGGGTTTTTATCATAAACGGATGTTGGATCTTGTCGAATGCTTTCTCAGCATCTATTGAGATGATCACGTGGTTTTTCTTTCTCATTTTGTTAATGTAGTGAATCATGTTGATTGACTTGTGGATGTTGAACCATCCCTGTGTCCCTGGTATAAATCCCACTTGATCATGGTGTATAATCTTTTTGATGTATTGCTGTATTCAGTTTGCCAAAATTTTGTTGAGGATTTTTGCATCTATGTTCATCAGTGATATTGGCCTGTAGTTTTCCTTCTTTATGTTGTCCTTGTCAGGTTTGGGGATCAGGGTGATGTTGGCTTCATCGAATGTGTTAGGGAGTGCTCCATCTTCCTCAATTTTCTGGAATAGTTTGAGAAGGATAGGTATTAAATCTTCTTTGAATGTTTGTTAGAATTCTCCAGAGAAGCCGTCTGGTCCTGGACTCTTATTTTTGGGGAGGTTTTTGATTACTGTTTGTATTTCTTTACTTGTGATTGGTCTATTCAGATTCTCTATTTCTTCCTGATTCAGTTTGGGGAGGTTGTAAGAGTCTAGGAATTTATGCATTTCTTCTAGGTTGTTCAATTTGTTGGCATATAGTTTTTCATAGTATTCTCTTATGATCCTTTCTATTTCTTCGGTATCTGTTGTGATTTCTCCTCTCTCGTTACTAGTTTTATTTATTTGAGACTTCTCTCTTTTTTTCTTAGTGAGTCTGGCTAAGGGTTTATCGATTTTGTTAATTTTTTCAAAGCACCAACTCTTTGTTTCATTAATCCTTTCTACTGTCTTTTTTGTTTCAATATTGTTTATTTCTGCTCTAATTTTTATTATTTTCCTCCTTCTACTGACTTTGGGCTTTGTTTGTTCGTCTTTTTCTAATTCTGTTAGGTGTTGTTTGAGGTTGTTTATGTGAGATTTTTCTTGCTTATTGAGGTGAGCCTGTATTGCAATGAATTTCCCTCTTAGGACTGCTTTTGCTGTGTCCCAAATGAGTTGGTATGGCGTGTTTTCATTTTCATTTGTCTCCAGATAATATTTGATTTCTGCCTTAATTTATTCAATAATCCATTGTTCAGTAGCATGTTGTTTAGTCTCCACATTTTTGCCCCTTTTCCAGCTTTATTCTTGTAGTTGATTTCTAGTTTCATAGCATTATGACCCAAAAAGATGCTGAATATTATTTCAACCCTCTTGAATTTATTGATGCTTGCTTTGTTTCCCAAGATATGGTCTATCCTTGAGAATGTTCCATGCACACTTGAGAAGAATGTGTAACCTGCTGTTTTTGGATGAAGTGTTCTATATATATCTAAGTCCATCTGGTCTAATTTTTCATTTAATTCTATAATTTCCTTGTTGATTATCTGTCTGGATGATCTATCCATTGGTGTTAATGGGGTGTTGAGGTCCCCTACTATTATTGTATTGTTGTTGATGTCTCCTTTTAGTTTTGTTAATAGATGCTTTACAAATTTTGGTGCTCCTATGTTGGGTGCATATATATTTATAAGTGTTATGTCATCTTGGTGGAGTGTCCCTTTTATCATTATATACTGCCCCTCTTTGTCTTTCTGTATCTGTTTTGCTTTGAAGTCTACTTTGTCTGATATAAGTATGGCAACACCTGCTTTCTTTTGTTCATTAGTAGCTTGGAGTATTGTCTTCCATCCCTTCACTCTGAGTCTGTGTTTGTCTTTGGGGCTGAGGTGTGTTTCCTGGAGGCAGCATATTGTTGGGTCTTGTTCTTTGATCCATCCTGCCACTCTGTGTCTTTTGATTGGAGAGTTCAGTCCATTTACATTTAGAGTGATTATTGAAACGTGGGGGCCTACTGCTGCCATTTTATCACTTGTTTTCTGGTTCTCTTGCATTTCCTTTGTTTCTCGTCCCATGATTTTTGGATTCCTAATTCAGGTAGGTAAATTTCTATATTAGCTTTCTTCTTATTTGTAATTTGTGTCTTTATTCTTGTTATTTGTTTAGTGGTTACCAGGTGGTTTGTATAACACATCTCATAGATGAGATAGTCCTTTTTCTGATGGCCTCTTATTTCCTTAAATTAAAACATTCCGTCCCTTTTCTCTTCCCCTTCTAGGTTGTTATTGTCAGATTTTTTTTCCTCTTCCTTTTTGTGTTGTGAGTTTGTGGTTAAAATGACAGGATTATATTTATTCTTAGTGTTTCCCTTCCTTTTATCTTTAATGTTTTATTTAACTTTTACTAACCTGTTCTGATTGAGAGCTGTTACTTTCTGTTATTGTCCTTCTACTTATCTCCTTTGTTCTGGGTTTTGTAGCCCCTTACCTTTTTTGATTTTTCAGGTATGAGGGTCTTCCTGAGCATTTCTTGAAGAGGAGGTCTTGTGGAAATGAACTCCCTTAACTTTTGTTTATCTGGGAAAGTTTTTATTTCTCCATTGTATTTGAAGGATATTTTCGCTGGGTAGAGTATTCTTGGCTGCAGGTTTTTGTCCTTCAGAGTTTTGAATATATCATTCCATTCTCTTCTAGCCTGTAAAGTATCTGCTGAGAAATCTGCTGATAGCCTTATGGGGGTTCCTTTGTAGGTTATTTTCTTCTGCCTGGTTGCCCTTAGTATTTTCTCTTTGTCGTTGACTTTTGCTAGCTTCACTACTATATGCCTTGGGGTTGGTCTTCTTGCATTGATAAAGTTTGGAGATGTGTTGGCTTCTGTCATATGAAGTTCCATCTCTCTCCCCAGGTTTGGAAAATTCTCAGCCATTATTTCTTTGAACAGGCTTTCTGCCCCCTTCTCCTTCTCTTCTCCCTCTGGTATACCTATAATCCTTATGTTGCATCTCCTAATTGAGTCAGATAGTTCTCGGAGAGTTTCTTCATTTCTTTTCAGTCTTAGTTCTCTCTCCTCCTCTGTCTGCAGCATTTCTATATTCCTACCCTCCAAATTGCTAATTTTGTCCTCCATATTATTGACCCTACTGTTTGGAGAGTCCAGATTTTTCTTAATCTCCTCCATTGTGTTCTTCATCTCCAGTATTTCTGATTGGTTCTTCTTTATAGTATCAAGCTTTTTTGTGGCATAGCTCCTGAACTCGTTGAGTTGTCTATCTGAATTCTCTTTTAACTCATTGAGTTTTTTAATAATGGCTGTTTTGAATTCATCATCATTTAGGTTATAGATTTCATTGTCTTTGGGATTGTTTTCTGGACACTTGTCATTTTCCTTCTGTTCTGGAGATTTAATATATTCTTTCATACTGTTTGAAGTCATGGATTTGTGCCTCCACATAGAGATAGAATTTAGTTACTGCTTCCACTTGTTTCAACTGGTGTTGGGGGGAGCAGCTGTTTAGACTGCACGGACCAGGAACCCTGTCAGCTGTTACTGACTGGACCTGGGCCCCTCCTCGTAGTCACAGTGGTCCTATGGGGTCCCTCATCAGTTGTGGGGGCAATCGCAAGGGGGCCTCAGGCTGCTGGTGCCTACTGTTGCAGAACACCTAGATGTGCTCCCTCCTTGGGGTCTGCAGCAGTGTTATGGGCTTTCCCAGTGGCCGGGAGAAGGATCACCTATAATCACAGCTCTGTCACTGTCAGAGCCCACAAGATCTCACTTGTGCACTATAGGTCCCAGCAGAGCTATGGTTATCTTCTGCAGTCTGTGGTTAGCTCACCTAGCTGTGCTGCTTTTGCCCCAGTGCCTTCCAGCCTTGCGATTGCCGGTTGGGGCACTAGTGCTGTGCAGAGGCTTTCACTGAGGCTGCTGTGGGAACCTGGAGTTTCCCTCTGGGCCACGGAGCTGGGCAGCTGGAGCTCCACTCAGCCCCAGACCACTCCCATGGAATCTCTGGGAGCCCCTTGCCCCGTCTGGGACACAGCCAGAGTCCATGAGTTCAGCGGCAGCTGGCGGGCTGCTGCCTTGCCTGGGATCTTGCTCTTTGGGGGCCTCCTGGCATTGTGGATGCTGGGCGGGGCCTCTCCGCTAATGGCGAGCAGAGGCTTTCCCTGCCACCAGTGCAGGACCCTGGAGTTTCCCACTGGGCTTAGGTGTAATCGTGGGGGGCTTAGGTAGGGCTGTAGTCACCTGTTTTCACCGTCACTCCACCGGTGAGTGCACACTCCTGCCCTTGGTGCGTGGCGATGCCATGGGGGAGTCCACTGGAAGAGAGCCGCTTGCAGGTACTAGGCTGTCCATGGGTCAGGGGTCGGAGAGTCTTCACCTATCTCCACCTCCTCCCAGGAGGAAGTCTGTTTGCCTTCCGAGGTATAGCAGCACGGGTCTCTCAGGCATCCTGAGATGCTATATGGATATACTTTGTTAACCGATGAACATCCAATTGGTTGTAGATTTGAAGGGGGAGAGACAAAGAAGACTATTCACTCCGCATCTTGGTCCTGCCTCTGAATTCTTCTTCTTTCTATCACCTGCCATCAAGGTCAGTAAATTACAAAAGGGGAATAACAGCTGGTCCTTCAGTGGAACCAGGGTGGTGGCATTGAGTGACACGGGATCCATCCCTTTTCCATTCCAAAGCTAATCAGCTAGGTCCCAAAGTAGTGGATTTTGTCTACTTCCCAAGCTGGACACCAAGGAGGTTTCAAAAGAAAGCAACAGAAAAAAACAAAGGCAAACCTCATAAGTTCTGGAGAGGATGGTTGAGACCTCAAGGATTTACTTAGTCATTTCCTTGGAAGTCTAAAATTACTGATCATATTTGATAGGTAGGCGGATCCAATCTATTTCTAAAAAAGGCAAAGACTATTCTCACAGTGAAGAGTCCCCCAGATCCAGAGCCATCCTAATGAGGGAGGGTGGGCCTACTCCTCATGCTGGCCTTTGGTACCATCTTCCACAACTCCCAGAGGGCTTAGGACACACCTGACCATGGGTCTGCCTTACTCTATCCTACTGGAGTTTCTGAACTCAAAAAAACAAAACCAAACAAAACCCTACCAAACACATTTCTCCTCTGCCGTGCAGTCTGGAATTGAATGTGCTCAGTTCTTTCCACCAAGTGGTGGAGACCTGGGTGCCAGGACTTGCTGGTCTCTCCTCCGCTGACTCCCTCGGCTTCAGGCAGGATGTGCTGGTCTCTCCTCCACAAAGTTTTGTCATCTTCAGGTTTCCTTCTCCCTTGTGTGAAGCGCTGAATAACACTTCCAAAGTGGGGTAATTATTTGCCTTTCTGGTATGTCTATGCAGCAAAATTATATGTCTTTTTCCTTTGGTTCCCTGCTTTAATGGTCTCATTCTCTTCCTGTCAAGGAAGACAAAACATCTCTCTTCAAGGGAAGTAGAAAATGCCCTGGACTGTTTTTTCCCTGGTCAGAGTGGGTCCTTTTGTGTTCTCTTCTCTCGAAGGAGCAAAGCTCCGTCCTCTCCTTTCCCTAAGGCTGGTGCTGACTATCTGATTCCAGTCACTCAACTTCCACATGTAAATTTTCATGAGTCAGATTGTAACAGCTTCAGAAACTGGCCCCAAAGATGGAAAAGTTTGAACCATTTGAACATACTTGTGTGAATAATTTAAACTCTGGCAAAAATTTGGGGTATGCAGATGGCTCACAGGGAATAAATTCTCTGGTCAAATGTTAACTCTTTCTAAGGAAAAAACAAAGCCAAAAAGGAGGTCATGGGACCTCTTTAAACTTTCCTGAAATAAAAACAATATTAGCTAACCCATGTAGCACTTACTATGTGCCGGTCATTGCTCTTAGATGCCATGAAGATTAACCCATTCAATCAATCCTCACACAGCTCGGGAGACAGATGATATATCCCTATTTTCAGATGAGAAAACTGAGCCAGCAAGAGCTTAAGAAATGTGCTCAGGGAAGTGGTGGAAACCCAGAAAATCTTCAGAGTCCACTACATAAATTTACAAAACAAGTATCAAAATATTATTAGGTTTACCCTCCCAAGCCAGGAAACAGACTTGAGAGGGTCCCCACCACCTTTGTCATGGTAGCCCTGAATGAGGGCTTTCTGGGCCTGCTCCAGCCAGTGACCAGGCCCTGAGGTAGGGGGATGATTGTGACTTGGTCCCATTTCTGCATCAAGATTCAGACAGAGCCACTGAGGCATGTGGACCCACCACCTCTCATCTACAGCAAACAAATCTTCTTACTTAAAGTAGTACCCGGAGCAGAGAATCTCTAGATGTAATGTGTGAGAGAACCACCTGGGATGCAGCGAAAGTGCAGGTGCTGACTCAGTGGGGTGAGGTGGAGGCTAGATCCGGTCTTTCTAGCAAGCTCCCAGGGGATGTGATGCTGCTGGCCCGCAGGACTGAGAAGCGAGGACCTAGAATGCCTACTTCTTGATAACACTTGTCAGTGGCAGGTTTCAGCTGAAGGAACTGTCACCACCCAGTTGACCTGAGGAACTGAAGGGTGGGTTTGGATATTTTAACTGTTTTTCCAAATTATTCTTTTTCCTTTTGTTATGTTAAGGGGACGCAATCACCAACCACCCTGCACCAGACCAAGCCTCACCACAAGAGCTACGCCTGTGACCTTTGCCTTATCATTTTTTTAAGATTGGCACCTGAGCTAACATCTGTTGCCAATCTTCTTTTTTGTTTTCTTCTTCTTCTCCCCAAAGCCCCCCATTACGTAATTGTATATTCTAGTTGTAGGCCCTTCTGGTTGTGCTGTGTGGGACGCCACCTCAGCATGGCCTGATGAGCAGTGCCATGTCCCTGCCCAGGATCTGAACCAGCAAAACCCTGGGGCATGGAAGCGGAGCATGTGAGCTTAAACACTCAGCCATGGGGCTGGCCCCTGACCTTTGCCTTATTTTTAATGCTAAGATCTCTCCAGGAGGAGCTTAGGCCTTATTATCGCAACCTGCAGTGTATGTGGAAACATGTTTTCCACCTGAGCCTGCGTAAGTGAATACCCACCTCTCCTTTTTGAATATTCATTCCCCATCCGAAATAAATGTCCCTGCTTCCCTTTGTTCGGGGACACCATGACTCTGGAAATGATTCCACATGGTCTCCTGTTTGCTGCAAATATACTTTACTTTGTGAGACAACTACTTCTGGTGTAGTCTGATTTAACTCACCAGGAAGGAACACACTTTGGTTTGGTAACAAATTGGTGTCCAATGTGGGGCTTGCTTCTTCATGGTGCTTTTGCCACCGGCTTGATGTTGCTGCCTGATTGGGAGACCCAGTAGCCGCACTGAGCACTTTGCTCAGAGGATCTCTCAATAGAGGTGGGTGGGGGTGCCAACCCCACGGCATGGCTATAACAGTTATTTCTTTAAGTTGTCTCACAAAGTTTACATGTTGGGGCCTGGCTTCAGGTTTGAGTCCCCATCTGGGGGTAGCCTGGCTCAGGGGAGTGAGAGCATCCTGTGATTGGAAGGATTGCACAACCTGGCCAATCCAGAAGGACCAATGCTTGGCTCTGGCAAAACGGGAGCAATCCCTGTTGACTAGCCAGGGGTTCAAGGGCCCTCTGGAAATCGAGTCTCCTCTGGAGTGACGAGATGTGGGTTCAAGGCCCCCCTGAAGTCACTGAGTCTGCTTTTGTGTCGTGCCTGTGATCAGAGAAGGGGTTCCCTTTGATGGGGTTAAACCGCCCCTTAAGTCACTGAGTCTGTCTGAGACAGGAAGCAGCCTAAAGAGACAAAAAGAGGAGGATTGGCAGATGTTATCTCAGGGCTAACCCTCCTCGGAAAAATAAATAATTAAATAAATAAAAGCCTATTGATTACAGGAAAGATTCCTCTTTATGGCTTCTGGCTTCAAGGGGTATTGTTTACCGGGGACGAGTGACCTACCTGCTTCAATTTTACCTCTACTGATGTGTCAACAGCTGCTCGCCCCACCTGTCCTTGTGCCCATACTTCTGAGTGTGGGGGATTGGAATTGGCCACCCAAGATATATCTCTTTTGCATGAGGATTATTTTGGGCTGGTTACTTTTAAAAGAAACTCTAGAAAGTAGAATTTACTTACCCTTTGTAAGAGATATTTGTAAGGGAAATCTCCATCTGTAAAAGTGTCTCCCTCTTTGTACCAGGGAGAAGGGGGGATGACCGTATCCTCTAGAAACTCTTAATCAATGCAGAAGGCAAGGACTTAAATCTGCATAATAACCTTACTCTTGTTTACTGTGCTTTTCTGGTAATCTCCCATAACTGACTCCCCCACTCCCAACATCCTCCTCTGTAGCTGAAGATGGTATTTAAGATGAGAACCTCCACCATTTTGGTGAGTTGCTCAGTTTTCCTGAGTCTCTCCCATGTATACATGTTACAAAGCTTTGTTTAATTTTCTCCTGTTATTGTCTCTCACATGTATTTAATTCATAGCCTGGCCAGAAGGACTTAGAGTGGGTAGAGGAAATGTCTTCCTCCCCTACATGAGTTAACTCGGCTTAAAACATTTAGGGGAAGCTCTTCCTTCTCAGGTGCTGGTGTATCTTGCAATAGGGTCGTAAGCTCACCTCCCTGACTTTTGGGAACTTGGATCTCTATTTTATCTTGTTCCCAGCTTACTGAGGCTCCTAATTTGGATAGCATATCCCTCCCTAGAGGGAGAACAGGGCATTCTGGTACATACAGAAAAGAATGCTTCAGCATTTTTTATCCTATTTCACAGATCAAGGACTCCTGAAAACTTTTGGTCTCTGCTTTTCCTGATACTCCTTTTATGCCATGCTTCGATTTTTGGAAGATTTCTCTTTTTGGGTGTTTAACACTAGGAATGTGGCTCCAATAAGGAGCAAGAATTCAACATGTTCTCCTACTGCCAAGGTCCCCTAGGGCTCCTAGAGCCAACTGGGGAGCCCCACGGCCATGTCCCATCTCATCTGTAGTCAAGGGAAGTTGCCATGTCTTGGTCTTGTTCGATCCCTTCCTTCTATGGGGATGGTTCCAGCTATCGTGTGGCCAACGCTCTTCCTGTTTGCAGTATGCACACTGATTAGCCCCCAACTTTGTTGGTGGCTTTCTGGTCCCTCAATAGGGCTGGGGTCACTCACTCATGGTGTAATCCTTCTCTCCCTAGGGTTACCTTGAGTAGACTGGAGGACCACAGCTAACAGGGCAGCTTATCTTTTCATCTTCTTATTTCCTTTTCATCCTCAGCTTGATCTCCGTTACTGAACACTGTAAATGCAGCCTCTACTAGTTGAGGAGATCCTCCTCATCAGAAAGATCTTGTAATGTGGAAAGTATTTTTGAAGTTTTAGATTCAACCTTTGACCCTTCATTTAGACATAGTGCCATGAAGCACTGGAGATAAGAGATTTTTTCCCATTTCTTGGTTGTTTTGCAAAACACATCTACTTGTAGTTTGGTGTTAATGTAAGTGAGCAACAGTGAGGCCATCTTGTTTTACTAAATGGCCCCAGCCCCTCCTCTGTGACTACTCACTGCTTTGCACGTACTTTAAAAAATTCCCATGCTCTCCTGATTTATGGCCTCTGCTTATGTATGTACTCCCTGATACCTTGATAAACTAAAACTTTGTTCTGTAAGTTTCTCTCCAGGAACAGGCTGACCACAGGCAGGAAACACACCTACAAGGTATCCATCACAGCTGAAAGAAGAATGGAACAATGTGATGCCTGGAGCCTGTCATGCCTGGAGACCAACATCCCTGGACCCCCTCTTTACTGCCCATTTTCGCTATGACTGCCTCAAGATTCTGAAATCCTTGAAGATGGGTTTTTGAGACATTAGTCCCCTGTCTTCCAAGTAGCTGGCTAATCTAATTAAACTTCCTTTTTCGATCTCTAACTCGTTGTGATTAATTGGCTCAGATTGCAGCTAGCAGAGTGAGCCCATTGCTCAGTACCATTAACACTTAGGGTCCCATTTTATGGCCATTTTCCCCATCTTCCAGTGAATATTGTGGCCAGGCTGCATCGCATAAAAACATCATCTGTTCTCGGGTCAATGGGGGATACCCAAAAGCCTGCCAATTCTGGAGGATGTAGCCCAACGGGCTTTCCTCAGGAATGGAGCTTGTTTTCCCATATTTTAGGGTCTCTTCTTTTGATCTGTTTCCAACCTCCCAGGGGAAACTTGTAATAGTTAGTGGTGCCACAGCTGCCACAAGTTTTTTCCCAGAGGAGGTTTATTACCCTAATAGGCTGAAACTAGGCTCAGGCCAAGTCTCCTCAGGCCAAGTTTGGCTTAGGTCAAACTAAATCCTTACTGGGAAAATAAAACTGGTGGATGCTGAGTTTAACCCAGGGATCACTGATAGTGAGGGCAAGGAGATAAAAAGGAGACTTCGGAGTCCAGAAAAGCTGGACTGTGGAAAAACAAGATTAACGTTAAGCATTCTCAACAAAAACAAACAGAAAACAGACTCAGAAACTCCAGAGAGGGTTTGACCCCATCTCATGGGACCTCTCCTCAGATGACAGGCACAAAGACAGGCTCAGTGGCTTTGGAGAGGGCCTTGAACCCCCACCTCATCAGTCCAGAGGAGATTCAATCGCCAGAGGGGACTTGAACCACTGGCTAGTCAACAGGGATTACTCCTATTTGCCAGAACCAAGCATCGGTCTTTCTGGAGTGGCCAGATCATCCAATCCTCCCAACCAGAGGGGGACTCTAACTCCCCTGAGCTAGACTACCTCTGGATGGGGATTTGAAACCAAAAGCCAGGCTCCAACAGGCAAACTTTGTGAGACAATTTAAATAACTCGTAGAGCCATGCCGTGGGGTTAGCGCCCCTACTCACCGCCATTGAGAGATCCTCTGAGCAAAGTGCTCAGTGTGACCACTGGGTCTCTCAATAGAGTAGTGACATCAAGCTGGCGGCACAGGCACCACAAAGGCATAAACCCCACATTGGGCACCAATTTGTTACCAAATCAAAGTGGGTTCCCTCCTGGTGAGTTAAATAAGACTCTACACCAGAATTAATTGTCTCACAAAGTAAAGTATACTTGCAGCAAATAGGAGACCATGTGGAATCATTTCCAGAGTCATGGCGTCCCCAAAGAAAGGGGAGCAGGAATCTTTTATTTCAGATGGGGAATGAATATTTGAAAGGAAGAAGTGGGTATTTGCTTGCACAGGCTCAGGTGGAAAACATGCTTCCACATACACTGCAGGTTGTGGTAATAAGGCCTAAGCTCCTCCTGGAGTGATCTTAGCGTTAAAAGTAAGGCAAAGGTCACAGGCGTAGCTTGTAGTGAGGCTTGGTCTGGTTCAGGGTGGTTGGTGATTCCATCTCCTTAACATAATAAAAGGGAGAGAAAAAAAACAATTTGGAAAAACAGTTAAATGCTTCCAAACCCACCCTTGAGTTCCTCAGGGTGATTAGTCGGTGACGTTTTGTCCTCATAGACTGCCTGAGCTTAGTCACTTTCTTCATTCTAGCCAGAATGTGGGGGGCGTGCTTAGATGCTAAGTCTACATTCTAACCTTCAGCCTTAAATCAAATGCCTCGCAGCTGTCCCTTATAGCAACATGTTTGTATGGAAAATGAAGAGAAAAATGAATCTGATTTCTTCCAGTGGAGCTTGTACAAGAGCTTTGTACCTTGGAGCACGGCAGAGGTTTATATCCCAGGCAGCCATGAAGGCATGCCCATGGGATTATGGGAACATTGGAGTTAGGGCAGACCTCCACAGTTCTATTGTAGGAGAGGAAGACATTTCCTCTGCCCACTCTAGGTCCTTCTGGCTGGGCTACGGATTAAATTGACATGAGACAGAATAACAGGAGAAAATTAAACAAAGCTTTATAACATGTACACATGGGAGAGACTCAGGAAAACTGAGCAACTCGCCAAAATGGTGGAAGCTTTCAACTTAAATACCATCCTCAGCTAAAGACAAAGGAGGATGTTGGGGGTGGGGGGAATGAGTTATGGGAGATTACCAGAAAAGTACAGTAAACAAGAATAAGGTTATTATGCAGATTTAAGTCCTTGCCTTCTGCATTGATAAGAGTTTTTAGAGGTAAGGTCATCTTCCCCTCTTCCTGGTACAGAGAGGGAGACAACTTTACAGATGGAGATTTCCCTTACAAATGTAAATGTCCCTTACAAAGGGTAAATTCTACTTTTCAGAGTTTCTCTCATGTCTGCAGTTTTTAAAAGTAACCAGCCCAAAATAGTCCTCATGCCAAAGAGACATATCTTGGGGTGGCCAATTCCAATCCCCCACAGTGCCACCTTTGAAACTTTTAAGTTTCACAGTCTTTTGAAACTTTAAGAAGTTTCATAGTCCAGAAGCTGAGTGGTAGATTGTTTCACCTCACTGAACACATTTCTTAGTTCTGATGATAGACCAGTCCAGTTAAATTCAGTTTAGGAGGTGGTGGTGGAGGTGCATTCCCAAAGTTAGGCCTATATTGTGGAAGCAAGCAGCCAGGTATTTAACAAGATGCCTTTCTATGGAAATAAGAAAAAAACAAGGTTAACAGTTGGAGCAAATTATAAACCAGTTCCTGAGCCCAGGGGGCAGCCAGTCAAGATTTCTAGCTATCAGAACTGAAGCATCTTTTGCAGCTTGAGATGTCTCTGATGATGTCATCAGGTTCAAGTATCTTTCTGGGTGGCTTACAGCTTACACAGCAACAGACGTGAATCTCTATTAAGTTTCTATCAAGTTATTCAGCTTCAGTTTGCAAGATTTCAGGAAAAAGGGCAGGTTCAATGCTCAATGATTCCAAATGAAAATGAGGGAAAAAACTGAAAATGTTAGTTTAGAGATTTATAGTCAGATATTTCAGGCGAGTAGGAGAATTCAGGATCCAGTCCAGTTCACATGTAGAAAAAAACCTCAAAGACAATTAACAGAACTAGGATCTAATATCCACAAATGTGTATTATAGTTTTTTACTGAAACATAATTTTTCTCTCTAAAATCACCCTTATTTTTACCAAAGATAGCCAAATTAAGACTAATTGGTTTGCAGAATAAGTTTAGTTTCAATAAACTTGGCCTAATTATTTACCTAAGTACAGTAAGAATAGCCATCGATCTTACAGGCTCTTTTAAATCTGTTTTGCTGGAACTTTTTACAAGGAATCTCAGATTGAACTTTAAAGGACTCTCAAGGCCAGGAAAGCCAAGCTAAGGATTTGTCATCATGCCTCACCTGCAATACCTTAGATTTGAGTGAATTCCTCTCTTCTCTTGAGGTTCCCCAAAATATTGAGGTTCCCTGCACCTGACAGATAAGTGACATTCGTAAATTTGCTAGGAAACAAGGTATCAGCCAATATTTCAAAGTGGCTTTGTTCCATAAAGTCCAACCCTTGTTCCTCAAAAGCTGTCTGTCATATCTGCGTCTATGCCTGTTTCTCTCAAATATGGTATCCCAATCAAAGCTTTGCTACGATAACCAGTGTTTCCAAATGTCTCCTGTTATAAGAAGAACAGATTCTTATTGAACTTATGCAAATAACTATATTGCCATGAAAATAACAACACTTACTAAGAGTTTCCAAATTCTGGAGGGATCTGGTAGGGAAAAAAGATAAATGTTTCACTTCTACTCACAAATGTATAATTTCACCAAATTGCTATAAGTCATAGTTAGCATAAGAGAAAAGAGAAAAAGATTTCCTTAAAACTGAGGAAACAAAACATCCAGAAATCGACAATATTTCTAACAAAAGTCATAAAAAATTATAATCATCCTCATCAGCTCGTAATCATTCTCATCAATTCATACAGTCCTGTATAATTGATTCTTGATCTTAATCTTCTGTTAGCAGATTTATGTGGCCATTAGTTTCTCCGTTAGATTTCTGTAATTTCTTACCCAGTTCAGTTTTATGATCTGAAAGTTTA
The DNA here is from genome assembly GCF_041296265.1 of Equus caballus. NCBI lineage: Eukaryota > Metazoa > Chordata > Mammalia > Perissodactyla > Equidae > Equus > Equus caballus. The sequence continues at coordinate 42,874,571 of NC_091700.1, read as the reverse complement.
TCAGAAATCTGTATTCTAGAGTGTCAGAGTCCTTTCCATGAATGTCTCTGAAGAGGAAACATATTTTGCAAAAGCATCACAGTAAAACAATAACTGTCTGTAAACAACAACATCCCAAAATGGCAACTGACAAAGAAATTTGGTTAATTTTATGACATATAATACTTTAATAATAGAATTATGACTGATAAACAGGACAGATCAGAATTTTAGGAATGTTATATCATTTAAAAAAATTTATATCAATAACATTCACCCACATAATACCACCTAGAAAGTTTATCATCACTTGTTTGACAATGCTTCCCACGTAATTTAACATACCAAATAAGCTTAATTAGTTTAGTAGTTTTTTTTCCTTGTAGGAAGAGAGAGAGAAAATTTCTTTGAGAAGTCTCAGAGGGCCTTTGAAAATCCTCATAGAAATCCTCTTCCTTCTTCCAGGTCAAAAGAAAGCCTTCATTCAGGATTTTAATATTTTTTTGAGGGAGAAGCTTGTCAAAAATTTCAAAAGGCTTTAAAACACTTGTTCAGATAGAAAACAATGCTCACTGAAAAACACTGCTCAGTCATATGCTCAAAGTGACAACAGAAACAAATAAAAAATCTTAACAGAGAGAGCTCAGTCCGTCTGAACACAGAGAATTTTTTTAACATTAAAACTCACTTACTTAGTTGGATTTACTTTAATCTTAGCCAACTTGACCAAGCACAAAACTCCTTTCAGAACTTCTCTTTCACAAACATTCTATAACTTTCTTTTTACATTCAGAATATGTCCCATGCTTGCTTTGTTCCCTTCTAGTACTTTAGGACAAATTTATCTTTCTTAACCCAACAAACAAAAATATTTCCATTCTTTATACCTTCTTTACTGAAAACATACATTTTACTTTCCCTGAATACAAAGATGTTTGCCTTATTAATTTCCAGTAGCTTTAATTACATATATTAATTAGAATTTTTAACCCTTAAAGACCTTAGTAAAAACTAAAAAGTTAAGCAATTATGAACTGTCTTTTTTTCTTCAAAGATTAGCACCTGAGCCAACATCTGTTGCCAATTTTTTTTTCTTTCTCTCCCCAAAGCCCCCCAGTACATAGTTATATATTCTAGGTGTAGGTCCTTCTGCTTGTGCTATGTGGGATGCTGCCTCAGTGTGGCCTGATGAGCAGTGCCATGTCTGCACCCAGGATCTGAACCAGTGAAACTCTGAGCCACTGAAGCGGAGCTCATGAACTTAGCCACTCAGCCTTGGGGCCAGCCCCTGTGAACTGTCTTTTATCTCAGCATTCTAAACACTTTTCATAATTTCTAGAAACATGCAACTTCACAGTAATAAAACATATGGCATGTTTACTAATAGACTCAAACACTTTTTAGTTTTTCTGTAATAAGAAGTTAAAAGTAGATAAAGTTACATTTAGTAATTAATGTCTAATATGTTATCATATTTGGAAATGATCTAATACTCAATGAATTTTATCATTGAAATTAACCTAGCAAAACTTCAAAGTTTCAAGTTACGAAAGAGATTTTGGAACTTATTTTAAATACACATGCCATAAACTATGATAATTGCTAAAATTTTATCTATAAACTCATTTCATTTATATCTAAATCATTTGTTGCCAACACTTATGTTTAGATTACCCACAAAAACTTCATGTGACATTAGGCAAAATTAGCTATCCTTCTAAGTTATTAAGCTGAAAAATTTGTAAGAAGGATAACATGAGGGTTTTTTTTTTTTTTAACTAGTAAACCCAGGCTGTGTGTCTGCACCATGTCCAATGATGGTAACTTTGAGGACATGCCTATTTTAATCAAACCAAGAGACTTAAACAAGCTTTCATTTGCCAAAGATCATTTCATATCACGTTAACTTGAAAGACATGTAAGCACTTACTTTAAGTCAATTAAACAGAGCTCTTGATTTTGGCCATATCATCTGGGGGTAAAATTTCACACATATGTAACATGCATATGGACACATGTAAACACACAGGCAGACACAGCAGAGAAGTTAAATTTTTTTTTTTGAGGAAGTTTAGCCCTGAGCTAACTGCTGCCAATCCTCCTCTTTTTGCTGAGGAAGGCTGTCCCTGAGCTAACATCCATGCCCATCTTCCTCTACTTTATATGTGGGATGCCTACCACAGCATGGCATGTCAAGAGGTGCCACGTCCACACCTGAGATCCCAACTGGCAAACCTCACCCGCCGAAGTGGAACATGCGCATTTAACTGCTGTGCCACCCGGCCGGCCCCTGGTAGGCTCTATTTTTAATTCATCTTTTTATCCTCTCACCAAATTTAGCACAATACTGCATGTCATCAGGTCCTGGGCTGAGCATTTCACATGCATTAACTCAACTTAACCCTGAGGACAACGCCCCAGGCTGCTACATTATTGTTATCATCATTTCACAGGGAGTAAAGAGGCTCAGAGAGGGTATGTCTCACGTACACGCACACAGAGCTGGAAATGGTGGCGTGGGACTGGAGCCCAGACTGGCCTATTGCTCAGGTCCACATGCCTCCTGGCAGAGTGACTGGCCTTTCTCCCGAGATTCACTGCCATGAAGGCCCTCCCTCCACCTGGATCATCTGCTTTCTCTCCAGGGTTAGTTCCTGCCCCACTGCCTCTAAGAAGCTTTTTCTGACGTGCTCTTCCTTGGTAAGAAGAGCTGACCAAGGTCGGTCAGGACAGCAGTGACTGTCCCCTGGAGCGAAGGGAGTGGGATGGAAATCCAGCCCCTCTTCCCCGGCAACTGTGAGCCCTAGCCGGGGGCTGCAGTGAACCGAGGATGGAGCACCTTATTATAATTCTGGTACCCAGAAGCGGTGTCCTTCCTACACAGGCATCTGTAGGACTGACCATTCCTTCCTCCAGGCCCCCACCAGCACAAGTCCTCAGGAGCATTCGCTTCCTGCCTCTCTCTTCTAAGCAATGACCCCTTTGATGGCAGGACCCACATCTATGTCACTGTATACCTTTTGACCAGCATGGGGACTGGCACACCTCTGCTTAATGTTTCTTGAGCAAGTGGACCAAAGGAAGAAAGAAGGAAGGAAGAACATAGATGTATTTCTTGAAGTTAGCAAGAAGATTTCATTCCTTTCTTCATGCATACACATACATTTATTGGGTATCTACTATGCCTCAGTTGCATGTAGACAATGGGGCTACAAAGACACCTAAGATGTTCTGATTCCAGCCCATAAGGAGAAACTCACTTTTCCTTTTCCATCACTTTACACAGAGAGGAAGAACAACAGCCTTACACTAAGCTGCTTCCTTAACGTACCCTACAAGTCTTCCTGGGGCTTCATCCTTCCAGGCTCCTGATTAATTAACATGTTCAAAACAGAAGAATCCTTTTTTGTGCACAAAGGGAAGGAATTTATAAACACTGACATCCCTGGAGTGTGGGAAATTCAAATTTCAGAATGCCTTCTCCACCGCATATTTCCCATCTGTTTGTTTTTCTGCAGCATTCACTCCTCTGCCAAACCCACCTCTCTCCACCCCAGCAGGACAGAGCCCAGGCCGGTCTCCAGACAGAGTTCTTTCCCTCTGCAGCCTCTCCTCCTTCCCCATCAGAGCAGAGGGTAGCACTAATTGTGCCCTGGGCTGTCACAGCCAGGAGCCTCTTGGCTCATGTGTGATAAGCAAAATGAATTGGCTCGTCTGGACAGTTCCCAAGTGGCTTGGTGCATGGGACCTCCCTAATGACTTGGATGAAATAATACAATTTCCTGGGCTCTGCAGAATTATGAAGTCTCCAGCTATTAAAGAAACTGCAAAGTACTCTTTAGATACTTAAACACATGATTCATTTTGTGTTATTGTTTTCTTGGGCCACCAGTTTGTGTCCATTATATGGCACATGCCCAGTGTAAGAGGAACCTGCTGCCTCATCTTCAGGGCTGTTAAGATGGAGAGAAGGCTAGTAAACTGAGGAAACAATGATGGCCAGTGAATGTGTCATGTGAATGCTCAGCAATGTAAGAGGAGCCATTTTGTCTGTTTGTAAGGAGAAATTCCCTAATATGGGTAGGATGGGTTTATAATATCAAAGGGCTCTATGGTTTGTTTCCCTGGCATTTGCTAATGGTAGGAGGATGCATAATTACTCTGCATCCCTGAAATGTAGGCTCCTTATCCTTTGGATACCGTCAGATGTGACAATATTGAACTGAGAGAGTCACCGCAATGACTACATGAGCTGTGAGTGTGGCAGTGCCTAGTGTGGGCCTGGCACATGGAGTGTACCCAGTGGCTGATCATTGTAGCATTTGAGTGTGTGAATACGTGTCCCTCAGAGAGCGAGGAGCTCGTCAGAGAAGCCCAGCCCTCAGCTTACAAGGGCCTTGGTGGTATAGTTGCCTGAGACCAGCCAGCAACACAGAACCCGCTCTGAATATTTAAAACAGGGAAGGTTTGCACAGGTGGTGGAAGAGCTGAGAGACCAAGAAGGGACTGAGGTAACAGAGACTAGCACAGGAGAAGGCTTTTACTGCGGTGAGCTGCAGGGGAGAGAGGACATGGCTTTCCCCAAGCTCAGGGGCCGCCCAGCAGAAGCTGGGGCCGTGGTGGGCCGGGCTGGCAGGAGCTAGAGCCACAGCTGCCATCAGGAATGCCACCTGAGGAGCAGGTGGGAAGGAATACCCTGGCTCATTTTTCCCTTTCTTCCATGCTCCACCTTCCGCTAGCACCAAATCCAGCAAGAAGCTGGGCTGCCCTGGGAGTCTGAGCTATGCAGGCCCTGGGGGCGAGTCCCCACCCCACCCCACCCCATAGACAGCAGAGCAGGCGAGCGGCAGGAACCGAACCGAAGGTAAACAAGCTCAGGCCTGGGGCTGCCCAGTGGGCTTTGGAGCCTCAGAGGGACCAAATGAAAGGGTCTGGTTTGAGGGTCTTCGTCTGGAGTGAGACAGTTTGTTTCTAGACTGTCTCCTCCCCTCCTGTCCTTGTTCCGAAGCTTCCCAATGCCTCTATATCCCAAATGTCCCTGAGGTTTTCTGCTCAAGCTGAGTTCTTCTTTCTGAGGATGGGAAAGGAAGAGAGACAGCAGGCTCTGGCCTCAAACTCTTACTCCATCCAGGGAAGGAGAGAACAGACATTCTTCAGGATTTTCTTGTGGCTTGGTTACCATTTTTCTCAAGAGTTGTTCTTCCATCATCTACTGTGTTAAGCTTTATGTTTACAAACTTTCTCCTTACATTCTGTTATTGAAAGTAACAAATTTGGGGAAGGCTTCATGCATCAGGGGAAAAAATAAAATAACTATAGCGCATACTGTTGATGGAATAGAATTCAGTAATTAAAATATGTATGCTGACATGGGAAAATGGTTATTTTAAAGCCTTAGTGGTGACAAATAAAAATGGCAAGCAATAGGATATATTGGAGTGTATGAGGAAGCCATTTGGTATAAACCTAATTCAGCCTGACTTTGTTTTTTTTCAAAAGGGCCTGACTGTGGCTATTGAGCATGCATTGTATATCTGCTTAGACACTTCCTATGGCCAGAACAAAGGCCCTTGAGATAAAGGTGCAACTTCCCCCCACATTGGCACTTCCTTAGGGATAAGCATCTTTCCTTAGGCTAGGAACTGATTGCTGCACTCACCTTTGACCACCCAGCTCATCTGTGACCACTCAGCTGGAGACAACAGGCTGCCACCCTGCTGTGTTCACTGAGACAGAAGACCTACCTGCTGTTTCATCAATCACTGTGCCTACAGAGCAGTCTCACGACTATTGTAAAAGGGACATTTCAACCCTATGTGAAACATCCTTTCTGGGGGTATATAACCACTCTGTGCACCCCACTTCTTTGGTGCCCTTTCTTCCTTCAGGAAGAAAGGCCCCGGGCCATGGTCCTCAGATTTCAGCTCAGAATAAACTCACCCAAATTTTCATTTATAGATTGGTTATGGATTATTTTCATCGACAGTGGGAACAAGCAGGATGCAAATTTATGTCAAACAAAAGGAACAACAGCTGAGCAAACAACAGCAGAGAGAAAGGTCTAGAAGGGAAGGCACAAAAATGTTGCCTTTTAGGGGATGGTACTATGATTGATTTCTGTGTGAAGAAACAGTTTAGCCCAGAAATTCCTGTTGCTTATCTTTGTATCCTCCTTCCTTTCTCTTCCCCCATGGAGGGGGTCCTCAGTGTGCCAAGACCTACAACTAGCCTGCTGAGATTGGGCCAGACCATCTCTTGACTCTGTATTCGGGGTTCTTACCTGGCCACCTGACACCTCAAGCAAAGGTGGGAGCAAAGAAGGCGCTCACCTGCCCAGAATGAAGCCACAGAGGGCGGCGAGAGAGCCTTGAGATCTAGTCAAGCAGGATTCATGACACCACTGTCGGGATTTGGAAGAAACCAAAAGGGAATGATAAGAAACTACAGATCTAAAACTAAACTAATGAGTTTAGGTTCTCTTTTGTACCAGGCATTTTGTTGAGGTCATTCTGTAGTCCTTTTCCAGAATGCTACATTCTTGGGCACTAGTTTATCCTAAGCGACTTGACTATTTGTTTCCTCTAAAAGGCCCAGGATGAGAAGCAAGAAATTGTAGGGTCTCAAAGAGGGAAGGCTGAAAAGGAGGGAAAGGGGTCTGATAAGGGGAATGAAGAGTGTAAAGGTAGCTTGTCCCCCTTTTCCATGTTTATGCCCTCCACAAAGAAAGCTTTGCTCAAATCCTATTTTATAAGTCATACCATGGGGCATGCCCTGCTCCTTCCCAAAGGCTGTTGGCTGGATCTCTTGAGGTCCAGACCTGGAGTCTTCCGACTCTCATTCTCATGCAATATTCTGCAAGGAAAACTTACCTTCTGTTGGAATTCCTAACTTGGCAACCCATCACCAATTTGCTCAACGTATTAAAAGAGCAATTTGCAAAGGGGTAAGTGCATGTGTTGGGGGGGGCAGGTGTCATGTGACCAACATATAGCACGGTTCTCCTCCATCTCCTCCCTCCCATCTCTGATTGGACTGGACTGGAGTTGGCCAATAACGCTCACTCCAGTCTCAGCACCTCTCCAGAGAGCTGACATTGCTTGAAAAGCTAAGATTTTTCTTTGAAGGGAGAATTACACATGAGAGATTGAAAATCAAAACATTAAAATAAAAAGATTTTTATTTTTATAAAAACAAAATCAATCCACTGTGGATTAGTTAAATCTATTGGATGGTTCATGGCAACTGATCACTGTCTCCCTGAATTTTAGGTCCTCATGGCTGGAGAAGGTAGGTGTATGAGTTCCATAAGGCTTCCATAGCACATTACTGCAAATCTGACGGCTTAAAACAACAGAAATTCATTCTCTCACAGTTCTGGAGGCCAGGAATCTGAAATCAAGGTGTTAACAGGGCCATGTTCCCTTTGGAGGCTCTGGGGGAGTCCTTCCTTGCCTTTTTCACCTTCTGGTGGTTTCAAATATTCCTTGGCTTGTGGCTGCATCACTCTAACGACTTCATGCGGCCTTCTCCTCTATGAGGATCTCTTGTAAGTCCTTCAGCTTCTCTCTAATAAGGATACATGTAATTGCATTTTGGGCCCACCTGGATAATCCAGGATAGGCTCTTCTCCTCAAGATCCATAATTTAGTCATGGCTTTTGCCATGTAAGGTAATACATACAAGATCTGAGATTAAGAGATGGACATATCTTTGGTGCCACCATTCAGCCCACTATACTAGGTAATTCTTTTCTCTGTTTGTCTTATCACAGAATGGACTTACTGCACAAAAAGTGTGTTGCCTTCAAAATCTCATGAGTTTTCAAGTTTTAATTCCATTCTTTCCCTTTGTTAATGATCCAAATAGAAACCATGACTCACATTGACTTCTTCTTTGATGTTTAATCTTGTGTTATGGAAATAAGCTCCGCTCTCTGATGTCATAGCAATTTACCAGTGGTTCTGATCTTTTAAAAATCTCAGATTTGTGTTTGCAGGAACAAACCTGCTAGATTCAAGCTAGCTCTAGAAGTCTGAGTAAACAGCTCTGTGACTGATGCATTAGTGTAATCAGCAAGAAAGTGGCCCCCATTATCCTTAATTCACTTTATTACTCAGAAACAATCTTTGACATCTCCTTCAAACTTAGAGCTGATCCTCATCTTTTGATGACTTCTGCAGGCCCTTGAGAATGCCAGAGAAGTTCGCTGTATGTTGTATGCGTTAAACATGCTGCTATTTTTTGTTTTTCTCAAGGTTATCACGAGGAACAAATTGGAAAATGTGTTCATTCATTTCTCTGCTCTCTCAGGACTATCTTCTTTTTGAAGCTCTTGACCTTTTCTCTTTCTTCTCTACTTTGCTCTCTATCTTGGCAGATCTGATTAAAACGAGATTTCATCTCTTTATGTCATCAGCCCAGTTGCGAAAAGAAAGTTTCTAATGGGTGCTTTTCAGCAAAGTTACTGCCTATGGAGTGCTTAGAAAACCCAGGCTGTTCTAAAAATAAAAGAAAATCTTGAAGAGATTTCTCCTCTCCCTGAGGTTTATAGATACAGAGGTAGGGGAAAAAAGAGGCTTTTCTTTCCTTATCTAACATTATAAGACTCTTTTCAAGTCTCCTTCTGCTCCTTGAAAATCTGATATGCACAAGTTAGCTCTGGGAGTGTAGGGTTGAATTTTTTCCATTTTATTTTAGTGAGATAGACAGTAGTCAGTTGATTGAACTTTTTTGGAAGGAGGATGAAAACCTATAGTGATTGCTTGTAGAATTAGTCTTCAAGCTCTTTGTTTCTGAAGGTGAGAATAGTGATGTTTTAATATTTGTACACTGTGAATTTCTACTTGGTTAATCAAATACTAGAAACAGAGTCCCAGGCCCAGGAAGAACCTCGTTCTCTGAGCAGCAGCCTTGGCCTCAGCCCCTTCTCCACAGCTCCACAAAGAAGCAGCACCAAGAACCACCCGCCCTCACACCCACTTCTGCCATGTGAAGTTCAGATCACCGCGTTGTCCCGGCCACGGTGGTTGCCAGAGAGCTGTGGGACGTTCATACAATGAAGGTTCCAGGAGCCTTCTTCCTCTATGTTTTCACAGCAGCGGCAGCTCAGAGCTTTTGAGGAAGAACTCCTTTTCATTTCCCCTCAAGTTTCAAGACTTTGGTCACTTGTGGGAGCTAGAGATGAGATGAGGAAGGATTCCCAGGTTTGGTTCTCGGCACCAGGCCAGGGTCAGAGCCGGGAAGGGCTGGGGCAGGGCACTAGAGTCAGTGGTTTCCAGGGTTGGAGGAGACCTGGGCTGAAGGTGTGTCCAGAGCCAGCAGTCTTTCCTATGGCCTTTGGGCCAGCAGAGGACACTCGTGGAATGGGGTAGGAAGGGCAGACATTGTGGATCGTTAACAGCTTTTCAGACCCCTGCCCTGGGTTCTGGGTCTGGTGTGACATTATTTAGCTGTGGGCCAGGACTGAGCTGCCAGATCTGACTGAGCCTCCCTTTCTTCGTTTGTATCATGGTGATTTTTAAGGTCTGTTGCAGATCCAGGAAGCAAACTGTAACAAGCAAAGCAAACAAAGGCTTCCTTGTTTATTTTTCAAGGATGCATTTGCTCTTTTCTATCCAACACAACTAAACAACTCACTGTTTTGTGCTCCTCTCAGGCTCTAAAACAGTGCTTTTTATTTTTGGAGATCAACAAATAGTTCAGTTTGGCTGGAACAAGGGTTGGGAGTAAGAGGGCCACTAACAGGAAATGTGACCCGAATGGGAGGGTGGGGTGGGACCATGAAGGCAGAACCACTGGTAGACTTGGGCACGGGCCACTGCCCTGGGCACCATGCTTTAGAGGACCTCTCTCTGGTCCTCCTCCAGCCCTTTGTGTCCCAAGCGGGTGGGAATCTCTAGGGCTAAGAGGTGTGCCCACCCCGCATCCCCACTGCCCTACTGCCCTGTCTATAGTGTACCTGCGATACCTGACAATTCCCCAACCAAGTGTCCCTGAGGGCTGTGTGGCCTCTTCTTTGGGTGTTGCAGCATACGATTTGTGTAGCTCTGTGTCCTAGTGGTGGCCAAGGGTGGCTGTTTACGGAGCGGAGAAATTGACATGAAGGCTTGAGTGCCAAAGGCCTAAGTGTGGGAAGAGAACAAGGGCAGCTGCAGTTTGCCAGCTCTTCAGAGGTCGCCATGTTCCAGCTAGAGCCCCAGGGAGTCTAAGTCTGTGCAAACATATAGCACAGGACTCCAACAATTTACAAACAAATATACAATATTATAAGAAGCAATGATGATGATGAGCACTATAAAGCAAAATAAAGCAGGGAGGGGGGTAGTGTTGGGGAGAGCCCTTCCAGAAAGGGAGGTTGGGGAAGTCATCTCCGAGGGGGTGGCATTTAAGCAGAGATCCGAATTAAGTGAGGGAGTGAGGGGTGCAGGTCATTTCAGCACAGGTGCTGAAATAGCAGAGGGAAGTCCTCTTGGCTAGAGATGAAGTTGTGGAGATGTGTAGGAGGGGCTGATCAGGTCTACCTTTGTAGAGCATGATAAAGATTTTTCTTCTGAGAACGTTGGGAAGCCATTGCAGAGTCATGAGTAAGGGAATGCTATGATCTGATTTACTCTTTAAAAATTTGACTGTACAACAGCAAGAGTAGAGACAGGAAGACAATTAGATAGGATATTACTACATCCTTCTTTTTTTTAGACATATTCCAATTTATTTTTTAAATTATTTTTAAAAATTGTGGTAAAATATACATAATACAAACTTTACCATTTTAATCATTTTTAAGTGCACAGTTAGTGGCATTAAGTGCATTCACATTGTTGTGCAGCCATCACCACTACCTGCCTCCAGGACATTTTTCATCTTCCAAGATTGAAACTTTGCACCCATTAAACAGTAACTCCTCAAGGCCGCCCCTGAGGCCGAGTGGTTAAGTTCACGCACCCCACTTCGCTGGCCCTGGGTTTCACCAGTTCGGATCCTGGGCACGGACATGGCACCACTCATCAAGCCATGCTGAGGCGGCGTCCTACATAACACAGCCAGAAGGACTTACAACTAGAATATTGAGGGGAAGAAGAAGAAGAAAAAAAAAAAAGACTGGCAGGAGATTGGTTTGGGTGCAAATCTTCAAAAAAAAATTTTAAACAATAACTCATTTCCTCCTCCCTTCTGCCCCCGGCAACTGCCCTTTTACTTTCTGTCTCTGTGAAATTGGCTACTTTAGATACCTCATGTAAGTGAAATCATACAGTATTTGTCTTTTTGTATCTGGCTTACTTGACTCAGCATAATGTCCTCAAGTTTCATCCATGTTGTAGCCTGTAAGAACTTCCTTCCTTTTAAAGGCTGAATAATATTACATTGTATGTATATACCACATTTTGCCTATCCATTCATCTATCAATGAACACTTGGGTTGCTTCCACTTTTTGGCTATTGTGAATACTACTACTATGAAAACAGGTATAAAAATATCTCTTCAAGATCCTGCTTTCAATTCTCTGGGATATATACTCTGAATATGTATATTCAATTCCAGAATTGAATTGCTGGATCATATGATAACTCTATTTTTAATTTTTGAGAAACCATCATACTATTTTCCATAGTGGTTGCACCATTTTACATTCTGATCAGCAGTGCACAAGGGTCCAATTTCTCCATATCCTTGTCAGCTTTTGTTTTTGTTTTTGTAATAGCCATCCTACCATTAGTGGCATGGCTAATGGGTATGAAATGGTATCTCATGTGGTTTTGACTTGCATTCCCCTAATAAGTAGTGATGTTGAGCATCTTTTTGTGCATTTGTTGGCCATTTGTGTATCTTTTTTTTTGAGAAATGTCTATTTAAGTCCTATGCCCATTTTTTAATTGGGTTGTTTGTTTTTGTTGTTGAGTTTTAGGAGTTCTATATATATTCTGGATGTTAATCCCTTATCAGCGATGTGATTTGCAAATATTTTCTCCCATTCTGTGGATTGTCCTTTTACTCTGTTGACAGTATCCTTCAATACCCAAAAGTTTTTAATTTTGATAAAGTCCAATTTGTCTATTTTTTCTTTTAACGCCTGTACCTTTGGTGTCATATCTAATAAATCATTGCCAAATCCATGAAGGTTTTCCACTGTTTTCTTCTAAAAGTTTTATAGTTTTAGCACTTATGTTTAGGTCTTTGATCCATTTTGAGATAATTTTTGTATATGATGTTAGGTAAGGGTCCAACTTTATTCTTTCACATTTGGATATCCAGTTTTCCCAGCACCATTTGCTGAAAAGGCTGTGCCTTTCCATAAATGGTCTTGGGACCCTTGTCAAAAATCATTTGACCTGGGGCCAGCCCCATGGCCAAGTGGCTAAGTTCGTGTACTTTGCTTTGGTGGCCCAGGGTTTATCTGGTTCAGATCCTGGGTGCAAGCCTAGCACTGCTCATCAAGCCATGCTGAGGCAGCATCACACATAGCAGAGCCAGAAGGACCTACAACTAGAATATACAACTATATACTGGGGGACTTTGCAGAGAAGAAAAAGAAAAAAAGAAGATTGGCCACAGATGTTAGCTCAGGAGCCAATCTATAAAAAAAAATCATTTGACTGTATATGTTGAGGGTTTATTTCTGGGTTGTCTATTCTATACCATTAGATTATATATGTGTCTTGACATCAAGACTACACTTTTTTGATTACTGTAGTTTTGTAGTAAGTTTTGAAATCAGGAAGTGACAGTCCTCCAACTTTGTTCTTCTTTTTCAGAATTGATTTGGCTCTTTGGAGGGTCCCTTTAGATTCCACATGAATCTTAGGATAGATTTTTCTGTTCCTGAAGAAAACATCATTGGGATTTTGAAAAGAATTTTGCTGCATCTACAGATCGGTTCAGGTAGTATTGACATCTTAGCAATATTAAGTCTTCCAATCCATGAACATGGGATATCTTTCCACTTATTTATGTCTTCTTTAATTTCTTTCAGGCATGTTTTATTTTCAGTGTACAAGTCTTTCAGCTCTTTGGTTAATTAATTCCTAAGTATTTTATTCTTTTTGATGCTATCGTAAATGGAATTGTTCTCTTTTTTTTTTCTTTTCTTTCTGCTTTTTCTCCCCAAATCCCCCCAGTACATAGCTGTATATTTTAGTTGTGGGTCCTTCTAGTTGTGGCACATGGGATGCTGCCTTGATGTGGCCTGATGAGTGGCGCCATGTCCACACCCAGGATCTGAACCAGTGAAACCCTGGGCCGCCACAGCAGAGCACGCGAACTTAACCACTTGGCCATGGGGCCGGCCCCTGGAATTGTTTTCTTAACTTCCCTTTTGGATTTTTCATTATTAGTGTACAGAAATGCAACTGATTTTTGGGTGTTGATTTTGTATCTTGTCACTTTGCCAAATTCGTTGATTAATTCTGACAGGTTTTCTTGTGTGTGTGGAATTTTTAGAATTTTCTACGTATAGGATTGTATCATCTGTGAACAGACATAATTTTACTTCTTTCTTCCCAATTTGGGTGCCTTTTATTTCTTTCCCGATGTTGCTGCATCATTCTATCTAAGAAATGATGAAGACTTTAGTGGGGATGAGGGAGATAAGACATGCTTGGATTTGGAACATATTTTGCAGGTAGAACAAATAGAATTCTTGGCTTGGATGTTGGTTGTAGGAGGAAGAGAGAAGTTAAGGGTGACATCTAGATTTATGGACAGATTAACTGGTTGAATCATTGTGGTGCCATTTGATTAGACGGAGCAAATGGAGGAGTGTATGATTGGGCCAAACTCTGTTTTGGCCATATTAAATATGGTGATGGATGTGGATAATGTAGATAAAAGCAAGAGAATATGGTGGGAAGAACTCCAAAGACAGACTTTCGGGGCAAGCTCACGTTTAGAAAAGCGGTGGAAGGAGAGGCATCAGAAAAGGAGATGGAAGAAGAACCAAGAGAGTCAGAGAAACAAGGAGGAGAATTTTCAAGAAAGTGCATTGATTAACTGTGCAACAGGCTGAGGAAGGAGCATGAGGGCTGAGAGAGGACCTTTTGCATGGGCGATGAGGAGGTCATTGGGAACCTTCGACAGAGCATTTTCAGTGGATTGGGTAAGGCCTTCCCCTGAGTGCAAGTCAGTTGAGAAAGCAAGTGGACGATGGGAAGTGCTCTAAACAGCTCTCAAGTATTGTCCATGTAAAGCTGTAAAGCAGTGTTGATGTGACTGTTGTCATGGAAACAAAAACCATTTAGGAGAACTAAAAGCCACTTAAAACCCCTGACTCTAGCCCATCACAGCCCCTTGAAATGTTATGAAAGATGCTAATATGAACAGTCATTAGAGGCGCAGGGTTAATGCAGGTTTCTCCCTCCTAGATGTAGTCCCTAACCGGAAATCTTCCCCCCTTCCTCTTGAGAAGGAAGCCAGCAGCAACACCCACAGCAAGTTCTATAAAGCACAGCTGACCTGCTGACCAAAGTTCCTTATTCTCTTGCTGTCGGCTGACACTGTTCATAAAATATAATTTGCCGTTTCACTTTTCTTTTAAAGAAGCAAGCTGAATTACTTGAAGGAGGAGGACAGGAGAGAGGGGAGACAGAAGCCAACGCAGCTGAAAGAAAGAAACCTTCAGGTGAGCATTTTTATCTTTGCTTTGTTAATTCATTGCTGAGAATTATGCCTTGCTCATTCCTTCATAGTAAGAAGAATAGTTTTTGAAAAGTAAGTTTATTTTGTTCTACTATAATTTTTTTCTACTACATGTATGATCGTTTAAAAAATATCAGGAAAGTACAAAAAAGCAGAAGGAAGCAAAAACCTCCACTAAGCCTCCACTAAGCATCAATAGCCTCTCTTGATATTTTAGGCTATTTCTTTCCATTTTTTTGTGTGTTTCTGCATACGATTTTAGTTTAATTTTCATAGTTGTCTTCATACAGTATGGTTGAGTTTATATTCATTTTTTCCGTTAGAGCATAAACTTTTTCCACTTTGCTATAAATTCTTTATAATCATAATTTAAAATTGCTGCATGATATTGCCTTGAGGCTATTTACTGTACTTTACCCGAGCATTCTCCTATTTTTAGCCATATAATATCTTTCCTGCTTTTTATAGACTGGATCACTTCATTATGTAAGTTATATTTATTCCATTCAGGGTTTTGTTCTTCGGGGAGGGGAAGTGGAATTTGAGAAAGATTTCTTTCTCTGTGCTTCTGCTGAGTGGTTCTACTCAGAGGCACAATGAAACAGAAAGAGTGTGTGAGAGTGTGTGCTCTGTAATTAAAAATCTGTTTATTACCCCTTTGGGACCTCAATCGGTGGTTCTCAACTCTGGCTGTACATTCAGTTAGAATCACTTGATTCAGAGATTAGAAAATTACCCCTAGAATAATTGAAACAACTTTTGGTGGTGAGCCTGTCTGTAGTTTTTGATTTTTTTTTTTTTTAAGTTTCAACAATAAAAATTTCAACAGATAACAAAGAATCTGTAGTTTGTTTGGTTTTTTTAATTTCAAAAATCTTCCAGGTGGTTCTAATGGGTGGCCAGTATAATAACAGCAGACCTAGGTTATTTGAAATATTTTCTGTCTCTGTTACATACCTGAGAGCAATATATTTTAAGAGAAAGGGAGGTACGCTTTCAGGCGAACCACCCAAGTCTCCCTTTCAATACTATATAAATAATGCAAGAGTAATTTGTGGGAAACATAAGACTTCTAGAAATTTCTATCATCCATCTCAACCACATAAACTCTTGAGATGAGAATCTACTTGAGACTTTCAATTTACTAGTGCTTTAAAGAGATGGATTCATTTTCAGTGCATTGGTGGTTAGAAGTTAGAGAGATTGAGGCTCCAGAATGTTCTAAACATATCAAAATTAAGCCTAGCCTCTGTTAGTAGCCTGCCAAGGCAGCCAGACTTCCTTTCATTTGCAAACTCTTTAAGGATCAAATGCAAGGTGGACCTTTAATACCTGCGATTAAATGTTATTAATAGGTACAAATTTTATTAATATTAAAAGGCAGAGTAAAGACAGATGGCATTGGATGTGGAGGCAGCAGATGGATTACCTGGTTTTCCAGGAGCATAGACATGGCACTTACCTTCTCTGGACCCCATGCCCCAAGAAGGAGAGTGGACAGAGTTGAGAATAGACCAAAGGCAGCTAAACCACGATGAAGACTGCTAGCGCCTTCCTAGCTACGGCAGGGATGAACTTTTATTTAACCCAGCTTAATCGAGAGCATGTTAATGAAATTTCTTCTTGTTTTGACTCAGTGGAGGATATCTGTTTAGCACCTTCCTTAATGAACACAAACATTCACATAGTACTTCACTGTTTACAAAACTCATTTACATACACTAGTACATTTGACCCACATAATGGCCTGCTGGAGGGGGTAATTCTTATTTTACAGCTGGTATAGGTGAGACCTAGAGAACATAGGGTCTTTTTTAAGGTGGAACCAAAATTGGCCGAATCTGGGTGAGCCCAGGGCACATAGTCCCTTCCTTACAACTTGAATAATCGTTATTGTAAAAAATTTGTTAGAACAAATTTTGTTATGTCTGTATAATTGAACACTCTGATGTTTATTAATTGGCAAAGAAAGGTGATCATGATATAGCGATAAGAAAAATGGTTATTTTTCTTACAAAACAGCATTATAGTAGACCTCATTTTTGTTTAAAAATAGGCATATTTAAAGAAAGATGAAAGGAAGCAAATGTTCAAAAATTTGGATATATCGGGTTGGTGGTAAAGCTTCTAATTTAAGTTTATTTCAGCTTGTGTTACCTTGTTATTTTTTACCATAAACATTCACTACTTGTGTAATAAAAATATAAAGTAAATTAAATAGAATTATTCTTGTCTTTCTGGTTGGCTCTTCTCCACATGAAATGGTTGCAGCTCCTTTCACTTGGCCACAAAGAAGCCTCCTATTTAATTCTCTACAAGTTTTGTTCATTATTGTCACAAATCTTATTGTTACCGTTCGCTGGCATCCACTGAAAAATTGTCGAGTGTCAGACACCAGGTTAATCGCTTCACATCCATTTTCTTCAACACTCACGCCAGTCCTCCCTCTGCAGAGGAGGGTTTTGAAGCTCAGAGAGGTGAAGTGATTAGAGTGACTAAGACGCAGAGCTGACGCTTGAACTTGGGTCCCTTCTAACTCAAAAGCACACCTTCTCCTTCCTTATCCATCCTGCCTCCTTATCCATCTGGGATCATAAGCGATACCCCCATCATCTAGGCAACACCTGTTTTGGAAGAAAAATGATGTATTTTTGCAACGTACTCATTGCAATGTGTCAGGGTCACCTTGGGCATTTTTAGTATCTCATGTGTATTCCAGACTCAGGGACTCCTCCTGCTTTTCTAGTTTGTCTGGCACACCGGATATCTGAGGTGTGCTAGTCCCCCAAGGCTAAACCTGGAAGACGAGAGCCTAACAAGGGATTGTGCAATTACGCAGTGAGCTCTGGTTAATGCAGCAACCAAGCTGGATAATGCAGAGAAAGGCAAGAATTTGCCTGGGTTGCTCATCTTTGCTATAGAGTCTTATCATATCCGTGCAAGAACTCCCCAGCACTTTATCTCTGCTTTTCTTGGGGAGCTGACCGCTGCTTTCTCTGTACTGGAGTTACTTGTGGGTGGGTTTCATCCCTTCTGTGAGACCCAGAATGCCTGAGCATAGAGTCGTTGCAGAAAACCCAGCACATGGGCTCCATTAATAATAAATAGGAAGGTGTAAACAAATTAATTAAGGTGTAGATAAATTAATTCATCAGTGAATGTGGACTTTCAGTTAACAGCTTGTGTTTATCTCTGTTGAACCTATTAACCTCTTTATATTAATTAATCCACGGAGAAAATGGGACAACCTTTGAGACTATTTAAAGGAAAATATCTCTTAATGGATTGATGACTTGGTGGCAGTGCGGGCTGATTCCTTTAACAAAGAAAGTAATGGGGAACAGCAAGTTGGAGCCAAAGAATCCCAAGGTTGGGGGGTCCCTAAGAAGAGCAGGAG
This sequence comes from Equus caballus, assembly GCF_041296265.1. NCBI lineage: Eukaryota > Metazoa > Chordata > Mammalia > Perissodactyla > Equidae > Equus > Equus caballus. The sequence continues at coordinate 42,856,566 of NC_091700.1, read as the reverse complement.
CCAGGCATGGAAGCTTTTTGCATCTTAGTGTTTCAAGAAGAACTTTCAAAAAAAGATGGGGCAGGGGGAGCCGATCTTAGAACACAAATGAAGAAAAGAGAGGAGAGGAGGGGAGGACGGGCCAGTGGAGGGACAGGGAGAGGGAGAGAAAGGAGGGAAGGGAAACCTATTTGCTCTGGAAGTTTAAAGATTAATTAAGCTGGGAGAGTTTAAAAGGATCCAGTCTACCGTTGTTACCTCTATTGTACATTATAAAAACAAGAACTTTTTTCTATCATGAAAAAAAATATTATTTCCCATATAAGTGTCCTTCTGTGAGGCCGTAGAGACATCATTTACCTCGTTTGAACCTCTAGTACAGAAAACACAGAAGGCTGTGTCTACAGAAAGCTGGGAGGCAGCACGGAGTCTCTGAAATATGTTGTATTCTTTTTATTTTGAGCCTTAGCTCAACAATGACTTTGTTCTCTTGTAAATTCTCCAAGAGATTTGAAGGCAGTTCCCCTTGTTGGTTGTAGCAGACATAAATCCCTACCAGGAACTTGTTGGCATCGATTAAGAAAGACTATTTGGAACCCTCAGAGATATAAAAAGTGTTGCTTTCTACCATGTTTAGAACAGAGCACCATTTGGGTCCCTTTTGCAACTACTCCCTTGTCCCCATGCCGTTGACCCTATATTCTTGTCCCCAGACCTTAGATTTGAATTTCAGAGACAGAAAATTTGTGAGGAAAAATGCACTAACATCATTTTGTTGCCAAAGACCATTGGGATTTTTTTTCCCAGAAGATAATTATTGTGAGACGTAAAACGAGGGGCTTAGATAATAGTGTCATTAGCTCATTCATTGGTCATTTATTTGAGCACATTTATGTGCCACAAGCTGTACTAGGGCCAGGGATACAGCAGTAGACATGTGAGACCTCATTCTTGTCTTCAGTGGGTAAACAGTCTGGTGGGTGGGATAAACAAGAGCTAGTGGCTGCCCCATGGGGTAAGTGTGAGGCCAGGAAGCCTATGGGGCTGCAGGAGCATGTGGAGCAGCAGCTAGCCAAGAACTGAGTGGTCAGAGAAGGCTTTTTCTAGAGGAAGTGATGTCTAGAAAGACGCCTGAGGTTGGGTAAGAGATAGCCAGGTGATGAGCTGGCAGTCAGAGTGAAGAGGCAAGAGAGAGCTTGGTGTGTTTAGGGCACTGAAATGAGTTCCCTGAGGCTGGAGTGGATTTTACTAAGGAGAGTGGTGTGGAGAGAAGATGCTGGTTGACAAGGTTCAAACTGTGAAGAGCCTGGAGTTGAACTTTGTTCCAAGGTGATGGTGGGTTTTAAGCAGAAGAGGAACGTGGTCAGATATGCATTTTGGAAAGGTCACTCGGGCCACTGTGTGGAGAATGGATTGAGGACAGTAAGAGTGGAAGCAGGGAGCCATTCAGGAGACTGTGTCCATTGTCCAGATGGTAGACAACAGCCTGAACTAGGATGGCCCTGAGCTGGCCCCTATGAGGGAAGGAGGGGCTAATGGAGACCGCCAGGTAATGAGGCCAGGTCTGCCTGGGCAGAGACGCTGGGCAGCAGGACTATCTAGGGGAGGAGGAGAGCCTCCCATTGGCTTTTGTGCCTTGGCCTCTCCTCTTTGGGTGACAGATGCCCACTGCCCCCACGTTCCTGGCAGCTGCCTAAGGCACTTTCCTCGGCAATTCCTCTGGTTTTCCATTTTTCCGGAAATATGAAAACATTCTCTCCTGATCTGTTTATTTCTTACTATCCTACACTGGTATCCTGCACCTGCATACTAAAAAGTTCTAAGGCCTTTCTCCTGTTGGCAGCAGACAGGGTTGCAAAAGGCATGATGGTGCATTGAATGTGTACAATGTGCTCCTCAGTGGGCTGTGTTGGAGGCTTCACCTGTGGGGCCTCCTTGTCCTCTCAGTAACTCCAAGTGGTTGGGTACTTGCTAAGGCCACATGGTCAGCAAGGGGTAGAGCTAGGATTTAGATCCTGTTGGGATTTACTCCCGAAGGTTTCCATGATATCATAGTCCCTCTATACCATTCCGGGAAATGTATGATGTTTAACAAACTACCTTTGTAAATAATTCCTTTTCTCTAAGAAGCAAATTTAATGGTAGAATATGAAGTGCCTAGGTAGGAGAGAAGAGAAAGAGAGAAGGTTTTAATTTGAATAAGTGGGCTTTGGGGGAGCCCCTGAGTCATGTCCTTTAGTCACTTTGATTGTGGACAGGGAGAGTCCTAATGCTGACACAGTCCTAGGAAATTGTTGGAGTGAGAAGGGCGATGGCTTCTGAGGTGACACTTGCTGATCTTCTTTCTTCTTCTGCCTTTGGAATCAAAAGATTTAGGAATCAGAGACTCATATGCAGAATGATTCTGTGGCCTCACTTAGATCAGAAATTGGGTTAATAATAGGTACCACCAATCTTTCTTAATATACCCACGAAGTGCATTAGAAAAATAACAGGGGGCCGGCCCTGTGGCCGAGTGGTTAAGTTTGCGTGCTCTGCTTCAGTGGCCCAGGGTTTCACTGGTTTGGATCCTGGACATGGACATGGCACTGCTCATCAAGCCATGCTGAGGTGGCGTCCCACATAGCACAACCAGAGGCACTCACAACTAGAATACACAACTATGTACTGGTGGGCTTTGGAGAGAAGAAGAAGAAAAAAAAAGGAAAATTGGCAACAGATATTAGCTCAGGTGCCAATCTTTAAAAGAAAAGAAAAGAAAACAAAACAAAAGACCCACAAAAATTGTTGAGATTTTTAAATAAAATTAAATCTATAATCAGTGTCATAGGCTCATGTGTTCTGTTAACAAAGAAGAGCCAAGAAAAGTTATGAGGGCCAGAGACAAGACAGCATTTAGTCAAAAAGATGCTTTAAAAAAAAATGAAGTCATATCTCCAAGGAGCTCAGAGCTTTCCTCACATGTTTATGTTTTTTTGTGTTGAATTTGTATTTGCTCTTTATTGTGATGGTCGGCTGAGTGTTAGTGGTTAGGATGAATGTGGAAGAAAAGCTAGCTTTTGGAGAATATTAGAGAATGAAACAAGGGGATTTAGCAAAGACACAGGTGGGAAGAGGGATGTCAGAGAGAGTGCCATGCATCTCACTCTTGGAGGCAGAGAGAGGCCCTCTCGTGCTTGGACGCCAACCTTCTGCTAGAGTTCAGTCCCTACTATGTCCCTGGGGATAAGTTGTTCTCTGGAAATATTTGCCTCCTCCAAACAACACAAGAAAGAATGAAATTGTGAAAAGACTCCAATTTTAAGGGGCAGTTATTGCCAAAAGCGCCCATAACTCATAGGCACCCGTTTGCACAGGGAAATTCTCGAGAAACCAACGTCAGAAGAGAATGGGCAAACTGACCCATCAAGGATATAGAGGAAAAAAGCTTATTAGCAAGGATAGAAAAAAGGCAACTATTGCTAAACAATCAGCCCAACACTGATACGTAAAGAATCTGCCATTTTGGACACCCCAACACTTTCCGGATTATCACTTTTCACCCATGTAGATCTTTTCCGTAATGGTGGCTCTGGCAATACACATCTTCTTGGGGCACCTCTTCTTCCAGCTGTCCACGTGCATTTGTGGTAGTGGATGACATTTTACCAAACACTCTATGGTCTGAGTGAAGTTCTCCTTTCGGGGAAGAAGGCCAAAGCTGGTATGTGCTACATGTCCAGCCCCAGCCCCAAACCAGACCTAATGGTCAGTGTTTCAAGAAGACTCAACAGCCTGAGGCAGAGTCCAGGCAAGGAAAGCAGCTCCCATGAGTTCTCAAGAGTCAGGGAAAGTGCTAGAAGGAGAGGGAGTCAGTCGTAAGCTAAAGGGAACTTGTGGATTGGCAGCTGGGAGAAATCACTGAAAAGTTGACAACCCAACTACTATGATTTCAAGAAAATGTTCTAATTAGAAAACTTAACCTCATAGGGAGTGTCTGGTCTTTAGAGATAAAATAGGAAGCCAAGATAATGAAATTCAGTTCTTTTGGGGCTTTCTGAACTTTCTCTGGACATTCTGGAATTTAGTCAAGAGGCAGGTCAGAGAGACTGAGCAATCGCCAACATCCCCCTTCCTGCTCGCCCAATCCTGGTGGGTTCCTGGGAAATCTGAGGTGAAAAGGTGAAGGGTGCTGGAAAGTTTGCTTATGAGAGAATCCAATTAGTGCCCAGTGGCACAGTGGTTAAGTTCACACGTTCTGCTTCAGCAGCCCGGGTTTCACAGGTTCAGATCCCGGGTGCGGACCCGCACACCACTCGTCAAGCCATGCTGTGGCAGACATCTTGCATGTAAAGTAGAAGGAAGACAGGCACGGAGGTTAGCTCAGGGCCAGTCTTCCTCAGCAAAAAGAGGAGGATTGGTGGCAGATGTTAGCTCAGGGCTAATCTTCCTCAAAAAAAAAAAAAAAAAAAAAGAATCCAATTAGATTAGGTGATTACAAGGGAGAAGCTGCTCAGTGCACTTGGTCCCCCACGGGGATCCTCTACCTGTTGTGACAGTTAAAGCCTTTCCACCCTTGCTGCAAGGACACTCTCAGATCTTCCCCCTGACAGAAAATAGACCAGTTCCCAAGACTGCTCCTCAGGGGGTTCAAGCTATTCCAGAAACCCGTGGAAATCCTATGAGCAACACGTGGAATTTTCTGTCTGCTGAGCTCCAGGGTGGCTTAGGCACGTTTGTTTGGGATCTGGGAGGAGAGGGCCCTATAAGCTTTGCAGCTTCCAAATGTACCGTCCTAACCAGAGGACAAAAAACGAGACAAGAAAACTCTGACAGGCCCTTGGGGGGAACCATCTGTGGTTCCCTGGGGTGAATTATCATGCCCCAGGACTCTGGTTGAGAAGTCCATCTGGGCCCAGAGCTGTTAAAGAGAATTTCTGCAGGACAGAGAAAGAAGAATTGGAGAATTTCCTCCCCAGGGGATTTCCGAGCCATGAATCCTATTAACGCCTACTTGTTTACAGCCAGTGGGCCCTGTGCTGACTTCACAGCTATGAGGCTTGGGGAATTAAACCACATTTGGAAGGCAAAAGGCATTAGCCTCGTGGTGCTTGAAGTGACTTGCACTTTGGGGCACTTTGAGGCACTTTGGGGGAGACAGGGTGGAGCAAGGATGGGAGCAGCAGAAGGCTCCGAGGCGTTGACATCATGGAAACGGGGCCCTGTGTGCTTCACTCCCCTGCCCCTCATTTATTCTGGAAGCTTAGAGACCAGCTCAGGTCCTCATTCAAAAGATGTTGCCTTCTCAGTTCTTTTCGTCTGTATTTCTGCTTTGATCTCCAAGAACTTAATTCACTTTATCCCTTTGAAAAAATTCTGAAAGTGCAAGAGCACCAGGGAGGCCAGAAAAGTCTATGAAGCTTTATGTTCCTGCCATGACATTTGGGGCCTGTTTCAACTAAGGGCTGAGCTAGCAGTCCTGGATTTCAAGAATGAGGCACTCTGGGGGCCTGTTTTGGGGGCATATTAGTTGAGCACTCTGGGCCTCTCGGATATTGAGGGACAAACAAGTTGTGGAATCTTCCAATCCAGAGGGTCACGATTTTAAGGAGCTAAGTCTGTGAGCCTTTGCAGCAACAACAGTAGCACATGATACTTTCTCTGGTCCAGGCCTGGCTTAAGCGCCACTCTTGTATCATGTCACTGAATTCTCACAACAACCCTGAGAAGCGGGACTGTTATTATCATTGTCCTGTTTTACTGACAAGTAAACCGAGGCACAGGGAGATAAAGTCAGCGGCCCAAGGTCATAGAGCTAGTGAGTAAAAGAAGCAGGACGCGAATCCAGAGTCTGTGCTCCTCCCTGCTGCTTGACCACTGCTTCCCCGCCACACAGGCACTGTCGCGCCTTGCACCATTTTTTATCACTAAATCATCTCTCAGCCCTTGCTTTTATATTTTTACTAATGCCCTGAGATCCTCTTTGCCTCTTTAGTCATTTCTCTAAGCCCCAGCCTTGAGGGTTAATCTTAACAGTTCATGGCACTGAGTGCTCACCCTGTGCGGTATGTTTCACGTGCATTATGCCATTTATGGAGAAGGAAAGCAAGGCCCAGAGAAAATGAATCACGTGCGGAAGATCCCCAAACTTGTCAGTGGCAGGTTTGGCTCTATGGCCTGACACCATGTGATCATTCCATGAACTTTAACAAGAATGTCCTATTTGCCATTCCACACACGCAGTCACTCTAGGAGCTAAAATCCAACTTATGTTCTAAAATTATTAGATAAAATGAAGAGATCATTGCGGGGAGAGTTGTGAACTGCAGGATGGGTTACTAAAGCAAAAGCTTCCTACTGTGGGGAGCTTCAAGCCCCCAGTGACGTGGCAGTTATACGTAGACATAAGTGAGGAGGAGAGGAGAAGCCCGATGGGGCTGTGAGCTCACCCGGACCGTCACACGGATTTGTGTCTAACACACACGTTGTACAAGCCTGCTACGGGAGCTCTGGTTTGTCTAGTATTTAAGAGTTCCCCCAAATGGGTGCTCAGAAGAACAGGGGATGCAAAAATCAGTAGAGTGCCCCTTCCTGCTGCCAAGCCAATCTCACAATCTGGAGAACGCCAATGTGATGTGTCTGCCTAAGATACAGCTATCAAAGCACTGGAAGAGCTAATTTTAGGCTGCGGTCACGTAGTCACAAGTGCCGTAGGAATGACAAAAAGGAGAGAGGCCTGTGCGAAGTGTCACTTGGGTACGGTGACATACAGAAGGCGATGTTGAAAAAGAAGAGGATTTAGCTCGACGAGAGTTAGGCACCTTGCCGAATGGGAAGGAGAGGAGGATTAGAAGAGGGGGAAGGCACAGGAATACGAGGAAGAAGTACACATCCAGGTCTGGGCTGCACGGCGCTGAGGAGCAGAGAAATAAGAACAGGAATGCCTGCCTCGCAGTTTTCAAAGGACTTTTGCATCCATTTTATGTTCCATTTTGCATCCATTTGATGATCCTCTCAGATCCCTCTTCAGATACGGGGTTGGGGGGCCTTGTTATCCTTATTTTACAGATAAGCTAAGTGATGTGTCTGGCCAAGGCCACACATATCTAGAAAGTGGCGACCAGGACCCAGATCTCTGTGCTCTTTCTACCATCTGTCACCTCGTTGCATGTCTCCACTAGTTGGTGCTGAATCTCATCTACAAGAATATAGGTACAGCTGGGACAAGTAGTGAAAAGTCTTACATTTCTGGTTGAGGAATTTGCATTTGGTCTGATAGGCAATTATAGGTTCATGGTGAAATGAAAATGATGGGGTTTTTTTTTTCTGCTTTTTTTCTCCCCAAATCCCCCCCAGTACATATTGCATATTTTTTTTAGTTGTGGGTTCTTTCTAGTTGTGGCATGTGGGATGCCACCTCAACGTGGCCTGATAAGCAGTGCCATGTCTGTGCCCAGGACTCAAACTGGTGAAACCCTGGGCCGCTGAAGCGGAACGTGTGAACTTAACCACTCGGCTACAGGGTTGGCCCCTGAAAACGATGTTTTAACTGGTTTAATCTAGCAATGGTGTACAGGTCAGGAGATGTTCACAGTTTCCAGGCATCAGCTAATAAAGGCTGGGGTTAGGATGGTAGCTCTGAACACAGTGAGTAAGGATAGAATTCAAGGCACATCACGAAACAATGGAGATAACTCTGTCAATTGATGGGATGTGACATAAAGGAAAAAGAAAAATTAAAGAAAAAATCCCAATAGTAGTCAACCATATTAGTCAGCTAGGGCTGCGATAACAAAATACCATAGACCAGGTGGCAGAAATAACAGAAATCTATTCCTCACAGTTCTGGAGGCTGAGAAGTCTAAGAACAAGGTGCCAACAAGGTAAGTTTCATTCTGAGGCCTTGTCTCTTGGCTTGTAGGCAGCTGCCTTCTGGCTGTGTCCTCACAAGGCAAAGAGATAGAGATAGAGATAGATGAGAGAGAGAGAGAGAGAGAGAGAGAGTGTGAGAGAGAGAGAGCAAACTCTCTCATGTTTCTTCTCACAAGGACACTAATCCTATTGGATCAGGGCCCTACCCTATGACCTCATTTAACTTTAATTATCTCCGTTAATGTCCTACCTCCAAATACAGTCATACTGAGGGTTGGGCTTCAACATATAAATTTTGGGTGGACACAAACATTCAGGCCCTAACATCAGCTGAGTGGGATTGGTTTGAGGAGGAGGATAAACTCAGGTCAAGTTTGAAGTGAAGACAGAATCTTCAAGGGCATCCTGTAGGCAACTAGAAATGTGCAGATATATATTTCAGGTCAGAATTCAAGACAAGCTACTTAAGTTCTCTCAGTCTCAGTTTTCTTTCTTTCTTTATAAAATTGAGATAATAATGCCAACTCAGCCTATCTTAAAAGATAGCCAAGTGGAGCAAATGAGATAACCGAGAAGAAAACTCTTTGCAAATTATAAGATGAAAGTGTTACCGCCCAAGGCGGGGGTCGTCTGCCTGATGCAAGACATGCCAATAGTCAGGAGGCAAGGTGGAAGGAGAGAAAGGACTTTTTAATCACAGCTTGCTAGCAAGGGGGAAGATGGCTGACTAATGTCCAAAGAACCATCTTAGAGAATAAAGACTACAGGCCAGTTATATAGTGGGCTGGTCTCTGGGTAGAGGAGGCAAGTGGTCTCCAGGTGACATCTGGTCTTAGTTCCTGACAGTCTTTTGTTTTACTGGCTGTGCCTCAAAGATGGGAGCAATGCCCTATACCCTGATCTTTCAGTTGCCATTGATGATGGCTGTCAGGGGGTCATCACCTTCCTAAGGAACTCAAAAGAACAAAGTTATCAACTTACAGCAGCTGGGAGGGGCCATAAAATCTACAGAGCACCTCTGGGTTAGTTAATCAGAGGTCATTCAAAGTTGCAATATGGGTTTTTTCCTACAATATGGCTTCCCTTATGTCAACCTTGTGTTAGCTGGTATCAAAAGTATGATATTTTCATATGTAAAAGACATAACTGGTAGTCTGAGGAAGAGAGACAGTTGTAAAGTCTCCATGGTGGTGAGTTCTTGGGGGATTACAGAGAGAGGTGAGCCAAGGACCACGGTGGAGCTCCAGTGGGTGTCCACAGTTGCGTGAAAAAGAACTAACAGTGGCTTTGGAAGAGCTGAGCAGTCAGGAAATGGAAAACCACATGGCCTCAGGGCCACAGAGGTCAAAGGAGGGGAAGTTTCAAAAACAAGATGTGAAGATCAAATTCTAGAGTTACTGAGAAGAAAGTCTGAGGAAAGGGCAGCAGAACCAGCTGCTGAGCAGGAACAAACGAGCTTATCCTGGTTATGTCTGACTCACAGGAGGTGGTGGGGACAGGCAGGGCAGCTATTGCTGTAGATAAGGAAGAGGAAGATGAGGGAGAAATGACAACAGTGAGGCTGGTGATTCAGGGAGTTTAGGTGTAAAAAGGACAAAGAAAAATAGAAATTTGAATAGGTCAGAGTTAGGTAGGAGAGGAGGATGCTGGCATTTGGCTGACCCCCTGCTGTGCATCGTGAACACATCCTCTCAATTACAACTCAAAACAATCCTAAGGGACAGTCTTTATTAGCCTCATTTTAAAGGTGAGGAAGCAAAACCTCAGAGAGTAAGGCTTATATAGCTAGAAAAGTGGAGGGTTGGGAGTCAAACCAGGACTACTGGACTTCAAACACAGTGTACATTCTACCCTAGCACAGTTCAGGTGTAGGATGTTTAAAAAGAGAGGAGGAGAAACGAACAGAGGCAGAAACTGAAGTCTCTTGAGGGAGACAGTGTGAGAGTACGAATCAAGATGTCTCTAAAGAAGAGAAGACATGCGTCTTCCCTCCCTGACTCAGATTCTTCCTCCAGCAACAAACCCTTCACAGCTGCAGAGCTTGAGAGCTACCCTCCCATCGCTTTCTCAGCTGCTGCTCCTTTACCAGCTTCCTGTCCTTGGGCTTCCACCCCACCCCTTGGATCACTGATAACCTTCTTATTGCTAAGTCCCTTGATACTTTGTATCCCCACTGACCACTCTCTCCTTAAAACAGTCTTTCTCTAGGTGTTCTTGACCTTGCATTCTTGATTCTTCTTGTATTGTTTGGCCAGTCTTTCTCAGTCATCTTTTCAGGCTTCTGTTCTCTCTGCCTGTCCCTTAATTGTTGATGTTTCCCAAGGTTTTGTCCTTGACCCTCTTTCTTTCTCTGTTCTTATAGCCTGCATGAGCTCATCGACTCTTCTGGCTTCAGTTACCATCAAGTGCTGGTGGCCCCTACGTTCGTAAGTCTCCCGCAGCTCCTCGTTCCCACATCTAGACTGCAACAGACAGTTGAGTCATGTTTCATAAATGCCTCAAATCACAATGCCCCAAATTGAACTCATTTCCCCCCTAAACAGATTCTTCCTTCTTATGTTCTTTTTGTTAATGTAAGGCACCATCCTGCCCCCAAAACATCTGAGAGGATCCTTCACTCTCTGTTTCCTTGACCTTCCATAACTAGTCTATCCACAATTCCAGTCAACTCTCATTTCTTTATATCTTTCTGTCCCATCCAGATATGTCCACCCCCTCTGCCCTGGACAATCACAGAACATCCTTACTAGTCTCTCTAAACCTAGGCCTGCGTCTTTCCGAACTGTCCTCCATCTGCTGTCAGAATCACCCCTCCAAAATGCAACTCTGTTTCCCACACTTTAAGAGCTCTCGTTGCCCTCAGGATAAAACCCAAACTCCTTACTGTGGATGTAGATCAATCTCAAACCACCATCTGCCTGCCTCATCCTCCCTTTCATGCTTCACCTAGGTGATACGACTGGCAGTTCCCCAAATTTGCCATGTGCTCTCAGCAATCCCTTTTTGTACACCCTGTTCCCCTTTCTAAAACCCCTGAACCTCTCTCCTTAGCCAACCTTTCCCCTCAGTATCTTGAAAAACTCTTCATTTTTCCCTGAGACTATGTGGAGCCACTCCACAAGTTCCCATGGCACTCTCTACATCTTATTCTGATGGCCTTCTCACCTCTCTTTGTCTTTTAACTTCCCATCTCTAATAGAGCTTTGTCTATGAACTTTCTGATTTATTCACCACCCTTAAGTTTCCTTTAAGTCAGGGATTGTGGTTTCTTGGTTGTCATATACACAGGTCCTAGTATACGTGGTTCAGAGAGAGGCAGGACAGCATTGTGACTGAGAGCTGACAACTGGGCACACAAGCTATTCCATGTCTCTGCACTTTGGTTTTTCTCATCTAGAAATGACCAATTCAGAGTAGCTAGGGCTATTCAAGGATTAATTAAGACATGTAAGGAGTGTAGGGGAGGAAGGCAATTCCTCTATCCTCTAGGTCCTTCTGGCTGGTCCAAGAATTAAATTGTCATGAAACAGAATAATAGGAGAAAAATCAAACAAAGTTTAATAACATGTATACATGGGAGGAACCCAGGAAAACTGAATAACTAGCCAAAATGGCTAGAGCCCCCACCTTAAATACCATCTTCAGCTAAAGACAAAGGAGGGTGTTGGGGTTAGTGATTTGGGGCTTCAAAGGGGAAGAAGGTCCTTTACACGGAGATGGAAAAGCAAATGTTTGTTAAGCAAGTGTTTGCTGGGTCACTTCTAGACCACATGGCCTGAGAGACACAACTTTGATAAAAATGGGCCTGCTGGTGCTTTTTTTTTATCACACTTATTTTACTTTATACTATAGTGATATTACAATATTAGCTCCTTCCTAGAACAACCATTCTATCTGAAATTTTTTTAGGCAGTTTTGGGGAAGGTTAAATGTTCTTCCTGAGTCTTCTTAGCCTTTTGTTCTTAAAAGTAATCAAGACAAACAGACACATTTTGGGGTGGCCAATTCTGGTCACCCACAGGAGCTTTGCAGTGTGCCTACCACGGCTTCAACACAGTACAGGTTGACTGTTGCTTCTTGTTGAATGAATGAGCACCTGTGGCTTGAGGTGGAGGCGGGCCGTTAGAGGGAATGTGCTTTCCCAGAGCCCTTTAGCAGGTTTGACCAAGGCTGGGTGGCTTGAAGTGAGGTGTGGTGAGGCTGGCTGATGAAATCCGACAGCCAAGGACCCTGGTGGCAATTTGCCGGAAGAATTTTCAACGTGGGATTTAGAAGCCCCAGAAATGGTAGCCAGCAGGACTCAGAAGGTCAACTAGCAGCAATCAGAGAGGCTGCTGGCACGGCCTGTCTGCCTGTTCTCCTCCCAAGGAGGTGCCGACAGGTTAGGTGCCACTGCTCTCTCCCTCAAAGCTGCTCTGTGCACAATCTCATCATTAATTCCTTGTAAAGGTGATGCAAACTGCGCCAACCTTTTTCCTCCAGAACGTTATCTACTCTTTAGCAGTTTCCCACAACGTGATGGCAGCTGGTTGTCTAATTGCACATCACTTGCTGTTGTGCCGGGTACATCTGTGTCAGTGTGCAAGTGCCTCCGTCTTCCGGTTCTGAGGGCAGGTCACAGGCCTGTATCTAAGAACTGAAGGGCCGCACACCTGTGGGCTCACAGGCTCAGTCAGTGCTGACGGTCAGGGAGGAATCTCTGACAAGGTCTAACGACCTCCTGGGAATGCATCAAAAGATTTTTTTCTCTAGGTATAAATGAAAATAACATGTCTGAGGTTTTGGACAGTTACAGCTTAGCTATGACCATGCAAACATTCTAAGCATCCATGTAAGCTATTCACGATCATCAGATTTTAACTGGTCATGCCGCATGTCTGTTTCTCTTCAGAACTGAAATACGGAATCTCCCTCTGCCCTGCTGCTCACTGTTTCTTCTTTGCTCTTGCATTACCAGTAAAGCTGCAGGAGACAGAGCCTTAATTCTTTTTTTGTTCCCAGCCCCCTTTCAGTCCAGGAAGTCGTGCACATGCTCACTCTCTCCTCTCCCTCTAAAGCAGTGGAAATTATGCTGTCAATTTATTTCCTAATTTCCCTTGAATTTACCTCTTCATATATTTCTCAGCTTCCTGTCACATACTTAATTGGTTTGGCTGGTTTTTACAGCCACATCTAGCAGGCGATTTTTTTTGCAGTCTAGTGGAAGGTTGCAATGTGGTGTAGTTAAATGTATTTTATATGAGCAGGAAAGAACAAAGTGTTTCAAAGGTTTCTTAAGAGAAAGTGTTGAGCTAAATGGAGTTGGGATCTGAGCTGGCTCTGCTTTTAGCCTGTGGCTGTTAGCTAAACGAGGCTCCTAGGAAGGATGTTTGTGTAATTTCTTTCTTTAGCTTTCTAGGGATTAAGATGCTGTTGGAATCAAAGCCCCAGCTTCTGTAATAATCCTCTCCCGCGACTGCAGCTGCTTGACAGCTGTCGGCCACTCCCACTCCCTCCGGCCTCTGCAGGCCCAGAAGCAATTCCAACCTCAGGCAGAGGAATAGAAGCAACTCTGGGACTCAGTGTTACCTTGGGTTGATCAGTTCTGATCTCGTGCCTCCAACCTAAAATTGGGCATCCCTCTTGGTCCTGAGATTCAGTCCCCACCTCATGAGGGAAAAAGGGTCCCCTGTCTTGGCAGCCCTGGCCTGAGTCTCTGTACCCAAGTCTTTGCCTAGTACTTGGGCTCTCCAGGACTCAGAGCCCGCCTGCAATGGCCAGGCCTCCTCTCAGGTCCAAAATCATCCCCTCGCACCATGACCTGACCAGTAAAAGGGCCTTGCTGCTTGTAAACTGACCTCCGCCATGAGTTCTGCTTTCCTCCCCAGTTACTCAAGGCGTCTCTGTTGCCAGGGTCTCTTGTTGGTCCCCACACTCCTCAATTCCCTGGTGCGCCACCTGTTACCACCTTTTAAAAGACCTCTTGTCTGTGGTCTTACCTGCTGGAATCCATGCTCTGCCTATGATAAGGGACTTTCCGCAGTGTCTGTAGCTGCCACACCCTAGTGAGGGAGTAGTGCAGGGCAGGGTCCCCAGCTGCCCTTTCATTGCAATTCACAAGCCCTGCTGGTCCTGAGATGGGAGAAATGGTTTTAGGGTCTTCAAGGTCAAAAAGTTTAAGGACTTGCTTGCTTTCAAGTCTATTCCTACTGTTTCAGACCCTTCCCTGGCCTCTTAGATACAAGCTTTCCCTAAGATTCTGTCAGAATCCTGGCTGTAAAGTCAGGGTCTTTAAGACTAGAGTAGGTTCTATAGTCCATATAGCCAGGACTCCATCTATAATGGAATGCTTCCCTGAGAATTCCTCTGGCTGGTCACATAGCAGTCTTAGTTCCTGTGTGTTGTCTCCCTGTCCCCTAGATTCTGTGAGTTAACCCTTGTTTTAGGGCTCTGCCCATCTAGAACTGACACAGATTTGTGACTTCCTGGACTTTGTTTGTGCGTGCTGCTTGTACTACCTCTAGCCTTTCAACTCTGTACTTCCTGATTTGGGGTTTGATTTTTCTGTCGTGGCCCTGCCAACAAATAGGAACTTTAATTCTCTATAAGGTTGAGTTAAAACATTACCTCCAAGCTTCTCATTTTGCTGTATTCCCTTTCCCAAATCAGACTTACAGACTTCCAGCCTCCGTGTTACTATTTCCCTGAAACGTATCTGCAGCCTTGACCTATCTCCTGAACCCTAGCATGTGTGCGCCCCGTCTCAGCTGATAGCTGCACCGTTCTCCCTATAACCCAAGCTAGAAACCTCAGACTTGCTATTGAGACAGATCAAAAAGAGAGAGAGCCATTATCCATGTAATCAGAACTAATGCCCTAAGGTCATCTCAGAAATAGGATGTAGCTTATGTCAGCTCGGCATATGAGAAATTTCATCTTGTCAATCTACTCCTAGGCTTCAAGAAATCAATTTATGCAAACCAGACTCACAGGGGACTAAGTTTTTAACCCAGAACTCTGATTTGTACATTTATAATAGGGGATTCTACTTTCCCTTTGTTGCAGTCTTCCATTCCTGATCTACAGTCCACTCTTCCAGAGAGGCCCAACTAAGCAGATGGGTTATCAGAAGATTCCTGGTAGGAATAGACTAAGAGCAAAAGAGTGACATAGACTTGAGAGATTTTTATCATAACATGGCAGAACAATCTGAGAGTAATCAGTGTTTCTGTAGAGTATGCTTTTCTAGCAAACACCAAGATAAGTATAATTTTGACGCTTCATACAAATGTGAGAATTGAGGTCATCAATTCACCCCTGTGGTCAGTGGGATGACAGACGTTGAAGCTCGATCATTCCTACATTCATTCATGAGAAGGGAACTGGGGAGTACTTACTCAGTACCAAGTACCCTGTGAAGTACTCTCTCTCCATCTCTCATTTAATCCTTGCAACAACTCTATGAAATAGATATTACATATCCCTGGGGTTGAATTATGTCCCCCAAAAGGGTATGTTCAAGTCCTGACCCCAGGTCCCTGTGAATGTGACCTTATCTGGAAACAGGGTCTTTGCAGATGTAACAAGTTAAGATGGGGTCATACTGGATTAAGATGGGCCCTAAGCCCAATATGATTGTTGTTCTTATAAGAAGAGAAGACACAGAGACACAGAGGCACACGGTGGGAAGATGATGTGAAGACACAGAAGGAAAACACCACGTGACAGAATCAAGAGATTGGAGTGATGCATCCACAAGCCAAGAAATGCCAAGCATTGCTGGGAGCCACCAGAAGCTAGAAGAGGCAAGGAGGGCTTCTTCCTAGAGCCTTTGAAGGAAGCACGGCCCTGCTGACACCTTGATTTCAGACTTCTAACCTCCAGAACTGTGAAAGAATAAATTTCTGTTGTCTTAAGCCACCCGGTTTGTGGTACTTTGTTAAGGCAGCCCTAACAAACTAATACACTCTCCATTTTACAAATGAAGTAATGGATGCTCAGAAAAACTAATTTGCCCCATAAGAAGTGCTTAGAGCTCCCTGACTCCAAACTCTTGAACACTTACTGGCTGATCTGGCCCATTGGGGCGGTGGGGGGAGGTGTTCTCTTTCTTTTCCATCAAAATCATGTACCAGATAAATTATATAACAATCAGAATTTCCCAAGTAAGATTGTGTAGAACATTAGTTCTGTGGGATATTAGAATGTTAATGTGCAAAAAAGTTTTCAGGGCCAAAAGATGGGAAGGATATACTGTACAAATCAGGCCTCTACAAGACCCCAGAGCCTTTAACATGCTTTATGAATCTCCACAAGAGGAATGCTATCGCTTACTGTGTTTCTCAGGCTTATTTGAACATGGAAGCCTTTTCTTTTATAGAGCATCTCGTGCAATTCATATTCCGTGGAAGATACTTTGGGAAGTGCTGAATTAAAGACAAAAAAAACCCTTCTTTTTCTGACATCATTTACATGTCAACCATGTTTTCTTCACATCTTCACATAGGTTTCTGAAGCAGAATTGAAAAGCATCCTTGCTGCATCAGAAATATATTTACAAACCATTTCTTTGGGTGGGTTAACTTAACTAATGTTTTACCATACTTCTTTTATTCTTTAGATTGTTGCGTGGATTCTCAGAGTCAGTGTGCTCCAGTTAAAGGCCATTGGGAACATGTCTGTAGTTGGACAAAGTTCGGTTTGTGGATTTGTTGTATCCAGGGAGAATGCTCACCTTGGGAAACTGGGTCATCTCAGAAAGAGGGTGTTAGAAAGGAATTAATTATTATAGGATTTGTGCTTGCATTAGATAATTTGGGGGTAATATTCAAGGAAGTAGGACTTTGCAGAAGCAAAAAGGAGTATTAGTTCTTATAACAGACTGAAAAATAGGGACCCGGACTATCACACCCAGACAATGAAAATATGTCTCCCCAAATCCCCCTTTTCTTTCCTAGACATGTAGGAGGCATTTTCTCCACCCCCCACCCCCAGTCATGGGCTGTTCTGTAGGCTTTATAAGGCGAGAAGTGCAGCAAGATGTGTTTACACCAGCATAAATTTCCCCTTGGCTACCTAAGAAGAAATTAAGGACCTCGTGATTATCCATGACAACTCTGCCTAATAAATTTACATTTCAATGAGGCTTGGACAAAGATAAACAAAGCCAGACACTAGTTAAAGGGGTAAGGATGGATTTGAATTGGTAATATACTATTGCAGTAGGGGAAAGAGTCCAATATGAATTGAACTCAACTTCAATTTTTACAGAGAAGACTGGATATTTTCAAAGGAGAATGAGGGAACAGGAAGCGGGTGAGCAGGGGCTCAGTAGAGTTAGGGAAGTGAAAAAAAATTACAAAAAGCAGGAAAGGAGAGTTGGTCCACGTGAAACATATCTGGCTTTGCTAACTGGTACTTATAGAGGTCAGACTCCTACCTTCCCACAGAGACCGGGAGACAGGGGCCCTATCTTCAGGTGTTGGCTAGTAAATTCTTTTCTCAGGCTGTATAAGAAGGGAGGGCTATGTTCATCCTAGGGATGCAGCCTGGAGCTGTTAAAGCTATGTTAGTGTTTTACTCAAGTCTTTATAGGCCAAGATTGAAGCCTAGTCAGGAAGAGGGTTCAGAGGAGCCTGGCTAGAGTTTGATCCAGGAGAGAATCTGTTTTGGTTTCCAGAGCAGAATTTGTATAATTTATTTCACCAGGATCAGAGACAAGTTGTGGATGATCCTTTCCAGTTTCATTATCCCTCTGGTAGTTGTGGCTTGCGCAGTATACATGTCTGGGAGTCTGCTATCCCTCTTGGGAGTTCTCTCAAGTAAACTGGCCTTGCCTCTTTCAGAGGCTTCTGTGTATTCCTTCTAGGGAAAAATGATTCACGGGAGGGGTAGTAGTTTTAACCATCTAAAATTCTCTAACAATTATCCTGAATACACAGGATAAGTTAGCGCATGGCAGGTAAAGTGTAAGCCTGGTGTCCATATAAGAAGTATCCTAGTGGGGCAAACACTGTACTGGTATTGGGAATTTAAGAATCATTTATTGCAATAGGAATGAGCCTTTTTTTAAAATTTGAGAGTCTGTGGAGGGAGTCACTTGAAGTCGATAGAGACCTTCAGTGGAATCAAACAGTCTGAAATGTCAGGCTGCAAACAGGCTGGAATGTCTCTGAAGAAAATACTGTAACTATTTTTATCCAGGGTAGGCTCAATCTTTGTTCCCACTCCTAATGGGTTAGGTTTTGATGATAGGGTTGTAAGGACCTCAGCAGAAGCATTTTGTTGTTTTGTGGTCAATGTGCCATTTTTATAAGAGTGGCATTTGGGATTAATTATGTAAGGGAGACAAATATAAGAAAAGATATGTAGAAGAAAATTGACCTTTTAGAGTGTCTTTTTTTTTTTTTGGAGGAAGACTAGCCCTGAGCTAACTACTGCCAGTCCTCCTCTTTTTTGCTGAGGAATCCTGGCCCTGAGCTAACATCTGTGCCTATCTTCCTCTACTTTATATGTGGGATGCCTACCACAGCATGGTGTGCCAAGCAGTGCCATGTCCCCACCAGGGATCCAAACCGGCTAACCCCAGGCCACTGAGAAGCAGAATGTGCACACTTAACCACCGTGCCACCAGGCCAGCCCCTGGAGTGGTTTTTTTTTTAAGTTATTAAATTTTGTCAGTAATCAGTTAAATGCAGAATAGTAGCTATGGTCTGATAAAAACACACTAGAGAACTGTGCTTTTCTTAAGTGACAGAAGACCATAATAGGGTT
This sequence comes from Equus caballus, assembly GCF_041296265.1. Classification (NCBI taxonomy): domain Eukaryota; kingdom Metazoa; phylum Chordata; class Mammalia; order Perissodactyla; family Equidae; genus Equus; species Equus caballus. Next base: position 42,837,984 of record NC_091700.1, on the reverse strand, counting down.
ACAGGGTAAAGATAAGGAAGATCAGATTTGTTAATAGAAGAGGATCAAGTACAATGAGGGACAAGATTAGTAGTAAAGAGAAAGGAAAAGGGTGCTAAAGAATCAAAAAATTAATTTTGTTCTGTCTTGTGTGAAAGCTGTCTGCTTCTGCAGTCAGTAGTTTGTTCTGCTGTTTTGGGCAGAAGATGTTCACTTCTGTGCATCAACAGCTTCTGGAGAATTTCTAAAAATATTCAGTTTGAGATATCTCAAAGGAATGGACTTCCAGTCGCTGGGTGGAAGTTACATATGTCCTTTTAGTTGAGAAACATGAATCCAAAGATTAAAATATTGGAATCTTGGATTGATGTCAGCATCACGGTGGAGTGAGTGCTCCCGTTAGACTCTCCTCCCTAAGATACAATGAAAAGGACATTCGTATACCAACAGAGGACATTCACACAACACAAAATACATCAGAGAGGCCCATGCAGCCATATATCTGAAGTGATGGATCCCCCTGGAGGAAGTGGAAGGAGGTAAGGGGATCTCTTCTCCTTCCCCAACGGCAGCGGCCCAGGGTGTGGAAACTTGTGTGGCTCTGAGAGGAAAGGGGAGAGGGGCAGCCCTCTGCTGGAACTCCTTTGCTCCCCAAGTTCCCTCACAGCCCATGGGAAAGCCCCACACAGGGGTGAATAAGCTATTGCAGGGGTGTCTTCATCAAGCCAGCACCCCAGGAGAGCAGATAGCAAGGGCAGATCGAGAATGCCCTGGGAGAATGCAAGCAAAAGAAAACGTCCCTCCTTACACCCAGAGGTCCAGTTCAGCTGGTCAGCCAGAGCACCCACACAGAAAAGTAGCAGCTGGGAGCAAGTGAGCTGTGGATTGCAGTGGGCTCAGAATATACAGCTCTTGACCTCCACCCAGTGGTGGTAGGTGGAAGTTGCAACCACATACTATCACTATTTGGAGGCACAAATCCACACTGTAAAACAGTATGGAAAAATATTAAATCTCTAGACCAGAAGGAAAATGACAAGCACCCAGAAATAAATACTGAAGGCAAAGAAATTTATGATATAAATGACAGAGAATTCAAAATAGCTATCATAAAAAACTCAATGAGTTACAAGAAAATGCAGATAGACAGTTCAATGAAATCAGGAACTTCTTCACAAAAGAGATTGAAACTGTAAAGAAAAACCAATCAGAAATGTTGGAGATGAAAAACACAATAGTGAGATAAAGAAAAATCTGGACTCCCCGAATAACAGAGCTGATATTTTGGAGAAGTGAATCAGCAGTCTGGAGGACAGAAATATAGAAATGCTTCAGATGGAGGCGGAGAACTAAGATGAAAAAGAAATGAAGAAATTCTCTGAGAAATATTCAACTCAGTTAGGAAATTCAACATAGGGAGTGTAGGTATTCCAGAAAAGAAGAGAAGGAGAACAGAGCAGAAAGCTTGTTCAAAGAAATAATAGCTGAAAACTTCCCAAACCTGGGGAAGAAGCTGGAAATACAAGTGAAAGAAGCCAATACATCTCCTAACTAGATCAATGTAAAAGGACCTCCAAAGCATATAGTAGTAAATCTGGCAAAAGTAAATGACAAAGAAAAAATATTAAGAGCAGCAAGGCAGAAGAAAATAGCTCACAAAAGAACCCCTATCAGGCTTTGAGTGGATTTCTCAGCAGAAACTTTACAGACTAGGAGAGAGTGGAATGATACATTCAAAATTATGAAAAACAAAAACTTTCAGCCAAGAATACTCTATCCAGTGAAAATATCCTTCAGGTATGCTGGAGAAATAAAAACTTTCCCAGATAAGCAAAAGCTAAGGGAGTTCATCACCACAAGAGCCCCCCACAAGAAATTACCAAGAAGGCCCTCATACCTATGAGGGGAGGGGAAGAAAGGGGTTACACAACCTTAAGAAAGGAGATAAACAGGTAGGCAAAATCAGAAAATTGAAGCTCTCTATCAGAACAAGTTAGCAAATACTTAATTACAACATTAAAGATAAAGGGAAGGAAAACACCAAAAATATATATAATCTTGTCATTTTAACCACAAACTCACAACACAAGATGGAATAAGTTTTGATAATAACTTAGAAGGGGAAGAGAAAAGGGATGGAATTGGCTTAGTACAAGGAAATAAGAGGCTATCAGAAAATGGACTATCTCATCTACAAGATTTTTTTATACAAACCTAATGGCAACCACTAAACAAATAATCAGAACTGACATACAAATGATAAATAAAGAGAAAACTAAGAAAATCATGATAGAAAACTACCAAACTGAATTGGTAGTCTGAAATTCGTGGGATGAGAAACAAAGGAAATGCAGAAGAACTGAAAAACAAGCAATAACATGGCAGCATTAAGCCCTCATATATCAATAATCACTCTAAATGTAAATAGATTGAATTCTCCAAACAAAAGACACAGAGTGGCGGGATGGATTCAAAAACAAGACCCAATAGTATACCACCTCCAGGAAACACATCTCAGCTCTAAAGACAAACACAGGCTCAGAGTGAAGGGATGGGAGAAGATCCTCCAGGCTAATGACAAATGAAAGAAACCAGGTGTTGCCATACTTATATCAGACAAAGTAGACTTCAAGATAAAACAGGGAATGAGAGAAGAAGAGGGGCAGTACATAATGATAAAGGGACACTCCACCAAGAAAATATAACACTTCTAAATATATATGCACCCAACACAGGAACACCAAAGTACATAAAGCAACTATTAACAAACCTGAAAGGAGATATTAACAACACCACAATAATAGTAGAGGACCTTAACACCCCACTTACATCAATGGATAGATCATCCAGACAGAAAGTCAACAAGGAAATAATGGATTTGAACAAAAAACAAGACCAGATGGACTTAATCAATATATATATAGAACAATTCATCTCAAAACAGCAGAATACACATTCTTCTCAAGTGCACACAGAATATTCTCAAAGATAGATCACATGTTGGGAAACAAGGCAAGCCTTAATAAATTTAACAAGATTGAAATCCTATCAAGCATCTTTACCAACCATAATGCTATGAAACTACAAATCAGCCACAAGAAAAAAGCTGTAAAATGGCAAAGATATGGAGACTAAACAACATGCTACTGAACAGCCAATGGATCATTAAAGAAATTAAAGGAGGAATTAAAAAATATCTGGAGACAAATGAAAATGAAAATACACCATACCAATGCATATGTGATGCAGCAAAAGCAGTCCTAAGAGGGAAATTCATAGCAATACAGGCCCACCTTAACAAACAAGAAAAATCTCAAATAAGCAATCTTAAACTACACATAACAGAATTAGAAAAAGAAGAACAAACAAAGCCCAAAGTCAGCAGAAGGAGGAAAATAATAAAAATTAGAGCAGAAATAAATGAAATTGAAACCAAAGAAACGGTAGAAAGGATCAATGAAACAAAGAGGTGATAAACAAAATTGACAAACTCTTAGCCAGACTCACTAAGAAAAAAATAGAGAAGGCTCAAATAAATAAATTCAGAAATGAAAGAGGAGAAATTACAACAGATTCCATAGAAATACAAAGGCTTGTAAGAAAATGCTATGAAAAACTATATGCCAAAAAATTGGACAATCTAGAAGAAATGGCTAAATTTTTAGGTCATACAATCTACAGAAAGTGAACAAAGAAAAAATATAGAATCTGAATAGACCAATCACAAGTAAACAGATTGAAACAATAATCAAAAACCTCCCCCAAAAATAAAAGTCCAGGATCAGATGGCTTCCCTGGAGAATTCTACCTATCCCCCTCAAACTATTTCGAAAAACTGAGGAAGCTGGAACACTTCCTAACACATTCTACAAAGCCAACATCGCCCTGATACCAAAGTCAGACAAGGACAACACAAAGAAGGAAAGTTACAGGATAATATTGCTGATGAACATAGATGCAAAAATCCTCAACAAAATATTGGCAAACTGAATAGAGCAATACATTAAAAAGATCATACACCATGATCAAGTGGGATTTATACCAGGGACACGGGGATGGTTCAACATCCACAAATCAATCAATGTGATACATCACATTAACAAAATAAGGAATAAAAACCACAGGATCATCTCAATAGAGCAATAGATGCAGATAAATCATTTGACAAGATCCAACATCCGTTTATGATAAAAACTCTCAATAAAATGGATATAGAAGGAAAGTACCTCAACATAATAAAGGCCATACTTAACAAACACAACATCATACTCAACGGGGAAAAACTGAAAGCCATCCCTCTGAGAACAGGAACAAGACAACAAGATAAGTGTGGCCACTCTCATCACTCTTATTTACCGTAGTACTGGAGGTTTTGGCTAGAGTAATTAGGCAAGAAAATGAAATAAAAGAAATTTAAATAAACAATGAAGAAGTGAAATTCTCACTGTTTGCAGACAACGTAATTTTATATATAGAAAACCCTAAAGAATCCATGGAAAAACTATTAGAAATAATCAACAACTACAGCAAAGTTGCAGGGTGAAAAATCAACTTACAAAAATCAATTGCATTTCTATACTCTAATAATGAACTAATGGAAAGAAAACTCAAGAATACAATCCCATTTACAATTGCAACGAAAAGAACAAAATATCTAGGAATAAATTTAACCAAGAAGGTGAAAGACCTACACAATGAAAATTATAAAACAGTATTCAAAGAAATCAACGACGACGTAAAGAAATGGAAAGATATTCCATGCTCACAGATAGGAAGAATAAGCGTAGTGAAAATGTCCACACTACCTAAAGCAATCTACAGATTCAATGCAATCCTGATCAGAATCCCAATGACATTCTTCATGGAAATAGAACAAAGAACCCTAAAATTCCTTTGGGACAGCAAAAGACCCCCAAATAGCCAAAGCAATCCTGAGAAAAAAGAACAAAGCTGGAGGCATCACAATCCCCAACTTCAAAATGTACTACAAAGCAATAGTAATCAAAACAGCAGGGTACTGGTACAAAAACAGGCACACAGATCAATGGAACAGAACTGAAAGTCCAGAAATAAAACCACACATCTACGGACAGCTAACCTTCGACAAAGGAGCTAAGAACATACAATGGAGAAAGGGAAGTCTCTTCAATAAATGATGTTGGGAAAACTGGACAGCCATACACAAAAGAATGAAAGTAGACCATTATCTTTAGCCGTACACAAAAATTAACTCAAAATGGATCAAAGACTTGAAGGTAAGACCTGAAACCATAAAACTCCTATAAGAAAATATAGGCAGTACACTCTTCAACATCAGCCTTAAAAGGATCTTTTTGAATGCCATGTCTACTCGGACAAGGGAAACAAAAGAAAAATAAACAAGTGGGACTTCATCACACTAAAGAGCTTCTGCAAGGCAAAAGAAACCAGGAACAAAACAAAAAGACAACCCACCGACTGGGAGAAAATATTTGCAAATCATATATCCAAAAAGGAGTTAATCTCCATAGTATAAAAAGAACTCACACAACTGAACAAGAAAAAAACAACCAACCTGATTAAAAAATGGGCAGAGGATATGAACAGACGTTTTTCCAAAGAAGATACACAGATGGCCATTAAGCACATGAAAAGATGTTCAACACCGCTAATCATCAGGGAAATGCAAATCAAAACTACGCTTAGATATCACCTTATACCCATTAGAATGTCTATAATCACCAAGACAAAAAATAGCAAATGCTGGAGAGGTTGTGGAGAAAAGGGTACCCTCATACTCTGCTGGTGGGAGTGCAAGCTGGTGCAGCTGCTATGGAAAACAGTATGGAGATTTCTCAAATAAATAAAAATAGAAATACCTTATGACCCAGCTATCCCACTACTGGGTATTTATCCAAAGAGCTTGAAATCAACAATTCAAAGAGACTTATGCACCCCTATGTTCATGGCAGCATTATTCACAATAGCCAAGATGTAGAAGCAACCAAAGTGCCCACCGACCAATGATTGGATAAAGAAGATGTGATATATATATATATATACACAATGGAATACTAGTCAGCCATAAAAAGACAAAACCATCCCATTTGTAACAACATGGATGGAACCTTGAGGGTATGATGTTAAGCAAAATAAGCCAGACACAGAAAGACAAACACTGTATGATTTCACTCAAATGTGGAAGATAGACAATGACATGGGCAAAGAGAACAGTTTAGTGATTACCAGGGGGAAGGGGTTTGTGGGGTGGGCACAAAGGATTAAGGGGTGCATTTATATGGTGACTGATAAATCATAATGTACAACTGAAATTTCACGTTATAAACTATTATGACCTCAATAAAAATATATATATATTGCAATCTTCATGCCATGTCAGTTGACGGTACCAAGATTCTTTCCATCAAGGTTCAAGAGAAGTTTTCCTCTTATGCCTTTTCCAGGAGATCAATATCTAGATTTCAGATCACACAGAAGCTGCTTTGGAGGCAGCTTTTGGAAATGCAACTTTCCTGCATCATCATATTAGATTGCAGTATCAAGGACAGGAAGTAATTCCCAAATGCATAATGCAGCCTGTTATTTATTCAGAAGGAGATAATTAGTGGGTCCTAGAGGAGATTGATCTTATTGCCCACCATCAAGGCCAATGGAAATACTATGGCCATTAGAAGTTTGAGGGTTTCAAAACTCCGTTAGTTCTTATTACTTTTGTTGTCTGTGAGTAAGGACAGTGATGTTTCTAAGTCAAAGGTAAAAGCTTTCAGTTCTTTATGGACTGTATCGGTGAAATGTGTGTCTTTATTATTGAAGAGACAAGCTGGGATTACAAAATTAAGCAATGATTTTTTCCCACCATTGCAGTCAGAGCTCTCCAGCAAAGAAATGCCTTAACATGCTCTGAGAATAAGCAATAACCAGAACCTATTCATAGACCTTTTGGAGATGTTCAAAGGAGCCTCGAGGCTCTGCCCATCCATGTTCTACCTTCTCAGTCTTGCTAGGATTATGTTGATGGCAGGGAGGTCATGCATTGGGACATCCTTTAGCAATAGCTTTAAAATGATCCCACCAATGTTGGTTTAACATCATCGCCAGTTTCTCTCCGCTATTGTAGGTAATATCATAAAGCAGTTTTGCTAAACTCTACTTTTATTATGGCTCTCTCCTTAGGTAATAGCACATCTCAAGTTTCTTTAATTCACCGTCTGTTTTATAGGGATTCTCGTGGTGTCAGGATATCTCTATTTCTAAAGCATTTTAAACTCATGGACAAATGCAAGATCATATACCTTCTATCAGTATAAATATCTTTTATCTTTTATCAGTTGGCAGGTCTGGGTAAAGGCAATTAATTTAGCCATCTGAACTTACTTTATTTTGAGGTTAAGCTTATATTTCAAGAGTAAATTCAAGTCAGTGATAGCATCGCCTGCTTGCCAGTTCTTCATTTTTCTTTTTAAGTATGAGCCAACCAACAAACAAAATTAAATCAGGGGTATCCAAGGAAGAATCTAGAAGGTCCATAAAAGGTATGGATAGTTTCCTAACCAAGATAACCAATCATGGTCTTCTTTTTCTCCAGATGAGGGAAGGCGGGTAGCTAGGTTTAGTGTTACAGCGATGGGTGGTGACCTTTGAAGGGAAATCAACAGAATTGTATAGGAGGCTAGGTGATCAGCTGAAAAGTCTTGAGTTATTTCTATCAATGAAGAGAGTCTGTACAGCAGGGAAACTATTAAGTTTAGCGGAGACCCTAGAACTAAGTCGACTAAGTTGACTTAAGGCTTCTGTAAGCCTTGCTGCAGCTGACATAGCTCTTAGACAAGACTGTTCTGCCATGGCCACTGGATCTAACGAAAGACTGAAATAAAAGGTTGGTCTCTGATGATTCCCATATAATTGAGTCAGAACCCCCAGTGCTGGTTCAGACTTGTCATGACAAAAAAGGAAAAAGGTTTTGTAAATCTGGATTCCTAGAAAAAAAATCTTTTGATATTCAATTATTATAGTAATCTTTGTATTTAAACATGAGCATGCTTCTTTTGACTTAAAAAGTAGGTAATCCTTGAAAGATATTTATATTAGCATATTTTACTTAAGTGTATTAACTGAGGAAAGTCAACTTTCTTTTCAATTCATTAGTTTTTTATTACTACATTTGGTAAACAAAAGAGCTCTCATAATAATTTTAAATTAATTAAAATTCAAAGGATTTTTTTAGAAATCTAATTATTCCCATTGTCTTTCCTTTAAGAGAATGAAGGAACAAATCCTCCATTACCTATCGGCCATTGCAGTAAACCTAAAGACACTTTAGGCACAAAAGCTGTATTAATAGCTTCATTGTTCTGAATTTGGGGCCCAAATTTGGGAAAGGAAGAATCAAGAATAGTTGTCTGAGGAAACCAGACATAAGTCATAAGTATCAAGAGTCAAGGAATGATTGCAAGCACAATTTTAAAAACACATAGCAACTAACAATAGTTATTAGGAACTTAACTTTTTTTTAAAGAAAGGAATCTTTTCAAAAATGATTTAAAAGTATGTCCAAAGCACTGAAAGTTAACCAAATCCTTTATTGACAAACAGAAATATTTACTAATATGAACATAAAATAACCTAGTTATTTTATATTAAAAAGACTCAAATTCTAATTTTACTCTTTTTGTGCGTTATTCATGCAACAATCTGCAGTAAGGATTTATTAACATGCCCTTATGTGTATGCATTTAGGCCTTCACAAACATGCAAACATACAATAAATTTAAAGTATTTAACTCTAGCTTTAAAATTAAATCTACTAATCGGGGCTGGCCCCGTGGCCAAGTGATTAAGTTCGCGCGATCCGCTGCAGGCAGCCCAGTGTTTCGTTGGTTCGAATCCTGGGCGCGGACATGGCACTGCTCATCAAACCACGCTGAGGCAGCGTCCCACATGCCACAACTAGAAGGACCCACAATGAAGAATATACAACTATGTACTAGGGGGCTTTGGGGAGAAAAAGGAAAAAAATAAAGTCTTTAAAAAAAAATTAAATCTACTAAATAAAATAACATATATATCATATTAAATTTACTCTTGGAATAAACTGTTTTAGCTTTCCTAATAAACAAACAGAAAAGCATATTCATTATCTTGTATGCATATTGGGATTTCTCTGTATTAACCATTTATATTAATTATCATCTTTAACCAAAGTAATCAAATTTCCTTTTCTTCAGGCATAAAAAAAGTTAGAATAGAGGAAAGAAAGAATTATTTAGATACTTTTCTGTCTACTAGCATTTATTTCATATAATTTAAATAACTTTGATATATAAACATAAGATATAATTCAAAGCTGTTTGATTGTTTCGTTCATCTATTGCCATTCTAAGAAATAAGGTAAAAATTATATTGACAAGTCTTTTGTATCTTTTTCTTATTTAGAAATTATTTAGGCATCCAAAGAGAATTTGTTGATTAACTTAATCATTTGCCTAAGGTCTTAAAGTTAGTTAAAGGTCATAAAATTATATTTTAATTAACACATTAAATCCTTATGATTTGTAGCAATGTAAGAATTTTATAAAATTAAAACTTTAAAAAGGCATGCATTATTATCACTCATTTTAGTTGAATACAATTTTATATGTATAATTTTAAATTTTACACATTATAGAAATAGTGGAATCTTTCTTGACTCATAAAACTGATGTAGGACATTCAGTTTAATCAAAAGAAATTTAACCCTGGCTTTGTACAAATCAAAATATTGTGCTGACAATTGTTTTTATATTATACTAGTTTGTTAAACACTCTGAATCATGCCGAAAATGTTATCTTCTTTTAACCTGAAGATAATACCCTTTCTTCTTTTCTCATAACTGAAATAGTAAGGGCTGTTATGCAAATATACTTTTAGTGTTCACAAACAGAAACATATTTTAATAAATTTTTATTTCAGACATTTTGACTGTTCATCTGGACTAGATATTCCTAGAATGTGTACATGAAAAGCGAATGACTCTTTTGATCAGGTAATCAGTAATTTCCTAAGAAAAGAAAAAAGAAAGGAAAAGGAATTGAAAAAAAAAGAAAATGGAGCCTGCTTCAGATGAATGTGACATCAACACTGAAAAGGATGTTTATGTTCCCTCTGAAGAGAGGATATAAAGTTTGTATATAGAAAAACAGATTTTGAAATATATGTACACAAAAAAGAGTGACATCCAAATTGTTTTAAATCCTTGGTAATTTTATCAATGTCTGATTTAAAAGCCAGCATTTAATTAACCTTGAAGTATGGAAATAAACAAGGGGACGATCTCCAACATTAAAGGAAAGGATCTCTCTTTTCAAGAATCTTTTCTTTTTTTTTTTTTCCTTCTTCTTCTCCCCAAAGCCCCCCAGTGTACAGTTGTATATTCTAGTTGTAGGTCCTTCTAGTTTCGTAGACAATCTCTTCTTGAAGCTTTCTCCACTTTTTGTTCTAAAGTGCCTCTTAAGTAAACAATCTTGTTTATTGTCAAAAGTTCTCCAAAGTGGCCATTTCTTTTCTTTCTTTCTTTCTTCCTTCCTTCCTTGTGACGAAAGTTGGCCCTGAGCTAGCGTCTGTTGTCAATCTTCCTCTTTTTGCTTGAGGAAAATTGTCACTGAGCTAACATCTATGCCAATCTTCCTCTATTTTGTACGTGGGATGCTGCCACAGCATGGCTTGATGTGTGGGTCCATGCCTGGGATCCAAACCCATGAACCCCAGGCTGCCAAAGTGGAGCACCTGAACTTAACCACTATGCCACTGGGCTGGCCCCCGAAGTGGCCATTTCAATTCCAAATTTTCCCTGGTGAAGTTGTGCAAGTAACAGAGATAAGCAGGCACATTTGTGTTACCATGAGAAAAGCTGAAGGAAACAGTTCTTGGGCCTGGAAGAGGAGTAGTCTTAGGTTGAGGTTCAGAGGTGTAAAGATGGTACTTATCTGGACTTCTGTTTTTGGAATTTGGGCAAAGGAAATTGTTTCCAATTAGGGCTTAAAAATCTAAACAAAGCAGTTCTCAGGGTCACAAAGATAAGACAAAAAGTCCTTCCAAGTCTTGAAATGATGACCTGCCACAAAGTTTATCCAAAGGACAAAATTTGTTCAAAGAATGCCAGTCCTTCTAAACTCTCAGCCCGTGGGGCAGCTGGAGCATGGACTTATGAGGCCTTTGCTTGTCCTTTCCTTACAGACTTTTCCTCTTATAGACAAACAACATTCAAGACAGACAGACCATGGAATGGGTCTTAGAAAGCTAGAAAATGATTGTTGCAATTTACAGATTTACAAATCTGATCAGTAACTAAAATGTCTCAGAGGACTTATTCCTAGGAAAACAAAATAAACAGCAGCTGAAGGTTTTCAGCAAAGTATGGGAGCTCAGTTCAGTGTGAACTTATCTCCAGCCACGAACATGGGTCTCAGATGTGTGTGCTATTACTGAGTTGAGATACTTGTTGAAGGCAGCAAAGAGTTCACACGAAACTCCATTTTTGTCAGCGTCCCCCAGCCAAAGATCACCAGAAACACACTTGTAATGGACCAAGTTGGTTTTATTACTCATTGCAACAAGGCTTCCGAGAGCCTTCTACCATCTTCCTTTGGATCATCTCTCCAGGCGTACGGTGTGCACAGGTTGGGGAGGAATGCTGTTTGTGGGGAAGGGGATCTTTCACAACAATGACAAAAAAGGCCCTAAACACAAGAATTATTGAGTAGTTCTTTCTAGATAGAATTCTGCAGTTATGCTAGGGTATGCTGCTGAAACCACATTTTTTTTAAATTAAACTTTTCATTTTGAGATAGAGATTCTCATGCAGTTTTCAAGAAATAATAGAGAAATCCTTTGTCTCCTTTCTCCCAATGGTAACATCTTACAAAACTCTAGGATAATATTACAACCAAGATATTGACATTGATACAGTTATGATACAGAGCATTTCTTTCTTTTTTATTTTTTAAGGAAGATTAGCCCTGACTTAACATCTGCTGCCAATCATCCTCTTTTTGCTAAGAAAAATAGACCTTGAGGTAACATCCGTGCCCGTCTTCCTCTACTTTATATGTGGGAAGGCTGCCACAGCATGGCTTGATAAGTGGTGCCGTGTCTGCACCTGGAATCGGAACTGGCGAACCCTGGGCCACCGAAGCGGAGTGCGTGAACTTAACCACTGCACCACTGGGCCGGCCCCAATACAGATCATTTCTATCACAAGGATTCCTCAAGCCACCCTTTTATAGCCACATCCACTTCCCTCCCATCCTCAGTACCTTCTTAATCCCTGACAACTGCTAATCTATGTTCTCCATTTCTGTAATTTTGTCATCTTAAGGACATTATATAAATGGAATCATACTGAATATAATCTTTTGAGATTAACTCTTTTTTTCACATTGCATAATTCCCTGGAGTCTTATCTTAGTTATTTCAGGTATCAATGGTTCTCTCCTTTTCATCAAGTAAACATAGTTTATTTATCATTGAAAGACATCTGGCTTGTTTCCACATTTCTACTGTAAATAAAGCTGCTATAAATATCCTTGTATAAGTTTTCACTTCCCTGGGATAAACAGTTACTGGATAGAATGATGATTGCATGTTTGATTTTCCAAGAAACTGCCAAATTGTTTTCCAAAATAAGCGCATCATTTTGCGTTCTCTCCAGCAATGTGAGTGATCTGATTTCTCTGTATTTGGTGTTGTCACTATTTTTTATTTTAGGCATTCTGATAGGTGTGTAGTGATATCTCATTGTAGTTATAGTTTGCATTTCCCTAATGGCTAATGCTGTTGAACAACTTTTCGTGTACTTATTTGTTATTTCTGAAATATCTGTTTATGTCTTTTGCCAATTTTCTAACGGAATTTCTTGTTTGTTTTTAACTGTTGAGTTTTGAGAGTTCTTTATATATTCTAGATACCAGTCCTTTGTCAAATACGTGGTTTGCAAATATTCTCTTCCAGTCTGTAGGTTATCTTTTCACCCTCTTTACGGGCCTTTTACAGAACAAGTTTTTCATCTTGATGAAGTCATGTTTATCAATTTTTCTTTTTATGGATTGTGTTTTTTATCTTAAATCTAAGAACTCTCTGCCTAGTCCTGGATCCCAAAGATTTTCTCCTATGCTTTTTTTTCTGAATTTTTTATAGTTTTACATTTTCCATTAGTCCATGATCCGATTTAGTTCATTTTTGTATAAGATGTGAGGTTTAGGCCAAGATTTTTTCTTTTGCCATGGGTATCCAATTGTTCCAGCACCTCCAAAAAAGACTATCGTTCCTCCATTGAATCATTTTTGTACCTTTGTCAAAAATTAGTTGGGTGTATTTATGTGAGTCTGTTTCTAGGTTCTCTGTTTTGTTCCATTGATTTACATGCCTATCCCTTTAATACCACACAGTCTTGATCACTTTAGCTATAAAATTAAGTTTTGAAATTGGGTAGATTGAGTCTTCCCACTTTATTCTTCTTTTCCAAAATGTTTTAGCTATTCTAGTTCCTTTGTCTTTCCACATAAATTTTAAAATAATCTTGTCTATATTTACAAAAAAGTCTTACAAGGATTTTATTAGGAATTCCATTAATCCTGTATATCAATTTGGAGAGAATTGACTTCTTTATTCTGTTGAGCCTTCCAATCCAAGAACATGGTAGGTGTCTCCATTTATTTAGTACTTTGATTTCTTTCATCAGCATTTTGTAGTTTTCAGCATATAAATCCTATGTGTGTCTTGTTAGAGTTACACTTACACGTTTTATTTTATTTTTGAATGGCTGCAAAATGGTACTGTATTTTTAGTTTCAGTGTGTCCATATGTTCATTGCTAGTATATAGAAACACAGTTGATTTTTGTATATTTATCTTGTATCCTGTGACTTTGATGAATTCACTTGTTACTTCTATGACTTTTTCTTTGTACATTCCTTGAGATGTTCTACGTAGACAATTGTCATCTGCAGACAGAGAGTGTTTTATTTCTTCCTTTCTGATCCATGTGATGTTTATTTCCTTCTTTGCCTTATTTCACTGGCTCAGACTTACAGCACTATGTTGAACAAGAGCAGTGAGAGTAGACATGCTTTCATTGTTCCCAATTTTAGGGGGACGGCATTCAGTCCTTCACCACTAAGTATGTTAGCTGTCAGCTTTTTGTAGATGATTTTTATCAAGCTGAGGCAGTCCCTCTCTACTCCTCTGTTTCTGAGAGTTTTGATCATGAATGGATGTTGGATTTTGTCAAATGCTTTTTCTACATTGATTGATATGATTGTGTGAGTTTTCTTCCTTAGCCTGTTTATGTGAATTACATTGACTTTTTAAAATATTGAACCAGCCTTGAATCCATGGTGTATACTTAGTCATGGTGTATAGTTCTTTTTGTTTATTGCTAAATTCTGTTTGCTGCTATTTTACTGAGAGATTTTTGCATCTATATTCATAAGAGATACTGGTCAATAGTCTTTTGTTTTGTTTTATACTGTCTTTGCCTGGTTTTGATATCAGGGTAATACTGGCTTTATGAAATAAATTGGGATGTATATCCTTCTCATATATTTTCTGGAAGAGATGGTATGGAATTGGTGTTCATTCTTATTTAAATATTTGGTAGAATTCTCCAGTGAAACCATCTGGACCTGGAGATTTCTTTTTCAAGAATTTTAAATTAAAAATTTAATTTTCTTAATGGTTCAAATTATTATTATTATCCTTTTGATGTTTGCAGTATCATAATGATATCCCTTGTTTCATTCCTGATAATAGTAATTTGTGTTTGCTCTATTTTTTCTTTTGTCAGTCTTGCTAGAAGTTTGTCAATTGCGTTGATTTTTTCAGAGAAATAGTTCTTTGTTTTGTTGATTTTTGTCTCTTTTTCTGTTTTCAATTTCTTTGATTTCTGCTTTTATCTTTATTAACTCCTTTCTTTTGCTTGCTTTGGGTTTATTTCATTCTTTTATTTTAGCTTCTTGTGATGGGAGCTTAGATGATTGATTTCAGACTTTTGCTTTTGTAATGTATGCATTTAGTGTTATACGGTTCCCTCTCAGCTCTATTTTTGCTGTATCTTACAAATTTTGATATGTTGTATTTTCATTTTCATTCAGTTCAATATTTATTTTGGTTTCCCTTGAAATTTCCTCTTTGACCCATGGATTATTTAGAACTGTGTTGCCTAGTTTCCAAGTGTTTGGAGATTTTCCTGTTATCCTTCTGCTGTTGATTTCTAATTTGATTCCATTATAGTTACAGAGCACACTCTGTATGATTTCAACTCTTTTAAATCTGCTGAGTTTGTTTTATGGCCCAGGATGTGGTTTCTCTTGGTATATGTTCTGTAAGCACTTGGGAAGAATGCATATTCTGCTGTTATTGGATGAAGTATTCTAAAATGTCAATTAAGTCCTGTAGGTTGATGGTGTTTTTGAGTTTTTCTATATCCTTGCTGAGTTTTTGTCTATTTGTTCTATCAGTTATTGAGAGAGGGTGTTGAAGTTACCAATTATAACTGTGGATTTGTCTATTTCTCCATTCAATTCTATCAGTCTTTACTTCACATATTTTGCAACTCTGTTGTTTGGTGCATACACATTTAGAATTCGTAAGTCTTCTTGGTGGATAAACTCTTTTATCATTATATAATGTCCCTCTCGGTCTCTAGTAATTTTCTTTGTTCTGAAGTTTAGCTGATATTAAGAGCTACTCCTGATTTCCTTTGATTAATGTTTCATGGCATGTATGTTTTTCATCCTTTTTCTTTCAATTTGCTGGTGCTGTTATTTGAAGCGATTTCTTGTAGACAGCACACAATTGGGTCATACGTTTTTTATATTCCAGTCTGCCAATCTATCTTTTAAATGGTATATTTAAGCTATTTATATTTAGTGCAATTATTGGTTTGTTAGGGATATGTCTGCCATTTTATTTTATCTTTGTTTGTATTATCTATTTCTTTTCCTGCCTTCCTGTTGGTTATCTGAACACTTTTTGGGGGGGGGGGGGTGGTGAGGAAGATTGTCCCTGAGCTAACATCTGTGCCAGTCTTCCTCCATTTTATATGTGGGACGCTACCTCAACATGGCTTGATGAGCAGTATGTAGGTCCCTGTCCTGGATCTGAACCCACAAAGCCTGGGCAGCCAAAGCAGAGCTCATAAACTTAACCACGACACCACTGGGCCAGCCCCTGAATGCTTTTTAAAAATTCCACCTTGATTTATCTCTAGTATTTTTGAGTGTATCTTTGTGTATATCTTTTGAGTAACTGCTCCAGGTATTACATTAGAGAAACATGATTTGTCACAGTCTATTGGCATCATCATTTTACCAGTTCAAGTGAAGTGTGGAAACCTTATCTCCTTTATATTCCTTTACACTCCCCTATTTATAATATAATTATCTTTAAAAATTCCTTTACATCCATTTAGAACCACATCAGATGGTGTTATAGCTTTTATTTCAATCATCAAATATAACTTAGACTCAAAAATAGAAGGAAAGCCTGTTATATTTACCCATGTTTTTTGCTTATCATGTTCTTTCTTCTTTTTTTTTTTTTTTCTGAGGAAGATTAGCCCTGAGCTAACTACTGCCAATCCCCCCCTTTTTGCTGAGGAAGACTGGCCCTGAGCTAACATCCATGCCCATCTTCCTCTACTTTATACGTGGGACGCCTACCACAGCATGGCTTTTTGCCAAGCAGTGCCATGTCCACACCCGGGATCTTAACCAGCAAACCCTGGGCCACCAAGAAGCGGAACCTGCGAACTTAACTGCTGTGCCACTAGGCCGGCCCCCTCATGTTCTGTCTTTTTTTCTCATATTCCAAGGTTCCTTCTTTTATTAAGTCCTTTCTGTTTAGAGAACTTCTTTTAGTCATTCTTTTAGGGCAGTCTGCTGACAACAAATTCTCCTAGTTTTCCATCATCTGAGACTGCCTAGATTTCTCCTTCATACCTGAAGGATATTTTTGCTAGCTATAGGACTCTAGGTTGGCAGGTCTTTTCTTTCAGCATTTGAAAAATGTTGTGCCACTTCCTTCTGTCTTCCATAGACTTTGATGAGAAATCTGCCGTCCACCAGATTTAGACTGCACTGTCGCAGGGCACTCATGTCGACATGGGCACCAGGCTAACAGTTCCCTAAATTTGAGGTTTTAGCTTCACCAAATAAATTAATGTTTATTCTGCATTCTAGAAATTTATCATGAAATGTAATGGAGCATATAGTAATGACCTAGCCAATATTTTTGACTCAAGTTTCAAAGAAAAACTAATATTTCTCTCTGTTTCATTAAAACCTGGAAACACATAAGTGGTAAGCAGGAAGTAACTTTTTGTGTCTGTTTCTTTTTAATCTAGTATGGAAAGAAAACTTATGTCCTCAGTTCCATCTGTCTCCTCATCAGAAACAGAACCCAATGGCACCTTCAGCAGTAATGACAGCCACAGGAACTGCACAATTGAAAACTTCAAGAGAGAATTTTACCCCATCATATACCTGATAATATTTGTCTGGGGAGCCTTGGGAAATGGCTTTTCCATATATGTTTTCCTGCAGCCTTATAAGAAATGCACATCTGTGAATGTTTTCATGCTAAACCTGGCCATTTCAGATCTCTTGTTCACAAGCACACTGCCTTTCAGGGCTGACTATTACCTCAGAGGCTCCAATTGGATATTTGGGGACCTGGCCTGCAGAATTATGTCTTATTCCCTATATGTCAACATGTACAGCAGCATCTATTTCCTGACTGTGCTGAGTGTTGTGCGTTTCCTGGCAACTGTTCACCCCTTCCGGCTCCTCCATGTCACCAGCATCAGAAGTGCCTGGATTCTATGTGGGATCATATGGATCTTTATTATGGCTTCGTCAGCAGTACTTCTGAAGAATGGCTCTGAGCAAGACGGTAATGTCACATTATGCTTAGAGCTGAATCTGAATAAAGTCATTAAACTACAGGCCTTGAACTACCTCGCCTTGGTGGTGGGCTTCCTGCTGCCATTCTGCACACTCAGCATCTGTTACCTGCTGATCATTCGAGCCCTGTTAATGGTGAAAGTCTCAGAAACAGGGCTGCGGGTTTCTCACAGGAAGGCACTAACCACTATCATCATTTCCTTAGTCATCTTTCTCCTGTGCTTCCTGCCCTATCACGTACTGAGAACCCTCCACCTGGTCATGTGGGAGGTGGGTACATGCATAGACTGGCTACATAAAGCTGTGGTCATCACACTGGCCTTAGCAGCAACCAACAGCTGCTTCAACCCTTTGCTCTATTACTTTGCTGGGGAAAATTTTAAGGACAGACTAAGGTCTGCAGTCAGAAAATGTCATCTGCAGAAGATAAAGTGCAGCTTTCCTGTCTGTGTATGGTTGAAAAAGGAAACAAGAGTGTAAGGGGTTACTAGGTGAGGCCCATTCTCATATCCTTGTGTCCACCTTCATTCACACGTAGTCTCCAAATACCTTGTATTTAAACCATTCCTAACAAAGGTCAATTCTCAACATTTACTTGACCATGATTTTTGTTAATAAGACCTACTTCAAAAATTTCATTAGGTGTATTTTCAGTGGTTGAGTCTAAATGAGGAATGAAAAGGAAAAATTCCTACTAGACTCTTGCAATCTGTCAGACTTGGAAAAAATGCCAGGCACAGTGGGTGCTACTTTTCATCAGGTACTGTACCAGATTTCTGGTCCACCAGGCATTCTAAATTCTTAACTTTAAGACAACCCCAACTTCCCCAGTTGCTCAAGTTCCTCTTCCCTCTTCAATCCCTGGAGATATAATCAATTAACAAAGCTATGGGAGGTCCCAGAGCAGATAAGAAAAGCATCCTAAGAATTCAGAGGAAAGATTTTGACTGTGAAGAAGAAGGCTACCCTCTAACAAAGCAGAGTCAAGATCCCAAACAAGAACAGTGAGAGAGAAAGGGAGAGAAGAACTGGGGCAAGAGAGAGCCGGTGAGAAGTAGAGAGGAGAATGAATTTCATTTCATGCTGGGAGAGGGGCTCTAGCACATTGGAGGCAAGAATGTTCCCTTTGCCTCTCTCTTCCTGGGGCTTAGGAAGGAGAGGAAGAGTAGGAGGAGGATCTGGGGCATTGCTCTAGGGGATGGAGGGATTGTGTGTGGAACAGGGGAGAGGAAGGACCAATTTTACTCTTGAGATTTGGGTTTGGACTGACTTCACTGCAGTTTTCACTCCTGCCCACTAATCCACTGGGATGGCAGCTAGAATAAAGGAGGTGGCTCTAAGAGTTAGTTGGGCACTCAGTGAGAGGGTGCGGTGGAGAGCAAGCTGCAAAGGTTGTTGTACCCCTGAAATTCTATTAACAATTTGGTGGAACATGAGTAGGGCGGTGCTGCCTTCTTTTTTTGAGAGAGTGGAGAATAGCACTGGATAATGGGAGGGAGGTCATTTCTGTCCACTGAAACAAAGCTAAGGATACTAAGGACACTACCAACTACTACCACGTTGACCACTGTACTGCAACAACTGAGTGCCTCTGCATGCTGGGCAGACTCGGCCAGGCACTTTACATTCATTAATCCCATTTCACCCTCACACCAAAGCCCTGTTTCCATTTTACAGATGAAGAAACTGAAGTTTGGAGAAATTAAGAAACTTGTTCAAGTTCACACATCTCGTAAGAGTTTTAAAACCTCTGTGCAGAAGCATTGACTGGGTGCTGTTCCCACCACTCCCCCTGCAAACTTCCAGGAAGATTGGTTGAGAGTCTGAGTGAGAGCTCCTTTCCTCTGCCAGCAACCCACCCCTCCTCACTCTCATTAGAAGACTGAGGTTTTCTCTGTGGAGTTGCTGACCCCAGGCACAGTGGAGGGTGGGAGGAAGGTGGTGTTCTGAACCTGGAGAGGGACTAAGTGAAAGTCTTCCCAGTAAACAAAGACTCCAGTGCTCTTCCCTTACTTGGCTCCAGAAAGCTGACAGACAGACTCAGAGCCTGCAGGACCTTCCTCTGGGGGATCTGCCAACCCAAGAAAAAAGACCCACAGATACAGGCCGTTGGGGATTCTCCAGCACAAAAGCTGGGTGCCTGCCCAACACCTACCTGACGGGGAAGCCTCCAAGGCAACTAACCCCTTCCACTCGCAGAGGGCAGCTAATCCACCTGCTAGAACCTCTCTTAATTATCAACAGCAGATGACGACTCCACATTGGAGGGAAAGGCCCGAACATGAAAAGCACCAACAAATAAATGACAGGGTAGATAGAGACATTTCGGTGTGAAAGTTCTCAACGTCTTTATCACCCTTTCACTTCTTCTCAGAAAGTTCCTGGAGGATGTTCTCCTCCAAAAGAAGAGATTAAGCCAAGATAAAGGAAAACATGGCGTTTAGGAAGCAAGGAATCCAACATGGGAGAAACATGAAGAGAATTCCCAGGGTGTTGGTATGCTGTAAAAAAGCAAGAAACCAATTGATTTGCACACATTGGAGAGCTTGGGATGAGCTAGTGATAAATACACAGAGAAATAAGCAAAAAAAAAAAAAAAAAAATGGATAATGCAATTCTTAAATGCTAGGTAAAAAGAAACTGTTGTATAAGAGAGGAAATATAACCATAGTACACTACAAGGCTCAACTGTGAATAATATTTACGTAGAGAATAATGTAAATAGCAAAACACTGTAATATAACTTTTTTTGAGAAATGAGGGGAGAGGATGTGTATGTGGTGGGGGGATGTGTAAGAACCATAAGTCCCTATCTTTCCTCACAGAAAACACACAATAACTAAAGCTAGAGAATGATAAATAGCTGTATAAAAAATGTTATTTAGCAATAAGAGCTAAAGACCAGAAGAAACTGTGAAAAGAATTGACAGAGATTGCCTCCGGAGAGAAGCTGGAGGTGGGAGGAGAGGGTGGGGACTTCTCTTTTCCTTTGAAGAACTCTTTAACTGTCTTGTGACTATGTTTTGCTGAAATAAAAATTAAGTTAAAATGGAATTTTAAAATTTAAATTAATTCTGAATTGAAAAAAAAAAAAAAACATGACAGGGGCCTGGCCCCATGGCTAAGTGGTTAAGTTCACACACTCTGCTTTGGTGGCCCAGGGTTTGACCGGTTCGGATCCTGGGCTCAGACATGGCACTGCTCATCAGGCCACGTTGGGGCGGCGTTCCACATGCCACAGGTAGAAGGACCGACAAATATACAACTATATACTGGGGGAATTCGGGGAGAGAAAAAGCAGAAAAAAGAAAAGAAAAGATTGGCAACTGTTGTTAGCTCAGGTGCCAATCTTTGAAAAAAAAAAACAAATGATGACAAGAAAGGCCACCAGAGGTGGAAATTGAACCCTGACAGGAGAAAGAAAGCAGGGAAGGACTAGACTTGGATTTGGGCCCCTGAGGGACATCCACCCAGACCTGCCGTGGGAGGGGAGTCTCCTCTTGGGGTGAGGGGAGTCACTTCCTGGCGTCAGAGGTGGTTTGGTATGTCAGGATGTTTTTAGTTGCAAGTAACAGGAAATGCAGCTCCAACTGTCTTACACAATAACCATCTCATGTAACTAAAACATACAAACGGAGGTCAGACTTCAGGTCCTATTCAACCAGGGCTTCTCTATGAGCCTTCTTCTCCGGCTACTGGCTTGGTTCCAGGGCTGAATCTCATTGTAGGAACAGGCTGATTGCAAGTAGCCTGAGGCGACATGCTTCCCTGCTTGTATCCAGGACAAGAAAAGGTATTTCCTGCCTAAGTCATCTAACAAAAGTCATGGGCTTCCTTTCGATGGGACCTACTCAGATTACACACCGGCTCCTACACTAAACCAAGGAAAAAGGGATTGCTCCCACCAAATGAGAGTCAACAGAGTCTACACCTGGCTGGGCTTAAACCCACTGAAATCTCAGGGGAGAGAGGTGAAAGGGGGCCTGCAGAGACCACATATTCTGTACTGCAAGTGAGGTGGGAAGAGAACTGTCTGCTAGCCAGGCATCCCTGCGCTGCGTCGTCAGGACCTAAGTAGCAGGCCCAGCAGCTGAGGAGGGTGGAAGGACAGATCGGCTCCAGGATTAAGGATGAAAGCTAAATTAGAAGTTTATAATGTGAAGTCATAGAAATCTCAACAACTTTCCAAGATAAAGCTGGGAATAACTGAGAGCAACCTAGGTCCTTGAGATGAGCAGTAATAGGGAGTTGTGAGTTACTAGTGTCTTTAAGTCCATGGGGTGAGGGGTGTGTGTACGAAAGAGAGAGAGAGAGACTAAGACCTTAATGACTTATTTTTCCTTTTTCCAAGACTTCTCCTTTTTCCAGGCAGGGCGAAGCATCTCACTTGGCGAAGAGTCCTTGAGGAAGAGGACGTGAACTCTTTCTGTGCCAAAGTGAAAGCCCAGGGCATTCAGGGGTTTTAGATACAGTTCTTTTGTTTGAGAGATTAGGTATCCCCTCAAGAAAGTACATAAATTATTCAACTGGGAGAAAGGAATTTTGCTGTGTAAATTTCAGTAGCATCCTGGAACTGTGCTTTTTCAGTGAGGAACTAAGAAGCAAATGCCATTATATTTTGTAACTATTTTAAATGACCAATTTGCTATTTTAGATTTAATTAAGTTGATTTGGAATTTATTCTGAAGTAGAGATGATGTCAAACTGGCCAAAAATGGGTTAGGAGGGGAGATCGGCAAGGGAGATGGCTTTCTATAGAGAATTCATTTTTCTTCTTGGAAAAGAGCTTGAATAGAGACCCTGTTAGGGGAGAATGGGGGTGGAGTGGGTCACCCAGGGGATGTGGGGATGGGAGATCCTTCTTCTAAGGGCGTTTCATCCCCAAGTAGATGGAGGCAGCTACTTGAGTCTAATAAAAGCCACAAGGAGAAATATAATGAGAGAGGACTTGTTAAAAAGTTAATGTGTTTCAAAGCTCTAATAAGTAAAAAGAGTATGGCCCCATAAGAATCCACAAAGAGATCAAAGAAACACAGACTGGAAATGAAGGCTAATTTACATGGGGAACTGGAAAGGTCTCAGAAGTGTTAGCTGTATGACGTGCTGAGGAGGCTGAATTCTAAGCCAAGGGACCTCCACCCCCTCCCCTGCTCCTCTGCCCCCAAAGATCCTTGCCTTCCAAGTGTTCAGTGGACATAGCAGGGCCTGGTGGACATAAAAGGAACCTGCAGCCTGGGTCTGTGGACCAGCGTGGACCAGTGGCTGATGACTAGAGGGGCCTCTCTGATGTGCTGGCTCATGTAGGAGCTCAGGACCTTTGCATAACCCTCAAGTTGGAGGAAAAAAAACTACTGCATACTGCTCATATTAGAGAACCCTTGTAATGATTAAGACTGAATTTTCCATTAGCCTTGTGGGATGGGTGCTTAAAGTCTGGCATAAACTAATTTTCCTAAAGTTAAACACGATGCTTTCTTTATTCACAAGATCTTTCATACAAACAAAATGTGCAAATTAAAGAAGAAGAAAATTGTTACCTCTGTTCTTACTCCCTCGCCTAAAGAAATAGAATCTTACCAGTACTTTCTCACTCGTTTATGTGCCCTTGATCCTAGAGGTAACCACTATTCCGAATTTTGTGTTAGTGATTCTTTTGCTTTTATTTATGATTTTACCACATAAATGTATCTCCAGGCAAAATATTATTTAGTTGTGGATGTTTTTGCACTTTCTATAAACGGCATAATATAGTAACTATTTTTTTTCCCACTCAGCTTTATCTTTTTGAGGTTCAAGCACGATACTTCTGCTTGTGTGAGTGCAGCACAATTTAATCATCCATACTTCTGTTAATGGAGACGGTTATTGTCAGCCTTTGGCTGTCAGGAACAATGCTCCCATGAATGTTCTCACACATATCTCTCAGTGCACGCGTGTAATAGCTTCTCCAGATTATACAGTTAGGAACGTGTCCATAATCAACATTTCTAGATAATACCTAACTCTCTTCCAAATTGGTTTTACCAATTCACAGCCCTGTGCAGAGTATATGAGAATTCCCGGGGAGCTACCTCCTTAGAAGCCTTTGAGACGGTCACTTTTAACCTATTCCAACCTGGAGAGTTTCAAGTGACTTTCACTGTCGCTTTCATGTAAATAAAACTTGGAGATTAATTACCAATAAACTCTCACGAAATGAAATCCTAAAGATGGTACTTTGGATAAAAGAAAAATGATAACAATGGAAAGTCAGAAGTGCAAGAAGGAATAGTAAACAAAGATACAGATAAATACATAAGTAAATAAAAAATTCTGGGTTGACTGTCTTCTGCTTTTTGTTGTTGCTAACAAGAAGTCAGTTGTCTAATTGTTATTCTTATAATAATAATAGCTAACTATAGTGCCTATTAATGTTGGGCACTCTTCTAGGAAATGTGTACGCATTTTTCATATAATACAAGAAACTGAAGTGTTATTAATCATATTTTACAGATGAGGAAACTGAATCATAGAGAGGTGAAGCAACTTGCCAAAATGTACTTGCAAGTGATAGAGCCGGAATTGAAACCCAGCCAGTGTAGTTCCAAAGCTCGTGTTCTCACCAGCTACATTTGACACTGTCCTATCTTAAACTCTTATTTCCTGCACTAAACTACAGTGTGATACTGCTTCATAGACAAGCTGATTTCCTATCTGGTTGGCCTTAAGATTTGACAAATAAAAATGGCAAGTAATAGGATATATTGGAATATATGAGGGAGCCATTTGGTGTAAACCTAATTCGACCTGACCTTGTCTTTCCAAAAGGGCCTGACCCAGGCCGTTGAGCATGCATTGTATATCTGCTTTAGATATTCCCTATGGCAAGAGCAAAGGCCCTTGACATAAAGGTGCAACTTCCCTTCCCCTCCCAACATTGATGTCTCCTTAAGGATTAAGTATCTTTCCTTAGGCTAGAAACTGATTGCTGCGCTCACCTGTGACCGCCCAGCTTGAGACAACAGACTTGCCTCCTGCCATGCCCTCTGAGATAGCAGACCCACTACCTGCTGTGTCCATCAAGTGCTGTGCCGACAGGGCAATCTTGTGACTATTGTGGGAGGGACATTTCAATCATATGTGAAACACCCTCTTTGAGGGTATATAACCACCCTGTGTACCCTCACTTCTTTGGAGTGCTCTGTTCCTTTGTGGAAAGACTCTCCCGGGTTATAATCCTAAGATTTAAGCTCAGAATAAACTCACCCAAATTTTCCTTTATAGATTGGTTATGGATTATTTTCGTCGACAGATTTCTCTTTGTCTTTCGTGTTCTGAAATATTACTATGCTCTATTGAGGTAAAGATTTCTTTTTAATTATCTTTACCTGGATTCAGCTGTGTCTGATCCATTGTTAAACCCATGTTTTGTATTTTTTATTTCAATTATTCTACTTTTCATTTCTAGGAATGCGGTTTTTTTTTCAAAGTGGCATAGTTGTAATTTATAGTGTCTTGCTCTTCTCAATCTCTCCAAGCCTGTTCTTCATTTCTTGAAATATGCGTATTTTATACTCTGTGTCTAATAATTTCATCATGAAGTCTGTCCCAGTCTGATTTCCCTGTCTATCATTTCTGCTGCCTCTCACCCATGGTGAGTTGGTATGTTTCATGTTTTTTAACTGTGAGCCCCTATTCTTTGGAACTATATCAGTAGGAATTTTTTTCTTTTGAGGAAGATTAGCCCTGAGCTAACATCTGTGCCCATCTTCCTCTACTTTATATGTGAGACACCTGCCACAGCATGGCCTAATAAGGCATAAGGGGTACGTAGGTCTGTGCCCAGGATCCAAACTTGTGAACCCTGGGCCACAGAAGTAGAGCGTATGAACTTAGTTACTACTGCACCTGGCCAGCCCCTATCAGTAGGAATTTTTTGAGGCTTATGTTGACTTTCTTCAAGAAAGGTTTTGCATTTATTTCTGCTGGGTTCTTGGATGCATTACAATCCTGGAACCACATTAAATTAAATTCACTACTCAAATTTTTTTTTCACCACATAGGTAGTGCAAATTCTGGCCATAACTGCCTGAAGAATTAGGCTGTGTTTCAAAATTTTCAAGAGAGATATTTTTCCACCTTTATCTAATGGAGGGATCCAGACAGGCAAGGCCCAGGGAAGTTGCACAGGTCTCAGCAGGAGGCAGAATTCATCAGCACAGGATTCATCAGGCCCATCGGACGCCTGCTGGGGAGGAGATGGAAACATAGCAAACTATCACATCATCCAAAGCAGGAAGGAAATGAAACATTTTGGAAGTCATTGAAAGGCAGATTTTATGTTAATTTGAAATAAAATGTTTGGTTAACCTATCGCTCTCTGAGCAACTTCTTGATTTTTCTACATTCAGCATAGACATCCCCTTGGCATATACCACAAGCTCCGAGAGCTCAGGCTTGTTCGAACCGTGCGCTGTCCGACTCATCTCATCGATTACTCGAGTTCTCATTAGGTTCTTGGGTGCTGAGTAAAGCTTCTCTTGACCCTTGTGTCAGTCGCTGTCTCCAAGGACCAGGTTACTTCCTAGAGTGTCCTGTGCTCCAGGCTGGAGTTGCTACCCAGAAATTTGGGATGAACTCGCTCAGGGAACAATGTAATCACTATCGCTTATTGAGTGTGTGGGGACCTGGAATTGGCCACCCCAAGATATGTCTCTTTGGCATCAGGATTATTTGAGGCTGATTGCTTTTGATAAACTGGGACAGGGAAGGAGGCTCTGAGGAATGGAACTTGCCCTTTGTTAGGACACGTTTACATTTGTAAGGTAAATCTCTATCTGTAAAAGGTGCCTCCCTCTCTGTACCAGGAAGAAGAAAGGAGATGACCTTCTCTCTAAAAACTCTTAGTCAATACCAAAGGCAAGGACTTAAATCTGCATTTTATTGTGCTAGTCTGGTAACCTCCTGTAACTGACTTCCCTCCCCCTCCCAACGCTGGCATCTCCTTAAAGATTAAGCATCTTTCTTTAGGCTGGGAACCGATTGCGGCGCTCATCTGTGACCCCCCAGCCCGAGGTAACACACCTGCCACCCTGCGGCGCCCTCTGAGACAGCAGACCTATCTGCCGTTTCCATCAAGAGCTGTGCTGACAGAGCAACTTCGTGACTATTGTAAAAGGGACATTTCAATCACATGTGAAACACCCTGTTTGGGGGTATATATCCACTATGTGCACCCCACTTCTTCGGTGGCCTTTCTTCCTTCAGGAAGAAAGGCCCTGGGCCATGGTTCCTCATAAAGCTTTGTTTAATTTTCTCTTGCTAGTCTGTCTCATGTGAATTTAATTCGTTCTCCGGCCAGACGAACCCCCATTTGGGGAGAGGAAATGTCTTTCTCCCCTACAAGTGCCTAGATCTAAACTGTTTTCCTAGAACGCTAAGAGGTTATTTGCATTTTTCACTCCCATTCTTTCGAGAGTGTAACCCATAGAGTTTTCTAGAGGCTACGTGATGTGTGATATCATAACACTCTGAATACAGAACAGATATTCGAATGCCAGACATTAAAAGATTTGCAGAAAGGGAACACTGTCACTCTTCTAACTAAATATTTTTTTATTTTGAAAATATAGTTATTTTTCATAAAAACATATTTTTAAAATGAACATGTGATGGGCTTATTAATGTTATATTTTTTAACGAAACATTTTCATGAGAAACTTAACTGAAAAGTAAATTTCAGTTTTTAATGTATTAAATATTGATAGAACTCACGTCAGCAAGAGCTCTTTTGAGTCTTCAATAATTTTAAGAGTCTAAAGGGATCCTACAACCAAAATTGATTGCAAACTGCGCGAGGTCACATACTCACCTTTCCAAAGGTACGTTCTCTTTAGTCTTCAGAACGGATCTGTGAGATAAAGGCTTTGATCTCCAGCTCACGGAAGGCGAAAAGGAGGCTCAGAAGAAACCCACACATCTAATAAGAGAGAGATCTGAGATTGAACATGCCCACTTTCTCTGCTCTACTCACTTTTCTGCACTGCCTCCTGACATCCATTGTGGCAAAAGGAAGTTTTCTGTAAGAGAAAGAAACCCACAACAGTTAGCGATTTTGTAAGAAGCAAACTTCACTCTCCAAAGCTTTCTGAAAATTATTCTCTGTGTTACTTTATCTGAAGGGGAGGAAACTAACTTAGTTCAAAGTGACATTTCTCCATCCCTGGCTTAGCCCAGGGTTCCTGCTCCGGGTGTTGCTGGGTCTCTGCTAGGAGGGGTCCTGAGATAAGACGTGGGTCCGCCACATCTGCACAGTGCCCCCTGCTGGCCCCTGTCTGCTCCAGCACTGCTTGGTCAGGTCTGGTGGCCTTAGACACGGCTCCCCTTTCCAGAGGAACACACAGGGACCGGAAGCATCTTACAAAGGTTGGGAATTCCTCCAGCAGCCACCGGTCTTTTATACGAATATGTGAGGCTGCCTTCAACCGTGAACCCTCCCTTGGCATCTCTCCTAGTTTGCAGGTCCACTTTTCTGCATGGTTTCCACACCCAGAGCTCAGAACACACATAAAGAACAGCTTCTCTACTCTTGTCACTTGAGGAGGAAGCCTGGCATGAGCTTTGGACCCACAGAAATCTAGATTTGAATCCAGGCCCTATGACCCGGAGATCAGCAAGTTACTTAATCTTTCTGAGCCCCACTCTTCTCATTTTAAAAATAGAAATGTTTTTCATAACCTGAAGTACTCGGCACAGGGCTGAACAGCGCTGGGTCCTGGTTCCCACTTTGCTCTGGGCTGCAGGAGGAGCTGTCACACTGCAAAAGGAGTCACTGTCACTGAGAGTGACTGTGGGCTGAGTGAAACCTCGCCACACCCTGGTCTCCTTCCCGTCTTCGGCCGTGGATTTAGCTCCCACCAGGGGCAGGCGTTTGTGCGGCTCTCAGGGCACGAAGTTGAGATAAGAAAGGGTCTCTCCTCCAAAGGAGCTCACGGTTTAGTGCAGCAGTTTCCAATCTTTTCACAAACATTGCTCAGATCATTCTTCCCTTAAAAGACTCTTATTTTTATTTTTTAAAAAAAGATTTTATTTTTTTGGAGCAGTTTTAGGTTCACAGCAAAAAAGAGCAGAAAGTACAGAAATTTCCCATACACCCCCTTTCCCCAGGTGCGCATCAACATCCGCCACTAGAATGGTAACCTTTGTTACAGTCTAGAACCTACAATGACTCATCACCATCACCCCAAGTCCCTAATCTACCTCAGGCCTCACACTGGCTCTTGTACATTCCACGGGTTTTAACACATGTGTATGTTCTAAAGGCGTGTGTGCTAAACTCGAAGCAGGAGTCAGAGTGAGAGAGGATTTGAAGCTGTCACGCTGCTGGCTTTGTAGATGGAGAAGGGACCCGCGAGCCGGGAATGCAGGTGGCTTCCAGCAGCTGAAAAAGGCAAGGAAGAGGATTCGGCCCTAGAGCCTCCAAAAGGAGCACAGCCCTGCCGACACCTTGATTTTAGCCTGGTGAGACCCCTATAGGACTTCCAGTCTATGGAACCGGAAGAGACAAAAATTTGTATTGTTTCAAGCCACAGGGTTTGTGGTAATTTGTTCCAGCAGCAGTGGGGAACGAATCCTCAGGGGAGCATGTACTCCGGGGACCAGAGCAGCCCACTGGCCGGAATGTAAGCAGAAACCCAGCAGAGAGAAGCAGGCCTCCCCCGGTAGGGCCTTCCGGGTAGCACCTCGTTATCACAAACACCTTTCGCTTCCTTTCCTAAACTTGGAGTATTTTGCATTTCAACAATCCTCAAAATAGGGCACCTGTAGCATTGAGATGATTGCTTTCCTTAAATAAGGGGTATTTATCATTTATCACATTATCCTACTTGAAGTGATTATTCTCATTCCTCAAATTGAATTTAATTAATTTTCACATTTCAAGGGCTTGATAACTGCTAACTATATCCACTTGGTCAGTAGCTCCATAAACAATCTGCATTTTTCCCTCTCACATTTATTTGCATCTAAAAGGCTGTATTTACTTCTCCAGATTAAAACTACTCTGTATGCTAGGCCATGTTGGCAAATTCTCTGGAGGGAAGAGAATCCACTGGTAAAACACGGCCCAAGAATGTGTGGCAAACAGATGAACACTAAGCACGTTGTTTTAGCTGATGGAAGAGGATAGAAGAGAGAAGGTATTTGTGAAAGAGACAACACCTTTCCCTTGAGACTGCCAGGATGCCGAAGGTGGAGCTGGCTGCCAGACCCCAGAGCAGAAACAGTAGCAAGCAGTATCTGCTCACAGACAACTTTGAAGGCGCTCTCCACTCGGCGGAGCCTATTCCTGATCTTATTTGTCTGGGGAACCTTGAGAATGGCTTTTTCATATTCGTTTTCTGGTTGCCTCAGAGGAAGCCCACGTCTGTGAATGCTTTCATACCAGTTCTGGCCATTACAGATCTCCTGTTGAGGGGCACTCTGCCTTCAGGGGGGACCATGACCTCAGGGCTCCACCTGGGTGTTTGGTGACCCAGCCTGCAAGGTCATTTTTCTTTTAGGAAGATTAGCCCTGAGCTAACATCCGCCACCAATCCTCGTCTTTTTGCTGAGGAAGACTGGCCCAGAGCTAATATCCATGCCCATCTTCCTCTATTTTATATGTGAGATGCCTGCTACAGCATGGCTTGATAAGCGGTGCATAGGTCCACGCCCGGCATCTGAGCCCCATGAACCCCAGGCCGCTGAAGCAGAACATGCAAACTTAACCACTGTGCCACCAGGCCGGCCCCTGAAGTGTCATATTTTATTTTTGTGAGTCAACATGTGCAGCAGCATTTACTCCCAGACTGGCCTGAGGGGAGTGCTAGAAAGTGCTTCAAAACAAAAGGAGAAGCCTATTGCTAGATTTACATGATGCATAATTAGACTGATATCATCATATAACATATTATTACATGCCTATAAAATTTGTGTGTCTGTTTGCATATATGCTCACTAATAGAGATATAGCATTAGGGCAAAATTCTTTTACAACTCCAGCAAGATTCTGCCGTCAACTTTCTATAACCTGCAATTAGTACTCTGATCAATAAGGTTATAACCATAAACGAATACTACTTCTGTACTCGCCCTGCACTTTCAAATATCCACCACAGCTGCACATGGACAAAGACTTTCCCGAGTTACAAAGCACTTTCACATCCATTATTTCACTTCATCCTCACAATAGTCTGGTTTCAAAGTGAGGAACGTAAGGCTAAGAGTGTAAGTGATGTCCCCATGATTGCAGAGCTACCAGACAGGGGAGCTGGAGTCAGCAAACAACACTTGCTATTTCTTCTGTGTGATTACTCCTTTTGGGAGCTCAAAAATATTCAGTTGTGAGGTCATAACAAGAATGATTATCACTGATTCAGCATCTACCGCATGCCAGGCTCTGGACTGGGCATTCTGTGCACTTCTCATGCAATCTTTCTGCTCACCCTTAGAAGTTAAGTAGAGTAATTCTCACTTTCTAGGTGAGGACTCTGAGACTCAGAGAGGTGAACCAACAAGCCCACGGCCACACAGCTCACATCTGGTAGAGCCAGGTTTGAACTCAGTTCTGCCTCCAAAACCCGTGCTCTTCCCTTTTGGCTATGTCACCTATTATCACTTTAGCATAAATTTAAATCAGTGCTGGGGCCGGCCTGGTTGCACAGCAGTTAAATTTGCATGTTCCACTTCGGCAGCCTGGGGTTTGCCAATTTGGATCCCCAGTGCAGACCTACACACCGCTTCTCAAGCCATGCTGTGGTAGGCGTCCCACATATAAAGTAGAGGAAGATGGGCATGGATGTTACCTCAGGGCCAGTCTTCCTCAGCAAAAAGAGGAGGATTGGCCGCAGATGTTAGCTCAGGGCTAATCTTCCTCAATAAATAAATAAATAAATAAATAAATAAATAAATAAATGCTGCTGCCTTTTGTATCAGTACTCGCATTTTGCAACATCTCTAGTTATGGAAGAAAAGGGACTTGTTCCCAGTTTTTAAAAAAAAAAAGTTAAGCCTCAGGAAATAGGTGGGAGGGAGAGCCTAGGGGTCAGTGGGAAGCCCCTTAGTGTCTGTTAAAATCCCACCACAGAGCTGGCCAGCCAAGGCTGCTGGTGGTGCGACTTCAGCTCTCCGGGAGGATGAATGGCCTCCCCTGGGAAGTGAGGCATCTGCAGCACGGCAGAGAGATCGTGAGCTCTAGAGGCGGCACGTTGGAGTCTGAGTGGCCCTGCTCTTGAGGAGCTGTGTGGCCTTGACAACTTCCTTGCCCTCTTGGGGACTCTGCTTCCTTCCCTGGAAAACAGGGATTAAATTAGATAATGGGTGGGGGGTGCAAGGCAAACAAGGGAAGGGATTCTTCTGTGTTCTCCTCCGGCGAGTCAAGGCTCCCTGAAACCTCTGAGTGACCCTCGGAATAACACCCTGCTGGCTGCCAGGGCACCCACACGGAAGCTTTCCCATGCTGCCTTCTGCAGGGCTCTGCTGCATTGACACATGTGTCATTTCCTGCAGGAGTTTCCAAAGCTCTTCGCCAAGAAGCCACCTTTCATGAAAAGGCTGTTGTTTGTGGTCAGATCTGACCTTGCTAACCACTGAAACAGCTCCTGTTCCAGAGGCCCTGAAGGTGTGGGGAAGGAAGTCTGCGTGTAGCTGCAGATTTTCAGGAACCGAGTCACAGGAGGCCTCACAGTGTGGGTTTCGGAGGTGGGTGGAGTCCAGCTTCATCATTTCCCAGATGTGACGCTGGCCACGTTGGCTTCAGCTTTCTAAGCCGCAGGGTCCTTATTTGTGTAACGAAGTTAACAGTTTCTATCTTTCAGGACACCTCTGAGGACTGTAGATCAAGTTAGTGAAATGCCTAACAAAGGGCATTAGTTAGTTCTCCCGTTTCTCCTTCCACTCTGTCCTCCTCATGCCAATGTTTAGAGGCGCGTGCTAGTAACAGACACAAAGGCAAAAATGCATCGGATGAAGAAAGGCTCTGTGAGGGGCTCCTTCCTGGGCTCTGTCCACTCTGGGAGTCACCTGGGTCCACCCTGTTCAGATGTTCCACCCAGCCATGTTCTCCAACTCAAGAATTCATGAAGATGACAAAGGGATTTGGTAAAGGTGGCTGAACCTACATGTACCAATGAGAACAATATTCGGACACTGCTGTGTGGGGACCCCTGCTGGATTCTGTATCAAACTCCTGTTTGTCCTCAAGACTAGGGGATTGCCCCCGTGTGGCAGAGGCCATATAGAAGCCCCCTGGTAATGTTTGTCTGCCATGTCCTGGGGACCCTCTTGTGTCTTATGTCAGATCTTCCCTCACTGCCTCTGCTGAAATGTCCGCTTCCTCCTTCAGAGCTGGGAATGCTGACTTCTTAGCCTTTGTTTACACAATTGCTGAAAGTGTAGGTTTTAAGTCCTGTGTTTTTATCGAATTGATTTCTGCATAATGCTTGCTTCTCTCGCCAATGCTCTGCGAACGCTGGTTGCCACTTTTCAGCCTGGATGGATATGGACCCCGTTTGGCTGAACCATGGCATTTCCTGAGAAACAGTGTTTAAATAATTCCCAGGAAGCAGCAGCTTGTCGGCATGAGTGTTAATCAAAATATCCAGTTTTTCTGTGGTTTCGTTATAGTGTGTATGACTTTGGACTCAAGGTTAAGAAAGAATGAAACATGATAAAGTAATTCGCCTTTAGATAACGTCTGTCACTAGGCACATAAGTGAACCAGAGCTGTATCCTGAGCTCTGGCTACATGAAGAGCGC
The DNA here is from genome assembly GCF_041296265.1 of Equus caballus. NCBI lineage: Eukaryota > Metazoa > Chordata > Mammalia > Perissodactyla > Equidae > Equus > Equus caballus. Next base: position 42,804,295 of record NC_091700.1, on the reverse strand, counting down.
TTGCTAGGTAAGTTGGTGAATGTGTGTATATATGGCGTGGTCTCTGCCCTCGGGGAACCTGTAACAGTGCAGCACACACATAATGTGCTGAAGTGGAGAACGCAAATCTGGTCAGTGTTTGCGGTGTGGCAAGTGAGAGAGAAATCATTGTGTGTGCAGGTTCAGGGAAGGTATCTAGAAACTAAGAATTAACTGAAGGGTATTCAAGGATCCACAGAAATTGAGGAAACACGAAGGTCAACGTGGAGAAGTGTTCTAGGTGCAGAAACAGCTCAAGCAAAGGCACCCAAGTGGGACTTGGTGCAGTGTGTTCAGGTCACTGAGAAGGTACCAGCCTGCTTGGTTTCTTTTGGAATAGTGGAAAATCAAATTTGTAAAGATAAATCAGCATCAATAAAAGGGAGGTTGAATTCTAAACCAAGGAATGAGGGCTTATTCCTTTAGATCAGGAAGTCATTGAAAGTTTTTGAGTAGTGACTCAAAAACATAGTGAACTCAAATGGCATACCAAAAGCGGTGTTTTAGGAAAGTTATGTCGGTGCTGGTGTTTGGAGGGGATTGTCATTAAGGAGCAATAGAAGAGACGCGAAGTAGGGGGGTAGTTTCAGGACTATTGCAAAGAGCCAATATGAAATCATAAGAACCTGAACCAGGATGACTGCAGAGGGAAAGAGAAATGAGGGACAAGTTGAATACAAATTGGAGAGCAAGCATGGTGGATTTAAAGAGACAACAGGAGAAGCAATGACGTCACAGCGTGAAGGCAGAAAATCCAGAGCTTGTTTGCAGGATGATGTGGCATCTGCCTAAACAAGTTAAATGTGAGGCCTGGTAAGACAACCAGCGACCGAAAGGTGAAAATGGCTGGCAAGTTGTGAGAGTTTTGAGACAGAGATTGAGAACGAATTCCAGGCTGGAAACGTGATTTGGGCTCCATTTGTGTGGAGGGGATGGCTGAAGTTGTGACAGCTTTTCTCCACATTGTGTGTGCCTGTGTGAGATTTAAGACAGAGGAGAAGACTGAGGAGATACTGAAAGTCTTAAGAGATCAAGGACAATTGAGGGAGAAGGGATGAAAAGCCAGGAGGAATAGGATGAAGAGAACAGGCCAAGCATTAACCTTGAAAAGGAGGGCTCCATAGCAAGGCTCACTGGACCCTCAGTGGTAGGATGGGGTGGGGGTGAGCAGAGAGAGGGCAATAGGTCTGGCAAAGGCAGGTTGCAGAACTATTTTGGCCATAAGGCTGGTCTCTTAAGAAGAGTGGCCCAAGAGTTGTGGCAAATGCAAGACTGGCTCAGGCTGATGTTGACATGGAGGTGTCCAAGCAGGTGGGGTAGGGGCGGGACCCATGGAGTCAGAAGGCTGGACTTCAAGGATCTTGGCTTCAGAGGATCTGTCCAGCTAAATCAGGACCCCAGAAAGGATTGAGTGATGCGGTTGGAAAAGGAGCAGTTAACAGTCCAGGAGTCACAAGATATGGTTTTCTATGATTTTCTTTTTTTGTTACCTAAATCCTAATGGTTCGCAGAGATGCCTCAGGGGCTGTTAAAGGGGCAGAGAAGCTCCAAGCCGCCCACCCCCATTCAACCTGAGCAGGTCTATGTGTTTTACTTATTGAATTTTGTGACAGGATATAATTGGAAATAAGGTCCTATTCCTAAAATAAAGTTTGAAAACCACTGGAGGAGGATCTGGCCTACCAGAAATAAAAGCGGTAGTGACAAAAAACTGGAGACAGCTCAAAAGTCCATTAATAAAGAAACAGTTGAATAAACTGTGCCGTAGCCATTGTGCTGAAAACATCACAGCTGCTAAACATCACGAGCTAGGTCTATAAATTGACCTAAGACTGGAGTGATGTCCACGGCATACTGTTAAGGGCCAGAAACAAGTTTCAGGAGAATGTGTGTGGTACATATACTTGCAAACAAATAAATAAAAGGCAAAAAAAAACCCAAAACCTCAAAGAAACATAAAACTCTACATTTTAGTTTGTGTTTTCATGAAAGATATGGAAGCCTATGCACTAGACCTTGGCTTCTTTAGGAACTGAAATTGAAAGGGGGAGGAAATTGTCACATTTTTAGAGACACTTCTGTATTGAATAAGTGGTTACTATGAGCCTGCATTTTTCCTTTTATATTTTTTATTTGAAAAGAACTACAGGCCATCCATGATGGTCTAGTGGTTAAAACTTGGTGCTTTCACCACTTCAGCAGCCTGGTTGCAGAACCACACCATCTGTCTATCAGTTGCCATGCTGTGGTGGCGGCTCAGAAGAAAGAGGAAAGATTGGCAACAGATGTTAGCTCAGGGTGAATCCTTCCTTGCACACACAATAAAAGAAAATATAGATTCACAAGAAGTTGTAAAAATCGTACAGAGCATCCTGTGTTACCTTCATCCACTTATCTCCAACAGTAACGTCTTGTATAATGATGGTACAATATCAAAGCCAGGAAACTGACATTGTTACAATCCATAAACGTTATTCAGATCTCACTAGTTTTATAAGCACTTGTCTGTGTGTGTATACATATAGTTCTATGCAATTTTATCATACATATAGACCTGTGTAACCACCACCACAATCAAGATGCACAGTGGTCCCATAATCACAAAGATCCCTTGTGCTACCCCTTTATAGTAGCAGCCATGCCCCTCTCCTCCTCCCCACTCTCTGATACCTGGAAACCATAATCTGTTCTCTATTTCTATAATTTTGCCATTTCAAGAATGTTATATAAATGGAATCACACAGTATGCAACCTCTTGAGATTGGCTTTTTTTCATTCAGGATAATTTCCTTGAGATCCTTGAAGTTGTGCTTGTATCAACCATTTACATTCCTACCAGCAATATACAAGTGATCCAATTACTCAGCATCCTTGCCAACATTTGATATTCTCACTATTTTTCTTTTAGCTGTTCTAATAGATGTGTAGTGATATTTAATTTGCGTTTCCCTAACGGTTAATTATGGTGAACAAATTTTCATCTGCTTATTTGCCTTCCGTATATCTTCTTTGGTGAAACATCTGTTCATGTCTTTTGAGGATTTTTTCATTGGATATTTGTATTTTTTTTTATTCTTTGGTTTTGAGAGTTCTTTATATATTCCAGATGTAAATCTTCTGTCAGATATGTGGTTTGCAAATATTTCTTTCCGGTCTGGATCTTTCTTTTCATCACCTTAATAGGGTCTTTTACAGAGTAAGTTTTTCATTTTGATGAAGTCCAATTTATTATTTTTTTCTTTTATGAATTGTGCTTTTGATATCACATCTGAGAACTTCTTATCTAGCCCTAGGTCCTGAAGATTTTCTCCTATGTTTTCTTCTCAATGTTTTATAGTTTTACATTTTATATTTAAATCTATGATCTATTTTGAACTAATTTCCATTTGAAATGTGAGGTTTAGTTCAAGGTTCTTTTTTTTTTTTGGCCCATAGAGATGTCTAATTGCTCCAGTACCATTTGTTGAAAAGACTATCCTTCTTCCATTGAATGGTTTTTGCATCTTTGTGAAAAATCAGTTGAGCATATTTATGTGAATCTCTTTCTTGATTCTTTATTCTGTTCCATTGATCTAAGTTTCTAACATTTCACCAATGACACACTGTCTTGATTACTCAGTATATAGTAAGTCTTAAACTTGGGTAGAGCGACTCCTTCCACTTTATTCTTTTTCAAAATTACTTTAGCTATTATAATTCTTTTGTCTTTCCATATAAATTTTAGAATACACTTGCCTATATCTACCAAAAAATCTTTCTGGGATTTTGGTAGGAACTAAATTAAACCTATAAATCAGTTTGGGGAGAACCGACATCTTTATTAAGTTGAGTCTTCCAATCCATGAACATGGTATGTCTCTCCATTTATTTAGTTCTTCCTTGATTTCTTTCACCAATATTTTGTAGTTTTCAATATACAAGTCCTATATTTGTTTTATTTTATTGGAAAAATTCAATAAAGTAATTTTTAATCATTGATATAGATGATAAGTACAGAGAGAGAGAGTTTTGAAATGGATCTAGGTGTCAAAAGCAAATGTTATATATTTATCTTTTCTCTCCAAGGTAGCAAGAAAGAAGAGAAAGAAGTAAGAGATGCCAAGGGTGAGGCTCAACAGCAAAGGGCTCTGGGCAGCCAGGGACTCCACAGGAGAAGGGAGCCCAGAGTGGGGCAAAAGATCCCTGAGAGATGTGGAGAGGTGCCCCAGATGGCCTCTACCTATTTCCTGGTGCTATCAAGGAGCACCCAGGGCCACCACCAGCTCAGGGTGAGCCATGGAGGCCTGTGATCTTACAAGCAGGAGACACATAAGCCCTTTTACCAAGGAGGCCCTATTTGAGATTCCAAGTTTCCCATCCAACTGTGGAAAGGTAATGTATATAAATTTGAAAGCTCCCAATGACTAGGGGAATCACTCCTAAAAACTGTATATGGCAACCTGCTCAGATGTCACATCCACTGTGCTAATGTAGAGCATTACTCTTCTTAACAGCTCAGAGTGTTTCTCCCTGCTGCCAAACAATCATGGCAGTGAACAAAGATGCCATTATTTACCACTTTCCCAACTGTAAAGTCCCTATGACATGGCTTCCAGTTAAGTCTATTGTGATCTCTTCCACAGGGCAGAGATGCTAAGATCAGGAAAGATCATTTTATCTCTTACACCTTTGCAAAGATAAAAGTAAAACTGAGCTCAAGTATTGACAGTTTGCCTTAAATTCTCATCTTTCACATGATAAAACAGAGAGAACTAGAATATTAGAATTCAGAATAGCAATGATGAAAATGTGATATCCATGAAGAAAATGACAAATCAAATTATATCATACCTGAAAAAAAATAGAATTTTGTTTTTAAGGGCAAATATGATCTTTCTCCAGCAGGATATAATTTTTGGCTCTTTTGTCCTAAACAAATCACTAAGAAGCAACAGCATTTCATTATTGCACAGAGCAATTCCTGAAGAGAAGGAAATGATGGATGTGCAGTACCAGGTGAGGCTTTTGTTCAGGCTGATGGAATATTTTGAAAACAGCAAAGTAGACATCTACCCATACAATGGAGCAGACTCCAAGACCAAAAAGCATAAAATAGTGCACTGTAGAACATTGGTCTCCATGAGCATAAGTTATGAATCTTAATAGAAAGCGATCTAGCATAAATTAGTTACACCTACTACTCGAGATTATTTGAGAGGTTTCAGAACTAATACTGGAAGAGGGAAAAGGGAGAGTCCACAGTTGGGCATTTGGAAAGGGACCCTAGAGAAAGCCTGAGTGTGATTTTGCTGAGAAGGAAGAGTGAGCTGGGAGCCAGTATACACAGGGTCTTTCCTACTGCCCTACAGGCTTTCTTGAGTCTTGGGAAAGTCACTCTGAAGGAATGCCACTTCCCAGTGAACATTGTGAACACCTTGGCAACTCATTTCTGTAGGCAAATATTATCTACATAAGACATGAGGAAATAAATGATGACTTGATCACAGTTGGAGGGCCCACAGGACATAGAAAAGAGAATAATAGCCCACCAGAAGAAAGGAAACTGTGAGCGGTGCTTGCTCTAGGCCCAGCACTGCTCTTGGTGCTGTGCAGGGCAGCTCATTAGTCCTCAGGACAACCCGTGAGCTAAGTCTTGCTGTGATGCCAGTTTACAGATGAAGAAAATGAGGCACAGAGAGGTTAAGTGAGTTGTTCAAGATTATTCATGTTAGACAGTGGCAGAACTTGAATCCAGTTCTTAACCACCACACTATGAAAGCAGTTTAACAGGATGCTAAGTATGAGTCAGAAATGGAGAAGTTGGTACCGAGTCCTCGCACATTCCACAGCAGGGTTCCATGGCAGTTTCCCTGTTTTGGAGTCCCAACATGACCCCTGCCACTGCCATCGAGACTGGAAGAGTCCCATTGCTGGCACAAACACCTACAGGAATGCAATCCCTGCAGGAGAATTTCTCCATGACGAGAGAAAGGGCCTGGTAGGGGAGGTTTGATTAAGAGACACACAACAAAACGCTAAAGAAATACCAGGCTGGGATTTAAGAGGCTTTGAATCACTTCAGCCTGAACCAAAGGGCTAAGTCTGGAAAATCTAACAAGAAAGTCCAGAGCATCTCTAAGGGCCCAAGTGAAGTGACTTAATTAGGCTGGTAGTAAACAGAAGAGACAAAAATGATCAGGCCAACAGCCCAGTCATTGTGTGAAGCCAAATCCAGTTGACTAAATACATTGCCTACCCATAAACTACCTTCTTCATGGTTTACTCATAATCTGGTGAAATGGCTTTGCCCAATAAGCATCTGACTAACCAAGTTGTGCTGAAGACCACTAGGGGGCAGTATCATGGAGAAACAAAGGGAAAGGTCGCCTTTAGAGAAGAGCCCAATTCCTTCATACCATCCATGGAAGTTACTAGAAGGATGCACAACAGGCAGCCGTCACTCAATCCATTCCCTTCCAGTGGTTTTCTTCTTCTCTACTGTTATGTTTCATAGGGAAAAAGATTCATCCTCCCAAGTTTTGGCTTTGAGATTGCCCCAGGATGTAACATGTGGCACTGTCATGTCTTGACCAACAACATTGGCCAATCCCCCAGACCTGCCATGGCTGTGCGTGGAGCATTATAACAGAGCGTCATTACCAGCCTTCTCAGGGTTCCCACTGAGGCCCAGGACAGCATTTATACATCCCTTTCGGGCCACAAAGGGAAAGAAAAACCTTTCATCTTACCTGTCTCTCAGAGCCTCTCCTTTGCAAAGCAGTGTTCTTTTCAGAATGAGGCAGCCAGCACAGAAGACAAAAATTAGCACCCAAATGAGCCAACTCCTTGGTCCCTGCCCGAAACTCTCCAATCATGAGAGTGTTTTCCCAGTACTCAGCACCCGCTGGGACCTCTGTCCCCTCTTGCCTCCAGCTTATTCTGCCTGAAACATCCTTCTCTAATCCTCTCTTTCCTTAGACCTGCCTAATTCTCATTCATCCCATAGAAATTACCTTGGTCACCTCCTCCAGGAAGTCTACTCTGACTTCCCAAGCTTACAACATAAGACACTTAAACATATGGCCCCCTAGCACCCTGTGCTCACCTCACTATAGCATTTGTCAAGCTATGTTGCAATTTCTTAGTTACTGTTGTTTTCTTCTCCCACTAGACTATAAGCTCCATGAGGGAAGGGTCTGTGTCTGGATCATGGCTGATAACCAGTAATCCACAGAGTGTACATTCTAGGCCTTGACCAATATTTGCAGGATGAGCTGATGTTGGAACCCAGCAGGTGTAGAGAAGTGAAGCCATCATGCAGGAGTGGCGTGGGCAAGGACACAGTGACCGATGTCAGGCAGGCCTAGGAAGAATTCCAGTCCTGCCACTTACTAGCTAAGTGATGTTAGATCTGCCAAACCAGAATTCCCTGGTTTATAAAATAATGACCACAACAATGACTAGAAATAATAATGATTAGGTTTGTTTTTATTACAGTACCTACCTCAGGATTGAAACAAGGATTCAGTAAGATATTCTTAGTGATGAAGAGAAAAATCATTAATCTACTTGGAAAATCCTGAAATTCATATTTGAAGAAAGCAAAATGGAATTGTTTTTCAAAGATAGCCTCCAATCGGCCAGAAGCACTTAGTCATCTTGTACAGAGATGAGTAAATATCTGTCACGCTATCATCCGGAATGACTCATAGCAACAGAGCGTCTCATTTCCAAGGGTGCTTTTGAAGTGTTTTTCAAGAGCCGTTTTTAACTCACAAAACTAGCCATTAGGTGGCAGCCGAGCCGGGGTCCCTCAGAGAGAGGAGCGGCCTGACCCCTGAAGGCCGCCTGCAGAGGCCACGCTGCTTAGAAGCAAATATCTGAGTCATCCGGGAAGTGTTATCCCAGAAAATGACACGGGTTTATTTCAACCGAGTGTAAAATATAACATCGCTGGGCCCAGAGTAGTACAATAGTCTGAGCGTAATCTCCCCAGAAATAAAAAATTAAGATGGTTAACAAATGAAGACACAAGAGCCTACAAACTATTTTAGATATTTGCTATAAATTGGATCCCAAGATAATTAAGTGATATTGCAAGCAGCCTCATCTAATCATGTGTCTCCCCTGCTTAAAAGCCAGCAATGACCCCATCGGGTTTCTCAACCAGTGGTGGGGGGACAGGTCGGGAGACGGGCTTCAGGACCCCCAGAGGAGCAGGAGTGGTTTGAGGAGGAACATGCAATGTGCCTACTCCTTTTATAACACAAACACAGAAAGTAAAGCATGAGGGAGTCTATCTAGTGCTTATAGGCAGAAGATAGTGAAAAAGCATTGAAAGGGCATGGAGTTTTAAAAGGATATCAGAAACATGGACATAATATTCACAGCAATAATGATAATATACCATCAGTAATAGTGATATAACTCAGGCTCAGAGAGGTTAAACACTTGGTTTGAAGGCACACAGCTAGAATCCAGAGACAGGATTCAGATCTGAGCATTCTGAGTCCAGAGGGTACAGGAAGTCTGAAGTGGTTGGCAGGACTCCTGAATGCTCTGGAGTGTTCTTCCCTGCCTCCTCTCCTCCCAGGGGCCCCCAGACCTCTCAGTGAACTAACCTGCCTGCAGAGGAGCAGCTTCCTGGGCTGGCTGGACCCGCTAGGAGCTGAGGTGTCACCTGAGGTTACACTGGAGTGGGAAGGGACCAAAGGATAAACAGCTCCACCAAACATGTGTTTGTTGTCGTGCCCTCCATGGCTGGGTCCAAATCAAGGCATGCACTGTTCCAAGATGGAAACCTCCAAGTTTAGAACTTTCCAGCCCAAACAGGCTTCAACTCGTGTTTGTTAAAATGCAGTACTTCTTGCCTTGAACGCTTTGGGACTCTCTCTTCTCCATCTTTCTTCTTTCAAGGGCAGGGCCCCAAGCTCACCATGGTCTCTCACACACCCAGGCTTTGCACATGTTCACTTGGCCACATGTCATCAGCCGAGCCCTTGCCTCCTCTTGCTGAACCCCATTGGCCACCATCAGTGTTCCATGTGCGCTCTTCTCCGCTCCCAGGGGAGTCCGTGACAACCAGCACTGGAACACTTCTCTTGCTGCATTTTACTCCTTTGTTTGCCTCCCACGCTAGACTATGAGCACCCTGAGGGCCTGGACTTGCCCTCCTTCATCCTTGGCTTCTCAGTCCAGCCCGGTGCCTGGCGCAAAAGAGACGCTCACCGTTCTGAATGTTAACCAAATGAGAACTTAAATATTTGTTCTCAGGTTAGAGAGTGGAACACCTTAAGCCATAAAACCGGTTCATATTTAAAAGCAGGAGCAGGTTCTATGCAATCACAGTTCTTGGGATCCCAGTTTCTAGCATGTCTCTTATAAAGATAAAACAAAAGCATATTTGGGCCGGCTGGTGATGGATCGGTTAACTTCACGTGCTCTGCTTCCATGGCCTGCAGTTCAGATCCTGGGTGTGGACGTAGGCACCACTTATCAAGCCATGCTGTGGCAGGCATCCCACATATAAAATAGAGGAAGATGGGCACAGATGTTAGCCCAGGGTTAAACTTCCTCAAAAAAACAATAGAAAAGCTTATTTCCCAGTACTGTCTTACCAAAGATTTCAAAAATACATTGTGAATATTTTATGCTTATATTAGAGAGAGTAATGTAAGAAGCATCTGTTCTCTTCCCCCCAGCTTTGTCATAGGTTGACATTTTGCTGTATTGTTCCCAAATCATTTTTTTAAGAAGTAAATTACAGATACTGTTGAAGGTTCCTGTGGGGAGGAGGAGCTCCAAAATCAGGTTTCTCTCTCTCTCCACTTTCTTGAATTTTGATGTTTTTCATCCCCAATATTTTTAAACATTGACTACATATGTATGGATCCATAAATGAGATTTGTATTGTTTTGGACTATTTTTACAGTATAGAAATGAATACCATTGCACTGATCCTTCTGTAACTTGCTTTCTTCACTCAATAGTATTATTTTTAAGATTTTAAAATGTTGATACACATAAGACTAGTTCATTCACTCTAACTACTGAATTGAAGAATAGATACTGTATCTATACTGTGGTTGGTGAACATTTAGTTACTCTCCATTTTTTTCTGTAAAAGCAATACCACAAGGACCTATCTTATCACATCTACCTCTGCAATTTGAGAAAATGTCTCAGGAGAAGAATTGGTGGGTTATAGGATTAAATGTCAGACTTTTAAATCCTTGCCAAATTGATGAGAGGGAAATAATGTTTCATTGTGATTTTAATTTGCTTTTCTTGATTCCTAGTGAAGTTCAGAAGTTTTTCACATGTGTATTGACAGTTCGAATATACTATTTTTTAATTTGCTCCTTAATATCCTTTGCCTGTCTCAGTATTATGTTATTTACCATTTTTATAGGCTTATAAAAATTTTAGATATACTCTGGGTCCTAAATAATTGTCAGTTAAAGGCAGTGTTAGCTATGATGCTTGGCTATGCTGTTAAACAGAGGTTTTTAATTTTAATATTCAAATATATCAATCTTTCCCTTAATGATTTATGACCTTGTAAGAAATCTTCCTCCATCCTAAGGGCATAAGATGTTCTTGTAAACGTAAAGATACGTTTAGACCTTTTATTCACTTGAAATCTATTTTTGTGTTAGTGTGTGATGGTGATGGGGTCTAATCTCAACTTTTCCCGTGTAACGTGCAGGTGCCATTTATCGAAGTGCCCACCCTTTCCCCACTAATTCGTAGTGCCACCTCCGTCACGGTCAGGTTTTCACATACTAGCATTCTGCTGCTTCCACTCAAGAGTGGAATTGGTGGGTCAGAGGTTATAGACATCTTTAACGTTACTAATATTGTCAAGTTGTTCTCTAAAATGGTTGTATTAATCTATACTGCCAACAACAATGACAAAGTTTCCATTTCTTCGTGCCCTCACCAACTCCTTTTTGGGAAAAAACTCCATTGGTTTATTTATCTATCCCTGAGCCAATATCCCACTATCTTAGATTAGGTACATCTTTGCAATAAGTGCTGTTATCCGCTAAGAGAAGTCTCTTTCACCTGATGGTCCCAGGAGGAGGATGAGAGACATGTGAGACAGAGCCAAACCTTCTTGTTGTGCCTTAGCTGACCTCCGTCTCCTGCCCCTCACCACCCCCCCCCCCCCCACACACACACACATTGGCTAGATAAATGCTTGTTGATGAGTGCTACTGAGATTTTGTGGTTGTTTGTCATGTAGCATTCTAAGGATATTGTGAAGATAAAATGAGCAAGTCCCTGTAAAGTGCTTGGTACAAAGTAAGCGCACTATAAATGTAAGCTTTTATTACACTCTCAGTTAATGGCAGTGCACGAGCTGAGTCATTCAAGTTGGAGACCGGGAGCTCTCATGGATTCCTCCATTGTACCTCCACATGCAGTTACCAAGTCTGCTGGTTCTACTTCCTTGAAATGTCTCACACCAGTTACTTCTCCCCTTCCCCACTGCCCATGTCCTGGTTCAGGCCCTCACTGCTGCTTATCTGGATTGCTGGTCTCCCAGCAGCTCTCTTGTCCTTCCAATCCTTTCTCCACGGTACTGCCAGAATGATATTTCTAAAGTAAATTTGATTATGATAGCCCTCATTGCCTTCAGAAAATAATACACATTCTAGCTGTGTGACTTTGAGTAAGCTACTTAACATCTCATGTTTCTGTTTCTTGATTTGTAAAATGGGGATAATGGTAGCACCTTTTGTAGCTGTTGTGAACATATGATATAGTTCATGTATAGTGCACGGTGCATGCTGGGCACTCAGAAAATATTACTGGTTATTAGTGTCTCATTTTCATTGTTTGATGATACCTGTAGTAGTTCTGTGAAGCTGGTTGTGTCTCCAGATCCTCATCATTTTCCTTCTTTTTAACAGTATCTTAAGTCTCAGCATGTGGTTTGGGTTGGATTGACTCCATCCCAATTCTAGGAATGAGTCCCAATTGAATTAAGCAAAACCAGACCAATGGGAGCCACAAAGGTTTAATTCCAGTGGTTCAGTTTGCATCATTGAAATGTGGACTCTCCTTCCCTGGAGATCCTGGGAAGAATAATAAAAAAGAATTATAGTAAACAAGAATATTTGCAGCTCCAGGAGCTACAGGCTGCCATGTAGGACCACAAGTGTTGTCAGCTTTATGAGGAAGCAACTCTATGGAGGGCAAAGTGAAGGCTTGGAATGAAATATGGTTGAGCAGCTGGTTCAAGCCTCACCTGAAGCTAGCCTTGTATCTTGACTTTTCATGAGTCCATAAATTTGCCTTATTGTTTAGGTCTGTTTTAGATGGATTTTCTGCTCAGAGTCTGGAGACTCTGCAATATAGAGTCTAACACAGAGTACTTGAAAATGGGTTCTTGAGCCCTTCCTCTTCTTTAGGCCATACTGTTCTAAAGGAAGCTGACTCTAAGGTCCTTACCTGCTATGGTAGGTTGAATAGTGGCTCCCCAAAAGGCATGTCCACCCAGAAACTGTGAATGTAACTTTATTTGGAAAAAATGTCTCTGTAGATGGAATTAAGTTAAGTATCTCAAAATGTGATATATTGAATTAACTGAGTGGGCCCTAAATCCAATGACAAGTGTCCTTATAAGGGACAGAAGAGGATAAGATGTGGACAGAAAAGAGAAGAAGGCCATGTGAAGGCAGAGGCAAATGTTAGAGTCATGCATCCACAAGCCAAGGAGTGCCTGGAGCCACCAGAAGCTACAAGAGACAGAAGAATTCTCCCCTAGCATCTTCAGCACTAGAGCCTAAGGACACTTTAATTTCGGACATCTAGCCTCTAGAACTGTGACAGAATGAATTTCTATTGTTTTAAGCCATCAAGTTTATGGTCATGAATTTCCACCTTATACAGGAGAAGTTGCCTGAGCGTTTTTCTTCACAGCCGCTTCTTCACTGTGGTCTCCCATTGATTTTGATAACGAATGATTGCTTTCCATATCCATATCCTGAAATTTTATCTGGATCCTTTTATCTCCTTTTCTATCAAAATTTAAGCCAATCTAGGGTGGCCGTATGTGCCACTTTGCTTGGGACTGTTCCAGTTTACACCTACTGTCCCAAAGTTATTATTAATATCACCTTTCCCTCTTAAAAGTGTCCTGACTGGTTAGTTAATTCTATGCTCACCCAAGGTTCCACCCTTGTCGAGGAAATCTGGCAGCCTTTGCCAAACTCATTGTGTTTAAGACGCCAATCATCACTTTCCTACTCACACGTCCTGAGCAAAGATGCCCTGCTCAGCCCTCTGGTCCCTTAATGTCCAGCACCACATGTTTCCCCACTCATGACGTACTGGAGTGGCCACGTGGCTCAAGTGTACCTCATCCATAGGCTGGCCAGAAGCAGGTGATTTTGGTCATCTGTCTCAGAAAGAAGAGCGGGATGTATTAAATTCCTCTCTCAGGAATTTGAAACTGGGAAATCAAGAGACTTGAGTGATTAGGAACACTGCTATAATGGATGGGCATGAGGCAGCGCTCAAGACTAGAGTAACAATCTGTTCGTGCCCAGTGAAAGGGATGGACAGCGTATCAATTAATACTGCCACAGGGTTGCACATCGGGAGTTGTGCTCTAGGGGGCGCAATTCACACACAACGCCTTGTGATGTGTTCCCTGAAGCTGTGCAATGCGGTAGCTCTGATTGTCTGCTTCCTGGCGTCTTTCTGTCCCAGTTCCAGTTGCAATACATCTCTATCAGCGGTTCTCAAACTCTGCTGTACATTAGAATTACCTGGGGAGTTTAAAAAAATCCTGATCGCCAAGTCACACCCCAGCGTGAATAAATGAGAATCTCTGGAGAGAGACGCAGATCTCGGTAGTTTTAGAAACACCCAGGTGAGATGAATGTGTAGTCAAGTCTGAAAATCACTGACAACTCCCCGGGCCCCCTTTTCTGAGGTCACTTGAGTAAGGCTCTCTTGCAGCCAAGAGACCTGTGTCTTTTACTCTTCCCAGTCTATTGGAGGGCATTTGACAATTCCCTTGAGTTCTAGCTGGTAGGATATGGTCTATGACAGTTTTCTTATTGACCACCTGTCATAATTCTTATCTAGAAAAATCTCCTGCACTTTGCCTTACACTCTAAATGGTGAGGTAGTTCACTTGCTGGCTAATGTCATGAGCTGTTTGAATAGGTCTTTGCGCGAAAATGAGAATTATGTAGAACAGAATCTTGCTTCTGCTCATCGCTCTTGCTTCATGGCCCTGGTGCTTCTGTAGACAGGATGAGTCATCTCTCAGCTACAACTGGATTGGAACTTCTTTTAAAACACACAGCAAAAGTTGATTGTGCATTTTTTTCTTCCGATATTTCTTCTTATTGGTTTCAGCCTACTCATTTTCTACCACGTTTCTGTCCCATTGCCTGGATATAAACATTCCTGGCTCAGCAGCAGCAGCTGGCAGATGCCTATAGTTTATAAAAGAGTTAGGGATGTAAGAGCTATATCTGGGAACGGCCACTTCTAATGACAAACTGATTCATGCCCTGGAATTTTCTTTATTAAATGGACAGGGAGAAACAGACTTCTCTGCCCACCAGGTGACTTACTCCTACATTTGCTGGAAGAAACATTGATCATTTGTTGTTATTAGCAGCATCCACCCACCCAGCACCTGAGCACGACTTTTAGAAATGAGGTTAAATCCTCTGATTCCAGAGAGAAAAAATGTCTCATGACCAACAGTGACAGGCAAGACCTGTTTACACCCGGACACCACCAATGTGATTTGCTTAGTTGTCCCTGCAAAAAGGTAACAGAGAGAAAAGAATGAACTAAGCATTTTCCAGGTAGACGTATAGGCCTGGGCTCGTTTATATAGCTGCAAGCACCAGTCTGCCGTGGGCATTAATAATTCTTGGTTTCTCTGGTGATTCCAGTGCCCAGAGATTTGAACATGGACACCAGCCAAAGGAGAAACGTGAGAATTCTGGGCCAGGCATTCCGGAGAAGAAAGAGAAATGCTCATCAGTTTTAGAAGACGCCATGCTCTTTCTGTCTTTGCTTTTACACCTGCTCTTCTTACCTGCCTGGTGAACCCATTCTCATCTTTCAAGACCCAGCTCAAGCAGCACTTCTGTGAAGGTCCCCCTTATTTCCTGCGCTGGGAGATGTGGACCCCAGACATCACGTTATTATTGTCCTTACCATTCTTCTGAGTTCATTTGGCCATGGTCTGTCTTTCTCACTGGTTTAAAAACCCTCTGGAGGTGGGGCTGCCTCTCTGATGTGTCCCTTTACCCCACAGCCTATAAAAATGCCTGCTGGTCCTCACTCACTCTGTTGGTGAATTCGAAAGGCTGCGTAAATGACGCTAGAAGGTAAACAGAAATGAGCATTATGTAAGGATGTCCTATGTGCCCAGCACTTACACACATTATCTCATTAAATCTTCCTAACAACCTTATGAACTAAATATACATATGCAAATATTGAGGCTCAGGAATATTAAGGGTCTTTCACTACTAATAAGGGGCAGGGATGGGAGTTAACCCCAGGCTTTCTGACTCCCAGTCATCTCTCTCCACTCCATGACAGCCTGAGTTACTCTAAGAGCCTCTTTTAAAATGGAACCATAGATTCCTTTTCCTTAAATAGATCATGCTAATGAGCGTAATTCACTTCGCTTGAAAATTGCCATTCTGAAGATATTAACATAATTTTAGCCTCTCATATGCAAAACCTTTGAAAGGTGTAGGTATCCTCAAATGCACAGGGAAGCGGTTCTTTCAGGGAAAATTTGAGCATGACCCACGTACATATTCAGTATGTGAAATTCAAAGCATTAAGTGGTCTCATGAGACAGGAGTCCGCATCAGGGTGTGTCTTTTTCAAAGCGTCAGTTTAGAAATGCAGCACAGAGTGTGTTAGCACCTCTCAAAAGCAGATACATCCTGCAGTAATGACAGAATGATCTCAGACCCACAAGGACTGTAATAGAATAGCCCCATCTCTCGATGAGCGCAGAGAGGCATGGTAGGAGTAAGAGCCACCCTTCATCCTCACTTACTGTGAGCCAGAGACTGTGCTAAGTGTTACAGCCCTCAGCTCGGTGATCCTCTGCAAGCAGGATCATTGAAGAGACATTTGCACTCCCATGTTCACAGCAGCATTATTCACAATAGCGAAAACACGGAAGCAACCCAAGCATCCACCAATGGATAGATGCATAAGCCATTGTATGTACTACAATGGAATATTATTAGCCTTAAAAAGGAAGGAAATTCTGACATACACTATGACATGGGTGAACCTTTAGGACGTTATGCCAAGTGAAATATGCCAGTCACAAAAAGACAGACACTGTATGATTCCACTTATATGAGGTGCTTAGAATAATCAAACTCAGAATGTAGAATGGTGGCTTCCAGGGGATGTGGGGAGTGGAAAATGGGGAGTTTCAGTTGGTGAAGATGAAAAGAGTTCTGGAGATGGATGGTGGTCATGGTTGTACAACATTAGTAATGTGTTTAATACCACTGCACTGTACACTTAAAAATGGTTAAGATAGTAAATTTTATGTTACGTGTATTTTACCACAATAAAAAAATTAGAGAAACAACACAAAAATGGAGTCCATTTATATAGGTATATTTGGAAAATGGACAGAGAGGGGAATGGGAGGCTGGCCCAGGGGTGTAGTGGTTAAGTTTGCACGCTCCACTTCAGTGGCCTGGGGTTCGCAGGTTCGGGTCGCGGGTGCGACCTAGCACCACTCTCAAGCCATGTGGTAGTGGAATCCCACATAAAATAGAGGAAGATTCGCAACAGGTACTAGCTCAGGGCCAATCTTCCTCACCACAAAAAAAAAGGGGGCGGGGAATGGAAGGACACAAACCAATCTGATAATCTGATAATTCCCTCCAGGGTGGGGGTGGGGAAGGAACCAGGATCGATGGTGGCAGTGGGCAGAAGGAACTTGAGCCTTATTTGTAATGCAAAATGGGTACCTGCTTCCTCCTTTACTCCTCCTCTTCCTCCTGGTTCAGTTCCAAACCCTGCTCTACCATGAGTGTGTCTGATTGGCAGCCTCTAAACCACAGCCTGAAACCTGACTACAAGGAAGCATAGGATGTCAATTTTAGCTCCCCGCCTCCCATGCTGTGATAGAAAAGGGTTGGGCTGCGTGTTGAGCTTGTCAATCCACACAGTAATATTCTGGGCAATGAATGCTTTGGCAAAACTGCCAAAGAAAATCAAGCTAAAGAGAAAAGGAGGGAAGTGTGAATCACATGGATTTTTATGATTTCTTACTCCACGAGGTCAACTATAGTCTGAAACCGCAATAGCGTGAGTACACAAGAGAAAGAAGCTACACAAAAGATCTTGACCCCTATGAACCCTGACATTTCTGTCATTCTCCAGGGCACCCTCCTCCATCCAACCTGCTGAAAGACAGCCACCCTTACCAGCACAGTCACTGTCGTGAAGAAAGGCAGCGCCATGAAATGGTTTAGGGAAATACCTGGAAGCAAAGATGTTCATCACCAAGTTATTTATAATTGTAGAATTGAAAATATTTTAAACATTCAAAAATTGCAGAGCAGTTTTATTTATGTATTTATGGACTGAGAAAAAAGTCAAAAGCAACAGCTTAAAATGTTACATACAATTATTATGGGGATTTTCTTTGTAGTTCTTTTTTGCGTTTTCCAAATTCTCCACAGTGAATTTGTATTACTTTCATAGTCAGAAATACAGTAGTTTTGAGGGTTTTTTTAATTAAAGAAACACATACCACTTTCCTTTCTCATCATCTCTATCTTCCACTATTCTTGCTGCCTGTGGTCTGGAGTTTCGCCTCTTTACAGTGCTTATTTTCCAGACAAGAAGTTATGCTCTTCTTTGCCTGCTTCCATCTTGCTCTCCATGTCTGACATCATTTTGTTCCTGTTGAGAGCAGCTGCCTTCCCACTCCTCACCCACCGCACCAGGGGAAGATGAGGCTGTTAAGATGGAGGGATGGAGAATTTTCAGGTGCTCAAGCTTAACCCCACTGGCAAAGACCATAGGTAGGTGGAGGAAGGGACCATTTGGAGCAGAACTAGACAGAGGCACACTCTGAACCCCACAAATACCGACGTCACCTTCCCTGTTAGGAGCTATCCAGTGCCATCTGAGAGAGTTCCCAGTTCCTAGCTTCAGAGGCCACCAGAAAGTCAGTAAATGAATCATATGGAAAGTGGGAGAGCATGAGCTGTGATGACTATGAGAGCCCCCTCAATCAAGGACATACACAGATCCCTCCGTTACACACAGTTCCCTTCTGCTGTTGTCATTTAAGTTCACTTGGTCAGACTGACTGCCCTCTGGTAATTCAGGCCTGGTTGGCCATTGCTAATTTGACCTTTCTGGATCTAAGGTCCAGTCATGGTTAGGAATCCTTTCTTCCTGTTTTGCATTTAGGTAGTACCCTCGTGCAGGGGAGTAAGCCTCCCACAGGCTGGAGTCAGAAGGCTGTGCTGTCACCTGCGGACATCTCCAGGGACATCAGGAAGGTCAGTGACAAGGAATTATTTATTGGGCACCTACAGAATGTAGTGCCCTCTGAGCAGCCCAGACCTGGCTGGAAGAGCAGGAGGTCAGGCACAGTAAAGAGCCAGAGACGGCAGGGTTGTAAATGGGAACCTTGGGGGTTCATTAAGTGAACTAGGCTTGCTGATGGGGAAGCATTTGTAAGGGGAAAATGGCCAGATCCATCAGGTGGGCCTCCTCGTACACACCAGTAAACCTGTGGTCCTTCCAGTCCCTCACTGAGCGCAGCCCCGTGGCTGGCTGTGTATTAGCCCAGAAGTTTGCTAAGACTCCAGTAACTCAGGCCACAGAGAGGAAGGTGTCTTGAGGAAAAGACAAGTGACACAGACTTTCTGAGGAGCTTCTGCCTGTTGTCTGGAACAGTTCGGATGTCTGAGGTCATGCAGCTTAACGTCACTTGCCTGTGAGAGGGGGCTACTGTCCAGTAGCTAGTGAGGCAGGACAAGGGAAGGACCCATGGAGCCCAACACGTTTGTGCTCAACCAGAAGAAAACAACGCACCAGTTAAAAAGGGGGCTGCGGCAGAGGTGGAGAAATGTGGCAGGGCGCCCATCTGTCCGTGGGCCAATTGAGAGGGAGGCCTCCCTCACCAGTTTATCAGGAGTTGTAGCAAAAGGGAAAGCCCCCTGCGGTGACAGCTGGACTTCAAGCTCTGCCAAGCTCCAAGAAAGCAGAGACAGTGTGCATTTTCTTTACCAGCATGTCTGCAGTCCCAAGACAGTGTCTGAAACATCACAGTGGCTCAGAAAATATTTGTTGTCCAGAGAGAGAAACAAGCGAAGTGGGAAACTACAGGTTCGAAAATCTGCAAGTGTACATGGACCATTTCCTACTTCTCTCTACTCAGCATGACCTGGATGCCAGGCCTTTCTGGGTATGTGACTTTAGACAACTTCTCGGAACCTGGTGTTTTGTTTTGTTTTTTCATAGGGTTCTTGTAAGGATTAAATGAGATAATGTCTATCAAAGGGATTTGTGAACTGTGAAGTGTTATGTAACATTAACTTTTGCTGTTTTGTGATGATGACAACGACAATGATGATGATGAAGACAATGACAATAATGACAACGGTTTCTTTTAGAAGAAAATGACGTGAAAATGTGAAGCGAACTTTAGAGAATTTCATCTGTGGTACAGGAGCGGATGTGTCAATGGAAAGAAAGGTTCACAGAAGCCAGAGACCCCACTGCAGGATTTTGCTCACAAGTCTTGCATAATTAGTTACCCTTTATGTTTGTTGGCTTAAACCCCAGATTAGGGACGCTCATTTGAAACAAGGAGTATCTTTTGCTTCTGTTTGTTCCGCATACACCTTACATAGTACATTGCTCACAGCAAGCAGTAAACATTTGTTGGGGAAAAAAGGTGAATAAATGATTTGATGAAGGGTGACACAGCTGCACTGGCCAAAGAAAAATGAGAATATTAGTTGAGCAGAGATTGCTTCCTGAAAGTAATTTGTGCAGGCAGAATCAAAACTGATCTTGCCATTTCCTGATTTAAAAACTCCTTTGTCTCTTCATTGCTCAAAAAATAAAGTCCAAGTGCATTTTAGTAGGGCATAGAAGGTCCTTCATAAACTGGATGCAACCTATCTCTCTAGTCTCATCTTCCATCGCTCCATCTCCCCAAACCCTAATTCCTTCCACAGCTATCTTGACTCACGCGACATTCCAACGACGCTGAACTTCTCAGAGTCCCCTCACAAGCCTGGGCTTTTCTCCCCTTGGCGCACTACTGTACTTTCTTTCACATACAGCTTCAAAGCTCTCTGCTTTGTAAAATGCTCCCTGATGCCCAGGCATTTATTTATTCACAGAACAAGTATTTACTGAGCACCCACTATGAACAAGACACTGTTCTAAGTGCTGTACACAGCGACGAGCCAATCAGACCAGGTTTCTGTCCTCACGGAACATTCACTTAAATGAGGGACAGGGGTTCAAGAGGGAGAGTTAAAAACAGAAGAAAGAATATCAATATATGCCATGTTAGGAGGTAGTAAAAGTGAAGGGGGTGGGGACCTGGGGAAGGGGTTGAGAGTGCTATTTTATTTAGGGTGATAGTCAGGATAGGCTGGGTTATGTCACAATAACAAACAATCCTCTAGAATCTTAGTGGTTGATAACAAAGATATTCTTCCATCTCATGAGACATGACCCCTACAGGTCAGCTGGGCCTTAGCTCCACATTCCTCACTCTGAAGCTAGCCCCAAGCAAGAATTTCTAATTGCCCTGGCAAAGGCTAAAGAAAATGAGGGGAAGCATGCACCAGCTGTTAAGGGTTTCACCTGAAAACAGCCTAAGTCCCATCTGCTCACATGTCATTGGCCAAAATGAGTCACATGGTCACACCTGGGTTAAATAGGATGTAGATGAGCAATTCTACCAACTTCCTGAAAGTAGAGAGAACCAAGTAAATGTGACTAGCCCTAATGATTGCTACACACAGTCAGGGACGGCCTCTCTGACAAAGGGACATTTAAGCAGAAACCTCAAAAAGTAAGGAGCCAGCTGGTAGTTACTGGGGCTGGGGGACATCATCCTTCCAGCTTCTCAGAGCAAATGGCTTAGAGTCATCCTTGACCTTTCCCCTCTTCCTTTCACAGCCCATATCAAATGCATCAGCAGACCCCATCAGCTATACCTTCAAAATACATCCAGATTTGACCACTGCTCACTGCCTCTACCTCTGGTTCCGGCCTCATCTACTCGCCTCTGGATTGTTGCGGGAGCCTCCTAACTGTTCTTGCTGCTTCTGTCTGTGGCCCTTGCAGTCCCTTCTCCCTGCAGCAGCCACAAGAATCCATTCCAGATTCAAGTCAGATCATGACACTCCTCTACCCAAACTCTCCTATGGCTTCCCATCTTTCTCTGAGTAAAATCCAAAGTCCTTCCAGGGTCTTCTACTGTCCGTACCCCCACCCTCTGCCCAGCCCCACCCCAAAACCTCTCCAACCTCATCCACAGCTCTCCCTCTCACTCACTTTGTTCCAGCCACACTGGCCTCTGTGGTTTATTCATCCAGGTGGGTCAATGAGGATTTGATTACCTGCTCTATGCTAGGCACCATTCCCAGTACTAGAAATATAATGGTGAAAACACAGTCAAAACACAGCCTATGCTGTACTGTAATTAGTCAATTTACCCGTCTACCTCCCCTGTTACACTGTTACCTCTGTTTTAATATTATTCACCTTTGTGTCCAACACTATGCTTGGCATGGTAAGTGATCAATACATGTTTGAGTGGAGAATGGAAAAATGGATGGACATAGATAGACAGACAGACAAACAGACTTCAGCTTTATTGGAACTGTGGCATGTGCTATGGGTTCTCTGAAGTGGAATATACCAGCCTCTAACAGCCGAGGTCATTTGCAAGAAAGCCTAAAAAAAAAGAAAAAGAAAAAGGGGGCCGGCTCCGTGGCCAAATGGTTAAGTTCGCGCGCTCCGCTGCGGCGGCCCAGGGTTCAGATCCTGGGCGCGGACATGGCACCACTCGTCAGGCCACGTTGAGGCGGCGTCCCACATCCCACAACTAGAAGGACATGCAACTAAGATATACAGCTGTGTACAGGGGAGGTTTGGGGAGATAAAGCAGAAAAAAAAAAAAGAAAGAAAGAAAGCCTGACGGCAAAGGGTCTGAATTGGATCAGCATTTTCAGGGAGACTATAAAAAAGAACAGACTTTCTGGTATGAAAAAATAGATTCCAGATTTGAAACAATTTAGTCTTGCTACATGAGTCAACCCCAGGAAAGAAACACAGGCTTAAGTGGCAAACCACAGCCCATTTGCATACCCCATGGTTTGACTTGAAGTTTGCAGAAAGGAAAGAAGATGAGTTGATGAGGTCAGAAATAAAAGTAACATATTATCCATAATATTGGAGGAGAGTAGATAAGGGTCATTCAAGGCTCCGTTTAAACTAAGTTTTCTGTCTGAAGCTCGTGGTTAAAATTCTTAAATGTGAATATACAATCTTTCTACTTTCCACCCATGCCAATTTCAGAGAGCTCAATTATTAAAATGTGGACCAGAAGCAAGTTTATCTAACTTGCAAGTTGTACCTTTGGCTGCACGGAGAAGTACTAATATGTGATGCAAATCTAGAAAAGAAATTCATCCAGAATATGCAAAAAACGTTTCTTTATAGAAGCCCCTACAAAGATGATCCCTTCCCTTTTAAGAAAGAGAAAGTTCCTCCCTTCTGTTTGGAAAAAAGTCAGCCGTGTGGTCTTGCTGCTTTTCGTGGAGATGAGCTTCTATGGTTTGCTCTCCTTCTGTCATCTTCTGCCACATGATTGGGAAGCTTGCCTTCCTAGAGCTAGTTGAAAGAAAGAGTCAGGGCAGTTAGCAGGAATGTGGGGAGACCACCAGCCGAGTTAGGAAGTCCTGAGCCCCCCAGGCCTGTTGACAGAGAACTCATGGCCAACACATAATGACACGAGTTGTCAGAGATTAGTGGGCAGTTCAAACAACTGGGTCTGTTCTAGATCTTCAAGAATTCTGCAAAGTGAGGAAATTCTGCATCTTTCCCAAAAATTAAAAGGATGTACCCTATATATTATGCATCAGCATGCACAATTTGTATTTCTCAGAACACATATGGACATGTTTATAGAATTACATTATGTTCCATATAATTGCTAGTTGTGACTCACAACCCAGGCAGGTGGTAAGCTCCTAATTAGAAGGGGTCATGTTGTCTACTCTTGAAACATGATTAATGGTTTTTATACACGGCTGAGTCCTTAACAGAAGATTAATATATGTCTATTGGACGAATGAGTGAACAGTAGGGTCTGTTGGTAAATTTCGGATGAGACAGCAATATAAATTAAGTGACAGTTTCAGGTTAAAAGGCTGGAGTGGGTCCTAGAACAGTCGTGTAGTAGTAGCTGAAAGCAAACTTAGAAAGGATGAAGGCATACATGTGCACAGCATGCAACCGAACAGCCTAAAAGGTTGAGGCTCCTTTTTTGGGGAGTACACAAAAAAGGAGACTTTCAATGAAAGGTTTATTTTCTTGAGAATTTTGTTCCTGTGGTGATCTGTATAACTTGCTAATATCTACTTGGCAATAAGCCATCTGTGAAGAGATGAAAATTCTCTCACTAGCTGACACAGAACCCCTTGGAACCAGCTTGCCTCTGGAAAGAGTGAAATCTCCCACATTACACACGGGCTCAGTGTGTCAATCTCAGGGCTCGGTGAACGCCACATTCACATTTGTATGAACCTGGCTATAGAAAGGGCAATCTTAAACTTACATGAGAATGAGAATTGAAGATGCCAGACACCAGAGCAAAGACAACTTAGGACTCAAAGTAACACAAAGACAAACAAAACAAGCAGAAGACACAAGGTACAGAAACCCTCAAGCCACCTAGAAATGAATTACATTTACTTACGCCTCGCCCATGATCTCCATAGGTGTTTGTTGGTGGGCGCAGATGGCACTAGCTGCAGATACAGGCAGCCCTCCCTCACTGTGGCCCCTCCGGACTGGCTAAACGAGGCTGAGCACTCTCTGCAGGAGTCCAGAGATCCGAGTTCTGGTTTCTGATTTGCTTCTTACTAGCTGATTGAATGTATCTTCTCTTAATTTTAGTTCTTTTATCTCTAGATTGGAGATGAAATACATGCCTGCCTTTTTGTGGAGGAATAAATGAAGAAATGCGTGTGACCATACTATAGAGATGTGAGTTCTAGTAGGTGGATGATGGCAGGATTTTTCAGAGGGGGAGAGATAGAGGTCATAGGGGATCAACGGTAACCACTAAGACAGAACCTCATAGCTGGCTGTCACAAAGTTACTGGGCTATATCAGTGTGCCCAGAGGAGACTAGCCTTAGCGGGGGTGGACGCATGCTAACCAAACTTACAAGAGATCACTGTTTGAATCAGAATGTCAATCTATTTAATATACAGTGGGAGATATCCCTTTACAGTAACAGGAATGCTTGTATCCACTACCCAGGGAATCTTCTTCCTTTATTATGGTGGCTGGAAGGTTGTTTTAGTGAGAAGATTGGTTATAGTTCTCAGTTAGATGCAGTAGAAAATGATTATGGTGGATTCAAGTAGAAAAAGAATTTATTAAAATTATATTGGATAGCATTTGGAATCATGAATGGCTATAGAATCATGTTTGGGTACACAGCCAAAAGCAAAGCTCCGGATCGTGCCTTAGAAGTGGTACGGTGAAGACATTCTGCTTCAGCCACTCGATATTAGGTACCACACTTTGCACTGAGAAATACTAAGGAATTTGAGCTATTGGGAGTCAGAATAACAAATGCCCACCACAGTCTACGCCTTTGACTGTCCAACATTAACAGACACTCTTCTTATCCTAAATGCTCCTGCCTAACAAAATGTAACTATCCCTCATGCAATTATACAATTTCTCACTCCCTTCCCAAGAAGATAATACCAAGCTTCATCAGGTACCACACCCAGAACATGTCCTGGGTCTCCGAAAGAAGCCTTTTCTCTTCTAGTTCAAAAAGAGGAATATCTATATTGATATTCTCTGATATCTATAATCTCCTATGGACTGGGTTGTAAAGGAAACTACTACCAACGCATTCTGTGCAAAATAATGGGGGGAAGAGAAAAAGTAGTTAAAATATAAACATGACACTATAAGGAAGAAAATAAAAAGCTGAAACTGTGTAGTTACCTGTTGTTCCACCATCAGTCTCTAACGGGGCCTACGGGTAAGCCAAGAGATATCTTCCAAAGGTGACTTGCTCTAAAACCTTAGGGAATCCTCTGTGATAACCCCACTGGGAGTTTCCATAGGCTTCGATCAACGTCACAATCTGCCACAGGTACATTGAGCATTGTTGCTCTGCTACTCCAACCGTGAGCTGCAGAGAATTCTCTTGCTCCGGGTTCCACTCAAAGCTGCTTGCCTTTCAACCGGTAATGGGTAAATGCAGAATACCCAAAAGTGGTGTGTGTTTTCTATAAAATGCAAATATTCCCATTAAGCATTTCCTTTTTCCTTAGTGGTAGGAGTTACGAGATGCAGCAAAACAAGTTTTTGGCTTTTAAGGTTATCCCAATGTACCCCAGACTGCTGGACCCTCAAAAAGCTTCCCTGAGGTATCAAGACTACTGTTTTCATAGGCTTATCTCCTGACTTCTGGCATCCTCAGTCATAGCGATCCATATCGAGTTCCAACAACTTTTTGTTCCCAGGTATTGATCTCATCCACGTAGGGGAACAGCATGTTCTTCTGTAGGATGATGAGATAATCAAGCTCCCTGCAGACTGACCTGTGACATCACAGACAGGGAGCTGATACAACCCGGAGGCAATACACTGAAGGTATTCTTCTCTCCCCACTAGGTGAAAGTAAACTACTTTAGGCATTTTCTGTGTGGGAGGATAGAGATCAACGGCTGCATAGTGATGCCAAGGGAAGTGTATATTTGCTTTAGTAAAAAGAGCACAACTAGAAGAGTAGTCGCAGTTGTAATTATTCCCTGATTAAGCTTACAACAAATTGCTGTCATTACCCAAAATCTATCCATTTTTAAAACTGGCCAATAGGGCAATCAAATGGGGATGTGAAAGTAATCTCTCTACTGTTTCTTTTCAGGTCCCTGGTGATGGCATTTATGTCTTCAGTTTTACCAAGAATGAGGCATTGCTTTTGATTTACTGTTTTAGTATGGAAGGGGAGAGCCAGGGGTTTCTAATTCACCTTTCCAACGAGAAGAAACCTTATTCCATGGGTCAAGGACCCACAGAGGGTATTCTGAAGATTGCTGAGTAAATCTACGCCAATGATACTCTAAGAAGCTGGGGGAATAACTAGGAGTCTCACTGAGCCTACTGTGAGATAGAACCCAGGTTGCATTTCCTTTTATCACATGACCTTGATAAGCCTCCACTCTAACTTGGCATTAGTGTGGCATTCTGGGTTTCTGGAAATCAGTGTTGCTCAGAGACAGTGTCTAATGTCCTGAATAGACTAGGTATTTCTTCCTCTAGTAAGTGATCACAGGACCGTTTGGAGAAGCTGCAGGATGATATACAATAAAGCACACATCAGATGATTGCGTGGTCCTTCTGCAAGCGGCCCCAGCCTATCTCCATTCAAGGAGCTCTAGTCTGTAAATTTACTCAACTTGGGAATAGAGAAGGAGAGATCAACTCTTTTGTGGTGGCTCAAGTAAAGCCTTTGTTCATAATTCTTAGAGTTCAGGAGGGTTACAAATTAAGTAGAATGTTTATGGTCTGCTTATCTATATTGATTCTCAGGACTTAAGATCAATTGGATCAGTGGTTGTCAAAGTGTCTGGACCAGCAACATCAATACAACCTGGGAACTTATTAGTTAGAAAAACAAATTCTTGGATCCCATCAATACCTACTGAATCAGAAACTGGAGTTGGAGCCCAGCTGTCTACCTGTGGTTTAATAAGACTTCCACGTGATTCTTCTATACACAAAGGTTTGAGAACCATTGACATAGTCACTTACAAAAGTTGTTGCTTGTGGTTTATCCTGATTTACATACTGACTTTGATGCCTATAATGCTGGCCATACTTGCTTTGCCTCTGATAGTTAAATAGTGTTACTTGGCCTCTGCCAGCCCAGTTTCCTGGTATCCCCACATAAAAGAGAGATTTCATTTCAATTGCAGTATTTCTCATTAGATTCCCTGGCCTACAGTTTATAGCCCCTACAGTACTTTTCAAATATGCTGACATTCTCCCCAGCAATCAATGTATTTCTCAAAGCCTTTTGATGGAGGTGTTTTCTGGGGCTTCTTAGGGAGATATATTTAGAGTGTGGGTGAGCAGGTCACACACTGAAAATCCCCTCCATCAAGCCTATTTCCCAACCCTTTGGCTTCCTTACCTTATATTATGGCAAAGAATTTCTAGTCTCTCAACTTCAATAGATGAGGCCCACCATTAAAGTGAGGTTTGAGTCAGCCAATGAAGCAAACATTTAGAAACATTCCAGCTGCTTAAACTGGTAGATTGAATCCAGAGTCTCTGCTAAGTGATACATCTGGATAAATTCAGTTTGATCTAAAGTTATATTCTCTATGCCTTGGTCTAGTACCCTCAACATCCATTTCCACAAATAGTCACAATATTTGCTGATATAAACTGACAAAATTTTGCCATCGTTTAGTTATGAATGTCTTCCCTCTGGGTTGACTTTGTAATGGGATCCCTGGTGCAGGCTGGTTTCTGACCCTGGTTTAAGTCTGGAGATAATGAGGAGTAGGGAAGATGGGGTTTGAGGAGAATTGACTGACCCTTTCAAGATAATTACCTTAGATAAGGTCATTTTCAAGTCTTCAAGCAAAATAGGAGTAGCCTTGTAAAAGAGCAAAGAGGAGCTGCCACAGTTGGCAAGTGAGTCTCCGTGGAGTTTTGGGGTTGAGGGGACTCTGAGTATGTGGGTGTTTACTCATTCAGAGTGTGCTGCCACATATCCTCATTCCAGTGTCCAGAGTTCCAGTCTTTCCCAAACAATGCCCAGATCCTCATATAACAGACCTGGAGAAACTGTGACTTCAACTGGTGCTGGAATTTAAAAACCCTTCAGTGTCAAACTTTGAGGAATTTTCTTTGTTTGTTGTTTGTTTGGTTGGCTTTTTTTGTTATTTGTTTTTGACTCTGAATTCTTGGTTCGAGGCAGGGACTGAAGATCAGGAATCGGAGCTGCTTGTTTTCTAGTTCTAAGCCGTCCAGACCATGGCAAGCAAGCATCCCATTTCCAGCCAGATGTTTAGATCATTCACAATCTCCATTGCAAGCAACATGAACCAAGTCTAGCTAACCTAATCAGAAAAAGGGTTTATTAAAAAGTTTTTCTTCAACTCTTCAAGTTGTTGTAAGGGCTGGAAAACAAGGCTCAGGACTTCCCAGTCAAGAATGACACCCAAAACCATGTCCAGAACGGGTCCTGTGAGTTCACACTGGCAGTGCTACTGGGCACAAAATACTAGATGCTGCCACTGTCATCACAGTCATTGCTGCCTGAGAAACTTGATTTTCCTGCAAACGTTTCTGCTGCTCTCTCACCAGAGAGTGTTCCTTATGATTCATGACTCTCAGGTGGGTGCATCTGATTGGTGGAGCCTGGATCACATACTGGTCCCTAGCTGCAAGGGAGGCTGGAAAAGTGAATATCTGGTATTTTCAGCTTTACAACAGAAGACAGATTTATCAAGTAGGTGAATTTTCCCAAAACATCGCAGAGAGGGGTTTTAGATGTTGAGCAGTCAAAATGGATCTACATGCCTACTACAGTAAACAGCATGGAATCAGAGTGAAAAAATGTATTTAGAGACTATCAATAGCCAATGGCAGTGGTCTGTGATGTCTGAAGCATCTCTCTTTAGAATCAGGAGATAACTACAGTGAGGATCAGGGCATCTTCTTCTCAGCACAAGGCTGGGGGAGCACTACCAAATGCCAGCTCTCTGGACTCCCAATGTCCTGGCTTTTCACTGTTCATTCATTTTTAATGAAGCATCAATTAGACTAGAGCAGTGCTTCTCACCTGGGGCCAATTCTGCCACCCAGTGGGTATTTGGCAATGTCTGAAGACATTTTTGGTTTTCATAAAGGTGGAGGGGGATGGTGGGGAGCTACTGGCATCTAGTGGGTAAAGGCCAGAGATGTTGTTAAACATCCTCTAATGCATAAGACAGCACCATACAATATAAAATTATCCAGCCCAAATGTCAATGGTGCCAAAGCTGGGAAACCTTGGGCTAGAATCAAGTCCTTCCCTTCCTGTTTTGGGCTTTGGGATACATTCTATTTTTAGATGACTTCTACAAGCACCTGATCTTACCTATCAAATACTGATTTTACGTCTTTGGCTTCCCAGGATGCCTCATCATCAACCCTAAGTCTTCCCTAATGGTGTTTACTACATGTGACCTGGGGAACTTTCTCTAGTCTCCTTGAATAGGATGGAAGTTGTAATTCATCTTAAAAGTCCAAGAAGATTACGTATCCCAGGAGTTTTCAACTGGGTACAATTTTTCATCCTAGGGGAAAGTTGGCAATGTTTTGAGATGTTTTTGGTTGTCAGAACTGAAGGAGAGAGGGGCAGGCCCTACTGGGTGGAGGCCAGGGATACTGCTAAACATCCTCCAATGCACAGCCCCACAATAAAGAATTATCTAGCCCAAAATGTCAGTGGTACCAAAGTTGAGTGCCCTGATGTAGCCTTGCTTAGATGAGACCTGGGCTAGGAGATTAGGCAGGTTGAAGGAAAATGGTAATCACAGAACCAGGGCCCCAAGATGCAATGTAGTTATCAGAGGGGAGGGCAGACTTGGGCTGGGCAGGGTATCCTCACTTGATCCCAGAGCCCTGTACCTTGAGGGGGATTCGAGAGAAAGAGAAGACAGCAGTACAGAAAATGGTGACAGTCCAAAAGGCACAGGAGAGCAAAAGTCAATCCTCACGTACCCCATTATTTTCCCTCAGTTTGAAGAATGGTGAACAAAGATCCTGAAGCCTGAGAGAGGGCAGGGTTAGATCAGCAGGCCAGCCCTTTACCTGGTGGAACAGGAGCCTCAGCTGTGGGGCCTGCCCTCAGTGACGAGGACTTGGCTGAACTGATATTTGTTCTGCTCAAGTCAACTCACAGTGATTGAGTGAGCATCTGCTATGGGGATTCCATAGACTGTGGAGGATTCAGAGGTGAATAAGATACATCCCTGCTCCAGGAAGCTTGAGATCCAGAAAGAGCGATATGGCAAGCATATGGTTGCCTCTCAGACAGGGAAGAGAGCATCACCCCAGAGACACGAACAGCCATGGGAGCACCAAGGAGGGCAGGGAAAAGGAGGAAGAAATACATTTCTATGTAGGATAAGCTGAAGAGAAGCATCTGCTAGGAAGGGAAGATGCTAAGTGAATTCTCTTGAAACTGCATTTGCATAGCAAGCACATTATTTTACTTAGGTTGCATTTCTATTTGGGGTGGCTTACTCAATAGGTTGAAGGAGATTATAGGGAGTTAACGGCCCTCCAGCCACCATTTGGTCCCACCATGGACCTTCCCTGAAGATTCTATTGTGGCTGATGCACTGGGCTTCGCCAAGAGCAGCAGGGGTGACGTGTGAGAACAATATCCAGAGAGGAAGTGTCTCAGGAGTTGTCACGTAGGGACAGAAGGTCCAGGAGGCTCACCTCTTCCACACTCTACTGAGAAGGAAAGCAGGCTTTGTCGGGGGAGCACCCATCATTAACTAGATCACTCGACCAGGATCATGAATGTGGAGCCCAGGTGTCCCTTCAGATGCCAGACAGAAGGGGAAGAGTCCATGGTGGACATCACACACACATGCACCAGCACAGGCATGTGCACATATGCTTGTGAGCACACACATGTATGCATAAACACACAGGTACACAGAGCTTCACATGACCTTTGACCTACATGCGTACCAAGCACTTGGGGTAAAGAACCAGTGACCGGGTTTGTCTTCTGAAACATACATACTCCCCATTCTGAAAATAGGAAGAAAAGCAATAGTTTTCAGCCAGCAGTTCACCTAAGTTATTCCATTCTTGTGGCTTCATGTAGTGTGGTGGCAGGGCAACCTTAGTTAAGCACACTGGCTGTGCATGGCACAACTACAGGGGTGTCATTCTAGTCATGCCATGCAATGGCTTCATCCAGTGGAAAGAGCACTGGATGTGGAGGGATACAAACTGAGGTTCAAGCTCCAACACTGGTGCATGCAACCTGGGCAGACTTAGACACCTTTACTCTAGGCCTCGATTTCCTCACCTGCACAATGGGAGGTCCCATTTACCTCCAGTAAGCTTGTTGAGGGCTCAAATAAGAGACAGGATGTGTGAGAGCATTCTAAAATTTATAGAAATATGGGGTCTCATTGTTATTATTATTTTCATACTAGCCACCTACCAGCACAGTTCCAGCATTCACTGAAAGGCTCATACATTCTCTTAGCCCCCTCCTCTCCATATTGATGCCACTCAGATATTCCCAGATCTCACCAGCCTGTGGGTTCACATGGAATCGCATTAGTATTAACCGTGTAACTGTAGGCCCTCAACCCCACCCCCCACCCCCACCATGACCCCGCCACCTTCTCATTTATCTGGGATTCTTCAAGTGTATCTCATGCATGTTCAGTGACAAGTGTCTTCACGCTCTTCCACCCTAACCTGCTCATCAGGGTCTGCTGCCTGCACTGAGGCCTTCTTACCTTTGTCAAGCTTCTGGGCCCTTGGAGAGAATAGAACTCAGTGCCCCAGTGTCTCCATTGCCTCCGCAGGCACTGCATCCCTCACAGAGGCTGCACTGAGCCTCCAGATAACAGAGCTTCATGGCGTGGGTGCCCCCTCCCCTACTCTGCCTTGTTCTTTGTCACCTGGACTCCGAAGCAGAACTCTCACAACACACAAAATTCCTTTACCCAAGTGTCCTTGGTTTCTTCCTGCAGACCATCTTTCAGAGGGTCAGACGTGACCCCTGGTGTGAGCTGGGCTGGGAACTGGACACCGACTCACCTCTTCTCCATCTCTCCCCATGTCCATGCCAATGCCCCAACTTCTCCTTTCCCCCCTCAGCCAAAAAGGAAGTCTTCATCCCTATCATCTTATGGCTGGTTGGGGGTCCGGGGGAAGGCCCTCTCTGTTTCCAAAGTTCCAACTTCCACACAGCTTTAGCCAAGACCACCCTGCTACATTGGATTTAGTAAAGTTATAAATAAAGGAATTGGGGAGATTTTAAATTTTGGAACCATCATAGCCAACAATGACTTTGAGAATGGGAGGGTGAGTGTTTCAATATATCTTGTTACAGTGGCTTGTCATCGTGACTCACACTTAGAAAGCCTCCATTTAGCACTGCATCAGCATAATGTTTTAATCCAGAAAGCAAGTGGACTTTAGTCATTGTCCCAATGCTACGTAAATAGATGCGTTCTCTCTAACTCAGAGATCAGCTTTTCCTGCTGTCATCAATCCTTGGGAGCTCATCTAAAGGATGACACACATCCCTTTCCCAATACACATGCATCCCCCCTCCCAGTCTTCTCCAGAAAGTTCTGTTCAGGGGCCTGTCTCCAGAGGCTCACGTCCAGCCTAATGAAAAGACGTGTCTTCTAATTCTCCCTGAGAATGAGTCCCAGGCTTGAGTCCCCTGAACAACCCTGTGATCCACTTCTCCATAGTGAACTTGTGCTTCCTTTGGGGGACCTAGTCTCTTGAAGGATACTCAATGACACTGCTGTTAATGAAGGGTATGTTCTGACAACAGGAACTTCGTTACTGGGAATAAAATTGGACACATAGGAATGCACCCCTTGAAATCAGTAACGGTCCCAATAACCTCCTAATAGCCAAACTCAGTGGATGCTTCCTAATCTTCCCACTTGATTTCCCTTCTACCTCTGACCAAGTTGAATCAGGGAAGCAGGAGAGATTAGTGGAAATACACAAACTGGGTTCAAATCCTTGTTTCACCTTAGTAGTCATGGGACTCAGGGCAAGTTAATTAGCTTCTCTGAGGTTAACTTTTCTTCATCTGAAAAATGAGTAAGGTGATGCATAGGGATTTCCAAGGAAGGTTATAACGCATATAGAGCTCCAGGAATACAGAAGGCCTGTGATAACTAGTTACTATTACTCTTTTGTTGTTACTCTGATTGATCAGTTTTACTCTTAAACATTTCCTTGGATATTGTGACACCTCTACACCCATGATTCTCTTTCTACATCATTTTCCATTCCTCATTCATATACTCGACAATATTTATTAAATGTCTACTATGTGCCAGGCTTTTTACTAGGTACTGTGGTTAGAAAAATTGATAATACACAGTCCCTATCCTAAAGAAGCTCACAGTCTAGTGGGGAGAGGAACATGCAAGCAATTATGACTCAATACGATAACTGCTATCCTAGAGGTCCACACATGGTGGTCTGGACACAATGGCCCAATGTGCTGAGAGGAACCTGAGAAAGCTTCAGGCTTGAGCTGAGCCTTGAAGGATGGATCTAAATTTGCCAGGCAAAAAAAGAAGGGAAGGGTGTCCTGATCAGAAGCAGCTACATGCATATGACCGGCAAAAACCACCTGGCTAGTAGCAAAATCAAAATCCTCAAACAGAAAGAAATGTTGGACAATAACATTTATTTTAGCTGAAGACCAAGCATGACATGGTCATTTTTGTCCACAAACTTTTGGATATGGAGGCAGTCTCATACATGATCAAAGTTATTCTTCAACATCACTTAGGAAGACTGATACAATCACTCTCAAAATGGCCAATAGTGTTGTCTTGGCTCTAGGGGGCATATGGTATGAAAACCTCTCTAAAACTCTAGAACCACAATTCTCATGTGTGAGATGTTCACACTAGAAGAGACCCATTAAAACTCAGACCAACTGAGGAAAAGCAAGTTCAACTTTTCATCTCAAACTCATATACATTCATTGAGTGGAATGGTTGGAAAGAATCACTATGGTTTAAATATAGTTTTTTACTCTGTCTCCCTCTCCTCTTTCCCACTTTCCAGGGAGTATAATTGATTTTGCTCAAGTTGAATTCATGTATGATGTGACTTCCTCATTTAAAGCCCTCCTATCAGAATTTGCTGAGATTTTCCTTTTATAGGCTGGAATATAAACAATGTAGTCCCATAGTTCACATTTTTATTACAAAAACTATAGAAGAATTCAATAAAGTGTTGTTTAAGAGCCCTTTAAAATAAGTGCCTGGGTTTGGTTGGTACCCTTATACATTGTTGATGCCCTTTTGAAAAGAAATTTGGCACTATTTATCTAGTCATGATGGTCAAGATCATGGTAGTGAGTATATTTATTGACTGCTAATTTATTGTGTATTTGTCATTGTGCAAGTAATTTACGTGTATTAACCCACCCCACTCCCCTTTGTAATACTATTATTATTATCCCTATTTGACAGATGAGGAAACTGGAGCACAGAGAGTTTAAGAAACTCACCTAAGGTCACACAGCTAGTAAATGGTAGATCAGGGATCCAAACACAATCAGTCTGACTCATGCTCCAGAGACTATGTTCTGAGCCAGTCACTATACTGCCTTTTATTGTATCAAATGCTAATCTCTCTTAACCCAGTTATTGAATTTCTGGGAATCAATCCAGAGGAAAAAAATCCTAATCATGGACAATGTTATATTTATAGAAGGTTTATAACATAAAAGAAGATTCATAACATAGTGTTATATGTCATTGGAAGCAAGCCAAATATCCAAACATTGGCGAACAGCTAAGTAAATGATGTACATCCAAACAGTTGACAACTTCAAACCATTAAAAATGGTGGTCATGGCTTCCAAGTAAACAAGATGGATTGGACACATCCGTATACTGTTGCTCCTTCCCTAAGTGACAGTGAAAGGATCTTTTTAAGAGCCTTAAATTGACAAGGACTAGAGTAAAAGAAGAGGCGACAATAACAATTTTATTTGCAAAGCTTGAAAGTAGTAGATTATCAAGTAGTAAATGACTTAGCACATCTGAGAAGACTGACTCCTAAATGGACAGTGGGGGAAATGTAGGAATTAACCTAATTTGTATCATAGGATTCTTTAAAGGCTCAGAAATTGGTGCATCGACTTAAAAGTGGAGAGAAGGGAGGTGCACTAAAATCAGGAGGAGTGGTTGAAAGTCTAAGAAGCAACAGGATATCCCATTATCTCCTCTGCTATTCTGCACAACCGGGAGAATAACCCTCCTCCAACCTTGGCAAATGGCAGGAGGTTTGCTCCTGGAGGGGTTACCACACAAGCATTCTGCAGTGGATGGATCAAAGGGTCTCTGAACTAGAGTGCTCTCATCAGAGCACATAGAGACACAGCTCATCACTCTCTCTTGAAACATTTCTTCAATTGACTTGTAGATAATTCTCTCTCTTGGTTTCCTATCTTCCTTACCAGTTCCTCCTTCTCAGTCTACTTTGCTAGTTCCTTCTCATGTCCTTGAATTCTAAATGTTGAAGTATTGCAGGATTCTATCCTTGGTCTACTCTCAATATATATTATTCCCTAGGCAATCTCACCCAATTTCATGAGCTTAAATACCATCTCCTGAATTTATGTCTCCAGCCTCTTCCCTGAACACCAGATTCGTATATCCACCTACTACTCTACACATGCATTCCACATGTGTCTCAAACCTAACATGGGCAAAATCAAACTCCTGATGCCTCACCAAAACCTGCTTCCCCCCTAATTTCCCCCAACTCAGTACATGGCAATTCCATTCTTCCAGATGCTCAGACCAAAAGCCTTGGAGTCATCCTTGATTCTTCTTTCTCTCTCACCTTATAACCAATCCATTAATAAATCTAGAAAATATATCCAGAATCTAACCACTTCTCAGCCCCAATCAGGCCACCATCCTGGTCCAAGGCACTACCATGACTTGACTGGATTGACACAGTAACCTCCTAACTGGACTCCCTTCTTCTGCCCTTGACCCCTACAGTTTATTTCCCACACAGCCATTAGAATGTCTATTTCCCCCTTACTCACTAGCTCAGTATGCTACAGCCATAGCCTTCTTGCTTTTCTCCTAAGATATCAGGGACTTTTCCTGTTGCCTTTGCTTGGGAGGCTCCTCCTCCATATATTCACCTGACTAGCTACCTTACATCTTTAAGGTCTTTGTTCAATGACATCTTCTCAGTAAAGTCTTCTCTAACCACTCTGTGTAAAATAGTCTCTTACCCTAGCTCTGCCTTTCCTTCTCTCCAGTTTTTATTTTTATTCATAGTATTTATCACTTTTTGACAAATCATTTATTTTTAAAGTTGATTGATTAATTGTTTGATTGTCTGCCTTCCTACATGCATCACAAAGGCAGAAATTTTTATGTTTTATTTATTGCTGCCTTCCTAGTGCTTAAAATGGTGCCTGACACATGGCAGGCACTCAGTAAATAGTTAGTGAATGGGGAAAACCAGATACAGCTAAAGTGAGATTAAGAGGATATTTTCATACTGGAAACAGAGTATCCCTACTGCACTCCCCCAACCAGAGCCCAAGAATATTCATGGCAGGGCTTTGAACTCCATGCAGGAAATTGGAATAGCTTTCTCTGGGGAGTCTGCCAGCTCAAAGGAAGAGAACCAAAGACACTAACATTAAGCTCTCAATGAAAATTTCCAGACAGTTCACCTCATAGAGATGATTACAACTAGGGTGACCTGAGCTGGGGCCGAGGGGTTTCCTGATACGTCCAATTTTCAGAGTTGAAACTGGGACAGTCCCAGGGCTGGCCTTATGGCATAGTGGTTAAGTCCAGCACACTCGGCTTCCATGGCCCAGATTTTGTGGGTTTGGATCCTGGGCACTGACACACACCACTCGTCAAGCCATGCTGTGGTGTTAACCCACATACAAAATAGAGGAAGATTGGCACAGATGTTAGCTCAGGGCTAATCTTCCTCAAGCGAAGAAAAAAGAAAAAGGAAGATTGGCAATAGATGTTAGCCCAGAGTGAATCTTCCTCACAACAAAACAAAACAAAAAAACTGGGACAATCCTGGGCAAATGAAGGTGGTTGGTTACCCTATCATAATCAGTAAGTCCCACCCATAGGCTCAGAGTTTCCAACCTCTCAGCTTTGATCAAACTTACTATAATATTATCAAGATTACTGAACATCTGAGAAGTTATCAGCCTGAAAGCCTGAGACAAAAATAAGTATTCAGTAAAAAAATAACTTGGAGAAAACAAAGACTACGCATGGAGGAGGAAAAAAAGTCATGGATATCCTCAGAGAGATAAGAGAATATTACAATCACGAAAAAAGACAGAAAATTGGAAATTAAAGATAAGAAAATTAGAGAATTAATCTGGAAGCTCTAATAGCAGGAATTCTAGTAAGAGAGAAGAGAGAACACAGAGGAGCAGAATCATTAACAAAAATAATTGAAGAACATTTCCCAGAGCAGAAAGACTCGAATTTTCACATTAAAAAGGGCCCACTCCATGACCAGCATATTAGGTGAAATTAAACCTACACAAAGTAAGACAGAGCAATATGAAATTTCAGATCATTCGCTACAAAGAGAAGCTCCTACAAGAAAGAAAAACAGGTCACATATACAAAAAAGGAGAAGTAAGAATGTCCACAGACTTCTGAATATCAGCACAGAAAGTTATAAGATAATGGCGCAATGTCTTCAAAATTTTGAAAGGGAATTATTTTAAACATAGACTTCTATACCAAGCCAAACCATCAATCAAGTATGAGAGTAGAATAAAAACATTTTCAGGCATACAAGGCCTTAACATTTTTACATCACATGTATCCTTTTCTCAGAAAGCTACTGAAGGATGCTCTCCATTAAAACCAAGGAAATAAACCAAGAAAAGAAAGACTACATGGAATACAGGAAACAAAATCAACACAGAAGGTGAAGTGAATCCACAGAATAATTTTGAAGTAAGATTTCAGGATAAGAACTGTAAACCAGATATAAAGGGTAACCAGCCCAGAATGGAGCAAATCACAAGAATCTGGAAGAGATTTCTTCAAAATGAAATTGATAATTAAACAAATAATTCTGATGGTCTGGAAGGAAGAGTTAAACAACTGATAGAGCATTTGTGATTGAAACTCTCTGAAAACTGAGCAAGCAAACAAAGAAAGGATAACAGAGAAAACAAGTGAGCAAAAGAGAAGTGACCACAGTTTATTACATGGCTTAGCTGTAAATAGCACTTTATGGAAAATATCATATAAACATTGAATATTAATCAAACCAAAATTATAAATAATCTGCATTGGGGAGATGTAGTAGTGAGAAGGACATACCTATGTACACGGAGGGGTGAAAGAAAAAGAATTACATTCCATCGTCTATGTTTGGAATAAATAATGCTTAAAACTGAAAAATTAAGTGCAATCAAGCCTGTTATTTACAGCTATGGAGGTCAAAAGCAAAAGAATCACTAAAAAAGTTGAAAGAGGTTATCCATCGTCCCACCTGTGGGGAGACGGGCATTGCAGGGTGAGAGGTAAGGGAGTGGGAACCAGAGAAACACTGTTTTTAAATCTTGTAGAACTGTTTGACTCTTCAAAAGATGTGCATGTAAAATTCCTTAATTTCTTATTTTTAAGTAAACATTTTGTTGAAATATTACATAAGCAGAGAGAATTATACAGATAAGTTCAATGCATTTTTCACCATGTGAGCACACCATACAACAGCACCCAAATCAAGAAATAGAACTTTGCCAGAAAGCCACCTGTGTGTCCCCTTCCTAGTCACCAACATCCCACCAAGGATAACCAGTATCCTGACTTCATGTCAGTATTCAACCAGTGACATCATAACTCAGTATTCTTTGCTTTTGAAATTCATGTTAAAGGACTCATATTTGTGTACTCTTTTGTTTCTGGCTTCACTTGCTGGTATGTCTGTGAGATTCATCTACATTGTTCTGTGTAGCAAGACTTACAATATCACTGTGCAGTATTCCCTATAATGAAAACACCACAATTTATTTATCCATTTTCCCACTGAGAGACCTTTGGGTCCTTTCCAGTTTGAGCATTTTTGTACATGTGTGCATGTATAATTTTGATAAAAGTAAAAATTATAATGAAACAACATGGAGACATGCATGTGGTATGAAAAAGTAGGATATAAAATTATAGGTACATCAAGACTGAGACTATTCATAAATCCATTCAACCACAACAAAAGTTTTTAGCATCTACTATGTGCCAGGCAATGATCTGGGCACTGAGGTTTCAACATGGCTTGAAGACAATATAGCTTTTTTCTGCCTTCCAGGGACTTAGAGAGTAAGAGAGAGAAGAAATCTGTAAATTACATGTCAGATGACTATTGTGGAGCAGAATTGCAGGGATCTAGTCTAACTTTGTGACATTTCTATTGAGATCTGAAAGAAGAAAAGAGATTAAACTGGGTGAAGGGGCAGGAGGAACTGGGAGGAAGAGCCTCCCAAGGAGGAAGTACAGAACATTCAGAAGGCCCAAGGACGGAAAGCACAGAGTGTCTGCAAAAAACACGTCAAGCCCACAGTGCCTGGAACACGGAGGAGGGGGAGAGTCCTGCGGGCCTCAGCTATTGAATGCCATTGATGGGCCAAGCAAGCTGAGAACTGAAAGGAGTCCACTAGGTTTGGGACACTGAGGTCATTGGTGACTTTAACAAGAGCAATTTCAGCAGCCTGGTGGGGGCAGAATCCAGACTAGGATGAGTTAGGAAGGAGTAGAAGGTAAGGATATAAACTTAAAAAATAACTAGAAGGAAATATATGAAAATAAAAAGTTGTGTTCTAAATTAGGATGAGATTATGTATGTCTTTTTTCTTCATATTTTCTTTTAGATCCATCATCTATTTATCTAGCTATTGATTTTTCTTTTTCTTAGGAAAAGTGAACTAATACCTTCAAATGTAAAGATTTACGTGACGGTCAAAAGTTACTGTAGTTCTTAGCGGGGTGTGCATATCAATTTTATTCTTAGTCTTTCTGGATTACATTAATATCCTACATTGTAAAAATGAAGTATTTTGAATGTTTCAGAGATACATTGTTTTCACAGGATTGTGAAAACACTGGTAAATGTAGGAATAATAAAGAATGTAGGGCCTGGGGAGTCCACATTTTCATTTGCTAAACACACACACATACACACACACACACATTTTTAATACAAAACACATGGTGTGGTGAGGTCAGTCGGTCTGATGATTCAACTTTGGCCCAGAATCAGAGACAGCTTCACAACTGCTAGTGCCTTCAGGCCCCAGGATGGAGGCAAATTGGAGCTGACTGTCACAAACAAAGAGAAGTTCATGTTTATGGAAATGGTTCCTTCTTCAGGGAATGTACACCTTTGCCAGAAACACTCTCTACATATTTATCTATGCTAAAGGCTCTATTGAGAAGATGAAAGGTTGTATTTTATTTGAAAACCAAGCCAAAAGTAATCCAAGTAATATGCAATATTTAGGGAAAGATTATTCTCCTCCTCATGAATTCTCATACCACTTGAACACTATTCTCTTGTGGCCCTTTATATTTTCTTTGTTATATGTATGTGTCCTGTCTCTCTTGATTTGGTAACTCATCTCTAATTTCCTCGAGCACTAGTCCTTGCACAGAAAAGCAACTTAATAAGTTCTCCTAAGTTTATTCCTTCATACATTCGTCCAGCATGGCAGCGGACAAGGTGTAGAAATCTTTACCTTTTATGACTGTATTTGCTTTTCCTCTTCAAACTTGCCTTGGTTTTCAATGCTCCTTTGGCTACTAGGTCACTGTTGTTACTGAATCTGCAGAAATCTAACACGGTCTATATTGCATCAAACTTTGGTCCAGGGCCCTCTGAGTAATGAGTAATAGTTTCATCCATCAGAATATTGACCCAAGATTTGAACCAACTGCACACATTATGCTCTTTTTCTGGGCTAGTCTTACCAACAGCAGCTATGTCTTATAATTAACATTATAATTATAATAACATAAGCCTTTGTAATTAATTTGCTCACTCACCCTCTATTCCCAAGAAACAGTGACTCATTATCCTTAATTTGCAAAAAACGCTCTATTTTTTAATTTTATATTTAACATAATGAGATACAAAATTAATTTATTCAGTGTCTTATAAAAACAGAATTGCTAAGATAGGATTAGAGCACAATTACCAAGTTCCAGGTATTAGTGTCGTGTCACAGTCATTCTAACAGTTGAAGTCATCTGTCCATCCATCCATTTATTCATTTGGTATAACTTTATTCTGCTAAACTCAATAAAGACAAAAAATTATTGTTACTGCTCTCAAAGAGTTCACAATTTAGTTGACAAATACCCACAAGAAAACAAGCAATTTAAAAAAAGAGAGAAAGAAATAATGCAATGATTGGAAATGTGTTGTGTGTTCTGCAAACACATCTGTAGCTTTCTGACATTTGAGTTGATAAAAGTTTTCATACTTTCTTTGAGACCAAACTATTGTTTCCCAAAGACAACTAACATACCATCAGCACCATTTGGGTAGGAATTTTACAAGTGGGAATATTACAGTTATTTGAGAACCGTTTTAGGATTTATGTGACACTGGTTTTTGAAGTTTTTTCTTTTAAGCCATGGAACTTGTCCTCCAAAGGAAGCTTTACAGCCATGTAAACAAACCAAATACAAATGAGTTGCCCTAGATGAAGGCCAGCAATAGGTTGGAGCCCCAGCCAATTGGCTTGCCCAGAGTTTTCATGAAACCCCAAAGCTTCCTTGGAACACCATCGTAAACCAATGGAGAAAAGTCACCATCCTTTCAAGTTTGAGTACCAATGTGTAAAATTAGTCCAATTTTTATCAACTATAAGAATTAACTTAGGGTCTGATATCTGAATCAAAACTGGCTAATTTAAGAATGCTCAGCCTGTGAGTAAGAATGCTCTACTCTGTTACTAAGCCTCAGCAATACTTCTGTGGCTGTTCAGGTTTATCAGTGGCATGATTTTTTTTTGTCCCCTTACCTGTATAATATGAAGAATGCTTTCAGCAATTTTGAATAACTTTGCCTTCTCAGTCTCAAGAACTGAAGAAGTATTTTTGAAATCTAATCGTGTGTCGAGATTGGAAACACAGTGGTTGGCAAGACAGCCATGCCCCTTCCCTACAAGGAGCCATACTTGGAAATAAATACCGCTAGGGAAGACCACAAAGTCTAGGCAAGTATAAAAGAACACAAGTTCATTATAGCTGACATTCATGCAATGGTCTTATAAATCAGTTCAACAAAATAATTATTGTTACCTACTAAACACCATGCACTACATTAGACGGAGGGAGAAAAAAATGAATGCTACCTTCACGTTCAGGAAGCTCACAATATAGTACATAACAAGGAAAAGACAAGCACACAAACGGCAGGCCACTAAATGTCAAAGTGGACCAGCATCATGGTTTCTGAAGAGGGTGAGATTAGAATGCCCATTACAATCAGGTGCGGAGAAGCTGCATGGCTCATTAAGATGATAACTTTCTTTGGCGGAATCAAAGGACTTGTAGAAATTCTCTTCTCTCTGAGAGACGGGTGGGAAAGAAGAGAAAGGAGAGGCAGAGAGAGAGATCAATTTATGATATCTTCACTCAGATGCTTCCCTTGGATTTGGCTTACTAACCTCTTCTTTTTCCTTCTTCCCCCTCTAGATAGGTTACCATCCAGCCAGCTAATCATCCAGTCATGCCCTTGACTCCTGGCTCACCCTCACTACCTCCCCCATCCATATCCAATAAATTATCAGGCCTGTTGATTCAGCTTACTACATATATCTTGACTATATCCACTTCTCTCTGTCTTTCATGCTCAAGCATCCTTTTTTTCAAAGCACTTAAAAGTGTTATAATGCATTATCTGCATAGTTAGTGGCTTGCTATCTCAAATCACCCCATTTACCACACTCTCCCCATCTCCACTGTAAGCTCCATGAGGCCAAGGACCATGTCTGCTGTGTTCACTACTTGATCTCCAAAACCTAGAGCAGAGTCCAACAGAGTATATGCTCAGAGGAGGGAAGGAAGGAAGAAAAGAAGGAAGGAAATAAGTCAATCAAAACTCAGTAATAATTACTTCTTGCATTAAAGTCCCTTATGATTATGTGAAAACGAAATGTAGAAAGAAACTTGTGCATATTTTTCTGATTCACTATAAGACATTATTTCACTGAAATAGTCAACTTCTGACAAGTCAAACATTCAAACTTAGTCTGTTTTATGATGTTCAATTTAAGGATTAAGAAACAACACAGTGTATATGTATATCAAATCACCATGATGTACACTTTAAGTATCTTACAGTTTTGTCAATTATATCTCAATAGAGCTGAAATTAAAAAAAGAAAGGAAACAGAATTACACATCCTTTTAGGAGTCTATACCGTGCAGCAACAGAACCCAATTGTTCAGATTATGTCTTTTAATTAACCTGCTGACCTGTAAACACTGAATGGCTTGTGCAGTTGAATTTGCTATGCTCATATGGAGGCCCTGCCAAACACCCGGGAGCACTTGAATGAGAGTGTGTCCCAGACACATGTATGAGCGAATCCAAACTTAGCATCTGTGATATGCTAAGTCCTCAGTTTATGCTTATGTTTATTTCATTTACCAGGAAATACAATAGGCTCTTGTGTCCCCTGTTAATTTGGAAACATGTCCCCCGCTATCAAGGTTGTCTCATAACATAGTCACAAGGTTTCCATGACTAGAGCCAACATTTCCCAGATCGACACACTTTAAAGCAGAACTCAATTTCAGCAGTCTTTTTCAGGAGGGAGGGGCCTCCAGCTCACCTTTGGAAGAGTAGGACATCTGCTTTGATTTGGTAAACGGTGATGTTTCATCCCCTGCCCGCCTGCTGCAGACGGCTGCATATCACAAAACCCTAAATGCCACTTGAGGATTCAGCCTCCAGGCTGGATGCTCTTTATCCGGTCCAACCCGGCAATTCCCACCAAGCAAAGTCAACCTCATTACGGCCATTCCATCTGTCTCTAGTCTTGGAAAAGGTTAAAACTTTGCAGAAGCTTAATGAACCATGTCCTGCCCTGAGAAATACAGATTTGTTATTGCTTTGCACAGAAATGAAACAAGTGGAATAAAAACAGGAGTGGATCATCTGAGTCACAGGATGTGGGTGAAGAGCTCATACTAAATTGAGAACTTAATACTAATTCATTGAACTGACAGCCAGGATATTTGAGGTCAAGTTCTTTCTCTGCACACTGAGCTGTATGACCCTGAGTAAATTATTGTACTCCTCTGGGCCTCTGTTTCCACATCCCCAAAATGAGAATAATAATTTCTATCCTAACTTCCCTTCAGGACTGATAAAATGATGAGATAACAGGTGTGAAAACACTTTCTAACTCTAAAGAAAACTATAAACTAAAAGGTATTCCAAAATAGAGGTAAAACCCCAAAAATCACTCCTACTGGGAGTTTGAAGCAAGGATGTAGGTTCCTTTGCAACAAATCTGTTTTTCTAGATGAATGTTAAATTTAGCATTTTCTTGAGTGTGCTTCTGCATTTCAAGAGCAAGTTTTTAGAATTGGGAAGGACAGAGGTTAGAAGAGAGCTCATGATTCAAATTTTTCAACAGAAATTTCAAAAAGTAGACAATCAGGTTCATTCATGCATATGCTTATACACTGGTTCTATAAGAAGTCATTCAAGTCCACAACTGTTTATTGAACACCTACTATGCTCTAAGTGCTGTGCTGGCTGCTGTGGATGCAACAAGGATAAAGGCAGACCTGATCCCTGCCCCTATGGACCTTCCATCAGAGCATTTTTTGAAATGCAAGAATTAATCAGA
This sequence comes from Equus caballus, assembly GCF_041296265.1. Lineage (NCBI taxonomy): Eukaryota > Metazoa > Chordata > Mammalia > Perissodactyla > Equidae > Equus > Equus caballus. The sequence continues at coordinate 42,759,318 of NC_091700.1, read as the reverse complement.
TGTGACTTCTACCCTGAAGCAGTTATAACTAGTAGAAAAGGAAGTGACCATAAAGCAAAACTGAATCATTCTCCGAGGACTCTGCCTTTAGGAGCAAGAGGAAAAGAAGAATGGTTCTCAGCAATTCTCTCTCTTTCCTGGACCTGCAAACAGCATCAATAGCGCATATAGACATGATTTACTAGCTTCTGTCCTAAACCCTCCCTCGACCTTATTCATTTTCATAGAAAAACTTCTTACAAGACTTGTCTATTGTCACTGTCTCCATTTCCTCTCTACACTTGCCTTCCTCAAACCAGTTCAACTGGGATTCTCTCCCTACCACTCTCTTGAGACTGCTCTTGGCAAGGCCTACCAATGGCCTCCATCTTGCCGAATTAAGCGGTCACTGAATTCAGTGTCAATATCTTGTGTTGATATTTTGTTCTATTTACTTCATGATTTTGAATTCTATAGTTGTATCTTAAAAACATCTCTTTTCTCATGGAGAGTCAATCTTAGTCAACTTATTGAGCATTTTCTCAGACACTGTGCAGAACAGAATGGCAAATGCTCACCTAATCCTGTGTCCAGGAGAGACACTGCTCTTCTTTATGGTACTTTTTCCACTCAGCCCAGGTAGCAATCTCAGGCTCCTTCTCAATACAGGGCTCTGGACAGCTACCACCAATGATCATAATTTACAAGCAAAATGATACCTATTTGCTACCCCTGGTTTAGACGACATGAAGACTGGATTTGATGAATCTAGATTTAACAAAATAAATATTAGATTTAAGAATAGTTTGCTTTGGAGTCTTGAGGTCTTGAAAAGACTTGGTAAATAACCTGCATTGATCTGTCGGAAACTTTCAACAGGTGGGAATTAACCTCACAGCCCCGCTGCCCTGCAGACTGTGCTCTTGCCTGCTCCTTACAAGGGCTACTTGTGGAGAAGGTATGCTTATACTTCTGGCATCTTCACCTTAGCTGGTTCACTTGGAAGGTCCCATTTACATCTGTATGCTTCACAGTATTTTTGTTCTCCTCGAGCTACATGCAAGACGGTGTTGCGGAGAGAGAGCAGACATGTGAGTGTGAACCAAAACTCTGCCACTTACAAGAAATGAGTCTTGCTTAACCTCTAATGACTCAGTTTTTTCATCTTCAGAATAAGTTTGTTCATCTTTCAACCCTTGTGGGGTAGTTGCGAGAATTAGAGAAAACGCTTAGAAAGTACCTGACACATAGTAGGTCATCAATGAATAGTATAACTAGATAGGCTGAGAATTTAGCCAAGATGTATAGCTACAAAAAGAAGTAGAGTGGGGCTGGCCTGGTAGTGTAGTGGTTAAGTTTGTGCACTCTGCTTTGGCAGCCTGAAGTTCGTGGGTTTGGATCCCGGGCATGGACCTCATCAAGCCATGCTGTGATGGCATCCCACGTACAAAATAGAGGAAGATGAGCACAGATGTTAGCTCAGGGGCAGTTCTTCTCACCAAAAAAAGTCGAGGAACCAAATTACCTTGTTCATAATAAATTTAGTGTGGTAAAATTCAGTCTCCGGGGGCCACAAATATCCACAGACACCATGAGATTGTCAGTGGTAAAAGAGAAGGACAAAGACATTATCTGGACGTCGGGGTGGGAGTATAGAGGAGAAAAATTCAGAGATGAAACAAAACACTGAAATGCTACCCTCCATTTAAGTGATTGATGTGCATGTGCTGTTCTTAGTCCACTCTGGTAAAATGGTTCTATGAATCACAGATGGGGCGATGGGAGGTAGGTGGTGATTTTAGCTTCTGCTTTGTTCATTTTATTAACAGCTATGGGGAATAGAGACCCTGAACCTCTCTTCCAAGTTAGAGCCTGTGGTTCAGCACAGGTTGCAGACCCCACCATTGTCACCTCCTCAATACCTTCCTCACCCACCAGGAGGTCATTTAAACATAGACCATGGGGCCAGCCTGGTGGCATAGCAGTTAAGTTCACACACTCCACTTCGGAGGCCTGGGGTTCGCCAGTTCGGATCCCAGGTGTGGACCTATGCTGTGGCAGGCATCCCACACATAAAGCAGAGGAAGAGGGGCACAGCTGCTAGCTCAGGGCCAATCTTCCTCAGCAAAAAGTGGAGGATTGGTGGTGGATGTTAGCTCAGGGCTAATATTCCTCAAAAAAAAAAAAAAGATAGACCTCACTTCCCCGGGAGCCAATGGAAGAGCAATGGAAGCAGAATAGCAGTGTGATCTGCCTTCTGCAACAGTCAGGGGTTGCTGTTTTGGCAGGAGGAGAGGTCTCAGTGCCATAATGAAAAAATCAGCCTGTGTCACTTATAGCCACAAGGCCCCTGTCAGTCTGACACAGCTGTAATGTAAAAATGCATCTGCTCCTACCCAAAATGCCCCAGTCTTGTCCAAGCTTTCTCCATCTATAGGACCAAAGCTATCTTGTATTCTCAGCAGCAGCATGTTTATAACAGAAATATTATATAAGTCGAGATGATAACAGAGTTCTACCCACTTTTCTGGAATACCAGGAGTATAAGCTTCCAGAACAATTCTTGCTTGTATATGACAAACACAAAAGATCTCAGAGGTTGTGGTTTAGAAATGACGTCCTTTCCCATGGAAAGGAAGCTCGCAAGCCTCAGCAGATGACCTGGGTTGTAAACGGAGACCTCTACCTCTCAGCCTAAGAGTCTGCTCTTGCTCTTTATAACCGGCTGCACGTAGCTGAGAGTGACCACACCAAAAATAAATTCAGAATCAGAATCACTGCACTCTGATGATAGCAACAGATGGCAAGGCCCTGTAGGTTATCAGGAGGCTTGTAGGTCAGGCCCAAGTTCAAAGAGGCACCACTCAAGGGAACGTGCACTGTATTTCTCCTAGTACTTCCCATGGCTCCGAGCAGAGCCATCTATCATTTTTCTGAGTGTAACATTCACCAGCTTGACCTAAGAATGTAAAAATGAAAAGCTAAATGGGAAAGTCCTGTATGGTCATTGATTTTTCACAAGCAGCCATTGACCTTGGGCTTAAGAAGTATTTTTCAAATCATAAAGCCATAGATCAGGTAGGAACCTGGAGTTAAGGGTTATCCTACAGAGAATGCACACCAAGCCTCCAACCCGCCAATCCTCTATATTCCTTCACTGTAAGAGATTCTATGCCAGCCTTGATAGCTTGTCCTAGGGCTTAATGGCTTCTCAGTCAAAAGGAACTGCATCTCATCTAATTTAAATCTCCCTTACCACACACAGTCAAAATGTATTGGCTCAAGATCATAGCACACATGCAAAAAGGCTGCTTGTTCTCCTCCATACAAATGCATATTACCTCTTAGAAGACATTTATTTTTTATTTGCAATTTGTATCTCCCACTTAATAAAATGATTAAAGTGTCAGCAGAGAATTATTAACCATACTTTCTCTCGTCTGGCCAATAAAGATCTTTTCCTTTTCAATAATTCCTGCGTGGTTTCACACAGACAAATCAATTCTGAGCTGACCTCCCTGACCTGTGGGACCCACCACTGCTAGGCTTCACCCTCCTGTCCAAATCCATTTCCACCACTCTTGCCCTCTACTCTGGTGAGGTTGTTCGTCCATGAACAGAACATCTTCAGGCCTCCTTTCACTCACGTTGAGTCTCTCATCTGTAATACTCGTTTTCCCATCCAATCTTCCATGGCACTTTCCATTTTAGCCCTTACTAGACTCTCTCTGCTTTGGATTCCTGAAAAACTGTCTGCACTCCACCATTTAGCGTTTCATAATCCCATCACCATTCACCATTGTTCCACATGAGACCTGTCCCCTCCTCATTTTTTAAGTACACTTTTTACTTTACAGCAATTTTAGATTTACAGGAAAGTTGCAAAAATAGTACTGGGAGTTCTCATATACCCCTCACCCTGTTTCAGTTCCCCCTAATGTTATCATCATACATTATGATAGCATAGTGGTCAAAACTAAGAAACCAATATTGAAACATCACTGTTAACTAAACTCCAGGTCTCATTCGGATTTCACCAGTTTTTCCTTAAAGTTCCTTTCCTGTCCCAGGATCTAATCTGGAATACCACATTACATTGAGTCGTCACTTTTCCTTAGAAGTATCTTCTTGTCTTCCAGTGAGAGTTTCTCAGTTTTTCCTTGTTTTTTCATCGCCTTGACCTTGATAGTTTTGTGAAGTACTAATCAGGCATGTCCCCCAGTTTGGGTTGTTCTGTTGCTTTTCTTATGATAAAACCATGGTTATAGGTTTTTGGAAATAATAGTACATAGGTGAAATACTCCTCTTATCACATCATATCTGGAGCATGTGACAGCCACAGGACATTACTGGTGAAGTTAACCTTGGTCACCTGGTTAAGGTAGCATTTGCCAGTTTTCTCCACTGTAAAGTTTCTATTTTTCCCTTTCCATACTCTCTTCTTTGGAAGCATGTCTAGCTCACACTCAAAGTACCTTCACACTCCTTTTTAACCACCTAATTATTTTCGCTGCAGTTTTGAAGGACCTTTCTAAATTGTCCATATCTCTTCCCAAAGTTCATCTCTAAAAGGAGTATAACACCTTAATATGGATTCAATCAACAGGATAAACATTTCAAAAACTTCTGCACACTATACTCTGGTCAGTTGTTTTTATTCTTGCTACATTACCCTACCCTATAACTCGTTGCAGCTATTAGAAATATTAATATAGAAATATAAATATCACATAGTCAATATTTTTTAATCTATCTCTTTCAAAAGGTATTTAAAAATATATAGAAAGGAAATGATCTTAGATCCTTTAAGAAACAGTTGCAGAACAAAAAAAAGAGGAGAACTGGGCTGTGAAAGACAAGGCCTATCCGGGGAGCATTTCAGCAATACTGAAGCGATGAAAAGATAAAACTGGAACTGAGAGCTCAGAGCAAGTTGAAGGAGGAGCACAAACGTAGTAAAGTGTCAGTGTAGGTGGCAGAATGGCCACAGGGGAAAGAAAGGCAGTGTGTGGAGCTGCGTTTCTCCTCTGTAGTTGTACAAATGAAGAAAAAAAGTTAGGTATTTTTATTGATTGGCTCAACATTGGGTAGAAAGTTGGGGGTGAGTGACCAATAAGATAAACTAAATTTTTAATAATTTTATGACTCTACAGCATTCAAATTAATTGGAAAATTGCCAGAGTTTTGCTTTTGTTCATGCGATGTTGATCTAGCCCAGATCAGTGTTTCCTGGTGTTTATGCAACACGACACTAGTGACATGAGACTGTTCTCCACCAAAGGTTCTGGGATCCATATATTTTGGGTGCTTTGCTATAGACTACTGCAGACTGCCATACTATAGACTAGGGATTGCCAAACTTTTTCTGTAAAGGGCCAGATAGTAAATATTTTAGGCTTTGTGGGCTACATATGGTCTCTGTTATGTATCCTTTTTTTAACAACCCTTTAAAAATGTAATATAGATTTTTAGCTTGAGGGTTGCGCAACAACAGAATATCCAAATGTACATTAGCACAATAAAGACTGAAGAGATCTGTAGGATAGAAATCTGTTAACATTGTTTAACCAGATTTATCCCAAACTTACTTAACCGTGGAAATCTTTCTCTGTTACTTATTTAACATCTCACATAAGTAGTTTATATGGAAAATACCTTGGGAAAGTCTTGCCTTTTTCACAAATAGAGAATAATGAAGTTTATCCCTACCTCACCCCATATGCAAAGAAACACTCCAGATGGCTTAAAACCATCAACAGGAAAAGTGTCGGAGACTACCTCTGTGAGCTTAGAACATGAATAGATTCCCAAGCAAGACTCCAAAAGTATTAAGCATAAGGCAAAAATCATGGACTTGACTACATCGAAATTAAGGACTTCTGTTCAACAAATAGCACAATATAAAAACTTAATAACTGAGTAAATGATTGGGTGAAAATATTTGCAATGTCAAAAATCATAAAAGATTATTATTTCAAGGAGCTCTTGCCAATTAATAAGAAAAAGATTGCAAACCTAATTTAAAACATGGGCAAATGATATGAATGAGTAATCTATAAAGGGAAAATCAGAATGATTAACACACATAAGAATAAGATGTTTGACCTCATTAGTAATCAGAGGAAAGCAAATTGAAAGAATTAAATACTCCTTTAGACTCTACATTGGTTGGCAAAAGTTTAAAAATTGGATAATAGTCAACGTTGGCAAGGATGTAGGAAAATAGTTTTTCTCATGGACTAGTAGAGGAAGCATAAGACCACCGCAACCACTCTAGAGGAAAAATTGGCAGAACTTAGCGAAATTCAGTACGTACTCACTCTTGGGTATAAACTCAGAGAATAGGATCCACAGATCCAAGGGTGACGAAAACAATGTTCATCATAGCATTTTATTTTGTGGTAAGGGCATGGGAGACAAGCTAGCTGCCCATCACTAGGGGAATGGATAAATAAAATACGGTAGGAGCTCATTTTGGAATATTGTACAGTAGTCAGAATCAATAAATTGGAGATACATAGAGCAACATAGATAGAGCTCTCAAAAATAGTGTTAAGCGGAAAAAGTAAACAGTGAGATCTATAGCATAACGTCAATTGGTTAAACTTAAAATGTATATACATATTTAAATATATGATATATATATATATTTAAAGATTCTTATCAAAGTATATATACCAAACACAGAGGTGGGGTAATAGGGATGAAGGGAAAAAATAGTAATAAGATAAAACTAGGGAGGACTTTGCACAGATGAATGATCTTATTGTATCATGAATGGAAAAGTACAATAACTCAACTCTTGCCCGCTGATGCTAAACTAAAAGTCTTAGTTATATCAATGTAAATGCCTATTACTATTCTACTTTCTCCAAGATTCATCCTCCTTCAAAGAGAAAAATTAAGTTGATCGTATGGTCTTTATCCCCACACTGACCTATTGATCAGTACTCAATAGAGAACACCTTGATTTAAACACATTAAGAGAATTTTTTATGTGGGAAAATATACATAACACCAAATTTATCGTTTTAACCACTGTTAACTGTACAATTCGTAACATTGTGTATTCACAGTATTGTGCAACCATCACCACCATCCAGAAATTTTTCATCTCCACAAACTGAAATTCCACACCCATTAAACAATAACCCCCCACACTTCCTCACCCCAGCCCCTGGCAACCACCATTCTACTTCCTATTTCTATGAATTTCATTATACTAGGTACCTTATATAAGTAGAATCATAAAATGTTTGTTCTTTTGTATCTAGCTTATTTCACTTAGCATGATGTCTTCAAGGTTCATCCATGTGGCAGCATGTGTTAGAATCTCCTTCCTTTTAAAGGCTGAATAATATTCTATTGTACATATATACCACATTTTGTTTATCCATTCATTCATTGATGGACACTCAAGTTGTTTCTACCTTTTGGCTGTTGCAAATAATGCTGCTATGAATATTGGTGTACAAATATCAGTTTGAGTCTCTGCTTTCAATTCTTTTGAGTGTATACCCAGAAGTGGCATTGATGGATCCTATGATAATTCTATGTTTAATTTTTTGAGGAACCTACACACAGTGTAAGTGTACCATTTTTCATTTCCACCACAGTGCACAACAGTTCCAAATTCTCCACATCCTCGCCAACACTTCTTTTTTAAAAATTTTTTTTGTTATTAAGGTATAATTGATCTTATTTTATATTTTGTTTTGTCTTTTATAATAATCATTCTAATGGATGAGAAGTATCTCATTGTGATTTTGATTTGCATTTGCCTAATGATTAGTGATGTTGAGCATCTTTTCATGTGATTGCTGACCAGGAAGAGAACATTTTAAATTACACAATAAATTAAGAAACTCGTTTTATCTATTTCTCTGCATAACTTCTTCCATGAAGTCTTGAACACTGATATATTGATTTGAAGTCTTTGTTATAGAATAAAACAAAAGAAAGAAAAAAATACTGAAAGCTTTAAGGATGCCTAGAATTGTCAGCCAGTTAATCAGCATTCACAATTCATTTTTCTGAGCAAGTATTAATGCTTACCCAATGTCTTAATCAGGGCAGACCATTTGCAGTAATGACCCCAAAATCGTAGTGGCTTAACATGGTAGATGTTTTTATTGTTCACATCACACTCCAATGAGTGTCAGCAGGGAGCTCTGTTCCACAGTCATTCAGAAACTTGGCCTCCTTCGGGCTAGTAGTCTGCCATCTTAGGAGAGCTTTGGAGTCCGCCACTGGATCCTCCGCAGTTGGCCTGCTGTTGAAGAAAGAAAGTATAGCCCAAAGGCATCCCAACTGTTAACTGCCCAGTCTGGGGCTGACACCCATCACTTCCTCTCAAATGCCACTAGTCATACGGCCCCACTTAGATGCAAAAGAGCTAGGGAACGTAGCCAACGAAGAAGAGAATGCCAATTTTAGTGAAAAGTTGCCGAGTCTTTGCCACAGCTAATAATAAGAGGTTAGAGGAGAATTTTAGATTTGAGAAGAATTTTTTAAAATACAGATTTCTTTTACTGTCTAGAAATTATTTTTAAGACTGCAAATTATTTACTGGTTATAATTCTTAAATTTTGTACCAAAAGTATATGACTTTCTCAAAGAATACATTCTCCTGAGTACCTGGAGTGATAATTTTGTTAGTGTGATTCTTGGATTTTGTTAGTGTGAACTCTATTCATGTCCCATATGTAAACAAAAGCTCTCTGTGAAAAAGCAGTTCATTTTGGGAGGTACTATAAGATATGCAAGAGTTTCTTGAGTGTGTAAAAATAATGTGGATTGATTTTCCCAGATGGAGAAGCAGGATGAAGCAAATGCACCTAGGACCTCAGCATTCATTCCACCTTTGCATATTTTGTATCAATTTCAAGCGAGATCACAAACTACAACCTGCTACTACAGGACTGCAAAGTCAGAGTAAATTTCCTATCACAAAATTATCGAGGGTAAAAAACGCACACATGAGGATCTCAGCAAAATGGGCTGAATTAGAGCTTTTCAGCACACACTCTGAAAAACAGAAACACAAAACGATCACGGGCGGGCTATAAATTGTCCCGAGTTACACAATGGAGTAATAAGACAGACGACCTGGAAAATGTGAGCTGGCAGGGTTGTCTGAGATTGATTAGTTTGCTGCACTAATGCTCAGGTAATAGGATGCCTTTCAGCTCTATTCTGCTTATTTTAGTTCAGATTTGTTTTCCCTACTGCCTTAAAAATTAGAAGCGATCCTGTCGCTTCATCCCTGCAATCATACAGAAGCTCACTCCCTTCGCGTTCCTCCAAAATACACAAATGCGATCTTTTTTTCTCTGCAACAAAAATGCGGTTCACGTTCATCCACTGTCATCAACACAGTTTCACAAAGGACTTCCTAAGGGACTAGTTTCAAAACATTGCAAAATGTCAAGAATTGGACAGGAGGATGAGAAAACAAAAAGGCAACAATCTAATAGATGCAAAGAAGGAAGCCATGAGCAAGTTACAAAATTGAAGAGAGAGATGTGAGTGAATCAATCTCTAGGCTACAGACTTCACAGGGAAACTGAAAAGGAAGCATTCGTTCCAAACCCACTAAGGAGAGGCCTGACGAGGTGTGTCAAGGGGCATGTGGGGAATTTCAGAGCCACGTTTTGGGAGTAGGCAGAAAATCAACCAAACAAATCAATTTAGAAGAGATAGCCATGGAATGACTTGATGCAGAGGGGACAATGGGAAAGACAAAGGACAAGCTTAGGAGTAGATACATGATTTGCAGCCTGTCAAAAATCTCCAACATGAAAAGTTATGCTGTAGGCAGTCTTTTATAAACCTCCATCTAGGTAATCCTAGTTAAATTGCTTTCTGCTGGGGAGAACTCCAGGCTAATCCAACCTGGAGCTTTCGCATAGAGGTTTGTGAGCTGTCAATGTGAGTATTCTGTTATCTGAGGGGGTGTTGTGCACAGAAAATATTGTTTATAGTTACTGGATTTAGAGTTAAACTAGTTGATGAAATAACAAATTTAAAATATTGTTTACTTTAAGACCTGAGGTTAAAAATCTTATTAGACTATTTATGTATCTGGTAAATTTTGTAAAACAAAATCCAGGAGGTCTTTGATTGGTACCTGACCCACTCACATTGAACATTCTAAGCATCTGTCACAATGAATCCCATTTACAAACTTAATCTGATCCTTTTCAACATTTTAAAGTTCATTACTAAAAATAACGTATTCCATTTCTTTTTAAGCCCTTCAAATGCCTAAATAGGGAGGCTTACAAGCAGAAGAAGTAACACTTACTTGAAGTACTTAGAAACTTTTGTAAATCTAATGAATTAAAATTTTAAGTTCTTTTAAACAGTGTCATACTGCTTACAGGCTAAGTCCATTTTTTGTATTCCTTTTTGCTTAAATGACAAGCCTAAAATCAATTACACATTTTAAATCAGATGCACAAGAGTGACCTGTCAGTTTCTCTAAAATACTAAATTCTCTAAGACATGACATACACTTTTACTATCAAGCGTTCATGAAATATTCCTATACTTAACACATGTGTATTAATATTAAGGATTTGTTATACTTTGTCATCTCTATATTCAATTCTTATCTTATAGTTTCATATCTTAGGCAAATTGGGGTTATTACCTTGACAATGACCGCAATAGGATCATTCTCTCAGGCAGCCTGAGATTGCTTATTGATCACAGATCTGAGGCCAGCATACAGACTTGGGGGATGAATAAATCCAATAGGATTCTTTCTGAGTCATTGAAGGACATACTGAGCCTTTTGGAGATGACCTCTATGACAATGAAGAGCATCAAATCCCATATCCTTCAGATAGGGTGAGTTGCTCCTGGTTTAAAGTTATACTTTATGTAATTCTTTCAGCTGATAATCTCAAGTCATCAACACCTTACCCAGACTATACTATTTTCTTTTGTATATCACTGAATTTTAGATTCTTTTCTTATTATTCATGTCTGTAGACCACCAACTTCCTGGCTTTTTAATGAAATCCACTCCTCTCACACTTTTTCATGCTGTGTGGTTACAACTCTAAGCTGATCTAGGAGCAGGACGAGGAAACGCAGCAAAGGGGATGGACTTGTGTGTGGATTCTGTCACTGATTCTGGACCGGGTGACTCAGCCTAGAGGGACCAAAGAGAATGTTTTCTCCATAACACCTCCCCCGAGTGTCCCATTCAAACTTCCTTCTCTTCCGTGCTGCCAGTTCCACAGTAGTACAGGGCATGTGCAAAGTGCAGCATGTCCTATTTTACTGCGATGAGCAGGATCTCAGGTCACAAGCTGTAAATTAGTTGCCTGTTCTCAGTCCCCGGCCACTCCATGCGGTTTGACTTAGCTCCAAGTATTCACATGTGGTAGGCTGAATAATGGCCCGCAAAGATGTTTGTGTCCTAATCCCCAGAAACCGTGACTGCATTATCTTATATGGCAAGAAGGACTTTAGAGATGTGATTACATTAGGGATCTTGAGATGGAGAGATTATCCGGGATGATCCAGGTGGGCTCAACAGAACTACGAAGAGTCCTAATAGAGGGAGGCTGAAGATGAGAGTCAAAGAGGGAGATATAATGGAGGAAGGAAGAGATTAGAGCAAATGGAGGAAGGGGCCACAAGCCAAGGAATGCAGGTGGTCTCCAGAAGCTGAAAAAAACAAGGATTTTCCTCTGAAGCCTCCAAAAGGAACCAGCCCTGATGACATCCTGACTTTAGCCCAATGAAACTGATTTTGGACTTCTGAACTCCAGTACTGTAAGAGAACAAATTTGTGTTGTTTTTAGCCAATACATTTGTGATAATTTGTTACAGCAGCATTAGGAAACTAACAGGACCAGTCTCTTCCAGACAGCTGTGATTTTGGTCATGCTGTGTGGCTCCTCCTCAGATCTGAACTTCGAATATCACAGTGCCCTTTCTGCCGAGGCCACCCCTATCTTCATGCAGTAGGGTCATTGGTCATGTGCTCTCAAATGCATTCCCCTGCAAGCTGCATTTTCCGGACTCCCATCACCTGGCTTCTGGCAGGAACCAGCCAATGGAAGATACTAGAAGACTAGAGGGCAGGATGGAAGGAGAAACCAGTGCATTTCTTACCCTCTTTCTATGCCATGGAGAGGGTACCTCCAGGAGTCACTGCGTCTCCTCCACAATTCCTGCTCCCAACTGTCAGGATGACCCTCCTAAGTCCTGGCCTCCACAGTGCAGGACGCCCATCCTCCCGCCCCACCCTCCTCCTCCCCTCTCCACGAAACTATCACTGTGGCTCTACCACCTCCTCCCTTGTCCCTCTAGCCAGGGGTGGGAGCAGCTGCTTTCTCTATTTGCTCATCTGTGTTGCCTCACCTTCCCCCGTTTGGCTTTTCAATTCTTCTAAACACAGTGTATCTCATTTTCTGTAATAAATTTCCACCATGAAAAAACTTGAGGTGTTTCTGTATTGTGCCACAGTAATACTGTTTTTCTCCGTGTCCTCGGTCATTGCAGTGCGGGGAGGGAATGTGGCTCTTTTCTGATCCTGCAGTCTACCTCGGAACCTGAGAAGTTTCCTGCCTCTCACTTCTCTAGGCCTCCTGGAATCCTGACCCAGAAACGTCCTCTGACTCTGGCCCACAATTTCCCAAGCCCTGCCTTTTCCTGAGGGTATGCCCTTGAATATTTTTTAATTTCATAGCATCTCAACAGTCTTCTTCATACTAATTTACCATTTGTATATTAGTCACCAACTCTGGCTATCTTAAGCTAAAGGAATTTGTTGGAAGGACACAGGGCTCAGAGAATCAACAGGAGGCTGGAGGCATAAAACCTTTAAAGTCAGCAGGAACCGAGGGAACCCAGAGGACGAGGTACAAGAAGAGCCACCGCCACGCAGTGCCGTGGGTTGGTCAGCCCCTGCCCAGGCTCCTGCGATGACAGTCCGTTTCTCAAGTCCTTTCAGCACCTGCTCAAGATTCCAATTCCTGAGACAGTGAGTCTGATTGGTTGAGCTCAGATGGTGTGTTGTCCCTTAGGGAGAGAAGGATGGATTCCTTTCAGTTTCCTTAGAGGAAGGCATGTGCTCTCTGTGCCATCAGGTTGACACATGTCGGGGAAGCACAGTTCCCTCCAATGAAATCAGGATGCTATGAAAGGGTATTGATGTTGGATGGCCAATAACAATAAAATGACCATTTTCTACCCATTATCTTGTGTTTCCAAATCCATGACTGACCTTTTTGATATTAACCTTCTCACAGCTCCACATTTCTATTTTATCTCACAAACTCTTTGTTCACCTTTTAATCCGCATCTTTTGAAAAGGCATTATTCTTGGACTGTATCGTTGATGGTTTAGGATTTTTTCAAACTATTTTTTATAATTAATTTCATCATCTGCAACATATTTAATGAATGTGAAGTGTGAAGACACATTGTATTATCATCCCCTGTAAAGCAAGTTCAAATGAGACATAACATTTCCAGGCATTGAATAAGTTCCCCAGTTTAGTGCTTTGGGATTCCAGTAGACATCTGGGATAAATAAGAGGGTTTTTTCTTTTTAAACTTCTGGTTTAACTGTCAACAAAACAGCATGTTCTCCACAAAAATGCTCTTAAGATGCATGGTATTTCTCCAGTGAGACAAACATACCATTCACCAGTCATCAGATATTTATAAAGGGAGTCCTTACTTCACTATTGCTCCACTGCCCATCAGGAAAGGTTTCAAGCCTCAGCCTTCATTCCTAGGTTTTCTGTATCAGCCAAATCTCCTTCCCAGGAGCCCTCATAAGTTTCATCTGCACCATGCTTGCTGTAGCAGATGAAATCAAGTTGTTGCACGTGGCGCACATCAGTGACTTGGTGCTGGGACCAAAGTGAACATTTGGTAAACAAGCCCGCTGCCTTAAATTCCCCCTGAATCACTTTTCCTGTTACACAACCATTTGGTAAAGGATATGCAGTCCACACAGACGAGTGGTGAAAACAGTGGCATTTCTCTAAACCAGCATCAGTCTACAGAATAGGAATGGGACTCTTGCTTCTTTTGCTTTGTGCCACAGGCCTACAGATGCTGACCCTCTCCAGGACGTTGCTGCAGAATGACCTCTCCCCCTCTCTCAGACACAGAAACCTCCACCAGCTCATGCTGGCTGCCCGGGATGTATTATGTAAAGCTTACTGGGTACTGCCTGTGGTGAGTCACCAGGTCAGATTGCGCTTGTCTAGAACAGAGAAATCCTTAACAAAATGCACAAGGTTTCCAAAGAAAGAGGAAGCTATTGATAACTTTCCTTCCATCATTCTGAGCTACATCACTAACTTGTCTTCTGTGTTATTTTTGGAAGCAATTTCATTCCTTGCTTCTTGGTCCCTGGTTACTTATCTTACTTTAGCATATTTCATAAAGAAGATGAAGAAGATCAGCCTCTTTTTTGTTATGCTTTGTCTTCTTTAGAATCACAGCACAGCATTCACATACCACATACCAAGGGACTATTTAAAAATATGAAAACAAACGACAATATTGTCTGCCTCATACAAGCTCAATAAATACTTGTTGATGAACTGCCAACCCCCAACCAAAAAGAGAAGGAATGTCAGTTATACAACGATTCTCTTTATAGCAAATTCAAGAGCATTCACTTATTCACTCATTAAATTTATTGAGTGCCTACCACAGTCAGGCACCAGACTAGGCACAGGGGAAACAATAGCAAACAGAGCAAGATATTGTCCTTGCTTTGGAGCAACAGATATTAATCAAATAATTACACAGATATGCAAACTACAATGGTGACCAATGTTAGGAAGAGATACGAAATGCTATAAAAACCTACACTAATGGGGTTTGATTAGCTAGGCAGGTCAGGAAAGCCTTCCCTGAAGAAATGGTACTTGAGTTGAGATCAGAAAGATGAGTGGAAGTTACTCAGCTGAGAAGAGCATCCCGGGCTAAGAGAATAGCTTTGGGGCAGGAGGGAGTATTGGTGGTAAACACAAAGAACTGGAAAGTCATTGTGTTTAGACAGAGAGAATGAGGAAACTCAGGGAAGGAAAGGAGCCTGAAAACCTAACCATGGGCCACACTAAGGAGTTGTCTTATCATAAGAACTATGAGAAGTCACTGAAAGATTTCTCAGGCCCTGGAACAAGAAGACCAGGATCGGGTTCAAGGATGGGGAACATGAAACCTGTGGGTACCAGTCAGTTCCCCTCCTGGGCTTTTTGAAGCATCAAAGTGGATATAAGAAAAGCATGGGCAAAAGATACCTGCCAGGTTCCCCCTCTGGTTCTCATGGGTCTCATAGTCTCATGGGTCTCAGTAGTTTGTCAGAGTGACCAATCCCTTAAATGTGACAGTCCTTGAACCGTGGAGTTTCCAGTATTTTTTTGTCTACCCACGTAAGGAACAATTCTGGCCACTCAGCAGTCCACATTACCCAGGCCTAAAGTCCCAGTTCTGCATGATGAAATTCTTGCTGGACTGTATTTAAGGATTTTCTGTGTCTTTGTTGCAGAACCTAGGAATTCTCTGTTTAGAGACTTTCTATTGGCAAAGCCTGCCTGTTGTTGATCACAAGGGTTTTGAAAAAGGATGAGTAATACAGAGGTTTTTGTTCTGGAAGCATCACTCTGGCTGCAGTGTGTGGGACAGTTACAGGAGGACCACAGTGGGCGCAGTGGGAGCAGGTAGGAGGTGAGGTGGTTTGGACCAGCATGGGGATGACGTGCTACTTATTTAGTTATTTAGGAGATAAATGTCAACGGGGCTTGGTGGGTGATGTAGGGATGAGATTCTAGGTTTATGAATCACTCAACTAGATGGATTCTCAAACTCATTAAAAACCCATAATAGGAGGGCTTCCACATGGAAGGAGCTTGGAAGTTGCCATTCCATCCTAACAACAAGTAAAAAGCTGAACAGACTGAAAAATCAACAGCTCTTCTTGGATCCACAAGAGGAAGGAGGCAAACTGTTGCCCCATGAGCAGGAAGACAGACAGCAGAATACAGGGAGTTAGGGCTCACCAGAGCAGAAACTGCCACGGGAGCCAGTGCCCGGGAGGGAAAACATGATCTGCAATTGATGAATTGCTGGATCCCGTGTGTGGACAACTCTGAGTTAAAAACTCCAGGGGGCCCCAGTCATGGAGGGGATAGAGGGACAAACATTGTGAGATTTACCTCCAGGAGCTCCACCAGGTTCCCACAGTAAACATCAGAGAAAAAAATTCCCTCATGTTTCCAGCAGGGGGAAGGGAAAAGGAACCA
The DNA here is from genome assembly GCF_041296265.1 of Equus caballus. Taxonomy (NCBI): domain Eukaryota; kingdom Metazoa; phylum Chordata; class Mammalia; order Perissodactyla; family Equidae; genus Equus; species Equus caballus. The sequence goes on along the minus strand of NC_091700.1, from coordinate 42,743,050 downwards.
TTTTGAAATACACCGGAGCACTCTACTCTTCTTAACAAAAGCAAGGGGAACTAGTTAACCAGAACTTAACCTGCTGGGGTATTATCAGAGCCTAACTGACCAGGAGAAGGGAAATACCCAGCTCCAGCCAGCTCTAGCCATCCTGTCCCACCTAAGAGGGGAGAAAAAAAAAAACTGAGAAACGCTTGTGAAGTTCACAGTCCAGAGGCACAGGCTAAGACTGAGACGTAACCACAGGACTATAGAACTCTTCTCCTCCCCACACCTCGCCACCACATCACTAAAGGCCCATTTACAGCAGTTTCTTTTGCCCTGAATGTCATGTTCACCTATCAAGAAAAAATTATAAAACATACTAAAAGAAAAAAACACAGTTCGAACAGACGGAACGAGCACCAGAACCAGACATGGCAGGGATGTTGGAATTATCAGATAGAAAATTTAAAACAATATGATTAATATCTTAATTATAAGGCATATAACATCTTATAATGGTTCTGATGGATAAAGTAGACAACTTACCAGAACAGGCAAACAATGTAAACAGAAAGATGGAAATTCTAAGAAAAAAACAAAAAAGAAATGCTAGAGATGAAAAACACTGCAACAGAAATGAAGATGCCTTTGTTGGGCTTGTTAGTAGACTGGACATAGCTGAAGAAACAGTCTCTGAGCTATAAACTGGTAATAGTGCCATTCGTTAAGATAGGGAACAGGGGAAGAGGACCCAATTAGGTCTTGGATATGTACAGCATCAAAAGCAAAACTTTTAAAGATGAAATGTTTCTCTCCATGCTGAGAAGGAACTGTGGCAGGTTTGCCCTGTGTACAGGGAAGTGCGTAGGAACTGTGTGGGAAAGCAAGATGGGGAAAAACTGGGCCAATGAGGAAAGACACAACTTCGATGGAAACCACAGGTAGTTGTTATTTTCCATACCATTTTCTTAAGACTACAGAACAAAGTGTATGAAGAAGCTATGCAGATAAACATAGGAGACACCAAGATGGAAAGAATTTCCCAAGTATTCATTATCCATCAATTGAAATTTTTTCTGCTCTGAAGCCAAGTAAGGCAGAGAAACTAGATGTTAGATATCTGTTAGACTCTAACAGATGATAGCTGGTGTTCAGAGGTCAGGCTCTATGGAACATCAGCACAGCTCCAGGCGTGGTGATGAGAATCTTGTTTGGTGGGAATGAACCAAATCCCCCCAGCATGTCTAAGATCCATTCTATTCCTAAAATTTGATAATGCTGTATTCACTCCAAACAAGACTCAAAACACAGGCCATCATATCTCTGATCTGTTTTTGATCTCACAGGTGCGTGTCACATCTTCCTTCTTATGGCCACAAGCTTAAGTTGGCATAGAATTGGGGTATTAGGCCCATCTGGCTGGAAATTCCCTAATAAGCCTGGGAATTCCAAAGGTGATGATGGAGCCCAAGGGGAAGAGAAGGTAGGGATGCTGCAGAAGCACGGATCACAGCAGGGGCCAGTGAACAGGTCCCCTTCCAAGACTCTGCCCTCCCACACCAGTTATTCAGTCAGCACTGGTATTGCATTTGGCAACAGAAACATAGAGAAATGTAAGGTGACTTGGAGTGCTAATTCAAACTATACCTGGCAAATATTATCAGCCCCCTCATTTCCACTAAAATAAATCAGTTGAACTATTTTTATTCAGTAATTGTACTCTGATTTTAAACAGTTACTAGAAGCTAAAACTTAGCTTTTAGCTTCAGAGTGATGCTCATTGTTAATTTTTAATCAGTCTGCTGTATCAGTGTCCATTTACGGATGACAGACAATTAAAGCAGAAACACCTTTGTTTATATGTTTTGTCTGCAGATGTATGTCTACAGATGAGAAGGAACAAAGGAACTCATTTACTGAGAAGCAGAAGATGGGCCTTTTCTCCATTTAGAGACAAGCAGTACAATCCTGTGGGTGAACAAGGTTTCAACACCTGCTGCAGGATGGAGAAGAAGGGCTTTGGGCTAAGTACCAATCCCGGCATACTGGTGCTAACTCGGCTATTTTTGCACTATTCATTGCGATGCACCAATGTGAGGGGCAACCCTATAAATATTACCTGCACTATAGTGGACCATAACCATACCATCAAGCTGCAGACTGAGAACTCTATGATCATTTTTGCAGAAAAAAATATATAAAGTATTTTATTCCTTAATGCAAGCGTAAAAGGGTGAAATTAAGCTGAACTACAGCTATACCTGGCATGATACTCAAAAGCATGGATCACTGGAAGTTGAGAGGAGCAACCAAGAGAGAGGGTGATGAACCAGAACACAAAAGGATCTTGGCAAACCGGAAGGGTGTATCGTATCTATCAAGCTGACGTTTAATAGGATGAGTATAAGGAATTTCCCTCGCAGCCAAAAACCAATTCCACAAGTGTAGGTTGGAGGATATGTGGTTTAGCAATAACATAGGAAAAAAGTTTAAGGTTTTCATTTATTTTACAGTCCATATGATGTGAATACACAAGAATAATTAATCTTGGTTCCATTTATAAACTATGAAAGTATCGGATAAAATATATGTAAATATTTTGCTCTGGTAAAACCTCAATACAACCTGATTATTGTACCCATTTCTCAGGAATACCTAAGAGGACCTATTTTGGTTAGGATAAGTCTAGGCTACTGATTCAATGAGATCCATTGACAGAGTGGCTTAAAGAACAAAGAAGCTTGCTTCTCTCTTGTGTAATAGTCCCAGGTGAGTGCATTAGGATGGCAAGTGGCTCTGTTCTGTGCAGTCATTCAGGGAACCAGGTTCCTTCCACCATCATTACTTCATCACCCACTGGGGTGTTATCATCTACTACAGGGTGGCCACTATGACCAGGTTTCAGTTGAAGGGATAGAGAAAGGGCATAAGGAAGACATAGCCACTGTCTTAAGGTTCTGAGCAATAATTGGCACTCATCACTTCTGCTCATATTCCACGGTCACCCAGTGTGCCCATCCCTAACTGCATGGGAGGCTGGGGAAGGGAGCTGCCCCAACCACCTGACTATAATTCTACGGTAATGAAGGAAAGAAAGAACCGATTTTGGTGGCTAGACCGTAGTCTCTGCTACAAACCATTGAAGAAACAGCGATCAGAGTCACGGGGACAAGTTGCATATTGTGTTAAGAACCTATCACATCAGAAGAAAATAAGCATTGTGTTTCCCGTGAAAGCGATTAGACTAGTTTAGTTCTGTGTGGCTAAAGGGGCTCAAACTAAGATAAATAGGTAAAGGACTTTCTAAAATGGTTATCAGAAGATAAGAGGGCTTCCTTCTAGAGGCGGAAATTCCCTCTTACTAGAGGTGTTTGAGCAGAAGCTGGAAGACCTTTGAACTTCTTTTAGGGGTTTTATAATTTTTTCAGGCATTCTCAGTGGCCAAGTGAGATCATTAATGCCCCTTTCCAGCACTGGGTTTCTAAGATTCTATCTAAACTTGTGTTTTTAGGTAATGGGGTAAGGGAAGGGAATCTCAAAATGTCTTAGGTGCTTGCTGTATGGAGGCCTCACAACAACCTTGGGAGGCAGGCCTTGTTCACATGTTACCGATGCTCAGAAAGGTTAAGGACCCAGAGCTATTAGGTGGCATTACTGGAAATGCAATCAACACTGGTCTGATTTCTAAACCCACCAGGTTACCATCTTGCTGCTGCCTCCCACAACGAAAGTCAAAACTGAATTGTGTTCCCTCTTATTTACTTTCACTCTCCCCCCACGCTCTAAATCCTTTATCTTATCAGGGTCCGCTATCTAGATGGGACTGGCTGTTCTGTAGGATTTAGCACAAGAAGATCGGATCACTTTGACATCTGGTCCTTTTTCCAGCTCTTTCCACTGGGGCAAATAGCTTATTCATCACCCACGTTATCCCTCAGCCCAGAGGCAGAGCTGCCTATTCATTCAGCAGCCTCTGCCCCTCGCTCCTCCCTAAGATGGGTGCCGGGATTCTCCTGTAACCCCAGACCAGACCACAGGGAATCATTTTCTGCTTTCACCTGCCAGTGTTGTGGACACAAGTCAGGTTTAATTTGAAATTAATTCTCCAGCCCTTGTGCATTGAAATGGATGTCAGAAGTGAATTAATCACCACCAAAGCTTCCACCATAGAAAATGTACCCAGATTCCCTCCAAAGAGAGGATGACTCATGTGAGCACCTGTTTTGTCTCCTTAGTAACTGGTCTTCGATTTCCCTTTTGTATTTGCATGCAGGCGAGCACAGCAAATTGACTGGGGGAAGGGAAGAAGTTCACGGCATACGGCATACGGAGTGTGCTCTCGGCAGAATGTCACCTGTAACACTTTGCAGACCATCTTGCGCTTTGTGCACTCACTTGGCGTCTCTGTTATAACCCCAGCATTGATTCAACTGCAGACTCAGGGTGAACATAAGTCTGGAAAATTATTAATGGTCTCAGGGAAGGTTTGGTGACACACAATGAAATTGGTACTGGTGTAATCTCTGTATTGGGAAGATACATTCATCTCTGTATTAGAAATATGCCTTTCTTGCCTTTAACCTTTGCTGCAATTAGAGTTAGGCACACAACTCTATCAAGAAGGAGGTGGGTGGGGTGGAAGGGAGAGGTTCAACCAAACCACTCTTCCGGCTTAACCACAGGAAACGATATTCTGAGAATTGGTTTTATGTGGTTCTGTGTGGTTTTGTCTATCTTTTTCACAGAGCCCTCTCTCGCAGGCACTGTGGTAAAATACAAAGAATATTTGGATCAAGAGCTTGACACCCACGTCCCGGTATGTCCTCAGCCACTAATGAGCTGGTGCCTGTAAACTAATCACTTGGCTTCTCTGGGTTTCCTCTTTGGAAACTGAAGGATCCAACTAGATGACGCCATTATCCCTCTCAATTCTGAAACTGGGACTCCATTTCCCAGGATCTTATTGAGTTTTAAAGTTAAAACTAGGTAGCTTAACACTTAAATTTATTGGGCCAGAGATCATCCAGAATGGAAGGTTACCTATCCTGGCCTTTTATTTCACAAATCACGTCCAGAGAAGTTAAGTCACTTGCCTGAGATCACATGGAATTCAAGTCTTTTCATAGATTTACTTTTTAGTTTATACTTTTTTCATAATTCAACATGCTTGTGGTTGCAATCAAATAGCTCCAGAAGATTTGTTATGAAAAATAGTAGTTCTCAGCTGCCTTCCTTTTTCTACTCCCCAAAGGCAGCTACTTTAAAAAATGGTTTTAACAAATTCTCTTGGGTATTTACCTCAATATCTCTAAATAATATACTGTTTGAGCTTCAGCTATTGCCTCAACTACAAAACACAGATTTCTCATCCCCTCTTCTCTCTGTGTGGTTATATATCATAATTTTATGGTCACATATCACTTAACAAGGGGGATACATTCTCAAAAATGTATCGTTAGGTGATTTCATCATTGTGCGAACATCATAGAGTGCTCTTGCACAAAACTAGGTGGTGCAGCCTGCATCATACCTAGGCTATATGGTACTAATCTTGGGGGAACCATTGTCATATATGTGATCTGTCATTGAGCGAAAAATCATTATGTGGCACATGACTGCACTTCCATCGGTAATCTGTGTTAATTTGAGGACATAAATATTATTCACAGTTGAACTATGTAGCATATTATAATTACTTTCCCTTTATGCTTTCTTTTCCCTGAAGTTAATAGTTATCATGTTTTTATTTCGTTAATTTTTTATGAACATCACAAATTCAACCCAAACTCCCTATAATTGTGGCTATATTGTATTTTGAAACTCGTTTAGGTGTGGTACAAACTTCATCTTCTCGAAGACATATCTCCCAGGACCTTCTGATCTGATCGACCTCAGTCTGGACCAGTTTTTCTCAAGGCCTCCTGTACAGTGGTCTCAACTTGTTCTCCCCGTTGACTGTCCTCCTGGGAATACCCTTCACCTCCCTCTTGTTTTGGATCTTCAGCGTCCTGGATCCCACATATTCTGTCTTGGTTTAATCCCCAATTTTGACAGACTATTTCTTCCAGTAAATTCCTAAGAAGAGGTACACGGAAGGTAAATTTTTTGAGACCTTGTATGTCTGAAATGTTTTTATTTTTCCCTCAAGATGATTGATAGTTTTTCTGGGTATACAATCCTGGATAGAAAATTATTTTTTTCCTCAGAAGTTTGAAGGCATTTGTGCATGTTAATATGATCCAGTGTTGCTGTGGAGACAAGTAGGGCTTTTAAACTATTTGTGAAGGGGTGCTTTCTGACTTTGACGCAGATGTTCATGGGATCCCTAAGAGATCACTAAGCTTCTTTGTGTTCATCACATTGACTCATCTGCATCTTTTCCTGTACCTGCCACTAACTACTTGTTTGCCTCAGGGCTCGGTTCATAAATCCCTTCTTTTTCTGCAGCTTCATTTACAATGAAAACGTGACTGACACATGGACTTACTACTCTCATAGTGATGTGAGTTTCAATGAAATAAGCATGCACTGTGGAAGTATTTGCTTGACAAATAGTACCTGGATACTCACAAAATCTGACAGGAATTTTATTTCCTTAATACCCACTAGTTTCCTTCACAAAAGCTTTAATAATAAAATAATAGCCAATGGTAACTATTTCCAAAGAGAGTTTTCATTGAGGATACATTAATTGTACTAAAATACTATTAGTTGTAGCCTTATACATTGTTTGAAAATATGTAAATAGCAGATAGCCCAAAAAGAGATGCTTGTTGAGAGAATATTGGATTAAAAAGGCAAACATCTATCTTTCTTTCTTCCTCAAATCTCTTCAAATGACAAAAAAGATTTTAAGGAGATAAAAAAGGAACAAGCTTATAATGTCACTGGAAGACAAGGGGGTGGGTGCCGCTAATGACCCAGGGCATATGGGAATTCTTGGAGGAAAGAAATCAGGTGGAAATTGCAGCTACAATAGCAACTTTAAAAACCTTAAAGGATTACTATAATTAACTTTATGCCAATTAAGTTGAAAGCATAATTTTTAAGACAAACATAAATTATCAAAAGTACACCAGAAGAAATAGTAAGTCTGCTGAATAAATCAGCTATTTTAAAGAAATTTAATCAGATAAGACAGGATGATGTCAAGATGGTGGCGTAGGTGGACTCTGAACTCACCTCCTCCCATGGACACAACAAATTTATAACTACTCTTGGAACAATTACTCCTGAGAGAGGACTGAAAACTGGATAAAAAGAACCCTCACAACAATGGACAGTGCTGACTGAGGTGGAAGAGGCAGAAATTCTTTTCTGGAGAGGAAAAAGTCACATTTTAGCCGTGACACTTCACGGCCAGCTGGGAGTGCTCATAAGGTATACAGCCTTCCCTGGAGGAGTGGAGGATCTGAGTGGGTGAGCGTTACCACAATAAGCAGCTTTTGGACTCAGCACAACCGAGATAAGTGTCATAATATCCAGCTTTGCTGGCTATTAACTACAATGGAGAATATCCCCAGAAAAGATATCAGACATAAGGGGGAAAAAAGCCTACTTTTAAAGCACACATGTACAAATTCACCCATTTCAGAAAGGAACCTAAAATACCAGAAAGAAAGCTGCACAGTCCTTTGGTGAAAAGAGATTCACCTGGCAGGCTTTAGGTGCATCTCAGTGAGAGATGAGATCTCCCCAGGGACTGAGGCATTGGTGGCAGCCATTATTTTGACGTAGTACAGAGGTACTGACATAGTCACTGGCAAACGCCATTGGAGTTCTTCCCCTGGTCTGTTAGCACAGGGGTCTGCCCCATCCACTACAGCACTGATTTAATCCAGCTCAGCCAAGGTAGGCAGTCTGCTCTAGGGACCAACCCCATCCAACAGCAAGCCCTTGGGCAACTTGTAGGCCCGCATAGGTGAGGTGCCCAGAACCCCTACAGCCAAGTGAATGAGTCCACTTCTGCAGGGCAGGGAGTGTTCAGGGGGTGGGCCTGCATTCGTGGACTGAATGGAGCCTCTGCAGTGGGGTGACTGGGTCCAGTGCAGTGGGTCAAGGCACATGCAGAGGGCAGGACTGTGTTGACGGGATGTGGGGCCCTGCGGGTGGTGGGGCTTGTTAGTGGCAGCAGACTTGTGCTTCTCAAACAGCCACGCAGGGGATCAGTTCCACTTTCCAAAACCTGAAATAATTGTGTGCTTCCATGCCTGGGGCTGGCCCCACTCAGCTACAATCCTGAGAGAACAGACAGCAGCCTTGCAGGCCAGAGGCCTACAGCAATGATAAGCCCCTCAGCCTAGCAATCAGCCATGCTGGGGACCTACTCACTTAACAGAAAAACCAAACAGGAATGTGCTATTAGACCTTGCAGCCTACTATACCGGGGCTCCCCAGGCATGATAAAGTGACTGAAGAGATCATAGCAGCCACACTCAGCTGAGCATTACAACCAGCAGACCAGGGGGACAGCCTAGACTCCCCAGGCACCTGCAGCAAGAGCAACTCTGCCACATCACCATGACACATGTAGTCTACACAGGGAACACTCCTAGAACATTTGGAACTGTCAACAACAGGGAAGCACACTGCTGGGCCTCATGAGGCATCTCTTACATAAGGCCACCTCTCCAAGATTGAGAGATGTAGCTGACCTCCCTAATACATAAATATAAGCACAGAGAAAAAGGCAAAATGAAGAAGCAAAAGAATATATTCCAAGTAAGGGAACAGGACAAAAGCCCAGAAAAAGAACTAAATGAAACAGAGATAAGCAATCTACCTTACCATGAGTACAAAACTAATAGTCATGAGGATGCTCACTGATCTTGGGGAAAGAATGGGTGAACTCAGTAAGAACTTCAACAAAGAATTGGAAAACACAAAAAATAACCAATCAGAAATGAAGAATACAACACTGGAAATGAAAAATTCACTAGACAGACTCAATAGCAAAGTGGATGATACAGAAGAACAGATCAGTGAGCTGGATAAAAGACTAGAAGAAATCATCCAAGCTGAACAGATCAAAGAAAAAAGAATTAAAAAGAACCAGGACAGTCTAAGGGACCTCGAGGACAACATCAAGCACACTAACATCTGTATTATATGTGTCCCGGAAGGAGAAGAGAGAGACAAAGGGGCAGAGAATCTATTGGAAGAAATGATAGCTGAAAACATTTCTAACCTAAAGAAGGAGACAGACATCCAGGTGTAGGAATCACAGAGAGCACCAAACAAGATAAAAAAAAAAAAAGAGGCCCACATCAAGACACATTATAATTAAAATGACAAGAATTAAAGATAAAGAGAGAATCCTAAAAGCTGCAAGAGAAAGGCAAGAAGTTGCATACAAAGGAAACCCCATCAGCTGACTTCTCAGCAGAAACTTTACAGGTTAGAAGGGAGTGACACAATATATTTAAAGTGCTGAAAGGAAGAAACCTTTAGCCAAGAATACTCTAGCCAGCAAGGTTATCATTCAGAGTGGAAGAAGAGATAAAGCGTTTCCCAGACAAGCAAAAACTAAAGGAATTTATCAACAAGAAACTAGCCTTACAAGAAATGCTAAAAGAACTTATTTAAGTGGAAAAGAGGAGACCACAAATAGGTATAAGAAAATTGTTTTTAAAAAGGCAATAAAATCACTGGTAAAGGCAAATATACAATAAATGTAGCAGATCAACCACCTATGAAGTTGATATGAAGGTCAAAAGACAAAAGTACTAAAACTATCTAATTCCATGATAAGAGTGTAATGGATACACACACACACACAAAGAAGTTAGATATGATATCAAAAACAAAATGTGGGAGCAGAGGAAGTAAAAGAATAGAGCTTTTAGCAAGAGGTCAAACTAAAGAGACCATCAACTTAATATAGATTGCTATATATATAGATTATTGTATATGAATCTCATGGTAATCACAAACCGGAAACATATAATAAATACACAAAATATTAAGAGATAGGAACCAAAACATAATGGTAAAGAAAGCCATCAAACCACAAGGGAAGAGAGCAAAAGAAGAAGAAAGGAATAGAGAAGAACTACTAAAACACTCATAAAAAAGTAACAAAATGGCAATAAGTGCATTCTTATCAACAGCTGCTTTAAACGTCAGTGGAATAAATGCTCCAATCAAAAGTCATAGGGTGTCCCATTGGATAGAAACAACAAGACCCATATATATGCTGCATACAAGAGACACGCTTCAGACCTAAAGATATTCACAAACTGAAAGTGAAGGGATGGAAAAGGATACAGCATGCAACTGGCAATGAAAAGAAAGCTGGGGTAGCAATACTTATATCAGACAGAATAGACTTTAAAACAAAAACTGTAACAAGAGACAAGGAAGGGCACTACGTATTGATAAAGGGAACAATCCAACAGGAGGATATAACACTTGTAACTATCAATGTAGCCAATATAAGGGCACCTAAATATATAAAACAGTTATTAACAGACAGAAAATGAGAAATAGACAGCAACACCTTAATAGTAGGGGGCTTTAACACTCCACCCTCACCAATGGATAGATAATCCAAACAGAAGATCAACAAGGAAACATCTGCCTTAAACGACACATTAGACTAAATGGATTTAGTAGATATATACAGAACATTCCATCCAAAAACTGAAAAATACACATTCTTTTCAAATGCACATGGAACATCCTCCAGGATAGATCACATATTAGGCCACAAAACAAGTCTCAATAAATTTAATAAAATTGACATAATACCATGCATGTTTTCTGACCACAATGGTATGAAACTAGAAATCAACTACAGGAAGAAAATCTGAAAAGCCACAAGTACATGGAGATTAAGCAAAATGCTACCGAACAACGATTGGGTCAAAGAAGAAATCAAATGGGAAATCAAAAAAATACCTGGAGACAAATGAAAATGAAAATACAACATGACAAAACTTATGGGATACAGCAAAAACGGTTCTAAGAGGGAAGCTTATTGCAATACAGGCCTACCTGAACAAACAAGAGAAATCTCAAATAAACAATCTAACAGTGCACCTAAAGGAAGTGGAAAAAGAAGAACAAACAAAGCCCAAAATCAGTAGAAGGAAGGAAATAATAAAAATCAGAACAGAAATAAATGAAATAGAGACTAAAAAAAAAAGAAAAAAATCAATGATATTAAGAGATGGTTCTTGAAAAGCTAAACAAAATCGACAAACCTTTAGCTAGACTCACCAAGAAAAAAAGAGAGAAGGCTCAAATACATTAAATCATTAATGAAAGAGGAGAAATTACAATGGACACCTCAGAAATACAAAAGATTATAAGAGAATATACAAAAAGCTATACCCCAACAAATTGGATAATCTAGAAGAAATGGATAAGTTCTTAGAACCATACAACCTTCCAAAACTGAATCAAGAAGAAATAGAGAATCTGAATAGACCAATCACCAGTAAGGAGATCAAAACAGTAATCAGAACCTCCCAAAAAATAAAAGTCCAGGATCAGATGGCTTCCCTGGTGAATTCTACCAAACGTTCAAAGAAGACTTAATACCTATCCTTCTCAAACTCTTCCAAAAAATTGAAGAGAAGGGGAGGCTTCCTAACTCATTCTACAAAGCCAACATTATCCTGATACCAAAACCAGACAAGGACAAAACAAAAACAGAAAATTACAGATCAATATCACTGATGAACATTGATGCAAAAATCCTCAAAAAAATACTAGCAAATCAAATACAACAATACATTAAAAAGATCATCCACCATGGAAAGCGGGATTTATTCCAGAGATGCAGGGATGGTTCAACATCCACAAATCAATCAACATGATACACCACATTAACAAAATGAGGAATAAAAATCACATGATCATCTCAATAGACTCAGAGAAAGCATCTGACAAGATTCAGCATCCATTTATAGTAAAAACTCTAAATGAAGTGGGTATAAAAGGAAAGTACCTCAACATAATAAAGACCATATATTGGACAAACCCACAGCTAATACCATTCTCAACGGAGAAAAATTGAAAGCTATCCCCCTAAGAACAGGAACCAGACAAGGATGCCCATTGTCACCACTCATTTAACATAGTATTCTATATTATAGAAGCTCTATCCTATGTCTATAAAGGTTCTAGCCAGGGCAATCAGACAAGAAAAAGAAATAAAAGGGATCCAAGTAGGAAAGGAAGAAGTGAAACTCTCACTACCTGCAGATGACATGATTTTATATATAGAAAATCCTAAAGAATCCACCAAAAATCTTTTACAAATAATAAATGAACATGGTAAGTTGCTGGATACAACATCAACATACACAAAATCAGTTGCATTTCTACACACTAATAATAAAATAGTGGAAAGAGAAATTAAGAATACAATCTCATTTAAAATTTCAACAAAAAGAACTAGGAATAAACTTAACCAAAGAGATGAAAGACCTATACACTGAAAACTGTAAAACATTGTTGAAAGAAATAGAAAACACAAAGAAATGGAAAGATATTCCATGCACTTGGATTGGAAGAATTAACATACTTAAAATGTCCATACTTCCTAAAGCAATCTACAGATTCAATGCAATCTCTATCAAGGTTCCAAGGACATTTTTCACAGAAATTGAACAAAGAATCCTAAAATTTATATGGAACAACAAAAGACCCTGAATAGCCAAAGGAATCCTGAGAAAAAAGAACAAAGCTCTAGGTATCACACTCCCTGATTTCAAAATATACTACAAAGCTATAGTAATCAAAACAGCATGGTACTGGCACAAAAAGAAACACACAGATCAGTGGAGCAGAATCAAGAGCCCAGAAATAAACCCACACGTCTATGGACACCTAATTTTTGACAAGGGAGCCAAGAACATACAATGTAGAAAGGATAATCTCTTCAATAAATGGTGTTGGGAAAACTGGACAGCCACATGCAAAAGAATGAAAGTAGACCATTATCTTACACCATGCACAAAAATTAACTGCAAATGGGTTAAAGACTTGAATGTAACACCTGAAACCATGAAACGTCTAGAAGAAAATAAGGCAGTATGCTCTTTGACATTGGTCTTAAAAGCAGTATATTTTCAAGTACTGTGTCTGACCCGGCAAGGAAAATAATAGAAAAAATAAACAAATGGGACTACATCAAACTAAAAAGCTTCTGCACAGCAAAGGAAACCATCAACAAAAGGAAAAGACAACCTAACAATTGGGAGAAGATATTTGCACACCATATATCTGATAAGGAGTTAATATCCAAAATATATAAAGAACTCATACATCTCAACAACAAAAAACCCTACCAACCCAATTAAAAAATGGGCAAAAGATCTGAACAGACATCTCTCCAAAGAAGATATACAGATGGCCAACAGGCACATGAAAAGATGTTCAACATCACTAATTATCAGGGAAATGCAAATCAAAACTACAATGAGATGTCACCTCACGCCCATCAGAATTGCTATAATTAACACAACAGGAAACAAGTGTTAGAGAGAATGTGGAGAAAAGGGAACTCCCATATACTGCTGGTGGGAGTGCCAACTAGTGCAGCCACTGTGGAAAACAGTATGGAGGTTCCTCAAAAAATTAAGAACAGAACTACCATACAACCCAGCACTTCCACTGCTTGTTATTTATCTAAAGAACATGAAAACACGAATGAGTAAAGATATATGCACCCCTATATTCGTTGCAGCATTATTCACAATAGACAAGACTTGGTGCCCATCAAGGGATGAATGGATAAAGAAGATGTGGTGTATATATACAATGGAATACTACTCAGCCATAAGAAATGATGAAATCCAGCCATTTGTGACAACATGGGTGGACCTTGAGGGTATTATTCATTTTATATATAATATTGAATTCTGTTTGTAAATATTTTGCATATGATTTTTGCAACTATGCTCACAAATGTGAGTAGCCTGTAATATTCCTCTCTTGTTCTATTCTTTAAAAATTTTTATATCAAGCGATATCTCTGGAATCTTGGCCCCTAAAGTCCTGGCTGCTTTGGTTGCTCTGTGATATCTTCAAATAGCTGGATTTTTTAAAAATGCAGTTCGTCTTTTACAATTGCTCTCAAGGGAGGGTCTCTGTGATACGTCTTCTCACTGATAGCCACAAACAAAATATTTGCCTTTTACAAACTTGATGAACAAATAAAACTTCAAACAAATTTCTAACCTCTACTTAACCTTTTGACCTGTTTCCGTTCCTGAAAAACTCCTGGGTTACTAAAAGTGTCGTTTTGACTTTCAGTGTCGTTTAATGCCCTCACCTGCTAAAACAGAGTTGTAGGGAAATAAATGAAATTTAATTACAGTCATAATATTTTGTCCCTGTAAATAAGGGGAAAAATGGTTTAGTTGGAAAATATTAATGTGTCAGGTCTATGACATTTTTAAAATATTAATTATTATAGTAAGGGGCACTATAGCACTCTCAATAATGGAACTCAAACACTTCACTAGACTAAAGAGATGAGGGCTTGACTATTCGCATCCTATAACAGCTATCAAGCAGAGAAAGACAGTATCCAGGCAGCAAGGCGAACAAACTATACCCATTAATTTTCAATGGATGTTAAGTAAATTTCTTGGAACTGCCTAAAGAATATGGGATGCACCCTATCGCAATGAAATCTGAAATAGGTATAAACATTTAGAAAGGGGAGAGTGAGGTGAGGGTAGAGAAGCTGAGACAACTCTACCATTTTTAGAACTTTTGCTATGTGCTAGAAGCTTTGCTTGGGCCTTTTGCTGCCCTTATGTCACTTAACCTCTGCAAACATAATGAGGTGTTTTTGTCCTCATTTTATTAAAAAAAAAGGAAATGGAGGCTCAGGTAGAGTAAATAACTTCCCCAGGAGCACACAGATGGTAAAGGGAATTCAAATCTAGCTCTGTTTGACTCTAGAAACCATACTCTTTCTGCTTAAACCAGGCTGAAATTAAATGGAAGAGAAACTAGGTTCTCTTATCAGAAAAGATTAGATCCTGTATTAGTAGGCTCTGCAAAAAAATGGGTACTGGGAAGGAAAAGTTTAGTTGCCTGTTTATGGTTTGTTGGGTGAGGATTTTATTTGAGGTGTGTATTTCCTTTGTCTCTGGAGTTCTTGGTGTATTCTCAAATAAAAACATTTCCTGTTTACTGCTGAATGGGCTAACATCCAATAATCAAGAAATATAAACAAATTCCGACATTTTTCTGTCCTCTGTAGGGTTAGATTCTGTGGATCTTTGGTTCACTGCTCAGTGGTCCAGGAAATAATGCCAATTAAGGCCAGGTCAGGGTTAGATCTGCATTTCCTGAGCATGTTTTACAGATCATACCAATTCTACATGATGTTGACAGACATTATTCAGGAAAAAAATAAATGTTTGGGCATGGTCTGTGGTCAAAGATGTATAATAAACACTGGATTAAATCAAATTAAACAAATTTCTTTGTTTCAGATTTTTCTAAACTTTAAAATACTAATATATACTGTGAATCTTTGAAAGGAGGTATAGTATAAGTGTTTCAATACTTATTCGGCTCCAGAACAGTTTATTTGAGGAGCATAGTCTAGAATGGGTGTTATGTAGACCATATTTTGGGGAAGGACAAGTTAGATGCTTTATAGACCAATTTGTTTTATAGCAACATATTATACCATTGGTCACAGGGAGAAAGGTATAAAAGTGTAAAAGAAGCAGGCCCAGGGTCTGGCTGTCCTAGTGAAGTGGATAGATCCCATCACAATAGGGTTGGCACAGAGCCCAGGTGACCTCCTGAAGGGATATTATAGAGGGGTTTCCTGCACAGAAGGGAAGTTAGACAAGGTGACCTTTAACTTTTTCTAAATTCTAGGGTTCTTTGTTTCCATTAAAACCATAATTCCTTTTAGAAAACAAAAAGTGACATCTTGTAACCATGTATATTAATTAGGTAGTCTCAGCAGCCATAACAAAGAGACCCACAATACAATCGTTTAAGTAAAATAGAAGTTTATTTCTTATGTAAAAGTCCCAGGGTGAGTACCTCAGGTTGGCTTGACTCCAGGATAAGCCTCAGGGTCCCAGGTTCCTTCCATCTCATTGCTCGGCTCCCCTGGGGCTTTAGCCTCTTATACATGGCTGCGGCTGGATCCAGGGTATGCATGCTTTCCACTTCACAATAAAAGAGAGTCCTGAGGAAGCAATCTCCTTTCAATTAGTTTAGCCTGATGTTACCGGATGTCAATTTGTTCACATTTCATTGAGGACAATCTAATCCTATGGCCACCCCTAGCTGCAAAGTTGGTTGGGAAATCCAGTCTCTAACTAGGCAGTTATGCGCCCAAGGAGAAGGGAAGAAGAGATTTTGGAAAGACAGCTGAGACTGTGCCACACTATAGCTGGGATGAACACTAGTTGGGAATCACTTCTTGGGCATTACTCCCACCTATTAATGAATAGCCAGTTCAGACTGACCAAATCCTTTCAAGAAAACTATTGAGTTTCTGTCAGTATGATACTCAAGTACTCCAATTTATGAAGCAAGTAATTTCTCAGAAGAGCTCTGATTATCTGTCAGGGCTGGAGGATCAGGGTGGTGAGTCTGAGGCAGTTTTGAGGGTCAGTAAACAATTTATAGCCAATTTCCTTGCAGGTTCATTCCTCATTGTCCTTAAGGTTCCTTAGCTGATTTTTTTTAAAAGGCTCAAGAGGGGAGGCAAATCTGGCAAATCTCCTAGCTTTTCTAGATTTTCTACAACCTCAGCAATGTCTGAGTCTACAGGGACAAGCCCGTGGGATATAGTAAAAAATAATAATAATAAAGACTCTCAATAGGAAACCAAGTGTATTATAAATATTCTTTATTTTCCTATATTACAATGTTTTGACATCTTTAAAAAACTTTTCTGTCTGGGGAGAGACTGCCCCTGCCTTGGCTAGCCAATTTTTAGAGCTATAAAAAAGGACTCAGGGGCTGGCCCCATGGGCTAGTTGTTAAGTTCATGTGCTCCACTTCAGCAGCCTGGGGTTCGCAGTTTCAGATCCCAGGTGCAGACCTATACCACTCATCAAGCCACGCTGTGGCCGTGACCCTCATAAAAAATAGAGGAAGTTTGGCACAGACGTTAGCTCAGGGACAATCTTCCTCATCAAGAAAAAAAAAAAAAGGACCCAGCCAGGAACATGCCCTTGAAATGCAAACTAATCCAGAGCCTTGCTTCCTCTATCTGGTCCATACATCCCCGTAGGCACTATTCCTCTGCCTTAGACGTCCCAGGGCCAGGTGCCAGGCAACTAGGGACCACCCTACAGCCCAAAGCCTGCAGAAATTATTCAGAGCAGTCCGTTCTAAACTGTTTACCCTGTCCTGCTTTGCCTTTCTCAAGGAAACCCCAATAAAGGCTCTAAATCTTACATTCACTGCTGTTTTCTGCCTCCTGATCCCCCTGGTGACTTTCTCATGTGGCCCTGTGTGGCATGCTGTGCCCCTGTGGACCTATGAGTATAATAAGCTTTATTTTTCCTGAGCCTCTCCTCTGTCTCCTCTTCTAGCTGCACCTGTCTGACCATCTCATAAAAGAATACAAAGCACCAGCCCAGAGCAGGTTACACAGCCAACCAGGGAGCCCTGAGAGCAGATCTGCTGGTCTACCCGCCTGGTGTTTGACTTCGTCCTTCCCTAAGGATGCTGTCACATGTCCTAGGAGTTTGCAGTTCTGCTCCTTTCCTTGGAGTTACTCCCACGCAAAGGCAACACTTCCCTTTGCAAAGTCAAGGTCACTATCAAGTCTGAAAAGTAGGTAGCGTCCATATGGAACAATTCAGGGGATGAAATCCCCTCAGTGACTTCTCTGATCACCTGCATCAGAAATTTCACAGTCTCAGATTCACTGGGGATCTGAAAATTTCAGGGGTCTTCAAGAGATGCCTGTTAAAAGGGAAAATACCTCCAGGAGAGAAAATATTATAAGGTAATTAGACACAAACCTGGGCTTGGCACCACCTGGAGAGCTTTCCAAAACTACAAATGCTTAGGCCCCACTTTCCACCTACTAAGCCAGATCTCTGGAATAGGAACTGGGCTTTTCTATTTTATTTTCAGCTTTCCAGATGATCTTATGCCCGGGTTTTGGAACCAGGGATTTATGCCATTCTCAGTTAATAATTCAGAGATTCATCAATAACTGAGAGCTGTTTTGAGGGGTGAGAATTTGGGAGAGGGAGAAGGAGAGAGTGGAAATGGGAAGACTCTGGAAATTCCATGGAAAGGCTCGAGAAACAAGCATGGCTCTCAATCTCTTGTTTAGCCTTGACTGAAAAAATGACCATTTGCAAAACAATATACTTCATTAGCTCTTTCAGTTTAGAGACTCTCACATCTTATGGAAATGTCTGATCCCATTATTTTTCTAATCGCCAGAAAATATTATGTCACATTTTATTTTTATCTTTTTGCTTTTCCGCAATTTATAAGATCAATAGAGCATGGGTATTAGGGTGGAATAATCTCCCAAATCTGGGAGGGGCCCTTAAAGGGCCTTTCACTCCATCCTCACTTCCAGGCAGGTCTTCTAGGAGCTGTTGGTTCCCAGGTACAAAGACTGACAGGGAAGGCCATCCACAGCATTCTGCAGCTGCCTTTCTCGGTGGCTATTTGACCTTCAGATCAGGGACCTTTTCCTCATACCTAACTATAACTTTTCTGCTTGCTATTCAAGTCTGTTTTCTCTGGTTTTCTACCTTCTGGAGTGATAGAGAACAGCTGCTTGGGGAGCTCCTGATCCCTGAAGGCTGAAGAATTTTCCCATTAACATGCTTTTTTCAGACTAAATAACCCTGATTTCCATAACCTTTCTTATGGTCTCATTTCCTATTCCTTTATTTTCATAGTTCTCCTTTGCACGTAGTTTCTTATAACAAGAAATGAATCAATGCCAAATATAACCAGAGTTCTTTCCTGTCTTTTCTGAGACACTCTCCAATTAATATGGTGATCTTAGTTTTTAAAAAACAGCCTTGCCGGCTATTGCTAATTTAGATTCAATTTGTGGTCCACATGTTCTTGGGTTATTGGAGAAAGCTCCTTGCTATAGAGAAAATAGCTGCAGAGACTTGTGTGCTAGACCCAGTTTTGTCACAATTAAACTATATACCTTCTTGTTTATTTTTTAAAAACGTATTTAAGTCTGTTTAACCTATAAAGTAAATCAGATGGACAAGTTGACCTTTAAATGTACTCCCACTCTAAAATTCTTATTCCAACTTTCTTTCATTTTGATTCATTTCTGATTTCTCAATAACAAAGTACTCTGAGCTGCCACAGCTCTTTGTACGTTTCTTATAGCAGTATCACTCCCTATCTACAATAAAATCATATAATGCATGCCATAGCTTTACTACAAACTTCTTAAAGGTGAACCTCAGGAAATTCATGGCTGGCTTTAGCACAGTGCTTTACCAACAGACGTTTGTTGAATGAGTCTATGCATGAATATTTAATATTCTTCTGTCAAGTCAAAAGCAACAGGTTTTAAGTAGGAAAACTGTGCAGGCAAATTTGACCTCTGTGCCCTTGTAACTCTATTTCTGGCCCCTCTGTGGTGAGATGCCTCCACTGTTTGTATTGGCCTCTTGTGGACAGTCTACTGCATGTAGATATGTCAGTGACAGGACAGATAACTGTGAGTAAACAAGGCTGTTTTCCCTGGGAGAAACTCAGAGACTTTAAAGATTTGCATTACAAAAAGAACAAAGAGGGGCCGACCCCATGAAGATTGGCAACACTTGTTAGCTCAGGTGCCAATCTTACCAAAAAAAGAAAGAACAAAGACTATAGACTGTGGGTTAAAAAGAAGGAAAGGCTAGAAAAGCAGAGAAGAGTTTGAGTTAAAAAAGAAGTATCTGGAGCCAGCCCTGATGGCCTAGTGGTTAGCATTCAGCACTCTCACTGCTTGAGCGGCCCAGGTTCGTTACCCGGTTGTGGAACCACACCACCCATCTGTCAGTTGCCATGCTGTGGCAGTGGCTCACAAAGAAGAATTAGAAGGACTTACAACAAGGATATATGACCATGCACTGGGGCTTTGGAGAGAAAAAGAAAAAAAGAGGAAGACTGACAAGATATGTTAGCTCAGGGTGAATCTTTCCCTGCAAAAAAAAGAAAAAGAAGTATCTGAAGTAGAAGGAGAACAGATTTTCTGAGCAGCCCAAAACAAATAGATTGAACTCTGCCCAGAAGGTTGGAGATAGAAGTGCAATATTTGGGCTCAGGGAAATTGATGAGAATAATCTCAAAAGCTGGACCCCTATCAGTTGTGAGCATCTGTGATTTCTTAACTTATAAATACTTTGAACTTCTCATGACTCCCCTGCTGGAGAGAGCCCATATTCCTACAGACCAGAGACCCAAAGGGTATGGAGTGCTGCCATGGTGACAACTTACCGTGAAAAGTGGCACAAATAGGAGTGGGGGGTCGCTGTGAGAGACTGGAGGGCTTCCAGGCTGAAAGCACAACAGAGAGGCCCCAAGCTCTGGGGAACAGACTAATGATGAGATGACTGCTGGTTCCACCTCCATCCCAGAAGGCCAGCTTTAGACACAGCTAATCTACTGTTGACCGTTCTCATGTTCTTTTCTTGGAAGAAATCCGGTAGGCCTGATAAAAGACCGTTTGCAGTTTATTTTTATCTTCTCAGGCCCTTGACTCGGTGGAATAGAATTTGATGTGGGCCAAGTCTCCGGAATTCGATAGAGACACCATAGACACTTGTGTTCATGCAGACACTGTTCCCTAGTACCTTCCATGACCCAAGGATTCAGGAGTGACCTGGCCAATCCAATAAAATTTTGTGCGTAAAATGAGGATATGTTCTGGGCACCAGAGTCACCCTCCCCTCCCCATCTTCCTTGTTTTTAACTCATATGGAAACAATTTTATCCCATTTCTAGATGAGCTGGAGGCCAAGGACCCAGAAAACAGAACAATAAACACCTTCTTATCTGAAGATATGATTTTCTTATTACAGGCTAGAAGAGGCCTTCCAAGAACATTGTCCTTGTGATCTGGTTACTGCCAGAAGGAATGGTCACAAATTAACTATTCTAAGACCAAGGGCACCACTTCTAGCAGCTATCTTCCAACTTCTTCCAGGCTTATAGCTAGGTAAGGAGTCAGTGAAGCATCTTACTATAAGGATGACCTCTGGGGTCACTCTGCCAAAGTTTGAAGTTTGGTTCCACCTCTTAGCAGTTGGGTGACATTTATTTAACAGCTCTTGGCCTCAGTTTGTTCATTTGTAAAGTGGGGATATAATAATAATAATAGTAATAATAATTCTTTCCTCATAAGGTTGTTGTAAGTATTTAATGTATTTACATGTAAAATGCTTAGAACAGTGCTCAATAAATATTAACAACTTATATGTGGCCACTAATCTCATCGACCAGATGATGTCATCCATTAGTTGTTAATCTTTCAAGAAATCCAAAGGGGCTAGCCCAGTGGCATAGTGGTTAAGTTCTCACACTCTGCTTCGGCAGCCCGGGTTCACTGGTTCGCATCCCAGGCACAGACCTATGCACCACTTATCAAGCCATGCTGTGGCAGGCATCCCACATATAAAATACAGGAAGATGGGCACACATGTCAGCTCAGGGCCAATCTTCCACAGCAAAGAGCAGGATTGGTGGCAGATGTTAGCTCAGGGCTAATCTTCCCCCAAAAAAAGAAATCCAAGAAAGCTCAATTCTTCAAAGCTAAGGATTCTGTAGGTATTATTACCATGTAGTTTTTATTTGGAATTTTTGATTGTTGTTGTTGCTGTTTAGTGGTGTAGACAAACACTTGGTTATATCTACTTCAAAATGCTCCTGGGTTAGAATTATTGTGGCAGTGCCCAGTAGTGTAAAACTCGGAAATCTCTCTCATCCATTTGTCTATGAGTTAGTGAACATCCAAAATAACTTCCTGAGGACACTCTTGGCCTTGCCCTCCCTTGGTTCAACTCAGAGGGACGGGGGGGATGGCTTCTATTTAGGCATGATCCTTCTCTGGTTCCTAAATTTTTATAACAGTATATCAATTCTCCTCCCAGATTGACTGATTTTTAAAACTTGTGGTTTTGCATTAAACTTGCAACACTGGAGAGCTGTGTTCCATATATTTATTTGTCAAAGGGTATAATTTCTAGTATATTGCTGCAAGATATCGAAAGTCTTGCTGAGAAAAATAATATTCATGGAGGATTATGTGTCTTTCCATTCTCTTAGGTCAGTGCTTTCCCAGATTTTATCTATCACACAGACCAGTTTAAAAAAACTTATTATGATGGTTACTGACATAGGTTGCTCACTTATTTTACCAAATAAGGATGTAATGGAAGGATAGTTTTGTTTTTTTTTAAATTGAAGTTTTATGGAAATTTAGCGTTATGGAAAACCTACTACTTACTGCCCTGTTTTTTAATTTTCATCATGAACCCATGGAAATGTCATCTCTGACGGCCAGAACAGCACTTGAGGACAACGAGATAGTTGATGACCTATCCCTAGATGAAACCGGATCCCCAGGGACTTGACAGCTGGGCTGCATCGCTGTGGGCACCTGCTGAAGTGCTTCTACTGAATTGCACTTTGATATAATGCTCTTGGCTAAATGAAGAGTATTATCAAAAAGGGTCATTTGAAGCTTGTCACTCATTTAGTCCAAAGATGTTGCAAAGATAGTGTTGTTTACATTACCAGTGTTCTGTCTTGGAAGACCTGCTGCAGAAATCTCCCTCTGGTCTCAAGGACAGAAGTACTTGGACTTGTCTAAGCAATGGATTGATTTTTTATCTTCTATATTATGCAACTCATTTACCCCTCTTCACACATTCTCCTAGAAATTTTTAACTCAACTATGTGGCTCACCTCTATAAGCACATCGAATTTCAAGAAATGTGATTTGCATATTCGCCTTGCCCCTGGCTTCAGCCTATTCTCCTGCCATCATTTCCCCTTTGCCTCATTTGTTTTTACCCATTTGACTTCGCTGTGCCACATATTTCTTTGTAAGTCGTCTTAAATCCTTTCCAGAGCTAGGAGGGATACACTTCAGAACATAAATTAGTCATTGAGGCCCACCTGTGACCTTGATAGAGCTTTGTGAGGACCCCTAACTGCCCAGGGGGCCCAATAACTTGTCTAGAACTTGTCTGCCCAGGTTTCCCAGTGCTGACTGGACAGGAAATCTGCATATGTAGTCCATTAAGATGCTAACAGCTGATACTGACTTGATTGTTGCCATGCTCTGTGCTTTAACAGGAGCCATCAAGGCCTTACCTCATGTGAGTGATGTGGGAATTTCAAGTGCCTTAGAACAGCCAGTAGGAAGATGCTTGCGGGAGAAAGGCCCCTAAATCACTGTTTGTCCAGCTGCAGATCCCAACCCGTTAGGGGGTTGTAAAATTAGAGTTATGACTAACACTTTTTTAAATGAAGAACTTTAAAGTTTTATGGAAAATTAGTTTTATGTTAGTTTTAGTTTTAATTAGTTTTATAGAAAATAAACAGAACCAACAGGATGTGTGTCTATACAAAGAGAGAGAGAAAGAGAGTGAGAGAGAGAAGAGAGAGGGATTTATTTTAAGGAGTTGTCTCACATGATTTTGGAGGCTTGGTAAGCCCAAAGTCTGCAGAGCATGCCAGCAGGCTAGAGACCCAGGGAAGAGTTGCTGTTACAATTTGAGTCCAAAGGCAGACTGCGGCCAGAATTCCCTTTTCATCAGGGGAGTCAGTCTTTGGTCTACTGAGGCCTGCAGCTGATTGGATGAGGCTCATCCACATTGGGGAGAGCAATCTGCTTTACTCAAAGTCCACTGATTTAAATGTTAATCTCATCCAAAAAAACTTTCACAGACACATCCACAATAATGCTTGACCAAATATCTGGGCATGGCAGCCTAACCAGATTGACGCATAAAATTAACCATCACATGCACATTAGTCAGATTCACAGAGCCAAAGGAAAATAGTTGGTTTTTGCCTAAACTACCCAAGTTATTGAGGGCATTAATATCAGATTCTAAATGGGCTGTGCAGGTGGTGTGCTGGAGCTGGTTCCCACTGGCTCTTGATTACTGGTTCTGCCCATGTCTTCCTAAGGCCACATTAGTAACATCACATTGGTAGCCTGAAATCAGCCATTAGGAGTGTTTACACTACAGAAATGCTGTAAATTGGGAGGGCCCCCCCAAAGAGTTGGCTTACCATCTTGCCATTCATTAACAGTGTGTTAGGAGCCTGTCATTTGGTTTAGTAGGCAAGATATCAAGTCTAAAAATGGAATATTTCTAATTCTAATAACAAAAACAAAGTTTGAATAATTCCAAAACGTACATCAGTTTCTCTTACACTTTCAAACTGACAGAACAAACAGTAGCAAATGCTGTCAATCGATAGTAGCTCATCATACTGACCTTTTGATATCTAAATGAATTGATCCACATGGAGTGAGCATATGTACCATTTATTTTGTTTAAGAAAGTATTGTTAATTTACTATAGGAAGGCAATTAGCAAGATCCAAGCTCCAACCTATGGAGAACTGTTTAGGACGTGCGATCAGCGCTTGCATCTGTCAGGATGCATGTGGAGCACCACCTGCCCAGTGCCGGCTCTGCTCTTTCCCTTCCTCACCCCTTCTCGCTCCTTCACAGCAAACGCATCCGACTACATGATAATGCCCAGGAGCCAAACTGAGCCAGGGGTGGGCTTCCCACAATTTTCAAAGACTAGGACAGGGGAAGACTCAAATTTTGATGCCCCTTCCTGCTATGAGGTCATACCTGGGATTTGGTCAGTTACAATAGTTACCAATTTTATTACAAATAGAACAGAAAGGAATAGAAAGACGTGATGAAAAGAAATTCTATTTAAATAGACAATGGCTTTTCTTTGTATCAGTGTGTTTCGTCCTTCCCCAGAGGTTACCACTAATCACACATTTTAGACCTGGAAGAAACCCCTAGAATCTCTGTAGTCCATCCTCTCTATTTTTTAAATGAGAAAATTGATACTCAGGTAAGTCACATTACAGCCAGAGTGGAAAAAAACTAGCTATTGGTAGAGCCTCCCCTGCATTAAAAAAGCTCTCGGATAAATGAAAGTAAAAAAGAAAGGAAAGACGGACTCATGGAATAGCTATGTTCCAGCAACGTTGTCAACACAGTGAATTTTTAAATGAAATTCTATGTACCTGTTGATTTTCCTTCCAAAATTGGAGAGAGTTGGGGGTGTAGTCCATCAATGAACTCAGTTGAAAATATTTGGTAATTTAAGAGTTAAAGGGGGAGTCAGACCCCCCTGGAGTGCTGCTGCTCCTGGGATACGGTGCTGAAAACAATAGCACTTGTGACACTTCTCAGCCAATGAAAATAATTACTAACATTTTGGAGCACTATGCACGTTTTGGAGTCTTTAAAGGCGTTATTCCTCTTGCCACGCTTTGTTCCCATGACAACTGTGCAAGGGAAATTCTACTATCCTCACCGTGTGGCTGTGGAAACAGAGGCTCAGAGATGTTAATACGTTGCCCAAATTCATGTAGAGGGCTGGATCTAAGCTGTCCTTCGCCACTGTCGTTATCAGTACCTTTCCCAAGATCACTGGGTACAGTTCTACAGGTTGTGTCTGGCAAAGGAGCCCCATGTTGTGGGCTGAGGCAGTGGGAGGAGGTGAAGATGGAAATGTAGCCCGGTCTCTGTCTGAAGGAAGCACACTTTTTAAATCCACACAAAGGCACTTTCACGGGCCAGTTTGGCGCCCAACTCCTTCCCCAACCAGTTCCCATGCCTTGGAAAATCCTTACTTCAAAATCCAAAGTTCCTGGAATTTTGCCTTTGCGTCTGAATTGGATAATTGCCTAATAGGACCAGGACTGCCACAGTGTATTTTGTTTATAGGAGTTGGTGCATAAATGTCATGGTCAGCAGTGTTGCCTGGGCTGGAGTAGGAATGTGAATTAATTACAGGTGGGCACTTTACGGGGTAACTTTACAGGGTATAGAAGTATTCTAAAACTGGATTGTGGTGATACATGCACAATCATATAAATTTACTAAAAATAATCAACTATTCGTTTGTAGCAAGTGAATTTTATGTAAATTATACTTCCATAAGACTGATTTTTTTTTTTAGACGTCATGATCAGACCAGCAATTCCTTAAGTTGGAGTCACTCTAAAAAGTCACTCTGTAAACATAAAACATATCCAAGAACGAATAAGGTCATGATAAAATTAGATCATTATATGGGCTCTAGAGATTTGAAGACGAGGGCAGGCTTCAAGAGCCGAGGAGACCTGTGCCATCACAGAGCCTTGTCTTCATAAGGACCCCGCTCTAGGTTTTGTGATGTCTGGTTGCCATCCATCTTGAAATTCTCAACGATTTCATCTTTGAACTTGTGTTTTGTAAGTAAAGGGCAATGGTATATGGGGCATGTGTGGGAGCAGAGGAGATGTATGCAACATATGTGTCCAGAGCTCCTTGCTGCTCCATTTGAATACAGCATATAGCATCCTGATATCCCACCAGCGCAGAATTCTGGTGACCCATGATGTGTGGGAGTTCAGCAAGGCTGAAAGGAAGTACAAGGTGAATGTGTTACTTTTACACCTAAGTAGGTAGGGGGAGTGGAATGACAGCCCCCAAGAGGCCACACTTTCTGTTTGAAACAGAACTTGCTTTCAATGCAAGAAGAAGGCAATGATGTTCTAAGAAGTAGGAACAACCAAGAAACCTCATCATATCTCTTCTGATTTATGTTACTTCCCTGAATTAGCCAACCACTTCCTCTGAAAATGATGACATAGAAGAAAGGGAGAGATAGGGCCATCCTTGGTCCTTTTCCTTTCAGTCTTTCCTTCTCCATCAGTAAACTGAAGGTAAAGAGTATTGATAGTTCAAACATGGACACATCAAGTGAGATGAAAACAGGTGAGTTCATTTTGTGCAGTGTTTACACTATTCTAAGAATGAAATACATGTGCACATAAGTGCTCTGAAATACGAATTATATATCAGCGATTCCACATGAGGTAAACACTCATATTTACATTTAAAGCTGACATTGTACAACATAAAGATGAATGGTAAAACTCATATTAATAATCTAATTTTTTTTTACTTAGAATGACATTAAATAGCAAATAAAAAACACCATGACAAGTTGAGAGACCATGGAAGAAAGGAAAAAGTGTCACGTTATAGTACCTTTAACAGCATTTTTCCCTGCTTTTTGAACAAAAGTTCCCACATTTTCATTTTGCACTGGGCCTCACAGATTCTGAAGCCAGCCCTGTTTAAGATAACTGTTCCGCTTCCCCATTTTACGTACAACAAAATTGAGGCTGGAAGAGATTGTGCCCTAGATCACAGAAGCAGACCTGCTTCTATAGCCTAGGGCTAACTCCCAGGCCGGTGTGCTTTCTACCATTCTTGCAACTGGAGGGGGAAAAAAATGGCTTCAAACTAGGGATTCCAATACAGTATTTCAATTCGGCAAGTTCAAAGAATGACCAAATTAGACACATTTGCTTCAAATGACTCTCAGAGCCTTTGAAGATGGCATTGCGGCATTTTGTTTAAAGCAAGTAAGCATATTTTCCCCCTGTCACTAGAGAGCCTAAATAGATTGTAAATACAGCATCTAGAATAT
Organism: Equus caballus; assembly: GCF_041296265.1. Lineage (NCBI taxonomy): Eukaryota > Metazoa > Chordata > Mammalia > Perissodactyla > Equidae > Equus > Equus caballus. Next base: position 42,715,391 of record NC_091700.1, on the reverse strand, counting down.
TCAAGGGAAACTATTAAGGCTAAACGTCTATTTGTAAAGCCGGCTAGTTTCCAGTTAAGTTTTTAAAATAGAAAAATACGTGTGCTGTATTTAAATGCGGCCCTGCCCCCTGCCGTATTTCAAGGTTGGTGCCCATAATGGATACCAGGATCAGATGGCCACACTGGACAGCAAGGGACAAAAGGCTTGCTCCTCCTTTGATGTGAGCGACAACCTTGGTAGTCAGAGACAGAGAAATAAATACAACCCACGCTCTACCTTTTGAATTTGCCCAGTAGTAATTATCAGATCTGTGTTTAAAATCACAAGATGTGATATGCAAAAATAAATAAAATAAAAACCTAAATCAATCTAGTTTGGGTTAAAAAGAATCTTCTTGATTAAATGTGTGCTGCTGATGAAATCTCCATGACGCCCCGTCCCCATGTGGTTTATTCATTACCCACGCTCTGGTTTCCCTTCTTCCTCTCCCCACCTCTCTGTACAGTGTCAAGGAATCTTTATCAGCTCCTCCAAGTAGAATGTAAAGTAAAAATTAAGGGTTACAGTTGGGGGTTGAGGGGAGGGGAGTGATAATCATAATAATGACAGTTAATATTTATTGAGCCCTTACTATTTGCTGGGCACTGCATGAAGTGCTTTATGTTCATTATCTCAATGATTCTTCACAACAATTCTATGAAGTAGGATGATCCCATTTTAAGATGAGGCTGCAAAATCACAGAGAGATAAGTGATCTGCCCCCTAGGTCGCATCAAATCTAGAATTCAAAGCCCATCTGATATCAGTTATCCAATAGTATGAAGTTAAGATACTGAGACGTCTGTTCAGTGACTTTTCCCTTTACCTCCACCTTAGGTCCTCTTATTCCTTCCCCCGCAGTGCCCACCATTATGGCATCCTGATGCTGAGACATTGTTCATCCAGGTGGTCAAGTATCGATGGTGATGTACTGAAACCAGTTTACCCAAGGCCACCATACGCCAGGGTCTTTGTGGGAACTAGAAAAGGCAACTTCCTCTGAGCCGACATAGAACAGGGCAGATTTATTCTCTCTCTCTGCAGGCCATCTTAGTCAGGGCACAAACTCTGCAGCGTACACGGAGGCTCTGAGGTTACCCTGGTCATTTTGAGTGACGGTCATTTGAACATCCAGTTATTTTGACAGTGATATGATTACACTTCCTGTGATTACACATGGACTCTCATATGTTCCAGGGAGGACAAGTGTGTGCTTAAAAGGAAATATAAGGTTATGCAACGAATTAGCAGGCTTCTTTCTGCAGTCCTTTCTCCGAGCCCCAACTCCCGGGAAATCATCTGAATAAAGACTAGAGAGTTGGGTGCTGTTGAATAGTCTCATTAAACTCAATAATGCTTAATAGGCAGACAGGCACGGGAAAGCTCCATGTGTCTTATATACTCTAGTTCCTGAGAGAGAGCAGAATGCAGCCATTAGGGAAATAAATCAAATCAATAACAGTTTGCCCGAACACAATCTAAGCCAGTGGATAAAGATAAAAACTAGGTCTGCTTTCAAAACAATGGCCTGATTCTGACCCCGATGATAACTTTCCCCCATCCAACAAAGAACTACGCTGCATTCATCTTGTCTGAATCTCCACATAGCCACGAATGTAGGAAACTGAGTCATTTCCTTTGTTGTGGGAGAAGCCCTCATTACTATGGAAGTCTTTAGAATTTACAGCAGGGAACCAAATCTTTTCGTTCATTGATAGGCCAAAAAAAAAGAAGCTTGTCATTTGATATGGCTCAAAATTCTGACATTTCCAGCTGGGGACAATACATACACATTTTCATTTCAAAGGCAGATTGCAAGTTTCATATGTTCAATTATATTAGTCTTGATTTTTCAAGAAATATTAGGTCAAAGTGTCTTATCACACTGTCAAAATTTCACTGAGTGTAAAATCAGTGCTTCATATCTACCATGGACTTTAGGAAGTTTCCTACCAAAATTATCCAAAAAATAACTAGCCTTGTGAGGCTGAGTTTTAGGGGCCCACCTAAAACAATGGCCACCATTCGGATGACATGGATTTGGACTACATGAGTCTGAAATCAGAAAAGACCCCAGTGAACCATCACAGTCTTGCTAGTCTTCAAAAACGGGATAATAGAGCTATAATTCAGTTTGAAGTGTGTGTGGGGAGAACCCATGGCGGGAATCCGAGCCTCAGAGAAGGCAAAGTCAACCCCGCTACTAATAGGAAGTCACATTGGTGACAGCAAATCCTCTGAAGCAGCAAGTTTCTTTCAGGAGATACTGTGGTAAGATTAAAGGAAAAAAGTTCGTAAGAAAAGGAAGCAAATGTCAAACAGATAGTAGATTTATTTTCAGGATTATGTAAAGCACAAAAATGAAAGAACTTCCGCTGTGCGGTGTTGTCATGGTTACCTGATCTCTTATCAAAAAGGAGAATCAAGCAGAGCGGGGAAACCTAGACTAAGAGGCAGTCACCAGAGAGGCCTGCACCTCCACAGTGCTTTTCATCTGGGTGAGGTTGTTTACGAGGGTGGAAAACAAGGGATGACATTTTGCTGCTCTAGATAATTTTTAAAGGATCTTATTTTGCTACGCAGAATAAGGACTTCGTTCTGCTGTGCTTTCTAAAAATGTGAAAACACAATGGTTAAAACATCATTGTTTGCAAGGATTTCTAAATGAGCAGGGAGAAAATGTACCTTTAAAATTTCCTCCCAATGCACTAAAAATATCTTTTTCCGAACTGCAAACTTATGGACTGAGTTGTTTTCTTAAGAGAGCTGCATTTTTCTCCTCCAAAATATTTTAGAGGATTTTATTTGGAGGCTATTAGTTTAAAAAAGAAACTGGCAGATTCTTCTTAGAGATTAAAAAGAAAATCCCCTTAGTTTCTGCTTCGTAGTTAGCATAGAACGCTAATAGTAAAAAAGCACAGACTGGAGGCACAATTTACTGCTTCTGTCCTTCTCCACCAGCTCCGACTGCGTCTGCAAATGCCTACCCCTCATAAACCATCGTCCTGGAAAAACAGAGCCCAGGATTGCTTTCCAGATTACAACCCAGTCCTCGACATACCTAACAATAGCTTGCAAAGTGCCCTTACCGCCAATGACAGGTAGTTGGAATCTGCATAAAGCCACCAGCTTGAAAAGACTCAGCTGAGGAGAAGAATGGGAAATTTGACCCATATTTATTTCATCTACTTAGAAAAAAGTGGGAAAGCAGTAAAGGTCAGTGTTTCTTTAACAGCTCAGTCTTTGAATTCCCCTCACTTCCCTTTTCCCCGCAGCAGAAAGACACTAAGCCCAACTGGGTAAACCTTGCAAAGGGGGCAAATAAACCCTGGACTGTGGTAAGTCTGAGGTCTCTGGGAAAGAAATGGCGAGAAGCAACATTCATTGAGATCCTACTGTGGGCCAGATCTCGTCCTAAGTGCTTCATAGGTGATATGTCATGAAATACAAACGGCACTCCTGTGAAATAGTGTCCTCATTTAAACACGAGGACAGTAAGGCTCAGGGAAGATAGGTAACTCGCTCTAAGTCACACAGAGCTGACTTCTAGACTCACGTATTGCACTGCCCAACACCAGAGAGGGCAGAGCCCTGACTGGTTCTCACCCAGGTTAGTTCTGCTCCCGATGAAATGGTTTGGGAATTTGTAGAATTTATCTGCCAGCTTAGCCATTTGCATACTGAAATGCATATTGTTTTAAGTTGTATTCTTTATATTTCTCTTTTATATTATAATTTGTATTTCATATTTTTTATTAGTTGTATAGTTAGATTACATTATCTGAAAATTTCATTTCAGAATAATTAAGGGAAATCTCAAAATATGTGTTATAGAAAGGGAGGCTCTGAGTCTGAGAGCCTGAGAACCAGCGAGCTAACTCACTACTCTCAGGTTAATGGAAAGTTGACTCTAATTTTCCTTTAAAATTTGGGACACAGAAGCATTCCTCAAGTCTAAATTGAGAAGTCATTGTTACTGGTGTACAAGTGTAATGTTTTAAAATAAACTAAACGGGGGCCGGCCCCGTGGCCAAGTGGTTGAGTTCACATGCTCTGCTCCGCCGGCCCAGGCTTTCACTGGTTGGGATCCTGGGTACGGACATGGCACCACCAACCGTCAGGCCATGTTGAGGCGGCATCCCACATAGCACCAACCAGAGGCACTCACAACGAGAATGTACAACTATGTACTGGGGGGCTTTGGAGAGAAGAATAAAAAACAAGAAGATTGGCAATCAATGTTAGCTCAGATGCGAATCTTTAAATAAATTACTTAATTAAATAAAATAAACGTATTTCTAAACAGTTAGTGACAGAGGAGAAGAAAGGAAAATCCAAATTCATTTGTAAGGATAAGTTATCCCGATCTTCTCACTGGGAAGTCCATGTCTTTGGTACCTTAACTACTCACCTCTCTGATACTTATTTAGGGTCAGGTACGAAGCCTAGGGCCTGCCCTCTGGGGCTGAGAGGGCAACAATTACAGGGCTGGTGCCATGTGTGGAGCCAGACATAGGAGATACTTAAGGCTTCATTTAGCCACTGGGAAGATGGGACAAGAGGTAGCTTCTCATTTTCGTTTCTGAGTCTCATGTGGCCATGAGAGGGGGATCCCCAGGTTATTTTACTTGAAAAGCCTCTAGAATTCTAGCATATTCTCTGAAATATGCATGCCCTCGGGAATTGCTCCAGGGAAACCTGGACTTTGGGCTACTTTAAAGGAGCAAATATGGCCAAACTAACTCACCCATGTGGTTTTGCGTGTGATGGAAATGTCCTGCTCCTTCCTCCAACTCCTTGGGAAGAAAGAGGAAAGAGAACACCAGCAACAATAAATGTGCTGCTGTTTTTCTTTTGCTATTTTGGATTAATATCTTTCAACAAGTGCCCTTAGTGAACGTGTATACAGGATAAGAAGAAACCACAGGATTTCTCTAGAACCAAATTAACTTCTCAGCGTTTATTTCTTTTGATAAGAAACCATGTTTTAATGGAGGGAGGAAACTTTCTGGTAGGAAGCTGAGGTTTCAAATTTTATTCAGCCTGTATTTTTACTAGAAACTATTGTTTTTTCTTGGTAGAATACTAAAAGATTAAATTTCATATTTCAAGTCCTATGAAGGCTCCACGATCCAAACCCAACATTAAATGTGTGTGTTTGACCCTATATCCTCCTTATATTAATATTATAGCTTATACATAAGTACGAAGTGACCAAAAACAGCAAAACACAGCCACCCACCACCACCAAGAACACGTAGAACTTACAACTCCATGCTGTAGAATGAACTCTAATATTTTGAGCACATCTAAACAGGAAAGAATATTAGAAATAAAACATGGACCACAATAATTAATGGAAATGACATTAGTTTTCAATATGTCTCTATTTCATACAATTATGGATTTTAGACCATTGTTGTAGGTTCTATCCTTCAGAATAAAATCTAAGCATTTAAAATGGAAATATAAAAGCTGTATAATTATTTATACTTAGAACTTTTTAAAATGATTTTCTCATTTTCCGTAAAAGAGGCAGCACGGAGTAATAAATTGTAGGTTACATAAAAACCCTGACCTGGTATATTTTGAAGGGACTTGATTAGGATGGTCATATTTTCGTCCGTATAAAATCTTCGTAGGTCTACCTGGCAGATTTTAGATAAGCAAGTAGTGATCACAGTGTATCCATGTGACACTGCTGCAATCCAAAGAAAGATCTGTGTAGCCGATGTTGAAATGACCCTTATGAGGGTGCCTCTTCTTCTAAGAATTCTCTTCTCAGAAACTGAGAGGCCTTGGGGCCGGCCCCGTGGCTGAGTGATTAAGTTTGTGTGCTCTGCTGCGGCGGCCCAGGGTTTTGCTGGTTCTGATCTTGGGCACGGACATGGCACCGCTTGTCAGGCCACGTTGAGGTGGTGTCCCACATGCCACAAGTAGAAGGACCTGAAACTAGGATATACAACTATGTACCAGGGGAATTTGGGGAGATAAAGCAGAAAAAAAAAAAAAAAGAAACTGAGAGGCCTAAAAGTCAAAGTCTGTTTGACTTCAAAAGCTACTAAAGTAGACTCCAAACCAGGTCCATTAAAAAATCCTTTAATATAGATCCCTATGGTGCATCAGCAAAACACAATGAAAATTTTTAGAACTTTAATGTTGCATTATTTCTCCCTAACCTCAACCTGGGTACTGAATAATATCTCTTGTTTTATTTTACCACTTTACTTCTCACATCCATATTACCTTTATTTGTTGCTCCTATGTTGAAACAAACTGAAGCATGAAGTAGTCAAAATGATCTACCTTAAGCAAGAAAACAAGTCACTCACTGCAGAAACCTGCTAAATGTTCAGCAATCCACTGAATAATTAAGGAGGAGTTTAAAAATCCTTTGAACTTCATGAATTCACCACATCCATGGAAGACCATGCTGGTCTTTAATTTCCTGCAAATGTTCCTTCTTTATTTTCCGGTTGCAAAAACTATGCAGACTCAAGAAGACGAAGCGTGAGTACAAAATAATGAAACCAACTGTCATGTGTGACTCCAATACACTTAGTTCCTATCAAGCGTTCATAGTTATACTCAGATAAAACAGAACAAAATTAATCTGACAAATAACTTTTTAAAAACCAGTACATTTATATCCAATCCTGTTCCAAAAAGGGCTTGAGATGGTTTATAAGAATATATACAATAAAAATTATACAAATATGAGATGGAGGGGGATTGGTGTCCATGTAGACATGATAAAAGCCTATACAGTTACTAAAATTCGTTCACAAATTGACTTTGTGTCTCCTGGAGATCAAAGCAGAAAGAAAAATAGGATCAGTTACAAAATTAATATTGGCCATAGGGAAGGACATACCAGAACTTCCAATATTTAACAAAATGCATAATTACTGATGTAGCGTATAGTAATAGGCATAATTGGTAAATAAGATATATAAATGTCTATGAATCATTTGTTTGTTTGTTCAATAAATGTAATGAGCACAATCTTGGGGATGGTAAGATAAAAAGATAAAGTCCTTGGTCTTGAGGAGTTTTCAGTCTAATGAGTCAGGGGAGAAGCATTCCAGTAAGTAAATAAATCACAATATATTGACTAGAGAGTACTGTGAATAAGGTGTAGTGTTTCCATAAAGGGTACTACATAACCAAACCAATTTGTTTTCTTTCTTTTACTATTCTGTGTGTTTTCTAGAATCCAGAATCAACATCCAGCCTCCAGTCTCCACTCTACCCATGGAATCAGTAACACCACTATGACCAGTAACCCTGTCCCAAACACAGCCAAGCTTCCTGCCCACTTGGGCATCCAGTCCTCCTCCTAGTCCTCTCTCCTTCCATTTTGCCACCTCCCATCCTTACACTTGTCCTTGAGCAGTTATGTAACTGCCCTCTTCCCCTTGAGTTAAATGTTAAAGATCTAAGGCTGATAAAAATCTGTGATTTGGGATTATTTGCTGGGATTATCAGCAGGATTTTCATGCTGAAGGCGAAGAAAGATGCATTCAGGGAAGAAAGTTTAGGATATGATGAGTCTTGGGTCCAAGGAATGGGAGAGGACCCACTGGGACCAGTCCTTCTAGTCCACCCTCTCAACCAGGAAAGCCAATACTGTTACTACTACTAAAAATAATAATAAAGTCTGTTCGATGCTTCAGAAATACATGCAAGAGTAAAGCAGGTTTACCCCAGCTGTAAGATGATTTCAAGGTCGAGAAGAAGGCTTCTGTACGTTCTGAGTAAATCTCCGCCAATCTTCTTGATAGTGCATGCAATTCCTTTGACACGGGGACAAAGTTTTTTCCCACCGCAATTAGAGATAAAAGCCTTAAAAATGTAAATGTGTAGGAAAGGTGACCCACTGGTATTGATTTGTTTCAGTCAATATGCAAACAATGGTATCAGGAGCTCTCTCGGTTCCCTACTCTGCCCTGCCTCCTAAACTAAGTTGTAATTTTTTTCATCTGTTCTTCCACATGCTCCCTTCTGAGCCTCCATCCACCAGTTATCCCTCTGCTCTCCAGTATTATCAATAACATTCACATAACATCCTAAGTGCCAAGCACTGTCCTAGACAGTGGGGACAACAGACAAAAATTCTTGCCCAAGGATAAATATAAAGCAGGGAAGAGGAAATGATGTGTCAAGGAGAGAATGCTGCAATTTTAAACAAGTGTTTGGTGTCACCCTGAGAAGGTGACATTTAAACAAAAACTTGAAGGAAAGGGAGTGAGCATGCCAGGCAGAAGAAACAAGCGCAAAGGCCCTGGGGTATGACATGCCTGGAACAGCATGCGCGTGCTCAAGGTATACCACGGACCTGATAAAAGGAATCAGTAAGTTCTTTTTTTTCGTTTGAGGAAGATTAGCCCTGAGCTAACTACTGCCAATCCTCCTCTTTTTGCTGAGGAAGACTGGCCCTGAGCTAACATCTGTGCCCATCTTCCTCTACTTTATACGTGAGATGCCTACGACAGCATGGCTTTTGCCAAGTGTTGCCATGTCCGCACCCGGGATCCGAACTAGTGAACCCCAGGCCAGAGAGAAGCAGAATGTGCAAAGTTAACTGATGCGATGCTGGACCGGCCATGGAATCAGTAAGATCTTAAAGGTCATGGCAATTGGCTTTTATTCTGAGTGAGATCGGAAGCCACTGGAGGATTTTGACCATAAGAGTATTGTGATCTAAACTGCATTTCAATAGGAGCATCCTGGCTGCTATGTTGAGGATAGGTTGAAGAATACAAACAGTGGAAGGGAGAAGTCCAGTTAGGAGGCGGATGCAGGTAAGAGATGATAGTGGCCTGGAAAGGGCCTAGTCACTACGGAGTTAGCAGTGGAGCTGGTGGGAAGTGATCAGATTCTGGACGTATTTTGAAGGTGGAGCCAACAGTATTTGCTAAGAAATCAGATGTAGGGTACGAGAATAAGAGAAGAGACCTCATAACTCCGAAGCATTGGGCCTTGGCAACTGTGAGAATGGAGTTATTTGCTAGGATGAGGAAGATCTTGGAAGGATCAGGTATTAGGGTGGAATATCTGGAGCTCAGTTTTGAATGCTAAACACACATCCAAGGGGAGCTGTTGAATATGCAGCTGGATATACAGTCTGTAGTTCTGGGGAGATTTCCAGGTTGGTATTTAAAGTCATGAGATTAGAGTGGAATCGCCATGGGAGTGAGTATAGATAAAAGTCACAAGAGGACTGAGGACTGGAGTCAAGTGAAGAGATTATGTCAAGGGAGCATGTGGAGAGAGTAGGAGTGTCATGTGTGTCAAATGCTGCCGATAGGTCATAGAAAACAAGAATGTTCACTGACCGTTGAATTTAGCCCCCTGATGTCTTTGATAATCTTGACAGGGAACTTTCAATAGAATGGTGGGCACACCCCTCCACCCCACCACCACTCACTGACGTTAACTGAGGAGAGAATGAGAGAGGAGAAATTAGAGACGACTAACACAGAAACCTCTGTCAAGGTGTTTTGTTGAGAATAGAAGGGGAAAAATAGACGAAGGCTTGAGATGGAAAAGTGAGTTCAAAAGATTTTGTTTGTTTTTAAGATGAGAGAAATCCTAATGGGTTTGTATGCTGACGGGAAAGACCCAGTAGAAAGAAAAAACTCATGAGGTAAGAGAAAATTACTGGGGCAATGTCCTTGAGCAGACAGAAGTGATGGGCCTGAATGGAAGTAAAGCGACTGGTCTTAGCTGGGAGTACGGACAACGGCCCAGGCTTTCCACTGGCTCCTTCCCCTCAGCCCCCTTTAGCATCTTTTGGCCTCCCTGTTGCAAAACTAGACAAACTTCAATTGCATCTAGCTATGCCCTACATCTCTCTTTCCTTCCCGTAACAGTCTAGTGTCTTTAAAACACTGTCTACACTCACTCTGCTCCCTTAGCTCCCTCTCACTTGTCGGCTCGAGACAATCTGGCTCTGCCCAACAATGGCTCCTCAATTGCCTATTTCCATGGACTAATTTTCTATCTTTTTTTTTACTGAACCCCTCTGACTATTGACTGCTTCCCTTTTAGAAACCCTCCACCCTTCACTATGTGGCATACCTCTATTCCTGACCTAGCCTCTTGGCCGTCTCCCCAGACGCCCCTTCCCCTGCAGGACACTTCAAATGTTAGTGTTCTGTTGGGTGTTTCAGACATCTTCTCACTTGACAAAGGAACATCACTTATTCAAAGCCAGTAGAGATGCCAGAATTTCTACACAGGGAGAGCTTGGAGCTTTGTCTTGAAGCTGAGCTTACAGAGTAGGCTAGCTGCTTTCACCTGCATTCTCTCTTTATTTGAGGTGGCTGGTTGGGTGCTTATGTAGGTTACAGGAGGACTTAACCTCCCACACCTCCAGTCACCCCTTGTTCCTCTCAGGTCAAGGCTTCGACTGTCACTTACACATGCATTATTTTACCCAGTAAGTATTAAAGGCATACTAAAAGTACAGTATCTTTCAAAGGTCAAAGAAATATTTGAGAAAGAAAAGAAAGGAGAGAGGAAAGAAAGAGGAAGGGAGAGAAACCGAAGAACAAAATAAATAAATGTTTAATCAGCTGCCTAACAATCATGTCAAACTGTCATCTGTAGTTTAACTCATATTATCATCTATTTACTATATTGTTCATAAGATATTTTGATGCATTTTTATATGATGTAGAGAGGAGCTTCCAAAAGTAAGAGTGCTCAGGGCCTAGCAAACAGAGTTATTTACTGAAAATCCAACCCAAAACATCTTCCTAAGCTCCACACTCTCCTAATTGCCTGCTACACACACTCACCTCAATGACCACAGGAATCTCAAACACGACACACCCCAAAATCATCTTTCTTCCCAAATGTACTACAGTTTAGCAGTAGAAACAATAATGGGCTTGAGTATCCATCCATTTTCTAGGTTCAAATTTCAACTCTTTGAGTTAGTCATGTTGTGGAAAATATTAATTTAAAATAAGACTTTGTCATTTACCCAGAGTCGCATTGCAGGAAGGCGAGCAGAAGAGTGCTCACCAGCCAGCTCTGTAAGCATATGAGTGCAATGATCTCTGGTAGGGGCTAAGACAAGGCGGTCACAGCTTGGTGAAGAACAAGGGAAGGGGAGGTCGTGAATGTCTTTGGTGAGGGAACAGGTGAGACTTCTTGGAGAGGGTAATAATGGAGCTGCATCTAGAATAAGAAAGACTTGTGCAACCCAGGGCATGGCTAGGAGAGGGTAAGAGAGAGAGGACTAGCTTGAACTAACACGGTTGCCTAGGGCCCCTCAGATTTCTGGGCACAACAGAGGAGGTAGGGAGAGGGGCTTGCATTGGATCAGGGATCCTTGTTTACTAGGAGCCAGAGTTGCAATTTGATGCCAAGGATAATGGGGAGTCACAGAGAAAATTTAAGCAGGGGCACGAATGCTCGATTTACATTTGAGAAAAATAACTTTGATAGCCATGAGGGGGATAAATTAGGACCAGAGTACAGTGGAGAGAATCCTAATAGATGATTGCAAACATCCAGACCAGAGATGATGAGACTGAATTAAGACAGAGAGAGAGCAGTGAGAAGGACAGAGAGAGTTAGGAAGGTAGTAAAAGGTAAAACACAGTCGTGCAGTCATGACTAAATAATGGGCACAGGTGGTCGGAGGACAGGTCTCCCAGGGGTGGAGGTAGGGGTGGGAGTAGGGGTCCCTGGCTTAGAGGCTCATCTGGTTATTGAGAAGACTAAATGAAATCCTGTATGCCTGGCACACAGTAAAAGTGCAAGAAATATTATTTTCCCTCATTTTTCTCCTTTATTACTGGCACCATCACCTGCCCAGTGACTGAAGCCAGAAATGTGGGAGTAATTCTAGCCTTCTCTGTGCTTTACTCTCTACAACCAGAGTCACCCAAAGCAGATGCCACCGAGTGAGGAAAGGGGAAGACAGACCAAAGAAAAGGAAACACTCTGATTTGGGTTTATTTTTTGGAGAAGTGGGTCAACAGGAACCTGGGTGAAAAGTGCTCTGTGACTTGCCCACCTTCAGGGCTTGTGGTCAGAGGAGTGCTTCGAAAGGATGGCCCATGCCCACCTAAATGTTCGTCTTGCCTGGTTCTCTTCCCTCTTTTCCCAGCTCTCATTCACTGGCTTCTCAATTATCTTGCTTAGCTGCTGAGATTGGAAATGAGTGTGAAAGGTTATCCACACCCTCCCAAGGGAAATGGGTAATAAGTGAGGCTGTAAACGGAGCTGAATACAGTTGGGAGTTATTCTTCCAGGAGAGGGTGTTCTATTTTTGTAAAGAATAAGGCCTATAAAAAGCAAAACTACGGGGACAGAAAACAGGTGCATTGTTGCCAGGGACTGGGAGCATATGGAGGGGGACCCGAGTGAACTTCCGGGGGTTGTGGAAATGTCCTATAGGTTGATCGTGGGGTTGGTTACATGACTGCCCTGTTTTTGCAAAAGGCATGGAACTAACTGTACATTAAAAAGCATAAATTTGTGTGGAAATTACACCTCAATAAACCCAACTTTAAATACACAGACAAATGAACAAATAAATAAGCAGATAGTGAGGGCTCAGTAAATATTTGCTAAAGTGATAGCGACCGATGGTGATAAGGCTTTAGCTGTCAACGCTGCAGATTTTACTCCTTCCTTGAATGTTTGCTTTTGTGTGTGTGTGTGTGTGTGTGTGTGTGTGTGTGTGTGTGGAGGAAGATTGGCCCTGAGCTACTATCTGTGCCAATCTTCCTCTCTTTTATGTGGGACCCCACCATAGCGGGGCTTGATGAGTGGTGCTAGGTCCATGCCTGGGATCCAAAACTGCCAACCCCAGGCCACGAAGCAAAGCAGGTGAACTTAATCACTATGCCACCAGGCCCACCCCAGAATGTCTGCATTTTCATAGAGCATCCTTAAAGCCGGAAAAAACCTTTAAGGCCCAAAGAAGTTAGTCTCTAGTAGGAGGAATTTTTTTCAAAGGCAAAGGATTTTATTACAATCTAGAGAGGGAGTTCTAGATGAAGGGAAGGGCCAGCAGGAGAGCCAGCAGGCAGGGAGTGGGGAGACCTTGCCTGTCTCGAAATTTACAAGCCACAGAGAGGAGATACTTTCTCTAAGTAAAGGTGCCTCCTCTACTGTTTATCCACCATTCCCAACCAGAGGCCCGCCTTTTCCTGGATGATTATCCTGACCCATGTTGTCAGATTCTTATTGGAAAAACAACCCGTATTTACCAGAGGAAGAAAGATACTACATCTAAGATCAGACTGGAGAATGAGAATCAGTGCCCGGCAGCTGGAACAGGGGCTATTTAAAGTCAACCAGGCTGAACTCTGCCCCTGCCCCACCCCATAGGGGCCAGGCCAAATGCCGGCTCTGAGCTGACCAACTTTCTCCTCAGGTTGAGCTGCCAGTCAGGTAGCAAACAGTTAGAACTGATCGTAGCCTCTTTCTGCCACTCAGGTCTGCCGAGAAACAGGGGAACCACCCGGATGTCTTTGAAAAGGAAACTCGGTCTGTGTTTCTCTAAGACTCACTCAGCAATCTTGTAATACCAAAGCACCTTGCTTTGCTTTTTAATTCAAATTTCCTCATCTGACATGATAAAGGTCCTCTTTTATAGACCATTCAGGGAACTAATTTCTTTCTAAGCAATTCAAAGCCGAAAATGTCAAATTCTTGATTTTTCTGCCACCCTGGACGCTTCTCCCTGCCTCATTTCCCCTGAGTGTATGTAAGCACCTGTCTGAACGGATGAGATAGCATCTGTCACCTTTGGCAGCTAAAAGTGGAGGAATTGGGAGAATGAGAAGTGTCACTTTCCACCGCTTGCTCCTGACTCTACTCTGGTGACTGGGGCGTCCGGCGGTGTGGCAGGGTAGGGTGGGGGGTGGCATGGGGGATGGGTTGGGGATGACGATGACAACAGGCTTATTCCTCAGGTGAAGTTCATCAGCGTTGCCAAAACCGTCTACACCTCACCGTCCGTAGGTTGCAGGTTCAGGAGAAGGAGGCATGTGACCACTGTGCTGGGGAGGAGGTGACCACTGACAGGAGCAGAGGTGGCCTCCTCTCCTATCCCTTGGGCCAAGGTATCTGGGAGGCTCAGGAGCAGCAGCAGCAGTTCCCACACCCCATAACCAGCTGTGCCTAAGATGGTTGTTACCTGGCTCTTTCCACTTCTGGCCCCAAACTGTCTCTCCAAAATTGAACTCTCTCTGGCAGCCCTTGGTCTGTTGATGTGTTGCCTCCAACTCTGTGTTTCCCTAGTACAGACCTTCTGGGGCTTTCTGAACCCCTCTTTCCTCCCCTCCCCCAACAACAACAAAATGTAAAACTCAGCCTGTTCATTGCTTCCTTCCTACCAAGAAGGCAGCTAGCTGACTATACCCACTGAGATTGTTCTAACTCACGCCAGCAGGGTTGATGAAAGGGTCCTACTTCTTTGGACGCTCAGTAAGAGCTAACTTTTACTGAGTGCTTACTATGGGGCCAGGCACTCTGCTAGTAACGCCACTTCATCCATGTGTGGAGACTGGATGGTAGAGGGAACAGCTAGTGATAGACCCAGCTGGGACTGAAACCTCGACTCACCCATAACCAAAAGTCTACTAAACTCTGTGCACTAAACCAAGTCACCAGGCCTCCCCAGCCTCCCCATCCACAATCCCAGTCTGTTCTATTTAGAATTAAGCAGGTCCTAATGATGAGGAACACCAAAGGTACTTTACTAGTCTGAAGGACTTAGGGGTCTCTTCCAGAAAATTCTACAAAAACAAGAAAATAGACATGCATAGGAAAGTGTCCAATCAAAGTTAAAGACTATTGAGCTCTGCTGCCCAAGTCCTTTATTTTTATTCTTGGAAGTCAGTAGAAATATAATGCTTTCAATGTTATATCATAACATAAAAATTTGGCAGTGTAATAACTGTAAATGTTGTGTTAGGAATGTTTAAATTAGTACTTTTTCTGATTGTAAAATTTAAACATTTATCATTGCAGAAAAATTGGAAAATACAAGAGAATTAAAACAAAAATAAATCTTATGTGTATTTCTGTCACCCATCGGTAACTTCAGTTAATATATTGGTGGGTTTTTTCCCAGCATCCTTTCTATATAAATAGGTATATGCTTTCTAAGTGGGATGCCTGTGATATAAAAATATGTATACCTGTGTTTTCACTGAATATTATGTTAGCCAGCATTTTCCATGTAATTAATTTTTTTTAAAAAATACCGTTTTATGGCTGCACATTATCCAATAAACAATAATTTATTTAACCATTTCTCTGAAGTTAGACCTTTGAGTTTTTCCCAATTTTTCACTATTATAAGAAATGCCATCTCTCTCATTCTTTCCTCAAGATTGTTTACTAGAAATGGAATTCCTGGGTCAAAAGAACTTTTTAAAGTTTTTAAAACATTTTTTCGTATATACAATTTAACGATTCTATCTAAGTATTAGTGTAGTTCTTTATATGGTTGGCTGAAAGGAAATGTTGAGTTTATACTAAACATGTCCTTGTTAGCTTTTTATGGCTAAAGCCCTTTCAGTAAAATTATCACCTTGACTTGAATGAATAAATCTGTATACAAAATAAAAAGAAGAAAAGAAAACAGCTGGAAATCATATCTACCTTTGCAGGGTAGTAAGTGTTTAAAGGCTTCAGAAAATCCTGAGGGAATTTGTTATGATTGAAGGTAAAGACTACAGGAATAAAAAAAAGAAGATTTTCCCCCCAAATGAGGAATTTGATAATAAGAAAAAATAAAAGCAAGAGAATGTTGAATTTGAAGTGAATGTTAAATTTGAAGAGATTCTTGAATCTTTGATTCATTACTTTCTAAAAGCTGTTTAAGAAGTCAGCTTCCTAAGGTTTTTATGTTCTCTGCTGCATTTAGCAAACCAGGTTAAATGTGGGTCATAAAAACTGTTAGGAAGAACACCATGCTTCGATGAGTCACCATACTTAAGCTTCAATAGCTAGGGAGCCAATTATCTGCAACCTGAGCTATGCAAACCCTTACTTTCTTTCCTCTTCCTAATACTTACCCAGATTTATGCTCACTTAACATCTCCTTAGGACTTGGAGCAAATGTGGACAGAAGACAAGAAAGAACATAAACCTCAAATCCATCGATTTTGCTACAGTCAACACTAAATGAAGCAGATTATCTGTATGACATGGGTAATACTGACTAGTAGCACCTACTAGCCTAAAGGAACACAGCTCGGTGCTGGGGAGACAAATAAGTTTAAGCAACTGTCAACCAGCCCAGGATCCTGTGAGGCTGGGCCGGAGAAGGCACAGCATCAGCAGCTGATGCCGGAAACAGTAGCGATACTCATGGTATATTTCATGTTTAGGTAGTGTTTTACAGCTTCCAAAGGGTCTTCACATACGTGTGCTCATTTAGATCTCCAACAACTCTAAAGAAATAATCACCCATATTCCAGAGATGGGGCACAGAGAGGTTAAATACCTTGCCCAGTATCACAAAGCCTGTAGGCAGCAAGGTTAAATATCAAAGCCAGATGTTCTGATTGCAAGGCTTGTGACCTCACACACTGCCTTCTTACAACAAAATTAATTTATTGAGTACCAATGGGTGTCAGATCCTCTACTAGATAATAGAGGTTGAAAAAAAATGTCTTTCTTTCAAGGAGCTCAAGACACATCAGCAGGGACAGACACAAACTGAACCTAGAACAGAAAGATAGAAGCCGTAACTGAGATCACGGTAGGAAAGCGCTCTAGATTTCAAGTGTGGCCAAAACTGTCTTATGAGGAAGCAGCCACTGAAGCAGTGGTGAGAAAGGACTTCAAACTTATCACATGTCTTCTCCCTTCCTGATCTTACCTTAAACTCCATAAATCCAGACTAATTCTTTTGACAGTACAACATGGTAGGTTAAGAACTTGGGCTTTGGATCAGACGGTCCTGGGTTTAAAACCTGGACCTGTGGTTTAAAACCACTTACTAGCTCTTCAAAAAGTTGACCTTGAATAATTGACCTTGAACAAGTTGCTGACCATTCTAAGCCTCAGCGCCCTCCTCAGTCCAATGGGAATGATAACAATAATATCTGCCATTTAAGACAGTTGTGAGAGCTAAATGAGATAATGCATTAGAAGTGTGCTTAATACCTTGCCAGGTGTACAGCAACTTTAATAAATATTAGGATGATGATGACTAGGTACTTTGATTATTGGAGAGGAGAAAAGAGACTGGAGAGGAAGAAGGGTAGTGGGAGCTCACGAGAATTTTTACCTAATTCCTGCCTTGCAGATTCCAGGAAGAAATCAAGGAATCTGAAGCAAGCTGAGCAGCCATAGATTGGGAGAATGAGAGTGGAGCCTCAGTGCTCCTTAGAAGGCAGCAAAGCTGGATCCCTGAAGTGTAGAATAGTCCTGTGCCACATAAATGCATTTTGGTCAACAATGGACTGCATGTACAACATGGTCCCATAAGATTAGTACCATATAGCCTAGGAGTGTAGTAGGCCATACCATCCAGGTTCGTGTAAGTATACGCTATGATCTCATAATGACGAAATTGTCTAATGACATTTCTCAGAATGTATCCCCGTTGTTCAGTGACGTGTGACTATAGTTTCCAAGGCAACTGAATTCTCCTCATTGGGGAGTAATGACATTGCCAAACAGCCCAGTCACCCTGACTCTGTCCCCCAGAACAAATCAGCACATTCTGGAGTTCCTCTCAGACCCACCAGCCCTCCTCTGACCCACTCATAGCCCCTCAGGCATTCCTGCCCAAACTGAAGTCCTCACTTGAGTCTTAGACCATGTTTCCTTCCCTAGAACACCCACTCCAAGATCTAACTTCCCAATTCTAGAATTCTAATTTCCTTCCAAATATTCTGCTGTGGTATAATATAGTATTAAAGAGGATTGCCCTGGACTCCCTAAGTTCAAATTCTGGCTCTGTCGCTTACTAGATGTCTAATCATGGTCAAGTTACTTATCCTCTGTACCTCAATTGTTCCATTTATAAAATGGGGACAAAACTTGTACCTATGACATAGAGTTTTGTGAAGATTAAATAAGAGCTTACAACTGTGGCTGGCAGAGAATTTAAGTGCTCAATAAATGGTAACTGTTACTATGATTTTTCCCACTTGGAAAATGCCCATTCTGGTAAATGCTAAGTGGGGAAACTTATTACAACTGTTACATAAAATATGAAGTTATTTGTATATTTCAATTATCAGTTTTAATTCCATATTTTCTCAAGCAGAGATGATTTTAAATTCTGTTTTGGGATTTTTCGTTTGTTTGGATTGCTTCCCGAAGATGATACAAATGATGCCAGAATACCCATTAATATCCATCCACTTTAAGTCTGATTGTCAACTTTCCTAAACATCTCCAAAAACCTAAAAATGTCAAGAAGAGGATGTGTGTGTGTGTGTGTATGTGTGTGTGCGTGTGTCTGTGCCCACCCCTTGTATCTGTCAGAATTCCATATGAGAGCATCTAGATGAGAGAAACAGAGAGTAGGATTTACTCAAGAGGAGCAGAATTGGAATTGCTGAGATTCAAACCAAGGAAGTCCTGCTGTACGTGCTCTTGCCTGAACAGCTCCTCAACTGCCAGCTTATGTACAGTAAGAACTTGAAGCTACTGTCTGCTCTTATGTTTTTCTAAAGTAACTTCCATGTTTTTCATCATTATAAAAGTTATACTTGCTCACTGTAAAAAATAGTAAAAATATAAATAAAGGAAAAGGAGAAAATAATCATTTATAATTACAACTCTCAGAGTAACCCAGGTTTAACATATTTTTTATATTATCCAGTCTTTTTTGCGTACACTGGACATGTGAGAAATTGTCAAAGTGGACATTACGGCAAGAGGCAACTTTAGAGTTACAGAGAGATATTTCACAGTGATCAAAGGGTCAATCTACCAGAAAGACATCACGATTCTAAATCTGTATGCACTCAATAACACAGCTTCCAGATATGTAAAGCAGAATTAGACGAACAAAAAGAGAAACTTTGAAATACCTCAGTGGCTGGTTAGTTAAAAAAAAAAAAAGACAAAAACTAGTAAGGATATCAGAGATCTAAACAACACAATTAAAAGTCTTGACTTAATTAACGTATATAGAACACTACATCCAGTAATGACAGAATATACATTCTCTACAAGTGTAGTGCAGAGCATGTCAAAACTAATCATAAAGAAACTTCAACAAATTTCCAAAAGGATTGGAATCATGAAGAGTATATTCTCTAACATGAAATTAAGACAAAAATTAATAATAAAAAGAACTAGATAATCTCAACTGCTTGGGAAGTAAGCCACATACTTCCAAATAAGAACAAACAAGAAATTCCAACAAAATTAGAAAATATTAACTAAATGATAACTTGTGTGATATTCTGAACATATCAAAACTTGTGTGATTTAACTAAAGCAGTGGTGGAAAGAAATATATAGCCATTTTTAACACATGTTTAATATATATGTTACGAAGAAAGACTAAAAGTCAATATTCTAAACTTCTATCTCAAAAAGCTAGGAAAACACACTAATCAACTGCAAATAAATGAGAAGGTGGGAAATAAAATAATAATGATAATAACAGAAATCCATGAAATAGAAAACAAACATGCAATAGAGAAAATCAACAGAAGTAAAATGAGTTCTTTGAAAAGATTAATAAAATAAATAAACCTCTAGAAAACTGAGAGGTGAAAATACAAATTACTAAAATCAAGAATGAAAAAGGGGACATCATTATAGACTCAATGGAAATCAAAATTTAAAATATATTATGAAATACTTTATACAATAAATTTGACAATTTTGACACACGGAATAATCCTTTAAAAACATGTTACCCAAACTTAGAGAACTAAAAAATCTTCATTAAATTTTTTTAAATCTTCCAATAAAAAGCAATTGAGCCCAGATGTCTTTGTCTGTGAATTCTTCCAAATATTTAAGGAAGAATTAGCATCAATTCTGCACCAACTCTTCTAGAAAATAGAAAAGGACATTTTTATGAAGCTAGCTTAACCTTCATTCTAAAACCTGAAAGGACTTACAAACTACTTACTCTCATGAACATAGACCCAAAAATCCTAAACAAAATATTAGCAAGCAGAACCCAGTGATATATAAAAAGGTATTATATCACAAACAAGTATAGTTTATTCCAGGAATGCCAGGGTTTTTTACCATTTTAAAATTAATCCATGTAATTCATAATATTAACAGATTGAAACAAAAAAATTATGATCATCTTGATAAACATGGAAAAAGCATTTGGTGAAAATCCAAAGCTTGTTTGGGATAAAAACATCAGCAAACTGGGAATAAAAGGAACTATAATTTGATAAAGACTATCTATGGAAATCCTACATCAAACATAAAAATAAAAATTAGACTACTGAAAGCCTTCCTCCTCCAGTTAGGAGTGAAAAAAAGATGGTTCTTCTGAAGATCCTAACCAGTAAAATACAAGAAAATAAATAAAGGAAAGGTTTGTAAAGATAAACATACAACCATCATTATTGGTAGGTGACATGATTGTGCGTATATAAAATCCAGAAAGGAGGCCGGCCTGGTGGAGTAGCAGTTTAGTTCGTGCATTCTGCTTCAATGGCCCAGAGTCACACTTTCCAATCTCCGGCACGGACCTACGCACTGCTCGTCAAGACACACAGTCGCAGCATCCCAGATACAAAATAGAGGAAGATTGGCACAGATGTTAGCTCAGGGACAATCTTCCTCAAGCAAAAAGAGGAAGACTGGCAACAGGTGTTAGCTCAGGGACACCCTTCCTCACCAAAATAAATAAATTAAATCCAAAAAGAATCTACAAACTGTTAGAACCATTAAGTAATTTAACAAAGTTACATATTTAAAAGTTAATGTACAAAAATCAATTGTATTTGTATATGTCATTAAAAAAAGGAAAATATATTTAGGCATAAAAATTTTTACAGTAGTACCGAAGACATATCAAATACTTAGAATCAATAGAAAAGGTGTACAAGACACCTATACTGAAAACTATGAAACGTACTGAGAGAAATTTTATAAGATCTAAGCCAATGGTAGGATATCTCATTGAAATGTGAGATATTAAATTGAATTGAATTGAACTGAATTATGAATTGAAATTGTGACTGTGACAACTGTCCCCCAAATTGGTCTATAGATGTAAGATAATTCCAATCTCATTTCCTGCAGGGATTGCGTGTGTGTGTGTGTAAATTGATAAGCTGATTCTAAAACTGATAGGAAAATATGAAAAATTGAGAACACCAAAATAATCTTGAAAAAGAAGAACAAAACTAGAGGACTTATACTAACAAATATCAAGATTTATTTTAAAGTTCTAGTAATTGGAAAAGTGTGGTATTAGTATAAGGAAAGTCAAATAGACAAATGAAACAGAATAGAATCCGGAAATATAGAAGGTTACCTAGTCAAAATAAAGATGACTCTGTACTGCAGTGCAGAAAGGGTGATGCTTTTTTTTTTTTTTTAAAAAAAAAGGGTGGTGGTCAATTGGATATCCATATTGGGAAAAAAATAAACCTTAACTACTATCTACTATGTTGTATTACACCAGGCAAAAAATCAGTTCCAGATCGATTATAGACCTAAATGCCAAACAATTTAGGTTTTAAAAGAAAATATTAAAAAATGTCATCATGAACATGACTAACAAAAATGTACAACTGAAATCTCACAAGGTTGTAATCTATCATAACATTAATAAAAAAAAAAATGTCATCATGCTAGGCAAAGATTTCTTAAGTAGGACACAAGAAGCACTAGCCATAAAGGAAAAAACTGGTAAGTTGGACTAGTCGCAAGAACAATGGGCTATTGAGATCTGGAGTATTGGATCAGAGCGGAATGTTGATGGCTCCATCAGTGGCAGATTTACCAGGAAGTTAAGCTTTAGGACCCCTACTTCACACAGTCCACTTCCAACACTCTGGCAATCTAACACATGGTCATATATTTTTACAAACTGTACAAATCTTAGGCTTCATGAATCCTGTCCCTGACCCAGGGCATGCTGGCTGCAGTCCCTTTTCCTGTCCCACGGCATTCTGTCCTGCAGAGCCAGACCCAGACTCTGTTCACCCAGAGCTCCTGGAAGCCGCTGCCAATCAAGCAGAGTGGGCAAAGCTGAAATCTATTTGCCATCCTTGAGATTCCTTTTGCCTGCAGATGGAATTGATGCAGAGAATGGGGACTTCCAGTAGGTATGGGTTAAGTGGAAAGAAGAGAACTGTGGCAGGGAAAAGATGATGAGGCAGAGGGGGTGACCAAATACAGATGTAGGTGGTCTCTCCTTGACCAAACTTTGGTCAGGCCCCTCAGAGCTGTCTTCTGGACTAGCTCCCAACCATTGAACTTCTGTGTCCATCTTTGCATCACCCAGTTTTAGCAAAACTCCTGCTACAGTTTAGCAAGAATCTCCACCCTCAATACCTAATCAAATTTCTCATTCCCCACCCTCGGTATATGATCACACTGGCCTGCCTTCAGCAAGAATCTTATCAAGTTGATTTAACCAGAATCCCTCCTTACTCATGATGTTTCATCTTAGCGATTTTCCATCCACTGACCCCCATCCAGCTCCTTGGCTACAGATCCTCAGTTGTCCCTGCTGTACTCAGAATTGAGCCCAGGTCTATACTGAAGTCTCTTTTCCGCTATTGCAATTGTTCAGGGGGGGTTTTAAAATAAAATTTATCTTAACTGTTATAAGTAGTGTCCAGCTCTGGTTCCGTTTGACAGGAGTTAAAGAACCTGACACCCACCAGTATTCTAGAAATGCTTGGTTGGTTTGGCTGTGACAAAACAGACTCATATATGGCTCTGAGCACCATCTATACCTAACTACCATTGGGCACAATAACAATCACATATATTATTGTTAAATGTGTATCCAATCAATTTTGATGACAACCCTAAATTCAGTTGAGGTGTGAGGCCTTGTCACAGTCTTACTCTCTCAGTCTGCTAATCCAGCTTTACTTTAAAAACTCAGAGGATGTTGCTTTCAAGCTACAGTAAGTAAGCTGTGTTACTACAGTGTCATAGTTCCCAGGCAGGGCTGGAAGTGATTCATTTCCTTGTTAACTTGTACTATATATACTCCAGAAAAATGAGTTGGCATTTCTAAGAATACCTGATAGAAAAGAACAGAAGTTCTCCTTTCTCTTCCTGTCCTCTGAAACTAAGTCACAGACAGTGCCATGCGTAAGGAGCTAAAATATGCACTGCTCCTCAGAACCAGCTAGTACAACAGGGCTTTTTTCCTCTGGTATCAGTTTCCCTAACTCTGAAGAAATTTTCTCTACAAAGATATAACAGTGGTTAGATATCCTTCATGATGCAAACCAATAAAGAACTATTAAGCACCTAAAACAAATACATGTTCATTTCTTCTTTTCCCTGAAGCTTGTTTTTTGATCTTTTGATGGAAAATTTGGGCTAGATAAAAAGGAAGCACAGAACTATAAGTCATCGCCCACAAGATATTTTATTCTCTCACCTCACAGCTCTGGATACACCTGAAAAAGATGAAGAGGAATAGATGAAAGAGTGACTATGTATTTTAAAAATTCATACATTTAAGTAATCTGAGATGAATAAAAAGTCACACAGGTTAAAACATAACTTATGTCTGAAGGTGTTTCCTTTGTGGAAATTGGAACTATGGAAGAATCAATGGTAAGGCTTCAGGGGCTGAGGTTGGTTGACTTACAGGAGTGTCTTGAGGACAGCTGTGTAATTGGGGTGAAACTGAGTATACTGGCCAGGTAAGAACAGTATGATTTGTTTCAACTTCTCTGGACGCTTCTCTCTAGAATAGAGGAAAGAAATAAGAAGTATAGAGGAAACAACAGAACAACAAAAATAGATTTCATAGAATATATTCACTTAAGCCCATGTAACTTACAAGAAATACATCCCTTCTTCCTGGAAGTTTCTCTTAGAAATTATTTATTTATTTATTTATTTGTGTGTGTGTGTGTGTGTGTGTGTGTGTGTGTGTGAGGAAGATTGGCCCTGACTTAACATCTTTTGCCAATCTTCCTCTTTTTGCTTCCGGAAGATTGTCCTTGAGCTAACATCCTTGCCAATCTTCCTCCATTTTGTATATGGAACGCTGCCATAGCATGGCTTGATGAGCAGTATGTAAGTCTGCGCCCAGGATCCGAACCTGTGAACCCCGGGCCACTGAAGTGGAGCACACAAACTTAACCACTATGCCACCAGGCCAACCCCAGAAATTTATTTTTAATATATTCAAGCAAGCTTGACTGTTTTCTCAACCAAAAGAAGATTAGAAGAAGCTAAGGAGAGGGCCAGGATGGGAGGGACACTGCTAAGAGGAGACACAATAATCATCTTAAAAAGGGAGAGCTAATAACCCAACATGGAGAGAAGAGATAGAGAAACAAACACACAAACTGAAAAAAAAGAAAAGCTCAAATCCACAGTAGTCCAGGTCATTTGGTGTGAGGAAAAGAACACAATAGCTTCTGAGCTGTGTCAAAGCAGAAGGCAACCACTGACAATAATAACGATGACCTTAAATCCACAAGACGTCAATACGTGTTGCTAAAGCAAAGTGTTCCATGGTAAAGTAAAATACTGAATCAAACTAGAATAAACTGGTTTCTTTATAACTTCTCATAGCCCTTAAGATGCTTAAGCGCATCATGACTTTCTAAGAGGGAAATATGTCATGCTGTGTTTTCTAAACTTTTTCTGACCACAAAACTTTTGTCTTATTTATTTTTCTTTTGAGAACACCTCATAGGATCAGGTTAACTAGGAACAAACCCGGGGAAACATTGCACTAAGTTTTCAAGAAAAGATTGCATCCTATGTATCAGTCAGGAACAGGAATCATAAATTTTAAGATTTCCATCCGTATCAACATAGTTGGCTGTATACTAAATATTTGTGCTCTTCTTTTCCATGGTGCAGAGATGTCACTGAGAAGTGGCTGTCCAGCCAAGGACTAAATTTCTGACCCACCGGTGTAGTTGGATGCAGCCTGGTAATTAAATCCTAGCCAAAAGAAGGCGAGCGGAAGTGATGTTCACCAGTTTGAGGCCCCCAGTCACAATCCTTCATGTTCTTTACTCCTCTGCTACCTGAATGCTGACATTCAGGGTGACCTTGGAAACCTAGTGTTGAAGATGGCAGAACTTCCATCAGATTGATGTCCTCTACCCCCCCCATCCCCCAATACGCGCGCGCGCGCACACACACACACACACACACACACACACACACACGTTACCACCATTTCCACTTGATCTACAACTGCACTAGATTGTTGTGTAAGCATAAAATAAACTCCTATTATGTTAAGTCCTAAAATGGCTCAAGTAAAATGAGGTCGGTGTTTTAAATAGCAAATTCCAGTTAGATCCATCCCTTAGGTTGTGCAATGGACACAGCTGCCCTGGGCCCCATGATAGTGCTGTATCTTACTCTTCTATTTTGGAACATTATTAAAATTCAACTTTAAAATTTCTGTCTTGAATAAAGATAACCCAAGGGGCCTATGAAAGATGCTGACAGAGTTACTCAAGTGCGACTGATTATCTTAGGAACCTATACTGACTGCGCTGCCCAAGGCCCTTCCCCTATAAGCAAGTCCCTGACTTTAGTTATTTGGAAAACCCATCTCATTCTCTGGAGGTGCCAGATAAATTAACTTTTTAGCAGATATGCCTATTAATTTTGTATTTGTGCAGATTCCTTGATCTCCAGGAATCCTGCTTGAGCAACACTTAATTCAGCCAATGTTCATTGAGCAACCACTATGTGTCAAGTGCTGGCAGATGAGAGAGGTTTTGCTCCAGGATAGCAATAATCAAACACCAAATAAGACAAGGGACTTGAAAGCCCTGTTCCCAGGCTAAGCTGGGAAGAAGGCCACATTCATCATTAGCACACAGCACCTTTATCCTGCCCTGTGGCTAGCTCTCCACAAACGAAAGCATAGCCTTTCAAAAAAGTGCCCAGGGCCAGCCTGGCGCTGCAGCGGTTAAGTGTGCACATTCTGCTTCAGTGCCCTGGGGTTCGCTGGTTCAGATCCCGGGTGTGGACACGGCACCGCTTGTCAAGCCATGCTGTGGTAGGCATCCCATATATAAAGTACAGGAAGATGGGCACGGATGTTAGCTCAGGGCCAGCCTTCCTCAGCAAAAAAAGAGGAGGATTGGCAGCAGATGTTAGCTCAGGGCTAATCTTCCTCAAAAAAAACAGTGTCCAATGCTTTAGATCAGTGGTTCTCAAAGCACGGTCCACAAACCAGCAGCATCAAGATCACCTGAGAATCTGTTAGAAATGAAAGTTCTCAGGCCCCATCCCAGGCCTGCTGAAACAGAAGCTCTGGGGTGGAGGTCTCAGTGACCTGCGTTTTACCAAGTCCTCCAGGTGATTCCATTGCTTGCTAAAGTTTGAGAATCACTGCTCCATACTACCCACACTCTCTCTTCCCTTCCTTGGAACGTAATCTTCCTCCAATTCCATGTGGACTCTTCTCTCTGCTAAGACAACCAAACGAATGCTCGTGTTAATTGATGATAATAGTTAAAATGTTGGCTCTTTCTCAGTTAATAGGTATTTTGAAGGTCAGTCTTTTAACACATAGGTGAGAATTTCTGCCTGGGCCTTGTGGTGGAGATTCACCTTTGTCTCTGAAGTGGGAACATTAAGGCCATCATTCCTGCCTGTTGGCTCTCTTTCAGCCCCAGACAAGGCCTGCACTTTTGCAGACTACAGGCCCTTTTGCATGGGAGGCAGAGTTGCAGCCTGATGCATCCCCACAGTTGCAGAGGTAATCACCTGGACTGCAGGTAGTAGAGCCCGAGGAAGCGGGGGTCTGTGGGGCTGTGTGCAGGCTGAGCCTGCTTCTCACATAGCAGACGAGAAATAGTTTTCATACAATAGCCACTTTCCTAATGACCAGCGATGCTCAAATTTGAACCAAGATGATAATATTAATAAC
The DNA here is from genome assembly GCF_041296265.1 of Equus caballus. Classification (NCBI taxonomy): domain Eukaryota; kingdom Metazoa; phylum Chordata; class Mammalia; order Perissodactyla; family Equidae; genus Equus; species Equus caballus. Next base: position 42,688,327 of record NC_091700.1, on the reverse strand, counting down.
AATAATAGTAAAAATATCTAGCATTTGTTGAGAGCTTTCTGCACACCAAATACTGTGCTAAATGGACCGTTACTCAATTTAATCCTCACAACAAGCTTATGAAACAGGTGCTTTCACGTTGTCCCATTTTACTAAAGAGGAAACTGAGAATTAGTGAGAACTATTACTTGGAATCGTCCCTCCCACTTTGATGTATAAAGCGTCCTTTCTGGCATAGTATTCAGTGTGGGTAATTCTGGCTGGCACGGGGAGACAGAGTAGTAGATGAGAAATCTCAGCAGAGTGAAGCTCCAAACACACTTTTCAGATCTGTCTCCTGGAGTACACGCCAGCCCAGGCCCTCTCCTGACTTTTGCAAGGCTTGAAGTGGCATACAGTACAAATAGAGGCCCACTTACCATATGTCCAAATATTTTAAAGTTATAAATCAAACTAGCAAACTGTGAAATAAAGTATCCACTTACTTTTGCAAATATAGGTTCATAACAACTTGGAAGGCCAGGTTCAAATTTAGACTCTTAGACTCCACAACATTCTGCATTAGAACTTGATTGTGGAAGGTGACATTGTTCCCAGCCATCTCCCTTCTCTTCCCACCCTTGGTTCCAGAGCACACCAGAAGAGGCTTCACGTGTGGGTACAGTAGTATGCACATCCAAGCTCTGTCCCCAACCTCCGCAAACAGCTGCCTGTTGGCCATCCCCAGGCCTATGTGTAAGGGGGTCCACTCTCAGGAGGACAAGCTGCAATAGAAACGCATACAGGCCCGTAGCAAGATGTATAGGGGTGAACCATGATTCTGGGTGAGAATATCCCCATGGCCCTGTGGGAAGGGGCACAGCTAGAGGAGAATCATATTGGGGCCTCTAAAGCATAGGTGCCAAGTCAAGGGCCTTTCTTGCCTCATCTCAGGGCAGTTCTGCCCACACCATCCCCCAGATGCTCTGAGAAAAAGGATTTCTATTCAAATAAATTTGAGAAACACTAGATATTGCACACTCCTCTTAGAAATTTATAGTAAACCTTAGCATCGTAGTAAAGACTATTGTCTTAGCTCAGGCTGCCATAACAAAATGCCGTAGACTGGCTGGCTTAAACAACAGAAATTTATTTCTCACAGTTCTAGAGGATGGGAAGTCCAAGATCAAGGTGCCAGCTAATTTGGCTCCCTTGTGAGGGTCTCTTCCTGGCTTACAGACAGCGGCCTTCTCACCATGTCCTCATGCGGCATACAGAGAGAGCTCTGGGCTCTCTTCCTGTCCTTATAAGGACCTTAATCCCATCATGGGGTCCCCACCAGTATGACCTCATCTGAACCTAATTACCTCCCAAAGGCCCCACCTCCAACTACCATCATACTGGGAGTTAGGGACTCAACATATGAATTTGGGGGGACATAAGCATTCAGTCAATAACACATAGCAAAGACCCTGAGAAGATCTGATGTGAAGAAATCTGTGTGACTTTAGCTCAATATTACCCACACTTATTTATGAAAAGAATTTTCCAGTTTGGTGGATAAATTGTCCCAAGGAAAATCTTAGTATATGCTATAAGTCACAAGTACTTTAAATCAGTCCCCACCTTTGGCTCTACTCTCCTGGCCACAGTCTATTTCACCAAGATGGCACCTCACTTCAGTCTGTGACCTTATATCTGCATATGATAATAACACCATCAATATACCTCATATCTAGATTTCCTTGTATTTTATTCTCAAACCTGTTCTCCCTTATTGTTTTAATAATTTGAACAATTCCTAGAGTACCAGTCAAGCATATTTTATTCACATTTACTAGAGTAATACCTGCAATATTGGCTCTCTTCAACAACCAAGCAAGATGGGGCCGGCCCAGTGGCATAGTGGTTCGTGTGTTCCGCTTCAGCAACCTGGGGTTCACAGGTTCTGATCCTGGGCAGGGACGAACACACTGCTCATCAAGCCATACTGTGGTGGTGTCCTACATACAAAATGGAGGAAGATTGTCACAGATATTAGTGCAGGGACAATCTTCCTCCAGCAAAAAGAGGAAGAATAGCAACAGATGTTAGCTCAGGGCCAATTTTCCTCACCAAAAACAAACAAACAAACAAAAACAACCAAGCAAGAGATGTTGTGACTGACCTCTAAATGCAATCAATAAATAAGTGGTTAAGACTCTGACTTCATTTCTGAAGAGCTAATGTACAGCATGGTGACTATAGTTAATAATACACTATTGTATACTTGAAATTTGCTAAGCGAGTAGATCTTGTGTTCCCACCACACATAAATAAAATGGTGACTATATGAAGTCATGGATATGTTAATTAGCTTGATTATGGTAATTATTTCATAATGTATACATATATCAAGACATCACATTGTACGCCTGAAATATATACAGTTTTTATTTGCCAATTTGACCTCAACAAGCTGGAGAAAAGAACAAAATTATTTTCTATTGAGCTCAATCATAATTATGTTTAGAGCTGCATAAACATTGAAACTGACCAACATAGTATATTTTTCAGCAACAGCTTTACTTCATATGTATTTCCAGACACTAATGTATTGAAAAAAATATTACTTATTGTTATATAATTGTGCATTGACCACTCTCAGATCACTTCACAAACATCTTGTTTATACTCCTTTTTTTCCCAATAGTAGGCCATTATGGAAAATTATGAATACGTGGCTGAATACATGTGATAAAGCACTCCTGATTTTTTCCCAGTCTTCAGTTCCTGATGTGAATTTAAGCTTTATCATTTTGATTTTAGCATTAGTGTAGCCATAGTGTGAGAAATTTAAAAAGCAACGCTCTGACTTCATAGAATAGACTCAAAACAACTCTTTGTGTTCACTATTCTCCCCTTAGCATCTTACTTCGCCTTTCTTTCAATCTGGGGATAAGTGCAGCCTGGTAGGTAGATAATAAAGAGAAAATTCAGGAATGTGGAATTGAAAATTAGATGAAAACCTATGTTTTTCTGAAGCTGAAAACAAATTCTTCACTTTTTCCCCCTTTCTCTCACCCTTTAAATGGAGGCTATTATGAAGATTTGCTGAACATTTATAAAATCCAAAAGAGAAAAAGGAGTAGAAGTATTGTGTAAAAGTCAAGAGAAGGGTTTCATGTTGAAAAAAAATCACAGCATGTACTTAAGTTTACTAGAAAAAACATAAAGAATTTCCAGCAGGCTAATCCTAAAAGTTGGTCGCTATTAATTCCTGTTGAAGCCGTCATCATAGCTGCCTTTATTCCTCAGCCGAAAGCTCCCAAGGGTTCCAGCCACACCGTTGCTGTGGAGACCGCTGCAACCACTTGCTCGTTTCAGCTGAAAAACATCTTCAGGTTGTCAGCCTGTGCCACCGGATGATTTGGGCTTAGAACATTAAGGTCACTGACATTGCCTTCTCAAAGCATGTTATCAGTCCAACGTGCCTCAGTAAGAGAAAGTTGAGACAGAGCTGTTGTCTAGGCCGGGAGCCAGTCAGGGTCTCAGGGGATGACAATGTCCTTGGTCATCTCATTTAGAGTCTAGTCCTCAACTTTATGGCTGAAGGGTTGGTTCTGTTAGTATTCCTAGACATGGTTGGTCTAGGGTGCCAATTATCATTAATCAAATTCGCAAAAGAATAATATATAAACTAGAACATCTATTATTTTTTACTGAGAAATATAATCTTCAAGAACACTGGAGTTTCCATGTCCATTGGTCTATAAATTCTCTGTGTGGTACCTAGAAAACCAAACACAAGTGAGAAGATCGCTCCGTTATCTGGGAACCAAAGCCAGGAGAATAAGTGAGATGATTTTGGTGGCTGTTATTATCAAACTCAACAACTCCTCTTCAACCATTTTCTAAGTTCTTGCAGTGCATTTCCCTGTGTAAACCACCTTCCTTTACACAGTGCGAAAACCAACTAACTTGCCCCCATCTTTAGACAGGTTAATATGGGCACACTCTTCTGAGTTTAGAGTTTGGATGCCTCAATTTAGCATTGGGCATTTCCCAAATTTTTCAGGTTCCCATTTACAAATCATTTCTTAGGATGTATTAGTTCCACAGATGGCTGATGCCAGGTTGACTTTTCCTAATGTAATCTTATGTTCAGTTTGGGGGAAGCCTACACCAAATACAGAAAACAGTTCAATGGTCCAAATTTTAGAAGGAAAACAGGATGACACTATAGAATAAAGACTTGCTACCAGTTTCATATGTTTTCCCTGGTGTGATATTTGATTTTTTTACTCCCATATCTTAATATGTTTTGAAAGATGAAAGATAGTCACTATTTGTGGTAGGCAGAATTCTAAGATCACCCCCCAAATTCCTATATAAAGGTCTAGTATAATTCCCTCCCCTTGAGGATGGGCAGGACCAGTGAATATGTGGGATAACACTTCTGTGATTAGGATCCTAATCAGTTGACACTGAGTTAACCAAAGAGAAAATACCCATGGTGGACCTGACCTAATCTGGCAAGCCCTTTAACAGAAGGTGAAGCAGCAGATGAGGCTCTCCTCCTGAGGGCGTGGAAGAAAGCAAGCAGCCGTGTGGTGAACTGCCTATGAAGAGGACCATAAAATATACCATTACTCCAACAAACATGCCTCCTCGTATTTCATCTGTGAGCATTCTTCCGAAGAACTCACACTCTATATGATGCAAGAGAAATAATAAGTCTGTCGTACGTCACTGAAAAGGAAACACTGAATATATGGCTCTTCCGAAAACATACTTGTTTGTTTGGTTTTTTTAAATGCTATACTTTATCACATCTCCTTTGAGAAACTGCTGGATACAGAGAAAGTTCAGGCCTTATATAAGGTTGTGTCTTTATAAATAAACCCAGTTAAGACAGCATTCTGGAAAGGATACTGCCACCTGGTATTGCCCCTCTTGACAGTTAAGACCCTTACAGACAAGGGATTTTCTGAAGCCAAACAGAGTATTTGTTGACAATGACTGAAGCCACAATGAGAATGAGACACAGTTCACTCTAAATACTTGTATGTGTATATCTATGAATAACAAAGACTAGGGAGGAGTGATATTGATCTCAAGTTGCCCCAGGGCTTGGCCAAAGGAATAATTTTAGTCCAGACTGGATCCCTCTTGTTCTGATTCCAGAGAACCCTTGTGTGTGTCTCACTCATGACACCTTGCCCCGTGCCATGGATGCTGGCTGGAATGTCCACTTCTTATTTCAGAGCTCGTGATGCTAAATTTGTAGTCTTTGCTCAGGATATTGGTCAAGACATCATCTTTAAGTGCTAAATCTTGTGGGTGGATTTCTGGGGACCTCTTAAGGTCCTCTTAAGAAACGTTGTTTCCTATCAATATGCGCTACAAAATGTTGACTGCCTTTGACCTTGTATAGTCAAAATGAAAAACCAAGTCTGCCTCCCTGGGGGCACTGAGGTGGCATCATCATCCCAAAGAGAAGATAAATTCCTACCTCTCTACTCCCTTCCATGATGGAGACCCATGAGAAAGGGAACTACACTTAAGTCTTCTATCCTGTTAAAAGGAAGACTGCAATGGTACTTTGAGTAGTAGGACAGATGAGTTTGGCTGAGTAGCTTAGTGAATTATTTCTCCCAGCTATCTGATTTGAGGCCCAGAGCTGAGTTTTGGTATAGGGGCAAGAAAGAACCAAATTACTTAGAACAATACAATGAGAGGGAAGGTGAACTTTAGAGACAAGAAGAGAGTTCAACAAGATGAGAAAAACCCAAGGAGGACAGAGCTAGTAAGAAATTTACTTGAGCAGGAATGACCCAAGGACTTCTACATTCAGGACGAATTAATATCAGTTTTAAGTTGTTTGCTGTGATGCAGCCTCCCTCACTGCCTTGGATCAATGGTGCTATGGGGTGTGAAGGAATCTGGCAGTTCCTAATGTGGCACAAAGCTGAGGAGATGGATGGCACGTGCAGGGGGTAATAAGAAGAGTGGTGATGAAGAATTCAGTCGAAGCAGAAACTTTGATTCAGAGATGACTCAAAGAAATGTAAACCCTTAAAAATCATAAGAGATATTTCAAGGCTGATGGGACACACCCTCATAAGCAGGGTAGGAGCTTCAACAATTTGAATTTAAGAATTGTAATGAGACAGATGAGCCAATAACACTGAAGGATTTGGGAAACCCCAGAGAGCTGACATCTGCTTGAAGACCCGCTGTGCGATGCTGTAGCTCTCTCTCCACCTCCCTAATCTTAGCACATGTGGTTGCATTCCCCCAGCAGAAGCAACACTCACAATAGCAAGAGGAAGGGAATTTCAAACTTCCTATGGTAGGAAGAACTACTGCTTTGTAAGAATGTGAGCTGAAAACAAATCTATGGTGCAAGACCAAGGATGCTGTTTCATTGCCTGAACACCAACTGAAGGTGCCCCTGACCAGTGAAGATCAGGAGCAGTTCTCATGTTCAGCATCCATTGTGAAACTGCTGCAGACCCATCAATCATCATCCTAGCTGGACATCGTCAGATTGGTAAGAAGCCCCTCTGGGGGCAGTGGAGAGGAGGGCTCATTACCTTTGACTTGAAAGTCCATGTAAGACATTTTAAAGTCTCCCCACACTCTTCTCAGGTCATGGATGATGCCAACATGAATCCATTGCTCCCATCTTGGTGAGTCAAGCCATGTTTTAACAATACTCAAACAATATCAGGCTCCTCTTCCATAAGACTCCCACGATTGTATTTTTTGAGCAGTGATCCTGCATGATCCTGAATTTTAAAAAAACAAAACACAGCTCAGATCCAGATAATAAAATCATAGGACCTCTCTCTGAATAATCTCAAACATGCGCAAAGAAAACTCAACCTAAACTTCACCTGGGCTGAAACTTCAGGTGTGTCTGGGTCGCCATTATCCCCCAGGAGCTAGCACAGTGCCTGGAGAATGACGGGCCCTCCATGACCCAGTCTCTTGACTACTCCGAAATGTCAGACTTCATTCGTGTGGTCTGGTCTCCAGTCTTCAAGCACCACACTTTAATCCATCCAAGCAGCTGGCTGCCTCTGTCTCCCCGAAGACTTCCAGGACGAGAGGCTACACAGCCTCCCCGGGCTGCTGAGTCATCTTCCTATCAGGAAATTGTTTCTGCCTTAGCTAAATAGGTAAGCAATTTTCTGCCTATTTCAGACAGAAAATCTAAGCTTAAAAAAGATTAAGTGAATAGCTCAAGGTTATACTCAAACTTTGGCCAGGGTAGGAATAGAACCCAAGTGGTTCCTAACATTCAATCCTACAGTTTCAACCCTGCTCCTTTTGCAGAGGAGCCTATCTTTATAATTTACAGGTATTGTTCCCAAATCACTCACTGAAAATTCTGCTTAAATATTGAAGGTAAAAGAGCTTCATGTATCCAATACAGAGAGAGTATATATAAAAAGAAATTTTTCTCACATGAAGAATGAATCACTGTAAAGAACATTTGTTCAGTTGTTTCATTACAAAATAAGAGCATTCCTCCTGGCTGCCACAAAATCCAAATGCTCCATTTTGTTACTAAACAATCCTTTTAACACCAAGCCAAAAATAAGTCACAATGTTAATGCAAACATCTTGCAAGCCAAATCAAAGGACTTGTGCCAAATTTATCAGAATTAGAGGGAAAATATGTCGGGCCTGGCTATGAGAAACTTTCTATTAGATCAGCAGTCAATAGGGTAGCAGCATCTGCTGATGCTGAATGAAAGACATGAGTAATAATGGACAGCTTTAGAAAATACATTTTCCTTCCATAGTTAGCAAAGCATGACTCACTAGAACTCTCCAGACATTACATTGCATGAATGACTCAAAATTCTACCAAGGACAGGGCACGATCATGTCTCTCTTCCTGCACCAGGATTTCTTGTCTTAATTATCACTGATTTGTTGGCTTACTTCAAAGGCAGAAAATCTTGGTCCCCTCCCCTTCCTCTTTTAAAAACAGTGGTACATGTTTTAGTATAATTGAAGTGCGGCAGGAAAACAGAGATTAAACATTATAGAGAATGCCAAAAGCAGCTTTCAATTGGCCCAACCCACACCATTTGGAAGGCCATGTTGGGCAATGACCATGGTTAACTCCTTTCTGGAATATTGACCCACGAGCAGAGATTGTTACAATATAGGAAATACCTTCTTGTTACAGACCAGTGACCTGCCCACCCAAATCCTCAGTAGCCAGTATCAAAGATATTTAGACAAATAGTTTAGTAGTTACTTTCCATGACAGAAGTTTTTGATTTTCCTCAAATAACTGTTCTCTTTGATAATCGCAGTAGCCTCTTAGTTAAGACTCACACTTCCAGACTCTTTGCTTTCCATTCCATCTGGCATTCCAACTCCAGATTAATTTTCCCAAAAGATCGAGAGAGCAAGGCAGAGGCTACAAAGCCTTTACGACCTTGCTTTGGAAGTTACAGACCATCACCTCTGTCATATTCTAATGTGTTACACTAGCCGCCCTGATTCAATGTGAGAGGGGAATACATAAGGGCACGAACATCAGGAGATGAAGATCATTGGCAGCCATCCGGGAAAATGACAAAGAACTTGGACTAGGACTTTTAAGCTCCTTAAGCCTTAGCCTTCTTATTTGCTTAATACAGACAGTCATGATATACTTATTTCATAGGGTCGTTATGAGAATTAGATGAGATGAACATATAAAGTACTTGGTAGATAGTAAGTATATTCAAAGACACTGCTTAGTCTTATTATAACCTAGTAAATGTCAAACTATTCCAGGGGCTGTCATGAGGAAGAAGGTGATATTCTGGGGAGTAGGCAGAGCTACGAACTCCCTCCTCCTTCCCTCCATTCTTACTTCTTCCAGTAAACTTCATTCTATCCCATATGTATATTAGCCTTTCTCATAGGATTTTCACCTGAAGAAAGGATTCCTCATCTTAAAAAAAAAAAGTAAACTGCTACTGTAAGTCATATTTATTTCAAATATTAGGAATTCTAGGATAGATAAATGAGTATATATTTGTATATCTATGTATATAAGATAGATAAATATGTGTATGTATCTATATCTATCTATCATTTGCATATAGATAGCGTTACCTAGCTAATAGAGATGTAATACGAGTGGAAAGCAGAGAATATCAGATTGAAAAGCCCATGACCCAGGTCAATGTTAAAAATCTTAAGATTATTAAACCACTCATTTTCCACAAAAATCACATGAAGTACTGACATTTGAGGCTGCTGGATGAATGGATTGAGGAAACTCCTGCACACCCCAAAGGCTCATCCGTTCACTGAGGTATTTATTCAGGCATGTGTTTTGTGCCTGCACTGTCCTAAGTGCTAGGTATGGAGCAGTGAAGAAGATGGATAGAGTACACCTTCCATAAGCTTACATTTTGGTGAAGGAGAAGACAAGGAATAAACTAATAAGTAAACACCACAATTTCAGGCAGTGATAAATGCTATGATAATAATGGAACATAGAAATGTGATAAAGTGAGGGGTAGGGGGGCTGATTTAACCCCCTGGGTGGTCAAGGAAATCTTCTACGAGGAGATGATATTTGAGCAGAGATATGAACAATGAAAAGGAGCAGCCATACCAGGAATTGAGAGGGGAATTTATAGGCATGTGCTAACAGCACCTTCGGAGGACTGAGCCATCAGGCAACCTCATTCCAATGGAGTGTCACTATTCACTAAAGTCTTTGAAATGCGGTTTGAAAGATACCCAGGATAGACCTGCGTGCCCTTGATTATACATCTTCATAAGTACATTTGGCTAGAGTTGTTGACCAGAGCCAAGCTTCCTGGCAAAATAAAAACTAAGTCTGAATCTAGGCCACTTTGAAAACATCCTAGACTATCTGGAAAATCGAATAAAGCCTATGAAAACAGAAGTCAGTAGAACAAAGACCAAAGTACAGAACAGGTGACATACACTCTTGTCCACCTTCCCCAAAACCTTCCAACCCCTATTTCTTACCATTAATACACTTAGAAAAGTGGGGGGTGAGGGAGTAGGGGAGAGAAAGAAAGAAATGGAACCTAAAAATGTTAAGGAGGAAAGGAATGTGTTACAAGGTAAAATCAAACTATGTTGGAATTGGAAGAAACTCTAGAGATGGTCTTGTCCAACTCCCTCATGTTATACATGAGCAAACCAAGGCTCAAAGAAATCAAACAACTGCCCAAAAGAAGACGGTCACTGGCTGCAGGCAGCTCCCTCACGTGGCAACAGAAGGGGTGAGGGGGTCCCTTACTTCCCATACAGCCTCAGCATTATCTAGGGTGAGCGAAGACCTCTCCTGAATTCAAGGAATGCTCCACCCCCAGCTCCCCTTCCCAGCAGGTAAGATGCCTTAATCTGTGAGAATCTCCTTCTGAAACCTCTTGTCCCTGGAATAGCAATAATAATAGCTTCCTTTTACCAAGTACCTTTCTTATATTATTTTCAATCATTCTTTCTTCTCTTGTTCATTTCTTTCGTCTCTTCCTTTCTTCCTCTCTTCTTTCCACAAATACCTACTGAGTGCTGGGGATTTACTAATAGGCAAGATGGATACAGTCCCTGTTTTTAGGAGATAAAAGTGTAGGAAAAAAATAACCAAGTGTCAGCGATACACTTCGATAAGTGCTATACTAGAGGAGGCACAGGGCATCATAGAACTGCTGAGCAGAGGCACCTAACCTGGTTCAGAGGAGCTTGGGAATAAAGAAAGGACCCCAAATGAAATGGCCTTTAAGCAGAAGACAGAAGAGGATGGGATGTGGCCAGAGCATTACAGGCACAGAGAACCACTCTTTCAAAGGCCGTGGAAAGCAAGTCCACAGCACATTTCAAGGACTAGAAGCAGCTCAGTAAGCCAGCAGTATAAGATACAAGAGGGCAAGAGGCAGGAAAGGAGAGGTCTAGACAGAAAGATATCAGTAGCTCAAACTAGTTTGGTGACAGTGAAGATGAAGAGAAGTGCAGAGATAGAGGATAATAATGACGGGACATGGCAATGAACTGAAGATGTAGTAAGGCAAAAGGTGAAGTCAGGGACGCCACCCAAGCTTCTGTCTTATGGGGTTGGCTGGAAGGGGGGCTCATTCATCAATCCAGGAAACTTGCAGGAAGAGCAATGTTTTGTTTTATTGGGGGTAAGGGTGGAGATGAGTTTGCTTTTGGACAAAATGAATTTGAATTGCCGGTGTAACACCTCCTCGGTGTCCAGGAGGCAGTTGAGCAAAAGTGCAGGGAGCTTAGGAGAGAGATCTGGGCTGAAAGGTAGATTCGTGGGTCATCAACATATTACTTCCTGCTTTTAGATGATGCATCTGAGACACAGAAACGTGAAGTAACTTGTCCAGGGTCATACTAGCAGGTGCAGAGCAGGGATTCAAATCCTAGTCTTCCCAACTCCCACGTCTCTGCCCTCTCCATGGAGACTCGCAGCTATAATTATGTGCTTTGATGAGGAGGAGTAGGAAGGTGTTGCAACAGAACCATACTCTTTAATTTCTATTTCTAGAATATCTAGAGAAATATAAATACATGTCTTCTGTGTGTGGCTATATACATTCTGCAGCTTGTACAGCCACCTAATTGCCTACTGACAAGCAACCAGCTACTTACCCTTCTCCTTTAGATACATTTCCAACAAGAAGTCTCTATTAAACTGGGAGAAATCTAGCAACATCTTCTCGAAGTTCTCTTCTTCATTCCTGTAATCTACCCAAAAAAGTGCAAGCTGTCAGGTGTGCCCTTCTTTTACAAGTACCTTTGTCCCCTTGAATGTTTTCTGTGCTACCCAAGGGGTCTGTGCAGGGAGAAGAAGCAGGCATCATTGTGTCAATTGCTCCAAGACTGGGAGCCCAACCAATCGTTGGTGCAGCCATAAAGTAGAAGCCCTAACTTCTGAGGTCTCTGGGCAAGTGGATTAAATATTTTTTAAAATAACTCTACTTTGAGTACAAAACAATGACCAGAAAAGACCTAAGAGTGAATTAATCATGTCAGCTGCATTATTTTCTGATCTTCAGGACACAATGGAAAATAATGGAAGATTGATAGCTATAAATTAAAACTCTACGGGAACCACCGAGAGCTCTCCAGTCACATGGAGGTTGGCCCACTACTCAGCCTTCTTTTGTTCAACAAGCATTTCCTGAGCACCTTCTATGATGCCAACACCTCTCTTCCTACAGTTCTTTTGGGTCCTGTCTTTTCTTTTCTCCACCTCAAGTCTAATGAGCTTTTCTTCAGACCTCTCAATATTAACTTACAACTTGAAGGGTAAGAAGTTTAGCATTATTGACCCCTCCATTCCTCTTACGACTCTCAGCTACCCTGCTTTCCCTGATATCATGTTCATCTTGTTCATGTCCTTCCTCACTGACGGCTTCTTCTCTTCCCCTGTCGTTGACAACCCTTCTTCTTCATGCCCTTTGAATAGCACATTTCCTAAGGTTCTCACTTTGGGTCTATTTTCTGAAATTCTTACTCTTAATCCCTTGGTGATCTCATCAACTTCCCACTTTCTCCAACCCAGCTTTAACCATTTGGAGATGACTTCCAAATCCACACCTCCAGTCCTGAATGTCAAGTCATTTATTTTCAAATTGTGTTTCCAATATAACTTCAAATTTATATCCAAATGGAATATTTCTCCTTGGTCTCCTACCAGCCACTTTAACCCACATTCTTTTGTTGGTTTCTCTGTTCTTGATCATAGGCCACCAGCCTCCTACCCACCTAGGCATGAAAACCTGGCATCGTGGCTCTGTTCACTTTAACCTTTTTAATCTCCTGAGCCCACTGTTGAAAGAATAAAGCCCAAAGTCCTTAGATGACATTCACAGCTCTACCCAATCTTATCCTCACATTTCTTTCCTCCCACCTACCCTAACCCTTTCATCTTACTTTCCACTTTTGCTGGACTCTGGATTATATTACTCTTATATCTTTCATTTCCACCTTTTCCCTCACCTTAAAGGCCATTTATCTTCACAACCCTCATCTTTAACTGTTAAGATAGAATCCATTCTCAGACCCATCTTAAGCGCCATATTCCTAGCATATGGTATGTTTCCTCCAGCATGCACCCACCTATGGGAGACCAGTTGTCCTTGATATGAGTAAAGGATGTCCTCCCTCTCATTCTCCATACTTAATTCCCCACCAATCCCCGAAATCCTACTCTCTCAATATCTCTTGAATCCATCCATTTTTCTTTATCTCTACCCTAATACTTTCGTCTGAATCACCACCCTTTTTCACATGATTTTCTAGCTGACCTCCTAGGTCCTCTGTTGCCCACTTCCAGCACGTGCCTCACAATACACGCAGAGTGATTTTTTCAGAACACAAATCCATTCAGACCTCCCCTTCAGTGCCTTCCTGTAGTGCCCAAACCCACGGGCCCTTGGTGTTCTGGATTCTGTCTGCATCTCCAGCTGCTCTGGTTCTTTTTCCAAGTCTGTACCATGCCCTTTCCTGCCATGCGGCCCTTATACCTTCTATTCTTTCTACCTAAAATTCTCTTCACCTTTGATCCTGCTCTCTTACATTCAGAACTCATCTCAAATGTCTCTCATTCAGAAAAGCCTTCCATACCTGCCTGCCCCCAGTTATCAATAGTACTGTATGTGAACTTTCCCTTCATGGCACCTCTCCATTTCATTATTTTACCACATGTATGTTTCTTGTTTTTGTGTTGTGCCCGCGTCCTCCACTAGATACTCATCATTTTATCTAAGTTTTTATCCCAAGTTTCCAAGAATGCCTGGACATAGTAGGAGATACTCAATAGAGAATTGTTCATTGAATGAGTGAATTATTACTCTCTACCTTCAGATTTCCTAATTAAAAGGGAATCCCTACTTTACATTTATTTCTCTCTGGTAACATTGATTATGGTTTTCTGAAAATGAAAGGTGAGAAATTTTAACCCACTTTGTTTAACAGGTCCTGTGTGTATAACAACAGCCATAATTCCATGTTCCAGCTTTTTAGAAAATGATTAATAGGGAGGAAAACTGGCAACAAGAGGGAAAATATAGGTGGGTGTGAATGAGGTTAAGGGAGGTACATGTTTTGGCTCCACAGTAGACAAAAGTAATTTGTATGTCTTTCCTTCATCCCACACACCACTAGGTTTCAGAAATTGGAACCAAATTAGGGACTAATAAATGTGATGTTCCCAGGTCATAATGAGAATTTTTAGAAGTGCTTTTTTCCCTCGGTCAACTAATTTATTTTAAAGCTTGTAATGAAAATTACTTACACTGGTTTTAAAACTAAAAAGCTTCAAAATCTCTTTACCTCTGACATCTCTGTGAAAACCAGAGATGAGAGTGAGAGCAACAGTGAGTTAGGAAAAAACATTCACAGCAGATACAAATGTATTGTCTTTCCTTACATCTGGCTCTAATGAGGTACGTGCTCAAAAATCTGCTTGTAAACATTCCTGTTCAGCTGTATGAAATTCCACTGATAAAGACTCAGAGGATAAGAGGTAGTGAAGAGATACAGAGAAATGGAAAGAACATTAGACTAGGTGACAGAAAACCGAAATTCTAGTTTTCAGCTCCACCACTTAATTGGCATTTGACACAGCATTTAATCCTTCTGTGCCCAAGTGTCAGGAACTATAAAATGGCAATGATCGAGCTTTGGTCCTGGAGGGCAGACTCTGCACACGTGCTTACCTCACTGCCCTCCCATACAGCCCATAGATTGACAATAGAGATGAATGAGAGGGGACACATCCGTGACAGTACTGAGAACTGAAGACTGAAATGGCTCATGTTGAGAGAGGAAGTTGCAGCCCAGAACCCACACAGGAGACTGCAACAGAGATAGGAGTTGGAATGGTTCTTCCCTGTGGGACCAAGAGAGTTATCTCCAAGGAGATAAATCCAAGCCCAGAGTTATCAGGTATGAGAGTAGGAGTGGACTGAGGATGACAATAAGCGTGACTAACTAAACATCCACTAACAAAACAGACTAATTTTCTCCCTCTCCATGATCCCCACACACCCAGAGAGACTGGCAGAAGTGGAGTTGGCAGAGCAAAGTCGTACCAACTCCCCATAATAAGAGCCTAGTACTTTGTTCATAAATATAAATGGAAAGCAAAGGATTCCTCACATTTCAGGGGAAAACAAAACCCCAAAGGGAGGAACCAAGATGTAGGTAAAATTGTAAAAGTCTCCCATAGAGTATAATTTAAAAAGAAAAAGAAAAAGGAAACTAAGAGAACAAAAAGTTAAGAAATATGGAAGATAAATCTAGGAGAGCCATTGTACATCTATAGGAATTCCAGAAAGAGAGTAGAGTAAACAACGGAGCTTTAACAATTAAAAAATAATTTGAGAAAATTTCCTGGAGCTGAAGAAAGGCTGGAGTAGTAAGATAGAAAAGGCCCACTGAGTGTCCAAATAGACGAAATTTCAGAAAACCCAAAGAAAAAAAAAGCTAAAAACTTCAGGGACAAATAACAGATTTCTTATCCACTCCCCCAACCCCCCCCCCCCCCCCGCAAGGAATCAGATTGACATTGGATTTTTCATCAGTAACCTTAGACACTAGAATGCAATGCAGACTTGCCTTTAAAGGGGTAAAGGGAAATTATTTTGAAGCTAGAATTATATGTTCGGCCAAATTGTCAATCATAAAGTTAGTAAAAACAGATTTTCAGACTTGTTATGACTCATAAAATTTACCCCCTGTCCAACTTTTGTGACAATTGCTTGAAATTTTATTCCATGTTGTTAACACAAAAGGAAATCAAAGGAGTAAAGTGTATACAAATACCAGATCACCATGCTGTATACCTGAAACTAATATTATGTTATATGTCAATTTTACCTCAATTCAAAAGGGGTGGAACCCAAGAAAGAGGACAATATACGATACAAGTACTAGGGACCAAATCCAGGAGTGAGATAATTAAAGAAATTTCAATATTTTAGATGCATAGTATACTTACAGAGCAATATAAATTCATCAAAAAGTTCAGAGAAATCTAAGAAAAATGTTTTCAAGGAAGTGAATGCCTTCAGAAAAATAGTAAGGGAAAAAAATTATGTAGTCACTAGTGATTTGGTGAAGACTTGTGATCTTCCATCAAAAGTGTCTTCAGGGGCCAGCCTGGTGGCGCAGCAGTTAAGTTTGCATATTCCTGTTTGCCAGCCAGGGGTTCGCCAGTTCGGATCCCGAGTGTGGACATGGCACCGCTTGTCAAGCCATGCTGTGGCAGCACCCCACATACAAAGTAGAGGAAGATGGGCATGGATGTTAGCTCAGGGCCAGTCTTCCTCAGCAAGAAAGAGGAGGATTGGCAGCAGATGTTAGCTGAGGGCTAATCTTCCTAAAAAAAAAAAAAAAAAACAGAAAAAGAAAAGAAAAAAATTTTAAAAAGTGTCTTCAGTTGAATTTTCTAGCTATTTTCGTCAGCTTGAGCTGCTATAACAAAATATCATAGACTGGGTGACAAACAACAGATATTTATTCCTCATGGTTCTGGAGGCCAGGAAGTTCAAAATCAAGTGCAGGCAGATTTACTGTCTAGCGAGAGCCTTCCTCCTGCTTGAAGATAGCCAACTTCTTGCTGTGTGCTCACACAGGCTTTTCTTGGTGCCTTTGCATGAAGAGAGGGGAAGGGTCTCTTTTCCTCTTATTATAAGGACACTAATCCCATCATGGGTGCTCTACCCTCATGATGTCATCTGAACTTAATGACCTCCCAAAGGCCCCACCTATCTATCACATTGGGAGTTAGGGCTTCAAAATATGAATTTTGGGGAGATAAACATTTAGTCCATAACACTAGCAGAGCTTAAGATGAGGATTCTTTTATACATAATTTATTGAGGAAGTGTTCCTTGGAGAAGGGGGATGAGGGGAACAATATAGGGCAAGAAAAAAGCTAAGCAAGAATGTGGCTCAGGTGAATATGAGCTGTGTGCTGACTCCACTGGGAGATGGGGATCACAAATTGCACCAGGGAACGGGTCTCATATTGAGGCAAGCTGGTCTATTGCACCCTGTGTCAGCCAGTCAGTCAAGCAGCTGTAGGCTTGTGTGGGGAAGTGTAACTTCCCTGGTGAGTCAATTTGCATTAGGCCAAGGGCAATTATCTGGAAAAGGGGGCATCTGTAACCTGTCAGAAGCCAACACTGATTGTAGTTTAGGCATGGCTAGAAAGTGACCCAACAGCATAGAAAAAAAGTTAGGCAACTTAAAATTCCAGGAAAAATGAAAAGCTGTACAAGGAAGCCATAGACCCCAATGTGAAGCAAATTGCAATGTTGTAGAGCAATTTTGAGCAATCATTATTACATAAGTCTCATTGGACTTTGATGCTTGAAACATTCTCGTTTGAATTATGTAGGTTTAGTTACAAGACTGCATTTTGTCCATTGTGGAGCTAATCACTACTTAGAGCTATAGTAAATAATACTTCCATGATCATATTAACACAAGTATTATGTTCCAATTTCTTTAATCAATCTGTAAACAAGGCACGTAACACTTAATTATAATTACAGAACAGAAAGTAAAAGTTTAAAACCTTACCAGTATAAAAGTAATAGTAGTGCTAATAGAAATTAGGAATAAAAGGGGGAAAGATGAGATGAAGGGAAGTAAAGGGTAAAAATCTTCGTCTTCCATAAGTGGAGTTAATATGTATTTTTTCTGAAGTTGAGCTACAAAGAAATACAGATTTAAACGCTGTTATTTCATATTATAAAGAAACGAAGTGAAAGAACTAAAAGTAAATACATAACTAACAAAAATTGAAAGGAAAGAGGAAGTTAAATAAGCTAAATTTCTCATCTTTCAGAGAAAGGAATCAATAGATTCTACTTAAGGCTTGATGAGAGATTTTCACATATTGAGGTACATGGGGTGACTATTTGGGTTCAAAACTGATTAGGCTTGAGCTAAAGAAGTCTGACATGACCTGTCACACATACATTGTCCATCTGCTTTAATCATTAAAGAGAAGAATGTACTCTCAAGATAAGAATGCATACTTCCCCTCTTATGCCCTATTGGCAACGCCCGTATCAGTCCCTTTCCCGACATCAGGGTCATGTTGACCTGCTAATTTGCAACTAAATACGTCTTTGAAGCTTTGATGAAGATGTATCCTGGGTGTGTTTAATGTATGTTCTTTGTTCAGAAAAGATATAAGACTGCACTGAAAACCATGCTTCTCCCAAATGCTTTCTTCCTTTCTGGAAAAGTTCTCCCCAGGTTATAATCCTCACTCTGGCTCAAGTATAACTCACCTTATTTCTCTTATCTATTGAATGTTATTGGTTATTTTGCATCGACAGGCTGATAAATCAAGAAATGACCGCATTATATTATTTGGAGTTGTGGACATAAATGCCAGAAGAGGTGAAAATAGAAACAGTTGAAAACGGTTGCCTCTGAGGAGTGTGGAGAGAGGTAGAGAAGCGGTACATTTTCTTTCTAATTTTGTAACCATCTGTATTGTTGGGGTTTTTCCTGTCCTCCACATGTATTGCTTTTGTAGCACTAATAAAAATGGCAGTAAGAATACTTTCCAGCCTATCCCATCCAGTAATTAAGAGGATTAATTAAGATAATGTATAGGAAAGCACTTTGAAAACTCTTAAGCGCTGAGATAAATGTGGAGTGTTATTAAGGGGGCAGTCTTAGGCAGTTCAAGACTGGGGAAGGAACATAGCACTTTCCTTGATCAAGCTGCTATTTTTAAGGTGCCAAGATCCAAATAAAAAAGGAAACTGTCTCTACAACGCTGACTGTAAGATATCTGAAGGAATAAATGTGCTGAGAGAAAGTATTTGGAAGAATGACAAGAGGAAAATTTAAATAGTAGGTGTTGAGATAGAACTGTTGGGTTTTCATCAAGTTCTTTCTCTAAACCAAAAACACTGTGAAGAACTAAACAGCAACAGCGGTACTATCATCTGAGAAAATGGCATGCAAAAACACTTCTTGTTAAAACATAGATTTTTTTTCATGTCCTTACATCTGAAACCATTTTCGGATACTTTTGTAAACAGTCTCATAATTAGCATCTCAAAAGTTTTAGAATACTGTATTTTCATAACTTCTTAATTAGGCAGCTAGATCTGACCAATAGTACTGTTAGGGCTTTGAAATAGCATTGTTGGTTCATGCATCTGTCTCCCTTACAGCAAAGGGAATTTCTCAAAACAAGGAACTATGTCCTAAACACTTTGTTCTGTCTCTAGTGCCTGTCTCAGGGCCTCCTAGCACATTGTGGGTGCTCAATGAAGGTTTGTTAAATGGACAAATGGGTGAAAAAACATAGAAAAATACTTTTATATTATCTAAAGCATACTGTTGGCTTGTCCATGATGTACAAGGAAAATCTAGAACTGTCTCTGAGCCATCCCGCCTTTGTTACTATGTGGCAGTAGGGGAGTACATTAACCCTTTGCTAAAATTGTCCACTTGAGCCCTTTGGATGGGAAAACAACTGCATTTTCTGTCCTTACTTGAGACCTTTCGTCAACGTGGGCTGTAGCTTCAGATGGAGGTGGGTTGACATCCCATTCTGCCACTCAGAACCTGTGTGACTTTGGGCAACTTTCTAAATATTTATTCAATAATCACAATCAGCATCCAACAGGTATTTATTGAGGACATACTATTCAGATACTGTGTTGGGTGCCCGACTTCTCAGACTCATCTGAAAAATGAAAATAATGGTATCTACCTCAGAGAGTTACAATAATGATTTCCTGAAATAACGTATGCAAAGCTACGGGCATGTAGTGAATTTTCATTCAGTGGTCTTTGTTATGATGATGATTATTATTATTATGAACGTGCAAGTGCTATTACTGGGAGACCACCATGTACTGTCACTGCCCACAGAGCTGGATCAATAAAGACAAGCGAGACTAGTTGCTCACAGCCCAGTAGGGGAAATAAACAGGCTGCCGGGCCACCCTATTGTGTCTCTCTCTCCATGCACTCCATGAACAAGCTCCTCTAAGAAAGTATCCCTATTGGGCAAATGTTCCCTCCTGAATACCTATTAGGCTGCTGGCCTGTAAGAGAGAAACATATGGTAAGAGGGTGAGTTACGTAGGTACTTGTACTGAATTCGCTGTGAACATCCTTCTCTCGCCTCTAAATGTATTGAGGGGCAAAAGAAATGCCTTATTCATCTCTGTTGCTCCCTTGTCCCTAGCATGTGTGTCCCATAGATTACTAAATGAATATTGGTTGTATGGCCCTAAGTTAGTCAAGGCAAGAGACTGAGCAATGGGGGTCAATCCAGGAAGTGGTGGTAACAGAGACTCGGGTCTCAGTTATTCACAATAAACATAGCACAATGGAAATCCCACGGGCTGAGGGAGTCGTGGTCTGATCATGGGCACATATGTTCTGATTCCACCAGTTCCCAAACTACCCCCTAACAAAGAGGCCAGAAGCAGATCCTTATTTAAATCATCAGGCCTTGTATCATGTGGCCCTTCCACCCTGGCTCCATCATATTGGACTAGGGAATTAGTTTAGTGACCAAGCCTGAGGATATGCAAATGAGCAAGGAAGTGACCCCCTCGATAAAGGCACCACTTTCAGAGTCTCCAGGAAAAGATCAAAAAAGGATCCATTTCCACCACCACCTCTTGAATTTCCATCTTTTTGGGCACCCTGGTTTAACATTCTTTGACATGTGTGAAATGGCAAGAACAGCAACATCTTCCTGCTGGAGTTTCCTCAGTTCTGCGCTTTTCTTTTCCTTTTTTTTTTTTTAAGGATTGGCACCTGGGCTAACAACTGTTGCCAACCTTTTTTTTTTTTTTTTCCCTGCTTTATTTCCCAAACCCCCCTCCCCCCGGTGCATAGTTGTATATCTTAGTTGTAGCTGCAGGTCCTTCTAGTTGTGGGAGTTCTGCGCTTTTTCTGATTGCATGGTAAATATTTTCTCTCTCACCCTTTTCTTGAACTCGGATTTTGCTTTTTAAAGTAAGGAGGAGAGCACAAAACAATTGGCAATAGATTGACATCATTTTATACCTAGATTCAGTTTCTTACACCACAAACATTTCATCTTTAGAATGTTATTTTTATTTGGAGAAGAAAGATTTAAAAGACTCCATGAGAAATTGAATGTGCAAAAATGTTGTGATTCTGTGAATTACGGAGAGTATATCAGAACATTCTTTCCCTCGAGTTCATTTTAGAACCAGGCTGGGATTGAATGTGATCACATTCTCTGCATCTCTGGTTGGCGTACTTCATTCAGACCCTTATCACACAGCACAGTATCAATGTCTCCTGATTTTCCAGCACCCCCACTGATTAAACAGCAAGGATCATTTTTCCTGGCCCTGCAATGATTTTGCAGTAAAGGGCAGAATTGATTTCAGAGCTATGACTCAGGGCCTGGTAAAATATTGGCCAAGAAGTGGGAATAAGCAACCACTGGCACTCTGGAGATTTCCGTACCTTGTTAGCAGCTAAAAATACTCATGTAACCAATTACGCTAATTTAAAGAAAACATTTAAGTTATTTGACTACTTAGAGCTTTCTTCTTAGGAATCTTTAAAGGATTAAGTAGTTCGCTATATTAATACTCTTCATTCAGCCATTTTGTGGGAAAGAAAGTGGGCTGGTATAATTGTGGGGAAGAAAGTGGGCTGGTGTAATTAATAAGGCCTTTTCTTTGCAAGCCTACTATGTATCTGTCACTAATAGGGATCAAAAAAAGAAGCATAAGAGCTGACTCATGCCTTCCAGGAATGTATAGTCTAGTTCAGGGTGCCAGAACAGTATGTTCATTAAGCATAACACTGCAAAGAATGGTCAAGGTGACCAGTGCCACTGGGTCTCAAGAATGAAGGTGACTCTGTGTCTCGTGGTGTGGGAGGGAACATTGTAGTGGAGAAGGGGCTTCTTGCCAACTGAGCACAGGCCATGCTGGGTCACCCAGACCACTGAGGCTTCAGCCACGGACCTCTGTCACTGTGACCTCCAAAGATGAGAGGGCGGCTGCAGAGAGCCTTTTGCGGCAGAACCTCCAGCTCCTGGCTGTCCCTTTCTTGGACCGCTTGGAAGGACAAGATGCTTTTCCTCTTTGGGCTGCAATACTGCCCATATAGTTCAGGAGCAACGACGGGTCCTCCCCCACATCTCACTGCCCACACGTGAGGCCCTAAACACAGCATTGAAGAGCCTCAGTGAGCTGGCCCCGGCCTGCCTTTCCAGACGTTCTTCCCAATGGCATCCCTCTCAATCCTTGGGAAGCTCAAAACCGGCTTCCTGAAACCTGCCCTGTGCTTTCTTAATGCTATGCTTTCACACTCACCGTCCTCTTTACCTAGAAGAGCCTTCCTTGCCATCTTTCCCTGTTGAAATCCTACCTATGCTCGAAACCCAGCTTTAACACTCTTTCTTTGCAGAATCTTCCTGACTCAACCCCTAAGCCACTGACTGCCCTGCTGAAAATAACCTCACTCCATCAACTCTTCCAGGAGCATTTTGTTTGTAGCTTTTATCACCCTCTTCATGATATATCTTGACCTGAGTTCTCTGTGAACATCCTTCTCTCCCCACCAAACTCATTGAGAGGCAAGAAAACGCCTTTTTCATCTCTGCCTCACCCTCAATTTCCTTGCACGTTTCTCTTATAGAGTACTAAACAAATACTTTTGGATGGCACTAAATTAGTCAAGGCAAGAGACTAAGCAGTGGAGAACAATCCAGAAAGAGGTGGTAAAGGAGCGTCTGGTTTATGGCATAATGTTCAGAAGTGGCCATGCCAAGGCTTCAATGACTCGTTCTAATTTAAGACGCTGCTTGCCAGCATCTTTCACGTTAGAAGTGATTCTTCCGTGCAAACAAATGGTAGTTACGTGTAAACAGGGCTTTGAAAATCCTTTAAATTTTCATTTGAAGTTAAATGTAGAACGGCTTGGTTTAATGCGATCCTTCCTCTTGAACATTACTTTACTCTTAGGCAGCATAATCTGGCTCATCCCTGTGCCCACCACAGCCCCAAGCTTGGAGATGGCTCAGCTGGGCAGGAACAGGCTTCGGTGCCTCTATCTTTCCCTGGGCCTGCCAGCTAACTGCTGGAGTTAAGAAGTAAAGACAAAAGAGATTTTAGAAAAGAAATAGTTTTCGGAAAAGGCAAAATGTAAGTAGTAATGATTTTCAGTAATATGCAGTAAAACCATAGAAACTTGCAAGGAATTAATAGAGCTGGATAGCAGACCATTTTGAGTTACAGCAGCACCTTTTGAAAGAAAATTTTAACTACTTTAGGTGGCAATCTTTCTAAAATTAGTTATAAGCTGCTTTCTAAGACAGAGCACACAGAACTGAATTTAATCTCCTTTGTAAATGACTCATTATCATCATTATCAACATCAGTGCAAATATTTAACTGTGTGGAGCTCACCAAGCCATGCCAACTTCTTTGTCTTTTCACTCCATGTTCCTGGACAGCTATGGTTGGAGCTCTGAGCCCACTGCTAGCTTTTCTGACTCCTTCCATACTCTCGGCATTCTGGCCATTCCTTCCTACTTATCCTGTTAGGGCTACCTGAAATAGCCCCTGCCTCTAAAGACTTTCCCTACTCCAATCCCACATGACTGCCTCTGATTTGCTTTGTTACAGTGATGTCCATAATACTCAGAAAGCGACTCTGCCTGAGTGATTCTTCAATAAGCAGAGAAACTTTGCAACCAAACCTTTGGCTACTCAGAGATCCTGGTTCACTTCTCACTTGGTGGTCAGCTATATTCTCAATTGATTGGAATTCTAGCTAACTGGGATCTGGATCAGAAAAGCTTATTTTGATATCGTTAGTTGGGGCAACACCTCTCATGGTAGATAAGAAAGGAAATATTTTCTTTTTGATAATCCTTGATGATGTTCCTTTAATAATAGGAAATCCTTTTTTTAAGAAACAAAAATTTACATGCTGTTCCCTCTGCCTGAAAAGTTTTTCCCTCCTTCTCTACCTAGCAAAATCCTACTTATCTTTTAAGACCCAAGTCCAGATGTCCCCTTCCTTGGGATATCTTCCCTCATTCTCACTGGGAAGATTATCTTTTCAGCCCTTCATACTCTCCAAGAGTAAAAGTGTCTGACCGAATAGACTATGAGCTATTTGAGATCAGGAAGTACATCTTGCTCATCTTTAGACACCCAGCACTGAACACTGGCACTGATATTTAGTGCTTAGAATATTTGTGAATAAATGTATGTATTTTAGATTGTTCTATTCCATTTTGTGCCCATCTTAAAGTGTGAGAAAGACACATAAATAGTTGAGGATGGTACCAGGAAAAACCAGGTGTGAAACAGGAACAGGCAAGAAAGGCAGGGAATGGAGAAGGAGAGAAGAGAAACAGAATATGTGAATAATGGACAGAGATATGTTGAGAAAGAGTACAAGATTTGATCAGTTCTAGAGCATAGAATTACCCACTCTTACCAATTTTTCCATTTGTTTAAGCCATACATTTCAGAGTCTGGTTCCTTTCTTACCTGTCCTCTGAGATGCTAACTAGCTTTCAAAACATAGTCCATAATCCTTTCATTTTTCTTAACCTTAACTCTTAAAGCTTCAAGGCTATTCATCCATCACTCCTACTCTCCTGACTCGGAATTTCAAGTGTCTTAACCCACTCCCTCTGTGTTATCATCAGAATAATATGATCAGAATGCAGGAAACATTTCTGTCATCAGAACATTTCAGATGGGGTGAGAGGGAAAAGTTGTTTAAGGAACTTGTGACTTATCCTTGATCAGAAAAAAATTGTTGTGACCGTCACCAGAGGAATAAGTCTCACTTAATTCTTTGGACAGCATTCGGTACTTAACTGAGGAGAGGATGGAAAGGAAGAGGGTGGTGATGAGGATGCAAAGAGCTTATTTCATATAACCTGTAAAATCAAAAGGCAAACAGCAGGGAGTCACAGATAGCAATCTTGGACTTAAAGAAAAAAAATATCAAACTTGCAAATTCCATGGTTTCAAAACTAATTTATTCATCATGAACCAATCTTACAATTCATTAGCTTCACCCCAGAGACGAGACTGAATGTCAACTATTTTCCTGACCTATAAATAATAGGTGCCACTTGCTTAGAAATGAAACTTAGTTAGAGCATAATAACAAAGTGAATCTATATGATTGTTACTAAGCTAAAAAATAACAGGCCAAGTCCCGAATCTTCGGACATAGAGGATTCCCGTTACTTGCTCTTTATGAAAAAAAGAAAAGTGACAGGAAAATTGATAAATTATCTTTTAGCAGCACTAAGCTTGAACCAAAAAATAGTCTGCAAATTAGAAATAAAAAGTCATACTGTTCAATTATTTTTTTAACCTGAATGAATAGCTGGGAACAATGATATTACCTCATAGGTTAATGATGATGGTGTGCAGTTAGGCATGGCAAGACTGAAGTCTTTTTTATTTTGCAGGGGGACGAGGGTGAGGAAGATTAGCCCTGAGCTAACATCTGTTGCCAATCTCCCTCTTTTTGCTTGAGAAACATCGTCTCTGAGCTAACATCTGTACCAATCTTCCCCTACTTTGTATGTGGGGTGCTGCCACAGCGTGGCTTAGTGAGTGGTATGCATGTCCATGCTGGAGATCTGAACCCACAAACCCAGGGCTGCCAAAGAAGAATGCACAAACTTAACCACTACCCCAGTGGGTTGGCCCCAAGACTGAGTTCTTGACAATGGAATGTGAATGGAATGTATGCCACTTCCAGGCCTGGCCCCAAAAAACCTGCCATGCACATTCCTCCGTGCTCTTTCTTCATTCCTACTGATGGGAATGAAGATGACCATGATGATTTGGAAGCCACTTGTTCAATATAGCAAAGCCTCTGTCAGCCTGAGCCCCTAAATGACTACATGGAGTAGAGCCACCACCAACCAACCTGGAACCTGCCCTCTGCTCTGTTCCATGAGCAAGAACTAAACCTCTAGTTCTCTAAGCCACTATATTTTGGAGTTTTGTTTGTTAGAGCAGCCTATATTTCATAGATCTATATATCCCACTTTTATTTCATCTTTAAAATTTTTTTATAAAAATAGTACAAATTCATGGGAGAAAAAAATGGTATAAATACAGATAAGCCAAAAAAAGAGGAAATAAAAATCTGTAATTACTCAACATAACAAGAACTACTCCTATAAAACAAAGGCCATACTCTACTTACCATTTTGTAAGGCATTTTTTTCACTTAAAAATTACTGTGAACATCTTTCCTTCTGTGCCATTAAATATTATTCTGCCACATAATTTTTAATGGATGAAAGATAAAAGTTACACAGATCATTGGAAGATCATGGTCAAATGAACAGCAATATTTTTGATCATAAACTAATGATCTTAGAACACCTCTAGGTAATAGTTGTTCTCAGAAGGCTTAAATCCTGGATTAAATGCTGACCACTTGGAAAATTCTATTTGGTTCTGGTAAATGACTGTTGAACCATTTGATATTATGGTAGAAGTTAAGCTGCCATAACAGCAAAAAAATTTCTGTTAGAATGCAGAAATTATGTCTGTCGTCAGAATACTTCAGATAGGATGGGAGGGAGGAGTTGTTTAAGGACTGTGACTGGTCCTTGATCAGAAGAAATTTGGTCTCACAGTCTGGCAGGTCCAGGCAAGCTTGGCAGCTCTATTTTCCCCCACAGGAAGAAGAGAAGTCCAGGGTAAGCAGTTTTTTGATAGAAGTTGCAGGCATCCCTTCTGCTCACATCCCATTGGTTAGAACTTAGTTGCATGGCCAAACCTAGCTTCAGGGGTGTCTGGGAAATAAAGTCCACACAGAGTGACCTCGTTTTCACCCAAAACTCCACAATATGGACAAAGGAGAGAATACATTTTGGGAAGAAATAGCAATCTGCCACATGCTCCAAAGTTAGCACAGAGCACAGTGTTCGAGAATAAGAGCTCTGCCTCAGTCACTCCCCCATATTGACTCCCACCTTGGCTAATTATTAGCTATCTGACCGAAGACTATTACTTAATCTCAGTTTGCAAACTAGAGCTGTTGAAATTCACACACTTGTTACAGGAATTAAATGATTTAATTTATACGAAGTGCTTATAAAATGATGACTGTAATTACTATATATCCAGAACAAACAGAAAATTGATAGCATGAGGCCAGAAGAGAAAAGGGAGCATAATACACCAGGGAAGCAAAACCTAAACTACGCTAAGTAGAGTGTGGTGGTTAAAAGCAGAACTCTGGAGACAGACTGCTCCGATTTGCCCACTTGGCAAGTTGGGTCACTGCTGTGCCTCAGCTTCCTCATCTGTAAAGTGGAGACTGTCATTGGCATCTACCTCGTTGGGTTGTTGTGTTGGTTACATGAGTCAATGTGGAAAGTGTGTGGCACAGAGCCTAGCACATAGCAAGCAATATATAAATGTTAGCTCCTACCCATCTTTAGTGTGGCCAAAGAAAATTACCCAAGATTTTTACAAAATCCATAGATTCATCTGAGTCTTTGCAGGTGACTTACACCTCCACAAACACTGATGATCGCACTAAACCGCACCATTTCTGTTCCCATTCCTCGGCACTAAGGCCTCTGTACTTTCCAAAATCAATAGATTGGTATTCTATAGCATAGGAGATGGAAATATTCATCACTCAGATTGGACAGGAATCGTATCTGTGCCCAATTTCATTTCCTTTTGGAGAGTCATGCTTGTTCTCATACATCTTCCCCAGTTCTGTAATACAGGCTTCTGAATGAACAAAAGTGTTCTTTCAGGTAATAAATCGGCTCAAAGAATGTCCCTGTTGATTCTGAAACTTTAGGATAGAAAGCTAGTCTCAGAATTTGGAACAGAAGTAGGTCTTATTTTTCTTTTCCATTATTTTCAATCAACTCATTCTTGAATGAGGATATATGCCAAAAAGCCCTTCAGTATGATGGCTACATTTTAGCTGCAATTAAATTTATCCATTTAAATCAATGATAATTTGTAATCAGAAAAAAAAATCAAGATGGTAAGAACACATCCCTGACAGTCAGATTCTATCAATCTATTTGGTCTCTGATAAACGTGATTAGTTTGTGGACCATTCTCACTTTTGTGGAGGATTGCTTTTCTAGAAATGGTGCAGTAAGTCAAAATTATGTAAGTTAAAAATTATTTTTCCACAGATTTAAAATCATATTAGGGCATTAATTTCCTAATCAAATGCTCTATGTCCAACTTTGATTAAAATGGACCTAAAGACTATATTTAGTCAATTCTGAATTAGATACCTGATATATGCTACAAAATACTTAATGTCATATACCAAATTTTTATCTTCTGTGTAATTTCTGCCTATTTCACTGAATAAATCTAAAAGTGAAGGAATACCTTCATAGAATTCAGAAGAGCTCTTTCTTTTCTAACTTTTTATTTTGAAACAGTTTCAACTTACAAAAAAGTTGCCAACAGGCAAGCCCCATGGTGTAGTGGTTAACTTCGCATGCTCCACTTTGGTGGCCCTGGGGTTCACCGGTTCAGATCCTGGGCACAGAGGTACACACCACTCACCAAGCCATGCTGTGGAGGCATCCCACATAGAAAAACTAGAATGAGTACGAGTAGGATATACAACTATGTACTGAGGCTTTGGGGAGAAAAAAGAAAAAGAGGAAGATAGACAACAGATCTTAGCTCATGGCCAATCTTCCTCAAAAAAAAAAAAGTGTCTTAAAAAAAAGTTGCCAAAATAAAATCCAGAAAATTAACACTAATACAATAAAACTAGCTAATCTATGGACCTTATTTGAACTTCACCAGTTGTTCTACTAACATTCTTTTTCTGGTTCTGGATCCCATATTACATTTACTTGTCATGTCTCCTAGTCTGTTCCCTTTGGAACAGTTACTCAGTTTTTTATGAAGATTGTGGGCCTGTTATTTTGTAGAATATTTCTCAGTTTGAACTTGCCTGATCTTTTCCCATGATTAGCTGAGGTTACGCACTTTTGGAAAGACTACCACAGAAGTTCAACCATCTTAGTGCATCACCAGGAGGTACACGACCTCTCTATGTCTTATTATGGTTAACTTTTATCGATTGGTTAAAGGGATGTCTGCCAGGTTTCTACTCTATAAAGTCACCATATATATTTTATATACTAAATATATTTTTAAACTATACAATTGTCTGTTTCTCATGCTATCTCCACCCATTAATTTTAGCATCCATTGATGGTACCTGTAATAACAACTACAGTGTTGTTTGCCAAAGAGTGATTTTTCTATTCCCATCGTTCCTCCTACATTGTTTAATTGGTATTCTACTGTAAGGAGATTGGTCCTTTCTCTCTCATTTATCATTTATTCAGTTATTTATTTACATCAATATGGACTCAGATATTTATTTTATTTTATGAGTTATAATCAACTACTATGACTATTTTGTTGCTCAAATTGTCCCAGATTTGGCCATGGAAGCTCCAGGGGCTTAAGGGTTTCACAACTGTCTCTGAGGAGAGCTACAGGAGAGACCTAAGGCCACTTGAGGGCTTTTGAGAAAACTGGTCAAGGAATGTGTTTTGTCATTCTCTTATTCATTGTAACAATTTCCTGTTGCAAGCATAGGTATTAGAGATGAAGTTTTTGGATTCTGTTCAAAGTAGCCTGAGAGACAGACATTCATTTAATGTGTTTACTGCCATAAATCCAGGAAATATTAACATGGGTTAATATCCTTTGGAGTTCCCCCATTCAAAGGTACAAAATCACTTTCATCCCTTCTGGGAAGTCGAATTCTCCCATGGATACAGGAGTGTCCAATAACATTCCTTGTTCTTTTCACCAGTGTGTGATAAGCTCCTCTCCAAAGGGAAGGAGCATTGCTAAGCCGATTAGAGACTAAATACTGACCGGGCTGTGTTCTACTGCTGGGTGAGCCTACTGTGCCTTATAAAAGATGCACGGCTGTGCCCTGCTTTTTCCCTGGCTGTACCTGTGGGGTAGGATAGCCTGCAAGGCTTGCCCCTGGGGCAGCCTAGCCAAGGCCTCTCTCAGGTCCACTCTTTACTATTCCAGATAGCTACAGACTCCACCTTTCTATTTTCAAGCAGAAATGAATCAGAAGCTTTCCTGGAGCCTTCAAGCCTAAGGCACATTTGAAAATACAGCTTTTTACTGGAGAACCCTGCTTTGGAGAGTGTTGGGAGCTTACCCCTCTGTTAATAAGCAGTCCTTTGCCTTTTTTCGGGCAGTTGCCTGGGCAGCACATGCTCCTGAGGAGGAAGTGTGATGAGTGGGAAAAATCAAGCTCCAAATCCCAGATCTTAGAAGAGACACGTAATCACCCATGTGCCACCCCATTTCTCATCCCTCCACAGTCACTTGCTCCTCACGGATGATCACCTGACAGGCTTCACCTGCCGTTCATACATCCCAACAGGGGGAAAACTCACTGTAGGATCTGTGGAACAGCATGTCAGAATCATTTGCTCAAAGTGCAGATTTCTGGGCCTCACTCCAAATGGACTTATCAGGGTGGGAGGTTTCAGGAACCTACATTTTTTTAAGCGGATCCCCCAGATGCCTTCTATGAACATTAAATTTTACAATCACAGTTCTGTTGGTAGGGCTTAAATTTGTATCATCTTCTTGAAAATAGGTGGTCCTGTCAGGACTTGGGGGCACCTCAGGTGACCTCAGCCTCTCTTCCTTCTTGCTAACCAGTCTGGGATATTCCATGTTCTTTTTGTAGCTTCCCAACTTGTAGTATTCCCTACCACCAGTATAAGTTTATCTCAAAGACTACACTTCCTAACCAAACCCCGCCCCTTCTAGTACCCCTTCTTGCCTGGCCTCCTACTCTACCCGATTCTAGAAAGGAGGCATGACACTGAACCTCAAGTTTCTTGGGGATGAGATCCTACTCCCTGCCTGGCATGCTAGAGCCTATAAATACGTCTTCCAGAATCGTACTACTCAGTCTTCCCTCTAAGCATTCCACTATTTCATGAGTTTCTCCTGTGCTGACACATGCCCATAACTCGATGTCCCAGGACCTTTAGATCCGGGACTAGATCCTCTAACCCTTCCTCCATGTGCCTGGACAATCAGGTACTCCCGCATCAAGGAAACCTCTCTGTCAGTTCTGTTGCCCCAGCCTTTCCTGTCCCTGCTTCTACTTGCTCCCCACCAGCTCCATTTGGCTGAGATCTCAATCCACTCTTTGCCCTCCCCCTACATATACACAAGAAAAAAGACCAAACTATGAGATGTGGGGACTACCTTGACTTCTCCTACTTTCTACCAAGCTTGTTTAAGGCAGGGACCAAGTCATGTTATTTTTTATAACTCCATAATACTTAGCATCCTGCCTTGACATTTATAATACTAAACTGTATTAAGGGGTTCTAGTTCCAGGTAAGATGGAGTAAGCAGCCTCTACCTGTCTCTCCCACTGAATACAGCTGCAGAACACATGGGGCAACTATTTGAGGATTCCGTAAAGTAAATATTAGTAGGCAGATTGGGGAAGAAGATAGATTTCAAAGTACCAACAAACCCACAGTGAGCCGAGTATATTGTTTCCCCTCCAGTCTCCCCTGGCCTGGACTCAAAGTAGTCTAAACCCTGAAAGTGGGTGTTGGCATGGACAGAGAGAGCTCCAGAAGCCCTGCAGTTCAGGCCCAAGCAGGGGTCAGGGGTCTCCTGGCAGTGACAGCAGAGGTAGTGGGGGTCCACAATGCCTTGTATATAGTTGGTGCTGAATTGACTAATAATAATAATAAATTACATAATGCTGATAATAATGACAACAACAACTGGTATTTATTAAGGTCTTATTTTGTGTCAAGAACTCTTCTGGGCACTTTGTTTATCCTCATAAAAATGCCATGAAGTAGATAATATTACGATTTTATTTCAGGAGGCTGCAAACATTTTCTGTAAAGGTTGAGATGGTAAATATTTTAGGCTTTGTGATCCGTATGGTCTCTGTCATAA
This sequence comes from Equus caballus, assembly GCF_041296265.1. Lineage (NCBI taxonomy): Eukaryota > Metazoa > Chordata > Mammalia > Perissodactyla > Equidae > Equus > Equus caballus. The sequence goes on along the minus strand of NC_091700.1, from coordinate 42,656,351 downwards.
CTACTCAACTCTACTGTTGTAGTGTGAAAGCAGCCATAGAAGATACGTAAATAAATGGCATGGCTGTGTTCCAACTAAACTTTATTTATGAAAACAGACAACAGTATGAGTTTGACCCAAAGCGATAACTTGCTGACCCCTTTCCTATTTTGATGATGGGGAAATTGAAACCCAGAGAGGTTAAGTAACTTGCCCAAGATCACAGAGCTGATAAAAGGCAGCATCAAAGTTCACACCTGGTTCTTGAGTCTGATTCTTAATGACTATGCTATGGATGATATTTTTGAGTCAATGAATGAAATGATGACATAGAGACGCACCCAAGTGATATCTCCAATATGAAAATTTTCAGAGCCCATGGCTAGATGCTGAATATCAGAATGTGCCCAAGAAGATAAAATTACAATTCTGAATAAGACTGTATTAGTTTCCTATTGCTGCTGTAACACATTGCCACAAATTTAGTGGCTCAAAACAAATTTATTATCTTAAAGGTCTGGAGGTCAGAGGTCAGGAATCACTCTTACTAGGCTGAAATCAAGGTGTGGGCAGGGCTGCGATCCTTCTGGAGGCTCTAGAGGAGAATCTACTTCCTTGCCTTTGTTCCACTTCTAGAGGCCATCTGCATCCCTTGGCAGCGGCCCCTTCCTCCGTCTTCAAAATCAGTGGCACAGCACCTTCAAGTCTCCCTCTAACTGACTCGCCTGCCTCTCTCTAATAAGCCCCTGGTGATTACATTGGCCCACGTGGAAAATCCAGGACATCCTCCCCTTCTCAGTATCACTGACTTAGTCACATCTGCAAAGTCCCTTTTACCATGGAGGGTATCAGTCACAGGCTTCAGGGATTAGGACATGGACATCTTTGAGGGGCTCTTCTTTTCTGCCTGCCGCAGAGAGCTTCAGGACAAATAGCACTGACCCAGCAGGCCTTCTCCTCTAAGGTCTGCTCACAACACCTCTTACAATTTGAGTGAAAGCAGAACGGACGCTGGGCTGTGCCCTCATGCCTTTACGCTTAAGTGTGCACAGCACAAGCCATAATCAGGGCAAAAATAAAACACTTTGGGACCTGAGATAAACCGGAAATAAAAGAGTGGCTCACCTTATCCAGGTCTAGTCACCCAAATTAATGAAACCTTAAGCTTTTCTTTTAACAAAATGGTGATGTTAAAGTTTTGTCTTTCTCAGCAAAAACTTCAGCCCTGACGTTTTGCTGATGTCTGAAGATATCGGTGTCAGTTTGAATTTTCTGGGAAGCAGATATCAAGATGGAATTAGAGATGCAAATATTTATTGAGGGAGATGCTTGTGAAGAATTAAGGGGCAAGGGAGCAGAAGGAGGCTGGGAGAGGAGAGGAAGAAAGAAGGAGTATTGTGTACAAAGAGCCGTAAGCTCCAGGACAGCTTTGGTAAAGTGTCAGCTGGGCCAGTGGGGGTTCCAGAGAAAAGACGGCCCTTTAGAAGAATGGCCAGACTCTATTTGCCCCAACATGTTCAGTCATCGGCTAGGATCAACCCAGGGACAACCTGGCCTTGGTGGGAATGCTGGGGCAGATTCCAAAGGTGTGGCCAAGCTGGAGGCTGCCTGCTAACTACTTTTTTCCTAACAAGTTGTCTCTTGAAGAGAGATCTGAGTGGCACATCTCCCTGACCGCCATAAATTGCATCACAACCTTTGTGGCTATGATAATCATGAGAGAAATTTTCCTGTCTTCAACTCTAAACAGATTAACCGTAAGGGGTGTAATCTAAGCAATATTTCAGCTTTTTTCCTCCAAAGAGTTGGGAGTTTTTTTAATTTGACAAGCTGGTTCTTTTAGGACCTTCTTTGTGAGTTTCTTTGCAAGTAAACTTACTTCCTTCCCTAAATGGTTTTGTCTCAGAATCTTTCTTTCACATCTGACAAATCTGGAAAGGAGTTTGGACAGGAGCACAGTTCAGGGGAAGCAAGAGGAGTGGTCTCTCTCACTGCTAGAACCTTCTCTAAAGTGTGGCATAGTCCTCCTTTCACAACATCACTGAACTTCATAGACTATTTTATAGTTTTAGGTGCTCGATACACATTTACTGAAGTTGAGTTCTGTAGGCCAGCTCCTTTCCAAAAATGTTAACCTTAACATGGAAAGACTTCAGAGGAAACAGTAAAGTACACAATGAAACATCAGAAGACAGATCAGGAAATAAATAGAAAAGAAGTCAAAGGTGGGGCTTTTTTGGTGACTCCTACATCAACTTACAGGGCAATCCTGTCCCTTTCCCTGCTTTCCAGGTTCCCAGGGTAACTCTGGATAATGAGACAGGTCAGGGTGGGAGGAGGGTGGGGATAGCAGTGAGAGAGGTCAATGGAGAGAGAAGAGTCCAGGTACTTAAAGAAGTTGAGAAGGAGGAAGATGAAGAAAGACATAGAAAAAGAGGGAAAAGGGGGGAACAAAAGCAACTGCTGACTTGACAGTTTTCCCATTGTTCTCGTTTGCAACAGTCTCCTCTCCATCTTGACATACTCCTTTGAATGTCACTCTTGGCTCACCTGGGCAGCACCACCTGGGCACTTAATCTATATTGTTAAAATAGAAAAAAATAGAAAAGAATACAACACTATGTCAGTCAGAGTCCAGTCAGAAAAGAGAGCTTAAAATAGAGGGAATTTAATGCATTAAGTTGGTTAAGAAGTGGTGAGGGAGGCTGGGAATCCAACCAGGGAACAATGAAGCAAACAGCTATTAGCAACAACAAGAAGCTGCCACCACCCCTAGGCCGGAGGGACAACGAGAGAAGATAGTGTTCCCAGAGCTTAGGGCCAGTGGAAACTGGGACAGCTCCAGGAATGTCCTGTGGAAGCTGGAGAGATGCAGCCACTGGTGGAGACTCTGTCAAGACTGAGAAGGGAGAAATATCCTTGCTTCTCCTTCCTCCCGCTCTTCTATCTCCCACCACTGCCTCCCATTGGCCAAATCCAGCCAGAAACCAGCTGACAAGAAAGCTGAGGAGATACAGCTTTCAGGGGTCAGCCCCTACAATACAGAGCAGGACAGAGAAAGGGCAGGGCAAGTAAGTCTATGACACACTCAAGCCGTATGTCCTGGCCAGCTCTCAAGAGCCGTCTAACTAGCTTGTAAGGAAAGGGATTGTCCTGTAGACAGACAAGGACACACAGATTGGTGGCTTCTTTTTCATGTGCTGTAGCTGCATTTTCAATAAACTGACCACAGATGGAGTTACGTGGCCCATGAGAGGACCTTTACGAACAGTTCATCCTCTCCAAGCGAACACACTGTCTTTACACTTCTTCTTTGAAAGTCAGCTGCTCATGGCTTCATCATCATCCTTTCAAAGAAACGATATTTTGTAGTGGTTCACTTGCCAAATAAACATTCAAGAACCTTTTTAAACTATAATTATAGTAACCATATTTTCCAAATCATGGGCTCTCTCAAAGGACCCCATGCATTTTGTGCCTCTTCAGGATTTAAAATAATCTGGGATATTCAAAATGTTAGAATTCCCAAGGACAATGTAACAAAATATTTGAAAAGATATAGTTCTTGAAAAATTAAAATTTAAGATCCTTGCACCAACATTCCATTTGCTCTCAACTTCTAAGTAGAACGTGTATCTACAGGAAAATACATTGCAGTCCAGCTAAAAACACCAAAACACATCTCTATCTTGTATGAAACTCACGGTAGGATTGCTTCATCAGGTGTGTGGTTTCCTTTTGAAACTAAGTGTCCAGGCAGATAAGGGAATATTTACCTTAAACAAACACTGTTTTCATCTATTTATGAGAAAGTGGGTTAAAAGCAATACAGTCATGTGAGTAGCCCTGCCTTATGTTGCAGAGTAATGCACGGTCCTTAGGAGGCCACTCAAAAACCAGGTCAGAGGAGTAACGCCTGCCTTCAAGTCAAATTATAGTTTGGGACACTGTTAGGAGGAGTCACTTTTATGTCAAGAGCTGCACGTCACCGTTCTCAGACTTCTTTATGTGAATGTCATCCTCCTCTTTTTCCCCTGAACCTGCATTCAACTCTGGACATTCAGGCTCCCGTTGGCCATAGGAAATTTTGAACTTCTTTCTGACTCTTCTTTTCAGATTCCTTGTTTAATTTGTTCCCTCTTGGTCTGGCTCCTGATTGTGGCTTCACAATCTTGATTCACGGTACTGACTCTCTCTCCTCCCTGTCATGTCAACAGACTTTCTTGCCCTCAAGTTACCTCCTAGCCCCAACTCCTCCTGGCTTAGCTCACCCTACCCCACTATCCCCACAGTAAGATATCTTATCTTTGTACGAGTACAGATAACTTTCCAAGCCAAGGATGACCATAGGGGCACTGTCATGTGAAAAGGCCAATCACTTAGTGGTGACTGCTTGAAATCCACTTTTGGAAAGTATTCTGAGGCTAAACTACAATGCATACCGTGATTGATTGGCAAGATCCACCATGGGCAAGCTACCTTTAGTAATAATGAGGATGCCAGTGAGAGCTTCTCACATTGGAAAGCTTGCTGTGCACCAGGCCCTAGGCTTACGTGTTTGCATGTATTCTTATTTAATCCTCATAATGACAAAAGTGAGGCTCCAATAGTTAAGAAACTTCCCAGAGTCTCATAGTTAGTAAGAGGCAAATCTGAGACTTGAACTCAGATCTGTCTCATCAAGAACCCTGGCTCTGAGGTCAAACACTTCTTAATATTCTGAACCAGACACCCAAGGGCAATTGTTCTTGTGGATTGGGTTGGGAGGAGCTTCATGACTCATTAGGTGTACGGTCACCAGTAAACCATGTGTTTGTCAATTGAGATCTACATACTCAGACTTATAAGGAAACTGGAAAAAAGCACAAGCTATAAAACTGAACCAATGTGGTGGGCATCAAATGAAGGAGTTTAATGGAAAGATTTGGCAAGAAAGATCAAGAGGAAATAGTAGCTGACATTCTTAATGCACTGTTGAGAACAAAGCACTCATTTTACTCCCTCAATCACGGCACCACATGTTGGACACACTGAGCCCTGAAACTTGCAGTCTCCCTCCTTCAGATACGGTATTCTCTAGGAGAGAAATGCGGCAAAGGAGCCTCAACTTGCAGCTATCTGCTCACTATCCAAGGATTTCTCCAGTTCTACTCAAACCTTCTAGCACCATGTGTTGGCACTCAGCCAAGGAGATTTCAAGGGAGCCCAGAAAGGGTAGAAAAGGTTGCAAAGTCTGGGTCTGGCTCCATTCACTAAACTATGTAATCTAGTCAGGGCTGTCAGCCTTGGAGGAAGGGTGCCTTCTTTCTAATTGGCTCACCCAGAGGGCACACATTTTTTGAATTCAGGTAATAGCTACTGCCCTGCTTGGAGACTCCATTTTTTCTTGGCCTCACCAGACCAGATTTTGTTTATTCTGTAATTCCTTAGACCTTTCTCCGGGAGTGGAATGAGCTAGAGATGTGGTTTCTTTTTGTTGCTACTTTGATTATTTATCAACAGCCTCAGTAAAGAATTTGGTAGAATCTCTAGAAATCCTATTGATGTCTTTGAGAAATATATTAAATGGTTACCAGTAGATCAAAAAGAAACATCGGTAGATTTCTAAAAGAATTTCAGAGAAATGGAAGAAAGTTTTTGAGTAATGGTTTATCTGCTCAAGATTACAAAATCTGAGAGAGAGAGCCATTCTCTGTGGCAGAGATCTGCTTCAATGTCTAACAGACTCCCTAGCAGGGGAAACTGGAAAACAATTTCACAAATAATTCTTCCACGTTCAAGGCTCTGTGCACCAGGAACACAAAAAGTCAACAGTCGGCCTTACAGAGATGTCCACAGTGGACACCCAATGATGGTATCAATCAATGGCCCAGGTTCTATTTCAGTTTTTTAAGACGCTTACTGTATTGCCTTGTTCAAGACAATATTTGTTGATTTCGATTGATTCAATCCCTGCTCCAATAGTATCCAGTTGAAGGCTAATTACCCTACAAAATAAATGTTAATTGCCCTAAACTATCAAATTATAATAATATTTGATCATTTTAAAAGGCACCCAGATATGGCACTGAAATGTTTAAAAACAGAGACAGATGACTCAGCATATTTATTTGATAAGAAGGAACTACCTTTCTCCCTCTCCTTGCTGGTCCTTTATCTCGTCACCAGAGGAATATGGAAGAGTCTATGCTTGGGACCAACTCAACTCCATCCCAGCACACTGTGCTCCCAAGTCCTCCACAAAAAGCCAACAGCAATCAAACGCCTTTAGGTCACTGCAGAAGCAACACTGGTTCTACAGGGAGGAATCTCAGAAGCTACACCCAACACATATACGACGCAGTCAGATTGGCATGAGACTCGTCAGATTTCCACTGGGCTAGTTTAGTTTTAATCTATTTTATCAACACTCAGTCAGCCCACTACTTTTTGGCCTCATGCTCTCAGTTCTTTTTGCTAGATTCTATGTCCTTGGTCATAGCTGAAAAAGCTTGCACCATGGATGTTTCCTTGAAGGTTGCATTTAGAAGGACTTCAATGGTCTTTGTAATATTGTCTTCCTCTCTGAAGGGAATCATTTATTCATTCAACAAATACTTTTAAAGCATCCAATATGTACCCTGCACCATTCTAGGCTTTGGAGATATAGCAATGAACAAGAAATACAAAGTCATAGTAGAAGGGGGTGTCAGATAATATATAAATATAACATGTGGTAATGCTACAAACAAATACAAAGCACTGTAAGAGAGTGAAGGAAGGAGGTGCTATTTTAGAAAGGGTAAAGAAAGAAGATCTCTTTGACAACGTGACATTTGAACAGATAGCCAAAGGAGTGACAGTCTAAGCCATGAGGCTGTTGGAGGGCAAAAAGCATTCCAGGCGGAGAACAGCAGATGCAAAGGCCCTGAGGCAAAAATATGCTTGGTATGGTCAGGGAACAAGCAGGAGAACAAGCAGCAGTATGACTAGAGGGGAGTAATTTGGTGAAAGAGTTGTAGGATATAAGGTCAAAGAGGTAATAGAGGGCCAGTGGCTTTTACTCTGGAGTGGATGAGAAGCCAATGGAGGATTTTAAGAAGAGAAAAGACATAACCTGACTTGGATGTTAAAAGAATCTCTAGGTTTCAAAAGGCTGCTGTGCTGAGAATAGAGTGGGACAAGGGGCAGGGGTAGAGGTGGCAAGAGTGATGGCAGGAAAACCAGTTAGGGGACACTTGCAATAACCCAGAAAAAAGGCCATGGTGGATTGGGCCAGGGTGACAACCCCTGAGGTGATAAAGTGGTCAGATTTAAAAATTTGTTTGGAAGATGTCACCAGTTGGATTCACTGATAGATCAGGTGTGAGGCGTGTGATGCAGAAAGATTCAAAGATGACTTCATGTTTGGGGCCTGGGCAACTGATGGAGAAAGATCAAGTTTGAGGGTGGAAATCAGAAGTTAAGTTTTGTACCCGTCAGGTATGAAATGCCCATTAGTCATTCAAGAGGAAGTGTTGAATCGAGGAACCAAGAAAGTGGTCTTCTGGAAGCCACTGTTTCAAGGAGGAAGGAGTATTGTTTTCAAATGTTGCTGAAAGAGGAAGTAAAATAAGGACTGAGACTCGACCTTCAGATATGGCAATTTACGGGCATTAATGACCTTTACAAGAACTGTTCCAGTGGACTAATGGGGCAAAAGCCTGACTGGGTTGGATTCGAAGAAAACCAGAAGAGAGGGAAGTAGAGACAGTGGTAGGGACAACTCTGACAAACAGCTTTGTTGGAAATGGGGGGAGAGAAATGCAGTGGTGGTTCCAGTGGGATGTAGAGGTTGTGGGATGATTATTTCAGTGGAAGACGCTATAACTTCCTTGCATGCTAATGAGAATGAGCCAGTGGAGAGGAGAAAACTGATGATGCATGAGAGAAGTGGGGACATTTTTGGAGCAGTATCCCTGAGTAGGACTGAGAGGATGAGGTCTGTGTGCAGCTGGTAGGTTGGCCTAGATAGCACTTCTAGCTGGGCTCTCATCTTCCCACTCTCAGAATTAGACAGGAATCTCTTCCGGAAATTCTTTGATTCTCTTCCTTCAGTCTCCCACGTCCAAGCAGTTTTTCCCTAAATGCCCACAGCAACTCAGACGTGTAACCTACATTCCCCTCACTTTCTAACTACTGACCTTGCTGATTTTCCTTGATTTCAACAAGTTTTTCTCCATCATGATTCCCTTCCTTCAGTAGATCATTCACTGAACAAATGTTCAATATGCCAGGCATTGAGCTGGTTGCTAAGAATACAGGAATGAATAAGATTCAGTTCCCATCTTCAAAATTCTCACCACCGAGTTAGGGGAGAAAAACGCATAAAACAATAACTATGACAGAGTGTGGTGTGTATTAAAATAGAGCTCGGAGCACAGTATAACAGAAAGAACATGGAACAGACCAGAGGAAGCAGCTATGAATTCCATCTTCATGGAGGAGTCAAGCAAGACCTGACAGAGGAGGTGACATTGGGTAATTTGGGGGACTTAGGGTGAGAACTGGACCTCAGAAACAAGGAGATGAGTTGATTTTTCTCTTCAGTTTATGACTCCTCTCCTGTTTTGCTTTTTCCCCTTCAGTCCCATTAATTACTCCCATATTCCTCTTTTTCACAAGCATCCACTTTGAGGTGTTTGATATTTGTCCTTAAATATATATGTGTCCTTGTAAAATCTGGAGTGTTTATTTTGTGTGTATACATGTTTATAACTTACATTAATATTGTTACTGATCTATTTCTGTTTTGTCATTTTTTTCACTCAACTATGTTTTTAGGACCTATCAGTAATGCTGTACAGTATGTCTGCTGCTTCTAATTGTTGCATAGTATTCAACCACTTACCTATCTTTTCCCTATAGGACAATGAGCTTGCTTCCCACTCCTCACTGCCTCAAACAACAGCACCGTAAATAGCCCCCTACCTGTTCCTCATAGACTTCTGCACAGATTTCTCTGGCCTGTATACCAAGAAGTGAAATACAGTGTCATAACATATATGCATATTTAGTTTCACTAAAAGCTGTTAAATTGCTCTCCATAATAGCTATAGCAGTTCACCTCATGGTCTCCATTTCTTCACATCTTTGCCAACACTTCCTATTATCCATTTTTCTAAATTGTTGTCAAAACATCAAAGGAAAAGTTATGTTTGGTTATTGTTTTAATATGCATTTTTGTGATAACTAATGAGATTGTGCCCCTCTTCATATACTTGTCATCCACTTGTATTTCCACTTCTGTTCATATCTTTTGTCCATTTTTCAATTGTCTTTCTTATTGATTAGCAAATAATAGTACATTGATGATTTTTGGCATTGCAATTGCCTTCTCTTGGTTTGGCATCTGTCTGTTAAATCTATCAAAGTGTCCTATGTGAAATAGAACTCGTTAATTTTTACATAGTCAAATCTATCAGACTTTTGCCTCGTAGTTTAGATGTATTTGAATCACAAAGATATTCTTCTACACCTTCTTTTGTTAAGTGAATAGATTTATCATTTACGTCTCTAATCCATCTAGAAGTCACCTTTGTCTATCGAGTAAACTAGGAGTCCAAGAAGGTAACAATTGAGGTTGAAGAATATCTACTCATGCACACTTCTAGCTTTCCAAGTCCCACCATCCTGAGGTCACTGAAAATAACTACCATCCTGGAATCCTACACTCACTGACATTACCATCAAGGATGAGGTCAAAATGAAGATATCTTCATACAAACAAAAACAGAGAATTTGCACCAGCAGGTCCTCATTAAGAGAAATTCTAAAGGACGTACTTGAGGTCAAAAGAAAGTGATTGCAAATGGAAGAAAGGAAAAGCACTGAGAATGGTAAATATAAATCAACATTATATAGAACAACAGTAATATTATTGTATAATGTTTAAAACAAAGAAAGAATTAAAATATTTGACATATATATCATAAAGGTGAGGAAAGTGAAGAAATACATTTTAAGAATCTACGTTTTGGGGGGCCAGCCCCATGGCCAAGTGGTTAAATTTGCGTGCTCCACTGAGGCAGCCCAAGATTGGCCGGTTCAGATCCTGAATGTGGACCTACGCACCACTCATCAAGCCATGCTGTGGCAGCATTCCACATGGAAGAACTAGAATGACCTAAAACTAGGATACACGACTATGTACTGGGGCTTTGGGGAGAAAAAAAAGAATCTAAAGTCTTTGTATTGTTTGGAAAGAAAGTGAAGATATTAAGTTTAGATTTAGCTAAGTTAGGATTCTTGGTGTAATTTCTGGAGTAAAAAGCACTGAAAGAATAAAAACGGTGGTGTGACTGTCAAGCTAGTACGTTAGTTCAAGTCCACTGAGAAGCAGACGCCAAGACAGAATTAGAAATGCAAGAGATTTGTTGAGGAAAACACCTGTGACGGATAATGGGGTGGAAATCAGCGAAAGAAGAAAGAGCCTTCAGACTATGATGCAGACCGGACACCTGCAAAGGACAAGGGGAAGGAAGGAGGACTGGGTAGGATCCAAGCTACTATTTGAAGAGAATGCTCCAGGAAGAGGAGGAGTAAATGCAAAGCCAGAGAAGAGAAAGAGTTCATGAAACATTCCAAGACTTGCAAAGGGTTCAGTCTAACAGGAGCATTATGCAGGGAGATCTAAATAGTACCATAGATGGAGATTGAACAGGTCTCTAAGGGCTGGTCACAAAGGGCCTTACATGCCTTCCCAGGAAGAAGTTTGGATTTTCAACCTGAAAGCAATGGGAAGTCACTGGGTGATATTTCCTAAGAAAATGGTATCTATTCAACCAGTATTGGAGCACCTACTACATACCAGCCACCGACCCCACCTTCCTGCTTCGATCAGGACTGGCAAAGACGGACGTAGGTTTTATGGTAGGGCCAATCAGTAGATAGCAATGTGGGCAACTGGGGTCACAAAAATGAAGCAGTGGAAGTAAATGAAGTATACAACCCAAATGAATATAAGATCCAGCCAGTGGTGAGCTCCACAGTATGTTAGCAGAGCCTGGGACTAGGATGAGGCAAGAAAGGTACCCTGGGGTCAAAAGTGAATGAGGTACTTCCTCAGGCTCGTGAAAGTGTAGGGTTCACACCTGAAGATGAGTGCCTCCTTAAAATTTTCTTTTAAATAGTATCTTGATTAAGATACAATTCATATACCATAAAGTTCATCTTTTTAAAGGATGAACTGTAATTTTTAGTATATTCACGGAGTTGTGCCTTTATCACCATTAACTGCAGAACATTTTCATTACCCCAAAAAGAAACTCCATACCCATTAGCAGTCACTTACCTTCTACCCACCCCCAAATGCCTAGCAACCACTAATCTATTTTCTGTCTCTATGGATTTGCTGATGTGGACATTTCATAAAATGGAATCAGACAATATGTCTGGCTTCTTTCACTTAGCATAATGCTTTCAAGGTTCATCCATGTTGCAGCATGCCTCAGTGCTTCATTGCTCTTTATTGCTGAATAATGTTCCATTGTACGGATATGCCTTTTGTTTATCCATTCACCAATTAATGGACATTTCAGTTGTCTCTACTTTTTGGCTATTATGAATACTGCTGCTAGGAACGTTCATGTACAAGCTTTTGTTTGGACATTTGTTTTCAGTTATCTCAGTTTATGCCTACGGTCATATAGTAACTCTACATTTAATTTTTTGAGAAACTGCCACAGTGTTTTCCAAAGCCGCTATACCACTTTACATTCCTAACAGTGATGTATGAGGGTTCAAATTTCTCTACATCCTCACCAACACTTGTTATTTTCCTTCTCTTTCATAATAGCCAACCTAGCTGGTGTGAAGCATTATCTCGCTGTGTTTTTGATTTGCATTTCCCTAATGACTAATGATGTTGAGCATCTTTTCACCTGCATCTTTTCAACCCATTTATCACTCCAACTATCACCTTGGAATCTAAAAAAATGAGGGAAATAAAAGCATCTCCTCTGCAATAATGTAGGAGACTCTGGGCATATCTGTGTCTCTCCTACACCCAGGAGGTGCTTAACTCCTCCTGGCAGGAGAAGTTTGGAATTTATACGTTTCACCAATACGGAGCCAAACGTCATTAGGTTTTGCTCACAGGCTCTGGCTTACCTCAAAATCACCCTGTAACGTCATTTACTTTATCAGGAGAAGGCTCAGGATGTCTTTACAAGCAGCTTGCCCAGAAGACCTTCAGAAATGATGCCTTTTTAACCTCCTTACTTGGCATAGTTAAACCGCCTTTTGCTTGCTCGAAGGCTCTCCTCAGATGCAGGAGAATAAACTCAGGCTTTTGTTTTTGTTTTACTGGGTTGAACTTAAATGTCAAGTACTCTCCATGCAGACAAAAACACTTGCCAGACTATCAGGCTAGCACAGTTAAACTTAAATGTTCATATGTGATTTATTTGGTAGTAGACTAAATTACACAATTTGTTTATATCAGCCTTGTCAACAGCAAAATGAAGCCATTTACAAAAAAGCCATATTGATAGAGAATGCTTCTGTGGCACAGGACTGAAATCTGACTGAAAGATATCAAGAAATAGCATCTGTGTTATGATTTATGACAATGCAAAAGATAAAGGCTGTTAGACTGCTTTGGAAATGCTAAACACATTAAGGGCTGAATGCGGCATTTGGTACTGCATTTTATTATTTGAATTCATTTAAGTGTATCTGAGTCTGAAATGCATTACAGTTTTGGGAAAAAAATATTTTTCTTAAGTCTGATTTGTTTTGAATGAAGATAATCATGGGAAAGTTAGACATCAGCTTATTAAATCTTAAGCCAACACTCAGAACAGTTTAATTACAGAGAATCCTTGCAATTAGACCCTGTAGGAAACTCACCCCTGACTTAAATGTTTCCATATTTTGTTCCTTATTTTTAAGGCCAATTTCATCAGACATGAATCTATTATGAATCACTGAGTTGGAACAAATGTATCTTAAGCTAAAAAGAAAGAAAGCCTCTTTTAACTGGTGAGGTATCGATTAAATTTGAATTTTGCCTTTTAAAAGAGTTTTCTCACAATAAGCATCAAGATTTTATCAGGAATCAGTAGAATGTCAAATGCCTGCAAAGTATAGAATAAGAATAAAAATAAATTCTATGTTTAAATTAAATTCCAAGTTGCATTTTTCTTTATTATTTTCCCTTCCAATGAAACCATTCAAGCCTATCTTTTTCCAGCTTTCAGTATTTCCATCGTTGGGATATGAATTCCAGTTCTTATAAACAATAGACACAATCCTTTAAAGGCTTTTGTTTTTAATATGGGATTTCTGAGTAAATAGCTACCCTTACCGAAGTAATAATTATTTCTAATGGTTTGTAAATAAATGTTTAATTCTCTCATTGCTTTACTTTCTCACAGACTCAGAGTAATAAGAATCTTGGAAGAAAGAGAGTCAAACATGGGTCTGTGTAGTTGTCCCATAACTCCAAACCCACCCTTTTCTGTGCAGTGCCTATGCCAGGACCCTGCAAACCACGTTTCTGCTTTCCCACCTGGCTCCCTATCAGACTTTGCCATTAGACAGTGCTAGAGGGAGACTGCCAGGCTGGGGGATGAAGAAGGGACTTGTACTTCCTGTTTGCCTTCTTTTGGCTTCTCGTCTGCTTCCTGTTCTGGTGAGTATCACCCTACACTTTGGCAAATACAGTCCCTTCTTGTAGCAGCAGTTGGATCCAGTTTGCAACTTTGCCAACACTTGCAGGACGAACTTCATCACACTCCCTCAGAGACAACAGCACCTGCTAGCCAGTGTCCTCACCTCAGAAGTCTGAGCCCCAAATTCACAAGGCTTCTCCTTCAAGTTCAGAGATGTCAGAGAAAGTCAAGCTGTGCCCATTCCTAGAAGTCTGACTCCCAGCTCTGGGGAGCCTTTCCTGCAAACTTTTAAGTTTAAATAAATTCCAACTTCTTCTCCTTGATCCCCCAGCCATAGGGATGGTAGCGGTTCCCACAGCTGCTATCTTCATGATATATTAGTGCTTTCTTGCTGCCTCTTCTGTTACCTAATTAGCAATTTAATACTTAGTTAATAATTTTTTATATTAAATAATCTCTGTTAAAATAACTGGTACGATTTCTGTCTTCTGAGTGGACACCAACTACACATGAATTAATACAGGAATAACTCTAGCGGAAAAAATGTTTAAAAATATGGCTTGCGGGATTGATTTGGTTGTGTCCTTGGGCTTGAATGCAGTGCCGAACTCCTTGACAGCGGAATATGGGATGCTAGTAATCCATATGTTGGCGTTACAGTTAATTAAACCTATGGTTCCTTATGATGAAGTTCTTAATGAGTTAAGTACTTTGGAGAAACAAGTAATTGCTTCACTTGGTTGTTAATGAAGTAATGGTGCCTACAAGGATAGTGGCATTGAATGGATTCTTCTGAGTGCACTGGAGCATTTACAGAAAGAAAATTATAAGCTCAGGTCTTTACACACTCAGTTTAAGTCACAGATTACCAGAGAATTTCCTTCATATTCCTAACATAATGTCTTATTTCTTGTAGTCACAGGGAAATATTGTTGAAGACAAAACACAAAATTTGACAATATGGGTTGCAGAATTACAATCTAAATTGAACTCACAGCTTCCCTAAGTCTCCTATGTAAAAGTCAAGGCATTGGCAAAGTAGAAGTGAGACTTGAAGTTTGGAATGGGGACATTTTCCTGGGAAATGACACTGAGAATCGTGTGTTCAGAAGACACTGAGAATCTTAACCGCACCACCACCACCACAAAGCACTTGGAGATGCTCTAGCCAGTGGAAGAAGCCTACCCTGCCTGTCTAAGGAGATGATGTATTCCTCACTTGAATACCCTGTAATAACCTCTTCTGAGGCAGTTGTCTTACAAGGTGGCACTCAGTCTCCTCAAGACTTATCCTGAATACTCCTTGTTGCCATCAGATTCGTAACAAAGATCAGATCTCATCCTGTTCAAAGGGGAAAAGTACAGAGTCTGAGTTGGGAGAAAATGTCTTATAAACCAAAAGAAGTGCAAGGGTTGCTAATTACATTGACATAGACCTGGAGAAAACATGTGAGAATGCAAACCAGAAGGTGGAAGATAAACCCTGTGAAAATTCAGGAAGCCATCACCTCAGTAAAGTTTCTGGATTCCGATGGTCTAGAATATGCTGAGATATCCCTTTCTGCTGAGGAGAAAAACAAGTTGCTGAATCTCTCACCTCCTACCACTAAAAATGTGGCACGATCCTTGGGTGGGCCTTTTTTTGGATTTTGGAGGCAATTTATATCACTTTTGAGTGTGCTGCTTCAATTCATTTACAAAATATATGTAAGACTATCAGTTGTGAGTGCAGACCCTAGCAAGAAAAGCTCTAAATCAAGTCCAGGGTGATTTGCGAGCTGCTCTTCCAGTTGGGTGCAATGATCCAGCATATATGATCATTGTCAACTACACAGACAAGAGAAGTACAAAAAGGTGGAATTGCAAGCCAATTTTATTCAAGAGCATAGTAGAAATTACTAAAAAAAAAAAAATTTGCAAACTCAATCCAGCTGTGTGTAAAACACTAGTCTGTAAGCTCCATGAAGGTAGTAATTTCTGGTTATTTTTTCCCCATTGCTTTATCCCAACACCTTGAACACCACCTGGAACATAAATAGAAATCAATTTTTTCTTTTTCTTTTCTTCCTGAGGAAGATTCACCCTGAGCTAACATCTGTGCCAATCCTCCTCTGTTTTGTATGTGGGTCACCACCAAGCACAGCCACCAATGAGTGGTGAAGTTCTGTGCCCAGGAACTGAACCTGGGCCACCAAAGCAGAGAGCACTGCACTTAACCACTAGGCCATGGAGCTGGCCCCTCAATATTATTTTTTAATTAATCAATGACCAAAGTAGGTGTATCCCAGGAGCAGGAAGGTTGTTTAACAATGGTAAATCTATAAATGTATTTCACCACATTAACTGGTTGGAGAAGAACACTTGTAGGATCATTTTAATAGATTCAGTAAAGGCATTTGAAAATTCTTAGCAAAATAGAAAATATAATTTAAAAATGGATACAAGCTTCAATAACAACGAATCAGAAACTTACAAATAAATCTAACACATCTACAAGAACTTCATGGAGAAACTTTTAACATGTTATTAAAGATGCTAAAAAAAAAAAGAAAAAGACCTAAGTAAAGGAAGAAGTAGTTCCCCAAGCACAATTTTAAGACCAAATATGTTGAAGGTTTTGGTTTTGTTTTTTTTTCTGCACATCTTCACTCTGGAGGACTGTTGAGATCCCCATAAACTTGAAGAGACCTAAAGACTCAATTTGATAAAAGTGCATTGAAGTCTGCAAACAATATTTACAAGTGCTTAGTGCTCCAACCCAGTCTTCCACAGCCCCTTGAGGAATGCATACCATGCTCTTGTCATAGGGACAGAGGTTCTGGAGTCCATATGGCTGCTGCCACCAGCAATATTCAGAGGAGCAATTCATCTGCCTGATAGCCCTTCTCCGTCTTTCTTCTTTCCCTTTTAAAGGTAAAAAGATCTCCCAAACAAAAAAGGCAGGGGAGGTAACTATGCAAGTAATCACAATATTGATAAGTTAGAAATACAATCTGAATCATAAATATCTTAAGAATAATTGCCAACACTTATTGAGCTCTTACTCCGTGCCAGATTCCTTGCCAAAGACTGTACGTGTACCTATTATCTCATTGACTCTACACAATAATTTTATGAGTAGGTAATCTTATTCTCTTCATTTTACAGAGGCAGAAACTAACATACAGAGTGTTAGTTAACCCAAAGTTACACAGCTAGTGTACTAGTTTTCTAGGGCTGTCACAATAAATGATCACAAACTTGGTGGCTTAAAACAACACAAATTTTTTCTTTTACTGCTCTGGAGGCTAGAAGGCCCAGAATCAAGATGTTGGCAAGTTGATTCCCTCTGGAGGCTCTGCGGGGAATCCGTTTCATGCCTCTCTGCCAGCTTCTTGTGGCTGCCTGCAACCCTTGATGTCCTTTGGCGTGGGGCTGCATAACTTCAGTCTCTGCCTCCGTCTCCACATGGCCTTCTTGTATATCTCTGTGTTCTCCTTTTCTGTCTCTTATAAGGACACTCATCTTTAGATTTAGGGCTCATCCTAAACGAACATGATCTCATCTCAAGAGCCTTACCTTAATTACATTTGCAAAGATTTATTCCAAATAAGGTCACATTCTGATGTTTCCGGTGGACACATCTTTTGAGAGCCACAATTCAACCCACTACAGTTAGTAAATGGTAGAACTGGGGATTCAGACACGTTTCTATTTGACTTTAAAATCTCAATTTCTTATCTATTCTTCTATACTTCTTTTTTTTACCAAATCTTACATACAGTAGATGTTCAATGAAAGGTTAATGGCTGAACAAAAATTAAAGAATTAGTGAGATACTAGGACAGTCAGGGAGTTTGTTGTACTGGAATTTATTCTATAGTCACTTTTCAGAGGACTACTTCTGAGTAATCACACTGTGTATAGTCACTATTCCTTCTACAAAGATGTCACTAACTTGCCACTTCCTCCTTGTCATTATCCAGTTCCTCTTTGATCCTTCACAATTGTTGTTTTAAAAGAAGAAACCAAAGGCAAATTACAAATTCACTCAGGAAAGAATTAAAAGAGAGAGGTGTGGTCAGAGAGCCCCACTAATGAGGTGAAGTCCTCAGTACCAGGTTTTACTCCCACTGATCAAAAGGCAAAATGAGTAGTCACGGGCCTCTCTCAGTGTCTCTGTTTTTAACTCTCCAGTAAACCTTGGACTGTAAAGTTAATCCACTTGTCATGTTTTCCAAGAACTCTCCAGCAGAATTCCTAGAACAAAAAGGCAGCAGGCTCATGCGGTTTTCTTGGTCATTTACTGGGCTTCATGCCCCAGAATGTTTCTGAGGTGGTTAATCTTTCGAGTCTATGTCACAGAAGCATAAGGGCTTGGAAAAAAAAGAAGGAACGAAAACAAGACTTCCATCCTAAGTACTTTTTCAATTGAAAAATGTGGTCATATGAATGATTAACAAAATATATAAGGTAAGATTTCTAGTGAATGCTATCAGCTCTTTATTTTAAAAATTATTTCTAAAATCTATGTAAAGAAAGATTTGATTCAAAACCACTAATCATGTAAGACTACTTCAGTCTTTATACATTGAGGATGAATGGTATATTTCCATAGTCAAAAAAGTAAAAACATTTAAAAGTAAATTCAAGGAATATATATTATTGTAATCTCTCTATATAATTATAATATGCCAAGTACAGTCATGTTGTTAGATCATGACAACAGAAAAGGATTTTTTAAATATATTGCATGGAACTAAATTCTCAAATTGTCTGATTGCCCTCCTTGCCCCTGCAAAAGCGGGGCTGAGGAAGGAATTGAGGGGCACAGTTAGGGGTGGTTGGTTGGTTGGTTGGTTGGTTGGTTGGTTCATCGGTTTTAGGTTTTATCCATGATGTCAAACTTTCCAGAAACCTTCTATTTTCAGTTTCCCCACCAGAAAGTAGACAGTGATATCTTACTGAGAAGTGATATCTTAATGAGAAGTCAATGTCCACATGCTTTTCAGGACATGTATACATATTTTTGGATTAGAAAGTAAGGCCATATATTTCACAATCTCACCACTCTAGAACGTAGAAAATTTGCCATCCCAAAGCGATGTTTTGTGCATCCTGAGCAAGCCCTGGGTCTTAGATATCCTGAGACATTCACTTCTCACTCCTTCTACCCTGAGTCTTCCTGGAATGACCCGGGGCCCAGGATTGAACTTCAGCCTATGTTACCCTGGTTCCAACTTTCTGTGCACTTTTGTCACAAAGCAGCATGGTCTCAGAATGGCTTATGCCCAAGCTCACCCAGATTCCAACACATCCTACTTCACCTCTCTGCAGCATTTTATGATGGAGATATACTGCTACTTTGACTTCTAGGACACATCTATATCCTAATTTTCTCCCTACCTCTCTGACTGCTCTTCCTCATTCTCCTTCACTTAGTTCTTTTCCCAAGTCAACTACTTCAAAACTGATGTTCTTCTGGATTCTTTCCAGAGCTCCCAGCCTTCTCAAACTACTGTCATAGGCAATGTCATGCAATGCTATGGTTTAATGAGGTATCAGCAAACTATAGCTCACAGGCCAAATCTGACCCACTGCCCGTTTTTATAAAGTTTTATTGAAACACAGCCTCACTCATTTATTTACATATTGTCTATGGTTGTTTTTGTGCTACAACAGCAGAATTGAGTCTTTGACAGACCACATGGTCTGTAAAACCTATCTGGCTCCTTACAGAAAAAATTTGTTGACCCCTGGTTTAAACAATCCCTCTATATTGAAGAATCAAATTCAAGTTACTGCATCTCGCTCAGTGGAAGACTGGGAAGAAGCAAAAGCCAAAGCCTGTGGATGTGTAGGATCAAGTTCAAAAAATCAATGAGCAGGCAGGAGGTTCAGCCCATGACTAAAAAGTGAGGATGAAGTTAAGCAACCAACGTCTGTACCGGCATGCCACTTAGCGTCGCTCAGAAGACTCTCGGGTCTCTTTTTGGCCGAGAGATTGACAATCATTGCTTGAGGAAGGGAATATAACTGGAGGAACAATTTTAACAGGAATAAAAGGTGGCAAGAGAATGTGCTTGACTCTAGGATCTTTTCATTTGTGTACCAACAGGACAGCCAGTTTACGTCCAGAAAAGAGTCAGCTATACAAGACTGAAACTCAAGAGAGAAGTGTGAGGATACAAATTTGGGAGTCATCACTGTCTACATGAGAGCCGAGTCCTGAACCAGAAAAGAGATCAACCAGCCAGAGTGTGTTTTAGCAATCCCAGGTAAAGGAGGCCAAAGTAAATTAATATCTTCTTGGGTGTAACACGAACTCACTTGGTAAACGCTGATAAGTAAATGTAATAATAAGTAAATGCTTAAGAAAAGGGAGAAGTTAACCCACAGAAGAAGACAACAGAACTGTGCCCTAATTGCTAAGTGCTGGGGATCAAATGACAAAAATCATTGTTGCCGCAGTAGCTGCTGTTGCTTTAGCCAATCAACCTTGTAACTTTAGATAGTTTGATAGAACGATAAGCAACTCCCTTATGGTAAATTTAATCCACGTAAACCACTAGTTTAGATAAATCTCAACATTCATTCTCAGTAACAAATTCTTTTATCTAAATTTCCTAGATAACCATTCCTATACCCAGTAAATTTTTTTTCTTAAATAATTTTTTTATTTTGGCAAATATATCTATTTCAATTAAAATGTATTATTTATGTTTACATGTCATGAATTTATCTTTTAAGTAAACTTTTTGTTTTGGAATGATTTTATATTTATAGAAAATTTACAAAGATAGCACAGAGTTCCCATATACCCCTCACTCAGTTTGCCCTAACATTAACGTTTTATATTACAGTAGTACTTTTGTCAAAACTAAGAAATCAACATTGGTATATTACTATTAACTATGCTCCACACTTTATTTGGATTGCACCAGTTTTCCCACTAATGTCCTTTTTCTGTTTCAGAATCCCAAGCAGGACACCACGTTGCACTCAGTTGCCATGTCTCCTTACTCTCCTCTGTTCTGTGACAGTTTCTCAGTTCTTTCCTTATCTTTTATAACCTTGAGAGTTTCGAAGAGTATTGATCAGGTATTTTGTAGAGCGTCCCTCAATTTGCATTTACATGATGTTTTTCATGATTAAATTATGGTTGGATCTTGGGGAGAAATACCTCATGAGAGAAGTGCCCTTCTCATCACATCACATCACCAGGCACATGATCTCAACATGACTTATGGCTGGTGATATTGACCTTGATCGTTTGGTTAAAGTAGTGTTGTCAAGTTTCTCTGTAAAGTTACTATTTTTCTCCTTTCCATACTCTTTTCTTTGGCAGCGAGTCACTAAGTCCAGTCCACACTCAAGGGAAATAAGCTCCACCTTCTGGAGGGGGAATATCTACTTACATTATTTGGAATTCTTCTTTAAGGAAGATTTGTCTCTTCTTCCCCACTTATTGTTTATTCAATCATTTATTTATATCAGTGTGGACTAACGTATATTTATTTTATATTTGGGTTTTAATCCAACACTATGCTATTTCCTTTGTTGTTCAGATTTTTCCAAGTTTGGTCCTCAGTAGTTCTTTTAGGTTGGCTCTTGTGTCCCTTTGATATGGCCCCATCTTTCAGATTTTTAGCACTTCCTTGCTTTCTTGCACAGTTGCCCCGAGCTCATCTTGTATTTTCTCTGCTCGAATCACCCACTTTTTAGCTACTTAGAATAAAGGAAATAGTTTGGCAGTTGCTTAAAGTGTTAAACATGTTGTTATGGTATGACCCAGCAATTCCTTTCATAAGAGAATCAAAAACATACGTCTAGGGGCCGGACCTGTGGCAGAGTGGTTAAGTTCGCGCACTCCGATTCGGCGGCCCAGGGTTTCCCCCATTCGGATCCTGGGCGAGGACATGGCACCACTCATCAGGCCATGCTGAGGCAGCATCCCACATGCCACAACTAGAAGGACCCACAACTAAAATATACAACTGTGTACCGGGGAGTTTTGGGGAGAAAAAGGAAAAATAAAATCTTGAAAACAACAGAAATTTACTAAAAAAAAAAAAAAAAAACCACGTCTACGCAAAAGCTTATACACAAATGTTCATAGCAGCATTATTCATGATAGCCAAAAAGTGGAAACAATTCAAATGTCCATCAGCTGATGAATGGATAGCCTAATGTTTATCCAATGGAATATTATTCAGTCATTAAAAGGAATGAAATACTGATACATGCTATAACATGTACAAACCTTGAAAACATTATGCTCAGTAAAAGAAATCAGTCACAAAAGCCACGTGCTGTCTGATTCCATTTGTATGGAATGTCCAGAATAGGCAAATCCACAGACACAGAAAGTAGAGGAGTAGTAGCCAGGGGTTTGGGGATGGGGAGGCAGGGTACAGAGATGACTGCTAATAGGTGTGGGGTTTCTTTTGGGGTGATGAAAACTTCTAAAATTAGATAGTGGTGATAGTGGCATAATTTTGTGATTATGCTAAGAACTACTGAATTGTATACTTTAAAAGGATTAATTTTATGAAATGTGAATTACATCTCAATAAACCTGTTATTAAAAAAAGAATAGAATAAAGTACTTCATATGGTTGCCCTTTGCACACCTAAAGGCCTTCATCAATATGTAAATGTTCTAATATTTTGAAGTAAATATATCTTTAAAATACTGAATGAACATGGCAATAATAATTGCTACTCTTAATTAAGCACCCACTATATACCAAGCTGTACCGTATGAAATTGCTGACATTTGACCATCTTTGAGGTACAAAATGGAAATTTCATATGGTTCAAACCAAGTCAAGACTAGGCCCTTGAATGTATATCATTTTCAATACCAGAAATGTCTCCACCAATAGGAAACAGGCCCAGAGAGATTAATTGAGTTGCCTATGGTCAATGAGTACCTGGTAAAGCCAGAATTCACATCCAAATCTGCCTATTGCAAATGCTGAGCTCATTCTGCCGGTCCTCGCCGGCTCCCAAAGTAAATAGGGCTCTTGAATTTCACTTATAATGATTCTAACCATTATTTTCATGAAAATTAGCTGTATACAAATATACCTGTTTTTAAAAGGGGCAGGAAGAATTGGACCACTCATTTTCAACTTGAAGTAGACTTGAGGTGGAGCTCAAATCAAAGCTTAGTATCTTCTGGTTTAGACTTTTCAGTTAAAGTGTTCCTGTATCTCTCACATCGCTAATTGTCCTGACATGTCTAGGTAGGCAGGACTTCCCGTTTCTAAATCTTTGACTATTTTCTAGAACAAGAGAGCGATAGAGGGAACCCAGGAACTTTATGCAAAACAGAAATAAACAATCAATGATACACAGGTTGGCTAAGACTGTTAACTCTGAAATAGCAAACTGCTTTAAATCTTTCTTGATGTGTTTCTAATTTTATCTCAGGATTTCTCTACCTTAATCTGATCTTGCCAAAAATTCTCAGAGTTTGATAGATGAGTGCAAACTTTTAATGACTAGAATTTTTTTTCTCCTATCTCTTGCCAGTTTCCTCTCTTATTTGATGCTGTCTTATCTCTCTGTGTCTATTTCCTCCAATTTTCTCCGCTCAAGAGTTAGCATCGAGCCTCTTATTAGTGTTAGTTGCATTAAATGCCATACAAATGCTATGAAAAAATAACATTCAGATCATATCATTAAATGTATATTTATGGGGTTTTTTTGGAATGGGAGGAGTTGGCATTTTTCACGGGGAAGAACACGTGGTGTTACAGAGTACAGAATAAGAGTATGTGTGTAATTGGAAGAAGACAGAAATGAAATAATACCTCCCGCATGCAACCCCAGATTTCCAACCCTTACCCTGTTTTGTCTCCTTAGAACTTAACACCATCTGACGTAGTATTTGTTTATTTTCTCTCTCCCCACATTCACATGAAAAGCCCTCGAGGGCAGGCTTGTTTGTTCCCTCCTATATCTCCAGGGTCTCAAATAGAGCTTGGGCTATTGGAGATTCTCAATAAATATTTGTCAGATAAACAAATGAATTAACAACATACTCAAAGTAAACACAGAGGAAACAATTATGTTAAGGAGAATTACAGGGCTTTTTTCTCTAAAGTTTGTTTGTTATTATAAAGCTGTAATATTTCTATTATAATAAAATACTAAGTTCAAATGCTAACAGCCTTTGTGAGACTAGCTGACAGTCTGAAACACGAGAGGAGGGCGGAGATTAAGAGATTTATCTGGAGGAGAGGAGCAAGCATAGGGGCCCCCCGGGTGGGATGACTGATGAAGGAGCCGCTGGAGAAAGAGAAGCAGCTCATCTGACAAGAGCAAGGAATAAATTTTTCCTTCTTTTTTTTCCTCCTCCCTCTCTTTCTTTGAAGCATAGCTGATTTCTTTGTCTTAAAATTAATTGCAATAGTTAGAAAAGACACTAATCAGGAGCAAATTCTGTTTTAAGCAGTGTGAGTAGATTACAGTCCTGTTTGAAGGAACCCGTGGCCTTTGGCTGGGAGAGGAAGGGGTTCTCAATGGCTGAGGAAGTCAGGCCACATGCTCAGAGCCAATTGGATTCATCGAATGTCCAAAGTTTAGCAATCTCTAGTTAAAAAATGAGCTATTTTTCACTAAACAGTCCTCCTGCCATTTAAAGACAAACTCCATATTATTATGAGTATTTTTTTTAGTAACTATAACCTGTCATTCCCCAAAATGACACCTTAAAAAGTCAATTTCAAGAATCACCTTGGCTGTCACTCAGTCTCATAAATCTTTCCAAATCCATTTAGAGCGAGCCTGACAGCACAGTCTCACACAATTTAGGATATAAGGCAGCTACACCTGTTGCCTATAAAATGTGGTTTATTGCAACAAATACAATTGTAAACCCGTATGCCCCAATGCAGCTTTTGTGACGGGAAGCAAGCGCTCTTGACTCTTGTATTTGGTCCTTAATGGTTGTCTGGAACAACACACACCATTCAAAACTCTCAGTGTGGCCGTTCTTGATTCTGGTGGATTATAAACTGTATTTTTGTGAATCATGGCTTCCCTAAGATAAACCATATTGTCCGTGAAACGATTAAAAGGGAAACAAATCTGTCACATGATCTCTTTAAAAACCTTGTATCTTTCTCAAATAAGAATACAGTACCTCTCTGACTTAAGTTTCCTGACCAGATTACAAATCTAGTAATTATATCCCAACTCTATAAATCTACCCACTTTCATTTTAAACAAATGAATTATACTCATCTGCTCTTAAATGCCATGGTGATTTGCTCTGCACAAATTGCTGCCATCCTTCTCCCCAGATAGCAGTAATGATTTACATTTGTATAACTCATCACAATTTGCAAATTCCTTGCAAATAAAATTTTTGCTTTTAATCGATGACGGAATACCTATGAGCTAGGTATTATTAGTCCCAGTTTTACAGATGAGGGAGCTAAAGCTAAGAAGAGTTAAGTAACTTGCAAAAAGTCAGTGACCATTCTCTTATCCATTTCAGCCTAAGGCAGGCCCATCTTTCACCAGTAGCCTCAGCTATGTTCAGTTTCTGACCAAGGTAGAGAGTATACATGCATTCAGAACCCCAGACACTAGCTAGTACGGCCTTGGGGCTGGCCTTGCTGCAGACCTGAGTCAGTTAGTCCTGGGCATTCTGATGCCCTCAGTCCTGCTGTTCTTCCCTACCTCTGCCTCAGCCCCATCCCCATAACTGGTTCATGTCTCAGATCTCCCACTGACACTGGAGCTGTAGTGACAGCCCACTCCTGCTTATCTTGGCTTAAGACCTGAAGACATACCTAGCCTGTGCCAGCTTCATCTCTTTAGAAATTGGACCCAGTACCCTTAGCTGCTGCTGGAAACTTGCCTAAGCCATAGAATTCTCCTAAAAGTATGATATGATAAGGCTAACACTCACTTGCACAGAACAAGCCACTCTCTGAAGAATCCCAGTAATGTGCTCCAAATACCAAATAAGACCTGGTCCACGTGAAAAGAGACCAACCACATAAACAGTTCCTAGAAAGCAAGCTCCTACTGTACAATCAAGCAAGTGTATCTTAAGAGTTGATTATCAAAACCCAAACTTGCTCTCAGTCGTCTCCTGGCAAGTAATAGAACACCATGTTCTTGAAAGATCACCACCTCTTGTTGGGGATCCTTCAGAAATACATATATAGAACAGGAAAATCCTCTGTATCAGGATTAGGTTCAGCTGTAGTATTAGAAAATCCATATTATTAATAGTAACCAAAACAGAATATTTTTTTCTATTAAAAGTTCTGAATGGGTGCTATGATTTGGTGTGAAATCCATAAAGTTCTAAGGAATCTAAGTTCCTTTTGGCTTTCTGCTCTATCACCCCTAATGTGTGGCCTTTGACCCCCTTAGATCAAAATGGCTGCCTGATCTCCAGCCACTAGTTAGAAGGAAATCATCAGGAAGAGTGCACCTCAACTGTTTAAAAACTTTCCAGAAGTCACATATGACACTTCCACTTGTATCCCATTGGCTAACATTTAGTTACTTGACCACATCTAGCAATAAAGGAGGCCAAGATTTAATCTTTGTTCCAGGTTACTATGTTCTTCACTGAAAACTAGGGTTCTTTACTATACAATAAAAGGCAAATTAATACTGGGAGGCAAATGGAAGTTTTCTGCCATACTTCCTTCCTCAAACAACTCTTAGAACTCTTCCCAAAGCAGGAGGATTCCTTACTCTACCTTCCTCCAGGACTCCATGACTCACCTTAACGTCTTTCTCTCTGCCCAACACATGCATCCTGGGATCCAGACTGCAGTTCACAAATGCAACCCAGTGCCCAGCCGGCTACAAAAGAATCTCCTGAGGAATTTATTTAAAATACAGACTCCTGGGCCTCAAGATTTGGGATTCTGATTTAGTGGGTCTGGAAAAGGGTACCGAAAGCTATGCCTTTAAAACAAAAAAACTCTCCAAATGATGCTAGTTAATGAGTGTGCTCAGTCTGTGAAAATTCATCATTTAGACTTATATGCATTTTTCTTTATGTGTATTATGCTTCGATAAAAAGGGTTTTTTTTTATATTAAACAAATGTTTCCAGATGATTGCACATCAAGCTATGGAGAAGAGGAAAGAGACTTGACCAGAACTTGACTCTGTCCAGTTCTTAGAGTCAGAATCTTTGCCTATGCCATTTCCACTGGCTAGACAGCCATTGTTTTTTACACCAACTCTACTGAAGGAACTGTTCATTTATTCACCTGTTAACAACTGAATATAGGTTTGGGATAGAAGATAAAAGAATGTGAGCTGTAGTATAATCTTACAATTTTTTTGGAAAATCTAAATTCATCCTACTGCTTTTCAGCGTCTCAGAAGCATGCCAGAATATGTTTTGTTTATATTTCTGTCTTGGTTTCCATTCATTTATCCCTTTTTTGACTGGCTTCTCCTCTCTGCCTGGCTGGGTCCACCTATCACTAGGAGAGAAACGCGATTGTCACAAAAAGTGGAGAGGTCGGATGGAGAGAAAAGTTAGAGTTGTGGAAAAAGAGACCCTGTCCACCTAAGTCAGGCTAGCTCCGCCTATGTGGAAGATCAAGGCAGCCCTTGTTGCCACATGAAATAGCGGAAAATTGCCAGGGCAGGGCATTACATCAGGAATTCTGGGCTCTCTTCCTACTTGAAGTGGCAAAGAAGGCACTGTAAGAAGATACAACACAACATAGTGCTGTCTTGGAGTAAAAAATATTAGAAAATTCCCTATAACAGCCAGTATACTGAACAAAGATAAAATTATCTCACATTCCACCAAGCCTTGCTTTTCCCATTAAAAATTATGGGTGGAGATGTTTTGAAATACTTGCCTATCTTATCAACCCCAAATAAAACATTCACTGCAGTCATAACAGTTTCTACCTTAGATGCGTTTTGAAACGTTTGCTGATGGTGCAAACGTTCCTCTTGGAAATGTGCTTGCTTTTAAAACAATGCCAAATGAAACAATTTTCTGTGCATATAGAACATTTTATTTTGAAAATCCTTGCTGGCGTATGCAGGGTCTGTGCAATGTCAAGAAACGTATTTAATCAAACATCCCTGGGAGAACAGCTTATTACCATTTGCCTCATTATACAGATAAGAACACTGAGATCTAAATAGGTTAACTAGGGGTTTCAGAATGCTTCATGACAGCAGAGTGCTCTAAAAATATTATGTGTGCAGGAAGAAAACTGTGATCTCTTATAGGAAAGAGACCAGGGAAAACAGCTCAGAAGCAAGGAGAATTTATATTTTTGTTTTGAAAGCATTCATGGTTAATGTCAAAGAATACATTGTTCTCCCGAGCCATGTACAATTTTCTCATCCAGTATTTCGGGGAATTATGCTACTTCATCTCCAAAATTCAAGAAAATTATATGTATATCCATGGCTTTCCTCTGTGGAGTACAAAATAGTAAGAAAATTCTGATTATATTATTGCTATCAATATCATACACAATCAGCACATTGCTGATGGTGCCATATCCCATACAAACCCAGTAAATAAATTGCAGGAACATATCAACTCTGGTTTCTTCATTCATCAAACATTATTGAAAAGCAACTCTGGATCAGTCAATGTGCTAAGCCTGGAGATATAATGATAAATAAGATAACCTCCATGCTCCAGTAGCTTAGCATGTAAAAGAGGAAAAATAAATGTAATCAAATAATTAGAAGATAAAATGATTAGTTAAATTAGAAATACATACAAAGTGGGGCCAGTCCCATGGTGTAGTGGTTGAGTTAGGTGCACTCCACTTCAGCAGCCTAGGTTCGGATTCTGGGCACTGACCTACAACACTCGTCAGCCATGCTGTGGAGGTGACCCACATATAAAGTGGAGGAAGATTGAGACACATGTTAGCTCAGGGCTAATCTTCATCAGCAAAGACAAGGAAATACATACAAAGTACCCTGGAAGCACAGAGAAAAGTGCAACCTGCTCTGCCTTGAGAAAACAGCAAAAAAATTAGAGGATGTGATATCGGAACAGTATCTTAAAACAAAACAAGGTAATGGGGTGAAAGGCATTCCATGCAGATAGAACTGTACATGGAAGGGCAGAGAAGTACAGAGAGCATATTATGTGACCTGGGTGTGTGGAGTAGAGGTGGGAAATGAAGAGAGAAGACAGAATGAAGGGCTACATCATCAATGAGGAGCCAATGAAGGCTCTACAACAGGGAGGGGACATGATCATACTTGTGTTTTAAAAAGACAAATCTGTGCGGAGAACGAACTGAAGAGGAAGGCATTGGAGGTAAATGGGGCCAGTTAGGAAATCCTGAGTCTGTGCAGCAGTTCAGGACAGAGATGATGAAGACCTGAATCTCTGCAATGGCAGTTAGGGTGGCAAGCAGTAAACAGATTCAAAAGATCTTTGGGTAGTAGACCCAGCACGACTCGGGGATGAACACTGGAGGCAGTGACTGGAGTACTACATGACAGTGGTGTCATTATCTAAGTTAGGATTATGGGGAAAAAAGCAGGTTTGGGAGAAGACGATAACTTGGGATTTTTTTGTGTATGTGATTTTCTGTCTGAGTAAACAGAGTACAGGAAATATAATTGAATCCTTTATTGATTGTCTTGGAATACCATACAATCGTCATCTTGAAATGAAGAGCTCTCCAATACCATCAGTAATTTGTAAGTTTATAAGTTCAGTAGCACTTGTTTCGAAGTCTTCTTTTGCTTACCTTAAGAGAGAGGCTTAGCTCCTTATCCACAAGCGCAAGCATTGCAGACCTATTTCTTCATTTTATAAAGCCTATTGGGAACACAGGATAGAAAAGTGGCATGCAAAATGGGAACCGAAAAACACAACTGAAGACGTGTCTTTCCATCTTTGGCTTCTCAGCTTCTTGTACAGGATACAGCACGTGGACCGTGCTCATAATATTCATTTATTAATAAATGAGTAAAGTTTAAATCTCATTATCATCTGCAAAGATCTGTAATAAGTCAGTGTGGGAGGTCCTGGTTCTGACCATTAGAAACAATTAATGACATGGATTTGGAGACATTGTTATCTGGGATATAGCTTCAAAAAGAAAGGTTCTTAACATACTAACCTTGTGAGTGACATTGGCCCTGGAACAGTTTAAGCATAAACGTCCCTGGGTAACCACAACTGTGTTTAACAATCTGACCCAGAAGCTGCTGTGGCACCCTTGTTTCTGCCTAACAGTAAAGCTGTTTTCAGTTCAGACCCCAATTAAGAAATTATTCTACCCATCTTCACAACCCAACAGATCACAGCAGCTGGCCAGAACAATTAGATTAAACACAGAAAAGATAGAGAGCCACACAGGAAGAAAAGTAGTCCAAGGTAATGACTAATAAGTAGTAGAAGGCATTTTATACATCATAGTGAAAGGAAGTAACTTCATTTACTTCATTAAAATAACACAAACTCTGAGCAATCAGATAGGCAAGAATTGAAAATTTGGGGCAAATTATGAGTTCAACTTTAGAATAGAGCCATTTTAACTGCTCACTTAATTAAAATTTTAAAATTAAATGACACGCATAGCTGAAAACTTCTGTCACAGAGCCATTCAAAGCCTGCTCTGGTTCACGGACTATAGCACATCCCTACCTGTTGACCTCAATCACCTTCACGGGTACGATCTCACGTATAAGAAGGCAAACGTGGTCTCTCCATTCTTCAAAAGGAAATCCTCTATTACCTCAAAAATTCAAATTTATCAGTTTGTTGGACATTCTGTCAAAAACTTAGACCAACTTCCCTTCGCAAACTGCAGATCTGGGTTTCCAGTTCATTATTTCATTCTTGTTCTTGGAGCACAAGGATTCAGGTACAATTAGACATTTATTAATTATTGTTATATTTACCTCATGAAGAAATCTGTCAAGAATAACATAAATCTACACTTGATCTTAGCCAAAAGGCCGAGAAGCGATAAGAACAACATAAATCTGTAAACGTTTTGTTGACTTTATTTTGCATTGGTTTGAGAAACAAGAACTAGTAAAGAATAATGTGACATGAACACAATTCCAGTTATTAATCCTCATAAACAGCCTGCATTTTAATATTTGAATTTCAATTATTTGAATGCATGGCCTTCACTCTCTCCTCGCCCCCACACAGTGTGACAAAATTATCCTCCAGTAATGCTAATGATATTTTTATTTTGTTTTGTTTTATTCTACTTGTTTTCCTGTTTATTTTACTTGAATGTCCCTACTACTTACTTATCTTCAGAAAAAAAGGCTTCACATACGTCTTTGAAACTAAAATTATCTTTAAAATGTCCTCCAAAAGGTAATTAACTCATATGTCCTAATTCCAAACAAAAAACGAGTCAATTTAGTAACTTGAATTTTATTGTGAGTTCACGAGAAAGCTATTTCATTTAAAAAAAAAAAATTCCATTGGATCATTTTGAGATTTTTATTGGCCAAAATTATTTCAGACATGCTCAATAGGATAAAACATTGGGAATTTAACCATATATTTGTTCATGGGTAAAAGAGGGCACACCATTTATTGAAGAAAACTTTTTCTCTGGAATTTGCTTTTAGTAGTAAGTCACTATCATCACCAATTTTTTCTGTAACTTGCCCATCTTTCCCAACTACAGAATGTAACTAATGTATTTCAGGTTAATGATGTTTCTGGGCAATTAAGCTCTTACTATTATAAATGATTAATACATTTTCAACATAGGCTTCATTTATTGAATGTGACTTAAATATGCTTTTTTAAAATAGCTTGTCCCATTTCAAATGAATAATGTCACTGCAGACCAACTCAAGGGTTCTGGTGAGAACAAGAGGGAGAAGCTAGGAAATCAATGCTTTAACCTTTTAGAAAGAGATCATTACATGGTTCACTGTTACGCTTACTCACATTTATATCTGTTTGAAGTAATCATATGCTAAAGGTTTTAACCCACAATTGTTACTCTATGAATACATGCAAAATGATTTTAATATTTTTAGTTAGATATTTTATTTGGAGGAAGAAGTAACTGTGGAGTGTTCCTTAATAAGCATCAATTTAAGAAGAAATTATCTTTCCTGGAAAAGTGGAGTGTGGTAAAAGGAAGTGGTTATTATCCCCATTTCAAACTGTTCCTAGAAATGTTTTACCTGAGTACTTTGGTCAGTGGGATTAAGGGGAAGAGAGGAATGTATCAAGACTTTGTCCAAGAGAAATAGGAGCCTCCTCATTTCATCTGGAAATGGAGTCATTTTACAGCCATTTAGGCCTCTAGACGCAGAAGTGCTCTGCAGTCCGCATCTTTGTTCTCTGTCATAAGGCAGAACGTTGTGTTCAACGGGGGGAGGGGGTGGCTGGAACTCCCTGAACAAAGAGAAGTCATTTATGGTTCAGAGTTTACATAATGCAAGTAACCTTCCAGCAGGTCTCTCTCTGCTCTCACGGAGCTGTGACAATTGCCAAAATTACATGAAGTCTGTTATCTCTTATGACAAGATGTTTATATCATTAGCAACTTGGGATTAAAAGTGCCATCTCAAAAATATCCTTTGGATTCAGTCAACATAAAAATATATCTATCCATTGCTTCCTATCAAAAAACATCACGTTAAATCCTACATCTTAAAGATTCCTGAAACCATAGATCTAGGACTTTCAGACCACTAACGTTTTTTTCTTTTGTAACTCAATCTTTTCATCTTACATTTATCTAGTCATTCATTCACTCACCAGGTACTTATTGAACCCCTATTGTGTGTATAGTTCCAAGTTAGTCCTATAAGGCGTCCAAAAAAGTATGAGAAAAGGCATACTTCTACTAAATATTTAAATGACATAAGACAAAATAAGACAGCACCAAAGTGAGTGGGAAAAGGAGTTCAAAAGAGAAAACTATACGTGTGGGCAGTAGTTGTCTAGAACAGCTTCATTTTACAGTCATCTTAAAACAAAAATTGTCAAGTAGCACCCTTCCACAGCCTTCCTTTCAGCATCCCTGACTCCGGGTTACTCACTGTCCTCCTGTGACCTTCCCTATTCCTCTGTCTGCCACACACACATACAACACCAGCTGGCTCAGGGAACCCCACTATGAACTTCTCTTCCCGCACAGGCTGCATAACATCTTTTCTCCCCTCTCCCTTTCCCATAGCTCATCCAATCTTACCTCTGCAGTAGACTGTCTTCTTCTTGGGGTCTTGTTTTGTGCTAGGAAACTCATATATTAATTAAAAGTGTAAACTTTTCCACATATCATGTGCTTTTAGGACTAAATCAAAGAAGCAGTTTGACGATGGCAATATTGAACACCAGTTTAGCAGGGTGGTGGTAGTAAGATTTTTCACCAGAGTCAGTCTCTGTAGCAACATGTTCTGCCAGTGCAATAGGCCAGCCCATGATGATAATCTCTGTGTTAAACTGACTTCCTTGAAAATAGGGATAGAGGTGTTGATTGCAAAAACTTCACTTGGAGGGTACTCTCAGGAGATACACCTGTAAGGAAGTAAAGAACACAGTTGAGAGCAGAGCTGGCCCGAAAAGCTATTGCAATTGAGACATCAGCCAATCTGTTAAGGAGCTTTTGGGCTGGGATGGCCCATTTGAGTTGGCCAAAATTGAAGCACGGGGCCTGGACCTTTTATCATCCAGTCATTGGCCACAAGCTGTCCCTTAGAGGGAGTGGTTCCTTGGTCAAGGCAGTTCCCTGTGGCAGAAGGCAATTTCCAGTAAGAAACACAATGTGAGCTAACAGCAGCCAATATGCCTAGCAGCTGAGGAATGGAAGTGTTATTCCTGAAGAGAGAATCTGAGAGGGACCAAAGTTTAAGGGCAGAATCAGGAGAGTAGTCATTAGTATTAGGTTGCCCTTAACTTCCAAGTTTTTGTTTGTTTGTTTGTTTTGAGGAAGATTAGCCCTGAGCTAACATCTGCTGCCAATCCTCCTCTTTTTGCTGAGGAAGACTGGCCCTGAGCTAACATCCATGCTCATCTTCCTCTACTTTATACGTGGGACACATACCACAGCATGGCTTTTGCCAAACAGTGCCATGTCCGCACCCGGGATCTTGAACCGGCGAACCCCAGGCCGCCAAGAAGCAGAACGTGGGAACTTAACCGCTGCGTCCCCGGGGCCGGCCCCCTCAAGTTATTTTTAAGACTAGGTTTCCCACACTAACAGAGTAGATGTTCATATTATTCCCTTACACTTAGCCTATGTTTGAGTAGATGTTGATATTATTCCCTTACACTTAGCCTATGTTTATATTCTATGATTAATAAACTAAGTTTATTGATTCAAGATGGTTGTCTCAATTCCCATAGTTGAGATCCCAGGTGACAGCCTCAATGATGCCATTAGGTTCTTGATGATCCTTCTTGAGGGATGTAGTGAACTCTTAATTTGAGGCTGCTGTTAGAGCCACAAAAATGCTAGCAATACAACTAGTTCAGGCTTTTTAATGTATACATTCGGAAGGAAATTATATTTTTAACTGAAACTCTTCACTCTTGTAATGAGGCAAAAAATTTGGTCTTTATGGAATCTCTACATTTACACACATGGAAGCAAAACAGCGCTCTGAATAACCAGGATTTGCAAATCCTTGATTTCTCAAGTAATTAAAGATGGGATTTCATACTTTCAATTTAGTACATAGTCTAAATCTTAATTTATCACACTGTACTTCTAAAAGAGAATCTCATGAAGAGAATGAAGGTCCTCATTTCAGAACAGGTAATTTAACACGGTGCCATTTCATTTGAAATATTCAGAGTTAATTTTCTACCAAAAATAACTGGTGTTGAATTCAAAACACATCCCACTGGGCCAAAAATTATATCCTTGAATTATCCAGTCTAATTTATCATGCTTTCAGTGGAGTCTCTAATCTGATTAGACATACTCTTTTTCGAATCATTGTACTTGTGACAGATATTCATAGTTATTTGGGATTCCTTAACATCATTTTGAAACTCAATTTGTACCCCTCAAAATATCAATTACATCAAATCATGAGCTTTTTTGTCAGTTTAAAGCTTGATGACTTTGGAATTATAACTCAGAAGGTTGAAGGCGAAGGGAGATGGCATCAAGCATACAAGTCATAAAAATTGACTTCATGCAAAGGGTCTCATAATTCAATTAATTTAACTGGCAATTGTATTAAGACTGTTACTAATTCCCTGTAAAAGAATAAAAACTTCCCAGTAACTCATCTCTAAAGGTATATTTGATGACTCTTCCAGAAATGATTATTATACCCAGACAAATTTACACCACTATATCACAGTTTAAAGGACTTGCTACAATGCTCTATGAGATCCTAAACTAAACAGCCACGTGTTCTGGTATTACCCACTCAATGTGGGGAGCAAGTAGTACTGCTTATGAGAATATTGTTAAATCTCATTAGTGGAAGCAAACTGGTTCCTCTAAGATTGTGTGTATAAACAAACGTGCAGGGAAACCCTGTAATAAACATGTTTATTAGAGCTAAAAGGAAAATTAGAGGTTGGATTCATTCCCCTCTCCATGTGTGGGTTTGACTGAAATGTAGTGATAGGGGCAGTGGGGACATGTAGGAAAGATTAGATGGTTTGGAAATAATTTATCCTTCCCAGTTTAATTGGAAATTCTAATAAGGACAGGTCCTTTTGTCTTTCCCTTTGAGCTTTTAAAAGGCAGGATGTTCATAACAATGCTTAATACTTAAATAATACCTTTCTTCTTCAAAGAGTTTTCAACACAGTAACCACCTGCTAGAATCTGTTCCCAGAAGGCCAGGAGAGCTTCTTACCTCAAACCCAGCTAAACTGCTGAATGACACATGCTGAAGTACAATGTCAGGGGAAAATAGGAAGAAAATAATTGATCCACAATCACCCCATATCATAAGAGTGTACTATGACTGGTCAAAATCCCAAGCCCTTCTCTATCCTTTAAGATCTACTCTATTTTTCAATAAAGTTTAATATTCTTTTTTTTCCTTATTACAAAAGGTATACAAAAAGTTCACTGCAAAAAAAACAGAAAATATGAGCAAGGGAAAAACCAGTGTTGTGAATTGCTAGTTTGCTTTATCCATTGTGATGGTGGTCTCATCCCCTTTACTCTTTCTTTGTTTTTAAAGAGTGCAGTGAGTCACAGCAAAATATTGGAAGTTTAACCTGAAAGCAGTTCTAGCACAACTAGAAAATACAATCACGCTATAAAGAAATCAGAAATAGCAAGGTGCACTGAAATCATGCAACTTTATTTTTTTTTTAATTTTAAGTCATCTATTCATAAACAAGATGGTTTGGTTTCAATTTTAGCAGCCAAAATATTCACTAGACTGTGTTAACCAGATTTTGCTAATTTTTTTCCTCTGAATCTTCCACGTTCTTTATTCATGTATTTATTCATTCAGCAACTAAGTATTGAGAAGATGACATGTAATCAGAAAAGTCTGAGAACCTGGCTCCTTGTTCCCTGAGTTGGACTCATCTAATTTCCAACATTTTAAGTAACTAATACCAATTTATCTAAGAGAGATTTGAACAAGTACTTCGAAAATAAGAACCTTTAAAGACCTTAGATTGCTCTTGTTTCATTTATAAATGTAATATTTCACAGCAGATTCTAGATCAAGCTAATTTAAGGATTTATTTTCATACTACTTCAGCCGTATCTGAACTATCTGCTTTCTCCCTTGAGAAGTTAATCACAATTCCTCATATATAATACTTTGTATAATATAAATTTTATTGCTAAGAGAAACACTATATAAACGATGGGGTAGGGAAAAAATATTTTTAAGGGCGTAATGAGTAAAGAATGTCTGGTTCAGTGAACTCCTTTGGAACAAGGAAGGCTTTTTTTCCCTATTATGCACCTATAAGACTTCCTCCCTATCTTCAAGGACCAAATGGATAACTTCCTCTCCAAAAGCCTTCTAACTCACGCTGACCTGCAGTGATCATCTCCCATTTTTGAAATTCTATAGCACTTATTGTACATATGTTGTATGTAAGACAAAAACCTTATTGATTATCTTGCTGTCTGAATATATTTGCCTTCCCAAAACTAGATGACAAATGCTTTGAGGGAAGGCTGTTTTGATAGTTAATTTCATGTGTCAACTTGACTGGGCTAAGGGATGCCCAGATACCTGGTAAAACGTTATTGCTGGGTACATCTGTGAGGGTGTTTCTGGGAGAGATTAGCGTTTGAACGGTAGATGTGTAAAGAAGATCACTCTCACCAATGTGGGTGGGCATCACCCAATCCACTGAAGATCACTCTCACCAATATGGGTGGGCATCATCCAATCCATTGAGGGCCTGAATAGAATAAAAAAGCAGAGGAGGGGCAAATTTGCTTTCTCTCTGCTTGAGCTGGGACTTCCATCTTCCATTCGGACATCAGTGCTCCTGGTTCTGGATCCTTCAGATTAGGACCAGAATTTACACCATCAGCTCCCCTGGTTCTCAGGCCTTCAGACTTCAACTGAATTACTCCATAGGCTTTCCTCATTCTCTAGTTTGCAGATACAGATTGTGGGACTTTTTGGCCTCTATAAACACGTGAATCAATTTCTGTAATAAATCTCCTCATATATATATGATATATAGTTATATATATGATATAGATATATAGATATATATCTTATTGGTTCTGTTTCTCTGGAGAACCCTGACCAATACAGCTGCATCCCTTATATTTCATCATGTTTTCCCAAAGTGCTTCCCAATCCACTGCTGTTGTGTAAATGCAGGAGGTTCCATTTACATAAATCCAAAGAAGTTGCCATACAGTAGCCCTGGTGATTTTCACAGTGATGATTGTACATTTTAGTGTCTATTTTAGTACCTATTCTCTTTAGAACTACATTAAATCCTGTATACTTTAGTCAATGTTTCCTTTTTTCTTCTTAAACATACTGATCATCTTATGGCTTCCTATGTTTAACAATA
Source organism: Equus caballus (assembly GCF_041296265.1). Lineage (NCBI taxonomy): Eukaryota > Metazoa > Chordata > Mammalia > Perissodactyla > Equidae > Equus > Equus caballus. Next base: position 42,618,792 of record NC_091700.1, on the reverse strand, counting down.
GAAAGATTTTAAGATGGCTGCTTGTAAAACAGGTGGAACAGGACAAAGAGAAACCCTCGCAGGCCCCAGACACCATGTAGGAGAGCCACCCTTGGACAGTAAGCCTCTAGCCTTAGAAGGGGGTGACTGGATAGGTAGAACCATTAGCCCAAGTGACAGGAGTGGTGAGAATCGAAGTTCTTTTTTTTCTAACACCAATCACTTTTTTTATATATCATGAAGTTGAAGCCAGGGACCAGCCTGGTGATTCTTCTCTTCCACGTAGAGTTGACAGAGGCCATTTGGTGGCATGCAGGTTGCCAAGAGGCCGATCTGGGGAGTCCAAAATGGTTTCAATAACTGCTCGGTGCCTTGGTGGCAATGGCTGGAAGGCTGGGCTCAGGTAGGATGTGCACCTGTAGGTGGCCTTTCTAGCATTGTGGTCCTGTTAGCCTTTAACATGGCAGCTCAGAGCTCCCATAGGGATTAGTCCAAGGGCTCAAGTTCTTTCTGATGACTTAAAATCTTCTCCTTTGCTTCATTCCCTCAAAGTGTGGTTTAATTAAAAATATTCTTAGAAAAAACATTTTGTTTTTAATAAGAACATGTTTACTATTATACTTCACTTTTTTTAAAGCAGTTTTATTATCTTTGGTGTTATAAAGATGATACATCCACAGTCATGAAGGAGATGCAAGCAATATATAAAATTACAAGAAATGAAGTAAAAATAATCTGAAATCCTACCACTGTTAATTGTTTGGGGCTGTGGTAAACATCTTTTTAGACACCTGTGTATATGTACACATATATATACATATATTTTGTATACACACACATATATGACTTTTATAAATGCAACATTGATATAAATGCCACTGTATAACTTAGGGATGAAGAGGTCAGATAGAATATATGTTCATTCTCTATATTGGTCAAATAAACAACCAAGTAATGGACAGTTCTTTAGTTTTCTGCTGCACTAACATAGGTTAACAGGAGCATACCCTACTCATTGATAAGGCCAGGTAGCTATCAGTCAAGGTTTTGTGTTCTACTGCAGAAACCCAAAAAAGAGAGGGTGAGGAAAAGAAAAAAAAGAAGGAAGGAAGTAAAGGCGGGGGGAGGAAGGAAGAGTAGCTTAAATAAATGAGGATTTCAGTTTTTTTCTAGTTGCAAGAAATATAGAAATAGAAAATCTAGAGCTGGCCAGTGGCTCCATGATGTAATCAGGACCCAAGCTTCCTGTGTTTTTCCAATCAACCATCCTAGCATGCTCATCACCTTGAGGTCCCAAGATGGCCACTCTACCTCCCAATGTTGTGTCCTTGTTCCAGATAGGAAGAAGAGGAGAATCAAAGGGGAAAGGGTAAAAATGTTCAACCCAGCTAAATCTGTCCTCCTTTTAAGGGTTTTCCTGGAAGTCCTACCTAATAATTTCCATTTACATCTCAGAAGTGGGTAACACGATTGACATTTTTTGCAAGGAACACTGGAAAATACAGGTGTTTTGTTTTGTTTTTATGGCTTGTATGTAAGAGGAGAACATACATTGGGTAGGTAACTCTCTCTGCCAGAGTAATTAATATGGGGTATTTTTTATATATGTAGGTGTATGTATATGTATGCATTCCCAAGAAACTTGATCTGAGAGGAAAAGATAAAATGAGTAAAACATTCATATAGATAGAGAAGTCTGAATCTACAAGAGACTGATTTTAGAATAAAGTCTATGAGAATTCTCAATGAAAAGAGAATTTCTTCATTTTCAATTCAAGTTAACAAATATCTAAGATGTGAAGGGAAAAAAAAAGAAAGCAACCCAGGATGGATAGAAATAGCCCTGCCCTTGTGGATCTCAGCCTAGTGACACAGACATTTAAACAAATAATTTTCATACAATGTAAAAATATCCCTATAGCACTGAGAAATGCATAAAGAACTGTGGGAGGGGTGGGAGGAGGGATTCGGGAAGGAACAAATGTAGAGAAATCTACATGTGCTCTAGGCTTAACAGATAAATAAAAGTACGGCAAGAGGATGAAATAAGGGAAAGACTTTTCAGAGCAAAGGAGCAGGAAAATGGAATGTGTATCAGGTGCTGACTGGTCCCTTTAAAACATTGTGCAAGAGGTGCATGTATAGCCCAGATTTCTCAGAGTTTGGTCGATGAGTCATATGCATCACAAGTATGATACTCAAACCCTACTGATTCTAATTCAGTTAAATCAGTGTTTCTGAACAAGCTTTTCGGAATTCTTATGCACACCAGAGTTTGAGGACCTCAGGTCTAGCCTGATAGACGAAAAACGGAAGAGCATTCTGTCAATACCTTCTTGCATTCCTGTCTTTTACCAGTCTTACTATATTTCTACAGAAATTTCTGCAGAAATATAGTCTAACTATATTTATGAGTTATGTTGATTTTTGACTCCTTTCAGACACTCCTCTTGGACAATCCCTCACTGAGGTCCTGGCTCTGACCCTATCCCACAGAGTCAACTCAGGCAGAAAAATACAAAGATGTTGAAACTCTGGCTCTGAGATTTTAGCCATTTTGTGTGTGTGTGAAAAACTCCTTTGGTAATCTAGAGAGGCTACAGACTTCACTTCTAAAAATAATGCTTTTAAAGGCATAAAAGAAAATACATAAAACAAAGTAAGCCAATCATATTGAAACAGAGTTCTCAACATATTGAAAAAAGAAAATAAATGTGCACTACAGTAGTACCTCCTTATCAGCAGTTTTGCTTTCTATGGTTTCAGTTACCCACGGTCAACCACAGTCCAAAAATATTAAATGGAAAATTCCAGAAATAATTTATAAGTTTTCATTCTGAGTTGCACAATGAAATCTCATGCTGTCCTGCTCTATCCCCTCTGGGATGTGAATCATTCCTTTGTCCACTGTATCCACTACCCAGGGGTTAGTCACTTAGCAGCTTTCTCAGTTATCAGATCGTATGGCTGTGCTTGTGTTCAAGTAACACTTCTTTTACTTAATAATGGCCCCAAAGCCATAAAGTGCTTCTTTTAAGTGAAAAGGTGAAATTTTACGACCTAATAAGCAAAGAAAAAACATCCTATGCTGAGGTTGCTAAGATCTGCTTGTAAGAACAAATCTTCAGTTTGCAAAATTGTGAAGAAGGAAAAGGAATTCATGCTAGTTTTACCTCACGAACTGCTGTTGCACCTCAAATACATAGGTATAGGAGAAAACATGGTATCTATCGGGTTAGGTACTATCTGTGGTTTTAGGCATCCACTAGGGGTCTTGGAACGTATCCCTGATGGATAAGGGGAGACTACTGTACTATTATGTGTTCCGTCCTTAATGCCCCAAATAACAAGTACATATACATAAATTATAGGCAGAGATACATTAATGTGAAGGCTGTTGTCGCTTAGCTTGAATAAGAGCATTAAGGGTATTCTTTGACAAAGCAACATGTATATCACATCAAGGATGAAAGCATATGTATTTTTTTCCCTCCAAGTTTATGGACCTCCTCAAATCATATGGGTCTCTGTGGACTCCACATTTACCAAAGGTTGTTCACTATTTTGGAAAATTCTGTCACCAATAGCAAGGCCATTCAAGGAATTTGAGTCTCAAATAATAACACACCTGTACCTTGTAAGTATCATATTTATGGTGATTCTATGTATGGACATGCATATGTGGGTGTGTGTATACATATTTAGGCTTTTTATTAAAATGTCAAATACAAAGTAAAATATAAAATAAGTGGTAAATAAGATAAATGATAAAATGTAAAAATACTGATAATATTCAGTTGAATATTATCTTACTTTTCTTAAATCCAAACTTAAACATTATAAGTAGGTGTAATCATGTGACTACTTCTTTACGTCTTCTAATGTGGTCATGTTCAAGCATTTATTTACATAGCAAAATGTACACTATTTTTTACAACTTACTTTCCTTTTGCTAATGTATTATATACAGTTATGGTATTGATTGCTTAGAAATTTTCTACATTAAGTTATATATTATATAGTTATTAATTTTACACTGTTGTATTATCTATGTATTTTATTTAGTTGAAGTGATGAAAGGCACTATAAAATATTCGCTATAAAAAGATGTGTCTGAGGCAGCTCGGTGGCGTAGTGGTTAAGTTTGCACGCTCTGTTTTGGCGGCCTGAGGTTTGCAGGCTCTGATCCTGGGCACAGACCTAGACCTGCTTGTCAAGCCACTCGGTGGTGGGATCCCACATAAAATAGAGGAAGATTGGCACAGATGTTAGCTCAGGGCCAATCTTCCTTACAAAAATAAAAATTAAAAAAAAGATGCGTCTGGGTCTGAAATGGTTAGGAACCATTTGATCCAGTCCAAAATTTTCATAAACCTTCACTAAAAGAGCTATTGAAGTACATGCTTCATTCCACAAGAAGAAAAGTGAGCCCAGAGGGAAAGTATAGGATATGAGAAGCAACAAGGAGCACAGAAATAGCTAAAAAGATGTTGGTAAATATAAATAACTGAGTCTAAATTAATACACAATACATATTTTTATGTTCAATTGAGAAATACATTAAAACTTTAGATATAACAAAAACAGCAACAAAACGGGACAACTGAGAAAACAAGGGAGTTGTATACACTAAAGAGTAAAGTAGGCCAAAATCAGTATTGTGCTTAGCAAGAGGATAGAAATAAAATTTAAATAAATAAATAAATCCATTAAAAGAACAGAAAAATAATCTATAAAATCTAAGCCAGCAGAGAAAGTTATGAGACACATGGAAAACTTTATTTAATCCATTAGAAAGTAGAGTGGGGAGAGAAAGCAAAGAAAAACATAATAAAAAGAAAATACAACTAAGAGTATAGAAATATGTCTAAATAGATAAGGAATCACAATAAATATAAAAAAACTAAACTCACCTATGAAACCACGAGATTATGAGAATGGATGAAAAATAAAGTCTGTGCTGCCTGTAAGTGACACATCTAAAACATAACTGCACAGAAAGACTAAAAATAAAGGGATAAAAAATGATATATGCTAAATCAGACAAATAGAAAAAATAAAAATAGCAAAAATAAAATTAGCCCAAGTAAAATTTAAGGCAAAAATAATTGATAAGATAAAGAGAGACCTTGAATAATACTAAGAAAGAATGATTCACCAAGAACATACACCAATCTTCAACATGTATGTACTTAAAAGCATAACCCCAAAATATATAAAGCAATATCTAACTGAATTTCAAGAAGAAATGGACAAACTGACAATCTCAGTAGAAGATTTTAAACTGAGAGTCAAACTCAAAATGATTAATAAGAATACTGAAGAGTTGAACAATGAGATTGACAAATTTGATCCAATAAATATGAATAGACTTTCACACCAAATAGAGACAATACATTCTTTTCAAATGCACATTTTTAAAAAATGACCACATATTATGTCACCAAGGAGAGTTCAACAACTCTGAAGAACAGCTATTATATAAAATGTTCTCTGCCCAGGATTAAAAATAAAAAAGCTTAGAATTCAAGAATAAAATGTGAATTTAAATTGTTTTGGAAAGAAAAAAATGTACTACTAAATACTTATATGGATTATGGAGAAAACCATAATAGAAATTAAAACACTTGTAGAACTGAATGGCAATGAGAACACTTACACATAAGGCCTTCGGGAAGTACTCGTTGAATGAGTAACTAGCATCCAGGGCTTTTGACGGTCAGGCTGATGGCTTTGAATTGTCATTATGAGGAATACCAAAATGAAGTATTTAAAAAACAATATATAAAAATAAAGGGCCAGGGAAACTGTAAATAAAGATAATAATTTTCAAACTGTCAGGCTAAGACTTTAAAAGATATTTTAGAGTATTTATAGAAGAATCTTTTTCAGATTTCCCTATAAATGCTCTTATTCCTACTACCTATGTGACAAATGGGCCAGGGAGAGATCTGATTTATAAAACAAGCAAACAAACAAAAACTCCAGGGTGAAATGGTAAGGGAGCTTTCATTAAGAACACCAGCATTCATTAGCTTACCTATCTGATGGAAAACCAAGACTTTACAGAATATATAGAGTACCTCCCAAACCTATCAGCTGTGAATTTAATGAGCTTAACTCAAGTCTTCAATAAAGCACAAGTTGATGGAAGAGAGAAATATTTCTTATTTTGCTTTGAATTTATTTCAATTACTCTCTTGTTAAAGAGGAAAAAAAATTACTTGAAAGAGTAAAATTAACTGGAAATTCAATCAAATGTTTCATATCCTTTTCCTGAATAAGCGTATCCACCCTCTTGTAAAGTGACAATTTTTAACATCAGGTATCATTTATAGGTCTTTGCCTGCATCTTTTTGTGTACTGTTCAATGGAAAATTACTGGAATAATCTTTACAATTCTAGTCTAGAAAAATTTCTCCTATAGTATACAAATGTCATTATTAAGAATAGTTTAAGCAGAGATTTTAAGGATAATCGACTCAGTTCTTTCCTTTGTGTTACCTTTGCACTGTAGAGACAAACTGTATGCAAAAAGATAAACAAATACTGTCTTCCATTATAAATCCTCAGATACTTTTTAATTCATTATTTTATTCTTTCTTCTTATAGACAAAATGTTTGCTTCCTTATGATCAGGCCTTTAATGGAAAAAAAGTCATTAGATTTGCCTTTTCTTCACACCAGGTAGGTTACTTTTTTTAATTCCTTTTTCCCAAATAAGGTATTGGATTTGAAAGAAAGGTACTAACTAATTTGAAATCCTCTGAGATCCAGTGGAGTTAAAGCCCTGGTTATAATAGACAATCTACATTCAAAGCACAGGTGGTCCCCAAGTTGCAAATGGGTTATATTCCGAAAGTTAATTTGAAAGTCTGCTGTTTGGAACTTGCAAAGGCATTTTGCCATGGAAACAAAGTTATAAATGACAGTTGAATTTCCAGGCTAGCCCACAAAAGTCTATCTAACCCATAATGTGTCTGAATCCAATTGCTTCAAGGAGAGCTTTGTAACAGAACATAATAGTCCACTGACAGGCTGATTGGAGGCCCGCTTTGTTGGTATCTCTCAATTTAGTGTTGTTGGCTTGTCATTTTAATTTATTCGTTTTATCCCCTAAAGATGTATTAGTTAAATAATAATACCATTCTATAAAAAGCACTTAATTCATTTCTCATGGTCATGTAGATTATTTTAGGACTTTATCTTAAAGCAAAGAATAAATAAGTATTCTTTTTTTTCTCTGTGATAAAAATCAGTTTCTTTCTTTAAGAAATTTTTTGCTTGATGTCTGTTTTTTTGCTTCTCCTGAAATTTATGCAAAGCTAAAATTCCTTTTCTAATCACTCGGTTTGATGGCGGTAGGTTTTTCTCTTGCTTTGTTTTAATTTCTCTTGTTTTGTTTTAAAACGTTGGTTATTTAAAAAGCCTTTGATAACAACAGTGGCTTGACAAATATCAGTGATAAAGTCCATTAATCAACAATACCAGCTAGCTTTTCACTTCTGTCATTTCACTTCTCTGAACCCTGATTAAAAATAAGTGATTCCTAAATTCCTCATGTCCCAACCAAGGTCCTTCTTAATCCAGCCCCAACCTACTTTTCCCACCCTTTATCTCCATACCCTCCATCACAAACTTTTGCATTGGCTTCTTTCTTACCCCCAGGCACCCTTGGCATTTTCCCAATCTCATGCCTTTGTTAGCTATCATTCACATTAGAGTGCTCTCCTCTGACCATTCTATTTGAAGCCTATTCTTCAAGGTTCACCTCAAATTTCACCCCTTCTAAACTAACATGGATAACGGAAAGAATGTGTTACAGTCACGCCGACCGAGGTATGAATCCCAGCTCTACCACTTTCTTAGTTGTATGTATGTGGACATATGTTTAGCCTCTCAGAACTAACATTTCTCATCCATATCATGGGACTAATAGTACTTTGGTCACAGCGTTGAAGATTGAATAAAAGAAGTTAAATTTAAAAAGCACAATGCCCGTATTTAATCATCCCATAGCAACTCATTGCTCGCCTTTCTGAACCCCTGTAGCAAATTGTTTCTGAGCTGTTCATTTTAAACGATCGCTCTCTGAACGTCTTGTTGCATGAGTAGAGTTTGTCTCCCTAACCAGGTATTTTTAATCTATCTAGTTAAAATCTATCCATGAAAGTCCAGGCAGGAAATCAGAAACCATGCTAGGTATTTCAAACTGAGAGATGTAATTCAAGGAAGTAGTTTTACATACATATTGAAAAACGGAAAGGGCAAATAGGGAACACTGGAGGAAGTAGCTAACACCTGCTGGGCTTTGGGGGAAGGTGGGGAGGAAAAAACCTAGTTGCTTGGAGGAAGAGGGTCCTCATATAGCTAGTACTCAGGTCTCTGAGGGAGGTGTCATAAGCCTAGTACTTACAAGGGCCACAGTTGGCTAGTCCTGTTAGCCATGAAGGGATGTGGCACAGCTAATGCTAAATATGCCAAAAGACATTCAGGCTATTTTGTAGCTGTTATTCTTTGACAGGAACTGCAAATAGGAAGCATTCCTGTCTCTACTTCACCTGCCTTCCAATTGCTCTCTAGTTACAACAGCCTCCATTGGCTGATCCTAACAGGAAGACAGCCAGTAAGGGAGTATGGGAAATGTAGTTTCCAGACCTAGCCCTAGCATCCCAGAGCAGAGTATTAAAGGGTAGACTTGGAGCTGAGAGCAAAAGATAAATAATTAGCACAAAAAGTAAATTTGTTAAGGTTAAGGCATTTGTTCTTTGTACAGAGCCTTCAATATAAAAAGTATTTTCTAAATATTCTTGATTGATTCTCTCCTTTGCAATGGGCCCTCTCTGAAGCAAATTTGGATTACCAATTTAAATTAGATTCTTACAAGAAAGGAATTTGTTCTTATTCTATGTTGAATAAGATGTCTAGTGTAATATCTATGTTCAATAGAGACCGTTATGAAGAAAACTAATATAGTAAATCATTTCATTAATATCCAAGTCCCGCATCAGAAGTACTTAATTGTTTTTGTAGCTGGGGTCACAGCCTGAGCTTAAACTGCTTTTTTCCCTAGGATTTGAGCTGGTAGAGTAGGCCTATTTAAAGAGGAGGGGAAAGAAACTCATCTTAAGTGAAGAGAGATATGAAAAGTTTGCTTCGAGGTAAATTGCCCAGTGTTAGAGGGAAAGGCTTAGTGGAACATGTTGTCTATTCCATGAATTCATGCCTAAGTCCCAGAGCTCGAAACAAATTATGTAATTATATGCTTTGCAGTGATGTACACAGGAGTTTTGGAGCTGAAGACAAGAGCAACAGGAGATGGTGCTCATGGAAAACTGTAACTTGGTACAGGTATGGGTGCCCTTCAAATCAGGGGTTGTTAGTCTCAGCACAGACAGCACTGCAGTGGGGAGCTTTGTTCACACTGGAAACAATGGGAGCCAGAAAAGCCTCAATGAGCCAGAGGAGGAAAGGAGGAAGATGGTGAATGTCATGGAGTTGCTCAGAGGATTCATTCTTGGAGTGCACCTGTGCAAATCCCTGAAGATTCTTAGAACCATCTGGAGGAAATTTGTTTGTGGATGGGAGAAGAGTATGAGACCACTCTTTAACAATTCTACCAAGATCCTATTTTTACAGTTAGTCTGCCATAACTTGGGAAAATGGACTACATTTAAATTTCCAATGTTTTAAGTCATTAGCTTCTCTAATTTGAAGCTGAGTATTTATTTGGTAAATTCACTTTTCATTATTTTTTAAATAAGAGTCTCTTTATTTTACTTTTTTTCTTTTTTTTTTTGGTAAGGAAGACTGTCACTGAGCTAACATCTGTGCCAATCTTCCTCCATTTTTGTACGTGGGATGCCACCACAGCATGGCTTGATGAGCAGTGTGTAGGTCCGCACCTGGGATCCAAACCCCCAAACCCCAAGCAACTGAAGCAGAGTGTGCAAACTTAACTACTATGCTAAGAGGCTGGCCCCCTATTTTACTTTCTTTTAGTGATGGTAATTACTATTAGTAATTAATTTTAGCTTTTGTCTTTTGAACATAATAGTACTGAGCTTACATCCTATACGTACAGTTTAAAAAGAAAATAAGATCGAAGGTCAGATGTGCCTTGATGTTTAAAATTTTTATAAATAAAAATTTGAAATAAGAAAGTCAGTTCCTGACTCAATTAAATTTTATTTTCATTTTTTCCAATTAAAATTTCATTGTTATCTTGATAAAGCATTGCTCTGGTTTTGAAATTTGCTTTTTCGGAAAAAAAAAAAAAAAGCAGGTAGTCGGGAACAGTTTTTTCAAATCCCAAGTCATCTTCAGCCACATTATCCTTACAGATGCCTATCTTCTTTTTCTGTCTTTAAAATTGATTCATATGTCATCTGGTTATGCTAGATAATGATCGTGCTGTGTTCAACCCCAGGGCTGCTATCAGAGCCTCCTAAAGCTGTACAAAACATCAAAGAGCTGTTGACAGTCTAGAAGACACATATAAAAACCTTATTTTTTCAACCCAGAGAAAATCCTTATAATCTGTCTTTAGCTGTATAGCTGCTTCAGGTCAGGAACCTATTCAGCAAGTCCTGGTCAGTAACCAGATAAGACTTTCCCCTTTTGGAAGTAACATTGTCTTCAGTGGCATTGCTTTGAAACCATATCATTAACATTGACAAATTTGGACTATTAGGATTATTATTGAGTGATTAAGGAATTCCTTGGTCTTTCCTAATTGGTTTCTCAATAAAGAAGAAACAATATAAAAGACTTGAACCATAGATGAGCGGTTTTCTTGAACAATTGAGTCAATCCTAGTTTAACTCCATGTCACAGAGAGAAAACCCATCTTATTTGTGAAAGTTGACTACTGTGTGAGCTGGTCTAAGATGCTCAATGTACAGGCCATGGACTACCCTCATCAGGATCTCTTGGAGTGCTCATAAAATGCAGATTACTGAGTCCAAACCTTGGTGTGGGGGACCCATGGTAGAATGTCTATATCTTAAACAAGCACCCCAGTTGATTTTTATTCATGCTAAAGTTTAGGAACTACTTTTCTAAGACAAAGTTACTCTTTAGCAAATAACTTAAATGTATGTTTTTGATTTTGAAAAGAAATCTAAGGCTTCCAAGGCTATTCTGAATAAAAATGAGGACAGAAAACAAACAGCCATATTTCCCTGAGTAAAAAAAAAATTAACAAGAATTTGGGAATTGTCCCTAGGTAGCTTTAAAGGGAGGTGGTTTTAGGAGGTCTCAGAAATTTAGAAAAATGTGGAGAAGGTTCTTGTTAGAGTGAGTGTCCATAGCAACATAATGGCAGGGTAGGGTCTGAGGAGAATGATGGCCAGTGAGAAATTCCCTGTAGTAGGAATGGCCAACATCCAATATCAAGATGCTTCCTACTTTGTGCTGTTTCCTTTGCTTTTAGGAAAGGAGTAAAGTATGGCTGGGGAAGCACAATGAGGAATGGATATTGCAAGAGGGTCAAGAATTTGGAGCAAGAGTTAACTCTGGCCAAGTCCTTTCCAAAGTATCTTTGTAAATATGGAGGAAGGTTCTGGACTTCCCTACCCTCACTAGGGCACAAATAGCCAAGACATCCTAATCATATTGTTATCATTTATTTATTGAGGATCAGGCATGTACCAGGCATATTCATGCACTATGCCACTTAATCCTGCAAAGTAGATATTTATCTTTAGTTTACAGGTGAGGAACTGAGGCTCCAAAGGATAACATGCCCAAGATAAATCAATCAATCAGTAATAGAGCTGAGATTCAAGCCGAGATTTACCTGACTCCAGTCTGTCTCTACTCCCCCACATTATTTCACACTCTTTCTCACAGACAAACAAAAGCTTCCAGCTGCTTTAACTGATGTACCTCCAGGTCAACTGCTTTCACCTCCCTTTCCTCTTCCAGACTTGCACCAGTTCCCCATCCAAAGAGAAGAGCAGGGGCAATAATGTTTTCTCTGGCACTGTTCAGAGTTAGGATCTCCAATGTTGTACAGAAAATTCAGTCAGCACAATTCTCCCACCTCAATCTGTTGTCCCATCTCTCTTCCTCAACAAACTTTTTTTCCAAACTTAAAAGACAAGTCTCCACTTGTTGTTTGACGTCATCTCCTTCTTTCTGTTCAACCCACTGTTTCTTGTCAAGAACTGTGAAAGGTCCAAGATTTTATGCTCCTTGCAAGCTAATAACTTAGCCTGCTACAGATTCCTGGATGCTGGCAGAAAACCTGAGTCTTCCAGGTCAAAGGACTCTTTCACACATGGCACAGCAAGCAGCACCAGCTTACTGTTTATGGCGGTTCCCCTGTCTCACAAGTCTCACCTAGGGCAACCATGGAGTGGCCAGGGTGATGCAGCACATGCAATGGGTTCGTGTCATAGCTGAGGAACCCCAAGCTTAGGAAACACCCAATTTTTTATAATGGGCGGCAAGCAAACCTGCTCAACCTTTGTTACAGAAGAAGACATTATCATATTGGATGGTAAACACATGCACCCTTTACTCCGGTAGGAGACACTATTTCTATCTTCCAAGGCTGTTTGCTATATAAACGTCCTGGAAAAGATGGATAGTCTAGAACAAAAGCTGCTAGTGACTCTGCTCACAAGATGATAGTTCCATGGAGAATTATCTCCCAACATATTCCTGTATCTCTTCTCAGTAAGCAGACAGAAGACTGCTCTCTCAAAAGTGATCAGTAATCTTCTAACTGTGTGATTCAACAGCCTTCTAGAATTCTGGAAGGGACCTCAAAGAACATTCAATCATTCCAGAAATATTTATTGGGCACCTAATACATGCCAGGCACTATGTAAGCAAAAATAGGCACAGTTCTTCTCCCCAAGAAGAGAGCAACAGACATATACCTAGTATTTACACATACCAAATTTTACAAGCTGTGCTAAGTCATAGAGGGAAAGGAACATGGTGGTAGGAGAGCCGACATCAATAAGGGGCTTGAAGTTGTCTGGGAAGTCAGAAATGTTTTCCCTTACTGGGACAAATAAGAGAAAAGATGGTTAAAAGGGAGAGGAAGGGCATATCCAGAGAACCTGTGGCTGTTGAGATCACAGCACATTTGAGAAACTAAAAGAAAGCCAGGAAGTCTTCCACAGAGGAAGCCAGGGGAGAGTGGTATGAGATGAGATACCAGAAAAGGCAAGACCTCACACGGCCTGGTAGGCCATCTTACGAATTCTAGTCTTATCTTAGAGCAATGAGAACCTGTTTAAGGGCTTCGCGTGAGAAGTGACATAGTCTTCTTTGTTTTTAGAAAGATCATTTTGGTTGGAAAGAGGAAAACGAATGGAAGGACTCAGATTGTATGCAATGAGATCAGATTAGACTGATGTCAACTGGGAAGAGGTGGACCAATCTGAGAGATTCTGGAGATAAAATTGCCATGACTTGGTGCTGCAATGAATATGGAGCATGAGGGTGAGGGAAATACCAGGGATGACTACTACATGTTTGATTTGAACAACTGGATAGATGAGGGGAAAGGAAAACAAGAAGAGTTTATGAACTCACTTGGACTAAACTTTGTAACTTTGAGACATTAAGTGAACATGTCAATGAAGCAGTTGGTATCAGATTTGGAATTTGGGGGAAGAGTCTGGGCCAGAGACACATATGCAGAAATCATCATCATATAGAGGATAACTAAAGCCTTTGGTGTGGGTGATGATGTTTAGGCCAAGAGATTATAATGAAAACAGAAAAATAACATAAACTGAATTGTGAGGTACTCCTGTATTTAACAGCTAGGGAGAGGAGAAGGAATTTGCCAAGAAATTAGAGAAGCAATACCCAGAAACGTAGGAAAAAAGCCAAGCGAATATAGTGCCAAAGGAAGAAGAAATATTCAAGGAAATAACTGGTCAAAGTGGTGAGTATCGTTGAGAGCTCAAGAAAGATGAGGATTGAAAATGACCCTCATTCTACTGATAAGAAAAATGAAGCACTGAGAAGTGACGTGTTCAAAGCTGACGTAAATTCTTGTCCCTCTCTGGATTCCCAGAGAATTCATACTGGTGCCCATGCTAGGGTTATTTATGTGTGTGATTCATTCTCTCCACAGGACATAAATCCCTAAGTCCTCACTTGACTCAACCTTAAAGCACTGCGTATTGTTGAAGACAATCTCTAGATCTACTTCACTGATATTCTTGAATTATGTCTTAGTCTCCTTCAAAATAGTTGTTCTTCTTTGTGCCTACACATATAGGTATGCCCCAAACATATGTTTTAAAATATAATTTTTTAAAAATGCCATTTCTTGGGCCTCCCCCCACCCACAAAGTTGAAATCTTGAGGAGCTGATTACAAGATTGTCTTTTTTAAAAGCTCCCAAGTAGGAAGCTCTGGAAACGACTAGCTTAGAGTCAGGATTGGAAACCACTAGCTTAGTCTTGGACCAAACAGACGTGGGGCAGCAATATGGAGAAGCCACTCAGCTCATCCACACTCTGATAAATCCTCACAGTTTAAAAGAATATACAGTTATTCTGCAATTATTCAGAAATCAGCTTTCCAGCAATTTTGTCTGGAAGAGGGCAAAATTTGGAAGTCAAGAAAAGGAAACACCTCTCGCAGGGAAAGAACTTTTCATAGTGACCAGCAATGAAAATATCTTGATATAGAGTAACTATCCTATTTACTGATGGGAAGAAAAGGAATCTCTCATTAGCTGGCTGTAGATATAAACATCTGATCAATCATCACCTGAAGCCATAGAGAAAAGCAGTTAAGAAAGAAGAAAAGAGTAAAAAATAAACAGTAAAGTAGAAAGGATGAGAGGAAGGATCAGAGTGGATAAAGAGGCCGATGAGATGAGAAGCAGTGACAGATATGAGAAAAGGTGATGAGAACATTCCAAAGAGAAAAAAAATAGCACCAAAGTAGGGATCTTATATGCCTCAGCAAGCCCCTGGGACTTTAGCGTATGGCCAAGGTATTGCATTTGATGGTCAGTCATCAACAAAGGATTTCATTAACCATTGCATTCTTTAAGAAAGTAGGGAATAAGTACATTTTAAAAGGATTTCTGTAAACAGATTAAAATAAAAATACTGTTATTTTAAAAGGCAGCACAGTTAATAAACTGAAAGCCAGGTCATGGAGCCTGGTTACATCCACCATGGTTTTTGAAGGAACATGGGGTTGGACTCAAGAACGACCCGTCCCAAGAACTGGCCTCTTCCCAAGCTTGCCAGTGGGAACTGAAAAGTCAGCAGCCCAGGCTAGCCCTCAGGCGTTGCAGCGCCCCCAACTGCAGGAGGTTCGGGAAAGCGCGGCTGCTTTCATCTGTAAGTCTTCGTGCCGTTGTACAAACTAAGGTAATGGGCTTCCACGCGATTTGACTGGGGGAGAGATCAAGAAACGAACCCCCACGTTTTCCACTGAAGTAATATCTAAACATTTTTGCTTGCTATCGAGGTCCCGAGCTCGAAGTGTCTGGGATTGTAAACATCCAAGCCCACTTCGCTTGGCTTCCTCTTCCTTGGGGGGAGTGTCTTTAAAAGCACCTGCCGGCGTTAAAGTCTTGTGCTTTCGGAAAGAGGTCGAGCCGGTGCGTCTCGGGAGGAACCTTTTACAATTTAGACAGAATTGTGTGAGTGGCCTTAGAAACGTCCATTAACTCCACATTTCCCCAGCGCCGCTCGCCGCCGGGCCGCGGCGGATGCTGCGACCAGCCAGGCGCCGCCGGGCCTCGAGAGAGCGCCTAGAGCCCCGGGAGGCGGCGGGCGCCGCGAGTGCGGCGAGAGGGCGCTTGGGCTCCACGGGCCGGGGGTCTCGGCAGGCTGCTCGGCGCTCCCGGGAAAGGCGCGCGGGGCAGCGGGCGCGGGCGCGGGGCGGGCGCGCGGGGTCCGGGCCGGCGGGGGCGCCGTCGGCGAGGCTCGCGCAGCCGCACTGGGCGCGCCGATTCGGGGCTCCTCCTCCCGGCTCCGTAGTAAGCATGGCGGCGGCGGCGTTCGTGGTCCCTCGGGTGAAACAGAAAGCGGGAGCTACGCGGAGAGGGAGCGAAGAGCGGGGCTGAGGCGGCGCCGTCACTGCCGGGAAACCTCCCCAACAGCCAGTGCGCCGGCGGCCGCGGAGGCCCCGAGAGCTGGCTCTGCCGTTGAGGGAGAGCGCGAACGCTCAGGAACCCGAAGAGGCGCCCGGGAAGCCGCCTTCCTCCGCCTCAGAGCGGCGTGACTCGGAGGTGAGAGCGCGGGCGCTCCCTTCGGGAAAGGCGGGGAGACCGAGCCGTGCCCGTCCCTCCCGCCCCGGAGCGGGCGCCACGGAGACCGTTAGGCTGGGGCTGAGGGGCCGGGGCGCCGAGCGAGGCTCGGGCCCGTCGGGGGGCCGGCCCACCCCGTCGTGCGGGCGCGCCGCGGGCAGCGGGGCCGGGGACGGACCCGACCACTTGCCGTCACCTGCGGGGCCCGAGTGCCCGCGGGAGGCGCTGGCGGGGACGCGGCGGCGCGGGGGCGCAGGCGGCCCTCCCTCCGCCCCTGGACCCGCGGCGAGCAGCGCCGCTCGGGGAGGCTCGGGGGTCGATCGCGGAGGCGGCCGGAGAGGAGCGCCGAGCGCCGCCGCACCTTCGGCTTGGGCGCCCTGCAGCCGCCGAACTTGACCGCTTTTCTGGAGAGAGTTTTCCCCGCTCCTCTGGGGGTTAAAACCTCGAAAACCCGCCCTGGTGTGTTTGCTCGCCTTTGGCCGGTGCCCGTCCCTGGCCGGCCCTCTCCGCGGCAGCCACCTGTTCCGTCGGGAGGCTGCCTCCAGGCTGCGGTCCTCGCCCTCCTTCACAGCCTGGATTTTTGAACTTTTGACACAGTGGTGGAAGGACGTCACGCGTTAGGTAAAGGAAAACGAGCAAATTTAGTCCGAAAATCGCGGGCAGAGCGGCGGCTGTTTTCATTACTGTCGTTAATCGTCCTTTTATTAAACTGTTAGCGTTAAAAGCCTTGGGATATCTTTGGGGGGGGGGGGGCGGTAATTTTTGCTGGGGCGTAGGACTCTATTTGCTTTTGTGAAATTTTACCTAAGTTCCTGTGGACACATTTGTGTCTGAGCATCTATTAACTAAGAATAGCAGGCGAAACAGATTTCTTTCTTTCTTTCTTTCTTTTAACAGTATAATTCTCCTGTGTGTTCACCATGGACTTTTAAAACTGAGCAGCATAATGATTTTGCTTCTTACTGTGGTCTGTGTTTTCAGTTCTTGAAGCCAAAGTTGGTGTGTGTTTTTCTGCATTATAAGAAGGAAATAACAAAAGTTGAGCTGTTACTGTAATATTTTATCACCATGCTATTACTAGCACCAGGGCTAAGCATATGCCACTCCGGAGTTGGAGCCATATGTTAGGCAGAAACGAATTGAGTTTTGTGGCTATGATCTGGTATTTGCATAAATATTTAGTTTTTGTGCGTTTGCTAAGTCTGTAATTCTTGCCACGGTGGAAGTTTTGTTTAAATCACCTAAAAATATCCAAGAGAGATGAGTCCCGGCCTTTTTGATATTTTCTTGGTTGAATTGATTTTTCTCAACTAATAAGATAAAGTGCCCACTGAGACAGATGGTGGACTTAACAGAAAACAGTAATAAAAAGGATTTTTAACATATTTTTTATAACATAGAACCTAGAATTTTGCTTTTAGCCCACTGATAATTCTTGTCATCACTAATAACACCAGTTAGGGGGAAGAAGGGATGATGACTTAACCGGAAAATACCTTGCTAAAATTTTTATAAATAATTTTATATTTAAAAATTTCAGCACTAGCATGGTACATTTTACTATATTTTTTTCTTTCCCTTCATAGATCGTCTCTCAGTTTTCTTGGAAAAATTTTTTACCCCAGGCTGGTTGCCCATAAGCCACCTGTATGCTTCTGAGTTAGCTGCCCCTTTTTCCCTTTTGTCTGAATCCTCAAAATCATTAAATGTTCAGGAAAAATAAACTTCTGGTTAACACTGGCCTCAGTCAAACATAATTATAAGGGTAATTTGCTTCTTCGAGTTTAATGACATGCATTTGAAAACACAGGTTCTAGGATTCTCTTTTGATGTCATCTGTGTCATCACTTCCCCTGTTCACGTGAGTAATTGAGAGCTGATTTATTTTACCATGTATTTAATAATTACTTTTTAATTGTGAAATTTCCGTAGTATAACATTAAGCATAATTTATTACTAATTAAGAAAAAATTTCTCCCTCTGTCCAGCCAGGCATAGGTCAGGACTGAGTATAAAACCTAGGAAAAAAAGAAGGGCTGCACAGTTAATATTTTCATTGTGTTTTGTAGCTTAACTTAGGTAAAGAGCATTTTATTTATAATTTGTCCATTTTTAGTTTAAACTCCTGGGTAATTATGCTTGTTTTAAAACATTTGTGTATATTTTTTCTGTTCATACATGCAAGGCTTGTGCACTTTATATTTTACCTATGTTTTTAAAATACAATTTGATGAACTAACCTAAAGAGGTTTTTTTAGATCTTCTTGGTGCATTTTTCTTTGAAAATGAGTCTCGATGTTGTCTTTGAGAGTGATGTAGGGATATGCACATGATTTTGAATTTTATTAACCAGGTAATCAAAAGATAAAGGATTGTTTTTTTCCTAGCAATCCCAGCAGACTTCAAATAAATTCACTATTGTAAATCCAAAGATTTAGAAAACTGTATGTGTCTATGCCATTGTGTCTTTTAGTGCTTCAGTTTATCACATTGAAAAAAAAGGGGGGCCCCCTATGCATGTCAATGTCAAGAGCTGCTTGTTAAAAGGAAGTTAATGGCCAATAGTGTTGAAAGGCAAATTTTTTTTTTCACATGTATTGTGAGCTTTTATCATTTTCTTAGTATTTTGGTCTCTTTTTATTTCAGAATATTATTCAGTGGTCTCTTTTTATCTCTTGATCTTTATCTCTCTTTTCTCCTACTCTTAGAGTTTTGCTTGTCTTTAGCATACACTTTGTAAGTTTGCAGTGTAGCCTATGGATGTCATCCTTTATATTTCCAGTCACTTTCCACCCATTACCAGTCCTCAGACTCTTTTTTCTCCAAGATAGGTGCACTTGGGAGATGACATGTGCTCAGAGGATGATGAGCTATTGGGGATACAAAAGTAACTTGATGTGTTTTCTTCCTTCAAGTAGTTTACAAACTAGTTGGAGTTACGAGACAACACATAGGAAATTACTAGCAAAAATATAAGATGGCATTATTAAATGGTGTGGCAAGGACTGTAATTTAAAGGAAAGTGAGGCCACTGTGGGCTAGAACCATCCCAGAAGGCATTTGAAGGAAGTCAGACTTGAAGCTTAGCAAGGAGTTAGATAGCAAAAGGAAAGACGTTCCAAAGAAAAGATGGACAGCCAGAGCTGGAAGTAGTAGTAAGGAGACCAGTCTGAGAGCATCCAAGGACGAGTATCAGGAGGAAAAAAGAAAGAAGGTTGGGTAGAGATTTTTGGCTGAGTCCCAGGGCATGGTCAAAAGTGGAAAAGGCATGGCTGGACACGACAGTTTGGCTGTATCATTATGAACCCATCACTGAAAGAACTATACATCTACTTTAACATATTAGTAGCTTAACCTTTATGTATAAGGGACAGCTTATATGTCTTATATTTGTTTATTATAGCTTAGATCAGGGATCGGCAGACTTTTTCTGTCAAGTGCTAGATAGTAAATATTTTAGGCCTCATGGGCCACTTACAGCCTCTGTTGAGTATTCTTTTTTTTTTTCCCCACAATCTTTGAAAAATGTAAAAACCATTCTTAGCTCAAGTGCCAAACAAAAACAAGCCAGCTGTGGGCTGGATTTGGCCAGCAGGCCTAGTTTGCTGACTCTTGGCTAATAATTGGCTAGGTAATTGTCCATATAGCACATAATGTGAGGCGCCTTAAGTCATTTGTCTACTGGTTGTTTGTGTGTTTTGTTATGACTATCATTTATATTTTTTCCATATGTTATAGTAAAAATAAAGAAAATATGCAGAAATATCTACGATTGCAATTGTTATTTTGTGGCCAAACTTCTAGCAACAGCCTAGACTAGCTCTCAGAACTAGGAAGTGAAAGAAGAAAAGCCTTTGGGCCAGGCCTTAGAGCCGTGAAAATAGCTACACCGTGGCTTGCTTTAGAATTTATATAAGGTTAAGTATATCAACTGCCTGTTCTGGTTTTACATATTTTAAACTACAACTGGCACTTTAGAAACCTTTGCTAGGATGCTGTTGGCCTATAAGTGACAACAGGGGAGCAGGCAGTAGGAAACCTTATTTTTAAAAGTAGTCTAGGGTGAGTTAGTGAAGAGACATGCCATTTGGCATCCCTCAGAAACTCCAAGAAGAGTCATTGTGTTATAGAACAGTCTAATAATTAATGTTTACCTTGATGAGCTTAAGTCATCAAGAAAAGGTTATATGTTGTGCAGATTAAGGCAGAGAAGAAAGACTTAGAAATCTCCTTCAAAATATTTCCATTAAGATTCTTTAAAGGTAAGTTATGGCGATTTAAAGGATAAGTATCGGTTATTTTGAAAATTCATTTACATGAAATAGCTCTTTGAAGTTTCTAAATTTATAGCTGTGTGTTTCTAAGGCAGTTCTGTTTTCTTCAGTACACTGCATTTCACTTGCCATTGTGAAGTGAATAGTGGTGCCTAGGTTATGGTTGCATAAATCAATTGGCTAGGGTTACTCTCTATTTTGTGTCATCAAGAGAGCAAGCATATAGCATAAGAGCATTCTTTCATTCAGCGGACATTAGTAAGTATCTTCTGCGTATCAGGGGTAGTACTAGGTGCTGGGAAAATGTAAAGATGTGTAAGATGGAGAGCTACGTGGATAAAATCAGTGGCGTTTCTTTTTCTCCTCTTAAAACCGTAAAAACCAAACAAACAAAACCCGAAAACTTAAGTTAACTTTTGGAATTTATTTATACTAGCATTTTCCATACTTCGTAAAATGAATATACTATCTGAAGTTTTAAGGCAGTACAAACCTTTTGAACTACATTTCAGCCTTCACAAATTCTTTCTTAATAAAAATTTGGCTTTTTAAATTTTGCTTTAAGGAGAAATTAACAGTTCACTGTCCCACCCCCCTTTTGTCAGTGCTTGAACCAGCTTCATCATTCCCGTTGTTTCCGTTTCCTAGACAGGAGATAAAAACCTTGGATCCTAGATCCAGCTTCACCCTTATTAGCCATATCATCTCAGGTTCGTTTTTTCAATCTTAGGTTCCCAATTCTAAAATGGAGAATAATGTATATATCCTGTTTTCCCCACAGAAGTATTGTGAGTACCCAGAGATGTTGGAAGTAATGAAAACATTAAAGTATCATATAAGTGCTTACATTAATACTACTGTATTGCAAGCAGTGCAGCCTTTGTTTAGTAAGACCAGAGATTATGAGTTCAAGTTTTATCTTCCAAAGTTCTGTAAATATAGTATGCTTCCAGTAAACATTTAGTTTACTCAGAAGTTTTAACTGCTTTCCTGGCAGAGAGAATGCATATGAAAGCTTTCTTTTCATTCTTCTTAATCTTTCAGTGCACTTCATATCCAATGTCTCTGTTCCTTTTTGCAAGGGAATACTGATCTTCCAAGCAGCTTCGGCTGTTCTTTCCAAAATGGGGTGAAAATAAGCAAAAGTGAATTCCTTATGGTTTTCGTTTTTTCAAGTGGAAGACTATTTCTGTATCTATAGTAATAACATCCACTTGTTGAACTCTCATTGCATGTTAGGCCTTGTACTTGGATATTTTTTTAAATCCTATACAGACCTGCCAGGTATGTGGTGGTACTCTCATTTTACAGATGAAACTATTACTTGTTATGGACTTCTGTATCTCTCTTCCTCCCTCACTTCTTGAGATCTCTTATGTGATAGTTGTTAGAAATACAAAGTAAGTATGATGTGTACTTTGAAATAAACCTTGGTGTAAGTTACCTGAATTTGATAAATTTAATTGTTTATATTAATTAGTCGCAATCAGAAATGTCTGATAGGTACTGTTTTCTGTTTTCCTTCTTCAGAATCCACATTTTAATATATATTTGAACAGAATAATTTTAAAAATTTAAGTGATTGCGTCACTAGCCAATTCCCCAGTGAAGGGGGAAAAAAATCTTCCTACTTCTCTGAGGGTTCTAAACAGATGTTTAAGTACATTTTAAAGCACAGTTAAGACTTTTCCGTAAAAAGTAATTATATGCTTTCTTTTGCAGAAATAGATGTTATATACAGCAACTACTTTTGTTTAGATCCAGCTTGAAGGAGTAGTCATTTTCATTTACTTAAAGTCAGTTTTTCTAAAGATTTGCTTAAATAAAAAAGAAAAGGGAAAACATAATTTATGATTTGTGATTTCGTTGTGTTTACATTTTCTAGATTTTTTTGGTTTGCTTCAGACACCCATTCTCAATTATAGTTTTGTGCTGAAGGCTTGATTTTTTTCTGTGTAATATTTTCATTTGCAATATATACATTTTTTCCTTAACATTTTGGTTAATAGTTTATGAAGTACCTTTTTGTTTTTTCCATATTAGGACCAGCTATTTCTGATACTTCCGATCAGTAGGTGAATCACTGTTACTCAAATGCCATAATATGCTAGCAAGTTTATTTTTTTATCTGTTACTTGAACCTCACTAAAACTGCCCCATTGTGTGTGATAGAGTAGCCTTTGGGTAAAATGTAGGGACAGCTGTCCCTCTAATCCATCTTTCAGGCTGCTTCCAGGCTAATATTTCAAAAACAAGAATTTGTTCAAATCATTGCTCAATTTTAGAAATTAAAATTACACCGTAATTCCTGCTGTATCAATCATAGTGTCTTATGTCTATTTGAGTACATACTCTGTTGATATCTTGTGACTATGTCTATTTTCCACCACCTCCCAACTTGTAGTAGAAAGAGCATCTGTTTTACATTAGGCAGATGTAAGTTTGTTTGTTGGCTTATTCCCTTACTGACTGTATATAAACATGAGCATGTTACTTTACTTCTATGAGACTTAGTTTCTTCACATTAGAAAGGGGTAATAATAGGATGTATCTCTTAAAATTGGCTATTAGGAACATTAAAAGAGAGAGTCCATTTACCATGGCAAGTAAAATGCTCTCCATAGGATATTTGTATCTAGAACTTTGACCAGCATGTCTAATCATTGTCACCCAAGTATCCTATTCTTATTTTCACCATTCATTTATTTATCTATCATTTATTAAAAACTTTAAATGTCCTAGGTACTAAGAATATGAGTGTCACAAAAATGAATATCATAATCCCTTCCTTCTAGTAATTCACACACTATTGTGAGAGATAAGGACATGTAAACAAATACGTATTTTTATGTAATTAAAGGTAAATAAAGTACCTCTTCTCTTGCCTCTTTTCACTATGTGACTCCTTCCTGTCATTTAGTACTGAATTGCCACGTGTTTCCATAATACCCTTAGAATATCGTGATTGTATGCATATCATACTGTTGCATATATATTTCATAACTTGTCTGTCTCAGCTGTTAGACTGTGAACTCCTTGAGTTTGAACAGTACTGCTGTGGTTGGCAATTTTTTTTCTATAAAGGAGCAGATAGTTAATATTTTAGGCTTTATAGCCATATGGGCTCTGTTGTGACTACTTAACTGTGCTGTAGGAGCATGAAAACAGCCATAGATAAATTATAAACATTGAGTATGACTGTGTTTGAATAAAACTTTATTTACAAAAGCAGGCAGGGGGCCAGATTTGGCCCAGAGGCCTTAGTTTGCCGACCCCTGCAATGCTTCATATGTTATGCCTGCAAATATAAGGCACTCAGTAACTAATAATTAATGTATATTAAACACTTAGGTTCTGGGTGCTGTTCCAAACAACTTTAAATGTATCAGTTTACTTAATCCGTAAAACAACAACCCACTAAGGTGGATACTGTTGTCACCGTTTTTATTTGTTTAATTAAAAAAATTTTTTTTTAAAGATTGACCGTGAGCTAACCTCTGTTGCCAGTCTTCCTCTTTTTTTTCCCCCCTCCTGAAAGCCCTAGTACATAGTTGTATATCCTAGTTGTAGGTTATTCTAGTTCTTCTCTGTGGGATGCCTCCACAGCATGGCTTGATGAGCAGTGCGTAGGTCCGCACCCAGGATCCGAACCAGCGGATCCCAGGCTGCCAAAGTGGAGCGCGCGAACTTAACTACTTGGCCACGGGGCCAGCCCCAGTTGTGACCATTTTTAAAATGAGGGAACTGAATCACAGAGATAAATGAGATGCCCAAGATCATACAAGTAGTTAGTGAAAGACTTGGGGTTGAGGGGCTGGCCCGGTGGCGCAGCAGTTGAGTGCGCACATTCTGCTTCAGTGGCCCAGGGTTCACCGGTTCGGATCCCGGGTATGGACATGGTACTACTTGTCAAGCTATGCTGTGGTAGGCATCCCACATATAAAGTAGAGGAAGACGGGCATGGATGTTAGCTTAGGGCCAGTCTTCCTCAGCAAAAAGAGGAGGATTGGCGGCAGATGTTAGTTCAGGGCTGATCTTCCTCAAAAAAAAAAAAAAAAAAAAAAAAAAAGACTTGGGGTTGAACCTAGGCATTCTGACTCCAGAACCTGGACTTTTAATGATTAAATCTTACCAGTTTTGATATGTTGAATCCTGGGAGTGTAGTATTGATTCAGTATTAGGAAACGTATTAATATAATTTGCTATATTAAGAGATTAAAGGGGAAAACTATATGGTTATCTCTTTGATGCTAAAAACAATCATTTTTTAATATTCAGTCGTCCCTGCTAACTCTTCAACAGAAATAACTTTGTTAAGGGTCTCTACCAGAAACCTATATTAAATGTCATAGTGAAATGGTAGAGGCACTTCCATTAAAAGATAGGAGCATAACATTTGTCCAAAAGTCTTATTAGCTAATATAGTAAGAAACAAGAAAAATAATTAACCTCTAAATAATGGAAGGTGGAGGAGGAATATATCACTGTTCCTATTTGCAGTTGATATGATTACCTACTTAGAAAATACAAGATTGTCAACAGAAAATGATTTGAGTCAAAAAGAGATTAGAGTAAACTAACTGGCTATAAGATAAACTTAGAAGTTTCATTAGCTTTCTTATGTACCAGTGATAACCAACTATGAAAAACAATTAAAAAAAGTAGAAGCCTAAATTATACAATAGTTAAGAAGTGTTTAAAATATGCAACAGCTATATGAAGAAAACTGCAAGAAGATTTGAATGGATAGAGGAATGCTATATTCCTGAATGTGACAACTTAATACTATAAAAACGGCAGTCCTCATCAAATGAGTCAAAAATAAAGTTAGTATAATCCTAATTAGAAATACAACAGGATTTTAAAAATGGAATTTGACAAACTGATGTTTCAGGTTTTGAAAGGGAGACACAAGAACTGTCAGGTAATTTCAAAAAGCATAACAAAGGGCAGCTTACCCATCAAAGATCAAAACGTACTGTAAAATCTCAGTTATTAAAAAAATAGCAATTTGGAGTGGGAATGGGCATGTTGATCAAAGGAACAGAATATAGAATTCAGGAGGAGCTCTGTAGATAGAAAAGAATTTATTATATGATAAACAAGTGAGTAATGGAAGAGCTAGTTTATAAATGATGTGAGATAATTGGCTGTCCAGTTGAGGTAAGGATAATTAGGTATCCACTTTGAGGTACTTTCAAAACTAAGTTCCAGATGGACTAAATATTTATAAGTAAAAAACAAAATGACACAAATTTTAGAAGTGAACTTTTTTTTTTCTTGGTGAGGAAGATTTGCCCTGAGCTAACGCCTGTGCCAGTCTTCCTCTACTTTGTATGTGGGATCCCTCCGCAGCATGGCTGATGAGCGGAGTAGGTCTGCACCCAGGATCCGAACCTACGAACTCTGGGCTGCTGAAGTGGAGTGTGTGGAACTTTAACCACTTAGCCACTGGGCTGGCCCTTAGAAGAAGTGAATTTTTAAAAAAATTTTAGGGTAGAGAAGACCTTTTCAAGTGAGACATCAAACTTAGATGCCATTAAAAAAGGCAAGCAACAGACTGGGATAAAATATTTGACATATAATAGAGAAAGTTAATATTCAGAGTATACAAGGTGTGCCTACAAATCAGTATGAAAAAGAATCTGGTGGAAAATGAGGAAGAATGTAAGTAGGAATTTTAAAGAAGTAGAAGTATGGATAGCCTATAAAGTTTTGAAGAGATACTCAACCATATCAGTAATCTGAGAAATTCAAAACATCAGTGAGAATATGATTTTTAAAAACTTTGCTAATAAAATTAGCAAAAATTGGAAAACTTTAATATTAGTAAGTATCAAATTGGAAGATAGGCCCTCATAAAGTACTGAACAGAGTATAAACAGCTTCATCTTTTTAGGAGAAAAGTTTGGCAGTATCTGTCAATTTTAAAAGTGCATACTTTTGAACCAGAAGTCTCATTTCTGTATCACCTGCAATACAGAAATGCTATCATAGATTCATAGAGAATATTACTTGGTTATTCCCCACAGAGGGGGAATTGTGTAAAGAAAAATGGAAGGAATTTTTGTGTTTATCATTAGAATAGATAAAGCATGGTATGCCCTTACAGTAGGATATTAGGCAGCCATGAAAAAGAATGAAATAGATAATAGATGTACTTATTTAGGAAAATCTTAAGGTGTTTTACGTGAAAAAGCAAGACACTGACCAGTACATGCGGTTTCATTTATGTAACAGCCACTCCCAGAAAACCTCATACACAGGTAAGTACAGAGAAAAAGTCTGAAAGGGTACATTCCACAGTGAGTAACTGTAGAAATAGGAGTTGGATTTGGGAATAGGAGCAAGAGTTAAAAATAAAGATTGTATGTGTGTTTTTAAGTATAAAATATACAACTTTTGGGATGTAACAAAAATAATAATTAAACATAAGAGGGTTTGGATTTGGTGATGATTATTACTCCTTGTTAGAACCATATCTTCTGGTTGGACAGCCTTGATTTATGTCTCTTTTCCCAGTGTAATTTTTTCTCTGAAAGATTCGCCCTGAGGTAACATCTGTTGCCAGTCTTCCTTTCTCTCTCTCTCTCTCCTTTTTTTTTTTTCTCCCAAAAGCCCCAGTACAGAGTTGTATGTCCCTTTAGTTCCTCTATGTGAGCTGCCATCACTGGATGGCTACTGACAGAGGAGTGGTGTGGTTCTGCGCCTGGAAACCAAACCCAGGCCACAGAAGTGGAGCATGCCCGACTTTAACCACTCAGCTGTCAGGGCTGACTCTTCCCTGTGTAATTCTTAATAGCACCTCCTTTTACTCGCAGAACCTTTCCAGTTGGTGTCTAAAGTCATCGGTGCTTTTAAAAATAGCAATTTCAGTATAGTATTGTATCTGAATCTGTGTTACACTGGGTTAAAGAAGTGAGAATTGTAGACGGGTGATTCTCAACCTTTATAACCGTATCTGCCAACCAAGGCAATTTCCGTGTACTTTGTTTTCTGAGTTTCTATTATAAAAGCAATTATCTTTTTCAAATATAAAATTATAATTTTGGATATTCTTGTCTTCAAGTCTTAATATACTTGGATATTTTGATTCTCCCCCTTTTAATATTAGAACTTAATATTTTAAGAAAGTTGGTGGTAAATTTCGGGATTGATGTCAGTACCTTGAGCTGAAGACAGAGTAAAAAGAAGGAAAATTTTTTGAAAATCAGATGAGGGAAGATGACTATGTTTAGAGGCAGTTAATTTTTTTTTTTTTTTTAAAGATTGGCACCTGAGCTAACACTGGTTGCCAATCTTTTTTTTTTTTTTTCCTTCTTTTCCCCAGAGCTCCCCCGTACATAGTTGTATATTCTAGTTCTGAGTGCCTCTGGTTGTGCTCTGTGGGATGCTGCCTCAGCATGGCCTGTTGAGCGCATGGTGCACACCCAGGATCTGAACCAGTGAAACCCTGGGCCCCTGAAGTGGAGTGCGTGAATTTAACCACTCACCCATGGGGCCTGCCTGAGGCAATTAATTTTTAACTCAGGCATAATTGTGGGCATATAAACAAAAAATCTGGTTTGAATGGACAACGTTAAAATACTGGGTTCTACAGACAAATCTTTTTTATGAAAGATACAGAAATGTTTGATTTCTTGATGTGTTATGACAAAATTCTTTATTTGGAAGGGATTAAGGAAGGAAACATGTTAAATATGATGAAGTTATAGTAAGACAGAAGCTTTTACAGAGGAGTTCAGACTCTTCTGTTGTAAACCTAGATGCCAAGGTGTTAACAGGCATACCTCAGAGATATTGTGGGTTCAGTTCTAGACCACCGCAATAAAATGAGTATCACGATAAGCAGAGTCACATGAAATTTTTGGTTTCACAGTGCATATAAAAGTTATGTTTACACTATACTGTAATCTATTAAGTGTGCGGTAATTATGTCTGAGAAAACAATATACATACCTTAATTTAATGATTCTTTATTGCTGAAAAATGCTAACCATCATCTGAGCCTTCAGCGAGTGATAATCTTTCTGCTGGTAGATGGTCTTGCCTTGATGTTGATGACTGTTGACTGATCAGGGTGGTGGTTGCTAAAGGCTGAGGTGGCTCTGGCAATTTCTTAATTGATTGACTCTTCCTTTCATGAATGATTTTTCTGTAGCATGTGATGCTCTCTGATAGTATTTTACCCACAGTAGAACTTCTTTCAAAATTGGAGTCAGTCCTCTCAAACTCTGCCATTACTTTGTCAACTTAAGTTTATGTAATATTCTGAATCCTTTGCTGTCATTTCAACAATCTTCACAGTACCTTCACCAGGAGTAGATTCCATCTCAAGAAATTCCATCTCACTTCCTTTACTCATCCATAGGAAGCAACTCCACATCTGTTAAAGTTTTATGAAATTGCAGCAATTCAGTCACATCTTTAGGCTCCACTTCTAATTCTAGTTCTCTTGCTGTTTCCACACATCTGTAGTTATTTTCTCCATTGAAGTTTTGAACCCCTCAAAGTCATCCATGTGGGTTAGAATCAACTTCTTCCAAACTCCTGTCAACGTTGATATTTTTATCTCTTCCCATGGATCACAAATATTTTTAAAGGTATCCAGATGGTGAATCCTTTTCAGAAGGTTTTCAATTTACTTTGCCCAGATCCATCAGAGGATTCACTGTCTATAGCAGCTATAGCCTTACGAAATCTATTTCTTAGATAGTAAGACTTGAAAGTTGAAATAACTCCTTTATCCATGGGCTGCAGAATAGATGTTGTGTTAGCAGGCATGAAAACATTAATTTCATTGTACATCTCCATCAGAGCTCTTGGGTGACCAAGTGCATTGTCAATGAGCAGTAATATTTTGAAAGGAATCTTTTTTTCTGAGCAGTAGGTCTCAACAGTGGGCTTAAGATTTTCAGTAAACCATATTATAAACAGATGTGCTGTCATCCAGGCTTTGTTGTTCCATTTCTAGAGCACAGACAGAGTAGATTTAGCATAATTCTTAGGGGCCCTAGGATTTTTGGAATGGTAAATGAGCATTGACTTCAACCTAAAGTCACCAGCTGCATTAGCCACCAGCAAGAGTCAGCCTGTCCTTTGAAGCTTTGAAACCATGCTTTAACTTCTCCTCTCTAGCTATGAAAGTCCTAGATGGCATCTTCTTACATTATAAGGCTATTTTGTCTTTATTGAAAATCTGTTGTTTAGTGTAGCTACCTTTATTAATTATCTTAGCTAGATCTTCTGGGTCACTTACTGCAGCTTCTACATCAACATTTGCTGCTTCACCTTGCACTTTTATGCTGTGGGGACAGCTTGTTTCCTTAAACCTCATGAACCAACATCTGCTAGCTTCAGACTTTGCTCCTGCAGCTTCTTCACCTCCTTTAGCCTTCATGGAATTGAAGAGAGTTAGGGCCTTGCTCTGCGTTAGGCTTTGGCTTAAGAGAATGTTGTGGCTAGTTTGATCTTCTGTCCAGACCACTGAAACTTTCTCCATATCAGCAATAAGGTTGTTTTCACTTTCTTATTATTCATGTGTTCACTGGAGTAGCACTTTTAATTTCCTTCAAGAACTTTTCCTTTGCATTCACAACTTGACTAACTGTTTGGCACAAAGGCCTAGCTTTTGGCCTATCTTGGCTTCTGACATGCCTTCCTCACTTTAATCATTTCTGGCTTTTGCTTTAAAAGTGAGAGACATGTGACTCTTCCTTTGACTCAGGCATTTAGAGGCCATTGTAGGTTATTAATTGGCCTAATTTCACTATTCTTTTGTCTCAGAGAATAGGGAAGCCTGAGGAGAGGGAGAGAGATGGGAAAACATCTGATCGGTATGTATAGTCAGAACACATACAACATTTATTGATGAAGTTCACCGTCTTATATAGGCATAATTCATATTGCCCCCAAACAGTTACAATAGTAACATCAGAGATCACTGATCGCAGATCATCATAATAAATATAGTAGTAATAATGAAAAATTTTGAAATATTGCAAGAATTACCAAAATGTAACACAGACACTAAGTGAGCAAATGCTCTTGGAAAAATGGCACCAATAGACTTGCTCGATGCATGGTTGCCACAAACTTGCAATTTATAAAAAATGCAGTATCTGCAAAGCACAGTAAAGCAAGATGTACCTGTATTTGGCCAGAAAATATTCAGAAACTGCTCGTTTAGTTTTCCATCCAAAGTCACTCTGATAGATGTAACCAAGAATTTGGAATTCTAAAAAAGCAAAATGAGTATAATATATAAGCTAGTACTTTTAAGAGGGGCAAGAAAATATTTGTAGATAAAAGTAGAATTGTCTCAGATGTAATTATCTTGGGCTCTAAATGTAACCCAAGTGCTCTGAAAACACCGCACAGCTAGAGCTGTAAGCTGAGATTCAAGAAGATGGTATTTAAAAAAAAAAAGGTCTTATTTACATGCACACTGTCTTTCCTTTAACAGATTGGGGTTGATTCTTGGAAGCAATTCCTGCTCTCTGTTCCCATAGTTTCCTGACTGGAAGTATGTTTGTGATATCTTTTTCATCAAGATTGCCTTTGAAGTTTATTTTAACCATAGTTTCATGTTAGTGTTTCTTAGTGGGGGAATGGGAGATGCATCTCCTGACTGCTTAATTAAATTAAGTTATATTCAGTATATCTGACTGAGGAGAGTAACGGCAGTGGCTCTCAAACCCCTCCTTCTTTGTAAACCTCTCTTCACTTACACGAGGTAAAAGACTGGGGCCCACCATCCTACCAACTCTATCCCTTCTACCTTTCCAGTGGACAAGAAATTGGAGAATAAGATAAATAAGTTACAGTAAATTTGTTGCTGACAATTTATATAAATTTTCATTTACTTTAGACAAAAAATATATATGCATTTACTTTTATTAGATTAAACCATATGAAATTATTTTAATTTTTTTACCTTAAATGGTAATTTTATATGGTTCAACCTATTCTATTACAGAATTATGCCCTATAAACAGTGCCCTGTATATAAAAATATGTTATTGCACTTACCATCAAAATATGTTGTAAGTTATTTGAATATCATAAACTCATAAACAGCACATTGCTGGTGAAATGTCACCATATAAGCCAAATTGGAAGCTTTATGAATACACCCACTTTAGCAACAAGGGTAAAGTAATAAGCCAAAAATATTGTTAGTGTATATATGCATCATTGTACCTTATAGGGTTAATCAAACAGCCTTCTCCAGGAACTATATTGAATGTGAGAATGATAAAGCTAAACATGTAGTAGTTTATAAATAAAAGCTATTGGACTTGAAAATTGTGACCAGTTGCAGACACCGCATAAACTAGGACCAATTGAAGAGAGAACTGATGATAGATAAACAAATAATGAAGTGTCTCTCCCACAAGATATGGGAACCCTAACTGTTTGCGTTACAGGACAGCCAAATATCTTAGTAGAATCCTGAGTTAGAGGCCTAAGTAATCTCCAGAAATGTATTAATTTTACTTTACACGTAACACATTTTCTTAGCAAATAACTCACTCTGCAGGTTACTAACAAGTAACACTTAGTCTTACACAGAAATAAAAGCTAAGGAATTGTGTCACTTGCCCAAAATATCTATAAAGAGAACATTGATTTTTGTTTTAGTTCAGGGCGTATCAAGAGCACACTGGCTTCCATTGGTGAACCCTGGGCCATACTTTTAAAAGATCATGCTTTAAAAGCATAGCTGTTTGGGTTCTACTTGTGATAAATTCATTCACCTTGCTACTGCCCATTGGGTGCATTAAAAATTAAGAGGAGTGAATTTGTTCCCTGTCAAGAAGGAGTAAAAGGGACTTGATTTATTCTTCTGCCTGAAACAGCTAAAAAACTAGAAAAAATACACGAAACAGTGGCACTCGAGATATTAGATGTTAGGCAACAAAAGTGGGAAAAGAAGGCATGTCCTGTGATTGGCCCTGCCTACTGCCTGGAGAAAGTTGCCAGGGCACAGTACAGGGAAGGGGATTGCAAGTAGGTCCCAGTTGACTCCTTGATTTGAGGAGATGGAGCTAGAAGTCCAAGGAGATGAGACTATTCAGAACAGAGTACCGGAGAGGAGAGAGCTGCACAGAAAAAGGACCTCAGAGATCTGGAGAGAGTCCCCCTGGAGTATTCATCAGAGTACTAATAAATGCGTACATGTAAGGAAACTGCCCAGGGCTAGAGAAAGAGCCGCCTCACAGGATTATATAGAACAGTATCTAAGCTCACCCAGGGCCAGAAATACTGCCTCTTCCCACCAGCCAGATTAGAAAGCCTTATAATTCACAGGTCATTTGGTAGAGTACTCTGGAGGGTCTTGGCTTAGCTCAGTATTGGGGAAAAATTAACCCTGCACTAAATGCTGCTCTGTTCCTGCCTAGTGCGAAAACACAATTCTGTGTTTGCCCAAAGGAAGACCCAGAAGAATCTATATCCAAGTCACTTTGCCACATCTCAGAACAAAGCTCAAAAATATTTATAGGTATACAGAAATATCTAGCAGCCAACAAGGTAAAATTTATGGTGTCTGACATTCAATCAAAACTGCTAAGCTTGCAAGGAAGTAGGAAAATGCTAACCATAATGAGGAGAAAATCAGTCACTCAGAACTGGCCCCAAAATGGTATAGATGATGAATTAATAGTCAAGAACCTTAAAACAGTTTTGACTGTATTTGATATGTTGGAGAAGTTAGAGGTAAGATTGAAAATGTTAAGTAGAGGGATCTTCTAGATTAAAATTACAGTGTCAAAGATAAGACATGCTGGGTGGAAATAATGGCATGTTAGACATTGCTGAAGAAAAGGTTAGTGGACGTGAAGACATAGCAATAGAAACTATCCAAGATGAAACACACAGAGAAAAGAGAATTATTTAGAAAGATGAAGTTAGAAAAAATATTTGAAGGGGTAATGGCCAGAATTTTTCAAAATTTGATAAAAACTATAAAACAAGAAACACAGTAAACATAAGGAAGATGAGTAAAATGGCACCAAGTAATCATAATCAAATCACTTAAAACAAGTGATAAAGGGAAAAAAATCTTAAAAGCAGCCAGAGAAAAACAGCAAAGATAAGGGCCACAGCAGATTTCTCACCAGAAGTAATGTAAGCTGGAAGATAATGGAGCAATAACTATCTTTTAAAACCCTAAAGAAAAAGCTGTCAACCTAGAATTCTTTATCCAGCAAAAATATTTTTCAAAAATAAAGGCAAAATGAAGACTTTTCAAACATACAAAAGCTGAAAGAATTCATCACCTTCAGTCCTATACTAAAAGACTTGTTAAATGGAATCCTTCAAGCACAAGGAAAATTAAACCGTATGAATACTTGGACCTACAGAAAGGAGTGAAGAGCACTGGAAATGGGAACTGCATGGGTAAATATATAAGATTTTTTATTACTGTTATTTAGATATATTTAAAAGACAGTTGACTTTAATATAAAAATAGTAATAATTGTAGGGTTTATAACATATGTAAAAGTAAAATATATGATAACAATAGCACAAAGCTCAGAAGGGGAGAAATTACAGGTATATTGTTGTAAGGTTCTGGTACCTATACCTGAAGTAGTATAATGTTACTTGAAGTTAGATTCTGATAACTTAAAGATGCATATTATAAACCCTAAAGCAACCACTAAAGTAAACAAAACAAAAAATTATAGTCTTTAAGCCAACAAGGGAGATAAAATATAATAATCCAAAACAAAGCAGATAAAGAGGAAAAAGGAAACAAAGAACATGTGGGACAAACAGAAAACAAATAGTAAGATGGTAGATTTGAACTCAGTCATATAAATAATCACATTACATATAAATGGTATAAACACTATAATTAAAAGGCAGAGATCATTGGGTTAAATTTTTTTTAAAAGAAAATCAAGACTCAGGTATATCACATCTGCAAGAAACCCATTCTACAAAGACACACATAAGTTGAAAGGTTGGAAAAGATATACCATGCTAACACTACCCAAAAGAAAGCTGGAGTGACTATATTAGATCAGAAGTTAGATTTCAGAGAAAGGATTATTACCAGGGACGAAGAGAGTCATTTCATAATAAGGTATTAATTCATAGAGAGGACATAATCCTAAATTTTTGTGCATCTGATAGAAGAGCTTCAAATTACATGATAGACTTGCAAAGAGAAATATACAAATATGCAATTTTAGCAGAGATTTCAATACCCCTCAATAATAGAATAGACTAAAACTATAAAATTTCATGAAGAAGACTTAGGAGAAAATCTTTGTGACCTTGGATTAGGCAAAGATCTCTTGGATACAACACCAAAAGCACCATCCACAAAATAACAAATTGGTAAGTTGGACTTCATGATTAAAACTTCTGCTCTTCAAGAGATGTTGTTAAGAGAATGCAAAGACAAGCCACAGACAGGGAGAAAGTCTTTGCAAATCACTTAACTGAGACTAGTATCCAGAATATGTAAATCACTATAATACTGAATAATAAGACAACCCAGTAATAAAATGCTGGAAAGTATTGAACAGATACTTAATCAAAAAGCTATACAGATGGCAAATAAGCACATGAAAACATGTTGAACATCATTAATCATTATGGAAATACAAAGGCTGGATTACAAATAGACAGTAGGGACATTGGGGGGATGATGGGTAGGTTCATTATCTTGTTTGTAGTAATGGTTTCATGGGTGTAGTTTATGTGTCAAAATTTATCAGATTGTACACTTTAAATGTGTCATTTGATATATGTCAATTATACCTCAATAAAGCTATTTTAAAAATCTAGAGTAGTTGACACATTGTATGTGCTTGATGAATGTTTAACTTAATTCATTACTCTGCCATTTCCCAAGAACATTTAAAAGTTTCTATTTATTTATTTTTTAACCTGTAGGAATTAGTTTCACTCTGAGAGGAAAACTGATTTGGCTCATAGTATATTGATTTGGCTGAAATATCCAAAGGCAATTTCAAAGGTCTCATTAAACTTGATTACTTTAAAAATACTTTCTTCTCCTGAAGGAAACTATTTTTATATATTGCTAGTTGAGGAACAAGAATGTATTTACAGCTGAGGTGGAGCCCTCAAGAATGATGTACCTTACATTGTTATCAACTTGACATCAAGTTAATACTTATGTAAAAGTTAGTTTGCTCTTAGATCTGTATAGTCTTGGGGCTAGCAGCATCAGCTTAACCTGGGAACTTACTAGAAATGTGAATTGTTGGGCCCTAGCCCACACTTGTTGAATCAGAAACTCTAGGTGTGGAGCCCAACAATCTGTTTAATAAGCCCTGCGGGTGATTCTGATACACGCCAAAGTTTGGAAATGACGGCCTTACAGCAGCGGCAGGACTTTAGTTACTTAGACACTGGTAGTGGTAGAATTCATTTCAAGAAATCTCACGTGATGGCATACTTAAGATTTGTGCATTTCATCATACCTAAGTTTTGCCTTCAAAAAAGAACTAAACAGATATTGAATAGTAGTTGCTAAAATATACCTTAAGTGTTTAGGGGTGAAATATACTGATGTCTGCAACTTTGAAATGTGTTTTTGAAAAAAGATGGACACAGGAATACATGTGGTAAAGAAAAATGTTAGTTTTAGAACCTAGATGGCACATATACAGTGTTGACTATTTAATTATTTTGTCTTTCCTGTAGGTTTGAAAATTTTCATAATAAAATATAAGATCCTCACATGATTTCCTTTTTAAATTTTTGTGCAAGAGAATTAAAGGTGCCCGGATGTGCTCTTAGATAAAATAATGGTTCGTGGGGTGGTAATGAAATTTTAACAATAATATTTTAACAAATCATAACTATAATTATGGGTAGATACAGAAGACAGTGTTTCAGTATATTGATACTGCCTTTATTTGTCTTAGAAATTGGCTTTTTGAGATTTTCTAGTCAAAGTTGATATTAAAATGAGATCTCACTAATGTTCTCTAAATTACCTCCATTGATTGACTTTTCTTTTTCCCAGTTTTGAGGGTCACAAACAGTCAGCTCATTGCATCCTGTTATGGGGCTATTCCAGTTACTGTTGCTGCGTAACCAATTTCCCTCAAGTCCAGTAGCTTAAACAACCACACTAATATATTCATGGATACCTTGAGTCAGGAATACAGAAAGGGTGCAGCAGGGATAGCTTATTTAGGCTCCATGATGTCTGGGGCCTCAAGGTTTGAAAGCTGCAAATGCTGCCTCTGTATTGACAGCAGGGGACTGGGATCACATGAAAGCTTTTTCACTCATTTGGCTAGTCCCTAGAATGAGACAAATAAAAGACTAGGGCTGCCCACTAGAGCACCTATGTGTGCCTGTTCCATATAACTCCACTTCCTCGTGTCATGGCTGCCTGAAGGTAATTTGACTTCTGACATGGTGGCTCAGGGCTCCAAGTATTATGTGAATGTTTTAGCAAACAGGTGGAGGCTGAATTACATTTTATGATCCAGCCTTGAAACTCACATAGTTATTTCCACAGCATTCTATTGCTTATAAACAAGTCACAAAACCACTCAGATTCAAGGGAAGGGAAAATAGTTTGCCTCTCTTGATGAGTAAACAGCAAGGTTCTAGGAGAGCGTGTGGGATGGGAGATCCTGCAGCTATCTTTGGCAAAGTAAAATCTGTCATCTAGAGGCTCTGCTGTCATCTGGGCAAAAAGATTTGAAGCTTGGAGTTAAGGTAATGATAGTAGAGGTGGAGAGACAAGCTTGAGTTTATAAGATACACCATCTGTGTAATTGACTGATTACATCTCCTAAATCTTCTTACTGCGGACACAGGTGTATAGTGAAAAATATAGCTTACTGGGGCTGGCCTGGGGTTTGCCGGTTCGGATCCCAGGCACAGACCTACGCACTGCTTATCAAGCTATCCTGTGGCAGGCGTCCCACATATAAAATGGAGGAAGATGGGCACAGCTGTTAGCTCAGGACCAGTCTTCCTCAGTAAAAAGAGGAGGATTGGCGGCAGATGTTAGCTCAGGGCTAATCTTAATAAATAAACAAACAAACAAACAAATAACTATATGTCTCACTGTTTTCAGTTCTCTATTTAACCAAGTCTTAAAGTTTTTTTCCCTTCCATTCACTGTGTATCACGTTGTAGAGGCTTATAAAGAAGAAGTTATGGTCCCTTAACTGGGGATACATAGAAGCTATTAAGAGATGTGGGGCTCAAGTACCTGGGAAAGAAACCGTTACATACAAACTCCTTTTAAAAATGGAATGTAGTTATAACCTTTAGAATGACATACATCAGTATGGCTCTCGATATACCAACATGAAAAGGTTTGTCAGTTATAGCTATGTGATCTAGTTATTGTCACCTTTAAGGACAAATTATTGGTTTTTAAAATAGATTTTATTATAGAAGTCGTATGAGGCAAATGGAGAGAATTTACATTAAAAGCTTTTAAAAGCCATGAAAACCAATAATAGTATGTGCATTTAATATGAATCCTGCTTCAAACAAGTTTTAATGAAAGTTAATGGAGCAATTAATTAAAAATGAGGGGTAATGGGGCACATTTATATGGTGACAGATGGCAACTGGACTTTTGCTGATGAAAACAATGTGGTCTATACAGAAGTCAAAGTATGATGTAAACCTGAAATTTATGTAATGTCATAAACCAATGTCACCTCAATAAAAACTAAAATTAATGAGTCAGTTTGAAATTTAAGCATTGCATATTTGATGATTTAAGGAAATTAATTTTTGTGTATGGTAATGGTTTTGTGGTTATGTTTAGAAAAATAAGTCTTTATCTTTCAGAGATACATACTGAAATATTTGCAGATAAAATTATATAATATACTTGAAGATAACACAAGACAGGAAGAAGTAGGTGGTGTATAGATGAAACTAGACTGGCTGTGTGTTGAATTGGTTGAAACTGGGTGATGAGGACATGGGAGTTCATTATAGTGTAATGTTTACATTTGTGTATGTTTGAAATTTTCCACAAATAAAAATATTTAAGAAATATATATAAGAGGTTAAATTGAACTTTTGTAGCATGATTTGAGAACCTAACCACCGCTTATTACATGTTTCTATGGGAAAATATTTTCCAAGTATTTCTGACTTCTTGTTGTTGTTGTTGTTGTTGTGGAAGATTAGCTCTGAGCTAACATCTGTTGCCAGTCTTCCTCTTTTTTTGCTTGAGGAAGATGAGCCCCAAGCCAACATCTGTGCCAGCCTTCCTCCAGTATATATGTGGGTTACTGCCACAGCATGGCTGACGAGTGGTGTAGGGCCGTGCCAGGGATCCGAACCCCCGAACCTGGGCCACCAAAGCGAAGTGCATCGAACTTAAACACTATGTCATGGGGCCCTCCCTCCCTAAATATTTCTGACTTCTAAATGCAGTGTTGGAAGGCAGCCTAATTCTAAGTTGAGGATTGCCTCTATTTATTCTTTTAATGTAATACTCTTAGTTCTTAGCAGTCTGTTCTTATACCAAATTTTGTAGCAGTGTTCATTTTGTATTTCCAGTAACCAAAGGAATGAAAAAGTGGGCGTTGAGGAGAGAAAGAACGAGAAGACTGAATCAGTCATAAGTCTTTTGAATGATCAAAAGAGTTGTCTTATTTTTTTCCTATTTGATGTCAGTCATTTAAAATCATTGATAGCACTCTCTCTCCTTACTATCCATTTCCTTTTTTACTTTCTGTACGAATATAGATTTCTTTTATAAATAAAAGTACAGCTGTCCTTTGTGTCTTAATGAAAGTTCGCATTAATTGGAAATTTAGGTGAACCAAAATAATGGATTTAATTAATTACATATATTTTTAAGAGTCATTTTTCTGGAGTACAGTTAACATCAAACAGAGTAATTGAAAGAATTAATTAGTCTTGGGGAAAAATAATCTAAGGTCATGTTCTCATTGTTAAATAAAATCTGTAAAATATTTGTTTTAAATTTCTGTTGAGAAATGATAGGGTGATTTTGCAGAATGATTCTCATGACTTTCATCTCAGGAAATTCCAGTACAGTTGATTTATAGTACTTTTTTGTAATCTAATGTAGTCAAGTTTAGAAGATAAAAAATCCAAAAGTTAAAAAAATTATATAGAGGTCTGCATTGGAAAAATACATTTTATGATATCAGTTTGTAAGATGAATTAGTAAATTGGATAAAGTCCAAGTTTAAGAAAAATTTATTGAACTCCCGAAAAGTTATTTAGATGGTTGATAAGCTAAATGTGACTCTGTAGTGGCCTAGGACTCTTGGAGACTGACTGTTCTTTTTTCTTTCTTTCTTTCTTTTTTGGTGAGGAAAATTGGCTCTGAGCTAACATCTCTGCCAGTCTTCCTCTATTTTATGTGGGATGCCGCCATAGCATGGCTTGACGAGCAGTGCTGGGTCCACGCCCAGGATTCAAACTTGTGAACCCCAGGCTGCTGAAGCAGAGTGCATGAACTTAATCACTATTCCACTGGGCCGGCACCAATGCTATTCATTTTTAAGTCAAAATTTTGATGAAAGTGGTATAACCGTATTCACATTACAAAAAAATTGGGGAAATAGAGAAAAAAATCACCATAATAACAGCATCTTAATAGAGTTGCTACTGTAACTTTAATATTTTTACCTTTTTTCATAGGTTTATTTTCAAGTACTCCTAAGTTCTAGATTTAAATGTGATGCTAAGACTTTTTGATGTACGTAGTAGTCTTATGATTTCACATATGGCCTTGGAGTCCCAAAATTTTTAGTTTTGTTGATTTAGACAAATTAAAAGACCAGAAAAATACATTGAATTTCTCAATCTAAATGTATCTGTTTTTCCTGTGGGTTCCTCAGTGACGCTGTGGCTGGAATCCAAATAGGATCCTTCTTTGCATTTTCTCACATAATTTTTAAGCAAGTAGAAGTGAAGTTTGAAACTCCAGGCCAAGCTCATTGTCATGATCTGACTACCTTAGATTCTTTGTCTAGGCTATTGTCATCGTAACATCAACATCCTTGGAATAGAACAAATTCAGGTAGAATGGATGGATATGAATGAGGAGGTTTAAGGAAGAAAAACTGTGGCAGAATATATGAGTAAGGAAACTAGTATAGATTAAGAATTACAGGAGTTGACTGGAGGAAAAAAAATAGTACTGTATCTAAACCTAATAGTTTTATGGACTGAATGTGTCCCCCCGCCCCCCCCCCCCCAAATTTATATGTTGAGGCCCTAACTCCCAATGTGATCATACTTGGAGGTGGACCTTTGGGAGGTATTTGGGTTTAGGTGAGGTCATGAGGGTGGAGCCCCCATTATTTATTAGTACCCTTATAAGAAGACAAAGAGGGGGCCAGCCCTGTATTGTAGTGGTTAAGTTTGGCATGCTCCACTTTGGTGGCCTGGGTTTGCAGGTTTGCATCCCAGGTTTGGACCTTCACCACTCATCAGCCATGCTGTGGTGGCAACCCACATATAAGTAGAGGAAGATTGGCCTAGATGTTAGCTTGGGGCTAATCTTCCTCAAGCAAAGAAAAGGAAGATTGGCAACAGATGTTAGGTCAGGGCTAATCTTCCTCAAAAAAAAAAAAAAAAGAAAAAAGACGAGAGCTTTCTCTTGACCATGTGAAGATACAGCAAGAAAGTAGCCATCTGCAGGCCGGGAAGAGGGCCCTCACCAAGAACCTGACCATGCTGGCACCCTGATCTTGGACTTCTCAGCCTCCAAAACTGAGAACTAAATGTCTGTTGTTTAGGCCACTCAGTCTGTGGTATTTTGTTCTAGCAGCCTGAGCTGACTAAAACAGTAATTGGTACCAGTAAGTGGGGTGCTGCTGTAACAAATTAAAAACGTGGAAGTGACTTTAAAATGGGGTAATGGGTAGAGGCTGGAAAAGTTTTGAAGCACATGCTAGAAAAAGCCAAGATTGCTTTTAAAGGACTGCTGATGGTGACTGGAGAGAGAAAAGAGGAGAGCTGGAGAGAAAACCTCCATCTTCTTAGAAAATACATAAATAACTATGAATAGAATGTTGGTAGAAATATGGATGGTAAAGGCCTTTCTGAGATCTCAGGTGGGAATGAAGAATATTGTTATTGGACAGTGGAGAAAAGGTGATCTTTACTAAAAAGGGCAAAAAAACTTGACTGAGTTGTGTTTGTATTCTAATGTTTCATGGAAGGTAGAACTTGTGAGTGATAATTGGGTATTTAACTGAGGAGGTTTCTAAGCGAAGTGTTGAAGGAGTGGCTTGATTCCTTCTCACTGCTTATAGTAAAATGTGAGAGGAGAGAAATGAAGAAGGCTTTGTTAAGCAAAAAGGAACCAGAACTTAAAAGATTTGGAAAATCCTCAGCCTATCCATATTGCAAAAAATGAGAAAGCATGTTCAGAAGAGAACACCAAGAGTGTGGCTGACCAACCACTTGATAAGGATATTAGCGTGAGTGTGGACCATGGACCTAATCAGCATCTTAACAGAAGCCAGGAAGAGAGAGAAATTATACCAGCAGAAAACACTGCCAGCTGGGACTAAAGAAAACAGAAAAATGGAATGAAGGAAGGCTGGGAACATGCATTATCCTTTAAGATAAGGGAAGAAGGACCCCAAAGGTGACTCCTGTTATCAGGGCTGCTACTCTTAACCACAGGTCTAGAGTGCACAGGCCTGAGTGGTAGGGCTGCCTCGACCTGAGTTTCCAAGGATGGGACCTCTGCCCAGCATGTTAGGGTTCTACCAAGGCAAAAGAATGTCTGTGGGGGTGATGCCACCACCCCATTGGGTTCAACGGGCAGAGCATGGAACCAAAGAGATTATTCTCAAGTCTTGAGATGTAATGGTCTTTGCCTTGCTTGTTTTAGACTTGCTTGGGGTCTGTCACCCTTTTCTAACTTCTGATATCTTCCTTTTGGAATGGGAATATCTACCGTATGTGTGTTCCGCCATTGTATTTTGGAAGCATGTAACTTAATGGTTTCACAACTGAAGAGGAATTTTGCTTCAGGATGAATTGTATGAGTTTATGTTGAAGTGAGTTAAGACTTGTGGCTTTTGGGATGGAATGAATGTACAGTGCTATATTGCTTAACAGGGATATGTTCTGCGAAATGTGTCGTTAGACAATTTTGTCATCATGCAAACATCACAGAGTGTATTTACAGAAACCTAGATGGTAATCCTACTACCCACCTAGACTGTATGGTACTAATCTTATGGGACCACGTCGTATATTCAGTCTGTCATTGACCAAAACGTCATCATGTTGTGCATGACTGTTTTGCATGCAAAAAAGACATGGATTTTAGGGGGCCAAGGGTGAAATGTATGGACTGAATGTTTGTGTTCTTTCAAAATTCTTATGTCAAAGCCCTAAGTCGTAATGTGTTGGTATTAGGAGGTGGGCTTTTGGGAGATAATTAGGTTTAATGAGATCATGAGGGTGGAGCCCCCTGCTGGGATTAGTGCCCTTATCCTCTAAGAAGAAGAAGAGAGACCAGAGCTCCCTCTCTCTTGGCCATATGAGGATACAGCAAGAAGGTGGCCCTTTGGGAACCAGAAAGAGGGCTCTCACGAAGAACCTGAGGATACTGGCACTCATATCTTGGGCTTCCCAGCCTCCTCAGGAACTGTGAGAAATAAACGTTTAAGACACCCAGCCTGTGGTATTTTCTAGCAGCCAGAGCTCAATTTGCAAATATTTTTCTGTTCCATAGATTGCCTTTTTCTCTGTTGAATGTGACCCCTGAAGCACAAAAATTTTCCGGTTTGATGTAGTCCCATTTGTCTATCTGGCCTTTGCTTTTGGTGTCGTATCCAAGAAATCATTACCACATCCTACGTCATAAAGCTTTCCTCCTGTTTTCTTCTTGTAGTATTATAGTTTTGGGTCCTACGTTTAGGTCTTTTTTTCTATTTTGAGTTAAAGTTTGTATATGGTGTAAAATAAGGATCCAGCTTCATTCTTTCGCATGTGGATATGCAGTTTTCCCATCACCATTTCTTGAAGAGACTGTTCTTCCCCCATTGAATAGTCTTGGCTCCCTAGTTGAAGATCATTTGACCGTA
This sequence comes from Equus caballus, assembly GCF_041296265.1. Lineage (NCBI taxonomy): Eukaryota > Metazoa > Chordata > Mammalia > Perissodactyla > Equidae > Equus > Equus caballus. The sequence continues at coordinate 42,575,227 of NC_091700.1, read as the reverse complement.
CATATGAGAGTTTATTTCTGGGCTCTCTATTCTATTCCGTTGGTATATTTGTCTGTCTTTATGCCAGTACCACACTGTTTTGATTACTCTGGCTTTGTAATATGTTTTGAAATCAGAAAGTTTGAGTCCTCCAACTTTGTTCTTTTCCAAAATTGTTTTGGCTATTCAAGGTCCCTTGAGATTCCATACGACTTTTAGAATGAACTTTTCTATTCTGCAAAAAGTGCCATTGAGATTTTCATAGGGATTGCATTGAATCTGTAGATTGCTTTGGATGGTATGGACATCTCAACAATATTCTCTTCCATTCTATGAACACAAGATGTCTTTCCATTTATTTGTATCTTATTTAATTTCTTTAGCAATATTTTGTAGTTTTCAGTATACAAATTTTTCACCTCTTTGGTATTTATTCCTGAGTATTTTGCTCTTTCTGATGCTATTGTGAATAGAATTGTTTTCTTAATTTCCTTTTCAGATTGTTCAGTTAGTATATAGAAATGTAACTGATTTTTGTGTGCTGATTTTGTGTCTTACATTTTTACTGAATTTGTTCATTAGTTTTAGCAGCATTTTAATGGAATCTTTAGGGTTTTCTACGTATAATGTCTTGTCATTTGTGAACAGAGATAGTTTTACTTCTTCTTTTCCAATGTGGATCCCTTTTATTTCTCTTTCTTACCTAATTGCTCTGGCTGGGACTTCCATACATTGTCCAACACTGTGAATGGATGTGGTGAGGGCAAGCATCCTTGCCTCATTCCTCATCTTAGGAAAATATGTCAGTCTTTCACCACTGAGCATGGTGTTAGCTGCGGGGTTTTCATATGTCACCTTTAGTATGTTGAGGTAGTTTCCTTCTGTTCCTAGTTTGTTGAGTGTTTTTGTCATGAAAGGGTACTGAATCTTGTCAGATGCTTTTTCTCATCAATTGAGATGATCATGTGGTCCTTTTAACTTTTAAAAATAATTTTATTGATGGAGCCGGCCCCATGGCCTAGTGGTTAAGTTTGGCACACTCCACTTCGGCATCCTGGGTTCAGTTCTTGGGTGCAAATATGCACCACTTATCTGCAGCCATACTGTGGTGGCGACCCGCATATAAAATAGAGGAAGATTGGCACAGATGTTAGCTCAGGGCGAATCTTTCTCAGCAAAAAGTAATAATAATAATAATAATTTTATTGAAGTATACGCAGAGAAATGCATACTTATCAGTGTACAGCTCAATGCATAGTGTATTGGTAATTACCACGTAACAGCCTCTCAGGTCAAGACATAGAACGGTACCAGCAGCCTATAAATTGCCTTCATGCCCCTCTCAGTCCCCATCCTTTCTTTGTCTTTAAAGGCAATCACTATCCCGACTTTTGACACCATAGATTGGTTTTATCAGTTTTTGAAGTTTCTTTAAAGTTGTGCAGTGTGTATTCTCCATTTTTCACTCACATTGTATTTGTGAAATTTATCTGTGGTGTTCCCTCGATCCCTAGTTCATTAATTTTCATTGCTATATAGTCCATTGGATGGAATCAGATACAATTTACCGTTTACTGTGGAGGGACATTTAAATTGTTTACAGTTTGGGTCAATTAAAGAATAATGCTGCTGTATACCTTCTTGTACTTTTTTTTTGGTGTATATGTGCATGCATTTCTTTTTGGTATATACTAGCAGTCTAATAGCTGGATTGTAACTGGGTCGTAGAATATTTATATGTTCAACTTTGTTAGATAAAATCCAACTGATTTCCAAAGTGATTTTATGAGTTTTCACTCCCATTTCTTATGGGTATGCCAGTTGCTCCAAAGCCTCACTAATAGTTGATATTGTCAGTCTGGTTTTTTTTATCATCCTAGTGAGTACGTGGTGTTATTTCATTATGATTTTTGATTAGCTTTTTCCTAGTAATTAATGAATTTGACAATCTTTCCGTATGTTTATTGGTCTCTTAAATTTCCACTTTTGTGAAGAACATCTTCAAGTCTTTTGGAATTTTTCTTTTTTAAAAAAATCAATTGGTAAGAGACATATATATGCTAAATATTCACTCTTTTTCAATTATTTATGGTGTGAATGTCTTCTGTCTGTGGCTTGCCTTTTCATTCTAAGATATTTCTTAATGGATAGTAGTTCTTTTTGTTTTGTGTTGTTTTTGTTTTTATTTTGAGGAAGATCAGCCCTGATCTAACTACTGCCAGTCCTCCTCTTTTTGCTGAGGAAGACTGGCCCTGAGCTGACATTCATGCCCATCTTCCTCTACTTTATATGTGGGACGCCTACCACAGCATGGCTTTTTGCCAAGCGGGGCCATGTCCACACCCGGGATCCGAACCAGCGAACCCTGGGCCGCCGAGAAGCGGAACGTGCGAACTTAACTGCTGCGCCACCCGGCCAGCCCCTGGATAGTAGTTCTTAATTTTAATTAAGTTCAATATATCATTCTTTTCCTTTATGATTTAAGAAATATAATTTATACCCTGTTTAAAAAATCTTTCTCTATCCAATGACTATGAAGATATTCTTCTGTCTTTATCTTTTAGAAGCTTTTTTGTTTTACCTTTTACATTCAGATCTGCAATCTACCTGACATTAATTTTTCTAAATATTGTTTAATTTGACATTAATTTAAATTTCAGAGTGACAGAAAAGTTGCAAGAACAGTACAAAGATATTCAGCTTTTCTTCACCAGATTCCCTAAATGTTAATATTATAGTATTACTACATAGATAGTTATATATTGATGTGTAGATTTAGATAGAAACAGTGATGTATTGAGACCATCTTGTACTTGTATACAAAAGTTAATTGTTAAAAATTCAGGAATTTCCAGGTTGATTTTTGAACTATAACAGCTTGAAATAGGCCGTGGGGGAGTACTTATTCCATAAGAATTAGCAAATGCAACAAATTCCTCCTCCCCTTTTTTTTGCACATATCAAACATTACACTTTTTTAAAAAGAAACAAAATAGATGCATAACTTAAAACAAGTGGGTGTTTGTGGTCACAAGATAAAATGAGAATGTAGAAAGTAGGAATAACAAAATTAGAAGAAATTGATTGAAAGAAGAAACTGACAATGTTCTCTATGTAGAAATCAAAAGAATTTTTAGATTTCTAAATGCAACGTTTTAGTTGCATGGCCGAAGTTTCCAATTCTCATGCTTAAATAAAACCTGCTACTTTGCATATACTGTGATGGATATGGCCAAACAAGAAAGCAGTTCATAAATGAAGCTTTTGATGTATTATAGCTTTGAAAAGAATCAATTAGAATACTGTAAGTGGAATGATAATATTAAAACATAGCATGTGGCTTCAGATCCAGTGTATAATAGCACTGTTCTTGGAATTAACTGGAGGTTCAAAAGAAATTTGTATCTTTGCAAAGCTTCCAGTCCACCTCTTGAAAGCAAACTGTGGTTGTATCTTCAGCATTACTTTCTCAAACTTAAATAATAATGGTAGTTTACAGCTTTAGCTAAGCATATTATATAAAATATCACAAGTAGAATACAATGACAGATTATTCAGTGGTGGTAATTTTTCTTAATTTACGAATTAAAAAAATAAGTTACTTATAAACTTTCTCTAATTAATCGTGAGTTAGCTTCCCTAAAATAGTTCTCCTTAAACTAAATTATGTGACATGCAAGAGGGAAAATAATACATTGACTCTTTCCTGTCATGTAATTCTTTGTATATTCCACAGAGTGAAATTATTTGATTTGATTTAAAGTACTTACTGATTTTATTGGACTTTTAAAAATATAGCAGTACAGATTAAGCCATAAGTTAGATTTGTCTCTGTCTATATGTTAGGTTTAAATGGCATGCATTTTTATGAGTTAAGTAATATATAAAACATGCCATACTATGATCTTAAGTGTAAAAATCTTGAAATAGATACCTGTATGGAATATTTTTGAAAGTCTTATAGCAGTTTTTATATATCTAAATAGAGAATTGTTTTTAGGTTAAATCAACTTGTATGAGAGTTTCTGCAAAGATTTAAGATTTTAAAATAAACAAAATGAATTTAATGTCTTTTAAAAGTTAAACATCTTGACACTGCTGGATTGTAGAATGCTGCAAGCATCCAAAAATATCTGTTGCCTTTCAGTATAAGTTAGATAAAATTTATGGTGGAGCTCAGTTGTATTCGTCTTGAGTTGTGATTTGCTGACGTTTAGTTACTTGATGTTGTATATGGTAGACTAATATTGCTTATGTCAAGTCTTTTACTTTTTAGATAAGTGATTCTGTGTCTACAGGCAAAGATTCTAAATGTTTGTACTTTTATCGCTGAAATGATTTGGTTTATTGTAAAGTAGGTGTCACTTAGAAAAGAATAAAAAGACAGAATGATAGAAGACCAGTATCGAAGCTCAAAACTTAAAGGTTCTCATTCTTATCCTGAATAAATTTTTCTACCAGTTTGCTCCATCTGAAGAATCAGTGAAAAATTATAATTCTTCTGTGGTTCCTAGAGACTCATAGGGTAATGAGGGGGGATTCGGTCTTCATAATCACCTTCTCTGCTCATAGAAAAAGTTAGTGGTAGAGTTGCCTCACTCAATCATTGCATTTTAGTGCCTCTCCCAGTGTTCAGCTAGAGTAGTGGTGGTTAAATAAATATTGTATAGAGATGGAAGGGGTAGAGAGACAAGCAGACATGGAATTTAAATAGAAGCTGCTGATATATTGGCTTTAATATATCTTAATTTACTGTCTACTTTGACAGATAGTTGGTTAAGTTATAAGACATAAATTTCCTTAAATGGTCTGTTGACAGAAAAAAAAGTAGTCAACAGAGTATTGTGAAATTTCCTTTGACGGGAATATCTCTTTGGGATAAAGAATGAGACAAATCTTGAATATATTATATTTTAATATATTTTTAGGAATGTCCACACAAATGGCTATTTATTTTTGTTTTTCAGAGTTGGAGGGTTATCCGATATATTAATGTCTTATTGATAATGGCAGAACATCCACCACTGCTGGATACAGCTCAGATTTTAAGTAGTGATATTTCTCTTCTCTCTGCCCCTATTGTAAGTGCAGATGGAACACAACAGGTAAGGAACCTGAAATGTTTATTTCCCTATGTCTGGTACACATGTATTTCTTTCAGAAGAATGCAAAATTTAAAACAGAATTAAACTTCACAATAGTGGGTTCCTGTTACTTCATGTTTTAAATTCTAGTTCAAAATGTTGTTTTGGTTTCATAGGACGATGAAGTAATGAGACTGTTTTTGAAGTCGCTTCTAAAATGTCTTGCTAATTAATGTTTAAATTTCTTGTGTGTATGTTTTGTTGCCACTGAAGATGTTTTTGTTTTACTTGAAACAGTGTACTAGTCCCTGATTGTTTTTTAAGTAAGTTTAACCTTGTTCTTTAATGTTATTATAAATCATTACTTCAAATCATTATGAAGTCATACTTAATTATGTGATTAAATGACTGCCTACATTATATAATAATAAAACTTTATCTTCTTTTTCTTCCTACACTCTTCTCCTCACCAGACTTCCCCCTACCAAAGGTAAATACACAATTCTTGAGAAGCTGGTGTGTTTTTCTCCCAACCCAGAGCTTTATAAATATAGTTGTGTAGTTTCATTGACTCCTGACTCCTCCTGTAATCCTAAAGAGATGGAAATGATGGGCTTTCATAAGTACCTGTTATGTGCCATGCAATGTGCTTAATTCTTACAACTACCCTATATGGTGGAGATTTTAATACTGTAGGTGAGGAAACACAGACTAAGGACATAAATAATAATGAGGAGGAAAAGGAACATTTTGAGGGATGATTATGTAAAAAACATTGTGCTGAGAACTTTAGGATCTCATTTAATTCTTTGAACAATCCTGTGAGGTGAGTACACCTGTCCCTATATTGCAGATAAAGCAAAATGAGTTTCACAAACGCTCAAGATCATACAAAGCTTTTGCACCTAACCATTACTCATACTGCCTCCTTGGGAAAGTAAGAAAAAAAATAGTCGTATTTTGTTACTTTACAAACGTAGTATCTATAGTGGACAGTTATGATTTGCCTACAAGATAAGGGGCTACTTTGCTAACTTTGCTATTGAAAAATCCAGAGCACTTGGCTTGGGTTCTGAATTTTTCTGGTTTGTGTAAACATGGCATGAAAAGTATATCCTGATTTTAATTTTCACATGTGCTCAGATAGCTCTTAGCAGCAACTTCATTTCACTCACTTGCTTTTTGTGGTCAAATTTGTCTGTTAAGATTTTTTTCCCCTCAAAAAATAATGGACGTGGCAGATTTTCATTTACTTTGAGGCACTAGGTGTGTCTTCAGTTATCACTCTTGCCTCAGGCTGATCACTGGTTTCAGGTTGTTTATAGTCAATGCATAAAAGAATCTATTAAGCAGTTAATTATGGTCCATTGATGTTCCTGTAGTGTATAATCTGTTAAGCGGAAGAAAACAGGCTGAAACAAGACCACGATGACCTCTCAAGTCTTACTTCTCTTCTTTCCCCCAAAAGGAGAGTCTGTTGGCAGAATTTTTCTTGAAATCTTAAGAGCACCATGCCTAGCATGTATCAGTAGTGCTGTAGATGGATATAGAGAAAGAAGCTGGGAATAGAAGAATTCACTAGAACAAGATTGGAAGGAGCAGGTCGGGTCAGGGGGTCTAGAGGACAGGTTTTTAAGTAGTGTTTGAAAAATAGGTTTCAGGAAGTATAGTGAAGTCTTAAATTCTAACTAGCAGAGTGCTTTGTAGTTTGATAGGGAAAGAGATAAAGATGAGTGGAAAGAGCACAGGACTTGGTTGATAGAGGTAGATTTGCTTCAGGTGACCAAAGACAAGTTATTTAACTTCTGTATGTTTGATTCACTATAAAACAGAGGTTATAATAGCTTCTTAGGATAGCTGTAGCTATGAGGGTGAAGTGAACCTGAAGGAGCTCAGTAAAGTTTTGCTGAAACTGAATTGAAGCACTCAATAAATGTTTAAAAGACTGCAGGAACTATAGATCTGCCAGTCAGGACTTAAAGTAGAGATAGTTATAGTAAGCAGTGGATCAAAAACTAAGAGATAGTTATGAAGGATACATACTAAGGTATAAATGTAAAAGAATGGACCAATAGCTGTGGTAACATATAAGGAACTAACAAAAATAGGTAATATTTAGAGGTGGGAGGTTAATAAACTTGACAACAGACATTTGTCTTAACTTAGGAACTTGTTGGTATGCTAAGCATGGCCAAGTTAGAGCTTGCCTGTGGAGATGTGACACCGGTTGGTTGGTGCCTGGAGTAAAGAAGCAAACTAAGAGAGACTTCCTGATAGGGAAGTGTCATGTACATGCATGATATTAAAAATTCAGATAACAGTTTTTCCCTTGTGTTGACTTTCTTGGGAATACTGTACTGTTTCTTGGGAATATATTATGGAATGATTACTCTTCCACCTCTTGAGATCAAATTAATGTCTTCTATTTGGCTCTCCAGATTATCTCTCTTCATCAATATTTTCTGGTTTTATATAGTAAATGTCTTTGATAGTATGTCATATACAGTGGGTCTTTTGGGTTATGAATTATACTAGAGAGAATCCCTCCTGACATCATTGCTACTAGTGGTGCTTTTAGGGAGGCTGTAATAGATATTTATCATTCATTTTGACTGGCAGCATCTGAACAGTCTTCTGTTTGTAGAATCCTCATCCCCCCCCCCATTTTTATTAATAAACTTTATTTTTAGAGCAGGTTTAGATTTAGGTTGTCTCATACTACCTCTTCCACACAATTTCCTCTATTATTCACATCTTGTATTGGTATAATATATTTGTTACAATTAATGAGCCAATACTGATACATTATTATTAAATAAATTCCACAGTTTACATTAGGGTTCACTCTTTGTATCCTACAGCTCTATGGGTTTTGACAAATGTATAATGTCATATATCACCATTACAGCATCATAGAGAAAAGTTTCACTGCCCTGAAAATCCTCTGTGCTCCACTTATTTATCCCTCCCTTGGTCTTCCTCTCCACTCCCCAAACCCTTGGCAACCACTAATACTTTTACTTTCCCTATAATTTTATCTTTTCCAGAATGTCATATAGTTGGATTCATACAGTATGTAGCCTTTTTAGACCAATTTTTTTCACTTAGCAATATGGTCTAGACAGTTACTTTTTGTGTCATAATAGCTCATTTATTTTTAGTATTGAAGAATACTTCATTGTATGAATGTACATGTTTGTTTATCCATTCACCTGTCGAGCGACAGCTTGATTGTTTCCAGTTTTCGGCAATTATAAATAAAGCTGCTCTAAACATTCATGTGCAGGTTTTTGGATGGACATAAGTTTTCGGTTCAATTGGGTAAATACCTATGAGCATGGTTGCTGGATCAAATGGTAAAACTATGTTTAACTTTGTTAGAAATTGCCAAACAGTTTTCCAAAGTGGCTGTACCATTTTGCATTCTCAAGCATGTGCTTGATTTGAGATTATATCCTTTCCTGAGAGAGAAGGTGAAGCATATATATGAGTGCTATGCTGCCCTCTTAGAACCTCCAAATCTGCTTTAGGGAATTTGAGCTTCAAGCACAAGTGGTATACTTCTAGCTCTATTCACTGTTGCCCCCATCAGAAGAAGATTTCAGATATTTTGGTTTCTTGTGTGGTTCAGCACTTTACTAATTTAACTTTATATTGTGTAATCTCTACTCATTTACCTTCCAAAAGGATTGAATGCATTTAAACTTATACTTAAGACCTTTTAAAACTCAGTCTCTACCCATCTAGCTTCTTTATCAGAATCTTCTGCATTTCATTAATCTTTTTTAATTATTATTTTGTAACTGTCTCGCTTGTACCTGTGGGATATTAGTTTATGGAGGTGACTGAGTAATGACGTGGGAGAGGCTAATGCTATTGAAAGGAAATTTTTATTACTTATATTTCCTAAAAGAGAGACATGGCATGCCACCTGGGCCACAGGGAAAGCATTAGGTTTTGATCAGGAGCAAGAGGAAAGACAGCCTAGGCGAAAGCCATTATTGGTGTTTCCGCAGGAAAGGCAAAGCAGGGTAGAATAAACAGTTTAGGATTGGCTAGCTTCAATAATTGTGGGAGACAAGAAATTACAAGTATTGGTGAAGATACAGAGAAAAAGGAAACTTTGTGCATTGTTGGTGAGAATGTAAATTGATGCAGTCACTATGGAAAACGGTATGGAGTTTCCTCAGAAAGTTAAAGAGCTACCATATGATCTAGCAATTCCACTTCTGGGTTTTTACCTGAAGGAAACAAAATCACTATCTTGAAAAGTTATCTGCACCCCATGTTCGTTGCAGCATTATTTATGAAAGCCAAGATACGGAAACAACCTAGGTGTCCATCAGTGGATGAATGGATAAAGAAGTTGTGTACACACACACACACACACACACACACACATACAAGGAATATTATTCAGTCATAAGAAAGAAGGAAATCTTGCCATTTGCCACAGTATGAATAGACCTTGAGGGCATTAGGCTAAATGAAATAAGTCAGACAGAGAAAGATAAATACCATACGATCTCACATATAGGTGGAATCTAAAAACAAATCCCAACTCATAAATACAGAGAACAGATTGATGGTTGCCAGAGGCGAATGGTGAGGGGTGAGGGGTGGGCTAAATGGGTAAAGATGGTCAAAGGTTACGGACTTCCAGTTATAAGATAAATAAGTCCTGAGGATATAATGTACAGCATGGTGACTATAGTTAACAGTACTGTTATTGTATATTTGAAAGTTGCTAAGAGAGTAGATCTTAAAAGTTCTCATCACACACACACACCAAAAATTGTAACTCTGTGGTGATGGATGTTAACTCAACTTGTGGTAATCATTTTGCAACGTATTCCTATATCAAATCACTATGTTGTACACTTAAAACTAATACAATGTTATATGTCAATTATATCTCAATAATAAAAATCAAATAAATAATTCTGGCAGGCTTTGGGCTATATAGGTGATCTTTAGTTGCCTGGTAATTGACACTAGGATGATTAGGGCAAGAAAAATATTGGCTTGTGTCTAAGAGTCCAATAAGGAGTTGGTTAAAGCTGTAGACTCAGAATTGATTGGTTTGCATATGAGAGATGTGTTCCTGGCCAAGCCCTTTGCTATCTTTAAGAACTGGTTAGCCCTGGCAGGGGCAGTCTGTCCCTAGCCAGATCAGCCACAAATGCCAGAGTATCAAGAATACAGAAAATAAAAAGATAGAGTTTATATAATTGGCCCTGTGATGAATGGATGCCAAATAGACCAGTACAGAATCTAAGAAAACACAGAACGTGCCCTCAACTTACTCTTTTCAAAACCTGTTTTAAATTGTGAACTATAACATATATAGAGAAGTACATAAAATATAGTTTTGCCTATCCTTGATCTTTACCTAAATTAACCTTTATTGTAACTATTCTTTTGTGTCTTTCTGAGTTCAGTGTTGTTTTTAAGATTATTGTATGTAGCTGAAATTTGTTCTTTTTCGTTGCTGTATAGGATTTCATGTATGAATATACCAAATATACTCATTTATCTGTTCTATTCTTGATGGACATCTGTGTGGTTTCTAGTTTTGGATTATTATCAATGATGTTGTTTTCTCTTTTTGATTTGTCAAAACTCTTGTTATATGTTCTAGCTATAAACCTTTTGTCAGTCATCGGTGTGGTGAATATTTTCTCCTATCCTCACTTTTTTCCACTCTCTTTAGTGTCTTTTGATGACAGTTCTTAATTTTAATATAGTCAAATTTATCAATTCTTTCCATCTAGAGTTAGTGTGTTGTTTCTTGTTCAAGAAATTCTTCCCTACACTAAGGCAATGAAAATATTTTTCTGCAATATCTTCTAAAAAGTATAGTTTTTTTTTTTTATCCAAAGGCTGTTGGAGTTCAGCTTCTTTTTTTTTTTTTATGCTTTTTCTCCCCAAATCCCCCCAGTACATAGTTGTATATTTTTTTAGTTGTGGGTCCTTCTAGTTGTGGCATATGGGATGCCACCTCAGCATGGCCTGATGAGCGGTGCTGTGTCCATGCCCAGGATTCAAACCGGTGAAACCCTGGACCGCTGAAGCAGCGTGTGCAAACTTAACCACTCGGCCACTGGGCCAGCCCCTAAAAAGTGTAGTTTTGCTTTGAGCATTTTATTGTAAAGTCTACTGGAGTTGATTTTTGTGAATTGTGTCAGGCATGGGTCCAGTTTGATTATTTTTCCATATGTATGCTGACATCTCAGCACCATTTATTGAGAAGACTATCATTTTCCTATTGTTCTATAGTGATACTTATGTCATAAATTGTGACCATATATTTGTAGAATTGTTTTTCAATTTTTAATTCTATTCTGTTGGTCTGTTTGATTATCCTGGTTGCCGAAAATACACCAAGACTTTAAATTAAGTCTTAGTAACTGATAGGGCAAACCATCCCACTTTGTTGTTCTTTGAGAGTGTCTTGATATATTTGCCTTTGCATTTACACGTAAATTTTAGAATTAGCTTATTAATACACACACACACCCTGCTGAGATTTTGATTCAGATTACTTTGAATCTGTTGATCAATTTAGGAAAGAATTGACGTCTTCACAATATTGAGTCTTTCAGTCCTTGAAGTTGATGTTGATATATCTATGCTATTATAGATTGTGTGTGTGAAATTTCATGTTCTGTTGTTGGTAAATAGAAATACAGTTTATTTTTGTATATTGCTTTAATATCCTGCTGGATAATAATTATTATATTTTGATTAATTGTAATAATTTGTAGGTTCTTTTGAATTTTCTATGTATAAAATCATATCTGCAAATAATGGCAGTTTTTTCCTTCCTTTGTAATCCTTTACCTCTTTTTTTTTTTCTTCATTATTTCTAAGACATCCAGTGTAATGCCGAATAGAAGTGGTAATGATAGGCATCCTCATTCTTGGTCTTAAAGAGAATGTTTTTAGCATTCTATCATTAAGCATGATGTTTATTATAGATTTTTATAGATATTCTTTTTTTTTTCCTTCTTCTTCTTATCCCTAAAGCCCCTCAGTACGTAGTTGTATATTCTAGTTGTAGGTCCTTTTGGTTCTGCTATGTGAGACACCACCTCAGCATGGCTTGATGAGTGGTGCTAGGTCTGTGCCCAGGAGCCGAACCAGCAAAACCCTGGGCCTCTGAAGCAGAGCGTGTGAATTTAACAACTTGGGCACGGGGCCAGCCCCTATAGATACTCTTTATAAGCTTAAGAAGTTCCATTCTATTCCTTGTGTCCTTAGAATTTTTTGCCATAAATGGATGTTGAATATTTTTAGTTTTTTTCTTCATCTTTTAAGATGATCATGTTTCTCCTTTAAATTTTGATATAATAATTTGCATTGATTTTCTAATGTTTAACTGATGATGTATGCCTGTAGTAAATGTAATTTGGTTGTGATATGTTGTTCTTTCTGTATATTGCTGGATTTGGGTATGCTAATATTTTTTCTAGGACTTTATGTTTAGTCTATGTTCGTGAGTGAGATTAACCTATAATTTGAGTTTTTCCTAATATCCTGTCTGTGGTATCAAAGATATGCTAGTCTCATAAAATAAATTGGGGAGTATACCCTTTACTTTTTTCCTATTATCTATGTAAATTTGTATAAACTTAAAATTATTTCAGTAGAACCTGTTCAGTGAAGCCTTCTGGTCTAGAGTTTTCTTTGACTTAAGTATAGAAGTAATGAAATAAATCAAACTTATACTATTAATACTTTTGTGTTATGTTTGGAAATGTGTTAATATTACTGAGATAATCTGTATATATTTGGTACTTAAGCAGTGTTAAAATCTTTAAGAAAATTTGAGTTTTATTACATTTATAAGTTTACTAAGAACTGTTTTGCACTTAATGATTGTGATAAGGCATTTGAAGCATTTAAAAGAAAATAAATACTTTAATCTTATTAATGCAGATTAAAATGTTTAAGAGGAGCAAAGCTGGAGAAAGAAAATGTTGTAGTAATAGATGAAAACAAAAAACTTGAATTAAGGTCAAATTAATGATATACAAATTGGGAAATATTAGGGAGGTAGAATTGACCAGAATTGGTGAACTGGCCATAGAACAAAACTGAGAGAGAGGATAGGAATTTTTCCAGGGCTTTTCTTTGAATATTTAGGTGGATGGCAAGGCCATGTTCACTAAGATAAATCTTATCAGTTAGGATAAGCAAGGTTACTTCACGGTAGCAAACAGCCTGTGAATCTCAATAGTTTACCGAAAGATTTATTGCTCAAACTACATGTCCCTCACTGGTCATTAGTGGCTATGCTCCACCTAATTTTCACTTGAGATCCACCCTCTATGTAGAATGTTGCTGGTATCATGGCAGAGATCATGGTGAACTACATATTGTCCTCTATCCATGTTTCATTGACTAGTGCAAGTCTCATGGCCAAACCTGCCATCAGTGGGGTGGGGAAGGATGATCTTACCCTAGGGAGAGGCAGAAAATAGTACAGCCTAATACAATAAGGAAAACAGAGAAGTAGCAGCATGTTTGGGGTTTGAGACAGTACAAGAGAACTTCAATTGAATTTGAGATGTTTTGGGGATATATGAGTAGAAATAATAAAAATAATAGCAGTTACCATTTGAGCTCTTGCTATGTGTCAGATACTGAGTCAGGTCCTTTACAGAAATCCTTATTTTGTTTAATCTTTGTAACAGTCCTAAGAAGTGCTTCAATATTCTGATTTTAGAGAAACTAAAAATTAGAAAGGTGTTAAGTTACTTGGTACTAGGGTAGGTATAATAGCTTCTGAAAGGCAGAAACTAGGATTCAAAGCCAGGTCCCTAAGACTCCTAATCATATATCATTGTCTTAATCACTATAATAATAGGTAAATTAATGAATTAGAGTTCAAGAGGAAGATCTGATTTGAACCAGAGATATGGAAGTCATCAGAGTATTAAGGGTAGTGAAGCCATAGGAATGAATGAGTTGATTTGTACTGAGGGGATTTTGATTTGGTGTAGGGGGAAATGTTAGTTATTTCTGCTGGAGCACCTTGTGAGTTGGCCTATGATGCCAAAATGAAATTAGGTTTATACTGTACCTTGACTTGAACTTGTTGAAGCTTTTCAAAGCCCCTCGTGGGCATCTCCCACCTTTTCCTTTCAAGGTTTTTGGTCAACTTCTTGGTTTCCCCAGTTGTTATCATCACCTCTGGCAACTGTGATCTTAAAACACCTGCCACTGATTGTTTTAGTCATGCTTCCTAGGGTGAGAGCTGTTTGCTGTGAGAGAGCTCTGAGACAGGTCAAATGAAGGCAAGACCTGCGAGAGGGTGTTTCCAGGAAATTGCCAGACAAGTCAAATAATGGTAATTCTTTGGAGATGGGACTTTTGTGGAGCTCCAAATCCATTTTGTCCCCTTCAGTGACTGCTAGTCTGCTGGATTTCATTGCTACTGTGATTTTGAGGCTATTGGTTTTAAGGCTACCATGAAGCCAGAGAGCAAGAAGAGAATAGGGCAAATTTAAATGGCACAAAACTTGCTCTATGTACCAGGATTCAGCTGTTTTCCTTGAAGGAATTGTTGCAAGCCTTTGGTTAATTTCCAGTTCTGAAAAAATTGATTTTCACCATTTTTGCCTGTACCGTTATGCATAGCTTAACAGTGGGGATACATTCTGAGAAATGCATTGTTAGGCAATTTTGTCATTGTTCGAACTTCCTAGATTGTGCTTATACAAACCTAGATGGTGTGCCTACTACACATCTAGGCTATATGGTACTAATCTTTTGGGACCACCATCGTATATGCTCTGTGTCGTTGACTGGAATGTCATTATACAGCACATAACTGTATTCTCATTGCTTTTATGGAGGAGTGGAGTTTTTAAAAGCTCATACTCTACCATTCCTGGTGGCATCATCCAAAAATGGGGTTTTTAATTAAATAAAACGTGCAAAATGATCAGATCATTTCATTTTCTAGTGTCAGTTTAGATTTTTTTATTGACATCTATCTTTGGAAAACAGTGTTTACGTACCAACATGTATGAAATAATCTTTACATTATATAAATACATGACTGTGTAGAATAAAACTTGCTTCAAAGCCAGCCTGCTGCATGAATAATTGTAAAAAGAAGGCATGTTTTCATCTGACTCAAATCTTTACTTAAGAAACTCAGAATAAATAAACCATCGGTCACTAAATTTCTTTCCTTGCTTGGACTCTTGATTGAGAATTGTTTCGAAAGTATTCAGAGCCTTTTTGTCCAGAGGGCACTAGGGACGAACCAAAACAGCAAAGCAAGTGAAAATAAAGGTGTTTCTCCCTTTCTACACCACCTAAAACAAATCCTAAAATGTTAGTTTCTGACATTAGCTTTTATCTGATGCTACTTTGGATTAAAATTTATCTTCTTGGAAGTCTTGTTTGGTTTAAATGGAAATAAGAAGGAAAATCTTCACTAATAACCAAACATCAGATATAAGAACTTTAAAAAGTGATCACATTTTTTAGTTTAAAAAGTTGTAAATATACATTAAAAATTCTGATAGCTTAAATACCAAACTGTAAACAGTAAATCTTAGGGGTGAGATTACTGAGACTCTAAAATAATAGCTCACACCTAACAGTAATTTTGTGCACCGGAATTCTAATCCAGACCCTCAATCATAAAAATTTCGTGGCCCAAATTAGTCTTCTAACTGCTCTATAGCTTTGCCTGGCAAACAAAATTGCTATTTTCTAAATTTTTCTTTCTTAGAGGCTTTTGGAAAGGCTATAATTGAAACATTAAGCCAGTCTCTTCTTTCCCATTAGTCTCTCCTGCATGTCTACACCGTGCCACTTTCTATGACATTTCATGAGAAAGTCAAATACTTTTTATAAATTCCAGTATTAACAATTAACTTTTCCTTAGAGATAGTATAAAAAGCCTTACACACTAGGTACAGATCTGAAAATCTGCTTATATTATCACATTTTTATAAGAACATATTATTAAAAGTTAACTATAATATTTAGGTATGCTACTCTGGAAAAAAAATCAGCTTCACATATTCAAGTGCTATCTATGTGCAAAATACTGCACTGATTCTTGTTCTAAGGTGTAAAATCAGACATAAATTGGTTGTAAATTTTAAGGTAGTCTATTTAAAGAAAAAAGGCTTCCTATAGTATCAATAAAAAAGCAAACAGAGTTACGGAGAATGTTAACAAACTGGAAGTTATTTTTATATTTAACAAGAAACAATAAAATAATGTTGTTGAATGACTGAGACCAATATCATTTCATTTATTCGCTTTTAAGGTATATATCTCTTCCCATTTCCAAGAAAATAAAAGTTGGCAAATTATTTTGTGTTTTACTGACAAATTATTTCATCTGAAAAATGTCTAGCAAAATATTTTCATGTAATTCGAGCTAATATGACAGTTATCAATTAAAATGTTGAATATTTTTAGTGTTTTAATGAATTGTATATATATATACATTTAAGCCTATTGTGAAAGACAGGGTCATCAAACTCTAAAGGGAATAACATCTTAAAGAAGAAACATAACGGTCATGGAATTTTCATGGATTCTGGTCTAAAAATAATTGACGTTCTATTAAATCAACTTACTCTACAATTAGGATAATTCCTATGTTTCTAGTTATGTGACTGTAGTTAGTCCACTCCTGTGACCTAGAATCCTGTATAAATTGTTGACTTTTAAGAAATATAGTTTGGCTGAAGTGAGGAAGAAATAAAGAATAACTTGTAAGCAGCATTGAGTAAATAGGGAAATACACTCAAGTGAAAATTATCTGGACAATTCTAAAATTTTTTTAGAGTGAATCTGAGTATAAACTTCTATAATAAGAGATAGTAAGTGAAAAAAAAGGAATCCTCTTACAAAGGTGATTTTTCCCATGATCTTTTATATGTTCTTACATTAGCTTCATACAAAGCAAGATTTTTGTGGTCAAAAATTGTACAGATGTTTGTGGAAACAGAAGTTGTATTCTCCTCTTTCAACCCTCATAACATTTCCCTTTCAGTAATAAACCATGGTGATTATATATTCAAAGTACTGTTGTATATTTTCTTACCACCAGATAGAATGCTCAAGATTTAGATTCCTAAAATGCTGCATTTGTGTGATTTTTCAAAAAAGAACATTTTGAGGGCCGGTCCTGTGGCCAAGTGGTTGTGTGCTCTGCTTTGGCCACCTGGGGTTTCTCCAGTTCGGATCCTGGGCACAGACATAGCACCACTCATCAGGCCATGCTGAGGCGGCATCCCACATGCCACAACTAGAAGTACCCACAACTAAAAATATACACCTGTATACCGGGGGGCTTTGGGGAAAAAAAGGAAAAATAAAATCTTTAAAAGAAAAAAACATTTTGAAAATAGGACACATATGCACACACATATACATACATGACAGACAAGTATACAATAAATTATAAACAGGGACTGACCCCAAAAAGAAGAGTTGACATTTTACCATACACCCTTTTGTACTGTTTGAATATTTTTTAATCTTATAAATTTATTACTTTTTTAATTTAAAAAAAAGCTCTAACAATTGAAAAAAGGTTAAAAAAAAAAACCCCATGTACTTTCAAATGTCAGGAAAAAAAATTTTGGACAAATACTTACCTATCTGTTAATAGTGGTTCTTTTTCTTAGAAGAAAGAGGTTGGTTGGCAAGGAGTGGAAAGACAAATTTTGCTTTATCTGAACTGTTTAAATTTTAAGAATGTTTTTAAGACCAATATACATTGAAAAGTGCACAAATCATTTCTATACCGCCCCATAAAAAAATAAAGTGAACATAGCCCCTATCTCTACCCTCCAGTCAAGAAGTGGAGCTTTACCAGCACCCCCAAGATACTCCTCCCTTGTACCCCTTCCCAAGAAGTACTCCCTCTCTGAAGCAGTATCTCCTTTTTCCTCCCCAAACCTAAGATTAGTTTTGCCGTTTTTGAATTTTATATAAACAGAATTATACAGTATGTATTATTTTGTCTCTGGTTTCTTTTGCTCAACAATTCTTGTATGAAATTCATCCATGTTACCACGGGTAGGATAGTATTTGCTGCCTAATATTCCATTATTTGACTATACCCTAATTGTTTCATTCTACTGCTGATGGAAACTTGCATTGTTTTCAGTTTTTGACTATCATAAATAATTCTTAAAGAACATTTCTTGTACATGGCTTTTGTTGTTCATGTGCATGCATTTCTTTTGGGTATATATCTAGAAGTGGAATGCAAGGGTCATGAAGAATATGAATGTTCAGATAGTAACTGCTGTTATTTTTATTTATGTCTACTTATGTATCCCAAAATATCTTAAAATTCAGTTGAACTCCTCTCATACTCCCTCAAACACAAAACTTACTTCTTCTATCTTCCTTATTGTAGATGACTATTATTTTCCCCCAAATATCGGCTGCCTTTCTGTAGGCTAAGATTATCCCTCCTCCCCTCACCACAAAACACCCCCCAATTGATGGTAAAAAAGATTTCCAAAGAGACTGTACCAGTTTACATTCCCACCAGCACTAGTTGGCAGTTGCTCTGCAGTCAGATCAATATTTGAAATTATCTTTTTCATTTTACCTATCATGGTGGATGTATTTACTGTTTGAATTTTAAAGGGAATATTTACATACCTCCTGTGTGAACAAAAATAAATTTTAAAAATGAACAAGAACATTTCCTAAGTTTGGGGATTTTGGTTTTTTGGTGAGCGATGTGGGGAGAGTCATCTTCTCTATAACAATGTTGAAAATAATTGGTTCTGATGAGTTCAAAATTAGCCACCTCACAGTGTTGTTTTGTTGTTTAATAATCATTATTTTAAAGTAGTAGTTCATGTTTTCCCCATTTTCTCCCTTCCTCAAAATGTGATTAGAAAAAAATCTTTTATTGCCACCACTGATATTTTCTTTAGTATTTTAAGTTGTCTCCTAAATATCTTCCTTTTGCCTGTTCCACATGGATAGGTGGAATCATGAAATCATGGAATCATGATTGTGTGACAAATCATTAGATTTAAAATTGTTTAGATACGGTGGTTAGTTTTGAAATAGGGCTTTTTTAGGAACTGAAATACGGTTCATTTTCACAAACACTACTGGGTTAAGTTGTATAAGAAATATTAGATACAGGATACAATTTTTGCTCCTAAAGATTTACAATTAAGTGTTTGAGTATTACCCTCCTCCCCCCAGTAGATACGTGCAGTATTATAAACAGTATATGGGTAAGGGCCAAAAGTGATTTGGAAGGCTATTCTCATCACTATTGCCTTGGAAATACTTGATTATACTTGGAAAAATTGTTTTCTTTTTCCAGGATTTCAGCATGGCTCTAAATTATCCATTATGCCTTCATCTTGGGGAATGTCTGAATAAAATACCTATTATTTAACTAGTAAGCATCAATTCCAGTGTCTCATATGTATCTATAAACATATTATTAACCACTTAATAGTCTATATACCTATGTAATATTAAAACTGGCATTTTAAAGCTAAAAGAGCTGGTACTTAACTGGCACATTAGTTGAGTGCTTATTGTATAAAGAAAAGAATTTCATATTAGCTGCAGAGTTGGCCACAAAGAGTGTCTGTATACAAACAAAGTACCCTATCTTCTTGGGAGTGACTCATGGGACTAATTAAAAGTTTTGGGGAAGAAAGGAGATTGGAGCTGTGTTTCAAAGGAGAGAAATGCAAATTAAAACCTCAATGAGGGTGTAAATATTAAGAAGTCTGACAATATGGTAAGGCTGTGGAGCAATGGAATACCTCATGCACTGCTGGCACAACCATTTTGGGAAATGATCTGGCAATATTTAATAAAGCTGCAAAAGTGCATACCTAAAATCTAACATATATACTTCTAGACATTTATCCTACAGAAAATCTTATACACGTATACAAGGGCACATGTGCAAGAATATTGCATATTTTTTTGTAATAATGAAAGAACTGGAAACAATGTAAATATCCAATAGTAGAGAAATGAGTAGAATTTAGAGGATTCATAAAATGAAATACTAGAATACTATACACCAGTATTCCATCATATGAATCTATACACTGGATAAATCTCAAAAATACAACATTGAGTAAAACAGCAAATTAGAAAGGGATGTATAAGACATGATACCACTGATAAACAAAAAAACCTCACAAAACAATAGTATCTACTAACAGTGGATGTATACTAGCATGCATATTAAGAATATTAAAACAAGGATGAGAAAAGTATACTTCCAAGTTGAAAAAAAATCTGTAAATGTATATTTCTTTTTCAAAAGAGTATCAGAGGCAAATTTGGCAACATAAATCTGGTTAATTCTGGAAAGTAATGGATGCAGTACTCTCTGCTTTTCTCTGTTTGGAATGAAAGACATAAGCTTAGATATTGTGGATAGAGTTGTTGATAAAGAGTTTTGAATGCTATGTTCTAAATTTTGTATTTGAGATAATAAGCAGTAGCTAATTGTTAAAGTTTCCAAAGTAGATTAATGAAATGATGAGAATTACCCTTGAGGAAAATTATTCTATTTAACTACATAATTAAGTGGAATGGAGTGGGGAGACACCAGAAAAAGGAATGATTGGCTTATCTATCCACCCTCCCCACCAGGCATAAAGTAATGATGATTTTGAGAATGCCAGTTGTGAAAGTGTGTATGAAAATGAGTATGATGAGATTACGGAATTTTCAAACTGAAAAAGAGTACAGAAAAAATAGTCCAGTTCACATTATTACACACGGAAAAACTAAATAAAGCTCACAGCTAACTAACTTATCCAGGGTTACACACTGAGTTGCAGAGTTGTAACACTATAATCTAGGTCTTCTGATCCTCAGTCTAAGTCACTTTGGAGTAAGAAAGGAAATTGAGTTTAAATTCAAAATTTGAAAACACTTGGTTCTAGGTAAATGGTGCTTCACTTGATACTAATAAAGCAATTTAGAAATGGTAGCACTTGGTTAATGAATGCCTTTTCAGCAGTTTCCTTGTCTTCAGTAAGACTGTTCACAAGACAGTGACGAGTCCATATGAAGAAATAAAGAGCACCAGTAAAAATAACTACCTAGGTAAATTTAAAAGACTGTATAAATATATTTTGTTTTTAATTATTTTCTTCTGATTTAAAAGACATTTTTCTAAAGCGGTAATTATGTACACTGTGTTGATTGGCTTATAATGTATTAAGATATAATTAGTATTATAATAACACAAAGGAGGGGACAAGGAACTGAGTCATAGAGGCTCAAAGTTTTTATATACAATTAAAATTAGGTTGGCATTAATCTGAATTAGATTGTTATAAGTTAAAAGGTTAATTGTAATCCCCAGGGCATCAAATAAGAAAATAACTCAAGAAATATATAGTAAAAGAAACAATAAGAAAATTAAAATGTAACACTAGAAAATGTTTAGCACCCAGAAAAGGCAGTAATAGAGGAATTGAGGAACAAAAAAAGACATAATTACATAAAGAAAATAAATAGCAAAATGGCAGAAGTAAATTACACTTTGTTAGTATTTCCACTAAACGTAAATGAATTAAACATGACAATGAAAAGACAGAGAGTGACAGAATGGATAAAAAACCCCTGATTGATGTGCTGGATCTACAAGGTATGCTTTTTAAATCAAAGACACAAGTAGGTTGAAGTTAAAAGAATGGAGAAAGATATGCCATGCAAACTATAACCAAAAAACTGGTGAAATGACTATATTAGTATCAGACAAATAGACTTTAAGACAAAAACTGTTACTAGAGACAAGGACATTTTATAATGATAAAAGGGTCAATATCCACCTAGAACAGAGGCACAAAATACCTGAAGTAAAAATTGATAGAATTGAAGAGAGAAATAAACAATTGAACAGTAATAGTTGGAGACTTCAGTACTCCACTTTCAGTAATGAATAGAACGAGGCAGAAGATCAACAAGGAAATAGAAGACTTGAACAACACTGTAAACCTACCATATCTAACAGACATCTATAGAACACTCCACACAACAGCAGAACAGTCTTCTCAAGGGCACACGGATCATTGTTTATGATAGATTATATACTGGGCTGTAAAACAAATCTCATAAATTTTAAAAGATAAAAATAACACAAAGTATGTTCTCCAAACAAAATGGAATGGAATTAGAAATCAGTAACAAGGAAATTCGGGAAATTCACAGATATGTGGAAATTAAACTGTATATTCCTAAATGACCAATGGGCCAAAGAAGAAACAAGGGAAATTAGAAAATACTTGGAGTGAATGAAAACAAAAACCACAGCATACCAAAATTTATGGGATACAGCAAAAGCAGTGCTTAGATGGAGATTTTTAGCTTTGAAAGCCTATGTTAACAAAGAAGAAAGTTCTCAAATCAGTAACCGAACATTCCATCTTAAGAATCTAGAAAAATAAGAGCAAACTAAACCCAAAGCAAACAAAAGGAAAGACAGTAAAGGTTAGAGTGGGGATAAATGAAATAGAGAATAGAAAAATAGACAAAAATCAGCCAACCCAAAAGTTAATTCTTTGAGAAGATCACGAAATTGCCAACCCCTTAAACAGACTGAGCAAGAAGAAAAGAAGACTCAGTTTAGTAAAATCAAGAATAAAAGCAGAGACGTTATTATAGATCTTACAGAAATAGAAAGGATTATTAGGGAATACTTGAACAATTATACGCCACCAAGTAGATAACCTTGATGAACTGGACAAATATCTAGAAAGACACAAACTACCAAAACTGACTTAAGAAAAAATAGAAAATCTGAATGTAGCTGTAGCAAGTAAAGTGATTGAGTTTAACCAAAAAACTCTTCACAAAGGAAAGCCCAGACCCAGATGGCTTCATGAATGAATCCCTCCAAATGTTTGAAGGAGAATTAATATCAAACCTAAAGCAAAGACATCACAAGAAAACTGCAGACCAATGTTGCTTATGAACATAGACACAAAGTCTTCAACAAAATGCTAGCAAACCAAATCTAGCAAGGTATAAAATGTATTGCACACCACAAATAAGTGGGATTTATCCCAGGACTGCAAAATGGGTTTGCAAAAGGCATTCCTGGACCAAATTCCAATGTTTGTGTGTGGAGGCTTCGCCACACCAACAAGCAGTTCTTGGACACCAGCAGGATGTCCAAGAATTCACTTCACACAAGACAACCCTCAGGTCCCAGGTTGTGCCCTGTACTTCTCACCAACTGGCTATAAATCAGGTTCCCGTGGTTGCCCTCCTCGGGTTCAATTAATTTGCGAGCATGGCTCACGGAACTCAAGAAAACCCATTTACTCACTAGATTACTGACTTATAAAGAATATTAAAGGATACGAATCAACAGCCAGATGAAGAGTACAAAGGACAAGGTCCTGAACAAAAGAGCTTCTGTCTTCATAGAACTTGGGGCCCAGCTCAGGCATGTGGAAGCATCCTGGTTCTCCAAGAGGGAAACTCTCCAAAAAAGGGGGCTGATGGGCTGTCCTTTTGGGTTTCTATGGAGGCTTCATTATGCAACCATTATTGACCAAGTCATTGGCCATTGGCAGTTGATTCAATCTCAAGCCTCTAGTCACATGGCTGGTTCTCCCAAAAACCAGCCGCCACCCTTGAGTGGGATTGAGAACTGAAGGCAAGAGCTTTCATTGCTCTTATCACTCAGGAAATTCCAGGGTTTTGGGGAGCCGTGAGCCAGAAGCTGTGGATGAAGACCAAATATGTCTGAGAAATATGTTTTCATCATCTGAATGACCAAATATATGTTTCTTACAAATCACAATATCACAGGGTTCAACATACAAAAAGCAGTCAGTGTAATACAGCATAATAGAAAAGGGACAAAACCACATGGTTATCTCAATAGACTCAGAAAAAGAATTTGACAAAATTCAACACCTTTTCATGATAAAAACACTCACTAAGCTAGAAAGAGAAGGGAATTTCCTCAACTTCATAATGGGTATCTATTAAAAAAAACCAACAGCTAACATTATACTAAATGGTGAAAGATGGAGTGCTTTTCCCCAAAGATCAAGAATAAGACATGAATGTCCTGCTCTCAGTACTTCTATTCAACATTATAATGAACGTTCTAGCCAGGGTAAATAAGCAAGTAAAGAAATTAAAGGCATACAGATTGGAAAAAGAATAAAACTCTCTCTTCGCAGATGACATCATGTAAAAAGAAAATCTAAAGAATCTGCTAAAAAACTGTTAGTAAATAAGTTCAGCAAAATTGTGGGATATAAGTTCAGTATAGAAAAGTTGATCGTATTTCTAAACTAGCAATGAACAATCTAAAAGTGAAATTAAGACAAGATTTCCATTTACAGTAGTGTCAAAAAAATTACTTAGGAAAAAATTTTTTTAAAGTTCAAGACTTGTACAGTGAAATTTGCAAAACACCGTTGAAAAGAAGACTTAAATAAATGGAATGACATCTCATGATTATAGATCAGAAGACCTAATATTGTTAAGATGGCATACTCTCCAGATTGCACAGATTCAACATTACATACCAAAATGGAAGTATTTGCAGAAATTGGCGAATACATCCTAAAATTCATATGGAAATGCAAGGGACCCAGAATAGCCAAAACAGTCTTGAAAAGGAAGAAGAAGGTTGGAGAACTCAACATTTTCTACTTTCAAAACTTGATGGAAAGCTACAGTAAACAAGACAGTGTCGTACTGGCATAAGGACAGACATATAGATCAGTGGAATAGAATTGACAGTCCTGAAATAAACTCTTACATTTATGGTTAGTTGACTTTCGAGAAGGATGCCTAAATGATTCAATGGGAGAAGAATAGTCTTTTCAACAAATGGTGCTGGGACAACTGGGTATCCATATGCAAAAGCATGAAGTTGGACCCCGACCTCATACAGTACACAAAAATTAACTCAAAATCAATCAAAGACCTGAAATAAGAACTGAGCTGTAAAACTTAGAATAAAATACAAGGTTGTATCTTCACAATCTTGAATTAGGCAGTGGTTTCCTAGATACGATACCAACAGCACAAAAGAAAACAATGAAATATAGTGTACTTCATCAAAATTGAAAAATTTTGTGCTTTAAGGGACACTATGAAGAAACTGAAAAGACAACCCAAAAAATAATAAAATATTTGCAAATCATATATCTGATAAGGGGCTCATATTCAGAATATACACAGATCTCTCATACGTTAACAATAAGACAACCAAATTGAAAAGTGGACAAAGGTTTTAAATAGTTGTTTCTTCAAAGAAGTTATGTACCTGTCCAATAAGCACATGCAAAGTTGCTCAACATTATTAGTCATTAGGGAAATGCAAATCAAAACCACAATGAAATACCACTTCACACCTGCTAGAATGCCTAGAATCAAAAAGTCAGATAATAACAAGTGTCGACAAGGATGTGGAAAAAAATTGGACCCCTCATACACTGCTGGTGGGGATGTAAACTGGGGAATCCACTTTGGAAAACAGTCTGGCAGTTCCTCAATTAAACATACAGTTACCATAGACCCAGCACTTCTCCTTCAAGAGAAACGAAAACATGTCTATGTAAAAAAAACTTGTATGCCATTATTCATAACAGCCAAAAGGTAGAAACAATCCAAACATTTGTCAACAGATGATGAATAGATTAACAAAATGTGTCATAACCATCCAATGGAATGTTATTCAGCCATAAACTGGAATGAAGTACTTCAGTATATGCTACAACTTGGATGAGCCCTGAAAACTTTGTGCTTAGTCAAAGAAGCCAGTCACAAAAGTCTACAAAAATTTCTTTGAAGTGATGAAAAAGTTCCAAAATTTACTTTGGTGATGGTTGTACAACTCTGTATTTGTACCAGAAACCATTGAATTGTATTCCTTAAAGGGTAAATTTTTTGTATTTGGATTATATCTCAATAAAAAATATTTAAAAACCCATCTGCGTATTTTAGATATGTGCTTATGTAATGTAAGTGTGATTGCTAGTAATCCAGAAATAAATTGTGTTATCAATCTTTCTTTGATAAATCTGTTAAATTTATAGATTTAGTTTCAGAATTAGACTGTTAATAGGTTATCATTTCTAATATATGATAAATTATTTGCATAGTGACACTGTTGACTGCCTTACATATGTGTCTACATCTAGTATTTATAAACTGTAAGTATACTACATGGAGTACTCCAAGATCAGAGAGCAAAAATAAATAAGTAAAACTATGGCTTTAAAATGAAATGTATTTGGAAACAGCGTAGTACTCTTAAATTCCATTTTGTTGGCCAATGTTGAATCATCCAGAAGCAGATACTGCTGCAGATCTTTGTTGATTTAGTTGCTGTGGTGACCTGATATATCCATGTACAACAGGAAGCTCACTGTACATTGGCTAATTTGGTAGAAAGCAAGGTTTGAGATCAGTATTGATGAGTATACTGATAATTGATATACTTTTAACATCCTACCTCTACGTGTATTTTCAACAGATAGCTATAAGATATTCTAAGGTGCTACCCAGAATGGCATTTGTAAAGGCTGACATTAAAATAAGGACAGTCTGAGGTCCAACTTGCCAATAAAGATTACCTCAGTATTTAGTGAATGGAAAAAATTGGAACACCTGGAGCAGAAACTTGAATCTTGGAGCAGCTTTTGGTAGTAGCAGCAGTTGAATAAGAAAATTAAAGAGGATGCAAGCAAGAGTAAGTAAAGTGCTAAGGTTTTGGAGTGGCTTTCCTAGAAAAGCATGTTTATGATTTAGCACTTTGAACAGATTTTATAATTTATATATAAAGCATATGTATTTATATGTTGAGTGAAATCATGATACTTTAAAAAGAAATGCAGATTCTGATAGGGAGTAAAAGCCACAAATTTGCCAGTTTTATGGTAAACTTAAAATCACTGGCTGGGTTTACCCTAAAATAATTTATTGAATCTGTAGTTATCTGTATTTTGAAAAAAATACTACAACTTAAATAAAAATAAAACCTTACAACTTTGTACTTAAAACTGTTAGGACACTAATATTTTCAATATGTAAATTACATATAAATGAAGTTATTTTAGCCTATAGCTTATATTTATTGCTAAGATAATTATATTTTAACATTTTATTATGGAGTCTTCATAACTTGTCTGTTTTACCAGTCTATTTAAGGTCTTTATAAGTTGACTATAGAGTTTCAGAGTTTATGAATCTGTTAAGAATGATTAGTCCAACTGCGCTCTTTGTGAAACTATAAATATGGAGATTTTACAGAAGCTATATTAGGAAAAAGGAAAGCCATGACAGACTACTGTAAGACATCAGACAGAAATGTAACTCTTTTACAGGCACTAATTAGCTTTCCACTTTAAAGAATGTTGTCAATAATTATATTTTAGTTAGTTTATTTGTTAACATGTTTGAAATGACTGTATTTCACACATATACACAAACACTTTTCATTTGGATGATTTATTGCTAAGTTGAAAATAACCTAATACTATTTGTCACCTGTATAACTTTGTCATCATAAAACTTTTGAAACTTAGAATTACGTCATCTACTTTTGACTTGATTCTATTGCATTGTAAGATGTTATCTAGTTTCAATATTCCTCATTATTTTAGCTCTCAATATAAAACTTGTGTGTTTGGGGCCGGCCCCATGGCCTAGTGGTTAGGTTTGGCGCACTCCACTTCAGCAGCCCAGGTTCAGTTCCCAGGCACGGACCTATACCACTTGTCAGCGGCAATGCTGTGGTGGTGACCCACATATAAAATAGAGGAAGATTGACACAGGTGTTAGGGTGAATCTTCCTCAGCAAAAAAACAAAAGACAAAACTTGTGTGTTTGAGTTTTAATGAGCATAATGAATTGATTTCAGTATGTTGATGTAATTTATGTAAGAACACTTACTCTTCTGTGAGAAGACTGTCAGCATTTAAAGATAAACTTTTACTTTTTAAACATAAAGCAGGAATTTTTATTAAAAGTAAATTATTTCAATTTCAAATGTAGGCAGTTTATACTGGGAGTGTTCATGTTAATGGGGTATTTGTTATCCTTCAAGTATAATCTATAGGAACAATGAATTCATATTTTAAACTCAATCCTAAAATGAAACAAAATAAATGATAAATGTGAAAGTGCTTTGTTAGCAATAGAGTAAAACACAACTTTTAGCTGGTGATGTAATCATCCCCTTTGGTAGTCTTGATACCTTGGACTTGCTTTGAATGCCAGTTTTTAAAGAATAGTAGAATGATTAAAAATATGTGGACATCCAAACCCAACTAAGACATCTGGAAATTTGAATTGACAGTGATATTCTGATTATTGTAAAGCCCTGTCATTTTTCTTTAAAATAATTTCATTTTATTTAAAATGGAAAAAATTTTAAATATGACCTTTTAATAGAACTAGCTTTAGAAACTAAAGATTTAGTTGTTGCCAACTCTCCCATACATGTTCAGTGGGATACATGGCACACTCATGCAGGTATGATCGTTTTGAGTAGGATTAGTAAGAGAATGAAGAACAGATCTGCTTACAATCCGTTCAGAAGTAGGTGAAGACACAAAGCATTAGTCGCGTATGTGCACACACACACATTGTATATATACATACATGCATACATTGTCTATATATTTTTATGTATAGGATATTACCTAATTTTTCTACCATTATCAGGAAATGAAGTATTCCACAGAGTCTAGATGATTAATTAAAATTCTCTTTGTACTGGATTTGAAGGAAATATTGTTTTTAAGGGTCTTCTGTTTGTCAGGCACTATGCTGGAGCTTTTCATACAGTCTTTCCCTTAATCCTTCAAAAATACTATATTTTAGAAAAGAAGATGCTGAAGTTCACAGAGTTTAAATAATTTGCCTAAAAACCACCATTTATTAAGTCATAGAGTAGGATTATAATGTAAAGTTGCCTGATTCCAAATCCATATTTTTTTCTGTCACAATACTTTTATTTCTAAGAAGCAATTATGAAGACAAATGAGCCTAAACAGAAAAAAAACTTTTATAAGTATTTTGTAATTATCACATATTATACTCTGTACTCTTCTATCTTAGCATTATAATTGCTGTAACTGTCTCCCTTACCAATTCATCTTTGTTATCTCCAACTCCACAAATAGTGCCTAACATATAGTAGTTGCTCGTTAATTATTGTCAAATAAATGAAAGTGGGTGGATGGTTGACAGAACTCAGTTGTCTGTATGCTGATATTAACCATATATTCTTAATTAAGTTTACAAGTTATTATCCTTCATAGGACTAAAAACTAAACTCAAATTCATTAATTTGATAATTGCCCTTTTATTTACAAATGTTAATCTCTGTTAAGACTTCAGCTGAAATATGTTACATCAGCCAGCCCATCTACAGATTGACAGGATCTGGTGAGATGCATATAAAACTTGATTCCAAGTTCTTATAATCAAGTCAATTTAATAACACTTTGATGTATAAATAATTCAGATTTGTTTGTGGATTGAGAATGTATTCAGATGAAATGAATTTCCCAGCTTAATTTGTCAGGAAACTCGGATAATGAGTTCAAATTTACACATAATAAGATTGACGTAGCTGCAATTTATCAAGGTGAATAAATCCAGAAGGTCGTTTGAAATGTAATTTTGGAGCTTGGAGAATCTGGCACTATATGGTCTAATACAGTAGCCATTAAGCACATGTGGCTATTTAAACTAATTAAAATTAAATAAGATTACAAATTCAGTTCCTCATTCTCACCAGTCACATTTCATATGCTCAGTAGCACTTGTGTATACACACAGACCACATATATAGCCACATGTAGCTAGAGGCTATTATACCAGACAACATAAATATAGAACATTTCCATCATCACAGAAAGTTCTGTCAGCTTAGCCCTGGTCTCAAAGCCAGAGGAAAAGATTTAGGAGTTATTTAGAGATGGACAGTAGTTAATTTAGCAAATATTTGTTCAACTTCTGTAGACTCTGTAACTATAAACAGATTGAAGTGTTAGGAAGGGCTCATGTTGTAGTGGTGAACAATATGTAAACAGGTGAATACAGTTATGTGCTAAGTGTTAATAGAAGGATGTACAAAGTGCTGTGGGCCCTTAATACAGGAATAATCTAACTCTGCTTTAGGGTGTCAGCATTTTGAAAGATAAGTAGAATTTCCTGAAGAAGAAATTCTTTGTTCATTGGCTAAGTCCTGCATCGCAGAGGTTTAGCATAAGGAAGTATCAGTTAGCAGAAGTCAAGTCTGACTCAAATGTCAGGCTGGAGAGTGGCAAATAAGTCACAAACTAGGAAATGAAGATGAAGCTCTTGACCATGGAACAATAGATTGAACGGAATGAAGCCAGTGGATAGCTGGAAGGCTAAAGGCTCACAGGAAAATATGAAAAGTTAAGAGGCAGGCAGGTCTCAGACGAATTCAGGAGAAATCTCATAAACATTGTGTTCTGGGTATATTATCTCCCCTGTAAATTAGTCCACTTCCGCTAGGCTAGGGGCAAATCCTTAAGGTGACAGTTCTGCTCTGATAAAAATAATACTAAGAGCTACGCATACAGTGCTTACAATAACAGCAGCTAACACATACATAGATAGTGCTTACTATATGTCACTGTCCTAAGGACTTGACATATGTTAACTCATTTAGTCATCACAACAACTGTGTGAGCACTGACCTAATTTGAAGCCCTTCAACCATGGATTGGAAAACTACATTGCTAAAGGTATATTAACTATTATTTAAGAATACAGACCCCAAAGGATTTTCTCTTTTACTGTCACTCTCAACCTCAGTAAGTTGGCATCCTCAAGCAAGCATGAAGAAGCTGTTGGATAGGAAACAGGAAAAGGATTAGGCATTCCAGACAATGTGATTCGTGTTCTTTTTCTGTAATTTAAGGGTTGCTGTTACAGGCTGAATTGTGGTTCCCCACCCCAAAATTCATAGGTTGAAGTCCTAATCCCCCAGTACCTCAGAATGTGACTGTGTATGGAGGTAGGGTCTTTGAAGAGGTAATTAAGCTAAAATGAGATCATTGGTGTGGGCCCTAATCCAATAGGATTTTCCCTTTTACTAGTGTCCTTATAGTAAGAGGATATTTGGACACAGACACACATAGAGGGAAGATCATGTGAAGACACAGGAAGAACATGGCCGTCTACAAGCCAAGGAGAGAGGTCTCAGAAGAAACCAACCCTGCTGACACCTTGATCTCGGACTTCTAGCCTCCAGAATTGTGAGGAAACAGATTTCTGTTTAGGTCTCCCAGTCTTTGGTACTTTGTTATGGCAGCACTAGCAAACTGATATGATAGCCAAGATAATACATTTGTAAATATTGGAAAGCATGAATATATGGTTTTGATTTCTGGGTTGATTTTCTTACTCTGTCTGCTAAATCTTCTACTGAGTTTCAGAAATAGAGATATGAAAGTACTTACTTTGTTCTCTTCAGACCTAACTGAATGTTAGTCTTAAGGTACAACAAGAGTGTAAGTTGTGTATCCTTTAGGGTAGAGAGCAGAAAATTAAATTATATCTGCAAGATTGATGCCATCCATAAGCATTTTTCTGTACTTTTTTCAGTGATTATGTCTGGTTTTGTAGATTATTTTTTATGAAAATAGCGGTAAACATTTTTAGAAATGAATATACCCCTAAATATTTTATAATTAGGTATATATCTCTCAAGATAAACAGTTTAAACTGTTAAGAGTTTTATAGATACAAACTTTAAAATTACTTCCTAAATTCAAAAGGTTTAATATGTTAACTGCACAGAACAAATCACTTAGAATAACTTATGTTGGTTTTTTTCTATTTTTTCCTTTAGAGATTATAAAATATTAGCACTAACCTAGAATCTTTCACTAAATCCTTTAGGATTTAAAGTAGTGATACTTTCTGGAACAATAAAGAGTAGCATGGTTTCTCAGATGGCTATCTTAGCAACTTATGAGTAATTACATTAGAAAGACCAATTATTTCCCTGGGATTCAGGTTAGGGGAAAAATACCAGACTCCTTACCCTCTGGAGACAGACCTAAATATCTACACAATGTTTTGAAAAATTCCCAGAGTGATTCTAAGATGTATTCCCTTTCCTCTAGCACATATCTTCACATCTAATACACTTTAATGGTGCTGTGGGTCAGGTGTAAGATTGCTACTTTTTAAATTCTCGTTTTACATGTAAAGAGCTTAGGCTGATAGCAGTTAAGTAAAATTGATGCAGATGACCAGGGAATTACGTATTGTCTTTGAAATGCAAAAG
Organism: Equus caballus; assembly: GCF_041296265.1. Taxonomy (NCBI): domain Eukaryota; kingdom Metazoa; phylum Chordata; class Mammalia; order Perissodactyla; family Equidae; genus Equus; species Equus caballus. Next base: position 42,542,848 of record NC_091700.1, on the reverse strand, counting down.
AATATTTTAGTTATATTTAGCAATGACTAGTAGCAATTGAAAATTAGATAGTAAGGTATAATTTATAGTTAGGTGTTTATGTTTTTTAAATATTGTTTACTCATTATTGTGTTTCCTTTAAAATATATGCAAATGTTATTAATAAATTATTATGCCTTGACATTTGAATAAAGTTTATTTGTATAGACAAAGCATAAATAAATAAAATTGGCACTTTTATTCAGTAGTTCAGATTCCAAGGTGGTATCTAAGTTCTATATTTTTTATTATGAATATTCATTTGAATGTGGCTTTCTTTAAGTTGTTAGTTGATATAAATCGAGTGTCAAGTTAAATGCATTGGAGTTTGCTATATAAGAGAACAGTTGGTTGAATGGTTTTATAAAATGAAGTAACTTTTTCAGTAATACTAATAATCATCTCTTAGTTTACTTTTTAAAAAATAAATCTGGATTGGACTAAATGATACCTCAGGTCTCCTTCAGCTCTAAATTTTTCCAAGCTGCATGCTTTGTTTAGAGGCGTTCACATCAGGCTCGCGAGTCTCTGAAATCTATGCTCTTTTGTCCTCTTTCCTTCCTCACTCCAAAGATGTCTTTTTCTGCTATCCTGCTTTTTTAAAAACTTACTTCCTTCTCTGAGTAAATAATTTGTGTATGTGTGTGTGTGAGGAAGCTCAGCCCTGAGCTAACATCTACTGCCAATCCTCCTCTTTTTGCTGTGAGGAAGATTGGCCCTGAGTTAACATCCATGCCCATCTTCCTCTACATTATACGTGGGGCACCTACCACAGCATGGCTTTTTACCAAGCGGTGCCGTGTCCGCACCCGGGATCCAAACCTGCGAACCCCGGGCCGCTGAGAAGCGGAACGTGTGAACTTAACCACTGTGCCACTGGGCCGGCCCCTGAGTAAATAATTTTATATTTGATCTTTTTAAGTTTTATCTTTCTTCCATAACTTCTTTGAGTCATTATATCTTTTTTATTTGTTAAGGGATTTAAGGAGCATTAAATTTTAATTACATTTTTCTAGATTTTTCTAGTCTTCATTAATGTACATAGTGGGCATATTTATAGCTTTAATCAGTGACATTTTCATTATAATACCTTTTTTGTGCTACTTTAATGTAACATTTTTGTGTAAATATTTTCATATATTATCATAGCATACTTGTAAGAATAATTTAAAAATCTACATGGTATGGCATTATATACAGTCATTGTCAATGCTTATCTGCCCTTTGGTGGTAGCTCTCTTACTGGAAACATATGTTTCAAGCATATGTTTATCTATTATTCAAGAAGTAATATAGAGGCCGGCCCCAGGGCCAGGTGGTTAAGTTCACATGCCCCACTTCAGTCGCCTGGGGTTTGCCAGTTGGGATCCTGGGTGTGGAACTACACAGCGTTCATCAAGCCATGCTGTGGTGGCATCCCACATAGAAGAGCAGAATGACCTACAGTTAGGATATACAACTATCTACTGGGGATTTGGGGAGAAAAAAAGAAGAGGAAGATTGGCAACAGATGTTAACTCAGGGCCAGTCCTCCTCACCCAAAAAGAAAAAAAAAAGTAATGTAAGTATTAGTAGTTCTGAATTTTTTGGTTCAGAACACACTTAAAATGTTGGCTAGCTCTATATATCTATTCAGAATGCGACTACGAGCAGATATTCAGACAATTGCTTTTATCAACTGGGTACTCACCCACCGTTGATACTGTTAACTCAAACCAGGCATTAGAAATAGTTCCCACGGTTTGCCCCAAAGGATGACAAAGGAAAACTGATTGGCTGGTCTATCGCACCAGTAGAGCGATGTCTTGAACATGGCACCAGATCTATTATTAGGGATGTAGGAAGTGAAAGAAACTGAGTGAAGAATAGAAGTGAGCTTGCGTATTTTTACAAAGAGTGTAATGAAACTGTCAAGTCTGAACTCTGATTTTGGAAGGGGTTAGGGATTGTGGAAGATCAGCAGTACATTTGAGATAAGTAGTCACCTAAGAGCACGATCATTTGTTTCTGTGAAATTTGAAGATACTGAAGAATTTCCTTTTTAAAGTCCAATAAAGTACTGCATAATCATTTTATGATACTGTATTTGTAAAATGTGCTCTGTAATATACTCCTTTGCTAATAGAGGCATCACAAAATGATGGATAATTTACCAAGGTTCCTCACCTGTCACAATTCTGAGAGTTGCTTTGTTTACAAGATTTCTGGGGTCACTAAATTAGAAAATATATGTCAAGAAGCTGTGTTAATTTATTTATGATTATGCTGGAAACAGTTTTTTGGGGCATGTTTTATCTCAGGTAGAACAACTAGTCTATCATTTGTAGTTCTTTCTCCTTATCACATTGTTCTATTGTTGATGAGATTATGGAAAGTTCTGCTGCATTTTTGAAGATGAATGAAAAATGGCCTAGGAATCCAGATAATTTGAAGATATGTGAGTTCTATATTTTGAAGCTGGACAAAAATCCTGTTGTTTATTTGCCAGAAACCTGTCAGTGTGCTTAGAATTCAGGCAGGCACCATTATTTCAAAGTAGCCCTGGTTTGATCTGTGATGTTGGAAACAGTGAAGTGATTCTCAACCACACATGCGTCTATATATATTAATTTCTTCTAATCAGACACATTTTCCTTTAGACTTTAAAAAATAATCATCTCATTTGGTATTACTCTGTGGCGTAACTTAAATCCTATAACTTTCTTTCTCTGAAATAACATAAAGGCAGATAATTCTGTCTGTTTTGTTTACTACTCTAACCCCTTACCTAGAACAGAGCTTCACATGTAAGAAGTACCTCAATAAATGTTTGTTGAATGAATGAAAGAATTCCACATACCTCTCAGTCCTCACTGTTCAGCTGTTTATTCGTAGAACTAAAGTTTATTGGAAACTATTACGAGCCAGGCTCTAGGGTATAGCATTGTATAAGACAAGTCACGTTGTTTGCATTCAGGGAACTTTTGTTGTAGTGGAGTGGAAACTGCTCAGTAAACTGCTAACCAAATAATTGCACAAAATAATTTCAGGTAGTGATAAGTGGTAAAAAATAAAATAGATATGGTAGAAATTGTGTGAGGGTACATATACGCTAGATTTTGGTGATCAGGGAAGGTCCCTCTGAGGAGTTGACGTTTGAGTTTAATTTTTAGTTAACATAAGTATTCTCATATAGATACAAAATGAAAAGGAGTTGAGACAACTTAGTAATAAGGAGCCAGCCTTGTAAAGATCTTAGGGAGAAAAGCTATAATTTTAATATTCCCCTAAATAAAACCTATGTATAGAGATAAGTTCTAGATTTTATAAAATGTATTTTAAAGCCGTCTCCTTGCATAAAATCTCCCAAGGCTTGAGAATCTCCTTGGAGGAAAAAAAAGCCCCAGGCTGGAAAAAGTAACTACTTTTTCCTCCTGCACTTTTTCTTTGATTATCTTTTGCTCTGTTTCCTGTTAGAGTTGTTTTCTCATCCTCCAGCATTTCTTTGTTATCTGATTCATTATTCCTGCTCTTATTTTTGTTTCCTCCTTTTTATTTTCTTTGACTTAGCTCTACCTTTTCTCGCTTACAGAATTACTTAATTTAATATATTAATTTTCAATGTTTTCTATTATAAAAATTTAAAGGTCTATGACTTTTGATAAGTAACAGTTTTGCCGGCATTCCAAGGTTTTAATTTATAATGTTTTGGTTACAGTTCCTGCTCATTTTCTGTTTTTCATTATGATTTCTTCCTTAACCCATGAATTACTGAAACTTTTTAAAATTTGCTAACATTTTAAAATTACTGATTTGAAAATTAATTGTACATACAGGACTTATAATACTGATTCTTTGAAATTTGTGAAACTTGATTTATGGTGTTCTCTGTAGTCCATTCTTGTAATTTTCATTTCAATTCCATATGCACTTGAATATTTTCTAATAGGCGCAATATTTTTTTACACGGGCCATTAGATCAATATTATTAATGGTGTTTTTCAGATCTCCCATATCCCTGATAATTTTTGTCTACTTGTTCTGTTAATCACTGAGAAAGGTACTAAAATAACCTACCATAATTTGTCATTTTTCTCTGTAATATTTTTTAAAAATCCAATTTTGTTTTCTCTCTTAAATAATCAAGCTTAGTCCATTTATACTTATTTTATTAATATATTTGGATTTATCGCTAACAATTTATTTTGTATTTTCTGTTCACGCACTTTTCTTCCTACCTACTTCTTTTGAAGTGAAAGTCTTTGAATATTCGCCTGAAATATTTTTGTTTCACTCTTTTATTGGATGATAGTTTAGAAATCTGAGTATAAGTTTCTAAGTTGATAGTTACTGTCTCTTAAGACTAAAAATATTAGTACACTACATTCTTTTACTATTGTAGTTGAGAAATTTGCTGTTCTGTTACTCCTTTATAAGTAATGTATATTTTTCTCTCTGGATGCTTTTAAAATCTCTTCTTTGTTTTGGGTGTTGTGTAGCTGTACTACAGTGTGTTTAGGGGTGGATTTTGATTCCTTTTGTCAGTTTTATTGAGATATAATTGACATATACAGCATTGTATAAGTTTAAGGTATAAAGCATAATGACTTGACTTACATGTATTGTGAAAAGATTACCATAATATGTTTAGTTAACATCAATATTCTCATATAGATACAAAATAAGAAGGAAAAAAATGTGTTTTTTCCTTGCAATGAGAAATTTTAGGATTTACTCTCTTAGCAAGTTTCAAATACACCATACAGCAGTGTTAACTATAGTCAGCATGTTGTACCTTACATCCCTTGTACTTATTTACCTTATAACTGGAATTTTGTACCTTTTGACCACCTTCATCCAATTTTCCTGCCCTACTCACTGCGTCTGGTAACCACCACAAATCTGATGTCTTTTTTAAGTTTTTTTTTTTTAAGATTCCACATATAAGTGAAATCATACAATATGTGTCTTTCTCTGCTTGACTTATTTCACTTAGCATAATGCCCTCAAGGTCCATCCATGTTGTGGCAAATGGCAGGATTTCTTTCTTTTTTATGGCTGAATAATATTCCATTGTATATATATATACCACACTTCTTTATCCATTTGTCTGTCACAGGACATTTAGGTTGTTTCCATGTCTTGGCTATTGTAATAAGCTGCAATAAAGATGAGGTTCAGGTGGGCGGAGGAAAATGGCGGGGTGAGCTAACCCGGACTCTCTCCCCTCAAAACTACAACAAAGGACTGGAAAAAAACTGAATTTCAGCTAATAAACCTAATGCCAGGGCATCGGAGACCTACAGTATCAAAAAGACGGAGGATGGAGACCATGCTGCTGGCCTCGGAGGAGCTGGAACAGTGTAGTAGAGAACTGCGCTCCCTCCCCTAGAGTCTGGGATCGCTGCCCCGGGTGCGGGAAGGAGCAGGGGAGTGACCGTGCAACCGAGGGATCGTCTAGGACTCCCACTGCTGCTATAGTGGAAACCCACTGACAGGGGAAAGCTTCCGTGCACTGCCACCCCATAAACACAGGGCCCCAGGAGACCAGAGAATAGAACTGATCCTAATCCAGATGGGCGCGTGAGAAAAACAGCCCCTCCCCCTGGCAAACTGCGCTGGGTGCCGCCATCTTGCCTGAAGGCAGAGAGCTCAGAACACGGGGCTCTCGACCCCCATCTAGTGGCGACAGGCTGTAACTGCAACCAAATTCTACCATGATGTGAAAAAACCGCTCCTCAACCATCCAGCAATTTATAAAAGCTCCAGACCAGAAGGAAAACAATAAAAACACAGAATTAAGTCCTGAGGACTTGGAAATAGGTAAACTAAGTGAAAATGAGTTCAGAGTAGCTATAATCAAAAAACTCAATGAGGTAGAGAGAAAGAGAAGCCAACAAGTTCTGGAGTTACTTCACAAAAGAGATTGAAATTATAAAGAAGAATCAAACAGTATTACTAGTGATGAAAAACACAATGGACCAGATAAAACAGAATACGGATTCCCTGAATGCTCGTGTAGACACCATAGAGGAGCAAATTAGCATAATCGAAGATAGACAGTCTGAATGGCTCCAGACAGAGGAAGAAAGAGAACTAAGAGTTAAAAAAAATGAGGAAGATCTCCGAGAGATAGCAGATTCAGTGAGCAGAAAGAATTTAAGGATCATAGGAATTCCGAGAACGTGGAAAAGGAAAATGGAGCAGAAAGTGTGCTTAATGAGATTATAGAAGAGAACTTCCCAAATCTAGGGATTGAGGGAGAAATGTGTGTAGAGGAAGCTTTCAGATCTCCTAGATTTGTCAATGTAAAAAGACCTACTGCAAGGCATATAGTAGTACAAATGGCAAACATGAAAGACAAAGAAAGAATACTCAGGGCAGCAAGACAGAAGAAAATAACCTACAAAGGAACTCCTATCAGAGTTTCAGTGGATTTCTTTACAGAAACCTTACAAGCTAGGAGAGAATGGAGTGACATGTTCAAAACTTTGAAAGATAAAAATGTTCAGCCAAGAATACTCTATCCAGCAAGAATATCCTTCAGATATGAGTGAGAAATTAAATCTTTTCCAGACAAACAAAAGTTAAGGGAATTTGTAACCAAAAGTCCTCCACTACAAGAAATCCTCAAGAAGGCTCTCATACCTGAAAAAAGAAAAAAGGGAGAAAGGGGTCACAAACCACAGAGTAGGGAGACAGATAAATAGAACCAGAATAGGATAGCAAATATTCAACTATAACATTAGGATAAAGGTAAGGAAACTACCACAGCAAAGACGATCTTATCACACTAACTACAAACTCATAACATGAGTTGGAATAAGAAATGAAACTAATAATTTAGGAGGCGAAGAGCAAAGGGACTAAATTAGTCTAGGCCAAGTAAGTAAGAGACCACCAGAGAAAAGACTATATTATACACGAGATTCTAAATACAAACTTCAGGGTAGCCACTAAACTAAAAAACAGAACAAAGCCACAAAACATAAATAAGGAAAAATCTAAGAAACCCAGCATAAGAAATTACAGTATTAAATGGGTAGGTTAAAGCACACAGGAAGAGAAACACAGGCAAACCAGGTAACGAGAGACAGATTGACAGCATTAAGTCCACATGCATCAATAATCACTCTCAATGTAAACGGATTGAACTCTCCAATAAAAAGACATGGAGTGGCAAAAGGGATTAAAGAACAAGATCCAACAATTTGTTGCCTCCAGGAAACACACCTCAGCCCCAAGGACAAACACAGGCTCAGAGTGAAGGGGTGGAGAACAATACTTCAAGCTAATAGCAAGCATAAAAAAGCAGGTGTTGCAATTCTTATATCAGACAAAGCAGATTTCAAAATAGGACAGGTAAAGAGAGACACAGAGGGACAATATATAATGATCAAAGGGACACTTCATCAAGAAGAAATAACGCTTATAAATATGTATGCACCCAACATAGGAGCACCAGGGTTCATACAGCAACTATTAACAGACCTAAAGGAAGATGTTAAAAACAACACAATAATAGTAGGGGACCTTAACACCCCACTCACATCAACGGACAGATCATCCAGACAGAAAAGCAATAAGGAAATACTGGAGCTAAACGAAAAACTAAAACAATTGGACTTAATAGACATATATAGATCGCTTCATCCTAAAACAGCAGAATACACATTCTTCTCAAGTGCACGTGGAACATTCTCAAGGATAGACCATATGCTGGGAAACAAGGCAAGCCTCTACAAATTTAAAAAAATTGAAATAATAAGCATCTTCTCTGATCATAATGCTATAAGGCAAGAAATTAATTACAAGAAAAAAGCTGAGAAAGGCACAAAGATGTGGAGACTAAACAATACACTACTGAACAAGCAATGGATCATTGAAGAAATTAAAGAAGAAATCAAAAAATACCTGGAAACAAATGAAAATGATAACATGCCATAGCAACTCATATGGGATACAGCAACAGCTGTATTAAGAGGAAAATTCATCGCAATACAGGCACATCTTAACAAACAAGAAAAATCCGAAATAAGCAATCTTAAACTACACCTAACTGAGCTAGAGAAAGAAGAACAAATAAAGCCCAAGGTCAACAGAAGGAGAGAAATAATAAAAATCAGAGCAGAAATAAATACTATTGAAATGAAAAAGGCGGTAGAAAGGATCAATGAAACAAAGAGCTGGTTCTTTGAGAAGATAAATAAAATTGACAAACCCCTAGCCAGGCTTACAAAGAGCAAAAGAGAGAAAGCTCAAATAAACGAAATCAGACATGAAAGAGGAGAAATAACAACAGACTATGCAGAAATAGAACGGATTATAAGAGAATACTACGAAAAACTCTATGCTAACAGAATGGATAACCTAGAGGAAATGGATAAATTCGTGGACTCCTACAATCTCCCAAAGCTCACTCAAGAAGAGGCAGACAATTTGAACAAACCAATCACAAGGAAAGAGATTGAAACAGCAATCAAAAACATCCCAAAGAATAAAACCCCAGGACCAGATGGCTTTCCTGGGGAATTCTACCAAACTTTCAGAGAGCATTTAATACCTATCCTTTTCAAGCTATTCCAAAAAGTTAGGGAGGATGGAATACTTCCTAACACATTCTATGAGGCCTACATCACGCTGATACCAAATCCTGACAAGGACACCACAGAAAAAGAGAACTACAGGTCAATATCACTGATGAACATAGATGCAAAAATTCTCAACAAAATTGTGGCAACCAGAATTCATCAAAAGGATCATACATCATGATCAGGTGGAATTCATACCAGGGACACAGGGATGGTTCAACATCCACAAATCAATCAACGTGATACACCACATCAACAAACTGAGGAATAAAAACCACATGATCATCTCAATAGATGCAGAGAGAGCATTTGACAAGATCCAACAGCCATTTATGATAAAAACTCTGAACAAAATGGGCATCGAAGGAAACTACCTCAACATAATAAAGGCCATATACGACAAACCCACAGCCAACATCATATTCAATGGGCAAAAACTGAACCCCATCCCCCTGAAAACAGGAACGAGACAAGGATGCCTTCTATCACCACTCTTATTTAACATAGTACTGGAGGTCCTGGCCAGAGCAATCAGGCAAGAAAAACGAATAAAAGGAATCCAAATAGGGAGGGAAGAAGTGAAACTTTCACTGTTTGCAGACGACATGATCTTATGTATGGAAAACCCCTAAGAATCCATTAGAAAACTCATAGAAGTAATCAACAACTACAGCAAAGTTGCAGAGTATAAAATCAATTTGCATAAATCAGTAGCATTTCTATATTCTAATAACAAACAGAAAAAGAACTCAGGAACACAATGCCATTCACAATCTCAACAAAAAGAATAAAATACCTTGGGGTAAATTTAACTAAGGAAGTGAAGGACCTATATAATGAAAATTACAGGGCCTTTCTGAGAGAATTGGATGACGACATAAGGAGATGGAAAGACGTTCCATGTACATGGATTGGAAGAATACACATAGTTAAAATGTCTGTTCTACCTAAAGCAATCTACAGAATCAGTGCTATCCCAATCAGAATCCCAATGACATTCTTTACAGAATTAGAACAAAGAATCCTAAAATTTATATGGGGCAACAAAAGACCCCGAATTGCTCAAGCAGTCCTGAGAAAGAAGAACAAAATTGGAGGCATCACAATCCCTGACTTCAAAACATACTACAAAGCTACAGTAATCAAAACAGCATGGTACTGGTACAGAAACAGGTGCACAGATCAATGGAACAGAATTGAAAGCCCAGAAATAAAACCACACATCTATGGACAGCTTATCTTCGACAGAGGAGTTGAGAGCATACAATGGAGAGAAGAAAGTCTTTTCAACAAATGGTGCTGGGAAAATGGAAAGTCATATGTAAAAGAATGAAAATTGACCATTCATTTTCACTATTCACCAAAATAAACTCAAAATGGATCAAAGTCCTAAAGGTGAGACCTGAAACCATAAGGCTTCTAGAAGAAAACGTAGGCAGTACACTCTCTGACAACAGTATCAAAAGGATCTTTTCGGACACCATGTCTTCTCAGAGAAGGGAAACAATAGAAAGAATAAACAAATGGGACTTCATCAGACTAAAGAGCTTCTTCAAGGCAAATGAAAACAGGATTGAAACAAAAAAACAACCCACTGACTGGGAAAAAATGTTTGCAAGTCATATATCTGACAAAGGCTTAATATCCATAATAGATAAAGAACTCTTACAACTCAACCACAAAAAATCAAGCAACCCGATAAAAAAATGGGCTTGAGACATGAACAGACATTTCTCCAAAGAAGATATTTGGATGGCCAATAGGCACATGAAAAGATGCTCATCATCGCTGCTCATCAGGGAAATGCAAATCAAAACTACACTAAGATATCACCTTACACTCATTAGAATGACAAAAATATATAAAATTAAAAGCAACAAATGTTGGAGAGGTTGTGGAGAAAAAGGAACCCTCATACACTGCTGGTGGGAATGCAAACTGGTGCAGCCACTATGGAAAACAGTATGGAGATTCCTCAAAAAATTAAAAATAGAGCTGCCATACGATCCAGCCATTGCACTACTGGGCATCTATGCAAAGAGTTTGAACTCAGCAATTCCAAAAGGCCTATGCACCCCAATGTTCATTGCAGCATTATTTACAATAGCCAAGACATGGAAGCAACCGAAGTGCCCCTCAACAGATGAATGGATAAAGAAGTTGTGGTATATATATAGAATGGAATACTACTCAGCTGCAAAACAGAACAAAATCATTCCATTTGCAATAACATCGATGGACCTTGAGGGAGTTATGTTAAGAGAAATAAGCCAGTTGGAGAAGGATAATCTCTGTATGACTCCACTCATATGAGAAATTTAAAACTGTGGACAAAGAGAACAGATTAGTGGCTACCAGGGGCAACGTGGGGTGGGGGTTGGGCACAAAGGGTGAAGTGGTGCACCTACAACGCGAATGACAAACATTAATGTACAACTGAAATTTCACAAGATTGTAACCTATCAACTCAATAAAAAAAAAAAAAGATGAGGTTTACGTATCTTTGGCATAGTGTTTTTCTTTTTTATATAGACCAAGAAATGGAATTGCTGGATTGTATGATAGTTCTATTTTTAATTTTTTGAGGAACCTCCACACTGCTTTCCATAGTGCCTCTACCAATTTACATTCCCATCAAAAGTGTACAAAGGTTCCTTATTTTCAACGTTGTTACCAGCAGTTGCTCTTTCACTTGTCTTTTTGATCATATCACCTCTACCTGCTAGAATGGCTATATCACTGTGTTTTGATTTGCATTTCCCTAGTGATGAGTGACGTTGAACACTTTTTGGATGTAGCTGTTGGCTGTTTGTATATCTTCTTCGGAAAAAATGTCTATTCATGTCCTTTACCCATTTTTTATTTGGGGTTTTTTTGTTTTTTTGCGATTGAGTTGTATGAGTTTTTTTTATATAGTTTGGGTATCAACTCCTTATCAAATATATGGTTTACAAAATAATTTCTTCTCATTCTATAGCTTGTCTTTTCATTTTGTGAATCATTTGTTTTGCTGTGCAGAAGCTCTTTAGTTTGAGGTAGCCCCACTTGTTTATTTCTGATTTTGTTGTTTGTGCTTCAGATGTCATATCCAAAAGATCATTGCCAAGACCCATGTCAAGGAGCTTTTCTCCTGTTTTTCTTCTAGGAGTTTTATGGTTTCAGGTCTTACATTTAAGTCTTTAATCCATTCTGAGTTAATTTTTGTGAGTGGTGTAAGATAGAGTTCTAGTTTTATTCTTTTACATATAAATATCCAATTTTCCCAGCCCCATTTATTGAAGAGACTGTCTTTTCTGCATTGAGTATTCTTGGTTCCCTTGTCAAATATTGGTTGACCATATATGCCTGGGTTTATTTCTGGCACTCGATTCTGTTACGATTACCATAGCTTTATAATCTAGCTTGAAATCAGCAAGTGTGATACCTCCTACCTTGTTCTTTCTCAGGATTATTTTGGCTATTTGGGGTCTTTTGTGATTCCATATAAATTTTAGGATTTTTTAGTACTTCTGTAAAAAATCCCATTGGGATTATGATAGGGATTATATTGAATCTATAGATGACTTTGGGTAGTACAGACATTTTAATATTAATTCTTCCAATTCATGAACATGGGATATGTTTCCATTTATTTGTGTCATTTTTTTGTATCTTTCATCAATGTTTTCTAGTTTTCAGTGCAGAGATCTTTCATCTTTTTGGTTAAATTTATTCCTAAGTATTTCATTGTTTTTGGTGTTATTGTAAATGGGATCATTTTCCTTATTTCTTTTTGAGGTATTTCATTGTTGATGTATAAAAATGCTACTGATTATTGTATGTTAATTTTGTATCCTGCAACTTTACTGAATTCCTTGACTAGATCTAAGTCTTTTTGGGGTAGTCTTTATGATTCTGTGTATATAAAATCATGTCATTCACAAATAGAGGCAGTTTTACTTCTTCTTTTCCAATTGTGATGCCTTTTATTTTTCTTGGATAGCAGTGGTGAGAGTGCATACCCTTACGTCTTATTCCTGATATTAGAGGAAAAGCTTTCAACTTTTCACCACTGAATGTAATGTTAGCTGTGGGCTTCTCATAGATGGCGTTTATTATGTTGAGATGTGTTTCTTCTACAATCGTCCCCTCTTACTCACTGTTTTGCTTTCTATAGTTTGTTACCCACAGTAAACCATGGTCTGAAAATATTAAATGGAAAATTCAAGAAATAATTCATGGTTTTTTTGTTTTGTTTTCTTTTGAGATCATGGTTGTTTATTCATTCACCTGTTGATGGACATTTGGATTGTTTCCAGTTTTGAGCTACTACAAATAAAGTTGCAATGAACATTCATATACTAGTCTTTTTTTTTTTTTTACTTTCAGGTGTACATCATAATATATTTCGAATTCTGTGTAGATTACATCATGTTCACCCCCCAAAGACTAATTATAAACCATCAACACGTGTGCCTAATCACCCTTTTCACCCTCCCCTCTCCCTGCTTCCCCTCTAGTAACCACCAATCCAATCTCTGTTGCTATGTGTTTGTTTCTTGTTGTTTTTATTTTCTACTTATGAGTGAGATCATATGGTATTTTACTTTCTCCCTCTGACTTACTTCACTTAGCATAATAGCCTCAAGGTCCATCCACGTTGTCACAAATGGCCAGATTTCCTCATTTCTTATGGCTGAGTAGTAGTCCATTGTGTACATATACCACATCTTCTTTATCCTTTGATGGGCACCTAGGTTGCTTCCAAGTCTTGGCTATTGTGAATAAGGCTGCAAAGAACATAAGGATGCATGTATCTTTATGCATTAGTGTTTTCAAGTTCTTTGGGTAAAAACCCAGCAGTGGAATCACTGGATCATATGGTAGTTCTATTCTTAATTTTCTGAGGAAGTTCCATACTGTTTTCTGTAGTGGCTGCACCAGTTTATACACCCACCAGCAGTGTACTAGGGTTCCCTTCTCTCCACATCCTCTCCAACGCTTGTTGTTTCTTGTCTTGTTAATTATATCCATTCTGACTAGGGTGAGGTGATATCTCATTATAGTTTTTGATTTACATTTCCCTGATAGTTAATGATGTTGAACATGTTTTCATGTGCCTGTTGGCCATGTGTATATCTTTGGAGAAATCTGTTTGGATCTTTTGCCCATTTTTTAATTGAGTTGTTGGTTTTTTTGTTGTTGAGACATATGAGTTCTTTGTATATTTTGGATATTAACCCCTTATCCAATATATAGTTTGCAAATATCTTCTCCCAATTCTTAGGTAGTCTTTTCCTTTTGTTGATGGTTTCCTTTGCTGTGCAGAAGCTTTTTAGTTTGATGTAGTCCCATTTGTTTATTTTTTCTTGTGTTTCCCTTGCCCAGTCAGACATGGTACTTGAAAATATGTTGCTAAGACCAGTGTCAAAGAGCATGCTGCCTGTTTTCTTCTAGAAGTTTCATGGTTTCAGGTCTTACAGTCAAGTCTTTAATCCATTTTGAGTTGATGTTTGTGCATGGTATAATAGTCTACTTTGATTCTTTTACATGTGGCTGTCCAGCTTTCCCAGCACCATTTCTTGAAGAGACTCCCCTTTCTCCATTGTATGCTCTTGGCTCCCTTGTCAAAAATTAGCTGTCCATATATGTGTGGATTTATTTTTGGGCTCTCTGTTCTGTTCCATTGATCTATATGTCTGTTTTTGTGGCAGTACCTTGCTGTTTTGGTTACTATAGCTTTGTAGTAGACTTTGAAATCAGGGAGTGTGATGCATCCAGCTTTGTTCTTTTTCCTCAGGATTGCTGTGGCTATTCGGGGTCTTTTGTTGTTCCATATAAATTATAGGATTCTTTGTTCTATTTCTGTGAAAAATGTTCTTGGAACTTTGATGGGGATTGCATTGAATCTATAGATTGCTTTAAGAAGTGTGGAAATTTTAACTATGTTGATTCTTCCAATCTAAGAGCACGGAATATCTTTCCATTTCTTTGTGTCTTCAGTTTCTTTCAAGAATGTTTTATAGTTTTCATGTACAGATCTTTCACCTCTTTGGTTATGTTTATTCCTAGGTATTTTATTCTTTTTGTTGCAATTGTAAATGGGATTATATTCTTAATTTCTCTTTCTGCTACTTCATTGTTAGTGTATGGAAATGCAACTGATTTTTGTGTGTTGATTCTGTGTCCTGTGGCTTGACTATATTCATTTATTATATCGAAAAGTTTTTTAGTGGATTCTTTGGGGTTTTCTGTACATAAAGTCATGTCGTCTACAAAGAGTGACAGTTTCACTTCTTTTCCAATATGGATCCTTTTTATTCTTTTTTCTTGCTTGATTGTTCTGGGTAGGACTTCCAATACTATATTAAATAAGAGTGGTGAAAGTGGGCATCCTTCTCTGCTTCCTGTTCTTAGAGGGATAGCTTTCAGTTTTTCTCCATTGAGAATGGTATTACCTGTGCATTTGTCATATATAGGCTTTATCATGTTGAGGTATTTTTCTTCTATACCCATTTTATTTAGAACTTTTATAATAATTGGATGCTGTATCTTGTCAGATGCTTTCTCTGCATCTATTGAGATGATCATGTGATTTTTATTCTTCATTTTGTTAATGTGGTGTATCACATTGATTGATTTGCAGATGTTGAACTGTCCCTGCATCCCTGCAATAAATCCCACTTGATCATGATGTATGACCTTTTTAATGTATTGTTGTAATTGATTTGCTAGTATTTTGTTGAGCATTTTTGCATCAATGTTCATCAGTGATATTGGCCTGTAATTTTCTTTTTTTGTGTTGTCCTTGTCTGGTTTTGGTATCAGGATAATGTTTGCTTCATAGAATGAGTTAGGAAGCCTCCCCTCCTCTTCAATTTTTTGTAACAGTTTGAGAAGGATAGGTATTGAGTCTTCTTTGAATGTTTGGTAGAATTCACCAGGGAAACCATCTGGTCCTGGACATTTATTTTTTGGGACGTTTTTGATTACTGTTTCAATCTCCTTACTGCTGATTGGTCTATTCAAATTCTCTACTACTTCTTGATCCAGTTTTGGAAGGTTGTATGATTCTAAGAATTTATCCATTTCTTCTAGATTATCCAATTTGTTGGTGCATAGCTTTTCATAGTATTTTCTTATAATCTTTTGTATTTCTGAGGTGTCCACTGTAATTTCTCCTCTTTCATTTCTGATTTTATTTATTTGAGCCTTCTCTCTTTTTTTCTTGGTGAGTCTAGCTAAAAATTTGTCAATTTCATTTATCTTTCCAAAGAACCAGCTCCTGGTTTCATTAATTTTTTCTATTATTTTTTTAGTCTCATTTCATTTATTTCTGCTCTGATTTTTATTATTTCCTTCTTTCCAATTTTGGGCTTTGTTTGTTCTTCTTTTTTCAGATCGTTTAGGTACACTGTCAGATTGTTTGTTTGGGATTTTTCTTGTTTGTTGAGTTAGGCCTGAATTTCTATAAACTTCCCTATTAGAACTGCTTTTGCTGTATCCCATAGATTTTGTCATGTCATATTTTCATTTGTCTCCAGGTATTTTTTGTTTTCTCCTTTGATTTCTTCATTGACCCAATTGTTGTTTAGTAGCATTTTGTTTAATCTCCACATTTTTGTGACTTTTCTGGTTTTCTTCCTCTAGTTGATTTCCAGGTTCATACCTTTGTTGTCAGAAAAGATGCTTGGTATTATTTCGATCTTCCTAAATCTATTGAGACTTGTTTTGTGCCCTAATATGTGATCAATCCTGGAGAATGTTCCATGTGCGTTTGAAAAGAATGTGTATTCTGTGGGTTTTGGACGGAATGTTCTATATATATCTACGAAGTCCATCTGATCTAATGTGTAGTTTAAGGCCAATGTTTCCTTATTGATCTTCTGTTTGGATGATCTATCCATTGGTGTAAGCAGACTGTTAAAGTCCCCTAGTATTATTGTGGTACTGTCTATTTCTTCTCTTTTGTCTGTTAATAATTGCTTTATATATTTAGGTGCTCCTATGTTGGGTGCATAGATATTTACAAGTGTTATATCTTCTTGTTGGATTGTTCCCTTTATCATTATGTATTGCCCTTCTTTGTCTCTTGTTACAGTTTTTGTTTTAAAGTCTATTTTGTCTGATATAAGTATTGCTACCCTGGCTTTCTTTTCTTTGCCATTTGCTTGGAGTATCTTTTTGCATCCTTTCACTTTCAGTTTGTGAGTATGTTTAGGTCTGAAATGTGTCTCTTGTTTGCAGCATATATATGGATCTTGTTTTTTTATCCAATTGGCCACACTGTGTCTTTTGATTGGAGTATTTAGTCCGTTGGCATTTAAAGTAGTTCTTGAGAAAAATGTATTTATTACCATTTCGTTGCTTTTTTCTTTCTAAGTGTTTTAGTAATTCTTCTTTGTGCCTTTCTTCTTCTCTTGTTCTCTTCCCTTGTGGTTTGAGGGCTTTCTTTAGTAATATGTTTGATTTTTCTCCTCTTACCTATTTGTTTACTTATTATAGGTTTCTGGTTTGGGATTACCATGAGGTTCCTATATAATATTCTACATATATAGAAATCTATATTGAGTCGATAGTCTTTTTAGATTGATCTCTTTCTAAAAGCTCTACTGTTTTACACCCCTCCTCCCACACTTTGTTTTTGAAATCATATCTAATCTTTTGTCTTGTGTGTGTCTGTCCCTTACCCTCTTATCATTCAAATAGGTAATTTTAGTACTTTTGTCTTTTAACTTGCTTAGTATCTTTATAGGTGGTTAATCTGCTACCTTTGCTGTGTTTTTGCCTTTACCAGTGATTTTATTTCCTGGTTTTTGCTTTGGGTTTTTTTTAAAATAATTTTCTTACGCCTATTTGTCATCTTCTCTTTCCTACTTAAATAAGTTCCTTCAGCATTTCTTGTAGAACTGGTTTCTTGGTGATAAACTCCTTTAATTTTTGCTTGTCTGGGAAGCTCTTAATTTCTTCTTCTATTCTGAATGCTAACCTTGCTGGATAAAGGATTCTTGGCTGTAGGTTTTTTCCTTTCAGCACTTTAAATATGTCCTGCCACTCTCTTCTTGCCTGTAGGGTTTCCACTGAGAAGTCCACCAGTATCCTTACGGGCTTTCCTTTGTATGATCACTTCTTGCCTTTCTCTTGTTGCTTTTAGGATTCTCTCTTTATCTTTAATTTTGCACATTTTAATTATGATGTGTCTTGGTGTGGACCTCTTAGTGTTCATCTTCTTTGGTGCTGTCTGTGCTTCTTGTACTTGGGTGTCTGTTTCCTTCCTTTGGTCAGGAAAGTTTTAAGTTATTATTTCTTCAGATAGGTTCTCTGCTCCTTTGTCTCTCTTTTCTCCTTCTGGGATACCTATAATACAAATGTTAGTGCACTTGATATTGTCCCAGAGTTCCCTTAGACTGTTCTCATTCTGTCTAATTCTTTTTTCTTTTATTTGTTCAGCTTGGGTGATTCCCTGTAGTCTTTCTTCCAGCTTACTGATCCCTTCTCCTGTATCATCTTCTCTGCTGTTGAGTCCTTCTAGTGAATTTTTCATTTCCAGTATTGTCTTCTTCATTTCTGATTGGTTCTTTTTATATTTTCCAGTTCTTTGTTGACATTCTCCCTGTGTGCATCCAGTCTTCTCCCAGTATCAGTGAGCATCCTTCTGAGTTTTTGTTTGAACTTTTTGTCAAGTAGATTGCTCATTTCTGTTTCATTTAGTTCTTTTCTGGGGTTTTGTCCTGTTCCCTTGCTTGAAATGTGTTCCTTTGCCTCCTCATTATGCCTCTTTGTCTGTGCTTATATCTATGTATTAGGTGAGTTAGCTATGTCTCCTGATCTTGGAGAAGTGGCCTTATGTAAGAGATGCTTTTTGAAGCCCAGCAGTGCCCTTCCCTCTTGACACCAGTCCAAATGATCCAGGAGTGACCCCTGTGTGGCCCAGGTTGCTCTTACTGCAGGTAACCAGGGAGTGGAGTCTTTCCCTCCCTGGCAGGCTGTTTGTAAATCAGGTTCAGGGAGCCCCAGCACAGTTGGCTACAGGGTCTGATAGCACACTCCTGTTGCAGTTTTCCTGATAACTGAGTAGGTACCCAGTGTAGCTGGTAGCTAGGCTCTGGGGCTTACAGTTGCTGTAGTCCTCAGGCCTGCAAGGCTGTTGTCAGCTCTCTTGTGATTGCAGCTGAGTGGGGCTGGCCCTAGGTATCGGAGCACCCAATTGTTTTAGGCTTTGGAAAGTGGGGCTGATCCTCTTTGTGGCTGTTCAAGAAGCACAGGTCTTCTGCCACTGATAAGCCCCACCGCCACAGGTCCACACACACCTTCAACACAGCCCTGGTCCGTGCACGCTTCCCAACCCCCTGGAGTGTTTACCCAATTGCCCCACTGCAGAGGCCCCCACCTCTCCACCAACACCCCCCACAGTTCACCTGGTCCTTATACAGGCTCTGCCCCACAGAGGCAGACACACTTGTCTGCCTGTAGAGGATCAAGGCACCCAGTCTGTGTGCACAGGCAAGTAGGCTGAGGGCTTGCTGTTGGGTGGAGCTGGTCTCTAGGGTGGGCTGCCTTCCCCAGCTGAACTGGATTAAATCTGTGCCCTAGTGGCATACCCCTGGGCTATCAGGCTGGGGGAAGAACTTCAGTGGTCCCTGCTAGCATCTGTGTCAGCACGCCTGTACTAGTTGACAACAATGGCCACCACCAATGTCTCAGTCTCTGGAGAGGTCTCACCTCTCACCAAGATGCACCCAGAGCCTGCCAGGTGAGTCTCTTTTCACCAAAGGACTGTGCAGCTTTCTTTTTGGAGATTTTAGGTTGCTCTTTGAGACAGGTAAATTTGTGCTTGGGCCCTTTAAGACCAGGGTCTTTTTGGCTTTCACCTGATAGCTTTTCTGTGGGTATTCCCCGCTGCAGTTAAGAGCCGGGGAAGCCAAATAGTAGGACACCCATCTCAGTTGTCCTGAGTCTGAAGGATGCTTATAGCGGTAACGGGCCCCTACTAAGGTCCCCACTTCTCCAGGGAGGGCTGCGTACCTTAGAGTGGCTCCCTCTTGGCCAACTGTGAAGGTCTGCCGCTCGTGAAGGTGGCTTTTTTCTCTCCAGAAGGAATTTCTGCCTCTTCCACCTCAGTCAGGACTGTCCCTTGTCGTGAGGGTTCTTTTTATCCAGTTTTCAGTTTTCTCTCCATGGCAGTTTTTCCAAAAATATTTGTAACCTCATTGTGTTTGTGGGAGGAGGTGAGTTCAGAGTCTGCCTACACCACCGTCTTGATGAGATCTTCCAATGATTCATGTTTTAAATTGCATGCCATTCTGAATACTATGATGGAATCACTCTGTCCCACCTGGGATGTGAATCATCCCTTTGTCCAGCAAATCTATACTATATATGCTACCTACCTGTATTGCTTAGGTATCAGTTGTAGTGTCTCCTCTTCCATTTATAATTTCATTGATTTGGGCACTCTCTCTTTTTTCCTGGGTTAGTGTAGCTAAAGGTTTGTTTGCAGATGACATGGTCCTGTTTATAGAAAATCCGAAAGAATCCTCAAAAACGTGACCAGCACTAATAAACGTATCTCAGCAAAATTGCAGGGTAAAAGATCAACACAAAACATTCACCTGTGTCTCTACACACTGGCAATGAAGAATTTGAAAAGGAAATTAAAACAATTCCTTTTACAGTAGCATCCAAAAGAATAAACTACATAGGAATAAATTTACGCAAGTTGATGAAAGACTTGTATACAGAAAACTATGGAAATTTGCTGAAAGAAATCAAAGACAACTTAACTAAATGGAAAGACATCCCATATTCATGGATTGGAAAACTTAATACTGTGAAGATGGTAACACTGCTGAAAGGAATGTACAGGTTCAGTGCAATCTTTATCAAAATTCCAGTGACCTTTTTTGCAGAAATGAAAAGGCTCATCTCAAATTCATATGGAATTGTAAGGGTTCCCAAATAGCCAACACAGTCTTGAAAAAGATCAACAAAGGAGGAGCACTAACACTTCTCAGTTTTAAACCTACTACAAAGCTAAAGTAGTCAAAACAGTGTAGTGGTGGCATAAGGATAAATATATAGACCAATGGGATAAAATTGAGAGTGTGGAAATAAGCTCATACATCTAGGGCCAGTTTGTTTTTGACAAGATTGCCAAGACTGTTCAATGGGAAGAGAATAGTCTCTTCAACAAACAGTAGGGGGACAATTGGATATCCATATGCAACAGAATGAAATTACACCCCAACCTCACAACATATACAAAAATTAAATGAATCAACAACCTAAATATAAAAGCTAAAACTATAAAACTTATAGGAGAAAACATAGGAGTAAATCTTCATGACCTTGAATTTGGCAATGGAGTCTTAGAGATGACACCAAAAATAAAAGCAACAACAACAAAAATTAGATAAATTGGGCTTCGTCAAAATTAAAAACTTTTGTATGTCAAAGAACATTATGAAGGAAGTGAAAAGACAACCTACGGAATAGTAGGAAATATTTGCATATCCTGTATCTGATAAGGGTCTAATATCCACAATGTATAAAGAACTTTTAAAATTCAACAAAAAGATACACAACCCAATTAAAATTGGGCAAATGACTTGAATACACATTTTCCCAAAGATTTCAAAATCACTAGGAACACATGACAAGATGCTCAACATAATTAGTCATTAAGGAAATGCAAATCAAAACCACAGTAAGATACCACTATATGCCCACATGATGGCTATAATCAAAATAACAAGCACTGGCAAGAGTGTAGAGAAATTGGAACCATTGCATATTGTTGATGGGCATGTAAAATGATGCAGCTGCAGTGGGAAAGTTTGGTGGTTCCTCAAAAACTTAAATATAGAATTACACTATGACTCAGCAATTCTACTCTTGGATATATATCCCAGAGAATTGAAAACAGGACATCAGATTCTTGTACATGAATGTTTATGGCAGCACTATTCTCAGTAGCCAAAAAGTTGAAATAGTCCAAATGTCCATCAGTGTTTGAATGGATACACAAAATTATGGTATATCCATGCAATAGAATGTTATTCAGCCATTAAAAGGAATGAAGTGCTGACACGTTACAACCAGGTTGAAGCTCAAAAACATTATGCTAAGTGAAAGAAACCAACTACAAAAGATCACATATTATATGATTCCGTTTATATGATATATCTAAAATGGGTGAATTCATAGAGACATAAGGCAAATTGGTGGTTACCAGGGTTTTGGAGGAGGGAAAAAGTGGAGTGACTCCTTACTGGGTAGAGGGTTTACTTTTGGGATGGTGAAATGTTTTGGAACTAGATAGAGGTGGTGGTAGCACAACATTGTGAATGTACTAAGTGCCATGGAAGTGTACATTTTAACATTAAAGTTAATTTTATGTTATGTGAATTTCACCTGACTAAAAATGTTAACAGGAATAAATTGACAATTTTTGAAAGAATCTGTGAGCTCATACTTCTACTAAGAAACATTTGAAGTTGGGGTGTGGGATAAAGGGAAGAATATAGAAAAGAAGGCTCTTCTTAATAGAAGAATGCTATTAGAAGAAACTAGTAAATGTAAAAAGAATGACTTTTAAAAATTGCCATTTTACGGCTACCACGGTAATGATTTAGTAATAATTCCTGAAACCATTGGATGAAAGACTGTTGAGGAATAAGCTATTTACAGATTCTCAGAGTATCACCATGTTGATTGTTAATTACTTTCAAAGGGAAGTGGTATCTTTATAATGGAGACATCTGACAGATACCACCTAAACCAAGTGATCAAAGTTAACATTACTGAGGTGCTCTAAAATGGTTTAAAGGAGCATGAGAGTGAGCAAATGTGGCAACACTTTAACAATTGGTGAATCTAGGTGAAGGATGTATGGATGTTCATTGAACTATTGCAGTTTTTCTGTACATTTAAAATTTTTCAAAATAAGAAGTTGAAGTAAAGATGAAATTTGGATAGGACCCTTCCCTGTTTAATAGCCTTGCCTAAAGGTTAACGATTTAACTCTTTAGCTTGATATTTAAGGATCTTCATAATCTAGCCTCTGTTTATCCTTCCAGTTTTCTCTTTTCCCATCTCATTTCTCAAACTTTAGCTATACACACTTCTCCTTTTTCAAATTGTCCATGATCTCCTTCACCCTCATGATTTCATATATACTGTGTGTGTTCTCTCCTTGAAGTGTCCTCACCCCATCTTTTTAGCTTGTTAACTCCTGGCTGTCCCTGTGAACACTATGTAGTTATCATCTCTTCCAGGAATCTTCTCTGATCATCCTGGGCTGAGTGGAGCCTATAGTACATTGTTCATATCCCTATTATACCACTTATTACACTGGACAGTTAATTGGCTGAGTACTTATTTGTCTCTACCTCACTACACTGTGAACTGTTATGAGGCTTTGGACTGTGATTCATTTTTCTTCTTGGTGCCGCACAATGGGTGTTTAATAAATGATTTTTAGATAAATGGATAAATTTCACCTCTTAATATTTTCTTGAACATCTTATTATAATTTAAAAGAGGTCCATTTATCCTCTTTTTTGCCTAATATCAGGATATATTAGTTGTGTATATGTCATGTTTGGTTTTATTTCTTTTTCTCAACTTTGTAGTGAATGAATTCATTAGAGGAACTGTTAGTATTTTATAGAACTCCACACACAGTACAACCAGTACTGACAAGTGATCATGATTAAAAGCAATAACATGTATGTGAAGCACACCATAGTGTGACACACACAAGTAAGCACTTCTTTGGGTTTTGGACCCCGTTAGTAATTTAATGAAAACAGTGAAAATTGCAATATCTGCAGAAAGTTGCATGTACAATTCCAGGTGGTTCACAAACCCTTTGAATGGATGTCTGTGGCCCTCAGGAGCTCCATTAAACACATAAACACACACCCATGCTCAGGTAATAGACTAATTTAAATGTTTGATCCCATGTGCTCTCATTGCACTTTACTTCTATCATAGCACTTACCGTCAGTCAATTATCAAAAGGAGTAATCATTGAGGTACATCAGAAAACATACTTCTAAAGTTACAGTGTTTAAAATAAAATATATTTCCAGAGCTTCTTTTGCCACAGTAGTTAGTGATATAATAGGCAGAAGAGTATATCGTATGCTAATAGAGGTATCTTAAATTTAGCAAATTGTATGAATTAGCTCTCTGGGGAAAAAAATTTTTGGACCTTCTCCAGATAAATTTTAGATGCATTAAAGAACTAAATATAAGCAATTAAATTATCTAAAAACTAGAATGAAATAGAAACAAGTACTTTTATCAAACTCTAGGTTGGTGTTGTCCAATGGAAATATAATGCAGCCACATTCAAATAGTAAAAACAGGTAAAATTAATTGTAATAATGTTTTATTTAACCCAGTATGTCCAGAATATTATTTCAGCATGTAATCAGTATAAAAATGATTAATGAGGTATTTTACATTGTTGGGTCTTTTTGTACTAAGTCTCTGAAATCGGTGTGTATTTTATTCTCATAGCACATCTCAATATAGACTAGCCACATTTCAAGTGCTTGCTAGCCAGCCACAACTTAAATTTAGAAACAATAGAAGATGTCACAAGGGAAAAAATGGATAACATTGGCTACAGGAAAATAAACAATTGTATTTGAATAAAAGGAGAAAATTTTGCAGCGTAATTTAGTACAATATTATTATTATTAATATGCAAAGAATTCATACAAATCACTAAAATCGTTTAAGACCCCAAAAGATAAAAGGATAAGATGACACAAACAGTTACAAAAGAACTAGTAACAAACATAAAGATAACATTTAACCTTGTTAATAATCAAAGAAATACAAATTAAAACAATAGTAATATACTATTTTCATCTATCAAGGTAGCAGAGATTTTAAAACTATAATTTCCAGGGTTGCAGAGAATGTGGTTGAAGGATGTTCTCATAGACCGTGAGGGGGAATATGCATTAGTAAAATAAACTTTTAAAAAGCAATTTAGCAACAAGCACAGGAATTCTATTTCTGGGAATATATGTCGTAAGGGAACAATACTAATTATAGAGAGGGAAAAACTGCATACCAAATGCTCACTTCAGCGCTATTTATAATAATGGAAAAACTGAATGCTACCTAAATTCCGTACATTAAGAGAATGGCTAAGTAGTTTATAGTATAGTCATTTAACAAATACTTTGAGTAATTAACAGCATGGAAAAGTCTTTTTTATAATATTAAACTTGAAAAAGATACAGAATTGGAGATCTTTTATCTATATTTAAGGGGAAAAATTAAGCCTATGCATAGAGAACAAGACTAAGAAATTTATCAGAGGGGCCGGCCCAGTGGCAAGGCGGTTAAGTGTGCACATTCCGCTTCGGCGGCCCGGGGTTCACTGGTTCGGATCCCGGGTGTGGACATGGCACTGCTTGGCAAGCCATGCTGTGGTAGGCGTCCCACATAGAAAGTAGAGGAAGATGGGCACAGATGTTAGCTCAGGACCAGTCTTCCTCAGCAAAAAGAGGATTGGCAGCAGTTAGCTCAGGGCCAATCTTCCTCAAAAAAAAAAAAAAAAAAAAAATTTATCAGAGTGTTAACAATGTTTATCCTAGGATAGAAAGACTTCTGATCTTTTTCCAGTTTTGTGTGTTTCGGATGTCATAAAATGTGTATTACCTATATAATGAAAAGAAAACCATTTAAAGTGGTAGGATTAATTTGATACATTCCCAGATATAATTTGAGATGTCAGACTAATTCAAGTATGCTCATCTCATGCTCTGCTGATCAATTTATACTTTATCTTTAGAAAAACACATACTTAGCAACTGAATAATTAAGCATAGATGATCCAAATATTCTGTGGTTTGACTCCATCTTTGTTTCAGAGTAAAATTTATTGACTTTCCAATAAAAGTTTGCCACTGTTTTTTTTTATTTCCTTACTTTTGGCTTAACTCTGACCTCCAGAAAAGTGAAGTAATATTTTTATCAACAAATGTGTAAAATGTGTACTCGCTATCTTCCTTCCCAGTTTCACGAGGTTAAATAGCTCACATATACTCTCTTACTAGCAATGCTTAGTATTTCAATATACTGATGTACTCTATTTTGATTATTATTATTTGCTCTGTTATTTGCTTGTTTTGATTAATACTTCTTCCCCTCATTTTAAGGTTATTTTGGTACAAGTTAACCCGGGGGAAGCATTTACAATAAGAAGAGAAGATGGACAGTTTCAGTGCATTACAGGTAAGAATGATAATTTATTATGATTTGAAACAAGACAAAAATTTATGATACATAAAAGTGTATATGCTTGCAGTTTCTTCCTTTCTTTCTCACTACCACCACACCAAGGCACAAACTCTGAATACCTTATGGTTTAACTATTGCAGGAACACCCTAATTAGTCTCTTTGCCCTGGCTTCTTGATTAATCTTAATGTAATATTAAATTGTTCACGTGACTCTCTTTCTCAGAAATATTCACTGAATCCGGTTCAGGTTCCTTAGTCTTTTTAAAAGATCATTTCATCTTTCTAGTCTTGCTTCCACTTTCCCTTCGATATTGTTTCCCTTCAATCTTGGTAAGTTGGCTTATTCACTGTCTCTTGAACCTGTCTAGTACTTTCTGTATTTTTCTTCTTATCTTGAATTCAGCCTATCATCCCTGCCCCCAGCCTATCCACATCCTACCAGTGCTTCAAGACTGAGCTCAGATCTTATCTTTAAAAGGTTTTTTGTGAAGTCTTTAGTGGGCATCCCCTCCTCACTACTCACTAGCCATCCCCCACACACATTTATGACAAACAAAAATGTCTCTAGATATCACCAAATGTCTTCTGTGGAGCAAAACCAACCCCAGTCGAGAACCACTGCCTCCTGTGAAGACAGGAGCAGCGAAAAGGTCACTGGCTTTGGGATTAGAGAACCTAGTTTTAAATCCCAACTCTTGCCACAAACTAGCTGTATGAACTTTTACATGTTGTTTAACTTCTATCAGATACATTTCTTATCAGTAAAATTCCCCTGTCTGTGAGTAATAGCACACTTCATAGGATAATTGTGAGAGTTAACTAATATGCTTGAAAAGCATTCTAAACCAGACCTGGCACATAAAAGGACTCAACAAATGGTGGTGGTGGGTGCTGTGGTGGTATTTAATAGAAAGTGACCCTCATCTCCACTGAAACCCCATAACACCAATTATTGTGTGATTCATTTAGTAAGTAACTGTGTACTTTCTTGCAATATTTATTCTTGTTATATTTTTTAAAGCCATTTAAATTTTGTATGTTTAACTTGAAATGTTTATTCAGTTTCTCCAACTAAGTTCTAAGCACTTCGAGGGCAGATAACCACTTCTTACATTTCTTTGTATCGCCTTCAGTTCCTGACCTTCCATATATTGGATATCTAACTAACAGTTGTTGCTTTAATTTGGAAAAAGCACATCAGAAATACGATGACCATATGCTTTATCATCCAAACTGGACACTTCTGAAAATGAAAGAGGACCCTAGCAATTACTCCAAGGCAACTGATGTCAGCCAAGAATGTCCCAGGTCAAATAGGACTTATGGTACCCTCCATCTTCCCTGGGCTGTCTAATCTATTTACTCTAAGAAGAAATAGACTTATCTCTTTCCAGAAGAGCAATTAGCTCAATAATTAAAATTAAAACTTTTAGCCTGCCATCTAAACCTTACATGTCTTAGAGTTAGCACTCTCTCTAAGTTAATTTAAATCTTGTGTGTGGCAATTAAGGTAACCACAAATAGGAAGGGCCCACATCTTAAGGGTTTAAAATAAACCAGGTAGTAGAATTTATAAGCAATATAATAAGCTTCTCTTGTCTTTACTCATCAATTAGGTTTTCATAAAAATAATTTCATTTTTATACTGGGTACCTCTTAGAATGCAAGTTTCTAATAGAGCACACACCTTAGGTTTATTTATACATCTCTTTTCAAGTGGTTTTCAAAGAATATTGTTTATGTTGGAAGCATTTTAACTAATATAACACTGATCTTTTCGAACAAATCTGCAAATGAGGATACTCATTACCTTTTTAGTGTGACTTAAAGTACAAAAACTGCCAATCACAGATAATCACTGAATTTTAAATAACTTGTATTTTAAAAGTCAACTTGTAGCTATAATTTGTAAATCCCTTCCCTTATAAAATCAATTACATTGATTTTTTTATGTAGCAGTTACTCCTTCAGTCAGGACCAAAAAAGCCTATCTAATTTATAATGTGTCTGGAGTACTAACAGTCACCTAATAATAGGCACTGACTACCATGTGAAGATATTTTTAGGCAGGGACACATTTCTCTGCTTCAGTAGAAAAGGGAGACTCCTCTCTCTATATGACAGATTATAAGAGGGAAGACTTTGTTTTAAAATTACTGGACAGAGTTTTTTAAAACACTGCAAGGGATAAGGGGAACCAGACAGAAAGTAAAAAGCACTCCCTTCTTTGTTTATATTTTTGTTTGTCCAAAATTAAAAGATGAGATAAAGGTGGAAGCAGTAGTAGTGAACGAGGGACTGGGGTTGAAGTCTTTATAAAAACCAATGTGCCCTCACTCCAAGCAAGAGAAGAAGACAGGACAGGAAAAGACTAATGCCTACTGGAGCTCGTCCTCCTCCCTTTTCTTCCCTTTTGCCATCACTAGTTTCTATCATGTGGCATACATCTTTCTGAACTAGTTCTAGAGCTAGGTAAATAATAAGCGTAGAAGTAGAAGTGGAGGCAACAGGTAACAAAGAGAAAGAGAAAGTCTTAAGGGAGGAAAATCATATGCCAGTGAAGCTGAGAGAAAAATAGAATCCTGTGGCCCTAAGGCCATCAAGTTAGGAAAACTTTTCTCTTCACAGCCACTATACTAATAAAAGAAAACCTTTGTAGTGAAACCTAAAGAATTGAGATAAATACAGTGTAAATTAATAAACATTTGAATTAAAGACTATTCTTTTTAAAGTAGTTTTATTGCCTGTCAAGAATTTAAAGAAATAAAAACTGTTAACAGAAATCCTAGGAAACCTTAAACATCTAAATGATCCCCCTATTTTATTGGAGGTTCAGAATTTGTGAGATATAGCTAAATATAGGCAGAGCTCAATATAGTACTTTTACCACAATAGCGTACTGCTTGGAGATATAAATTGCTAATTTTTTTTTTTCATGAATTTACTAAGTGTCTGCTGAAGTATTCTGTGCCAGCTGCTGAGGATTCAAAGAAAACTAAAACACAGTTCCTGCTGTTCAAGAACACAGTGTAGCAGGGAAGAAAGGGGAAAAATTAACAATTGTATTACAGTATAAAAAGAACCATTAGAGATAGGCATGAGGTTTTGTGGGAGTGATGTCAGGAAAAAAATTCTTCAAGGAGAAAGTGACACATGGCTTGTCTTTAAGGAAAATAGAAGTTGGCCAAATGGACAAAAGAGTCTCAGGAAAGCATTTTAGGCAGGGGGAACAGCATACAAAACCAACAGAAGGAAAGAATACCTTGACTTATTTGAATAACTGCAAAGAGATTAGATTTGCTAAAAAGTTGTATAAGGGGATGTAGATGGAGATGAATCTGAAAATGTAGACAGATCTTGAAATGGCTTGACTGTCATGCTAAGAATTTACACTTTATTGTAAAGGTGAAGAAGAGCCATTGAGGAAGATTATGCAGGAGAGTTAACATCCAATTTACAGTTTGGAAAGGTCAATGTCGTCTTCCTGTTATGTTAATATGTGGTTACTTGTTAACCTAAAAATCTTATTACAAACAAAAGTGTTCAATAAAATACAACAAATAATCTTTTAAATGCATTGCTGAGCTTCTCTCTCTTCCCTCCATCCCCCAAAAAAGAGGGGGAAAAGGAAATAAATTATGGGGTAGAAACAAGCGCTTTTCAATATATGTTTTTCAAAATATGTTTCCTGTTTATCTGAAAAGAATATTCTTTGTCCATTTGATTTGATCACTTTTTTATTGTTGCATACCATTCTTTATGAGTCCTATCCAGGATCTGACATCTATCTTCCCCTTTTCTGCCTTATTTCATGTTCTTTTAGATCCTGCATCACTCTTAAATATCTAAAAGTGTAGTTCTCTGCCTTTAACTACTTTCCAGTTTGCCATTCTGCTTATTGGTTAGGTTTATTTATACTGCCTGATTCTGACGCATACCTTATTTTTCCCATCTTAAGCCACTGTTCATTGGTTTCAGCACAAATATATCATTGCTTTTGAAATCCGAGTACAATCTTGAATGTCTCAGTTTTTTTCTATGAAAAGGTATTTTGAAACTGATCTGATAACTTGATGTTTTTGGTTTTTTTAGTGAAGTGCTTTGATAGGTCAACAGATTGCCTTGTATGATGATAGATACTGTGAAAATTAATTCATTTTTGCCTGGTAATTGTACATAGGGATGTAAAAATTTATTGAATGAGTAAATCTTCCAGTTTAGTATTAATAGATCTTTGTAACGTGCTAAAGACTGCCCTTCTTAATTTTCTTTTGTGGGGAGGTATGCAGAATAGAGAATTAGGGAAGGTTTCTGAATTTAGGTTACTGGGGGTGGGGGGAGGGGAAGGTCCTAGACGCATATTTTGTAGAGAATATTTGGTAAACTCTTAAGATCCTTGTTTTAGAGCCTGCTTTCCTAGCAATAAATTGGTACTCATCCTTTAGACATCCTTTCTGCGAAGTGTTTGCAGACTAGATCATTCTTCAGTTTCTCTCCTCTCCTATACCTGGCTACCCATATAGAAATATTTGAGGGCAGAAATTTAGTTTTACATGTGTTTGTAGCCGTGTTGCCTTATGTAGTACCCAGCACCTAGAGAATGCTCAGTGAATGTTTAATTAAGTTGAATGGGGAAGAGAAAAAACTTAACGTTTTCTGAGCATTTCTATGTGCCAAGCAAATGGAGTCTATATACAAAACAGTTTTATCTAAAAACCCTCATTATTGAGGAGATGTGGTTTTCTTTTTTGTTTCCTCCATGATACCTCAAAATGAATAAATAGGACTAAAGAGTAAAAATTTATTAATTAAATATTTAGTGATTTTGCATTGTTATGGCACTTCTCCTTTGGTTTGATTCCATGCTGCTACATGTAAGAAAGTAAGTTATAAAAAAGCAAAAAGAATATACAGATTGCCTAGGCCTGAATAGTTTTTATATACCCTGGCCCCTTCAAATTATGTATTTAAGAAGACAAACAAAGATACTGATGATTGTTTACATTTATTAATCTATAGGTAATAGTTAAGCACGTGTACGGTACCTGGGTTTGCGTTCCAGCTCTGCCACTTACTCTTATATCAGTCAGGTTATATTAAGCAATTTAGTGATTACTTTTACATCCTGTCTTGCCATTTGTTTGTGTAATAGACTCTATGTGTATGTGTGTGTATGGATGTATTGTTTTGGACGTATTTTAGACATTCTGTTTATATCTGGAACCACAGAACCCAAGAGCTGCATCAGGTATATAACCCTAATTATGTTGATCATGGATTAACTGGATCTACATTTTGATGATTTGTTTTTGCAACATTGCCTCCACAGTTGCACTTCAGCAACAGTGAGGACTTTATATATTCTTCATCTGTTCACTCATGCAGTATTCAGTAAGAGACAAAAGTGAATAAGCAAGCACTATTTACTTATTTCCTCAAGCTCATCTGACACACTTTCTTATGTATCTTTATGGGAAGATGAAATCAAATTTGATCACTGGCCCATTGCCAATTTAAAACTTTGTCTTATGTTATATCATCCAGGACTTTTTTTCTCTAGTGCTCTTTCTATACATTTCTAATCAATAGCTTTGACAAAAATAAATGATGTTTATAGAATTTTTAGAAAGTTACCAAGGACAACTAATAACATTAAGTAAATAGCAAGCTCAAGAAGATCAGAATATATTAAAATGATAGGTCTAAACCAATAGGATAAAGTTTAATAGGAGTAAATACAAAGTTTGGCATTTTGATTTAAAAAATTAACTGCACTGGTACTGTATAGATGTGTATCAGAGTTTCTTTTTGAAACTGACTCTTGTCTGTTAAACACAAAAGGAGTTTATTAAGATGATATTGAGAGTCTTCCTAGTCTTCTCTTTCCTTCCTAACACTTCAATCCTAAAGCCATTAGGTGGGGCAGAACAATATAGACACTTGTCTTAGTTCATTTGGGCTGCCATATAGAATACCATGGACTGGGTGGCTTATAAACAACAGAAATTTATTTCTCCCAGTGCTGGAGGCTAGAAGTCCAAGATTGGGCTGCTAGCATGGTTGGGTTCTGGTGAGAGCCCTCTTCTGGGTTGCAGACTGCTGACTTCTTGCTGTGTCCTCACATGGCAAAAGGGGCAAGGGAACTGTCTGGGATCTCTTTTATCAGAGCACTAATGTGATTCATAAGGGTGTCACCCTCATGATCTCATCACCTCCCAAAAGCCCCACCTCCTAATACCAGTTAGAATTTCAACATGTTAATTTTGAGGGCACACAAACATTCAGTCTATGGCAACACTGCACTGATGGGAGTGGGGGAGGTGAGCTGCAGTGTCCCAGAGTGGGATGTCAGAACCTAATTTGGGTGAGGAGTTCATCACATCGGAGAAAAGCCTAGTGTAGAGAATCAGAGCCCAAACAGAGTGAGGAGGAAATTCACATAGTGAGGTGGCCTGGTATAGAGACTCAGAGTCAAAGCAGGCTGAGGAAGGTATCCTCAAGAAGGGGTGGCCTGGCGTGGGGTGTAAGAATCTGAGCTGGATGAGGAGGTCATAAATACAGTGGAGTGGCCCAGTGTAGAGAATCAGTGCATGACTAAGGTGAAAGCATCCATATGTGAGGGCAACCTGATGTAGGGAGTCAGAGCTCAAACAGTGAGGAGGCCATCTATGTGGAGGGGTAGCCTGACATGGATTGTTGGAGCTCCAGCAGGGTCAGACCGTTCACATGCTGGGGGTGTTCTGGAGCAGAGAGTCAGATTCCAAGTTGTGTAAAAAGGACATTCACATGGAGGATGGTCTGCTGCTGAGTGGGGAGGGCATCTACACAGAGGGGTAGCGTGGCATGGGGTGTCATAGCCCCAGCAGGGTGATGAAAGTGTCTGTGTAGTAGAAGCAGTCACCATGAAGACTCAGAGCCAGTTTGAGCTGTCAGAGCCCAAACAAGGTGAGGAGGATGTTGTCTACATGGGAGGTGTGGGATGGGGTCCAGCAAGGAGAATCAGATCCTGAGCATGGTGAGGAAGGGATCTCTATTGCCATGATAGGAGGTATCAGAGCCCAGGGAAGCCCATCCACATGTGGAGGGTAGCCTAGCATAGAAAATGAGAGCCTGAGTGGGTTGAGGAGGGCATCCGCATAGAGGAATGGCCTGGTATGGGTTGTCAGAGCCAAAGCAGAGTTAAGGAGGTGGTCCACATGGTGGGGTGAGGGCCTAGTGAGGGGAGTCAGAGCCCAAATGTGGTGACAAGAGAATATACACAGAAGTGGAGTAGGTAGCCCAGCACTGGGTATTAGAGTTTGTGTGTGACCACATGGAGCCAGGGAGAGAAGGATATCTACATGGGGAGTTGGGTGGGTAGTGGGCTTCAACATGGGAAGTCAGTGAAGCTAGCATCTGCTCTGGGAGAGTTGCCCAGTGTGGGGAGACAGAAGGGGCTTAGGAGAGCATCTGCCAGGGGCAGGAATGGTGGCAGAGATGGAGGTTTATTATATGTACCGGGCGCTAATCAAAGAAGCAGTGACATTAAAAGTTATGAGAGCCAAGTTTCTTACTATCAGAGAAGGAGTTTGAGATGTGGAAATGGAGGAAACTAGAGGGAATCCTTTGGCAACTTAATCAGAATATTCAGACATTTCTGATTCTAGGTCTGGGGCAGGGAAAGTACAAGGTGATACTGGAACATATTGTTAGCCCAGAAAGAAGGAAATGCTCAAAAATGGATGAAGACATGTCAAAATGACATAGTAGCCAGCTTGAAGTAACTTCTACTAGCAAAATCAGACACAGTTTGAGCATCAAAATGATAGAAATGGATTAAAGCCCACTGAGTAAAATAGGAAACTGTGAGTCCAAATATAAATAAATAAATGAACAAATTGAAAGTTTGCTGGAAAATGGACTGTTTACATAGTTTCAAAGTACCTCCCCACATAATGCTTACTGATTAAAGGCAAAAAAAAAAAAGTAACTTTACAGTGGAGAAACCTGGCAGACACCATCTTAATCTAGTGATCAAATCCTATGTCGTCAGTAATGGGAGAAATCCAAATTGTGTGCTACCTGATATGATGCACTAAGAGGAACATAGTGTCACTTCTGTGATATTTCTCCCAAGAATGTATAATCTGAATCTAAACACAATGAAATAGTGGACAAACCCAAATCGAGAGACATTCTATAAAATAACTAGACTGTAGTCTTCAAAAGTCAAGATCATGAAAGTCAAGGAAAGACTGAGGAATCATTCAGACTGATAGACATAAAGGAACATGCCAACTAAATGCAATACGTGATTCTGAACTGCAGTCATGCATCACTTAACAACCAGGATACATTCTGAGAAGTGCATTCTTAGGCAATTTCATCATTATGCCAACATCATAGAGTGTACTTACACAGACCTAGATAGTATAACGTACTACATATGTAGGCTATGGGGTACTGATCTTATGGTACCACCGTCATGTATGCAGCCTGTCATTGACCAAAATGTCATTATGTGGTAAATGACTGTAGACACTTTTGCTAGAAGGCACGTTATTAGGACAATTGGTGAATCTTGAATGAGGTTTGAAAATTAGATGGTTTATTAGTTTCTTTGGGCTGCCATACAAAGTGCCACAAACTAGGAGGCTTAAAACAACAGAAATTTAATGTCTCACAGTACTGGAGTTAGAAGTCCAAGATCAAGGTGTCAGCAGGGTTGGCTCCTTCTGGGGGAGAATTCATGTGTCTCTCCTAGCTGCTAGT
Source organism: Equus caballus (assembly GCF_041296265.1). Lineage (NCBI taxonomy): Eukaryota > Metazoa > Chordata > Mammalia > Perissodactyla > Equidae > Equus > Equus caballus. The sequence continues at coordinate 42,508,261 of NC_091700.1, read as the reverse complement.
GATGGCCAACAGTCCTTGGGATTTCTTGGCTTGTAAATGCATCGCCCCATTCTGTCTCCACCTTCACGTGGCATTCTTCCTGTGTCTCTGTGTCTTCACATGTCTGTCTTTTTATAATGATACCATTGGTTTGAGGCCCACTTTACTCCAGCATCACCACATCTTAACTCATTACACCTGCAATGACCCTATTCCCAAATAAAGTCACATTCTGAGGTAGTGGTATTTAAAGATATCTTTTTTGGGGGGACACAATTCAACTTATAACAGATAGTAATAAAGTATCAGTCTTAATTTCCTGGTTTTGATGGTTGCTTTGTTATATTGGAAGTTGTTCTTTTCTATAGGAAATGCATACTAAAGTATTCCATGGGTACTAGGCCATCATGTCAGCATTTTACTTTCAAATGGTTGAGGGAAGATAGTTCTTTCTGCTGGCTGGATATGCAACGTTTTTTGTAAGTTCGTGATTCTTTCAAAATTTTTTAAAAATATTACTTTAAGAAAATGATATTGGATGTCATAGAATCTTTGGGAGGACTAGAGAACCAGACTCAAGGCTAAGCTTCAGGAACAGTTCTCCAAAACCATGCTACAGAACTGGTATGAATAAGAAGTTATCATGAGTGCCATGATTATACTCATTCCCTTTCTTCACTAATAACTCGGTGTTATGTGCTTCCAGCACAGATACCACTTCTGCAACAGGAATCTTGTAGCTACCCACCACTGCCTCCTAGGTTATCGGCACCTATAAGAGCAGTGGTCTTTACCTCACACCACACACAACACACAAGAGGTCCTCCAACACACAAAAGGTCTTCAGAGCCTATGCACCAAAGCAAATGGTAGTCTCCACGACAGTGCAGGAGAGATAGACTTAACTTTATTAATAGAACTTGCTTATTTTAGTAGAACTAGAGCTAAATATGAGTCACCTGTTGAATCTTATTTGCAAAAGTGAAAACAAATGAAATCTTGGGCTGCAAAAACAGAAATGTAAGTTCAGAACAGATGGTGTAATACTCTGGTTAGATGGCATCCTTTTATATATTTAAAGAGAAGTATTTAGTTTAAAAAAAGTATTGACAAACTGAGATTGAACCCAGGAGGGGAACCAAGAGAGCACTGAATCATGAAATCATTCTTATAAAAGACTATAAAAACACTTGTGGAATGTTTAACCTAGAAAAGAGAACTATGACTTGGAATACATTGTTCTTTGTACCTTTAATGGCAGAATTTAGACTGAGTGAGAGTTACAGAGAAACAGATTTTGACTCACAGGGAAGAACTGTCCAACAATTACGGCTGTATAAAAATGGAATCATTGAGAGTAATGTCAGCATCATGACAGAGTGAGCTCTTCCCTTAGAATCTCCCCTGTAAGATACAATGAAAAAGACATTCATAAACCACAGAGAACATTCACACAACACAAAATATATCTGAGAGACCCACACAGCCATACTTCTGAAGGTGGACCCCCTGGGAGGAAGTGGAAGGCGGTAAGGGGATCTCCCTTTCCTCCCCCAGTGGCAGCAACCCAGAGCATGGGACCACACATGGCTCTGAGAAAAGTAGGGGGAGGGGCAGCTCTCCACGGGAATACCTTTGATCCTCAAATTCCCTCGTAGCCTGTGGGAAAGCCCCACACAGAAGTGGATAAGCTATTATGGGGGTGTGTCTCTGTCAAGCCAGCACCCCAAGAGAGCGGATAACAAGGGCAGAGCAAGAACACCTCCAGGATCATGCAGGCGAAAGAAAGCAGACTTCCCTCTGCCCAGTGCTCCAGCTCAGCCAGTCGGCCAGAGCATCCCCACATACATTAGAAAAGCAACAGCTGTGAGCAAGCTAGCCAGAATCAGACAGGCCCTGTCAGCATAGATTCTGGGGACAGGCACAACTGCCAGGGATCTCAGCAGGCTCAGAATACACAGCTCCTGACCCTTCCCCCATTGGTGGCAGGTGCACTCTGCAACCAGATACTATCACTTTGCAAAGACACAAATCCACACCTCAAACAGTATGAAAAATATATTACTACTCCAGACCAAAAGGAAGACGACAAGCACCCAGAAATCAAACTGGAAGGCACAAAAATTCACAGTCTAAATGACAGGGAGTTCAAAATAGCCATCATAAAAAAACTCAGTGAGTTACAAAAAAATACAGATAGTTCAAACAAATCAGGAACAAAGTTAATGAACAGAGAGAATTCTTCACAAAAGAAACAATAAAGAAAACCAATCAGAAATGTTGGAGATGAAAAGCACAATAGATGAGATAAAGAAAAATCTGGACTCCCTGAATACCAGAGGTGATATTATGGAGAACAGAATTAGCAGTCTGGAGGACAGAAATAAAGAAATGCTTCAGATGGAGGAGGAGAGAGAACTAAGACTATAGAGAAATGAAGAATCTTTCCAAGAAGTATCTAACTCAATTGGGAAATGCAACATAAGGATTATGGGTATTACAGAGGAAGAAGGGAGCAGAAAGCTTGTTCAAAGACATAATGGCTGAAAACTTCCCAAATCTGGGGAAAGAGCTGAAAATACAAGTAAAAGAAGCTAATAGAACTCCCAATTACATCATTGTAAAAAGATTTTCTCCAAGGCATGTATTAGTAAAACTGGCAAAAGTCAATAAGAACAAAAAAGTATTAAGGGCAGCAAGGCAGAAGAAAATAACTTACAAAGGAACCTCTATCAGGCTTTCAGTGGGTTTCTCAGCAGAAACCTTACAGGCTAGGAGAGAGTGGAATGATATATTGAAAATTCTGAAAGACAAAAACTTCCAACCAAGAATAGTCTATCCAGCAAAAATATCCTTCAGATATGACAGAGAAATAAAAACTTTCCCAGATAAACAAAAGCTAAGGGAGTTCATCACCCAAGACACCCTCCCCTGACAAGAAATTATCAAGAAGGCCCTCATACCTGATTTAAAAAAAAAAAGGAAAGAAAAGGTTTACAAAACCTTGAGCAAGGAGATAAATAGGCAGACAAAATCATAAAATTGCAGCTCTCTATAAGAACAGGTTAGCAAACACTTAATTATAACATTAAAGATAAAGGGAAGGAAAACATCAAAAATAAATATAATCTCATCATTTTAACCACATATTCACAACATAAGATGGAAATAGTTGTGACAACAACTTAGAAGGGGAAGAGAAAAGGGATAGAATTGGCTTAGACTAAGGAAATAAAAGGTTATCAGAAAATAAACTGTCTCATCTACTAGATTTTTTAATACAAACCTCATGGTAACCGCTAAGCAAATAATCAGAACAAAAACACAAGTGATAAATAAAGAGAAAACTGAGAAAACCATCATAGAGAACTACCAAACTGAATTGGAAGTGTGAAATACACTGGACAAGAAGCAAAAGAAATACAGAACAAATGGAAAACGAGAGATTAAAAGGCAGCAATGAAGCCCTCATGTATCAATAATCACTCTAAATGTAAATAGATTGAATTCTCCAAACAAAAGACACAGAGTGGTGGGATGGATTAAAAAATAAGACCCAACAATATGCTGCCTCCAGGAAACACATCTCATCTCTAAAGACAAACACAGGCTTGGCGTGAAGGGATGGAAGACAATACTCCAAGCTAATGGCAAACAAAAGCAGGTTTTGTCATACTTATATCAGACAAAGTAGACTTCAAGATAAAGAAGACAATGAGAGACAAAGAGGGACAGTATATAATGATAAAAAGGACACCCCAGCAAGAAGACAACACTTAAAATATATATGCACCCAACACAGGAGCACCAAAGTACATAAAGCAACTATTAACAAACCTGAAAGGAGATGTTAACAGCAACACAATAATAGTAGAGGACCTCAACACCCCACTTGCATCAGTGGATAGATATCCAGACAGGAAGTCAGGTAACTAGTGGATTTACATGAAATGCTAGAACAGATGGATTTAATAGATAGATATATATATATATATATATATATAGAACACTCCATCCCAAAAGAGCAGAATACATATTTTTCTCAAGTGCACATGGAATATTCTCAAGGATAGACCATATGTTGGGGAACAAGGCAAGCCGCAATAAATTGAAGAAGACTGAAATCATATCAGGCATCTTTTCTGACCATAATGCTATGAAATTAGAAATCAACAACAAGAAAAAAGCTGGGAAAGCGACAAAGATGTGGAGACTAAACAACATGCTACTGAACAACCAATGAATCATTGAAGTTGTTAAAGGAGAAATCAAAAGATATCTGGAGAAAAATGAAAATACAACATACCAACTCACGTGGGATGCAGGAAAAGCAATCCTAAGAGGGAAATTCATAGCAATACAGACCCACCTTAACAAACAAGAAAAACCTTAAATAAGCAATCTTAAAGTACATCTAACAGAATTAGAAAAAGAAGAACAAAGCCCAAACTCAGAAGGAGGGAAATAATAAAAATTAGAGCAGAAATAAATGAGATTGAAACAAACAAAAAAAAAAACCAGAAAGGATCGATGAAACCAAGAGCTGGTTCTTTGAGAAGGTAGACAAAATTGACAAACCCTTAGCCAGACTCATTAAGAAAAAAAGAAGGCTCAAATAAATAAAATTAGAAATGAAAGAAAATACAACAGATACCACAGAGATACAAAGGATTATAAGAGAATACTATGAAAAACTATATGAATATAGATGCAGAAATTCTCAACAAAATATTGGCAAACCAAATACAGCAGTAGATTAAAAAGATCATACAGGGGCCTGCCCTGTGACTGAGTGGTTAAGTTCACATGCTCTGCTCTGGTGGCCCGGGGTTTTGCCTATTCAGATCCTGGGCACAAACATGGTAAAGCTTATCAGGCCATGCTGAGGCAGCATCCCACATAGCACAGTGAGAGCCACTCACAACTAGAATATACAGCTATGTACTGGGGGGCTTTTGGGCGAAGAAGAATAAAGAAAGAAGATGGGCAAAACAGGTTAGCTCAGGTGCCAATCTTTTAAAAAACAAATGCTAAAGAGAAAAATTCAGGGGAAAAAAACAATCATATACCATGATTAAGTGGGATTTAAACCAGGGACACAGGGATGGTTCAACATCCACAAGTCAGTAAATGTGACACACCACATTAACAAAATGAGGAATAAAGACCATATGATCATCTCAAGAGATGTGGAGAAAGCATTTGACAAGATCAAACATCCATTTATGATAAAAACTCTCAATAATATGGATATAGAAGGAAAGTACCTGAACATAATAAAGGCCATAGGTGTCAGACCCATGGCCAGCATCATGCTCAATGGGGAAAAGCTGAAAGCCATCCTTCTGAGAACAGGAATAAGACAAGGGTGCCCATTCTCACCACTCTTAGTCAACATATTACTGGAGGTTTTGACTAAATCAATTAGGCAAGAAAAAGAAATAAAAGGAATCCAAATAGATAATGAAGAAATGAAACTCTCACTGTTTGCAGATGACATGATTCTGTATATAGGAAACCCTAAAGAGTCCGTCAGAAAACTATTAGAAATAATCAACAACTGCCGCAAAGTTGCAGGACACAAAATCAACTTACAAAAATCAGTTGTGGGGCTGGCCCAGTGGTGTGGTAGTTAAGTTCACAGACTCTGCTACAGCGGCCCAGGTGTGGACTTAGATACCACTCATCAAGCCATGCTGTGGCAGCTTCCCATATGCAAAGTAGAGGAAGATTGGCATGAATGTTAGCCTGGGGCCAATCTTCCTCACACAGACATGCACAAAATCAGTCTCATTTCTATATTCTGATAACAAACTAGCAGAAAAAGAAGTCAAGAATACAATCCCATTTACAGTTGCAACAAAAAGAATAAAATATCTAGGGAAAAATTTTAACCAAGAAAGTGAAAGACCTATACCCTGAAAACTGTAAGACATTATTGAAAGAAATAGAAAAAGACGTAAAGAAATGGAAATGTCTTCCATGCACATGGATTGAAAGAATGAATGTAGTTAAAATGTCCGTACTACCTAAAGCAATCTACAGATTCAGTGCAATCCCAATCAGAATCCCAGTTATTCTTGATAAAAGCATCCTGAAATTCATATGGGGCAACAAAAGACCCCGAATAGCTAATGCAATCCTGAGAAAAAAGAAGAAAGCCGGAAGCATCACAATTCCTCATTTCAAAATATACTACAAAGCTATAGTAATCAAAACATCACGGTACTCACACAGAAATAAACAGACAAATTGATGGAACAGAATTGAAAGCCCAGAAATAAAACCACACATCTATGGACGGCTAATCCGTGACAGGAGCCAAGAACATACAATGAAGAAAGGAAAGTCTCTTCAGTAAATAGTGTTGTGGAAACTGGACAGCCACATGCAAAAGAAGAAAGTAGACCATTTTCTTTCACCATACACAAAAATTAACTCAAAATGGATCAAAGTCTTGAATGTAAGACCTGAAACCATAAAATTCCTAGAAGAAAATATAGGCAGTACCCTCTCTGACATCCGTCTTAGAAGGATCTTTTCCGATACCACGTTTACTCGGACAAGGGAAACAAAAGAAAAAATAAACAAGTGGGACTTCATCAGACTAAAGAGCTTCTGCAAGGCAAAGGAAACCACAAGCAATACAAAAGACAGCCCACTAGCTGGGAGAAAACATTTGCAAATCGTATATCCAACAAACAGTTAATTTCCAAAATATATAAAGAACTAACACAGCAACAAAAAACCCAACAACTCAAGCAAAAACTGGGCAGAGGATATGAACAGACATTTCTCCAAAGAAGGTATACAGATGGCCAACAGGCACATGAAAAGGTGTTCATCATCACTAATCATTAGGGAAATACAAGTCAAAACTACACTAAGATAACACCTCACACCTGTTAGAATGGCTATAATCACCAAGACAAAAAATAACAAATGTTGGAGAGGATGTGGAGAAAAGGGAACCCTCATGCACTGCTGGTGGGAATGCAAACTGGTGCAGCCACTGTGGAAACAGTATGGAGATTTCTCAAAAAATTAAAAATAGAACTACCGTACATCCCAGCCATCCCACTACTGGGTATTTAGCCAAAGAACTTGAAATCAACAATTCAAGGAGACTTATGCACCCTGTGTTAATGGCAGCATTACTCACAATAGCCAAGCCATGGAAGCAACCCAAGTGCCCATGGACTGATGATTGGATAAAGAAGATGTGGTATATATACACAAATGAATACTGCTTAGCCATAAAAAAAAGACAAAACCATCCCATTTGCAACAACATGGACCTTGAGCATATGATGGTAAGCAAAATAAGCCAGACAGAGAAAGACCAATACTGTATGATTTCACTCATTTGTGGAAGATAAACTAACACATGGACAAAGAGAGCAGTTTAGTAGTTACCAGCGGTGAAAGGGGTTGGAGGGTGGGTATAAGGGGTGAAAGGGCACATTTATATGGTGACTGACAAATATTAATGTACAACTGAAATTTTACAATGTTATAAACTATCATGACCTCAATAAACTTCACAGAAAAATAGAGTCGTTGCTTTGTTATATCAGAATCACATCATTATATGTGCTTTTATGCACTGTTTGGATTATATAAAAGTAATTCTTGCATAGAAAAAGAAGTTTGCTTGGGTAAACTCCAACATTCATTCTAGTGAGATTCTTTGATTCCAGAATAACCTGTTAATTAAACTGAGATCTCTTTAGTTAATTTTGGGAGTACTCTGAATGAGAGTCTTAAATTTAACAAGTTGATCTGTGCACAGGCATTTTTCATAAAGTAATTGAGCTAGTGAATGGTTATTGCTCACAATAGACCTATAAAAAGGCTGCCAACTAATTTATTAGTCCAAATTCCTAATGAAATAAACACTTGGGAGAGAAACTTTCACTAAACTTCTGACTCTTATTGGGGCATGAACAATGATGCTGTCTTTATTTTGATACATAAAACCTTACTTAACTAAAGTGTTCAAGGAATATTAGCTTCCTTCTATTTGGTTTCCCTAACAGGAATTGTTTGTTTTTCATCTCCGATTCTCTGTGCTAAAATAAAGCCTTTTGCTTAATAGACATGCTGTCGATATTTATTAAAATTAACTGCTAAATTTTTTTGGTGAGAAAGATTTGCTTTGAGCTAACATCTGTTGCCAGTCTTCCTCTTAGTTTGCTCAAGGAAGATTAGCCCTGAGCTAACATCTGTGCCAGTCTTCCTCTATTTTGTATGTGGGTCACCATCACAGCGTGGCTTGACAAATGGTTTAGGTCTGTACCTAGGATGCAAACCTGTGAACCCAGGCTACCAAAGTGGAGTGCACTAGACTTAACCACTACGCCATCGGGCCAGCCCCAAAATATTTTTAAATATATTGGTATACTTGTTTGCCTTGGTAACTACTATATACTAAAAATAGGCTTTTATACTTAGAGATATTTTAGCACCTCAGAGTCTTCAATATGAGCACCAGTTAAGATTGTAGAGTAATATGGAAATATTGATTTAAATATGGAAATAATAAGCCAAAGGTAACACCAGGATGTTAATCATTTGACCAAATTCTGGATTTCTGCTTATTTTCTTATGATTTGACTCTTAAATATAGAAAAAGCATCAAGGTGAATTCAAGTTTGTTGAGAAGTATCACCTGTGTTTTCTCATGTCTCACCTTACTTAGGGAGACCAGGAACCTAACTAACAACCCCAGAGCATGTTAATTTTGAGCTTCTTCACCCACTAGAGTTAGTAAGACATCACGCCACACCTCCAAGCCCTGCTGCTTTCCTTTTTGCTTTCAAGTGGCTCTCACCAGTTTCGCAACAGTTACTGATATCTTCTCACCATTGTGGCTGCTGATTTGCTTTCCAGTCTGACAGTGGGGGTTCATTTAGCCCTTGTTCCTTCTACTGTCACCTCATTCAAGAAGTGACCATCACTGTTGCTCCTGGGGGCAATTATTGTTAGCACTTCTGTTCCCGTTTTTCTTCTCTTCACTGCTGCTGCTGTTGATCACAGCTTTTCTGTTCTTACCTTGTCTCTTCATGTACCTGATCCTGCCTCTCCCTGACATTATAGGGGTTTTTGAAGTTAAGGGAAGGTTTGTCTCAACCGGTACTTAGCATTTTGTTTCTCTCTGTCTGTTCTGGGATCATGATGAGTATAACCACATATCTATCCTCCCTCCCACAAGTATGCTCTTTCATATTTGCCATCTCCTTTGCAGAGCATTTTTTTAGCAAGTCTCCATGACTGAGCCAGATGACTTGTGAGATCCTTAATAAATAGAGTATTTTGTTCTATACTTATAAACCTGTATCCCATTAATCCCAACTCTGTTACTGCAGAGTGAGTTCTTTACCCTCCAAGAGTTGGAGCTCCTGGCTTTGTTCTTCTCTGTGTTCTAGTCTGAATCCTTATGCCTGTAAGATCTAATCAAAGCCCATTCCTCCCAGGATGTCTTTGTGGGGGAGGGGAGAGGAAGATGGAGTTGTCATGAAAGTAGGACTCTTAGTCTCCTGCTCTGATATTCTGGAATCCCTGAGACGTGTATACAACCACACTGAGCTCAGCTCCCTTGTTTCTTGTTAGATTTGTCAGGGCTTTGATACTAAAAATACTTATGAAATTTATAAGAAGTTAAATGTCTGTTGTTTTATGTATCATCACTACAAATTTTTGCTAAAGTTACCATAACTGGCTGCATGAAATATTATACATATGACTTTTCTTCCTAAATTCACAACAATAAAACTTTAAAGAAATAACAAAATGTGTGCATGAACTAAATGATGCATTGGTAAAGGCACAAGTCAGGGGTAAGTCAACCTAGGTTCCAGGACCAATGGGCGGGAGTTATAGGAAAACAGATTTAGCTTAGTATGAGGAAGAACTTTGTAATGAAGCTGTCAAAGAGGCTCAGGAGCAATCACTTCCCCTTCCATCTTTGTAGGTCATAATGCATGTACTGGCTCTTCACTTGATGATACTGTTAGAGAGGTTTAATTTCTTTTGAGTGGATGTTTGGTTGGAGTTGATTCCTTTTAAGGTTCTTCATAAGTCTAAAATTTTATGGTTATGTAGCCTTGGGTAGATTAAATTCTTAAGTTATTTTTCGCATATGTGAAATAAGGATGGGCTAGTGCAAATTAGAGTTAACAAGTTTCTGTTAGCTGTCAAATTTTTATGTATTCATAACTATGCTAATATCTTATGCCATATCTTAAATTTATTTTAATAATAGGCAAATCAGTATTCTAAGAATTTTTTCATAAGACCACTGATTATCTTTGGTCTGCTGACTTTCCATTACTACAGATCTGGCTGAACTTAATCAAGTTCTTTAGGTTCTAAGGAAATTATAAGTAACTCAAGTCAAAACTATATGTAGGAGATACTCATTCCCACATCAGTAGGCATTATTTACTTATTTCATAATTTATCAAACTAGACCATGGAGAAGTTATGTTCTTTGTATATTACTTAGACAATCTTAACTACCCTTAGAAAATGCTCTGAAGCATAGGTAACTTTCATACTGGTGGGAATCATATTGTTATATTAAAAACTTTGCCCTTTACAATTTCCCCTTCTCAGATAAAAACATCAGTTCCAGTAGACAGGCTTAACATACTAGTTTCGAAACATTAATGAGTCTTGTTTGTGAAAATGAATCATAACAATCATCCATTCATAAATTTAGCCCATTTTAGGTTAAATGAATGACTATGACTCATCCTGACTACATTATGTAATCATCCCAGGTTGTCTCTAAAAGCTACTAAAAGTTACTTTTTGAGAAGAAACCTCATTATATATGACTTAGTTAAGAGAAAATTGCAACCTTTATGCTAAAACGGAAAATATAGGCAAATTCAGTTGTCATCAATTCTTCATATTCCTAATGAATAAAATATTACTCTTGAAGTTATTCTCTTGGAAGTAAGAAATCTAAACAAGTTTAGTGAGTTCTTTTAAAGTAAGTGACAAAAATCTCGATTTAAAAAAATTTTAATGAGCGACAGCAAAAGGAAATTAAGACCCAGAAATATAAATGTGCAAAATAGCTTGTGTTAACTTTTCAATCAGTGTTTTTAAACCTGTTGCATTCTGACATTTTTGCATTGGTTACTGACTAAAACAAATAGATCTATGCATTCTCTGAACTGGCCTCACAAAATGGTATTTTATTGCATAGGCAGAAATATGAATATAAAAAATTTATTTTAGGTACAGTTTTCTCTCCCTTTCCCTTTTAGGAAAGAAGCCACTTACTAAAGGTAGATAAGAGCTGGGAAATGAGGAGGCTAGGAAAACAGATTGACTTAGAATGGAAAAAATGGAAAGATTAGATAATTTTAAAGGCAAGAGAGTAAAAAAGAATTTGGACGCCTTAAAGAATTAGGAGAGACAAAAGTAAGAGAGCATCTTTATCTTAAGCAGATTTTAGACTAATATCTCTTAAGAACTACATATCTAGGGCAGTTTCTGTTTAGTTTTATTTTTAAAGCTGCCTTTTGAATATATATGATACTAAACAATTGTAAAATAAGTATGTCTAAGTAAAAGAAAATGGTAACATCTTTTCATGAGAGGGAGGTTGTTGCTTTTTAAAATTAAATGATCGTTCACATGGTCAGTTATTTTTGTTTAAAAGTCCTTGTTATGTTTTAGGTAATGGATAGAAAATTAGAAATAATCTGTTTTCTATGGAAGAAAAACTTTGCTATCTATTCTTAATTTCTCAGATACTTGCTTCTCCCTAATTATTATGATTGGATTTTTTTAGAATCAAATTTTCTGAAGGCCTTTGGTTAGAATTAGCATCATTACTTGTTTGCTTAGGTTAAGGTTAGCCCAATAGACAGACTGTCTTTACTGACCATTCAAATTAATTTCTTAACATTTTTAACTTTTTGTGTCTGAAACAATTAAGGAAATGTACAACTATAATGAGGTCAATGCCTGGCACTTTGTAGGCACTCAGTAAATATTTGTTAATTGAATAAATGATCTCAGTAGACAGTTATGTGCAACATATAGGTAGTCTCTGTTTTTTTGTACTATCCATTTTTTTCTCTGAAATATTTCTTTTAAAATCCCATTTCATCCTGAAGTGACTTGGAAACTGAGGCCAAAGGGACTGTGTTTGGGTTAAATTGATTTTTACTCAGCTTAATACCACTCAGCTTGACTCTAGAATTCTCATACCTTGGGAAAGTAATCGATAGCAGTAGTAACCATGATCATCGGATACTATTACTACTTCCAGACACTCTTGTCAAGGTCACCAATGACCTGTATGTTGCCAAAATAAGTCGTCTTGGTTCTCATCATATTTGACCTCTCCAGCAGCATTTGATACAGTGTATTATTCCCTCCTTGAAACACTGTTCTCTTGACTTTTCCTTCTATAGTTTACATATTCTCATGGTCTTTCTCCTATCTCATTGGCAACTCCTCTTCAGTGTTTTTTGATGTGTATTAAGATTTAAGTTCGAAAGTATGTAGCAGATAAGTGAAATAAGCCAGACACAAAAAAACAAATACTGTTTGATTCTACTTAGTCAAATTCATAGAGACAGAAAGTAGAATGGTTGATTGCTAGGGGCCAAGGGGAAAATGGGAAATTATTGTTCACTGGGTACAGAGTTTTAGTTTTGAAAGATGACAAAAGCTCTGGAGATGGATGGTGGTAATGGTTTTACAACAGTGTGAATGTATCTAATGCCACTAAACTGTGCGCTTAAAAATGGTTAAAATAGTAAATTTTATATTATGTATATTTTAAACACAATTTTTAAAAAATAAATTTCAAAAAATGTATTTTCATTTTTACCAAAAAAAAAAGTTTGTGGGAAAGACCTGAAACCAGAGCTTAAATGATGTGGTAGACATAATCCTAAAATGGCTCTCAAGATCATTGCCCCCTGTTAGATACACTGTTACATAATCCCTGGGACTGTAAATATGGTGAATTTTACTTCCATGATTGGGTGATATAGGGTGCAGTTGACTGTGAAGAAAGAGAAACAGTCTAGGATCCCTTAAGGGCTTCAGGAGCCCTTAAAGAGGGCTCTCCTGGAAGTAAGAGATTCAGGAATGGGCTGTGGAGCAAGGAATGTGGGTGGCCTCTAACTGAGAGTGGCTCCTGGCTGACAGCCAGCAATGAGATGAGGATCTTAGTACCACGGTCTCAAGAATCTGAATTCTACCACAACCACGTGAGTTTGGAAGAGGACTCCAACATCCAGATGAGAACACACCCTAGCTGACACTTTCATTTTCAGCTTATGAGACCCTGAGCAGAGAACCCAGTCACACTATGCCCAGACTTCTGACTAAGGAACTGTGAGCTAATAAATGGATGTTTTTTTTTTAACCACTTAGTTTGTGCTAATGAGACACAGCAATAGGAAACTAAGACAAATTGTATTTGTCTTATGTATTTGTATTATAGTTATTTGCATTATAGTTATAGATATTTGCATTATAGTTCAAAGGTAGGCAGTTAGTGCTTGTATGGAATTCTCTGTCCCAAAGTTGATGCAGGGACACAGGTTATTTCTGTCTTAGTCTGCCATCTCTAAGATACTGCACTCATCTGCATGGTCCAGGATGGCTCACCACCATGTCCATGTCCCAGACAGAATGGAAAAGAGAAGAGAAGACAACATATGAAATACACCTTCTTTCTTTAAGGACACACCCTGGAGATTGTACACATCACTTCTCCTCATGTTCTCATTGGCCATTACTTAATTGACTACTTCTAGTTGGAAGAGGGCTAAAAAATGCCTTTGGTTGGGGTGACCAGGTGTCCAAGTAAAATCCAGAAGATTAAAAAATTCAGGGGATTATTACTATGGAAGAAGGGGAAAACACCTACTAGAAGGTAACTAACATGCCACAGACTGTAAAAAAATAATAAATCTTGAAAGATCCTCCAAATGCTTTTAAAGTTTTTACTTATGGGGTGGTGGTGCTTGAAATGGGGAACAGGGATGGAGTGAAAGTTTTCCCTCTATACCTTTTTGTATTTTTTTATTTTTCAATCTTACAACTGTACTTCCTATTAAAAATAACATTTTAAGTAAATAAGGGCTGTAAATGAGAAACTTCCATCTCCCCCTTTCTTTTTACCCAAAAGATATTTATCTACCTTTCCTCAGCCAGGTTTCACCTGTCCCTTTGAGATTAGTGTTTCTCCATTCTTCTACTTTATTCCTCTTGAGATTTTTGTCATTTGGAGTTTAGCCAATGAACTTGGCCCAAAGGAGGTCATGTCAGATACATGTATAGATATAGATAGATATAGATATATCAAGAACTAAGTATATTAGGTATTTTTAAGTGTTTGATATGTTCAAATGTATTTTAACAATAATTAATAGAAAACGATCATTCCACTTTTGTTGTCATTGGTATGCACAGTATTATAACTACCTTTTAGGCTGTATCAGTTTTTATTGGTTTTTTTTATTTATAACAGAACTTTACTATCATTTGTACAGTTGAGAGAGTGGGGTGGTAAATTCTGAGTTTGAAATATCTGTCTTGGCAATTCACTTACTAGTAAATTGAGAACTATTTATATGAAGCAACTTCTTCTTCTTGGGGAAGAAATATTGTGATTTGATCAAAGCCACCAACCCAGCCTTATAAATTGGAGAGGTTTCCACAAATAGTCAAATTAGAGAGCTATGCTTTTTAACTAGGTTTGATTAAAATCTGTCACAAAAATACATTTACGCATGTGTTACACTTAACCGAGTAGTTTTATAGCCTTTTAAGAACATTAATCCCACATTGATTAGGACCCAAATTTATTTACAGAAAAATCTGTGTCACTTTTCCATATTCATTTCTCTGACTATAGAGATTGGCCTTCCTAAAACACTACCTTTTTGATTACTATGCTAAAAACAAACCAAAAAACCTTGCCTTCTCCCATTTCGTATAGCATAGAACCCTTACCCTAATTATCTAGGCACTTGATCACCTGGTTCCAATCTTTCTTTCTAGTTTTTCTTCCAGAAATCTTCCACTCCAAATATTCTGGGATTAAGTAGAAACCATAGTCTCTAAATATTTCTTGCAGAGACCCCCTTCATACCTTTGTTCACGTTGCTCCTTAGAAAAATTACACAGGAACATGCACTTACATGTACACACACGAGAGCTTTCTGAATCTTTCCAATCCTTCAAAACCGAATACTAGTTTCACCTCTTCCGACTCTTTCTAACCGCCCCAGTGTTAAAAAGTGCTCCTTAATTTTCTCTTGTACTTATTGTCTGACTTTTATCTCTAACCTGGGATGTGTTATTTATTGGTTTTTATCTTTTATCTGTCATAGAGTCCGCCGCTAATAATGTAACGGTGTGTTCGTTGTCTGCCAGCATTGTGCTTTGTGCACTGCATTAATCTTGTTTACACCTTAAAAGAGTGAGAAACCTGAGCTTTATAGAAGTCTCTTAGCTAGTTATTAGTAGATCTGGGTTCAAATTACAGTCAGAGATCCGGGATTTCTGACTGTAAAGACTGTAATTTTTATCATTATACCAAGAGATCTCAGCATCAGCTGAGGAGTTTAAACATACAGATGTCTGAACCCACATCGACCTTTCTCAAGAGATTATGGTACAAAACTGTGACACGATAGTATTCTACTCCTTGTGTGCTGGATCCTCCTTCCCCTCCCCATAGCTCCTAGAACTGCCCAATGCATATATAGAAATTAAATAAACTTTTATTGATTTATTTTAGGAATAAACAATAAAATTGTCTTCATTTCAGCACTTATTTCTGATTACAAGAAGAATGCCTTGTAGATTCTCAAGTAATGGAAAAAGGGGAGAAAAATGACTTTGTAATTTAATTAGCATATATGATATTAGCTAATGGTTATTCAACAATCACTGTACCAGTTCGTGTTGTAAACTCTCCATGGCTTAATAACTTGCCCAGAGTTACCCGTTTCTGAGTGGTTGAGCTGGGACTAGAAGTCTAGCTGTAGAGTCCATACTCTATTACTTCACAGCCACTTCTCAAGCATAAAGTACCTACGATGGTATTCTACTCAGCTCAGCAATGGTTAGTTCTTCCCAACCACATACTTTCTTCCTGAAATATGTTCATATACTTACTGCAAGCCATTCAAAATTGTATGCTAGAAACTAGAGTGTCTTGTTTCTAAAGAGCTGAAACCAAATTATTGTAAAGCAAGAACTTTACTCATAAATTCATCTGCAAACCCTAAGTGGCTACCAAAGAGTGCCACTTAGCTTTATATGCATTGTACTACGTGATGCTGGGGCAAATAAAATCTCTTTTACTTTTCATTACAAAATGTAATTTTTCCTCAGAGCATTGAGAGAACGTTTTATTTCATTTACTAATCCTCTTCTTGGAGGAGAGAGCCCACCAAAAGAATTTTAATGAGTAAACAATACTAGATTTTATATTAAAAACACCACATATTAGAGTTTGAAAAAGTTCTTTCCTCATTTATACTTGAGAAAGATCTTAATTTTTTATTACCCTAAAAAGAGGGTCGGGGAGAAGTAATATCATTTGATTCCACCTTCTCATCTTTTTGGTAAGAAACCAACAGTTGGCTTTAAGATACTTTTGCTGAAGATGATATTATTAGAGTTAATAACTATAGGCATAAAAGTATGTGCTTTAAACTTTAACCTAGCACAAGGTATTCTTGTAAAATTTCTGGTAAAAACAGAAAGCCTTTTTCTAAATCATAATACTGAAAATGTTTACAAAATAAACACTTAAATTTAACCTTGGTAAACAGAATATACTGAAAATAATTCAGAATCTTCCAGTGCCCTAAATCATTATAAGCATTAATACTGATTGTATGGCACTATAGTGGAGATTATTTAGAAGATTGAGTTGAATAAATTACTGAGTCTAGATTAGAATAAGGCCTAGAGGTTTCTTTTTTAAATCCATTTTTTAATTTGGCAATTTATTATGAACTTAATATGTACAATTACTGTTCCAAAACTGAAGATTTAATGATGAATAAAATAGACCCTATCTCTACCCCCCACGAGGATTATAGTCTTCCAGGGAAAACAGATGATTAAGGGAGTCAATAAAGTGAAAGAAGTGCTGTGATTAGAAGGAAGGGTGCTATGGAACCTCATAGCAGGAGCGTTCAGACCAGTCCAGGGATTAGGAGATACTCAAAGGATGAGTTGTTCTTTACTTTTTACCTCCCCAAGATGGAAGATTAAAAAGTTTTATTATTTAGTAGTTTCATTTAATCAGGACTCGAATCTTGAAGACCATTTGTTTGATTCTACATTATTAAGGATATCAATAGAATTAGCTCTTTTTGTAATAAAGAAAATATTACTTATAATGAATGTATATGCGTCAAAAATAATTTTGGCACATTTCCTTCAAGTGCCTGTCTATGTATGGTAGGACTACAGGAGTTTTTGTCTTCTTTGTACTTTCTGTATATTTTGATAATTTTGACAAATATTAACTGCTTAATCAATCATATAAATGATGTTTTAATCCCTTTTAAGTTGTTTCGTCCAACTTTATTGTATAAAATTTAAAGATTTCTTTAAAGCTGAGACCATGTACTCATTCAGGAAAATGGTGTACCATGTATTTTGGTACAGATAAGTGGATTTTTTTTAATAAAAACTAAAAAATGGGACATACCAAGCTTCTAAGTACATAGTAATAGTCTGACAATTTTTTAAAAATCAAGGGGGTGGAAGAAAACACATATGTAAATTTGATATCATACTATAGAACTGGTTTAAAGAATTCTGACACTCAGAAGGGCAGATAAGAAACCCAGGTGAAAAAACTTTAGACGTTGAGGGTTTTGTTGATCCCAAAAAAGTATGAGTATAATCCAGGCTGTATTTATGCAAGAAGATGTATTTCTTTGGATCCTCTCTATTTAACGAAACCATTCTGTGAAGGGGTGCTAGGGAAAGAGACCAGTATTTACTACAAACCTATTTTGTACTTTATGTACATTTTCTTAACCCTATGAAAGAGTATCGAGAAAGATCACCTTCCTTATTAAGAATAAAAACCAGACTCTCTAAAGTTAGCTTCAGTAGAAGGATCTCCTGGAGGGAAGGGCATCTGAATTACAAATACAGAGATTTACCTTAGTTTTAGCCTTGTAGTACCTGCAACCACAATTTTGGACTTAGGGAAGTGCTAATTAAGCATTCTAACTCAGGCATAAACCTTTCTATTTTTTCCTCAAAGCATAGCTGGGATAAGGCAAGGCTAGGATGTTTAGAGAACATTTACATAAAGTTATAAGGAGACTACCATGAATTTACATAATCTGATTTACATACCCTATACCATCTGCAGAGATTGTCCCAGGAAACAGAAAAGATCTTTCCTGGTTCCTTTCCTTATATGGCAACATGTTGAATGTGATTTTTAGTACTTACCTAGATATATATAGATTAAAAAAAATCATTCTTTCTCCAACTTATCTAGGATTCATCCTCACAATGCTCATTTTCCTCTATCATGGCAATGAACACTAGGCATAATTTCATTTCTCAGAAGGACCATTTCTGTATCTACAAAAGTATGACATGTGCCTCTGACTGTGGTTATAGTATTTTATTAAGGCATATCCAGACATGCCTCCATTAACCATAAGAGCCATGCAGTAACATAATAATGGTGGTAGTAGAAGATTTCCTTACAGGCGTGTATTAATTTCTCTAAGGCTCCAGATGTTACATAACTCTCTGCCAGAGTCATAATTTTATCATAGAATTCTGATCCAAAAACCTGTGTGATAACATTATTTGAAGATGTTGATTCACTTTTGGAGAGTAAATTTTAGTCAAATCCCGTTTCCATTCTTTATGGATCAACAAAGTTGTCTGTCTGACATCCCCTTCTGCTTCATTTTATCATATAATCTTTCAACATTTTTGGAAAATCCCTTTTATTATTACAATGAAAGATCATCACATTTCAATATTTTAACATTATTTTTAGTGTTAATATGCTGGAATTCCTTACGCTTTTGTACTCATTCTCCCAAGCTCGGGTGCTGCAGGAACATAGAAAACACAATAATTAAAGGCATGCTCCTTTCCTCGAGAGAGAATTTGCCCTAAATCTCTTGTCCTGTTCTGAAGGACGACTCATTCTTGACAGTCATTTAGAAGACTTAGACGTGTCCTTCTCAAACTGTTCCAAAAAATTCAAGAAAATGGAATGCTTCCTAACTCATTCTATGACGCCAACATTACCTTGGTATCAAAACCAGACAAGGACGGAGAGTGGGCGGAGCAAAATGGCAGGGTGAGCTGACCCAGGATTCTCCCTCCAAAATACAACAAAAGATTGGAAGAACTGAATTTCAGAGAATAAACATAATGCCAGCTCGTTAGAGACCTACAATACTAAGAAGGCGGAGATCATAACCCCTACTTACACCTTCGGAGGCACTGGAACGGTAGGAGAGAACATCGCTCCCTCCCCTAGAGTCTGCGATTGCTGTGGCGCTGGTCGGGAAGGAGTGGGGGAGGGGCCGCACGACCGGGGGATCATCCAGGACTCCTGCCGCTGATTCAGTGGAGACCCGCTGATGGGGGAAAGCTTCCGTCCGCGGGAACCCTATAAATCAAAGGCCTTGGGAGACCAGAGAACAGAACTGATCTGAACCCAGACCAGCGTGTGTGAGTAACAGCCCCTCCCCCCCAGCAAAGCCAGTGGGCGCAGCCATCTTGCCTCAAGGCGGAGAGCTAATACGCCGCTCTCGACCCCCATCTAGTGGCAACAGGCTGTAACTGCAACTGAATTCTACCACCATGAGAAAAAACCGCTCCTCTACCATCCAGCAATTTATAAAAGCCCCAGACCAGAAGGAAAACAATAACAACACAGAATTAAGTCCTGAGGACTTGGAATTAGGTAAACTAAGTGATAATGAATTCAGAGCAGCTATAATCAAAAAACTCAATGAGGTAGAGAGAAAGATAGAGAAACAAGCCGAGTTCTGGAGTTACTTCACAAAAGAGATTGAAATCATAAAGAAGAATCAAACAGAATTACTTGAGATGAAAAACACAATGGACCAGATAAAACAGAATACGGATTCCCTGAATGCCCGTGTAGACAACCTAGAGGAGCAAATCAGCATAATCGAGGACAGACAGGCTAAATGGCGCCAGACAGAGGAAGAAAGAGAACTAAGAATTAAAAAAAATGAGGAAAATCTCCGAGAGATAATGGATTCAATGAAGAGTAAGAACATAAGGATCATAGGAATTCCCGAGAATATGGAAAAGGAAAATGGAGCAGAAAGTGTGCTTAACGAAATTATTGAAGAGAACTTCCCAAATCTAGGGATCAATGGAGAAATGTGTGTAGAGGAGGGTTTTAGATCTCCTAGATTTGTCAATGTAAAAAGACCCACTGCAAGGCACATAATAGTAAAGATGGCAAATAGGAATGATAAGGAGAGAATACTCAGGGAAGTAAGAAAAAAAAAAGAGAATAACCTATAAAGGAGCCCCTATCAGACTGTCAGCGGATTTCTCTACAGAAACCCTACAAGCTAGGAGAGAATGGAGTGATATATTCAAAGCTTTAAAGGATAAAAACCTTCAGCCAAGAATACTCTATCCAGCAAGAATTTCCTTCAGATATGAGGGAGAAATTAAATCTTTTCCAGACAAACAAAAGTTAAGGGAATTTGTAACTAAAAGCCCTCCATTATAAGAAATCCTCAAGAAGGCTCTCATACTTGAAAAAAGAAAAAAGGGAGAAAGGGGACACAATCCACAGACTAGGGAGACCGATGGATGGAACCAGAACAGGATAGCAAATATTCAACTATAGCATTAGGGTAAAAATAAGGAAACTATCAAAACAAGGACGATCTTAGCACTCTCACTACAAATTAATAAGACGAGTTGGAATCAAAAATGAAAATAATTATTTAGGAGGGGAAGAGCAAAGGGTCTAAATCAGTATTGGTCGAGTAAGTAAGAGACCACCAGAGAAAAGACTATATTATACACGAGATTCTAAATACAAACTTCAAGGTAGACACTAAAATAAAGTACAGAACACAGTCACAAATCATAGATAAGGAAAAATCTAAGAAACCCAGCATAAGAAATTGCAGTATTAAATGGGTAGTCTAAAGCACACAGGAAAAGAAACACAGGAAAACAAGATAATGAGCGACAGATTGACAGCATTAAGTCCACATGCATCAGTAATCACTCTCAATGTGAACGGATTGAACTCTCCAATAAAAAGACACAGAGTGGCAAATTGGATTAAAGAACAAGATCCCACAATTTGTTGCCTCCAGGAAACACACCTCAGCCCCAAGGACAAACACAGGCTCAGGGTGAAGGGGTGGAGGACAATACTTCAAGCAAATAGCAAGGGAAAAAAGGCAGGTGTTGCAATTCTCATATCAGACCAAGTGGATTTCAAAATAAGACAGGTAAAGAGAGGGACAGAGGGACAATATATAATGATCAAAGGGACACTTCATCAAGAAGAAATAACGCTTACAAATATCTATGCACCCAACACAGGAGCACCAAGATTCATAAAGCAACTATTAACAGACCTAAAGGAAGATGTTAAAAACAACACAATAATAGTAGGGGACGTCAACACCCCACTCACATCAATGGACAGATCATCCAGACAGAAAATCAACATGGAAATAGTGGAGCTGAATGAAAAACTAAAACAATTGGACTTAATAGACATATATAGATCACTCCACCCTGAAGGAGCTGAATACACATTCTTCTCAAGTGCACATGGAACATTCTCTAGAATAGACCATATGTTGGAAACAAGGCAAGCCTCTACAAATTTAAAAAAATTGAAATAATAACAAGCATCTTCTCAGATCATAGTGCTATAAGGCTAGAAATTAATTACAAGAAAAAAGCTGAGACAGGCACAAAGATGTGGAGACTAAACAACACACTACTGAACAAGCAATGGATCATTGAAGAAATTAAAGAAGAAATAAAAAATACCTGGAAACAAATGAAAATGATAGCATGCCATACCAACTCATATGGGATACAGCAAAAGCTGTATTAAGAGGAAAATTCATTGCAATACAGGCACATCTTAACAAACAAGAAAAATCCCAAATAAGCAACCTTAAAGCACACCTAACTGAACTAGAGAAAAAAGAACAAATGAAGCCCAAAGTCAGCAGAAGGAGAGAAATAATAAAAATCAGAGCAGAAATAAATACTATTGAAACGAAAAAGGCAGTAGAAAGGATCAATGAGACAAAGAGCTGGTTCTTTGAGAAGATAAATAAAATTGACAAACCACTAGCCAGACTTACAAAGAAAAAAAGGGAGAAAGCTCAAAAAAACAAAAAGAGAAATGAGCGAGGAGAAATAAGAACAGACTCTGCAGAAATACAACAGATTATAAGAGAATACTACAAAAAACTATATGCCAACAGAATGGATAACCTAGAGGAAATGGATAAATTCGTGGACTCCTACAATCTCCCAAAGCTCACTCAAGAAGAGGCAGACAATTTGAACAGACCAATCACAAGGAAAGAGATTGAAACAGCAATCAAAAACATCCCAAAGAATAAAACCCCAGGACCAGATGGCTTTCCTGGGGAATTCTACCAAACTTTCAGAGAGCATTTAATACCTATCCTTTTCAAGCTATTCCAAAAAATCAGGGAAAATGGAACACTTCCTAACACATTCTATGAGGCCAACATCACGCTGATACCAAAACCTGACAAGGACACCACGAAAAAAGAGAACTACAGGCCAGTATCACTGATGAACATAGATGCAAAAATTCTAAACAAAATTTTGGCAACCAGGATTCAGCAATTCATTAAAGGATCATACATCATGATCAGGTGGGATTCATACCAGGGACACAGGGATGGTTCAACATTCGCAAATCAATCAACGTGATACACCACATCAACAAACTGAGGAATAAAAACCACACGATCATCTCAATAGATGCAGAGAAGGCATTTGACAAGATCCAACAGCCATTTATGATAAAAACTCTGAACAAAATGGGCATCGAAGGAAACTACCTCAACATAATAAAGGCCATATACGACAAACCCATAGCCAACATCATACTCACTGGGCAAAAACTGAACCCCATCCCCCTGAAAAGAGGAACGAGACAAGGATGTCCTCTATCACCACTCTTATTTAACATAGTACTGGAGGTCCTGGCCAGAGCAATCAGGCAAGAAAAAGGAATAAAAGGAATCCAAATAGGGAGGGAAGAGGTGAAACTCTCGCTGTTTGCAGACGACACGATCATATATATAGAAAACCCCAAAGAATCCATTGGGAAACTGTTAGAAGTAATCAACAACTACAGCAAAGTTGCAGGGTATAAAATCAATTTGCATAAATCATTTCTATACTCCAGTAATGAACCAACAGAAAAAGAACTCAAGAATACAATACCATTCACAATCGCAACAAAAAGAATAAAATACCTTGGGGTAAATTTCACTAAGGAAGTGAAGGACCTATATAATGAAAATTACAAGGCCTTTCTGAGAGAATAGGATGACGACATAAGGAGATGGAAAGACATTCCATGTACATGGATTGGAAGAATAAACATAATTAAAATGTCCATTCTACCTAAAGCAATCTACAGATTCAACGCCATCCCAATCAGAATCCCAATGACATTCTTTACAGAATTAGAACAAAGAATCCTAAAATTCATATGGGGCAACAAAAGACCCCGAATTGCTAAAGCAATCCTGAGAAAAAAGAACAAAACGGGAGGCATCACAATCCCTGACTTCAAAACATACTACAAAGCTACAGTAATCAAAATAGCATGGTACTGGTACAAAAACAGGTGCACAGATCAATGGAACAGAATTGAAAGCCCAGAAATAAAACCACACATCTATGGACAGCTTATCTTTGACAAAGGAGCTGAGGGCATACAATGGAGAAAAGAAAGTCTTTTCAACAAATGGTGCTGGGAAAACTGGAAAGCCACATGTAAAAGAATGAAAATTGACCATTCCTTTTCACCATTCACCAAAATAAGCTCAAAATGGATTAAAGACCTAAAGGTGAGACCTGAAACGATAAGGCTTCTGGAAGAAAACGTAGGCAGTACACTCTCTGACATCAGTATTAAAAGGATCTTTTTGGACACCATGCCTTCTCAGAGAAGGGAAACAATAGAAAGAATAAACAAATGGGACTTCATCAGATTAAAGAGCTTCTTCAAGGCAAATGAAAACAGGATTGAAACAAAAAAACAACCCACTAACTGGGAAAAAATATTTGCAAGTCATATATCTGACAAAGGCTTAATATCCTTAATATATAAAGAACTCTCACAACTCAACCACAAAACATCAAACAACCCAATCAAAAAATGGGCTGGAGACATGAACAGACATTTCTCCAAAGAAGATATACTGATGGCCAATAGGCACATGAAAAGATGCTCATCATCGCTGATCATCAGGGAAATGCAAATCAAAACTACACTAAGATATCACGTTACACCCATTAGAATGACAAAAATATCTAAAACTAATAGCAACAAATGTTGGAGAGGTTGCGGAGAAAAAGGAACCCTCATACACTGCTGGTGGGAGTGCAACCTGGTGCGGCCACTATGGAAAACAGTATGGAGATTCCTCAAAAAATTAAAAATAGAACTACCATACGATCTAGCCATCCCACTACTGGGTATTTATCCAAAGAGCCTGAAGTCAGCAATCCCAAAAGTCCTATGCACCCCAATGTTTATTGCAGCACTGTTTACAATAGCCAAGATGTGGAAGCAACCTAAGTGCCCATCAACAGACGAATGGATAAAGAAGATGTGGTACATGTATACAGTGGAATACTACTCAGTTGCAAAACAGAACAAAATCATTCCACTTTCAATAACATGGATGGACCTTGAGAGAATTATGTTAAGTGAAATAAGCCAGCGAGAGAAAGATAATCTGTGTATGACTCCACCCATATGAGGAATTTAAAACTATGGCCAAGAACAGTTTAGTGGATACCAGGGGAAAGGTGGGGTGGGGGGTGGGCACAAAGGGTGAAGTGGTGCACCTACAACATGATTGACAAACATTAATGTACAATTGAAATTTCACAAGATTGTAACCTATCAATAACTCAATAAAAAAAATTAAAAAAAAAAAAAACCAGACAAGGACAACATGAAGAAAAATTACAGGCCAGTATTGCTGATGAACATAGATGCAAAAATTCTCAACAAAATATTGGTTAACCAAATACAGCGATACGCTAAAAGGATCATATACCATGATCCAGTGGGATTTATAGCAGGGACGCAGAGATGGTTTAACATCTGCAAATCAATCTATGTGCTACACCACATTAACAAAATGAGGAATGAAAGTCACATGATCATCTCAGTAGATACAGAGAAAGCATTTGACAAGATCTAACATCCATTTATGATAAAAACTCTCAACAAAATGGGTATAGAAGGACAGTACCTCAACATAATAAAGGCTATATATGACAAACCCATGGCCAATATCATACTCAAAGGTGAAAAACTGAAAGTCATCCCTCTGAGAACAGGAACAAGACAAGGCTGCCCACTCTTGCTAGTCTGATTCAACATAGTACTGGAGGTTTGGGCCAGAGCAATTAGGCAAGAAAAATAAACGAAAGGGATCTAAATTGGAAAGGAAGAAGTGAACCTCTCAATGTGTGCAGATGACATGATTCTATATATAGAAAACCATAAAGAATCCATCAGAAAAATATTAGAAACAACAACTACAGCAAAGTTGCAGGGTACAAAATCAACTAAGAAAAATAAGTTGCATTTCTATACACTCATAATGAACTATCAGAAACAGAAATTGAAGAATACAATCCCGTTTACAGTCAACAACAAAAAGAATAAAATATCTAGGAATAAATTTAACCAAGAAGGTGAAAGACGTATACCCTGAAAACTATAAGACATTATTGAAAGAAATCGAAGAAGACATAAAGAAATGGAAATATATTCCATGCTCATGGATTGGAAAAAATAAACATAGTTAAAATGTCCATATTACCTAAAGCAATCTACAGCTTCAGTGCAATCCCACTCGTAATCCCAATGACATTCTCACGAAAAAAGAACAAAAAATCTTGAAATTCATACGAGGCAACAAAAGATCCCGAATAGCCAAAGCAATCCTGAGAAAAAAAACAAAGCTGGAGGCATCACAATCCCTGACTTCAAAATATACTACAAAGCTGTAGTAATTAAAAAAGCACAGTACTCATACAGAAATAGACAGGCAAATTGATGGAACTGAATTGAAAGCCCAGAAATAAAAACCACACATCTATGGACAGCTAATCTTCAACAAAGGAGCCAAGAACATACAATGGAGAAAGGAAAGTCTCTTCAATAAATGGTGTTGGGAAAACTGGACAGCCATCTGCAAAAGAAGAAAGTAGACCATTATCTTACACCATACATAAAAATTAACTCAAAATGGATCAAAGTCTTGAATGTAAGACCTGAAACCGTAAAACTCCTAGAAGAAAATGTAGGCAGTACTCTCTTTGACATCGGTCTAAGTAGCCTTTTTTCAAATACCATGTCTTCTCAGACAAGGGAAACAAAAGAAAAAATAAACAAATGGGACTACATCAGACTAAAAAGCTTCTGGAAGGCAAAGGAAACCATGAATAATACAAAAGACAGCCCACCAACTGGGAGAAAACATTTTCAAATCATATATCTGACAAGGTGTTCGTTTCCAAAATACATGAAGAACTCTTGCAGCTCAACAACAAAAAAAGCAACCCAATCAAAAAATGGGCAGAGGATATGAACGGACATTTTTCCAAAGAAGGTATACAGATGGCCAAAAGGCACATGAAAAGATGTTCATCATCACCATTTATTAGCGAAATGCAAATCAAAATTACAATGAGATATCACTGTACACCTGTCAGAATGGCTGTAATCACCAAGACAATAAGTAACAGATGTTGGAGAGGATGTGGCGAAAAGGGAACCCTCATACACTGCTGGTAGGAATGCAAACTGGTGCAGCCACTATGGAAACAGTATAGAGATTTCCCAAAAATTAAAAATAGAAATACCAAACAACCCAGCCATCCCACTGCTGGGTATTTATCCAAAGAACCTGAAATCAACAATGCAAAGAGACTTATGCAACCCCTATGTTCATTGCATCATTATTCACAATAGCCAAGATGTGAAAGCAACCGAAGTGCCCATCAACTGATGAATGGATAAAGATGTGGTGTATATACACAATGGAATACCACTCAGCCATAAAAAAGACAAAATCATTTGCAGTAGACCTTGAGGGTATAATGTTAAGCAAAATAAGCCAGACAGAGAAAGACAAACACCGTATGATTTCACTCATATGTGGAAGGTAAACACATGAATAAAGAGAACAGTTTAGTGGTTACCAGAGAAGGAGTTGGGGAGAGTGGGCAAAAGGGGTAAAGGGGCACATATGGATCTTGAACAGATAAAAATTAGACTATTGGTGGTGAGCATGATATAGTCTTCACAGAAACTGATAAATAATAATGTACATCTGAAATTACACAATGTGATAAACAATTATGACCTCAATAAAATAATTGGGAAAAATTAATATTTTGATGTCAATAAAACTAAAAACAGCAGGAGCCCAAATAAGCTGACAGTGGGAAGAAGACTCTGAGGTAGCAGTGAATTGTGAGGCCATGGCATAATGCTCCAAATGTAAATCTAAATGTTATTTGTCAAGCACAACATGTTATTTAAAAAGGGTAATAAATGTTGGCATGTTATGAAAAAGGTCTGTCTGAAGAGCCTAGCTACTATGGCCATTTTCCAGATAACACATGGCTGGTAGACATGTTTTCAAAGGTCCAGACCTTAAACCACAGAAGTTGTAGGGAAACTTAAAGATAAATACAGAGTCTGTTATATGTAAAATCTGTAATTAAAGTGAAAAGGCTTAGCTATTATGTAAAAAAGAACTGAACATAACTCTTTTCAACATCAGCAGTGCTGATTTAATGCAGTCTGTGCATGTTGGATGACTGGTCTCCCCTGTCAGTGTGGGCATTTTTTTTCAACCGCTGTGGCCTTAATGTTTGATCCTGACAGGATTTGCGTCATTGATCCGTATCACTGCCTGTGTGATGTCAGCGTGTGGGTGTGCAGTTATTGAGACACAGTTAACCTAATGTGCTGGAGTAAATCCCAAGCACTGTTTCCTAGTAGAATAACAAAGAATGATTCATTATTGTTCACATTAGACTGATACTAAAAATAGTAGTGTTCACGACCTGCTACATTCATGCACATTAATATCACAGCCTTTGTAGCTTTCTAAACAAAAGCACTAAAAATAACTTCCTGTTTAGAAACAGGTGGTTGGTAAACACATCTCCTACTTCGTTTTCTATCTGTATACAGTTCAATTTAGTGCTAAAGGTAGATTCTAACCATAATATGATAGTCATTCTTCAGACTTTTCCTATTTAGTGTGCTTATCACTGATAAATCTAACTGCCTAGCTAATCTACTTATAGAAATTTTTAATTACCTGTATATAAATAAATGAAATTGCCCATAATTCTGAATCATACTTAGGCCTCTAGTCTAAGAAGTCTAATTTATCCAGCCTGAAAAAAGAATAATAAATTTTCAAGGAAATGAAAGGCCCCTAAACATCTAAGCCATAAATAATGACCTTGATCTTTTCTCTTTCTTTGATAACTTTCTTCCTCATTCTGCTCCCAAATTATAATCACCCACTTGCTAAATTCCTAGATTCAAGGCCTGTGCTAATTGCTTGCCTCATGTGAATAAATGTTGCCAGCTGTTTTATAGTCTTAACAAATAATCATCTCCCATTAATAGGGTGACCTCATGCCCCAGTTTGTCTAGGACAGTCCCATTTTATGCCTCTCATCGTGTATCTAACCAGTTTAATATTTGTCCCAGACTTTTCATTTTTTAACAGAGTATAATTAGTAGTTCTATTAAAATAAGCTGTGATGCATCTGGTCGACCACCATTTTGTATTTCCAGCTTCTGCCATGTTCTCTAGTAAGCGGTTTATCTATCTCTTGTTTTCACTTTAACCTGTGATTAAATCTCAAGGCAACCAGAATAAACTGTTTCTCTTTTCCTGACCCTTGTGAGAAGCAAGTCAAAGATAGCAGTTAAGATACTTAGTAGTAAAGCAAAGTACTCTAAGATATTGAGGGCCAGGGACTGCTAACTCCTTCCAGTCTCCTGGTGTTGGTGACTGCGGAAGAATGTGATGCTGCTGCCCCTGCTGGCCATTTGGTGTAACCAGGCCACCAGTTAGAGGGATCACTGGAAAGTGTATAGGTTAGATGAATATGAAATATATGGAGGAAATAAATTCTAAATACCCCTGCCTAGAATATATTAAAAAGAGTGTGAATAGTTTTGTCATTCATCTTATAAATCTATAACTATTAGTGGCAGTGCTTTTTTCTTTTACAATAAACCCTTTCAGCAACGAGCTAAAAAAAATTCTAAATTTGGTAAAACATTCAAAAGAATCGTAAGTAGAGACAATTCAGTTGAGTTTTGTTTGTAAAAATATTTGAAGGTATTGTTATAGTACCAGTGAAAATATTTGGACTGAAATATTTATACATTTCATAAAGGAAAAAATAGAACTGAGAATGTCCTCGACTTAGCAGAATTTGTTCCCACCTTACCAGATAGCACCTCAGAATCAGAGTATTTTCTTAATACAAGTATTATAGTCTTAAATTAAAGTACTGTAGAAAGTCAATTGAAGATATCAACAGCTTCAAATTTATTGATCATAAAATACAATAGTTGGAGGCAGGGTTTTTTTGGTGAGTAAGATTGGCCCTGAGCTAACATCTGTGCCAGTCTTCCTCTATTTTTTGTATGTGGGACACTGCCACAGCATGGCTTGATAAGCAGTGTGTAGGTCCACACCCAGGATTCAAACCTGCGAACCCCGGGCCACTGAAGCAGAATGTGCGAACTTAACCACTACACCACCGGGCCAGCTCCTGCAGGCAGTTTTATGAAAGAATTAAAAGTAAGACTACATTGGAAAAAGAAAATTTTCAGTTAAATATCAGTGATATGGAATTAGAGACAGATATAGCTAACAAATTGATTAAAATACATGGATGTGTACCAAGAATAATTGTTCTGCTAATACTACTCTTTAGTATTCATATATTCAACATAAAGAAGGCTATAAAATGCTCTTTGATGTATGTGCATGTCTTTTTTAATAAAGCATTTTATTTTTTCATAATTTTAATAGAATTCCTTTTCATGTCCCTCAATATAATAAAAGCAATTTGTCAGTCAGTGAAGAACTATTCCAAATACATAATTTTAATGATTTTTTAGTGTTCTCTTTCACTTTCAAAGGGGTCCTAGATTGAATGATGATAATATAGTTACCCATCCTCTGCTCTGTTTTCTCCCTCTTCCATCACCACAGCTTAGCCAGCCTTGAGGACAAATCTTTATCTCTCTTACTACTATGAGTTATTCCTAAATCCTTGTCCACAGAACTGGGGAAATTTCACCAGTATAAGAAATGGGGAAAATAAGGATAATATAGTGATTTTTCAGTAAGCTT
Source organism: Equus caballus (assembly GCF_041296265.1). Classification (NCBI taxonomy): domain Eukaryota; kingdom Metazoa; phylum Chordata; class Mammalia; order Perissodactyla; family Equidae; genus Equus; species Equus caballus. The sequence goes on along the minus strand of NC_091700.1, from coordinate 42,477,557 downwards.
AAATTTATTCAACCTAGAGACTTTTTTAAAATTCTGAACTCCCTCCTACTATTTTGAGGTTAAAATATCCTTCCTCGATGAATTGATGTGAAAATATAGGATAGACTTCCTTCTATCTGTCCTTAATTTCTCCCTGGTTTCCTTTTAATGACATCACTTGGCCCAATAAAAAGCTGGTTACCTTAATGAGTCCCCAGAATTTGTTTTGAAATTTTACTGGTACATAAATCCAAATATTTGGGAAATACTACATTAGAACACAGATATCTGTCGGTATTTACCATTCTCTGGTTAATATCTAGCCTCCTAACCTCATCTAGCCACCTCACTGGTGTCCCAGTCAATCTAAAACATGTCTGGTTTTAGGATGATCCTCACATTTGCTTCCTACTGGCATGCATCATGTAAAATAAAACTTTTGGGGGGCCAGCCCAGTGGCGCAGCAGTTAAGTGCGCATGTTCTGCTTCGGCAGCCCGGGTTCGCTGGTTCGGATCCCGGGTGCGGACAAGGCACCGCTTGGCACGCGATGCTGTGGTAGGCATCCCACATATAAAGTAGAGGAAGATGGGCATCGATGTTAGCTCAGGGCCAGTCTTCCTCAGCAACAAGAGGAGGAGTGGCAGCAGTTAGCTCAGGGCTAATCTTCCACCAAAAAAAAAAAAGTTTGTTAAATTGATACCTTAGTTTAATATAAGTAAAGGAGAAAGTCATAGAAAAAGAAAATGCTACTGTGTGGCCAGATCTGCAAGGTGACTAAGGCCCCTGAAAGACAAAAGAGGAAAAACATGGGCAAGCAAATAAAGAGAGGCTTAAAAGAAACAAGGTTTGACTTGTGCCCAAGAACAAAGTTATACGTTCTAATCCTTTGCTCCTCTTCTCTTCCTGTGATTATTTGCATATATCATGGTCAGTCACTTCCCAGCAATAGACTCTCCCCATAGAGCACTTGATTAGTTGCAGATTTCATTGACCTTACCTTGGTCCGTTGATTCCATGGACATGCATCAGTTATGGTCCAAGCTGCATGAGCTTACCACTTGTTATTTAGATGCTTATTCAGAACCTGTACTGCCACAAGAATCAGGGTCACCTTCATGGTCAGTCAGTCTTTTGAAGGATTAGGTATATATTTGTAGAGGAGTAGAAGAGGGACGTATTTCACATCCCCATTCTTTTAAATTTATATCTTAATGATTTGAACCACTTTTTGCTGAGCTAAATGAGTCTGCCTCTTAAATTTTCTGACATGCAAATGACCCAGATGTATTACTACAGTCTAAGAGCAACCTTAGTAAACAACTGATCTTGTTTGTTTGTTGCTGGAAAGAATTTTATAAAATCAGAGCCAACTCTTCCGCCTTTTAATTTGCCTCATAGAATCCCCTTCTGCAAGCCAACTGATTCAGCTGTCTTACCTGTTCATTTTGCTACTGCAGGTCTTCCTAGACTTACAATGGGGTTATGTCCTGATAAATCCATCATAAGTTAAAAATATCGTAAGTCAAAAATGCATTTAATACACCTAACCTACTGAACATCATAGCTTAGCCTAGCCTACTTAAACATGCTCAGAACACTTACATTAGCCTACATTTGGGCAAAGTCATCTAACGCAAAGCATATTTTATGATAAAGTGTTGAATATCTCATGTAATTGAATACTGTACTGAAAGTGAAAAAACAGAATGGTTGTATGGGTACAGAATGGTTGCAAGTGTATTGGCTGTGTACCCTCATGATCAACTGGCTGACTGGGAGCTGCAACTCGCTGCCACTGCTAAGCATCACGAGAGAGTATCGTACCACATATTGCTAGCCCGGGAAAAGATCAAAATTCAAAGTACAGTTTGTGCTGAATGTGTATCATAGTGTATATGCAGTTTCTGAATGTAACACTGTAAAGTCAAAAAATCGTAAAGCAAACCATTGTAAGTTGGGGACCATCTGTAATTATTTTTGAGAGTACATTGCTTAAAGTTAGACATTTATTTAGATGCTTTACTGAATTTTATATATGGCAGAAGTCAGCAGTGGATTATATCTGCTTTAGTTTTTTTCAAGCCAAATTATTGGGGCCATGCTCTATGGCAGTTTGAGACATACTTGATTTGCAAAAGATAAGGACTAGCTTGACAGTGTGGTCCTTGGTGTCTTAATTTTAATCACGTTTCAGCTCATATAAACCAGAGGCATTCTATGGCCTGGTTCTAGAAAGGGCATAAGACCAGCCTCAGTTCTTATTTATATTATTTTTTTTCTATCTTAATTTTCCCTATATTAATTCTCTGTTTTCTTTAATTTGTCATCTATTTTGTTTTGGGTTTTTTGTTTTGGTTTTTTTAGCTTTTGTTTTTGGTACTGTGTGTATCTCTTATATCTTAAATTATCTTTTGGAACAGGTTGGCTATGAAGTAATTCACTGACTGTTTCCATATCACTCACTAGAAACTTTTAGGATCTTTCTTTGGAACAGTTTCAGTGAGATACATTTAGGTACATTTTGCTTTGTTATCATTATATGCAACTGGCAGATATTTGGGGAGTATTGTGTGGAGTCTTCATCCAAATGTTTGGTGCTTTACTATCTGGTTTAGTGCCTTTTCTGTTTGTGGTTTATCTTCAAATGAATTTTGTGCTGCAGTCTTCTCATTTATTTTATAATTTGTTATATCCTAAACAACAGAGGCAGTGTAATGTAGTGGTGAAGAGCATGGATTTCAGAGCTAGACCACCTCATTCTGTTGACAGCTTACTAGCTGTGAGACCTTGCAAGTTACTTAACCTCTTTGTATCTTACTTTCCTCACCTGTAAAATGGAAATAGTAATATTCTACTTCTTAGGGATATTATGCAGATTAAATGAGTTAATTTCTGTGAAGCACTTAGACCAGTGTCTGGTATGCAATAAGTGCTTATAATCAAAGTCACCCAAGTATAGTGCTAGTGCTTGTATTGACAAGCCTACCTGAAAATCAGTAGTCCAGGAATGCTAATAGTTAATGTTAAAATGGTATCAGGAAGTCCAAACAGTGGCTATGACATGTTGTGCTATTAATTTAAGAGAGCCCTCTGCAAAAATATTTGAGATAGTGTTGTGAAAATAAAAAGCAGGTGCATTTTAAGTTTGCTAAAATTGTCATATAATCAGGTAAGAAAGAGAAAATGAAAAATATGCTCATTCTTGCATAATTCATTCCTATAATTTTAATGTTCTCAATGCATCTTCTCATTTTATGTTTATTCCTATAAAAAATGTTTGATGCACATTGTTGAATTAACAAGATCTTTAGGAAACAAAATACATCTATCTTATATTTTCCTTATTGTAACTGAAAAGTCCTTAAAAGTATGGACTGTGTCACTAATCCTGGGCATTAGAACTCTGTGCCAACTATAAGGATAGTAAAGGTATAGAGCTAAGTCTTGTTAGAAGAGTCCTGAAGACAGTTGAAAATAGTGAACAAGACAGAAATGACCAATTAAGCAAAGACCCAGTGGAGGAGAAAATAAGAGATCAGATCAAGAGTAGAAGTGGAGAGAGAGCTTTGACTTAGTGAAGGGACAGTGATTCTTCTGTAAACAGAAAAAGGAGGTGAGAAAAGTTTGTAGATAACCTTGAAAGAGTTGAATTTTATTCTGAGATAAGTGCTTGAGGTCAGGTTGGGGAAGGTCCTTAAAGAGTAGTGAGGATCTCTGATAATCATTCTAGAAAATAGGATGGGTTATTAGGATAAATTCCTGAAAGGATTCCAGAGCAATGCTGACTGCTCAGTTAAGGTTGGAGATAACTAAACTTATAAACATGCCAGTCTAGATTTCTAGAGTTCAAGTCTAAGAGAAGAGAAGGTAACTATCTGATGGATTAAAATTGGGGATTTTCCAGGGAAGGGAAGTAAAAGGAAGACATGGATGTTTGGAAAGGAAATAAGGCACTGAAGGCAATGCTGGGTCAGGAGAAGAGAGATCATTATGAGAATGAACAAATGTAGAGGAAAGAGAATTAGAGAGATGAAAGGTAGATGTGGTGCCCAGAGACTAAAATATGAAAGGTTAAGATTTCAAAGATGAGATAGTGGAATTCTAAGTGATAGGTTCCAGGATGTCTTTGAATGTGGGTTACTAAAAACAGAATGGAAGAGGAGGTCAAGAAAGTTTGAGCCTAGGTTTTTTGGACATTAAATTCATTGTGCTGATGGGCAAGAATTGGGATAGAGACAAAAAACCGTCAACACAGTGCTAAAGTTCTCAATAAATGAGGGCTGCGCATGACAGCAGTGACGGGGTAGAGGGTGGTATACTGACAGGATGATCTCAAAGAAAAAGAAACTTTAGCATGAAATGGGAACAACAGTGGTAATGGGAAGCAGCCTTGGGGTATCTGGAGACTGCCTCAGGAGAGAATGGGAAGCCTCTGCTCTCAGGGGTTGCTGGAAAAACTGTCCTGGGGAGAGCCAGGTTTCATTTAGAGGAAGCACATGAACCAGTGTTCTGTGAAAAGGTTGAGGGATATAAGGAAATTTCTTTATAATAGAGGAAAAGGTTCTAATGAGTACAATGGAAAGAATTGAGAAAGAGATAATCAATTAAAGAAAGAATCAAGAAATGGAAACACAGCTGTGCGAGAACGTGAGCCAAAATGAGGAAGTGGGCTGCAGGGGCTTGCTTTTTGTTTAGGAACTGAAGATCAGAAGCATGGTTGGATTTACTGAGAGGTTGAGTCCAACATTTACCAGCAGATTCTGTTGAGACCAGGAGACTCTCTGCTCTTAAGTCTTGTTCTTCAGGGAAGCCTGGCCTTTTAGTAAGAACTTAGAAGTTAATAATTACCCTTCTCCCACGTGTGAGAATGGTCCTTTAGTGTCTTATCTCCTCTTGGGTGTCTGGAATGTATTTATTGAAACCTATTGCTCCAGGTTATCTCTTACCAGTTCTTTTCCACCTTTTTGGGTGACTGAGCCTTTTCAAACATGGTTTACATATTTTTTTTTAAATATACCCTTATCCTTAGATAATCCTGGCTTTGCCTCATTGTGTGCCCTTGGCAAGTTACTTAACTGCATTCTGCTTCAGTTTCCTTACGTATAAATGATGCCTACTTCAGTTATTGTGAGGATTAAGTGAATTAACACATGTAACACACTCCGAATGGTGCCTGGCACATACTTTGCACTATATAATTATTATTTTTGAAAACGCATGGTGATCATACATTTACTTATAATAATAACTATCATTTATAGAGTGGTGCCAACCAGTGTACTCAGTACTGTAAATTTATCTAATTTGATTCTCACAACAATGCTATGAAGTTGATTATTTTAACCTTTTTACGGAAGGAAACAGACTCAAAGAGGAGCCATAAATTGCCTTGGTAATAAATATTGAAGCTGTTATTAAAACTTATATCTTTTGATACCAAAATCCATTTTCTTTCCATTGTGCAATTTATTACAAATCACAATCATTATTCTTACCTGTATGTTTGCGTTAGGTATTAATAAATTTCGTTAACTTACATAGCACCATAAAGTAATGAAAAGACCTCCGAAAGTTCTTACAGTCTTCTCTTGTTAACTGAACACATTTGGTCTCTTTCCTGGTCTCCATGTGTGCTTGAGTAGAGTGCTCTGACCCTAAACCTGTCTTTTCAGATTTCATAGATATGAGTAAGAATGCCACCCACCACCTATCCGTATTTATGTCACAGTTAAATCTTTAAAAAAAACAAACAGGAAAAAAAGAAAGTGAAACAAACAAAAAAAAAAAGGGTAGCCTTTATAAGCTTGAGAGGCAAATGCCAGCCTGAAACATAAATTCCACATTTGAGGAACACATTGATCAAGTACTGTGGGCGTTCCTTAAGGATTAAATACGGAGGGTGGATCAAGTTACACAAGGACATTTCAGGACGAATCTTCTAAATTAATAAATGTTATATGTATCCTAAACTTTCTAAGCAGCGTGCTGGATAATAAAATTTGAATGAGAAGACAGTGCCTGTGATGTTATCGGAGAAAAGTGAAAACAGAGAATAGTTTTACATCGAATATGTATTTCTGTACGTATATTACGGCGAGCTTTTGAGCGGTTCATAAGGAAGTATGAAACATCGTCAAATTCAAGGCAGCGGCAGTAGAAATCCTTTAATCATTTACTATACCCGAAATGCTGCCAGCTGGAACGTTCCCTTTTTTTCCCCTTCCTTTTCCGCGGGTCAGTGCAGGTCATGTGATAGTTATCACGTGACTCGGTCAAAGGATCTTTTCCTCTCGCAGCTTTGCAAAAAAAAAAAAAACGCGAAAGCCGTTCTCCAATTAAAGCTGTTAACGTGTACTACGCTGTTTCCTTGTTGGATTTTCTTGTTCTCTGCTGCTACTGTAAAAACAAAATGAGTGGTAAGATTTGCTGACTCTTTTTGAACATTCTGCTTTTATTTTAAAACATAGAAAGCATTGTATTAATTTGAAGTCATGCTGTGTGTGTTTTTTCAATAGATGCCAAATCTATTGCTATAAAAATATTTTAAATTGTTACCATGTAGTTATAAAAAGATAAGATTGTGTGTAGAGTTGGGCTGATTTTATATTCCACAGAATATTCCTTTGCAATGCATTTGTTTTACTAGGTTTTTCATATTACAACTAAAATCTGAAAATTGGTATTAGATTATTTGGAAGCCATTGTGAAAGCTTGCTTATAAAGAGAATGTGTAGCACGTCAGCAGCCCGTTGCATTTTAAGAATTTAAAATTAGTAGCTTCGTTTAAAATTAGTAGCTTCATTTAAAAAAAAAAACTCTTAAACGTGAATGTATAGTAATGAAGAAAAGATAAAGAATAATTTAACTTATTAGATGAAATGTCTTTTTTAAGTCATTGATGGCACATTTTAAGGAAGTGAGGTGAGGGGCTTCTCAAATTCCTAAGACAGTTGGTGAATAGAATTGTTTCCTCTTCTGCAAGATTTTGGAATAGGAAATATGTTCTTAAAAAATCAGTAGCTCTATGATTTGGGGTAGATTTTGCTTAAATCATGTAGATTATTAAGGAGTTGCCAGGTACATCTCCAGTTCAGATATGTTTGTGCCATATGTGCATTTACTGATAGAGTCTGTAACACATTTAACGTCTTCATTGGGACAAAATCTGCTTACTGCATTTAATCACGTTTTGTGGTTAATTTTTTAGTATTTGTAAATTAAAAAGTATTGTTGACACAAGAAAGTAATGGAACACTTGTATCATTAAGTATGGAAGGCTTTATAAAGGGCTTTGCTACTGTAGACAGGAATAGCAACAGAAATGGTGCTGTATTGTAGTTATAAACATCAACACTTGTATTTTACTATGTTTATACAATGGGAGTTTTATGTGTTCAGTGTTGAATGTTACTTCACACCAGTATTTTAGATATTAAATATGGTATCCATGATTGTCTTTTTAAAAAAAATATATAACTGTATACCATTTCTGCCTTAGGATAAGAAAATCTCCATGCTAGGGTGAAATGATTACTTCATAGGGAGATGAGTTAATCATTATTCCTGGACTGCAACTAGTAATGTATTTACTGCAGGTTTATTTTAGGTTGAGTTTGTTGTGTTCTATTTTCAGTATCACACTTAAATATAATTAAAGGATAAAGTAGAATTTTGTACTACTAAATTATAAACTATTTTAGCAGCTCTCAAGGTATAATAGGGTTTGAATTTTAACTACATAGTATTTATGTATTCATATTTTTAGTGAAAGAAGGGCAACCCAAAGTTGTTTTACAATTTTACACATAATCAACAATCACTTGTTTTTTACTCTGCTAGCTAAAAAATAAAAACAAAAACAAACACCTATTCTGATGACTTGATAGAAGGATTAAATTGGACAGCATGTGAAGAGAACCACAGTCCCTGCCACGTGTAATAGAAGCTCAATAAATGTTAATTCTCTTTACTGAGATTAGAAATAGGATTTTCAATGAATTCTCTTTCTGGTTCCCAGCTAAATTTCACATGTTACGAAGATGTAAGCCAGCTCTCAGGATTCAGAAAAGTAGTTTGCTATAGTTTTATATAAATTAGCTAATAGAAATGAACAAGGATTAGCTTTAAACTGTTCTCATCTTCTCTTGAGTGCAGCATAAGGAGTTAAAAGGTGTGTTTTGAGTGAAGCCTTTCTAGTCTAGAAGTATAAAGCACCATACAAGTTTTGTTTGGCAAATAGGTAATGGTGGCTTAAATTTAGGAACATTTTATTCTTCCTTTCTTTCAAGGATATAAAAATAATGAAGGCCTTGATTTTCCTTGGAAACATCAGAGCATAGTTCTTAAGCCTCAAATTACATCAGTTGCCAATAATACATAGTACTTTAGTGTTTACTAAATATGTAGTAGAGATATAGCCTTAGAAATGAAACTGCCTGGTTTTGAATCCTTGTTCTACCAGTTGGGCCAGCTTAACCTCTCTGCCTCAATTTTCCACATCTGGAAATGGGAGTAATAATAATGATATTTACCTAATAGAATAATTATGAGGATAAAAAATATATAAAAGGCCCAGCACATAATAAATTAGTATTACTATATATAATTAGCTATTTTAAGATAATATTCTAAACAACTTCATGTATTTGCTGGGCTTGTTTTAGATGAGGAGGTATTTTGTTGAAAAGTTCTTTTTATATGGTCATTATATAGCTTAATTTGGTAGTCTGTCCCACATACGCATACACTCCTTTACTTCCTTTTAACCAGTTGAGCCTTTTCCTTGTTCTCTCCCTTCCCCTCCCTACCTTTTCTTTCTTTCCTCTCTTCCTCCCCTTCTCCACCCCTTTTTTTCATCTCTCCCCTTCTCTCCCTCCCTTCCAGCCCTCTTCTCCCCACCTGTCTTCTTCCTTACCCTCCCCTTTTCTCCTGTTACCTCTCCTCTTTCCCCTCTTGCCTTGTCCTCCCCGCTCCCTCCGTGATCTCCCTCTCCTCACTCCCCCTTTTCCTTACCACTCTTTAGTATTTTTTTCCTCCTGCACTCCCCTTTTTCCTACGTTTTCTCTTTCCTTGCCTGCCTTTCTCACCTCCCTTCCCCTTACCCCACGACCACTTTGTTGTTGAGTCCTCACCCCTCCCCCTTCCGTAGAAAGAGGAGAGTGGCTGTGATTTGCTGTAACCTTCATGCTCTTTATTCTGTTCTTCTGAAGTATGTATAAAGTTACTAGTGAAATTTGTTTCTTTTCTCTTCTGCCCTGTGACTAAGCTCTTCCTCTTTTCTGTTATAACTGAGATCCACTATAGGTATCTTCAGGTTGAAATTCTGCGTATGAAAGGAACTCTTCCCTCATTATATTCTTCATAGACTCTTGGGTACCTTTATTAGGCTCTGTGAGAAGGTTTCATCCCAAGTTATTAAAAACTAGTGGGTGAGGGGCAATTCGGCCTTAAGTTACGAGGAACAAGTATCTGAAGGTGAGATACTTTTTTAAAAAATTACATAAAGCAAGGAAGATTTTAGTTCCCTAGAAAGAATAGAACACACCTTCCAAAAGTAGTGCCTATTTTATCCCAGAAAGGTTAATAGAGAAGGTAAGCAGATAATATTTATAAAAGTTGTTTGGAAAGGATAACACTATAAAAATGAAAGGAAATGTAGAATAAGACAAGCTGAATTTCCTTTTCTTTTCTAGGAACTTTTCAGTGTAAGAAACAAAAGAATTTTTCTTTAGCTAAATACACGTATTGCATTTCTCTAACTTTGCTCTCAAGTCCCCACAGACATGACTCACGTATTAGACAAGAGGCTTTTAACCCTAACAAAAGCAAGTTCCAAATTTCTAACTAGTCTTTTACTGCTTTTTTCTCTTGACTTTTTCTTAATTTTTCCTATTGCTTTTCAAAATTTTGCCTTTTGTATCTTTCATTGATTTTATATGCAGACTTTAGTTTGATTTTCTCTAAGTCAGTGTTTCTAAACTTGCACAATCATAAGTATCACCTGGAATACTTGTAAAGTAAATATACTGATTCGAAACTCCGTTGTAAGCACATTAAATAAGAATCAGTGGGAGAGCCTGGAAATCTGTGTGTTTTAAAAAGCTCCCCAGGTGACTATTATGATCACCAGGGAAGTTTGAGAAACACAGCTGCAGGTAAAGAGTAATCAGTGCATTCTACGAGATAAGTGTTTATATCTTATAACAGGTGAATTATCTGAATTTCTTTTTATAGTAATATAGTCACTATTAGTTTGAGTGTTTAGATGAAGTATTCAAAGTATAATTCAAGTTGTTTTCAACTTTAGCTTGCTAAGTAATCTTGGATTAATACATCATTTCTGTGACTCATTCAGGTCCTGCTCAGGTTCCAATGATGTCCCCAAATGGTTCTGTGCCTCCTATTTACATGCCTCCTGGATATGCCCCACAGGTATGTTTTTATGTTATTTTTCATTTTATGTTAATTCAGATAAAAAATACCATTTAAGTGCTGAAGCTTACCCAGTATAGTATATCTTTGGTAAATCTATTTCAAGTATTTTAGTACATTTAGTATATTTGGAAAGGAGGAAAAATTAAATTGACAGCACTCATCATTTGGCCTTGTCTTTGAATATTGAATTATAATAGAGAATTAATTCTAGAGTTTTATCTCACTGAATATGTGAGTAATATAAATAATATCTTAAGGTTTAAAGGTCCCTACACTAACATTTTTTTAAAGTAATCATTCGCTTAGAAGTAACCCAGGACAGTGCTTCCAAACTTGTTCATACAATGGCTCACAGATTCCCATGACAGTTATATGACACATTGTGTTAAATAGAAGAGAATTTAGATCTGTAGACCTGCAACCTTAAGGGCTAAGGGAATCAATATCACCACACACTCGGAACCCTTTCCTGCATACTAGTTGGGAAACTCTGACTTAAAGAATAAATTTTATTCTTTGCACAGGCAAACGGAATTAAACTGTAAGATCTGCAGGTGTTCTGTATCTTCTGCTACTGCGATTCTATGTCATCTGCACTCATTGCCTCAAACCCTTTTTGGAAATATCCAGTTGCTTTTCCCAGCACTGAATTTGCACTTGAAATTTTCTTCGTGCACTCTCTTATTTCCTCCCTGATTATGCCAGAATATTGGTGGGATCTCATGGTGGATTCACTGTCCATTCTATGAAGCCCACCACTGTATGAATGACAGCAAAAGAAGACCATGCTGGTGAGGAGGATGGAAGTAGTATGAGAATTAGTCAGAAAAGCTATTCCACATCTTATTTCAAACCCTTGCTGGTTGCATGGACTTGGACAAATCAACTTCCTTGAGTCTCAGTGTCCTCACTGTAAGATGAGATGATAACATATTTGAGAATATTTTGTAATCTTCTCAGAAGAATAATCTGTTCACTCTCTACTTTTATTTAACATACTGACTCCTTAATTTATTGTAGTCTGCATTCTGCCCGTATTACCCTTCTAAATCTGCTCCCTCGTATGTACCAAACCCAAAGGGCTTTTTTCCAGCCTGATCCTTTTTTTTTTTTTCTTTGAGGAAGATTAGCCCTCAGCTAACATCTGCTGCCAATCCTCCTATTTTTTCTGAGGAAGACTGGCTCTGAGCTCACATCTGTGCCCATCTTCCTGTGCTTTTTATCTCTACTTTATATGTGGGACGCCTACCACAGCATGGCTTGCCAAGCCATGTCATGTCCGCACCCAGGATCCAAACCAGCAAACCCCGGGCTGCCGAAGGCGAACGTGCAAACTTAACCACTGCACCACTGGGCTGGCCACCCAGCCTGATCCTCTTTGACCTCTAAACATTTGACACCACTGATAGGATTTACATCAGATTTCCTTGACATAATGCTGTCCAGATTCTTTCAGCTTCTCTGATTACTCTTTCTCAGACCTTTCTCCACTTACGTAAAGACCGTACCTAATCTTTTCTCTCTACCATAGTTCACTTCAGCAAATATCTATTGAATGGCACCATGTACCAGACTCTGTATTGGGGGCTAGTGTCATAAAGATGATTAAGACAAATTATTTTGATGTAATTATAGGGTATCCTTCTGTTCTCTCAGCTAACAGTACCTTTTATCTTGATTTTTATGACAAATTCCTAACCTTATTTCACTCAACGTGACCTTCTAGAAGTAGCTTTCCTTGAACCTTTCCAGGTGCCTCTCCTTTTGGGTTATCATGGCACATTATGTATATCCCTCTTTTAATGAATTTATCACACTGTTAATAAATTCTTTCCTGTGAAGATTATGAATTGTTATAGTTCCTGTATTTAACAGTGTTCTACAAATAACGTATTGAGTGCTCATGTTATGTCAGGCCCTCTTCTAGGTGTTTGGGATATATCCATGAATAAAAGAAGCAAAGACCTCTGTCCTTCTGTGTTTGCATTCTTGTGGAGAGAAGCAAATAATAAGCATAATAAATGGATGAATTATATAATATGTTAGGTGGTGAGTGACATGGGGACAAAAGGAAAATAGGACTGGTTACATAGAACTGGTTACATTTTAAATAGGGTAGTCAGAATAGGCCTTATTGGAAAAGTGGGAGTTAGCCCTGTATTTATTTGAGGAAAGAGGATTCTGGAAACAGAAACAGCCAGAGCAAGTGACCTAAGATGAGAGCGTGCCTGGGAATGGCATGGAGGCCACTGGCTGGATGAGTCCTCAAGGCAGAATAGTAGTAATGCGGTCAGGGGGGTAATGGGAGCAGATCATATAGGACTTACTTATCTTTATTTCCTTAATGCTGAGAACAGTGCCTGTCATATAGGAGGGACTCGACATATATTTGTAAATCAAATAATGATCCAAGTTGAGGTTCTGTATCTTTAGGCCAAAAGCCAATAAAATAATCTTCCTCTACAGTTATGCGTCAGTTGACGATGAGGATACATTCTGAGAAATGCATTGTTGGGTGACTTCATTGTTGTACAAATATCATGGAGTGTACTTACACAAACCTAGATGGTATAGCCAACTACACACATCAGCTTTATGGTACTAATCTTACCAGATCACTGTTGTTAATGGGGTCATCATTGACCAAAATGTCGTTATGTAGTGCAAGGGTATAGAATAGTTCCTTTTAGCCTTTTTTCTAATTATAAAATTACAAAGATAATTTTATACATAACCTTAATAATGAGCTTTATTATTGCAGTTTAACAAGTAAGAAAGGGAAGTTTATGAGAGGTTGACGTACTGCATAGAGGCAGAGATATGTGCCCACTGAACTAAGATATCAAATGGGGAAACAAACAAACAAAAACTACAAAATTCAAACACAAAGCAAATGATGACACAGAAAGCAAATGGTAACAGGAGTAGAAAGAACTTAATTTACTAGCAAATAATACTTCTAGTCCCTAAGAGCATTGCAGCACAGAGTATACTTGATATTTTAGTGATGAAGTTAATGATTTTTCAAGAAAAAGTTATAGACTACCAGAATGGGACTCCTGAAAGGCAACATCAAAAGTTCTCTCCTTCTGCCTTTCTTGTAATGGCTCACCTGTTTTTATGGCATGCAGGTTGTTATGGTGATGAGAGGGTACCTAACAGGAAGGGGATTGTAGATTTCATAATGTGGGGAAAGGGCCTATATCAGCTTCAGGGAAAGTTTCTGATTACTCCTTTGAGCTGCACTTGGTATTTCACTTTGCCTTTATGTCAGCACGCAACAATGAGGTCAGTAAATTTTTCAAAGATGCTACAAACCAGTCTGATTTCAATCTTCTCTGTCTCTTCTGGGGAGAATAGCCAAAAAAGATGTGCAGCAGTGTAAGATATTGGAAGATAAAAGAACTTAGGTGTTTAGATAAGGATGAAGAATTATAATAAGAGCTAGAGAGAAAGGTTGTAGTCACTTATGTATAGCTAGATATATGAAATATCTGTTGAACGAATGATCAAAAATACCTATATTATTGTTTAGTAGCTTAAAGCTGGAGTAGCTCTGGGTTCAGGGTGAGGCCATAGAAGTAGTTTGGTAAAAGTAGAGGGGAAGCAAGGATTGTAGGAATTGAGGAAGTCACAGAACTCAGATTACTTGGTGGTGTTAAGAGGGGGAAAGAAATGTGGCATTCTAGTAGACCTAACAGAATACGTTTTTTTTTCTGGTCATATCATTCATTCAGTAAATACTTTTTTTGATCATCTGCCGTATGCTAGCTGTACTGTTCCAGGTATTGGGAAGAAAATGATAAAACAGAACAGATTTTTATCATGGAAGATATATTCTGGTGGAGAAGACACACGATATAGTCATGTGTCACTTAACAAGAGGAACGCATTCTGAGAAATACATCATTAGGCAATTTGATCATTGAGCCAACATCACAGAGTGTGCTTACACAAACGTAGCTGGTATAGCCTACTATACACCTAGACCATATGGTACTAACCTTATGGGACCACCATTGTAAATGCTGTCTGGCCTCAACCGAAACATTGTTATGCAGTGCATGACTATAAAATGTCAGATAGTAAGCCTCCTTTCCTGAAGCCCCTCTCAATTAGGTCTGTGTTCAATAAAGGAAAGAAACCAGAGCTTCGCCTAATTAGGAATTGCATGGCATATGTGGTTAGGTGGTCAGAATGTGCTGATAGCTCTATTTAGTTATATTTTGTTGTCTTATCTTTGTTTTAATTTTTATTAACATAAACTAATTTAGGTTATATTTTATCTTTTTTCCTTTTCACAACTTGTTGATTTTATCTTAATCATCACCACTGATGTACCCTCTTGGTGTAAAAATCGATGTCTGCATGGTTGGCCATTTCTCAGCAGCTGCACTTAGCACAGATAGTTTGGAGATCTCTGGCCTCGCCTTAAAGATATTGGCTACTTAGATGGTTACTTGAAGTGATGGAGTTGTCTGTACTCTCTTGGTCCTGGTCTGGCTCTTTGCTGCTTTTTTTTTTTTCTTTTTCCCATCTGCATCTTAGCTTTTTTTTTAAATTTGTGATAAAATACACATAACAAAATATTTACCATCATAACCACTTTAAATGTACAGTTCAGTGGCATTAAGTACCTTCACCGTTGCACTACCATCCACCCACAGAACTCCCTTCATCTTGCAAAACTGAAATGCTGTACCTAGTAAAGAATAACTACCCATTCTCTGTTCCCCCCAGCTTATCTCTGTATTTTAAATGTTCTTTTTCAGCAGAAAAGTAGTTTTTATAAGTAATTTGGCCATTTCTTTTTTAACCAGTGAGTGAGATTACATTTGTGTTGTAAAATAAAAAAAGAAACTATAAGACAGGTACCTATGGATTCTATGCCCACAAAGTGGATAAGAACATGGAATTGAACCCACATTGCCTGAGTTAAATACTAGCTCCTCCATTTACTACCTGTATGACTTTAGCAAGTTATTTAACATCTCTATGCCTGAGTTTCCCCATCTGAAAATGGAGATAATAGTAGTACCTATTTCTAGCATTGTTATGAGGATTAAATAGTTAACACACGTCCCTTGAGGAATTTACAGTTAAGTTATAGAGTAAGACATATGCATTTGAAACATTAACAAATACTAGTGTTATAAATACCAAACAAGTGATACAGAATAAATGCCATAGAAATAATAAGAGGGAGAGATCACTGAGATCATGGTGCCCAGGAAAGAGTGAGTGGACAGCAGTATAAGGAAACCTTCCACAGACTCCTAGCCCCACACCTCGACCAGCATCTGGAATTGTATGCTCTGCCTTGTCATCTCTTCTTTTTCAACTCATCTTTTTCATCCATAACCAAGACAAACTTTCCTGCCCCTGTCTAGACCCAGTGCCCCCACTGGAGTCCTGAATCCCATCCCCTTTAGCCTGCTCAAGGATATTCTCTAACATTTTTCTTCTCTCTCTTCGACATCATCAATTTTTTACTCTGATGGATCATTCTCATTAGCATATTGACATGTTGTAATTGCTCTCACTAAAAACAAGAACAAATAAAAAGAAGTTCTTGACTCCACTACTACCAGCCACTACCCTATTTCCATATTCTCCTCTGCAGGAAAACTTCCCAAAATTGTGCTATTAGCTCTAATTCTCCTCCCCATTTTTTCCTTTAACGCCCTCCAGTCAGACTTTGCCCCTATGATTACACCAAAACTGCTCTCATGAAGGTCACAATGACTTCCACATTGCTAAGTCCAGTGGTCAGTTCTCAGTCTTCGTCTTACTTACCCAGTCAGCAGCATTTGACAAAGTTAACCCTTCCTCTTTGATACACTTCACTAAACTCTCAGACTCCACACACTCTTGGTTTTCTTCCTACCTTACTCGGTTGTCCTTTCTCAATCTTTCCAGAACTGCAGATGAGTATATCTAACTGCCTACTTGACATTTCCACTTAGATGTCTGATAGACTGACCAAACTCATATGTCCAAAACCTAAAACTCCAAATCTTTTCCCCCAAAATAACTTGTTGTATCCTACAGCCTTTCCCATCACAGTTGATGGAACACCATCCTTCCATAACTTCTTTCTCTTGCTTCTCTGGTGGAATTATCAGCTAATCTTGTTGTTCTGCCTTTAAATATATGCAGAATATGGACCACTTCTTAGCACCTCCACTGCTACCTCCCTGGTCCAAGCCACCACCATTACTTGCCTGGATTACTACAATAGCTTCCTGAACCGAGTTCCCGGTTTTTGCCCTTGCCCTACAATCTATTCTCAACTCAGCAGCCAGAGTAATCCTATTAAACATAAGGTTATATCAGGATTTCTTGCCTGTGTTGTAAGGTAATTAGTAGCATCTCTGACCTATACCCCACTACATGCCAGTTGTACCCTACCACCCCAAGTTGTGACAACCAAAAATGTCTCCAGATACTGCCAAATGTCCTCATGGGGACAAAATCACCCCTGACTGGGAACCACTGGCTTATCACTCTTCTGCCCAAAACTCTGTGACGGTTCCCCATTTCACTGAGAGTAAAATGCTGAAGTCCAAGTCCGTAATAGCTTATATGGCCCTACCTGACCTGTCCACCTGTTTATCTCTTTGACCTCATCTGCTTCTATTGTTCCTCCTCCTTTTTACTCATCAGTCCCTCTGGCTTCCTTCTAGCCACTTCTACCTTAGGGGCTTTGTTCTAACTGTTCCTTTGCCCAGAACATTCTTCCATATTTGTGCATGGCTAATTCTTTCATTTCCTTCAAGTCTCTGCTCAAATTTCATTTTGTCAATAAAGCCTATCCTGATCACTCTATTTTATATTGCAAGCTGTCCCCCTCCCACTATAGTTTTAATCCCCTTTACTTGCTCTTTTTTTTTTTTCCATAGTAGTTGTCACTTTGCAACATGCTAAATAATTTACTTTTGTTGTTGTGTTTATCTATCCATTAGTATGTGTGCTCCCACACAGTCTAATTTTTTTCTCTCCTAAATTACCAATGTCTTTGTTTTAGTCAGAAACAAATTTTTTTTAAATGAGTGGAGAACATAAAGCTAGATTTAGAAGGATAGATAGGATTCACATGATTATAAAGGGGAAGCAAAGTGAAGAAGAGAGATGGCATAAACAAAAGTACGAGATGCAGAAATTCAGTATGAAGATAGGTTTTTTAGTATAGTAGCCTGACTGGAGTTAAGGGTTCAGAATTTGATATAGTAGAAAGATACAGCTAGGAAAGTAGGTTGGAACCAGATTGAATGCCAGGTCAAAGAGTGTGGACTATAATCCTATCAAAAATGGAGGATCGTTTAAGATTTGTGAGTCGGAGAGCTGATAAAAGTGAGTTGTATATTGTGATGTACACTGTGGTTTGGCTCACTCAAAATCCATTCTTAAATTCTTTCTAATGTCGCTGTCTATAGGTTAGAGGCTGAAAAGCTATAAACAGTTTCCAGATTCTTTTTGGCTGTAGTTGCTGATATGATTTTGTTTCCTCTAATCATATGCACTTGTCTGAGGCTTGAATTCAGAACCGAGTAAAATAGGAAGAAAGGTGGGATATGAGACATCCATTTCGCTGGAAGCAAGGAATTGTAGTTCTTGAGCTAGAATATAAAAAACAGTGAATTCGGGGCTGGCCTGGTGGCATAGTGGTTAAGTTCATGTGCTCCACTTTAGCGGCCCAGGGTTCACAGGTTCAGATCCCAGGTGCAGACCCATGCACCACTCTTTAAGCGGTGCTGTGGTGGCATCCCACATACAAAATAGAGGAAGATTGGCACAGATGTTAGCTCAGGGACAATCTTCCTCACAAAAAAAACCCCAAAAAATAGTGAATTCATTTGGTCTTCTAGTCCTATATTACAGACAAGTCACCTCACACTCCCAACAGCAGATAAAGATAGTTTAATAAGCTGTTTAGTAGCAACTCTATTCTTTCTAAAGCAGTAATTATTTGTGAGTTAGGCTTATCTGTACCCAAATAAATGTGTTTTCTAATATACCTACCAAGTTTGTATATGTTCATATACAAAGCTTGTTATTCTTAAGCATAGCAAAACTTGTCCTTCCTGAAAATATCAGTATTTGCCTTTTGGTTAACAATTCACGTTTTAATCGTTTTCTATTTCCTTAGGGAAAGTATTGTTAGCCATTTATTGTACCCTGATAGTAATCATTTAAGTCTAAAAGGGGAAGGGCCCTATTTTAGTAGAGAGTTTCTAATTTTGGGGTGAAATTTTATATCCTTTTAGGCTTTCCTGTATGTCCTTGCAGCTCCAATGAGGTTCAAAGGGAATAAATCTGTCATTTTAAAAATCCTTTCCCACAGTGTAACCCCTCTTAAAAAATATGTAATTTCTGGGGCTGGCCCAGTGGCGTAATAGTTAAGTTTACCAACTCTACTTTGGCAGCTCAGGGTTCCCAGGTTCAGATCCCATGCACAGACCTACACACAGCTCATCAAGCCATGCTGTGGTGGCATCCCACATATAAAATAGAGGAAGATTGGCACAGATGTTAGCTCAGGCACAATCTTCCTCACAAAAAAATAATTTCTAAGACTCAAAGACAGAGATATTTTTCTTAACTGGGAGTTAATATGTTGTTAGATGTTTCTCTCTCTTGAAATAATCTTCAACTGTTAAAACTGCCCTGGTGGTGGTAGTTTTGTACCTACATTCAATATATGATTGATCTTAGGAGTCTGGCTCCAGTTTTTTCCCCAATTTCTATTTCACAACTTGTTTCCCTACCTCCGCACACATAATTTGGAAAAGAAAATCAATTCCTGGCTCTATTATGTCCACCAAAAATTCCCTTGAGTCTCCCTTCATTTTTACTACATCACTAAATGCATGTAGCACATGGAATAAATTCCTAATATCATAGCTTATTGTTTATATTATTATTATTATTTAGCTAGTCTCATCAGTATTTTAAGATTTATATTGCACTGTGTAACAAAAACTACTTCTTCAAGGGGCCAGCCCAGTGGCATAGTGGTTAAGTTTGTGCACTCTGCTTTGGTGGCCTGGAGTTCACCAGTTTGGATCCTAGGTGTGGACCTACACACTGCTCATCAAGCTGTGTTGTGGTGGCATCCCACATAGAAGAACTGGAAGGACTTACAACTAGGATATGCAACTATGTTCTGGGGCTTTGGGGAGGAAAGAAAAAGGAAGATTGGCAACAGATGTTAGCTCAGGGCCAATCTTCCTCACCACAAAAAAAGAAAACTACTTCTTGTTGTTCAATGTTAATTCGTATATACTTAATGTATTTAATAAAATTTTTTCATGTTGATTCTGTAAAATTTCTTAATTAACTTCTAGTGGTGTAAAAATTCTTACTCTAACATATTTCGAAAATATTGTTTACATCCCATGGAAGAAACTTTTAACTGATGTTCATTTTGTAGGTTATTGAAGACAATGGTGTTCGAAGAGTTGTTGTGGTTCCTCAGGCACCAGAGTTTCATCCTGGTGGTCACACAGTCATACACCGTTCTCCACATCCTCCTCTCCCGGGTTTCATTCCTGTCCCAACCATGATGCCCCCTCCACCGCGCCATATGTACTCACCAGTAACTGCAGCTGGAGACATGACAACACAATATATGCCCCAGTATCAGTCTTCACAAGTATATGGAGA
Source organism: Equus caballus (assembly GCF_041296265.1). NCBI lineage: Eukaryota > Metazoa > Chordata > Mammalia > Perissodactyla > Equidae > Equus > Equus caballus. The sequence goes on along the minus strand of NC_091700.1, from coordinate 42,457,477 downwards.
TGTAGGTAAGACGTCTAAAAATATTTCTGTTTTATGGAGTTGGCTGTTCTTTGCTTGGATCATATTGTTCTGATCATATTACATAAAAGAAACAATAAAACGGTAACAATTATCACAATCATTTGTTATTACTCAAGCACCATGTTAAATGTTTCCTCCTCATGATCTCCCATCAAGGCAGATGAGTAAAGAGAAAAATAAAAGAAGGGAAGTAACTGATATCCTGCAGCAGTATTTAGTGGGGACATGTTCAAACAAGAGATCTTCTCCTCTGTCCAACCATCTAGGCTCTGAGGAAAGTTTTCAGCCAGGAATAATCATGCCATTGTTAAATCCTGAACGCTATGATGCCACTAACCAGAGTTGCTAGGTTCTGAAAGGGATTGAAAAAATAGTAATCTTATTCTTTCCTATGTGTTTAAAATACTGTGTATATACTAACAGCTCTCAAATTTGTATCTCCAGCCAAAACTTCTCCTCTGAGCCCCAGACTTATATTTCTAACTGCATTCTTGATAACGCCACTTAAATGCCTCATGAATTTCAGTTATAGCATTTCTAAAACATAAATCTAAATTACAGAACTTGATTTTCTCTGTCATCTTCATCTTGATAGATGGTACCGCTGTCCACTCAGTTTGCTCAAGTGAAAACCAGGTGGTCAAATTTGATTCTTCCTCCTACAATCTCCACATCAATTGATATGTTTTATTTTCAGAAGTTTCCCAAATTTGTCTTCTTTTTCTCCACTGCTACTCAAATCTAGTCCACCATCAGCTCTCGTCAGGACAACCGCAAAAGCAGCCTTCCAGTTGATTTTCTGCTGTCATTCTTGTCTCCAGCCATCCAGGCTCAGCCAGGGTAATCATTTTAAAATATAAATCAGGCCATTCTCCTATTATTTTTAAAATATTTCAGTGACTTCTTGTTGCGTTTAGAATAAAATCCTAAACCTTTCCTCAGTACTCTTGATGTTTGGGGGTGGATAAGTCTTTGTTGTGGAGGACAGAACTATGCATTATAGGATGTTTAGCACAATCTCTGCCCTCTACTCACTAGATACCAGTAGCACACAACTCCAACCCTCTCCCTCATCCTCACTCAGCTGTCGCAACTAAAAATATCTCCAGACGTTGCCACGTGACCCCTAGGGGCCAAAATTGGCCCTGGTTGCAAACCACTGCCCCAGACAAGGCCCTTTCCTATAGCTTCTGACTGCCTTGTCCCACTTATTCCCACCCCATCCCCTCTTTAGTTTTTCAAAACCTCAAAGTTCTTTCTTGCCTCAATGCCTCTGCACATGGTGTTCTCTCTACCAGAAATGCTCTTCACCCTTTTCCGTAGCAGGCTCCTTTTTTTTCCCTTTAGATTTCAGCTTTCAGAGAGAACATCAGTGACCTTACCGTATCAGTCTCTTGCACTAAAACCTTTTGATTTCTTTCACAGAACTTAACACAATTTGATTTTTGGGGGTTTATTTGTATATCTTTTTTATTTGACTGTAAAACCTCTAAGAACTGAATGTTTTATGCATCACTGTTTCCCTTGTGCTAAGCAGTACCTGTCATTTATACTTAGTAAATTTATAGAAGAAAGAACTCTAAATACAAAATTTAAATTATGCAGCACAGCCTGTAAGAAGTAGATGTATTATATATATTATGTCATATATCATACATATTTTCAGACTTATTTCTATTGCCCAAGTAATGCATATTGATTCCATAGGTCTGGGTGGAGTTTGGGTTTCTGCATTTCTAGCAAACTCCAGGTGAGCCTCATGCAGTGGTCCAGTGATCACACTTTTGAGTAGCAAGAGTTTATACTACAAGTCAATCTCTTCCTTCTATTTTTTTTTTTTTTACTGCTAACTATGACTTAGTTGTGTTTTGTTTTGTTTTGTTTTTTTGCTGAGGAAGATTTGCCCTGAGCTAACACCTATGCCAGTCTCTCTCTATTTTGTATGTGGGTCCCTGTCACAGCATGGCCATCAACAAGTGGTGTAGGTACTGCACCTGGGAACTGAACCTGGGCCGCTGAACTAGAGCACGCTGAACTTAACCAGTAGGCCACAGGGCCAGCCCTCATGATTTAGTTTTTAGGAATGTATTTGAGAAGATTATAAGAGAAAACTGGATATTACAGTTACTTCTGTTTTGCATTATTAAAACCCATTGTTATTCAGAGGGGATATGCATTAGAATACATAGCTGTAATTTACAGTGATGTCAAGGAAAGTGAAGCCTACAAATCTACAAAGGGTACAAGTCTAAAGACTAGCTACTCATTGATGGAAGACAAGAGTCATGTATTTGAGGTTATAAGCCAAGGAATCTACCACTGGATCCTAAAAACTGACGATAGTTTTGTAACCATTAGTTTCCTCCCTGACCCCTTTTCCTTGCACATTTTGTATGGATTCCCAAAATGGGATCTAATCCAACTTTTCACTGTCAACAACTACCATTATTAAGCCTGAACTTTGCTGGACACTATGCTTATACATGTATTATCTCACTTAATCCTTAAGAAAATCCTGCAAAATACAGATGAAGAAACTGAGGCTAAGAAATGTTAAGTAATTTCTGAAAGTAACTTGGATCTATTTGATAATAAAGTTCCTACTCTTTCTACTATAACAAATTCTTTATTTTTCCCCCATGGTTGCTTTATTATTTTATTTATATTGAGTAATAAATCAAATATAAAAATGTTTGGATAACTGTTTAAAAAGCATGAACTAACTACAGTTCCTATGGTTTTTTTCTTTTTTAATGAGATATAATTCACATAACAAAATTCACCATTTTAAAGTGTATAATTTTTTAGTATATTTTGGGTTGTGAGTATAATCACTAGATATTATATTCACTATCACTAATTCCAGAACATTTCTATCATCCCAGAAAGAAACTTTGTGCCTATTAACAGTCAATCCCAATTCCCTCATCTCCTAATCTACTTTCTGTTTCTATGGATTTGCCTATTCTAGACGTTTCATATAAATGTATATTCAATGTAGATGTTCATACAATATGTGGTCTTTTGTCTCTAACTTTTTTCATTTAGCATATTATTTTCAAGGCTTATTTCAAGGTTGTAGCATGATCAGTATCTTCATTCCTTTTTATGGCTGAAAAATATTAAATTATGTGGATATAATTTTGTTTATTCATTAATTGGTGGCCATTTTGGTTGTTTCCACTTTTTGTTTATTAAGAATAATGATGCTTGAAATTTGTGTACAAGTTTTTGTGTAGACATATGTTTCACTTCTGGATATATACCCAAGAGTAGAATTGCTAGGTCATAAGGTAATTCTATATTTAACTTTTTGAGGAACTTATAACTGTTTGCCGTAGTAACTGCATTATTTTACATTCCCACCAGCAGTGTATGAGGGTTCTAGTTTCTCCATATTCTTGCCAATATTTGTTATTATCTGTCTTGATTCTAGCCATCCTGGTGAGTGTGAAGTTTTATCTCATTATTGTTTTGATTTCTTGTCCCTAATAACTACTAATGTTGAGCATCTTTTTTTCTTTTTCTTTTTTTTTGAGGAAGATTAGCCCTAAGCTAACTACTGCCAGTCCTCCTCTTTTTTTGCTGAGGAAGCCTGACCCTGAGCTAACATCCGTGCTCATTTTCCTCTACTTTGTATGTGGGACGCCTACCACAGCATGGCGTGCCAAGTGGTACCATGTCCACACCCAGGATCTGAACCAGCAAACCCCGGGCCGCTGAGAAGCGGAACATGCGAACTTAACCGCTGCGCCACTGGGCCGGCCCCGAGCATCTTTTTATTTGCTTATTGGCCATTTGTATATCTTCTTTGGAGAGATGTCTATTCAGATCTTTCACACATTTTTTAATTGGGCTATTTTTATCTTTTTACTTTTGAATTGTGAGAGTTTTTATATATTCTGGATACAAGTCCCTTATCAATATATGATTTGCAGATATTTTCTCCCCTATCTTTTTACTTTCTTGATAGGATATCCTTTGATGCAGAAAAGAAAAATTTTCATACAGTCCAATTTATTTTTTCTTTGTGCTTTTGGTGTCACATCTAAGAAACTCATCTAATCCAGATCATGCAGATTTACACTTGTTTCCTTTTCTGAGTTTTATAGTTCCAGTCCCTACGTTTAGGTCTTTGACTCATTTTGAGTTAATTTTTGTATATGGTCTGAGGAAGGTATGCAAACTCACTCTTTTACATGTAGATATCCAAAATTTCTGGGTTTTTTTCTAATCTTATTGTACATACTCATTTCAAGAATATTATACTGATTTTCTTAAAGTACTGATAAAACTTTGCTGAAATTTTTGAGACTTTTCTTTTAAAAATTTTTCTCATTACAGATTTTAAATTTAAAATAAAAATAAAATCTGCAGACAATTGATTTAACAATATTTATTGAATGTGTTGATTTTTATTATATTGCTGTGTGGCTTTTATTAGAATGAATATATTCTTCTGAATCACAACCTTGAGTTTAGAATATCCAAAGATATAATACTTTGTACCTAGGTTCTGTTATTAGTAAACAATCCTATTCCTTTTCCCTTTTTTTGGCTAACTGCGAAAACTTTAGTTTTTAGTGGTGATTTGTTTTTTTGAGTCATAAGGGAATTTAGGCAGGTGGTAGTTTTCTTTTTACCTATTTTATATGTTGAAACTGAAAGAAATGCCAAAAGTAACAGCTACAGAAGAATGAGAGAAAAAGAACTATACACAGCTCAGTTCAGGCCTTACTCCCCACCTATGATGATCATAGCACACCACCAGGCTGTTTCTGTGGAGATTAATAGTTAATTGGGGAAAGATGAAGGAAAGAAATGTCTCTGTAAATTTATTTGAGATATATATAATTATAATGAAGTGACAAAGCTTACTTGTCAGTTGGTGGAGACACAGAAATAGCTTTGTTTTGCAAAATTGATAAATGTATTTCCTGTTCTTTTCTCATGCCATAAATGTATTTGGAGAAAATGATCTTTTTCAAATGTTTTTTATTTTTTATTTCTTCCTAGATGCTCACTCTACACATGGAAGGTCCAACTTTAGAGATGAAAGATCTAGTAAAACCTATGAACGTTTGCAGAAAAAATTAAAGGATCGCCAAGGAACACAGAAAGATAAAATGAGCAGTCCCCCATCATCGCCCCAGAAATGCCCTTCTCCCATAAATGAGCATAATGGACTTACAAAAGGGCAGAATGCTGGTGGTATAAACACAGGATCAGTGAAGAGCAAGTCAGGGAGAGGGAAAGGAGGTGCACAAATTGATACAGAGCTAGAAGGTAACTATTAAATACTCGACTATTCTTACTTGTACTTTTCATCATTATTTAACCTACTAAAAGTGTATCAGTCGTTTCATCATGCTCCAGATAAACAATAGATTAATAGCCTAATACTTCCTAAATGTGAGGGAAAAAATTTAGAACCTAAGTGTTACTAGGATACTTCTTTTTACAGATTGGGAAAGCTCAATTAGTAATTTGATTTATATCATAAATTTTACTAACCAAGAAAAATTTCTGTCTGATAGGAAAACTCAGATAAAGTTCATCCAGATTCCTTTTCTTCTCTTTCTGGGCCTTTGATAAGGCTATGCTGGTTTTTATGAAAATCTGTTTCTGCCAACTTCTTTGTATGTAAGTCTCTGATAGCACTAGTTATGTCATTCACCAGTTTATCTATATACTCTATAGTAAGGATAGAGTACTCTCCATTCTTTTCTTCAAAAGTTCTTTTCTCTTAAAATCCCCATGTTTTCCTTGGATCCTTCTCCTAACCTGTCACTTCTACCATATGAAGTCGGAGCACCACTTCCTTTATTGCTTTTTAAAATTTTCATTCCCCACCAGCAAATTTTAATGCTTTAGTGGCTTGTATATTAACAGCTACAAAAATGTTCTCCCATATTCTTGAGACCTCCTGATCATTATTTTTCAGCACTTGATGTTTCAGAATAGTTAAGCTGAAGTTTCAGATATATCAGTGGAGGTGGCTATAAGTTATGGTCAAGTCAATTATATTCCTATTTTGGAAACCACAATTAAGGCGTGTCATGAAACAACACTCAGTTAACTTGTCATTGTGAGGTATGAGATTGGAAAAGAGAACTTTCCAGAGAGTATTTTTTATAACTATGAATAAAAATATACTTTCTATAAGAAAAACTTAGTGACTGGTTCAGATATATATAGTGGGATTGTATTTAGTAATCATAGTTAAAATGGAAATAGAAACTGAAACAGAATCTCAAATACCAACCTAGTTTCAGAAGGCGTATTGTGGAGGGAGAGAAATGATTGCATTTAAATTCGTTTTTTTAATATTCAATTTTTTTTTTTTAAGAGAAAGATGAAGAAACTAAAGCTTTTGAAGCACTTCTTTCCAACATTATCAAACCAGTGGTAAGTATCACATGTATTTTCTTGACATTTATGTTTAGTATATTCATAGGATTTGGTATATTTTTATTCAGACCTTTCTTAAAACTTAATATATAAGGAATGTGAGGTCAATAATGGATCACTACAGATCTGACATGGGGGAGAGATACATTCATCTGTGAAACAATGTTCAGTGAAAAATTCATTTTTTAAACAGGGATTTAATGTATGCTAAATGACATTGAAAATCATTGGGACAGGCAAAGATCTAATAAATAATGTGGGTACAACTGATGATGAACTTTTTTTTTTTTTTTTTTTTGGTGAGGAAGATTGGCACTGAGCTAACATCTGTTGCCAGTCTTCCTCTTTTTGCTTGAAGAAAATTGTTGCTCTATTTTGTATGTGGAACGCTGCCACGGCATGGCTTGATGAGAATTGTGTAGGTCTGCGCCCAGGATCCACACCCATGAACCCCAGGCCACCAAAGCGGAGAGCACAAACTTAACCACTGCACCACCAGGCCAGCCCCTGATTATCAGTTTTTTAAAAACCTATTTGTATGATTTCCAATACAATATATCCTATTGACTTCAGATTAAAAAAAAGTTAAACTACAGAAGAAAGTTAATCTTCCCCAACCCTTTGTAAGTGTAGATGTAGTAGAAGAAGTCAGAAAATCAGGAACAGATTTGGCAGCAGAACTGGCTACCTAAAATTGTCTGCATATTTTTAAAATAGCCTAAACAAAGGTTACCATCCTGATAGGAAAACATTCACATCAGATATGACAAAAATTAATATTAAGTAAAGTGCTCATACAAATTGAATTTTTTAAACCCATTAAGACCCCAAAGAATTCTTTACTAGCATTCAGAAGGAATATAAATTAAATTTCTCTGAAACTGTGAGGTCCCATTTCTCAATAAAAAGCTACACAAACAAAAATGTTTTCAGCATTAATACTAACAAAAATAAAACAAAGGAATGCATAGATGAATTGGGCTATTTTTACTGAACAGAATGATATAGCCATTTAAAATATGGTTTTCAAGACTGCAAGAACATGCAAAGATCCTTTTGTAGGGAAAATGCTGGAGATCAAATTATTTGGACACTGTGATTACAACCTTATAAAGAAAAGACTAGAAAAAGTTAGGAGAAGACTAGAAGGAAACGTATCACAGGAGTTATTCAGATTAGTCTTTTTCTTTCTCTGGTTTTTTAAGAGCTATAATTCACTCCATTTTAAAAGTAAGCTAACAGAAGTGCCAGTGATTAAGATTGAATCCCAAATGTTTTATTTTTACTATGTGAACTCTTAGGGTAAAATGTAAGTAACACATAAATATATAGAGACTAGAAATAAATCTCCTTTACCCACTCCTCCAATTTAATCATGCCTAACAGTTTGAGTTTCTTTCTAGTCCTATTTTGGTTCATTTGTATGTGTCCATTCATCAAAATATAAGTTTTTACCTTTGTCTTTTTATGAAAAAGGAATTATACTCTACCCTGTTGTTCTGTGACAAGCATTTTTCACTTACTGTGCTATGACTTAGCAATCTTTCTGTGTCATTACATTATTCTTTTAGGAGCTACTTAGTTATTTGTTCAGTCAATCAGAGTATTTATTCACATCCTGATAACCAATCAAAATATGTATTGAGCCCTTACTATATGCCACGAAATAAATAACAAATATATAAACAAAATCAGATGTGATAGTAAAAAGTGCTGTTAGAGAAATAGGGTGATGTAATGAATGAGTTACTGAGGAGAGGGGGGTTGCGTTAAACAGACCAATCAGGAAAACTTTCTCTGAGCCTCTGAAGAGTTAGAAAAGGTACAAAAGTTGGAAGGAATGGGAGAGGAAGAGCAGGAATAAGCATGCAAGTTTGCCAGATGGGAAGAACCATTATCACTAGAGTGTAGTGAAATGGAGGAGAGAGTAGTACGCAATGTGATAGCAGAAGTAGACAGTAGGGCTTTTTCAGCCAGGATAAGGCCATTTATTAAACACTGATAACAGTGTTTCTTGGTTTACAAAACAAAAAGCTCTACCTCTTCCCCCCAAAAAAATCCATGGTGAAATATTTTGTGCTAAATTACCTGAAAAATGCTTTGCTCTATTTTTTGTATGAAAACAGATTTAAAAAGTTGTTACTCTTAACACCTTCTCCACAAAGGCTTACCTTTTCCTTTTACCCTTTTTTAGGAAGTTCGGGTAAGCCAATGGCTCTTTGAATATGCTACTGTGGTCCTGCTTTTTCTGACAATCCTAAATAATACATTTGAATGCTCTAGTTTTCTTTCATTCTACTTTGCTTTCTCTTAAGAATTGAGCGTATGTATGTAAATTAATGTAAACATATACAGAATTATTTTCTAATAATAGCTAACAAGTTTATTAATGTCGAACTCTGTTGAAAGTGCTTTGAATCCATATATGCGTTATTTTCTTTAATTCCTACACCACCTGTTGTGTACTCTTTTCCCTGTTTTAAAGATGAGGAAACTGAAGCAAGAGTAGATTTAATAAGTAGTATTAAAGCTGGATTGAAATTCAGTCAGTCACCTTCAAAGATCTGTGTATATGCAAATGTATATCACTAGATTTACTAGAAAAGGACTTTGGTGGTTGCCTTAATAGAATTAATATTTGAATGACGTAATAGCTAATACTAGCAGCATTTACTTGTTGTAGTATATAATATTAAAAGTATAATTTTGGGCAGCTGGCCCCGTGGCATAGTGGTTAAGGTTGGCGCACTCCACTTTGGCTACCCAGGTTCACAGGTTCATATCCTGCAGACCTACACCACTCATCAGCCAAACTGTGGCAGCAATCCATATATAAAGTAGAGGAAGATGGGCACAGATGTTAGCTCAGGGCTAACCTTCCTCAGCAAAAAAAAAAAAAAAGTATAATTTCTCAGTCACCTAAAGTAAAGCATGAAACAATTCTTTTCAGAATTTCTTGCCCAATACTATGAGGAAGATGTAATTTAGTAAAATAATAAGCCCTGTGTCATAAAACATAAAGTAATGCTGATGGTTTTGTTTTGCTTTGGTTTGTTTTAGTTTGTTTTTAACAATTTGAGTAACTATGCCTCTTTTATTAAATTACTTGTGAGCTGTGAAGTATACAGGTCAGGGTTTTTGCTTGTTTTTGCATGTGTGGCTGCTTTTGCATGCTCTTGTTCATTTAGAGCACCAAATTAAATGTATTCGTTCACTTAATCATTCCATAAACATTTGACCATTTACAAAATGCCAGATGCTGTGCCAGAAAGTAGAGATAGAATGGCAAACAGAGGGCAGGCATGGCCCCTGCCCTCAGAACCTGGGTTAGTAGAGTAAGCATCATGTAATAAACATAAAATTGTATCTTTGAAGTGCCAGAACAAAGAGATCTAGTGCTATTAGAATATATAATAGTACGAAAACTAGACCTTGACAGAGATGTCAAAGAAATTTCCCTAAGGGAGGATGATTGAACTGAAACGTAAAGAAGAGGGTAATGGTTGGGCACTGTCCATGGGGGGAAGTGTAGGGACAGTTTTGCAAACAGAGAAACCAGCATTTGAAAAGCACTGATGTGGCACATGTGAGGAACCAAAAAAGAAGAAGAAAAGCTCACTCGTGTGACTCAAGTGCAGTGTGTGGGGGAGAACATGGTGCTAGTCTCAGCCTCAGCTGCAGACTCGGGTTGAGTGACCTGGGACAAGTCACTCAGCCTTTCCAACTCTGTTTCTTCTTCCATGAAATGGAGTAGAATGGTATTGTACCTCCTCATATGCTGGAAATAATTAACTGTGCTAGAAGTCTTTGTCTTATCATTGGGCCTCTTTGAAATTGTTCCTAGTCTCCTTTCTGTCAAAATCTACTGACATCTTTGTTTTAATAATGCTTAAAATTAGATGTGTCTTAGCTTTTACTCACTACCTTTTTACTTTCAGAATTATTATCCCTTTCCTTTCCCTTTTTATGGTCACTGGAACCAATATTTGACTCCAGGTTTCCCTAGGCTCAACCTTTGAGTTATCTTCTGAGTAATTCTCCCACTTCCTAATCCCCATATCCAGACAAGGATCAAGAATTGTCCTTTCAATACCTTCCTAGGTAGACTGCATTTAACCTGACAGACAGCTTTTCTTCAAGAGTGGTTTTGATCACAACCTGACAAACACCACAATCTGCCTCAAAAATTAAAATATCCTACATAATCCAACCAGTTCTATTTGCATTTTGCCTACCACCATTTAGTCTTTGTCAATACTCATACGTATTTTTACATAGTCATATCTATTTTCAGCTACTGCCTAGAAGTGGATTCAGGATGGAAGCATTGTATAGTGGGAAAAGAACTGAATTATTCAGGTCCTAGTCACTAATTCAGGGACCTCAAACAAGTCACTTAACCTTTCTGAATATGTTTCTTCTATAAAAGTGAAGATAGTTGTATCTGTTTTGCCTACTTTAGAGGGTAATTGTAAGAATCAAGTGAGATGGATATAAAAGCAAATTTTACTTCTAAAGTAGCATACATATTTCATAGACATAGAAGACATATTTCAGATGATTTCCAAATCTGTATTTTCAACCCTCAATATTCATTCATCTCTTTCTCTAGAACCACATCTCCTGAGGCATCCTAAAGAATACTCACGTTTGTATGTTTTGCCAGCAACTGGAACTTCATCCAGAAAATCAAATTCTTAATCTTCTTTCCCATACTATTTTTTCTTCTCCGTTGCTCCTCTAAAATGAAGTAGGAATTGGATTAAATCCCTTTTATTTTCTGTCTCCTTTCAGTGTTTCCATCAGTGAACACCTGTCCATCTAGGTTTTCCTGAATCTCAATATCATCTTAGATTTTCTCTTTACCTTTAACTCTCCAATGCCAAAGTGAACTCCAAGCTTTTTAGCAATTCTTGCACTATAAATTTCTAGGATGGAGTCTTCCCTGGCTCCCTCCACATACACACAGTTACTACCTCATCTTTACACAGGAACTTCACCGCTAGATGGGAGTCCACCTTTCTTTCTTGTTTACAAGAAGAAATTCTTTATAATCCGTCTGCAGCTAGCACCAGAAAACAGCATTTTTCGGCATTATTCAGACTACATTCATTCTCCTTGACCTCCCTGCAGTATTTGACACTGTTGATCACTTACTATTTCAGAACTATTACCCTTGTCTTTCAAGATGTGACTGTCTTCCTCTTTCTCCTCTGATTATTTTAATGGTCTTTTATCTGTCTCTCTTTCCGCCTTAATCTGTGGTTCTCATGGGAGTGAAATTACTAGGGAGATTTTTTAAATACACACTTATACACATTCCTTGGACAACCAGCTTAAAAGCATAAGCTTAGAAAAAGAAATTACTCATTCCTATAATAGTAATCACCGATTTCTTTTCTACTGAATCATATCCCATCCCAAGTCCTTTAAAATTCTGTTCAAAATTCATTTCTCATGAAGTTTTCACAGCAGCCCCAGTGAAATTAACATTTTTGTGCCTTAACATTTATGTGCAAGTAATAAAATATGTTTTTAATAGAGTAAATTGGAACCAAGAGTTTTTTGTAAAAACAAGCTGTCTAAAAAAGGTGAAATTAGCAGTGTGTCTTAATTTTTTAACCGTATTTGCTAAATTCAACATAGTATCCTGGAAAAGTCTATTTAGTTAATAGGTAAAAGTATAGTTTAGTTAAAAACTTAGTTAATATATTTTACCAATGTTCATTTCTTAGTTTTGACAATAATACATTGTTATGTAAGATGTTAACATTAGAGAAGCAGGTAAAAGGTATACATGAACTCTGTATGCTATCTTCCCAACTTCTCTGTAAATCTAGATTTATTCCAAAATAAAAGTCTTTTTAAAATACTGTATTTGATTAATTATGGTAAAGAGATCATCTCCCTCAACACGGATTTCTGTAGGTGAGACATGGAACCCTAAAGGTTGAAAGTTCAGTATCACCAAACAAATTAGTGGCAAGTCTTATGGCTCCCTACTTAAGGTTGTCTCCACTGCCTATACTTTCGATGATGTAGTCAGAATACATCAGAGTACAAACCTGATAAAGTAAGCTTCATCAAGTAGATGCCAGTTAATGCCATTGACTGACTTACCTTCAGAGTAATGTCCACTTACCTATTCCCACAGTTATGACCATCCCATAAAATCAAGAGACTCTAAAGGGAGTACATATGTGTATGTTAATAGTAAGTGTGTTTAAAAAAAGAAAAACCTGCACAGTTACAGGTTAATAGCTTGATGGACACTGGTTAAAACAAGAAATCATTTTTATGTCCCTTATAAATAAAACATAGTACTGTACTAAGACCTGTTAAAGACAGTATGACAATAAGTAAAATATTAGTTAATTAAGTAAAAATATTTCCTGTGACTTAACAGAAGCAGAATAAATGCAGTAGTAGTCTTCTAAATTTATTCAGGCTTTGAGAACTTTGAAAAGGAGAAAAAGTTATCCTTGTGAAGAGATTGTTTATTCTGCCTAATTCAAGATAGGGGCAGTCCTTGTCCTAGTGCTTAGTGGTTTCTTTTTGTGTTATGTTTAGAAAGAATAAGATAGACGTTCAGTGTAAATAATTTTAAAGTAAGCTCTTACATTAATGTCAAAGTCTAATTTGGTAACCTTTCTTACCAATCTTTTAAATTTAAAGTTTAAATCTAATCCCTCGACTTTTTTCCCTCTTTCTTAGACTTTGATTCTCAAAGTAATACGTACTCATAATCTACTTCAGTAATCCAAAATGTATAAAACACTTTGAAGACATCTTTTTTTCTCTCTCAGCTCTCCCTGCACCCCACCACACATACACACAAAATCCTCAAAAGTACAAATTAGTACATTTGTACAGTACGTTTTCAGATATTTGCAGGCATTTTATGTTTTTTAATACTGAAATCATAGCATATATACTGCTTTGCAGTTTCCCTTTCCCCCCGTTACGTAGCACGAATATGAGGACATCTTTAAATGTCAGCACATATGTGTCTACCTCATTCTTTTTTCAACCACCTGCATAGTGTAATGTGTTAAGAGGCTGTGCCAGTATTTCCAATTTCTTGCCATAATTAAAAATGCTACAGTGAATATTCTTAAGTGCATGTATTTATGTACTTATGTAAGTTTATAGCTATTATCCTGAAAAAAATTCCTGGACGTAGAATTCCTGGATCAAAAGTAAACACATTTTAAACTTCTATATTGGTTCCTAAGTAACTCTACACAGGAATTGGGATTTGTACCGATATATACTCCTATCCACATTTAAGAGAGTGCCCATCTCTCTAAACCCTCAACCCTCTAGATATTACTAACTTTTTAGTCTTCCCCGGTTCAGTGGATGAAAAGTGGTATCTTGTTTTAATTCACATTTATTTAATTATGCATTCAGTTATACATCATTTCACACATTATTCATTTATATTTGTATTTCTTTGGACAGTCCATATCCTTTTCTCATTTTTCTCTTGAGTTTTGTGGGTTTTTTCTCCCGTTCACTCTTTTGACTGTATATGGTATTCACGCTAGTAGTTTTGAATGGCCCAGAATGGTCTTTAAACTTTTATTGCACCCATTTGCCCTTTTGCAACAAATTATATCTCATCTGCAAATGGACAAGTTTCTATTTGTGAGCTGTTTTATGTAAGTAGATACAGATAGATTTTATTTGATCTTGAAATTCCATTAGATTTTTCACTGTTCATTGTGTACATTACAGTTGTTTCAAAGAGCTTTTGAATATTATGTTTTTGCAGGCCTCTGACATTCAGGCAAGGACAGTAATACTTACCTGGTCACCTCCTTCCAACTTCATTAATGGCGAAACAGATGAGACTACTGTACCAGAGCTCTATGGTTATGAAATTCTGGTCTCAAGTACTGGAAAAGATGGAAAATATAAAAGTGTATATGCGTAGGTATTTGTTATGTTTTACTCCCTCCCATTGTGTAAGTTAATGGTTAAGAGCTTAGTAGTAATTTCTTCTATTTTTTTCCCTCTTCATGCTTTTATTTTGAGTCTATAAATTGACCAGTGATAGCGATTTCAGTGTAAATAGTGCAAATGCCAGCTGTTACACATTTCCGTCTACACTTCCTTAGAATAATCACTTTCATTGGCCACATTCAGCTTTTTTATTTTTCATTAGACCGCCTAATAGATGTTTCACTATTCCCATATTCCTGAGGCATAAATATAAAATTGTCGTTTGTAGAAGCCAGGCCCAGAAATGGAGAACTCTTAGATTTTGAACTCATGAAATGTGGTATTGCTCCTCTAAGGAGCTAGGTTGAATTCTTTTATGTACAAGCTCATGTCCTATTGTAAAATGAATATGGTACCATTGTTCCTCATTTGTACGTTGACATGTTAATAATCATATTTTGAAAACTTACCACAGTTCTTTTTCCTTTATTCAAAAGTGTTATACACCAAGAAGCCTTAGGAAGAATCATTGGCTAAAATTGTGACATTTATGACTGATGGTTGTAAAATAAATTATTTTTCTGCCCTTATTTATATTGAAGTTGCTTATTCTAATAAAAAACATAAAGAGTGAAGTCAATTTTTAGTTATAATTTAAGCACCAGGAAGATGGTAAAGGAGATGGTTAGTCATTTGAATGATCATAATTAACATAAAACACTGTATACATCAGCCTTCTTGGTATCTTTTTTCAAAAAATAGCTAGTAACGGAAAGAAAAGAAAGTCAAATTGCCCCAGTGACTATCATCTAGTAACATAAGGTTATGGAAAATATCCTGTCTCCTCCTCTCTTTTGGGACTTCCTTGTGTTTATTCATTTTTCTTAAAAGAGACGAACCTACCTAAGGGGCAAATAGGGGATAAAGGACCATCAATGTAATGGTTTCTTTTTGTGTTAATTGCTGTTTCTAGTTAGATGTGGCTGCCTGCTAAAAAGAAGGGTTTATTTCCATTTGCAGCGTGACCAGAGAGCACGAGAGGGACATTAGTCACCTCCTTTACCCTATCCTAATTAAGGTCTCTTCTGAGGATGCTACAGCAGCTGTTCAGTTCATTAAAGTGTACTTCCATCAGTGAGACATGTTTTCTTTCTCATAAGATTTACTGGCTTTGATTTGAGCAATAGGGTAGCTGGAAGGCAAGAGGGGCAGGGTTGGGAAGAACTCCATAAAGTGGAGAGGAGAGAAACTTAGCTGAAAGAAATGGAACAGAGAACAGTGATTAAAAGGAAAGAAATAGGAAATGGGCTGGTTTGTTGGCTACATACCCAAATAATAGTTGTATCAAATGATTATTGTAAGAAGATATGTACTGTTGTATTTGAAGCATGGGAGTAAAGCATGGGAGATGCTTTACTTCAAATAATGATGCACTTTTTTTCTTCTCTACTCGTTAAACTGTAGTATCTTATATAAAGTTCCATGTTATCTTCTAATGGAATGCAATAGTGGCAGACTCCTTGTAAAAATTTGTAGTTTTGCTTTCATTAGTACATGTGTTATTTAGCATTTTAACTGTACAAAATGGATTTTTAAATAATTGAAAATGATTCCATTTCTTCAGTAAGCTAAATATCTTCCCTGACTCCACTCAAACAAAAAACAAACTCTGATTT
Organism: Equus caballus; assembly: GCF_041296265.1. Classification (NCBI taxonomy): domain Eukaryota; kingdom Metazoa; phylum Chordata; class Mammalia; order Perissodactyla; family Equidae; genus Equus; species Equus caballus. The sequence goes on along the minus strand of NC_091700.1, from coordinate 42,441,422 downwards.
ATACAGTTGATTTGCTTAGCACACCTTTTTGTTTTAAAGTGGTATGCGGGTACATACTTAAGTTTCGCACATATCCTAATTACACAAATTCCACATTGATGGAATCTGAATATGTTTATAGTTGGTAAAGTAAGAACCCGTATCATTTCATAAAGTGCCACAGACTGTAGTGTACACCATGCAAATTCTCTGGAAATGCTTTATTTATCAGACAATGAAATATTACCTTTTTTCCCCCAGAGGAGAAGAAACAAGTGTCACCTTAAATGATCTGAAACCAGCTACAGATTACCATGCAAAGTAAGGAATTCCTGTGTGTTGCTTTGATATGATATAGCATAGTTGTTTTTTTAAGTCATTTCCTTAAAAGCCTAGAATATAATTTAGATATTAATTTTGGATTAAAAACATGGACTTTGTGGACTTTGGTTTTTCTTTTGGTATAATTATCAGCACTTTCCCAAGAAAACAAAAACATTTAACTCAAATGTTATATTGAAGGGTTAATCACCCTGTTTATAGGACCTAGGGATTGGAATGAATATGTAAGTGATAATGTATAATATGTCTATGATATTTAATTTAGCACTGGGAAATGGTCCCAGCTTTTGAAATTTTTACAAAACAGAGTCATAAATAATTGATTCGAACTTGTGTATTTTTGCTACATTCTGTTTTGGAAAGAGTTTGGGATATTACAACTCTTAGAATTTCACAACATCTAATTGGGGGTGATTTAGATATTGTTTTACTCTGTGCAGTTCTTCTATTATAATTTATCAAAATTTTATAAACCAGGGCCTCCCCAGCTGGGGCTCATTTAGTTAGTCACCTCCATTTTTGAAAAGAGCATTTGCGGTTGGGATTATTCCTATTAAACTATTAAATTAAATCTTCAATTATACTTCCTATGGCTCAACCCAAAGTACTGTCCAACTTACTATTTTTCAGACTGTGGATTGCAACCATTATTGAATCATGAAATTAATTTTGTGGGTTATAGTCCATACTTTTTCAATTAAATATAATCAAATGGAATAGATAGTATCTGTATATTACCCCTGGTTAGGGATATTGTTTCAGGACATTTGTGTGTGTGTGTGTAAATATATATTGCACAGACATGGTTATGTCATGATTTAAAATGTATTTCTTACTTTGGGTTGCAGTGAAAAAAAAAGATGAAAGCCACTGATCTATTTTTCTTTCACTTTTTAAGGGCCATGCTTAACTTCTAATACACATTTTTCTCGATAAAACATTTAGAGGGTACCTTACTAACTTGCAAGTAATTAAAGGTGATGCTACTGAAGGTAGGATACAGTGATTCTGCGAGGTAAAAATTGTTTATTTTATGACCATAGAGTCCAAGCAGAATACAATTCTATAAAAGGAACTCCTTCAGAAGCTGAAAGCTTTACCACCTTGAGCTGTGAACCTGACGTACCTAATCCACCAAGGATAGCCAATCGGACCAAAAATTCACTCACTTTGCAATGGAAGGTGAGAATATTCTCCAGAGTATTTCCAACTGAATATTTATTTCCTTTTTTTTCCCCCCCATAATATTAATTTTCACTTGTTTTGGGGGACAAAAAGAACTTTATTAATGGTTTTTCTTACTATATGTAAATATAGCAGAAAATATTGATTTATAATTAGCAGTCCTTATTATACTGGGCATGTGATGACATTGAGAGTCTCAACAGTGATTCTCAAGCTCATTATTACTTTTTATATTTTGTATTGATGTCTTTATATCTTAAATTTTATCTTAAAATGAGGTTCATAATAACAACTAGACTCATAGTTTAAAAAATATCAATATAATGTTTTAAAGGAGGAATAAAGTTATTTTTATTAGAATAATATATGTGTTAATATATAAATGTTTGGGCCCAGCTACACAAGAAGATGTAATGAAGTGGACAGACACTGTACCTAGAATTGGTAATTTAAATACCATGGACAACGTTGTCATTGGTGACATGATTTTCTGAAATGATATATGGATTTTGGTAAATTTCTGAGCGAAATTAACTAGTCTTTCCCAAATCGCACAGTAGTTGCGTTTTGGGGAAATTCAGTAACTGTTAAAACTATGCGAAAAATACCTTGTAAAATGGAATTAGGTTCTAGGCCTCTGATCATTATAAACAGATATTTCACCTACATGGTGCTGGACATCCAAAAGTCCTAGAGAAAGAGAAAAATCGTTCATTTGTATTGATTGTCCTACACTCTGTAGGACTGTTAGCATCCTTGATCTCCTCCCCCATCATTATTGTGATGATCAGATCCCCCAAAATTTCAAAACATGCCCTGGAAGGAAGTACTAACTAAGTTAGCGACCACTGATTTACAGTGAGAAAATAACTATTCATCTTGATTTAATTATCTCTTCTTACCTCAAGAGCAAAACTCAGGACTACGTTGCTTTCTGAAAGCTTTTGAAAATTTGGAGCTAACTACTTGTTCGGAGCTTGTTTAGTCTCTAGTTCTTCTGAGGATATTAGATGCTTTTTGTAGTTACAAAGTACTTTTAGTGCACATAAATCAGGCAAGTATGTACATATATACATTTTCATATGTGATAAGTATGACTAATTTTATTTCCTGTCACCTAGGGTAGCCTTTTATTTATCAATATGCTCAGGCCCTTTCCTTTGGTAGGGCAATTGGGGTAGCAGCCTAGCGCCCTTCGTGAAGGTTGGGATTTCTATATAGGACACTGCTGTTTATTCTGAAGATAATTAAAATTGGATTTTGAACTTTGTCTTTAACCATATCCCAATAGGCCTGTACAAGATGTAAACAGTGCCACTAGTTGCTCATGCAGTGCCCAGGCTTGCCCCCTTCAAGAAATGGTCCTATATATACACACAGTAATCAGATGGTTGGGGAAAGAGATACCATTGTTATTATTACTGGGGATAGTATTATATACCTCAGAGTTATTGGGAGAGTTATCGGATCATATCTGTATAGCCCATAGCACAATGCCTGGAACATAATAAGCATAGTAATTATTTAAAGTTGAAAAAAACTGGCTTTGAGTAGTTTACTGGCTTAAATATCAGATCTTTTGACTCTGCTGCCTCATATAATCTAAAAGTATTACTCTGGGAGTTAACATGTATGAGAACAGTGGCATGGGTCGGTACTTGGGTAGCGGTTGAGAGAAGTATTTTATCAGCTGACATTGTTTAGAATGCTAGTGCATGGTGATGGTAAAAATCTGACTGAAATTGGTCTTTTGCTCTTTTGTTATTGCTAGTACCTGGGCAGACCTTCTATTTATTGCTCAGCCCTGGAATACTGCTGGGTTAGGAGCACTGGATTTGTGTCAAATAGACCAAATTCAGTTCGGCCTTCACTCTTAATGACTGTGTGATCTGGGACAGCTTATTTGGGCTCTTCAAGCCTCCATTTCTTCTTTTGTACATTTCACATAATAGTACTTCATAGAGTTGATGTGAGGATTAAATGAGATAAGGTGAAACAACTTCACAAATAATAATTTCCCTTCTGACTCAAAGAAAAACTGGAGGATAGGTCACAAGTCATTCAAGGTGGACATTTTAACAGCCTCACAAAAAAAGTAGACAAAATTAAGCCAAGTAAATATGAGACCTTAGCAACTAGACTAGAGCAATCTGGAGTCATTAACTCTAGGGAAATATGTTTTTACCCCACTCACTTCCTGCTGAGACTTGAAATCTTCTCTCCCTTTAGATTCTCTTCCTCCGCTTTGTAAGATTTGGAGTTTCCTAAGGATTTTTCTCTGCACCCTTCTCCTTATTGTCACTTTTATGTGCCACTGCTGTGCCAATCAGTGAGCTGTTACTACAACTTACACAGAAAATTCTGGTCATGCTAACCAGTTAAAAACTGCAAGTTTTAAAGTTTTTTGAACAAAAGATCTGTGTTAGTATTCAACAAATAATTTGGACTGTCATGTTGTAAAAGACTCTTTATTAAAAACTTGACAGTACTTGCGGCTGGCCCCGTGGCCGAGTGGTTAAGTTCGCGCGCTCTGCAGCAGGTGGCCCAGTGTTTCGTTGGTTCGAATCCTGGGCGCGGACATGGCACTGCTCGTCAGACCACGCTGAGGCAGCGTCCCACATGCTGCAACTAGAAGAACCCACAACGAAGAATACACAACTATGTACTGGGGGGCTTTGGGGAGAAAAAGGAAAAAATAAAAAATTTTAAAAAAAAACAAAAAAACTTGACAATACTTAATTGTTGTTTACATAGTTGGCAATATTATTTAAAAACTGGATAGAGTCCAGAAAATTATAGAAGTTCTCTGGAGAACCATTTAAAAATTTAAGATTATTTAATTTTGATAAGAGGAGTCTTAGAGTTAATTGTCTTCAAATAGGTGAAGTTATTATAAGGACAGTAGTGATCAGTTCTGCATATAAATGAGAACTAAAGAGGAAATAGGTTCTGAAATTGTGGAAAGAAAATTCAGGTAGAAGTAACATTGAAATTCTTGAGTTCTAGAGTGATTAAATACTGGAATAAAATGCCAAGGGAGACTGAAATTTTCACCACTGATAATTAGCAGATTGTTGAATCAGCAGTCTCAGGTAATTGGCACATTGGATCTAAAAGCAGAGATCCAGACATGCCCTCGTATGCCCTCTTGGGGTTCCTTTCAGCACCCTTCTTTCACTCCTTGAGGTATTACACAATATTACATTTAGATTGTAAGGTGAGTTTTAATGAAAATGACAGGATGGATCCTAGGAGCTTAAAGCCGATAAAACCTGATAAAAGGCAAAGTGATTTTTTTTTTAAACAGATTATAAAAGTTAAGATAATTCTTGCTAAAAGAGATTGTTCAGTCTTCAGAAAAACTTGAGTAGCTTCTTGCTGTTTTCTTTCCTTGAATTTAAAAAGATTATGGGGTATATAATACATGTATTTCTGTATTCTCTAAGCAGATGATTTCCATGCTAAATCACAGAGAACATCTGCAACACAATAGATTCCTTAGATTAGATCATCACAATATCTTTTACAAAAGTACTGATTTTTACTCACTTTGTTTTTCCGTGTTTGTTTTAGGCACCGAGTGACAATGGTTCTAAAATCCAAAGCTTTATTTTAGAATGGGATGAGGTAAGTAAATTAAGTCTTTTTAAATTAGGCTAAAATTGTGTGCATATCCTCAGGCAGAAATAACCTTTTTTGTTTTAACAGTTAAGTTTTTTCCTCTTTAAAAACAATGTGAACGATTTCATGTGGAGCATGAGTAAATTGATGGTGTTCTTAGAAAACAGTACTGACTAGACCTCCCTGTGTTTTGTTTTGTTTTCCACTAAACCACCACCATCAAAGCTGTCACTTTGGTAATTACCCTGATGAAGGAATTTTTTTTTCACATCAGCCTTAAAGGCACGTGTACTCGTTTATTATGGCTGCTTTAACAAATTACCACAGACCTGGTGGCTTAAAACAACACACATTTATTCTCTTATAGTTCTGGAAGCCAGAAATCCAAAATGGTTTTGGACACACCAAAATCAAGGTGTCACAATGGCCATGCTTCTCCAGGGACTGTAGAGGAGAACCCATTTCCTTACCTTGTCCAGCTTCTAGAGGCTGTCCTCGTTACTTGGTTTATGGCCATATCAGATCCCCTTTTCTCCCCCTGTTGCCATTATACATTGCCTTCTTCCTCTTCTGTCTTCAACTCCTTCTCTGCCTCCCTCTAAGGATGTTTGTAATTCGATTTAGGGCCCACCCAGATAGTCTAGGATAATCTCTCCATCTCAGAAGCCTTAACTTTAATCACCTCTGTGTAGTCCCTGTTATCATATAAGATAACATCCACAGGTTCTAGGGATTAAGATGTGGATATCTTTGGGGGACCATTATTCAGTCTACCACAGCAAGCATACTGGACTGTATTGTTTAGTACTTTTACTGTCATTTACAATGTTCTCTCTTACCCTGCTGCTAACACCACAGCTAAGAGGAGGGGCCAAAGGGAGTAGAAGAAATTCCATTGATAATTTGGGAATGCAGCAGTATATTAAAAGAGTAATGAAATACAACCAAGTAGATTTTATTCCATTAGTTCTTAGAGAATTCAGAAATAGGAAATCTATTACTATTTCATGGTAAGTTAGAAGAAAAACCATATCATCTGGATAAGTTATGAAAAGATATTTGCTAAAATTTAGCACCCATTCAGTTAAAACTCAAAACAAATTAAGAATAGAAAGGTAAATTCTTATTTGATAATTATTTTTATATTAAGTGAAGTACCATCACTGAACAATAAAAGCATTTCTAGTCAAAGCACAAACCAGTCAAAGTTGCCAGTTATTCCCACCTTTGTTTAACATTATTCAGGACATTATAGTTATTGCAGTATGATTTGGAACCAGAACAAGAAGTACAGCCATGGTGGCTGGGCAGGGGGGCAAAATTATCATTATTTAAAGATGATATGATTTTCTATTTAGACAACTCAGTAGAATCAACTGTAAAGATTATTAAAACTAACAAGAGAGTTTAGTAAAGCAGCCAGATATGGATTAAAGGTTTTCTTTGAAGCTGATATCACCCTGAGCACCCTTTCTCTCTACCAACACAGTAAAGAAAGATGGATGGAGAAAGAGAGACTTGTCCATTTTATGTAGCACCCTAAATTTCCAAAACTCTTGAGTTGTCCTGAGCTGCAGACTTTTCTCTCCCATCTTATTGCCTATAATTGGGCTTTTCTCTCTGCTTATAATCTTTCATTGTTACATCTAAGCAGTAGTGGCTCCAAACCCTTTATTTTAAAGAAGCTTAGCAGCTGTCTAGGTGGGGGTTTAGGATGAGTTGGGGACCTTTTCCTAAAACTGTTTGCATAGAACTTTTCATAGGATGAGGAATACCGCCAGTTGTGCGTATCAAAAATCACCCTGTTTTCACCACTACCAGTCCCCCCATAGAGATTGTGGGGTCTATACCTGGGAAGAGTTTCTTTCATTAAAGCCAGAGGTTTAGCATCAGCTAAAACAGGGTACTTATTTCAAGAGTATGCAAAGATACCTACTCTCCAGTTGTTGAACTCTGCATTTAATGATCAGTAAATATCATATAAAAGATGTGTGTTATCTCAACTTTCTCTTGAGATCTGTGGTGTGCAGGGTAACAAAGATGACTTTTAATATACACTAGCTACTATGTTACTGTCTGTCAATTAGGAATTGATGTGTATTTATCTTTTTACAATAATGATACAATAATTTCTTGTAGGGAAAAGGAAATGGAGAATTTTGTCAGTGTTACATGGGCTCACAGAAGCAATTTAAAATTACTAAATTGTCACCAGCGATGGGTTGTAAATTTAGACTATCAGCCAAAAATGACTATGGTACAAGGTAAGATATATTTTAATGTAGATATCCTAGATTATCTAGTCAACTTCTTTGTGTAAATTCTTCACAGTCCAAATTATCCACTAAAAATTATGCTTTAGTTTGTCACTTTGTTGATACAGTTAATATGTATTACTGGCCTAGCAAAAGCTGTAAGAGAATGTCTTAGTTACATAAATGCAGTTTTAAAAGAATACTGATTCATTTTAGGTATCTGACCTGGTTGCCGTAAAGATACCAAATCCAAGATATATTATTTGGATTATAATTAATCATCAAAATTGTCATTTTCAAAAAAATGACATTTATCAAAAATGAGTTGTTTAGCTTTAAAAATAACTTTTTTTTCATTCCTTCTTAAAAACCATTTGTTTCAACAGTGGTTTTAGTGAAGAAGTCTTATATTACACCTCAGGCTGTGCACCTTCTATGCCAGCAAGTCCTGTGTTAACAAAGGCTGGGGTTACTTGGTTATCCTTACAATGGAGTAAACCCCTAGGAACACCATCAGATGAAGGAATTTCTTACATTTTAGAGATGGAGGAAGAAACTTCAGTAAGTATGAATATGTATTTTAAATAGAGTATTTAAAACATCTTTTAGTGTGGCACTAATCTTGATACAGCAAATATTGCCACGATAGTTAGATCCTTCCCCAAATCCTTTGAATCCTTAGTAGGTTATTGTTTGGGAGAAGACAGTTTTGGTTTTTTTAATGTGTAGGAGGGGGTTTTGCTTTTTATGTGTGTTTGAATGTATGTTTGTGCCTGGCAGCACCAGCATTTTAAGTATATATGTTTTGGAGAAAATAAAGTGGGGAAGAATCACCACAGCCTTCGAGATTAAGCAGCTCTAAAAGATAAGGAAATAATGTGTCTGCCCTTCTCCAGCTGTGTTCATATACTGCTTCCCTGCAAGTGCCATAGAAGATTTGAAGAGCCTCATACAGCCTGAATCTAGTTACCAGTGGCTCATCTCCCATGAACTGGAACCAAGCTGAATAAGAGTTAGGGTGTCTTCTGTTAGTTCTTGTAGTTCCATAGCTTTTCAGAGCTACTGTGAGGCAATATGAGTCAAGAATAGCATTGGTCCACTCCTAGGTATATACCCAGGAGAATTGAAAACAGCTATTCGTAAAAACATTTGTACACAAATGTTCATAGCAGCTTTATTCATAATAGCCAAAATGTGGAAATAACCCAAATGTCCATCAGCTGATGAATGGATAAACAAAATGTGATATACCCATACAGTGGAATATCTTTCAGCCATATAAAGGAATAGAGTACTGACACATGCCACAACATGAATGAACCTTCAAAACATCATGCTAAGTGAAAGAACTCAGTCTCAAAAGACCACATAAATTACGTTGTTCCGTTTATATTGATATGGGCAAATCCATAGAGACAGGAAGTATATTAGTGGATGAGAAAAGAGGGGAAGTGACTGCAAACCAAAAAATAAAATATGGGCTTTATTCTGGAATTAGGAATTAAGTGATGGTTGTATAACCTTGTGAATATACTCTAAGTCATTGAATTTTATACTTTAAAATGGGAATTTTATGGTGAGTTATATCTCAGATTTAAAGAAAATTTTTTTTTAAAGATTTTATTTTTTTCTTTTTTCTCCCCAAAGCCCCCCAGTACATAGTTATATTCTTAGCTGTGGGTCCTTCTAGTTGTGGCATGTGGGACACCGCCTCAGCGTGGCTCAATGAGCAGTGCCTTGTCCGCACCCAGGATTCGAACCAACGAAACACTGGGCCACCTGCAGCAGAGTGCTTGAACTTAACCACTCAGCCTCGGGTCCAGCCCCGCAAATTTTAAAAATTTTAAAAATAACATTGAGAAAGTAGTGAAGCATTAATAGCAATCCCAAACCTAAGTGACATCCCTACCAAGGCAACCAACCATTCATTTAGTCACCTAAACACAACTTTGTGTTCAGAGCAAGTTAAATATGTTAGTTACAGTTCTGTTTAGCTGTTGCAACATCTGTCTGGGAAATTCCTGCTAGTTCTAGGGATAAGCTTAATGATGACAAAGTTAACATTGGCTCTGACTCCTCCCTCAGCACAAAGATCTTCTCCTGGCTACTGTATTTACTGAGAATCTGAGGTCTCTCTCATCCTCCTACAAATATTTAGTAGCATTTCTGGATCTGTCCACTCAAGATAGAAGCATCAAAGTAAGGATTACACTCAACAGAGCATTAATCACTGCACATAGTAGAAAATGAAGAACACCTGAATCTTTTCACATTCTTGTTGTTCCCCATATTTCTGCTGTAACACATTCAGTGAAGACTTGTTTTCCCTTTGTAGGGATATGGTTTTAAGCCTAAATATGATGGAGAAGATCTTGCTTACACAGTGAAAAATCTCAGACGTAGTACAAAGTATAAATTTAAGGTAAGTTTTGAAAGCCCTTAAAAGAGTTTTGTTGTTCTTATTGTTCCTGTTATTTTAAAGCCATGTACATAACTCACTCCTCAGTTTTAAATCTTAAGTAATTTTGGCCTTTTCTAATGAGCTTTATTGTTTTACTTTCTTGCTGTATAACAGTGCTTCTCAAACTTTTTATATTTAAATTCAAAACAATTTTAATGTTTTATGAGACTCTTATTTGTATAATGTGAACAGATGTCTTTTAATATCTGGCTGTTGTTAAACATACTCAGAATATGATTTTTTGGCAGAGATACCAGAAAAAGTAATGGTATTTTTTTCTCAGTACATCATATCAAATGGTGCACAATTTCAGTTGTCCCATTACTGGTAGTCACTTGATGAAGGTGATATCTGCCATGTTTCTTCACTGTAAAGTTGTTCTTTTTCCTTTTGTAATAAGTATTTTGTAAATACTATGTTAAACATCTTATTCCTCATCAAACTTTTACCCACTAGTTTTAACACTCATTGATAATTCTTGCCTGAATCAATTATTACTATGATTAATGGTTGCCAAGTAGTGATTTTTTTATTTTATTATTCCTTCTAGATTTATTAGTTGGCATTATACTACAAGGAAAAGCTTTCTCTTCCTCATTTATATTAGAATGAACTCATGGATTCCTGTATCTTGAGTGGGTTATGTTTTGTTACCATGGTTATCAATTGTGAGGGTCAAATTGTCTCAGATTTGGGAGCCCCTTCAAACTGGCTTCTGATTCCTTTTGACATGTCCCTCTATCATTCTTTGAGCCCTTCCTTTTTGGCACATGATATTCCAGTCTTGTCTTATACTTTCCCTTCTTCAACCTTGGAATTGGCCATCTCTCAAAGCACCTGGGTCCTTTTAGTGGACAGTAGCATTTAGAACCCAAGGTCTAGGTAGTAAGTATACTTACTGCTAAAGGGGTTTTGCTCCTCCTGGGCACCCTCTCACTGGACAGAGCTAGGAACTATATGTATGTATATGTTTTTTGTATATATATATATACAGTTTACATGCACAAACACATTTACAACTGTGTTTCTATATATATCTATTTTTAAAAATCATGAGTTCACACCATACCGCCACAGGTTAATTCTAGTTTTCTCCTTTACTTATTTCCAACCACCTTCATCATCAGTGAGAGACTTTGCCCCAGTTATGTTCCATATATGTACTTTTCGGCTCAAACTCCTTCTCTTCCCCTCATACCCTTCCCTAAGGTCCTACTCAGAGTGTTTGAGTTCCAGCTAGCCAAATGGCTGCTGCCTCCACCCAGTCCACCCCTGTCCTCCAGCACAAATACTTGCCTTGTTTAGCCCACCTTTTGACCTTTGGACTGAATTATTTCACGAGGAAGGCGGAGAGACACTCAGTGTCATTGTTGCTTGCTTGAGCCATGGAGACTCTACATATCATTCTTGCTCACTTGAAACAGTAGCAAGCTTTGAAAATTCTTCTGCTGTAGAAACTCCTGAAATTCTGTATCCTTCCTAGTATAGCATCCATTCTGGGATATATTTTAGCTCTGACTTGGTCAGTGATAAATGATGCGGGGTTGGTGAGCCGAGGAGTGGAAAGAAAGATTTCTTAGACTCTTAAGATCTGGCAGTAGTGCTCTTTTATTTAGAGAATAGAATAGCATGGGGACAGGACCCATGGGCAGTCAGAGCTTCTGCTGCTGCCGCTTCTGCTGCCCACGCTGGCATGGGGACAGGACCCATGGGCAGGCAGAGCTGGTACGTGGGGTCAGGACCCATGGGCTGTCAGAGCTCCTACTGCTGCCCGGAGTTGAGGGTTGGGGTAATTTTATAAGGCATGGGTATGTGAGTCATTTCTTTACAAGACAAAGGAAAGAACATGAAAAAAAGTTAAAATGGTGTCAGTGCAGATGGGGTCTGGTCGTTGGGTGATCCTATGACTTTTAGACAAGAATCAAATCGGATTAAGTAAGGGTCAGAAGCCACCATCCTAAATCAGTTACATGAGATTGCCAGACAGCAACCAACTTAAGTTCTTGCCTTCCCCGTTAAGAGTTTCTAGGGACAAGGTCATCTCTCTTCTTCTTCCTGGTACAGAGAGGGAGGCACCTTTTACAGATAGAGATTTACCTTACAAATGTAAATGTGTCCCAACAAGGGCAAGTTCCATTCCCCAGAGCCTCCCTCCCTGTCCCAGTTTATCAAAAGCAAGCAGCCCAAAACAATCCCGATGCCAAAGAGACATATCTTGGGGTGGCCAATTTCAGGTCCCTACAAGGTCATCCCCCCTTCCTTCACAAATGCAGATATCTCTCAAAGAGCAAGCAAATTCCAATCCTAGGAGCTTGCTTCTCATCTGCAGTTTTTTAAAATTAACCAGCCTAAAAATCCTCCTCAATAAACATTGCTATTTCTCGCAGGCAGTGCTTGAAGTAGTTATTATACCAGTTAATATAAGCCAGCCTACATTTTTGTGCAGTTTTCCCAGAAATACAACGGATGGTTATTAGTTGATAAATTCAACATTTGAATTTTCCTACCAGTGCTTATTTAATCAAATCATTTCAAATAAATGATAGAAGCCACTGTAAATTGTTTTCACTATCCAAAAGCAAACATAAATTTTATTACTCTTTGAGAACCTTAGAAAGAAAATTTTAATGCTGGGGCCGGCCCGTGGCCGAGTAGTTAAGTTCATGCACTCCACTTCGGTGGCCCAGGGTTTCACTGGTTGGGATCCTGGGCGCGGACATGGCATCGCTCGTCAGGCTGCGTTGAGGCGGCATCCCACATTCCACAACTAGAAGGACCTGCAACTAAGATATACAACTATGTACGGGGGTGATTTGGGGAGATAAAGCAAAAAAAAAAAGAGAGAGAGAGAGAAGATTGGCAACAGTTGTTAGCTCAGGTGCCAATCTTTAAAAAAAAAAAAAAAAATTTAATGTTAATGGGAAATTTGTTATATAGTGCATAATACTTATATTTGTTATGGTTTATTTCATATACTAGTTTCATTTTTAAAACTTATAACACTGGGTCATTTTAATTTCCAAATACAGTTTTCATATTTACAAGATTTATAAAATGCCTGAGAAGTATATACCTTCATTCCAGTTTTTCTCTCATGATGATACTGGATTATATTTTGCTTCAGTAATGATTGTCATACCAACAGGTCTTTTAAGGGGAAGTTGTTTGTGTCTTTATAATTTGGTAAGTTTATTATAGTTCTTAGAATTCTACTGCCATGAAACCATGTGCCATGGTGTTATTGCCACATAGGGACAAAAATGTGTACACACAACCAGGAGTTAAATTCCTTACTAATTACTGTAAACAAATCTGAAATTTCTCTTTAAAACTGTTTCACTGTGGCAGTCACTCTCAAATTGCAGGGTATACAATCAGAATCTCCAAGGAGACAATAGCCTTTTCCAAAAAGCACCCCCAAATAACTGGAGAGGGAAGGGGAAAACAGTGTGTCCCTAAACCACCTCTTAACAAATCACTGGATTGTAGGAGGAGATTATATGCTGGTTTATTAAATAACAAATAAAATAGTGATAATATCTAGAGCAGTAGTTCTCAAAATGTGATCACAGGACCATTCTCTCATCACCTGGGAACTTGTTAGAAATGTAAATTCTCTGGCCCCACCCCAGAGCTACTCAATCAGAAATTCTGGGGGTAAGGCCTAGCAATTGATTTTTAGCAGGCCCTCCAAGTGATTCTGATGCTTGCTGAAATTTGAGAAACACTGAACTAGAGGAGAAAAAAAATATCCAGCAAATAGAAAATGATGACTGTATGAAGTATTCTAGAAGCCCAGACATTTCTTTTGAATCTGCCATGTGCTGGGTGCCAGCTGTGAGGGGGTTTTGAATCATTAAATCCTATTGCTGTGTCTCGGTCTTCCTTTTCTAGTGTGACATTGCAGACTCCTCTTTCAAGCAAACATGTCAATATAAAATCTTAACACTCTAAAAAAATCTTAAAATCCTAAGCAAAAGCAATAAAAATATTATAATCCAGGAAGTAATGACTAGATAGTATATTATTGTTTGTAAAGAAACAACAAGCAGGGGCCAGCCCAGTGGCGTAGTGTTTTAAGTTTGCGTGCTCCACTTCAGCAGCCCGGGGTTCACGGGTTCGGATCCCAGGTGTGGCCCTACATACTGCTCATCAAGCTATGCTGTGGTGGTGTCCCACATATAAAATAGAGGAAGATTGGCACAGATGTTAGCTCAGGGACAATCTTCCTCAAACAAAAAGAGGAAGATTGGCAACAAATGTTAGCCCAGGCCAATCTTCCTCACCAAAAAAAAAAAAGGAGGAGGAGGAGGAAAGAAAGAAACAATAAGGATATGATTAACATAAAAGAAAATTGTAATATGACCAAATTTACCAAATGCCAGAGTTCTAGGTTCTACACTACGGACAATCCTAAGACAGTCAAAATACCAAAACAAAATTAGAACCATGAAAAAATGTTAAGGACCAAAGAAAAAAGAAAAGAAAAATTTAAAGCATAAGATAACAGAATTCTTAAAATCATTTGAAATTCAGAGTGATAAACAAGCAAACAGTGTTAATTACATCCAGTAGTTCACTGGAAGCTGGGCTAGGACCTGGTGTCCACATTTAAAAAAAAAAAGAATTAAAGGCTTCAGAGGATAATGTCCAGTCTCTGTGACTCTGGGCCACTGGAAAGCTGATGCCTTGTTTCCTAAAGTTCCTGAAAAGTAAGTTTTTCAAGTAGCAAGGCTTCTAAAGGTCAAGGTCTGAGTACCTTGAACTGAGAACCCTTAGATACTTTGACTTCAGCTTGTTACTTGTTTCTGAGGCCTTTTCAGAGGTGGAGAGAAATCAAAACAGTTAGCATCTTGAATCTATCAACTTCTCTCATCTTCCATCCTTGAAATTCACTTAGACATCAGCATCTATGTCAGTACATAGTCATGTCCCTTTCATCTTTCTTATCTTGTCTGGTGTCATTTTATGATGTCTTCCTTCTCCTCTGCCCTAATCTAAGTGTGCCTGAGTTTAGTCCTTAATCTTCTTGGTATATCTCTTTCACCCTTGGATATATCATCTCTTTGCCTTATATCACCGGTCATTTCTGTCATGAAGAATACTGAATCTCCAAACCTGTTCAGTATCACTTTCAGGCTATTCTCTCACCTTCTAATTCAGGTTCTATTTTATAACTAGATTAATCTTTCTGAAACACAGCTTTCCCCCTAAAAAACAATGTACTTAGTTTTACCTAAGATTCTTTATATTCTGACGCATTCAGTTATTAAAATGTACTGCCTTTCACTCCTTACTTGAACTGGCTACCTCGCCAGGTTGATTACTCATCCTTCCCTGAGCAGAGCTCTCTAGTAACCATTCACTTCTGCTCTTATCCTCAGGTCTTTCTGTTCTCTCTTATCCAAGCTTCCCCTTTCACTGTTGTTGTCAGTATTACTTCCATTTGCCTTTTCAAAACCTTCCTGGACTGTTTTATGTAGGCCATAGTAATCTTTCTTCTCTTGCCTAATTCTTTTGATATGCATATTGCCTATCTTCCACACAAAGATTCTAAACTCATTGTAAGTAAGGAGTGCAGAACACCTAGAGTTCCTAGCACAGTGCTCCCTTTGTGGTGGGCACCAAATTAATGTTTTGATTATTTGTAAAATTTGTGGAGGGAGAAAAAGATGACCTTAATAGCTTTATACCTTTAATACATTTATGGCTAACTGAAGTAAAAGGAGACACTGCTGAAATATATAGCCTTAAAAACATAATTAGTGGATCCTTATGGTTTTTAGAGTCTGCTCTTACTTTAAAAGCTTCCTCTGGTTATTAGGTTTAAGTAGACACTGTGTACCATATTAAGAAATGTTTTGATCCCCTTTGTAGTCTAATTTGTAAAGCAGCAGAGTGAGAAAATTCATCCTGAAATCCATGTGAATATGTGAGAGGACTGAGGAAGCCTGAGCAAAATTGAACAATTGGACTAAATTTTACCTTCTCATGGGCTGCATGAGTTATTTGGGGTAGTAGGTTTATTTAGATCCTTATCTATAGTGTCATGTCATAGTGGTCCCCAGCTATGAGTCATTCATTCAACCAGTAATTATTGAGCATCTACTCTGTGATAAGCACTGTTCTAAACAGTAAGAATACAATAGTGATCAAAACAGCTAATATTCTAGTGGGAGGAATAGACAATGAAGCAAACAAATATCAGATAGTGATAAGTGCTAAGCAAGTTAACTCCAATAGGGTGAAGTGACAGAATAACTGGAGAGTCAAGAAAGTCTTCTCGGAAATGACAACAGATCTGAATAACAAGGAGGTAGCATGGTCAAGGTCAAAAAGAACATTCCAGGCAGGGGAGATAACTGCTAATGCAAAATACCCTAACGTGTAGGTAGTCAGGAGTGAAATCACATAGGGCATTGTAGGCCATGATAAGGAATTTAGATTTTATTAATGTGAGAAGCCATTGGAGGGTTCTAAGCTGAGAAGTGATAAAGTCCCTTTAGCTGCTGTATAGAAAGTAGATGCAGTTGGGGGAAGGAATGGAAGTTGGGAAACTAGTTAGTAGTAGATTATAGTCATTCAGAAAAGACAAGATAAAGGAGGCTTTGACTAAGGTGGTGGTAGTAGTAGAAAACAGAGAAGTGGAGGTAGAGTTGACAAGATTTACTAATAGATTTGATATGTAGGTTTAGAGCAAGAAGAATCAAGGATGTCTCCTAGATTTTTGACTTGAGCAACTAGGTAGATGGTAGTGCTTTTTAGTGATGGGAAAGAACAGAGATGGAGCAAGTTTGGAGAAGAGAAAATCATATCAAGTTTGATATTGGACTTGAGATTTAAGTTGAGTAGAAGAGATAAGGTAAAAATATAAATATAATTAATTTTCTGAAGTCAAATATAATAATACCTAGCTATGAATTATACTTTTCTGTTGCTGTACAACTTAGCTTGAAAGAAAGAACATTATCATCTCACAGTTTCTGTGGGTCAGGAATCTAGGACCAGCTTAGCTGGGTGGTTCTAGTGCAGGGTTTCTGTGAGGTTGCAGTCAAGATGTGAGCTTAGGCCACACACTTCTGAGGGCTTAGCTGGGGCTGGAGGGCTTGCTTCCAAGTTCACTCAAGTGGTTGTTGCCCGGAGCCCTCAGTTTCTCACTGACTGTTGGTCAGAGCCTTCAGTTTCTTACCAGTCGGGCTTCTCCATAGGGAAGCTACACACACCATCATTTCTGCTACTTTCTGTTTGTTAGAAGTCATTAAGTACAGTTCAAAGGGAAGAGGAATTAGGCTTTATCTTTTGAAGACAGGAAATTCAAAGAATTTGTGGACATCTTTTTAAACCTCTGAAGAATATTAAAAGAATAAGTAAAGCAAGCCTAAAGCCCATCAAGTATCACAATCGTCCCTGTGATGACTCTTGTTTAGTATCCAAATGTTAGACTCACACTGTATTCCCAGCACTGACTCTAAGAGGGGACTGATTATACCTGAA
Organism: Equus caballus; assembly: GCF_041296265.1. NCBI lineage: Eukaryota > Metazoa > Chordata > Mammalia > Perissodactyla > Equidae > Equus > Equus caballus. The sequence continues at coordinate 42,424,085 of NC_091700.1, read as the reverse complement.
TACTCTTCAGATATGCTGAGTCCCTATTGAAGACAAGCAGTAAACACATAATGCTCACATAAACAAGCCATCACAGTCTGAAAACTTTCTTTATCATTTGATTGAGCCTATTTGTCTCTCATCACTTCGTTCATTAAGCCGGTATCTATCATTAGGTGTCAAACATTAATTATTTTATGTCTCCGTGTTCTCATCACAGGTTATTGCTTACAACTCAGAAGGTAAAAGTAATCCAAGTGAAATAGTAGAATTTACTACATGCCCTGATAAACCAGGAGTACCTGTAAAGCCTTCAGTTAAAGGAAAGATACATTCACACAGTTTTAAAATAACTTGGGGTAAGATGTCATGCATATCTGTACATCATTACTCTTATATTTGATTAAGATGATTTGAATATTAAGATAATTTTTAACATATTTGAGTAAATTTGTTAGCTCAGGCAAGTTCAATAAGAAATGTGAGAGTCATTCATTGTTTGAGGATCTTTGTTGTGGAAAGCTTTGTATTCACACATACTAAGTTCAGATTTGATACAGGGAGAACTTGGGATCCACTGTAGGACTATGAGCAGGGGTAGCACTGTACGAAATGAAAGATTACTGAACTTGTAGCTAAAGTCACCTGGGTCATCCTGGCTTTCAGGAGAAAAGAAAATCATTCATTTAAAACAAACATTTATTGAGCACCTGCTTATATACTACTTAATGCAAAACCAATAGAGTAATGCGATGCTGGTATTAATAAAACATTGCAGATTATTCTTTTTTCTTTTTAAGAAATCCTATGTTTGGTATTTTGTTTTTTAGGGTTTTCTGTCATTTTTAAATTATATGTACTTTGCCTAATACCCTTTTTTCTTCTTTGAGTAGACCCACCAAAAGACAATGGAGGAGCAGCCATCAATAAATATGTAGTAGAGATGGCAGAAGGTCCTAATGGTAAGAATAACTGTTAAATATTGATAGATTTATACCAGTCAGTCGGCCTCTATTTCTCATGACTTTACATTTTATGTGATCTCTTTTCTTTCCTCTTGATTTTTTTCCTTTGTTTGTAGCAGTTAAGCTTTTGCCTGTTATGACCCACTTTAAGTTGTAATCAGTCCCCAGAAATACAATGAATCAAATGTAGGACTGCTGTACACTTATCATTTACGTTTGCATTTTCAGGGTTTTTTTCTCATTTGTTTGCATTGCTCAGTTGCAATATACCTAAAGTCTTCTGAAGGTTGGTTTATTAAGTTAGATTTATATCCAGATGTACAGAGAAAAACTATCTTCTAAAATTTAACTTACATTATACTAGTTTTAGTAATAAATTCTATGCCTAGTGAACTTTATTCTTGACTCATAGATTTAGCAATCTTTGTTTCTATGAACTGACCTATTTCCTGCCAAAAAACACAAGGATGTCTTTTAATTAAGGCTAAACTTCCTATGGTATTGGTTCTTTCTGTTCTTTGTATGTTATAATGTTATTACTGGACCAGTAAACACATTTAAAATGCTTAATTAAAAGCAAATTACCAATCTAGGCCAAAGTCTGTACAGAGTTACAGAGATATTTCACTTCAACAAAGCCATGCAAATTTGTCTAGGAAGCTGCACACATAGAGAAAATTAGATCATTTCCAGGAAACTCGAACAAGCTTAAATTTTTTCTGACAAATTACGTAAACACTTATTTAGTGAAGCTAGGATACCTGCTGTGTCCATGATACCAAAACGTTAAACATTACCTTGCAGCTGATCGAACATAATTCTTCACCTTACAGGAAACAAATGGGATATGATATACAGTGGAGCTACTAGGGAGCATCTTTGTGATCGACTGAATCCAGGCTGTTTCTATCGTTTACGAGTTTACTGCATCAGTGATGGAGGACAGAGTGCGGTAATACTTATGTGTAGATTTTTTTTTTCAAGTTTGATCAAATGAGATGGGATCACCAGATGTTACCTCAAATATTTAAATGTATCCATACATGTATAAAAGTAATTTCTGTAGCCCAGGCGGTTAATTTTAAAGTGACCAAAATATGTTAATGTAGTACTTAGCTTATGGTCAGTATTCAGTGAATATCTACTGTCTGGTTGGTGTTTAGCTTTGGAAAAATATATCCAAAATATACAGTATACACAAATATACAAAAACATTGCATAAAATTTTATAAAGATAAATTTTAGGATGCTTAATAACCATACCCAATAGAAATAAAATAATTGTAGACTGATTTACTGCTCCATAAATTACATGTATCAGAACAAACCATAAAATATCATTTACTCTTTAAACATAGATTCTTATAGTTACTTATTTCAGAAAAGTTGGCAATTACTTTTATTATTAGAGATCCAATAACCAAAATGAACTTAAAATGTACTGTATATGGATGGTACTATGTACAATGTAAAATGTAAAATGTACTATGGATTATAAATGAGACGTGTAATGTTCTACAGAGGTATGGTTTTTAATAGGAGTGAATTTTTTTTTAATGAATTTAACCAAGAATGGTTTCTTGGAGCATTCATAATTGTTATTATTTTTCAAATGGAATTTAGTGCAATCAAAGTATATTTTTAAAAGTGAATTATAAGCATTTTGTTGAAAATGCGAGTATCGTGAAACCAAATGCAAGTCCTGCCCAACAGGCTTGGGATCTAATTGCTTCATTTATCTAATAAAATCTTCCTGGATTTTAAAAAAAGGAAACCCTTCCTTCCTCCCCCCTCCTAAAAAAACTCTATTTTTCTGATACAGTATTACAGCATTCTTATATAGGATACCTTTCTGAATAAGGTGATGACCAAATAGCTTATTTATGTTTGGAAAGATTGTTAAGGTAAATCTTAATACAATGCAGATAAGAAATATGGCACTGAGTTTATTTCATTGTTTTTAAGAGAATGTTTTTAAAAATAAAACTAAAAGACATTTTTTTGAAAGATAGCATAGAAACTAAAAATAATACCAATTACTTGGAAATATGCCAAATACTTGGAAAAGCTTACCTGATTTTTGAATTATTTTTAAGAGGAAAGGAAGAAGGAAAGATTTTTTTTAAATAAATAAATAAACGAATTACTGTTTAGGTTAAAAGTAAAGTAGCCAAAATAGTCTAAACCTCCTGAAAACACGACAGACCGTTTACAAAATGTGTTAAAACATCCTTCCTTAGAAGAGATTTGTGGATCCATTAGACAGGATCAGAACTAATGTCCATTAGGTTGTGTTAAGAGTTTGTTGGTTTCCTTTTGGTTTTTAATTATGGAAACAAGGGAGAGTTTTTTGTTCTTTTTTTTAGTGCCACCACCCCCCTGTAACTTTCTTTGTATATAGTAGTCACATAGTATGTGTCTTTGTCTGTATAAAATTTGAGATTAAACGATTTAATTGGATTTTGATTTTATTCAGAACTTTATTCCTTTTCAGTGGATAGTCAAGTACCATTTGAAGCCATTGATGCAATCTTTGTATTTGTGTTATTTTCCTTTAACAAAAACAATCTGATTATTTGGCTTGGGGCATTTTTGTTTTGTTTTTGCTTTGTTTTGGCAGGTATCTGAATCTTTACTTGTGCAGACTCCAGCTGTGCCTCCTGGGCCATGCCTCCCTCCCAGGTTACAGGGTAGACCCAAAGCAAAAGAAATACAGTTACGATGGGGTAATTTCCATTTTGGTAATAAATTATAATTAAGTTAATACTAAATATATTTCTCTTGTTAAACTGCATAAATCTTGTCACCTTTAGGACCCCCTCTGGTTGATGGTGGATCACCCATTTACTGCTATGATGTAGAAATGTCTCCTGTAGAAAAAGATGAACCCAGAGAAGTTTACCAAGGTTCTGAAGTAGAATGTACAGTGAGCAACCTTCTTCCAGGAAAGACTTACAGCTTCAGACTGCGCGCAGCTAACAAAATAGGGGTAGGAGGATGTGCGAACTGAATCATAATCACAGTAGTGTTTTATATAACATATATAATTGCACCCATTATTTGGCCAGTTTGCTTTCAACATGTGACTCCAAATTTTACAATTGTTAATGAGCCTATATTGATAAATAAGAGAGAGGTCAGTATATCCTGCAACTTAATTGTTATAGAATCCCAGTACATTTTCAAAGCCCACTTATGATTTCTGACATTTTGGACTTCAGCTGAGCTAACGTTTGCCTTTCAGGCAGTGCTGATAGGGTTTACTTAGTAAATTTAAGAGTAGAAAGGAGATTATAAGATGAAATACTTGGAGTAATTAAGGTTTTTTTGTTTTCTTGAGGAAGATTAGCCCTGAGCTAACTGCTGCCAATCCTCCTCTTTTTGCTGAGGAAGACTGGCCCTGAGCTCACATCCGTGCCCATCTTCCTCTGCTTTATATGTGGGATGCCTACCACAGCATGGCTTGTCAAGCAGTGCCACGTCTGCACCCGGATCCAAACCAGCAAACCCCGGGCCGCCGAAGCGGAACGTGCGCACTTAAGCACTACACCACCGGGCCAGCCCGAGTTACTGTTTTTTTGAGGCTGGTTATATGCAGCATTTACTTTCAGATGGACTAATTGTGATTTATTTTTTGCCTACTTATGTTTTAAGCATTTCTGGGTTTGTGTGGATTTTTTTTTAATGTTACCTATGTATTCATACAGCTCCACAAAATGGACAAAATAGCTAACATCTCCATTTTACAACTGAGGAAACTGGGGCTCAGCAAAGCTAAATATCTTGCCCACAGTCACGCAAACTAAGAGGTGATAGAGATAAACCAGACAGGTTTGTCAGACTCCAGAACCAAAGTCCTTTATACTCAGCTGTGATACCTCTCATCTCTGCATTAAATCCAGTTCTCTAAGGACAAAGCAGTAATTTCTTACCTCAGTTGAATAGTACTCTGTTTCTTTAAACTCTTCTGTAATTAATATTTCACAAAATTAAACTGACAAATCTCTCCCTTCCCCATTATTTCAGATTTTAGTGAACTGTACTATATTTTACACCCCATTCTCCAGCTGAGTTCAGTATTTCTGTCTGTAAACTTATTTTTAAATTTCTTAAATGTCCAATTTACATCCTTTGTTGGCAGAACTTATGTAAGTCATTCCTTCCTGTCTGAAGTCATCATCTTGTCAGCCCCACAAGGCTGCAGTACATTGAGATACCATCTTTAATCCTAGTGCCCTTAATCTATATTTTCAGGTTTGTGATAATTTGTCAAAACCCTCTTAAGTAAATATGTGCTTTCTATACTTCCAGAGAATATACATTTTAGACCCTTCTAAAGCTATTCTAAATGTTAAGATATAATTTATGCCTACCATCTCTCATGCCTTTAATTGGTATCGATTTCTTCACTCATCATAATTTCTTCTGACTTATTCTACCTACGTAGTTCCCTCGTACCCTCCCCTTCTTATAAAAACCAATTCATGAAGGAAGTATAGTAAATGAAACTTAAAAATACCCACATAGTCACTTCCATGATCATTAAATCTTTTTACTTTCTGTGAATGCTTTTAGAATTACAATCACCAATTAGTCTTTAAGGAGAGGGATGATGCACTTAATTATTTATGAATATTTACGGAGAGCTGTGCCATCAGTGGGTGAAAAGTAAAACACTGGTTATATTTGTTTGTCTAGTTTGGACCATTTTCAGAAAAATGTGAGATTACTACAGCCCCTGGACCACCAGATCAGTGCAAGCCCCCTCAAGTGACATGTAAATCTGCGACTTGTGCACAAGTAAATTGGGAGGTATTGTAATTTCTGTTGTCTTATAGTTACTTTCTTAAATGATCAGAATAGTTTATATAAAAGAATAAAGATACTGTCCATTTCACCTCCTAAATTATACAGAGTAAGTCCTAGTTAAATTCATGTGGTAAAAAGTGAATTCCTTTTTTTCTTTGAAGCGTTTAAGTAAGGTATATTTGCTTTACAAGTATTTAGATTGTTGTACATGGTGTGCTTTGTATTTTATCAAAGGCTGTGTCTCAGTCCTGAGATATTTAGCCATTGGTGAGCTTAACGTTCAGAATAAACATTCATAGGAGTTAATATAGTAGTATTTCTCTTACATTTATTATCTCCGGTGTATTTATTTGGTATAGTAGTAATCAGTAACGGTAATTTCATTTTCAGTTTCCTTTGAGATTTAAGAAAGAAAATGTCCTTGTATGACTTAACATTTTATACTACTTAATAGAATTATTTTGAAGTATATTTACCTTAAAATACTCCTTCTAAAGTGGTTCAGTCATATTTCTACTTCTAATTGAAAACAAAGTTATATATATATATTTTTTTTTTTAAGATTTTATTTTTTTCCTTTTTCTCCCCAAAGCCCCCTGGTACATAGTTGTATATTCTTAGTTGTGGGTCCTTCTAGTTGTGGCATGTGAGATGCCGCCTCAGCGTGGTTTGATGAGCAGTGCCATGTCTGCGCCCAGGATTCGAACCAAGGAAACACTGGGCCACCTGCAGCATAGCGCGTGAACTTAACCACTCGGCCACGGGGCCAGCCCCAAGTTATATTTTTTGACCAATCTTAAACTGAGGTGGCCTTAATGAATAAAAACATAATATAATATTGAACAGTTTTAATTCTGCTTAAACATTTTTTAAAAATTCAGAAGCAATCTAGTTTTTGACATGCTTAGGTTAACAATATTTTTGTCCAAAAGCTTATTTAATCAATGACAGAATTTGAGACCTTTATCCTTTCCTTAATTTAAAGGTCCCTTTGAGTAATGGAACTGATGTCACTGAATATCGACTGGAGTGGGGAGGAGTTGAAGGAAGTATGCAGATATGTTACTGTGGGCCTGGTCTCAGTTATGAATTAAAAGGACTTTCACCAGCAACTACCTATTATTGCAGAGTCCAGGTAAAGGCGACTGGGGCCTTGTCACTTACTCTATTCAGAGGTTTGTGTTTTGTGAGCATTTTCATGGTCATGTTTTTGTTAACTTATGGGCTCTGTTAATTTGTAGGCTCTGAGTATTGTGGGTCCAGGCCCTTTCAGTGAAGTAGTAGCCTGTGTGACTCCACCATCAGTTCCTGCCATTGTGACTTGTCTTCAAGAAATAAGTGATGATGAAATAGAAGATCCCCATTATTCACCTTCTACATGCCTTGCAATAAGCTGGGGAAAGCCTTGTGACCATGGTTCAGAAATCCTTGCCTACAGCATAGACTGTGGAGATAAACAGCCCTTGACAGTGGGAAAGGTTACAAGCTATATTATAGACAATTTGCAACCGGATACAACATACAGGTACACTCTGAAAACTATATTAATTTTTGCCTCGACCAGAGAGATAAATAATCATAAACTAAATTTCTTTTTTTTTTTTTTAATCATGGCACTTAGAATACGAATTCAAGCCTTGAATAGCCTTGGAGCTGGCCCTTTCAGTCACATGATAAAATTAAAAACTAAGCCCCTCCCTCCTGATCCGCCTCGTCTGGAATGTGTTGCCTTTAGCCACCAGAACCTTAAACTGAAATGGGGAGAAGGAACCCCAAGGACATTATCAACAGATTCTATTCAGTACCACCTTCAGATGGAGGATAAGAATGGAAGGTAGGTGTTTTTAATTGCTTCTTTATCTAGTTTCTTAGGGCTTAAGTATATAAATTTTCAAAAACTGAATTCTCATAAGAAATAATTGTGTGCTGTTTTCAAAACATCAGAAAGCACAATGATTTCTTATTTATAACTTGTGAGAGAGCTGCCAAGAAAGAAAAAATTAAGTGAGCTATTCTTTGGCTCTCTTCTGCAACCCATTTACTCTCTTCATGCTAGTAAAAGAAGCCTCATCTTTGCTACAAAATGAGCTCCTCAATGCTTATTTCCAGCCAGAGGCAGTTTTTACAGTAAGTGGTTGATTGGCTTAAAGCCTCTGAGGTCCTTCAGGGGCAGAGATTATGCCTCACTCTTCTCCACACCCCGTCACAGGGCCTGCACACTAAATGAGTATAGTTCAGTTCCTCAGTGTCAGATCTCAGTTAGACTCTGATTATTCCGTCCCCTTGCTACTCAGGTTCGTATCTATGCTGCCACTCTTTACATTATCATTACACCCTTGCCATATACTTTGCCACTAAATCATGCATTTGAATTACTTTACTCAAAGTAGTAATGTAAATTATTCAAATATCAATCTGGGGCTGTTTATTGACATTATATCCCATATAAACAATGCCATATACCCTCCACAGCTTTTACTCTTCTGATATTTTAAGAATTTGAATTTTACTTTTCACTCAATTTATTAGAAACAATTTGTATATCTGATGGATTCAGAGTACTAGAAAGAGTTTTTCCCAAGGTTACTTTGTTTTTTGTGTTGGGTTTGTATCTTACCCAAGTATTCAATAATAGATTCAAATATATGCGGTGCTCGTACATGAGTACTATTAGAAATACTTACACGTTTAAAATCACATTCAGAATTAAACATACTGTATCACCAGTAAGAGCATTACACAGAGCAAACAGTATTGATCATTTCCTGAAATCTGTGCCTCTATGAATTTTATTTTTTGTTCTTGGCAGAATTTTATGTACTGAAGGAGTTCTTCCTCGCCATAGGTTTTTGGTATAGCCGTTTATCCTTAATATGTATTATTATTGTTGGATGAATTAATTCTTTAAGTTATTTTCATCCCCTTTCTAGCATTTATATGGGGTAATACAAAAAGGTTTACCGGAAACAGGTCAAATTAGTGTTTTGGTTGAAAGATAATAGAATTGAGATTCTATTAATGTAGTTTATATTATAGTCTATATTCTATTATAGAACGTCAAGCTTAATTAATATTTAGCTAGCATCTAGACAATTGTTGTAGGGTGTGCGTATAGCTAGAGGCATTTGGCTGTGGAAAATAAAGAAACCCTTTGATGTTATTGCAGATTTACTATATAAATTTAATATCTTTAGTTACACTCCTTCCCTTTGATTTTTCACAGCTAATTACACTTGCTGTGGGATAGTGTCAGGATGCAACTTCCGCTATTCCCTGACCACAGGTCTTGTCATTGTTCAGCTTTTTTCAACGGTGGTTTTACCAGTGTTTTTTTTTCCTACCATTAAAAAAAAATTTGGAGATTGAAAAGGCAAGACTTATCCAATTACTGCTTCTTGGAAATACTGTTACTTGTAGTCATTAAATATTTTCATTTTTAACCTAACTACAATTTTTAAACTATTAGAACTATATGAGCATTCATTTTTCATTCTCCAGTTTCCAAAAATTTAAAAAACAGCCAATCAGAAATATTGGGGAACATTGAACTTATGGATAACATGTATGATGTTAAACTTTCCATCGGACAGTTCAAGTAGATAATTTATGGAAAATTATATATTCTCTCATATTGCTATGTAAATCTCTAGAAAACATCACCAAATCAGCTAACATTATGCCTGGGAATTAAGAATTCTTTTTTATGTGACAAATTGTACGCCCATGACTCTAATTAGAAATAATTTATAATGAAAATTGTGTTCCGAGTATCTTTAAAAATGTATACATTAGAAGACAGCAATCAGAAACAAAGCTATACAAGAAAGCCTAAGAAGAAACAGTTACCATGATTTGACATGAGATTTAGCAAATAAATTTTCCGGAAACCATGTCAAACTGGAAAATTTTTATTTCTGTGATTTTCATCATCTGATGAAAAAACACAGATTTATTTGGAGTGACAAACCATTCCTTGCATTAATTTCTAGGAGCAACTTATTACTCCTAAATGATGTCCCAACTGTACTTCATTAGTAGTTTCAAAACATTTTTCACAAGGTAGTCAAGGTTTTTTGGGTTTTTTTAATGCGTGTGTGAGGAAGATTGGCCCTGAGCTAACACCTATGCCAGTCTTCGTCTGCTTTGTATATGGGACACCACCACAGCATGCCTTGATGGGCATTATGTAGGTCCACACCTGAGATCCAAACCTGCGAACCCCAGGCTGCCAAAGTGAAACATGCTAACTTAACCGCTACTCCACCCGGCTGGCCCCAAGGTTTGTTTTTAACAAGAGTCATTTCCATTTTAGGTTTGTATCCTTGTACAGAGGTCCATGTCATACATACAAAGTGCAAAGACTTAGTGAATCAACATCCTATAAGTTCTGTATTCAAGCTTGTAATGAAGCTGGGGAAGGTCCTCTCTCCCAAGAATATATTTTCACTACTCCAAAATCTGTGCCAGCTGCCTTGAAAGGTAAGTTATACATCTTCAAGTTATTTTCTTCTATAATAAATTAATTTTAAATCCATATTCATAATGTGCTTCATATGCTGTTAGTAAAATTTATCATCCAGTATGTGTCCAACATTTAAATTATAAGGAAGAAATTATATAGACAAGCCCACCTACTGGGAGATTCACTAAATAATAAAAGCTGTTTTATCTGGCACATTGATACTCAGATAAGTACTGGATTTTGTCACTGATCTTCTTAAAAATCTAACATAAAAATACTAAATTGAATAAATAGTAGGCTGGTTTTCTACTAGGGTCATTTGCTATTTCTGCTATTGTTACTTAAAGAAAAAATCACAAACTCTGGTTGTCTTGAGTCACTGTTTCATTCAGTTGGATTTCAAGGAGAGAGTCAAGTCATCTGTTAAGCAAAACATAAGTAAATTCTTAGTTAACTTAAATTTTAAATCAAATTTACGCTCACACACATTTGTTTATAGATAGATCTTTAAAATTAATTTCAGAGGGGTTCTTATTTTTAAATGACCCTGGCAAGGATTACACTTGGTGCATTTAGCCAAAAACACTAAAATTCCTCACACTCTGAGGCCAGATCACAAAGACTTCTAGTCCAGTGTCGTGTATCCTGTACTTGAATGTATCATTTGTTAAGCAGATCTATAGTTAGCAGGACTGTTCTTGAATAGTCTTTCTAATAATGTTGATAGAGTTTCACATTTTTCTGTTCCCTTATCCCGTTTAGTGTCTCTTAGTCTTAAGAAGATTGCTAATTTTAACCCCTTTGTATCCCACTATTTATTGAGTGTGGAGGTCATATGTGATCAAGCAGCTAGGGGTATTTTTCAACTCATCTTCTTAGGAGATTTCTTAAGTTATAAAATTTCATGTTCTAGTGATGCTCTGAGAAGTACCATAAACGTTGTTTTAGAACTGCCATACCCCTCTATTGGCTTTTTAGCTCAGTGAAAGCAGTGCTTACCTTGACACATCTTTTAGCCAGTCTGGCCATTGTGGCGCCTGTAGATTGTATAGCTTGGAGATAATGAGAGTGAACCACTTCTCTGCAATTTTCAAAAATTCACTGATATTCATTTCAAGTTTATAACTGGGTTTTAAAGGTTTGTTGATTTTGATTAAAACAAGTGTCTGTGTGATGTGCCAAGTTAAAAATCAAGTGGAGCAGATTTTATTTGTATTTGTTCTCTACAGCCCCCAAAATAGAGAAAGTAAATGATCACATTTGTGAAATTACATGGGAGTGTTTACAGCCAATGAAAGGTGATCCAGTTATTTATAGTCTTCAAGTTATGGTGGGAAAGGATTCAGAATTCAAACAGGTATGTGCCATGGTATAATTCTGTGGCTATGTATTTTTACCTTTCTCTTTTTTATGTATTTTCAATGCAAGGTTTGACTATATTTTCCTAATTCAAAAACGTTTGTTCAGTACTTACTATGTTCCAAAGATTAGTAACTACACAGTATCTGAGGATTCAGAATCATTTTTGTGTAAACTACACTTGGAACAGGTTATTCATTCATTTGATAAGTATTTACTGAACTCTCCGCTAGGCGGCACTCAGGATACAACACTGAACAACAGACCCTTGCCTCCATGGAGCTTACAGTCCAGTAGAAAAAGAGATACTAAAGGCAAATAAACACATCACTGTATCACATGTTAGACAGTGATAAGCACAGTGGAGAAAAAGTAAAACTGAGTAAAAGAAATAGGGAGTACTGGAGGGAGGGACAGCGAATGCTGTTTCTTACAGGGCAGGCAGGTGACATTTGACCCGGAGACCCAAAGGAATTGAATATGAGAAGAGTGTTCCAAGAAGAAGAAACAATAAGTGCAAAGGCCCTGAGGCAGGAGCATGCTTGTTAAATTTAGAACAACAAAGAGGTCAATATGGCTGGGGCAGTGTGAGCCAAGGGGACAAACAGTAGATGAAGTCAGGTAGTTAATGATAGAGAGTCCAAGAGTGTTGTGGAGATCATGTAGAGCATTATCGGCCATACTGTGAGTTTTACTCCATGTAAAATGAGAAGCCAGTGGAGGATTTTGACCAGAGTAGTCACATGATGAGAAACAAGGTCATTTTGGCGAGGGTGGGACTAGGGCAGAAGCAGACCATTAAGGAGGCTTTTACAATAATAGTAATAGTCATAATTATAATGCAGTGTTGTAAATATGACAGTAGACAGAGGATTATGGAAGCCTAGAGGAAGTATCACCTTCCCGAGAAATTTCAAAGATAGCTTCCTCTTAGAGGATGAAAGCAGTAAGATGAAGTAGGGAGCTGTCAATGTTCATTATAACTTCTATAAAGAAGAAAAAGATGGGTTCTTTTGCAACTCAAGAGCGTAATTTCTATAAGCGTTTCATCTGAGTCTCCCCTTTTGCTGTCAACCTTCTTGATTTTGAGGGCTTTTAAAAAGCTGGGTTGTTTTCATTTTAGTATCTTATCTTGTATTTTCTTTTCCCACAAGAAAACCAGTCATTCATCTGTTTTATTTCCATCTTGTGCTTTTATAACTATTCATAATAGAATATTTTTCAATATCAATCTAATTTTGTTCTTTCAAGTTTTGTTAAGTATGGAAGTATAATTTCTTAACTGAAATTACAAAAGGCCCCAAAGAGTCAGATTAAGTTTGGCATGTGATTGTTTTTCTTTATTAAGCCATCTGCAAATTGGCATAATAATTAGATTTGAATATAATTTACAGATAAACAGGTTTCCTTCCAAGGAGGAAGCAAAATTTATATTAAAGAAAATATAATTATATTACACATTTAAAGGAAAGAGACCCCACGTTTGAGTAGTATATGAATTTTAATAAGCATATCACTGCATGAAACAGCGATGCTAATTCTAATTTAACTTAAAAGCTAACAACCTTAGCACTTCTACTTACTTTAGATCGTAAGCATGCTGTAAAACTTAAAACACTGATTTCCTTAGAACTTCATCCTATATATGCTCATCTCAAGCTCTTAAATATTTATAAAATGTTATGATTTATTGGCAAGTTATATTCCAAAAGTGTGAAGTTCCTTTTTTTGCGAATTCAATTTCATTCGTGGAATTTAGTATTTTACTTAAAATTAATTTGATATTCAATACACTTATATTAAATACTGTGTATAAAGAATTTGGGGGGTCTACATTGTTAAGTTACTGTTCTGATCTCAAGAAAGTTGTTTAGAATTTAGCAAGCAAGCAGAAATTTTATAATCATGACATTTTACATAGCTAAACAAATCAAAGGTCATAATAAAGCTAAAACCTACTTTATAAAAAGGAGTGATTTATTCGATCTGGAGTTTGGGAACGTTTTCCAAAAGGAGTGTCATTTAAGTGAGTCTTTTGGGGGGCTGGTGAGCTTAAGATGAACCATGAACTCTCAAGTGTGCCTTGAGTAAGGCTCAGGAATGGAGTATGTAGTGGAGGAGGCCAAGTACCGGTCTTTATTCTATAGCAGTAGGAACTGTTGATGTTTTTAACTAGGGGATTATTATTTATAATTTGGTGGTTGAGTTGCTAGGCTGGCCTATAAAAACCTGTTTAACCTATAATGTTGCTGGGTTTGGGGATCTGGAAGCAAATTAGCCCGGCAGCAAAAAGTACTTATGACCCTGGGGCAAACTTAGAAACAAACTGATTTCTTTGGATTCTTCCCTTTCTTCATCCCTCTTTGATCATTCAGTGGCGTTGACCAAACCCTTGCTTGCCTTCCTGCTACTCTATGTCCTGTTCTGTAGCACTTTCCCTAGACTTGCCCTGTTCTCTAAAATTGTACTTTCCCTCTGACTCTTGCCTCCCTCATATACATCATAACTCTCATATACACAGTATAGCTGGCCTTATCGGCATTCAGGAGAAAGACTATTTGCTTGGGAAAATTCATACCAAAGTCAAGTGTCTGCAGGCTCTTTAATCCTCTCAGAACTGTATATGTTTTTGAAAGCAAGTCCTTTTTAACCAAAATAGCATTTCAAGTGTTATCACAAGGTGAAATGCAAATATTGGGGGACAGCAGAGCCACTTTCAAACCAGATCAACCCCACCTGGGAGTCTGTACCTAAGGCAGTTCTTGTGTCAAAGCTCATTGTGTTGCAAATACCACCAACTCGAACTGGCTTATAAACTTTTAAGTGTTAATCCTCTTAGGGGGGAAGCCTTGAAGGTAGGTAGGCTTCAGGATTGGTTGATCCAGAAGCTCCATGAAGTTATCAGGGACATGGTTTCTCTCACAGCCTTCAGTTACCCTTAGCTATGGGGAACTTAGTCTTCTTCATTCACATTCAGGGAAGAGAAAGCACTTGGCTTACAAAGCCATCCCTCAACCAATGACTGTGCCAGGGCTTAAGCCAACCGGGGTCCACCTCTGGAATTAAGAGTGAGGCCCACTTCTCCTATTACGTGGACTGGGTAAGGGAGAGTTTGACACCCTGTCCAAAATCACGGTATTTGGCATCTTGGCAGTGTCAGAGAATGGGTGCTGGGACAGTGGCCTGTCGGATTCTATACAACTTCTTCCTTTCTTAAACTTCTACACTTAGATTCTCAGAAACAGTGCTCCTCACTCAGAGTGGCCCTTGGACCTAATGAACCTGAATGTCTGGGAGTGGGACCCACTATTCTGTTTTTGTTTCAAGTTCCAAGTGTTGCTTGTGCACAGTAAATTTAAGAACTGCTCTGAAAGCTCCAAGTTCACTTAACAACTTCCCCAGCAATGATGGGGGGAGAATGGCAGAGACAAGGGCAGTGTGGCTATTCGTCTACAGTCAGTTGTTTGAGAGGCTTTATACTGTTGTCTTCGTCTATTGATCGCTACAAAGAATTATTTGCAGTAGTATATTCCTAAGTTACAGAAGGATCACACTATGTGATCATATGTGCCAAATGATATGACAACATATGCCTTATCAGTATGTCATAATGAATAATTACTTTTAAATGTAATCAGTGCAAAATAAATCTTAAGGAAAGGCTTAAGTAAGTCTGCACCCAGTCTAAAAGTAATGTGTCACTGAAATCGTCGTCTTACACTCGCTGCTCTAAGTAATACATACTGTGCGTATTAGTCAGTGTAAAATCAGATTGTGGATATGTAATGTACACAGAAAGTGGAAATAGTTAAACAGAATCTGTTCCTCTGTAATAACAGCTT
Source organism: Equus caballus (assembly GCF_041296265.1). Lineage (NCBI taxonomy): Eukaryota > Metazoa > Chordata > Mammalia > Perissodactyla > Equidae > Equus > Equus caballus. Next base: position 42,408,669 of record NC_091700.1, on the reverse strand, counting down.
CGAAAATGGCTATCTTTGATAGTAAATGTGTACACTTGTCCTTAAAAGGTAACAACAAGGACTGTTTTGAATTTTAGTATGACTACTTGGTAAATTAATCTAGCCAACTAAATAGGTGTTCAGAATGTGGATATAGAGACAGATATAAACAGGTAAAATACTGGTTTCATTTTTATTGGCCTCAATTCTACAATTGTTATTTTCTCCATGCTATGATATATTTACAAAGCTAAAATAAGGACAAATACCAATTTATGAGACTCTAAACTTTGTTTAAAGGTTTTCCTGTAAAATTCTGTTGCAGTTGGCATACTACTTCAAAGTTCTTGGCCAGCTAGACACGCACAAACTTCACAAGTTTAAATTTAATAAGCTTAAAGTGGAAACAGTAATCTCTTACCTGCCATTCTCTTAACTGTAAATCTGCATTAATTGATATTTGCCACACTCTGCCTATAAATGGATAGTTGATTGATAGCAAATATAAGGGGCTGTTTTATTTTAGTTATATGTAATACTATCTGTGAGCAGTAGCTCCAGGCCAAAAGATCATGAATTATTAGAGTTTTCACTTACACTTTTCTATTTATTAAGGTCACAACAATTTTACCTTACCAATATCGGGGGTGTGGTGGGGCAGGGAATGGTATTTTCATTTTAATTCTTATTTCTCATTCTAAGACCTAACCCAGCTTATCTCAAGCTTTAAGGCTTATTTTGAATAGCTTCACCAGATAAGATAAACCTTTTTAAATCAGCTTTAGCAAGTTCACCTGTTTTCTTTACTCCTGTATCTACAGTTACCTGTAAGACATCTCCCTGTTTAGATATCTTCCCAGCATCGAAAACACAAAATTGGAAACTTGATCTCATCATCTTTCCTCCTGGTCTTTCCTCTCCAGCTTCTTTCTCACCTCATCACTGGCATAAGCACTAGCATCATTTTGATGCTTGAGCTTTAAACTCTTGGAAAACAAATTTTTTTTTTTTTTTGCCTGCCAACTCTTATTCATATAAAAATCATTTCTAAAAATGATCCATAAAAACTATAGCAAGGCCTCATAACTTTGTGCTTTTATACAGCAAGAGCCCCTGTTCCGCCAGTTCCCTCAGTCCCTCACTCAGCCTTACCATCAGGACTCCTTAATCACTGTTTAACTATCACCACATCTCAAGTGGCCCCTGTGGAATTAAACCTAAATTTCCAACTATTGTGTGACCATATTCCTCGTCTGTGTCAGATCTCTTCACCTCTCACCCTCATACCATTTGTTGTGTTTTTTCTAACCACATTACCATGCTCACTTGGAGACAAATGAAAAGTAAATCTTTTATTTATTTCTTTATTTTGAGGGAGATTAGCCCTGAGCTAACATCCACTGCCAATCCTCCTCTTTTTTGCTGAGGAAGACTGGCCCTCAGCTAACATATGTGCCCATCTTCCTCTACTTTCTATGTGGGACGCCTACCACAGCATGGCTTTGCCCAGCAGTGCCATGTCCGCACCCGGGATCCGAACCGGCGAACCCCGGGCCACCGAAGGAGAACATGCAAACTTAACTGCTGCGCCACCAGGCCAGCCCTTGAAAGCAAATTTTAAAGACAAAAATATATATCACCCATTATATCCATAAGACAAATACATATTTCTTATTTTTACTAAATTGGCCTCACTGTATGTGCACAGTCTTCACATGCTTTCTAATACAACCTTCTAATTTACTTAAGTTAATGCTTTTACCATTGCCCAGACATGAACCATTTCTATATTCCCACCCCACTGAAATGCTTATCTGCATCCACAGGACTAATGTATATTCACCATTTTCTTTAAGATCCATCTTAAGGCTTACTTCCTTCAATAAAAGTTTCTTTATATCTCTTCTCAGCATCCACCCATATACATTTTGACATATACATAGTCAGTAATTCACTAATTTAGTGGCTTTTTATTAAGTACCTATTGTAAATGCTGGATTCTGAAGACACAAAAATGAGACAAGGATCTTACCTTCCTCCTTAAGGAGCAAACCAATATGTAAAAATTTAGATTTACAACACAGCTACAATTGAAGTGGCTATAATTGCATGAAAGAATGCTAGCCCAGATCTTGATTGATCTGACTTATAGCCCACCAACTAACTGAAAGGACTCAACTAGAAAGTTATTATGAGGGGCCGGCCCGGTGGCACAGAGGTTGAGTTTGCACGTTCCACTTCTGGGCGGCCCGGGGTTCACTGATTCAGATCCTGGATACGGCCATGGCACCGCTTGGCAAAAGCCATGCTGTGGTAGGCGTCCCACGTATAGAGTGGAGGAGGATGGGCACGGATGTTGGCTCAGGGCCAGCCTTCCTCAGCAAAAGGAGGAGGATTGGCAGTAGTTAGCTCAGGGCTAATCTTCCTAAAAAAAAGAAAAGAAAGTTATTATGAGGGCCAGCTCGGTGGCACAGCGGTTAAGTGTGCACGTTCTGCTTTGGAGGCCCAGGGTTCACCAGTTTGGATCCCGGGTAGGGACATGGCACCACTTGGCAAACCATGCTGTGGTAGACATCCCATGTATAAAGTAGAGGAAGATGAGCACAGATGTGTGCTCAGGGCCAGTCTTCCTCAGCAAAAAGAGGAGGATTGGCAGCAGTTAGCTCAGGGCTAATCTTCCTAAAAAAAAAAAAAGTCATTATGAGCCTTGGTTTTCTTATTTATAGGATGAGGGAAGGAACTCGTTGATGGAAATGGTAGCTTCCATATATTGAGTACTCACTGTATGCTAGGCACTGTGTTAAGTGCTTTGACAAGTGTTAGTTTATTTCATTCTCATAATTAGCATACAAGATAACTACTGTTATGCCTGTTATACTAAGGTAATTGGTCTGAGATCACAAGGAGTGTGAAGTGGTAGAACAGAACTGGGACCCAGGAGTGACCAGTGTTAATGTGTATCCTCTTTAGCACTAGCACACTCTCTTGAAAATCCATAGAAGTTCATTCTTGTTATTTCCCTTCTAAGGGATGGGGAGAGGATTTGAGTTTTAAGATCCAGTTCTGTGATTCTGAGCAATCTCTCTCCTTAAAGTTTTTGAAATGATTTACCATAGATGCCAATAGAAAACTCCCCTTGGGCTGGCCCTGTGGCATAGTGGTTAAATTAAGTGTGCACTGCTTCCACGGCCCGGGTTTGGTTCCCAGGGGCAGACCTACACCACACTCATCAGCGCCCATGCTGTGGCAGCGACCCACATACAAAAGAGAGGAAGACTGGCATAGGTGTTAGCTCAGGGTGAATCTTCCTCAGCAAAAAAAAGTAAGTTCCCCTTATTCACTCATTAATTGTTTTACATTAATTGTTAACAGATAAGATATGTTTGAAATTGTACAGAAACCAGTTATGCAAAGATTAATGGGGGAGCAAGATTAGACACTGTTCCTCCTTTCATGGAATGATTTCCAAAAGTAGGACTTCTTACATTTAAGGAAACCAGCGAAAAGCCTGTGGGCTGATTTTGCTTGTTCTCTAGCTACTTTGGGGACACGTCTTCACTCCTTAACTGGTCTGTAAGCTCTGTGAAGGTCAATCTTACATCCTTACTTTGCAAATTTCTCCTGCCCTTGTACAGCAGACAGATAAGTTCTTTGATGAATAAGTATTTTTAAAATGTCATTTAAAAAATAAAAGCAGTCACACTCACTAGCTTCCATGTCAAAAATAATTCCAAAAATAGCCAATTTTAACACATTTTATGCCCAGCCTTCATACATAATTCTTTTTCTAATATATTATTAACAGATTTACAAAGGTCCCGACTCTTCATTCCGGTATTCAAGCCTTCAGCTGAACTGTGAGTATCGTTTCCGTGTGTGTGCCATTCGCCAGTGCCAAGACCCTGTGGGGCATCAGGACCTAGTAGGTCCCTACAGCACAACAGTGCTCTTCATCTCTCAGAGGACTGAACCACCAGCCAGCACCAACAGAGACACTGTGGAAAGCACGAGGACCCGGCGGGCACTTAGTGACGAGCAGTGTGCAGCCGTCATCCTTGTGCTGTTTGCTTTCTTTTCCATTTTGATTGCCTTTATCATTCAGTACTTTGTAATCAAGTGAAAATATAACTTTATTTTTAATACTGTATTACATTTTATTTCGTCATGTACTAAAATTATTTCTGTATTGCTTTTATAAAAACAGTGGCATTTAGCACTGGCATTGAGACTATAGTATATCATTCTTCCCATTTTCAATGCTTATATTGTTAAATAGAGGCTGGCACCTTATTAGAATGCAAGCCACAGAAATAGCAATTTTTGGGTTTTTGTTTGGTTGGGGCTTTTTTTCTTTCCTATGTTTTTCTTTTTCTTTTTCCTTTTTTTTTTTTTTTTTGACATGGCTTCTTGTAAAACAAACTTTCCAAGAGGCAACAATGTGTAATTGATATTTTGACCAGTCAGCATGAGTGTAACAGTGACAACCTGATCTATTCCTTTTAAAGATAATTACCTAGTAAAAAATTCAGAATGATTAAAATTTACACTAACATGCTCTATAAAAATGTTCAAGTCTGATGCTGTGAAAGCAATCTAGTGCTATATTTCTACCTCCTCATTTGTCTTAATTATTTGGTAAGTGGGATTATGATGAATAACTGGAGGGGCTTAGCAAACAAAAACTGGATGAAAGAATATGCATGAAAAAACAGCTTCTTGTTTGATAAATGTGGAGTTCTTCATTACCAGTATATATTCACAAATTCACAGATGTTACTTAAAGAAAGCACAGACAGTTTACTTGGCCTAAAAATATTTTAATGTTTACTCAAAAAGCACCTCTTCAGGTCTTGAGAACATGGAAAAGAACAGAGGGCTTTTCGATAGTTACTTTTTAAAAGTAATTATAATCAACTCTGCATTTCAAACCTGTTTAATTTGGTTTTGTGAACCTTTGAACTATATGTATGTGTGTAAGGACATGACGTACATATATGGCATATAGATAAACTATACATACCGAGTGTAGAAATATATATATATACACACATATGTGCACTCACTCCATCTATCTGGTATAGGCTAATTTTGGAAGAACTCCCATAAGTTTTGCTGCTTCTCCCACAACTACTGCCATCACCATCAGAATTCATAATCAAACCTAACCTTTTTGTTTGGGGCACCAAATCCGAAGACAAAATTAATTTGCACCAGTAAACTTCAAGCTGCTTTCTTTCTTGAAAAACTAATGTTTAATGTAATGTCTGTTAAGATACTGTTCCAAATTGTTGATTGCATGTGGTTAATGTTGCATTAGAGCACTTTGCAATTGCGTAATTCATTAATGTTTTGTGAGCTTGCATTTGTGAGTTACTGAATGATCAGATTGAATCTTGTCAAGTATCACATTGTACATCTCGCATAGATGTCAATGACTGCCAGTAGTAATACAGTTTGTAATGAAACTATCTAAAATTCTTGTTTTATCACATCTGTTATCTGTAAAACACTTGTAACTAGCCTTTTTAATTTATTATTTGAATTTTAGGATAGTGAATCACTAATTTTTAGTTGCTCATGTTAGCATTTTAGTGATTACTAAGCATTTCTGTCAGTCTTTGAAAAAAGGACACATGTTTTGTGCTTTGAAGATCTCTGAAGAATTTCTCTTATATTAGAATGGGCATGTATTGTAATTGTTTTATGTCAAATGATCTGTGCTATAGAAAAAACATTAACCTTTGTTCAAAAAAGAAGCAGATAAACTTGGCCTTTCCAAGTGGTAAGAATGATCTGTCACTATAATATACTGTATGTTTACATTTTATTTAAATTTAATCTCTTATGTATAGTCTGATAACTTTCCCCCAAAACAACAGTGATTGCAATTGTTTTCTAGAAACTTCTTAAAAGTGCCACATTTGGCAGTACAAATGAGTTTGAGTGTAATAGCCCAGAGATTTCTATATAGTTGAATGTCTAAAATGGTAAAATGTGCCACTGTGACAGTTACAGTGGCTTATGTTTTTCATAGTAACTCAAATGAACTCCTATTTTTGATAGTAAATGTCATTTAATAGTGTCTTGCCCTTTGAGTCTCACTGCAAAATCAGTGCAGAGGAGAAAACAATTTTTAATGTAATCTTATTTTACCTCATATACTGTACATTCCAAAAACTCTAAACTTTTTAAAGATTATAGATACACTACCAAACATATCACCTTAAAATTGTATAAGGTTGAACTTCATACAAATGGAAAAATATAATCTCATAAAAATACATAAACTATGTAGCAAAAGTATCTTTAAAATCCATGGAAAATAAAAGTTGTATCATTCTTTTTTGAGATATGTTTATTGTATTCATATACATTCACTATTTGCTGCCTCGTTTCGAAAATGTTAAGATTTTCCCTCTTCTTGCAATGGGTGGGCCTACAGTATTCACATCTTGAACACAGAGGACCCGTATTCAAAAAGGGTAAAGTCCAGTAAGTTAAAGAATGAAATTAGAAGTTTTATCCTAGTGACTTGATTTTGTGCAATTCCTTAGCTATCTTGCTTCCTTTATAAAGAATAAAGATGAGTCTGAGGTAACCTTCCTATTGGAAAGAAAATCTCTGACCTGTCCTCACCTTTCCTGCGTTCTTCACTTCTTTCCTTCTTTTGCCCACCTCCGGGGGCATAACCTTCTGGTTACTGGCAGTGCCATCTGCCCCCATGTCTGCCCTCCACCAGCAAGTTCAGTGTTCCCTCTCACTCATCCCCTGTGAAAATTTCCATCCCACAGACGTCGTCTGGGGATACGTTGCTTTTTAAAATCCAGGTGGATCTCTAATTGCAGCAACTGCGGGTACCACAATAAAGTTTAAAATGTTAGGCTGGGGAAGTGGAGATGTTTTTGAATGTAGGAGCCTCACCCTACAGAAGCAACTAAGTATGAGATCAGCCTTGAAAAGAATATGATACTGATTTACAGGGTGGCATGTCACCTCATTTTTTTTCTGTAGATTAGAAATAGGAATTTTACATGTTGTGTTTGAGCATTTTGTGGATTGGTTTCCAACACAGACAGACGCCTTCTCAGCCTCATGAACAGATTCTCTGCAGGAGGATCCCGTGTGTATGGTGACTCAGTCAGGCAAACCAACGACGAAAGAAAATGGTTCCCCAAAACCTAAAACCTGTCATCCTGTATCCTGACCACCTGCCATCAACACAGGTGATGTATATGCTGCATATTTTAAAAGAGCTTTTTAAATATTCTATTTTTATACACACTTTTTAAGATAATGCATTATGCCCTCGAGAGTATCCCTTTATTTATTCATTATTTTCTCCCTGGTACTCTTAAAGGGGAGAGAAGACTCAAAAAAAGTTGACAGAAGAACTAAGGTTTTAATAGTTAAAGTCATCAAATCCTCAGTGTCTGGAGTGGTTTCTTCAAATGTTTAGATGCTATAAGGGCTATTTTTCATCTTATATAATAAACAGGATGATACTTGCTGTGGAAAACTTGTCAAAAGAAATGAGTTTTGAAAATGGGTAGGTTTTGAAGCCATGTGACCCATTCACATCATAATAGCTACCATCTACTGGCCACTCAATGGGTGTCAGGCATTGTGTTCAGTGCTTTATCTTAGTCATCTCATACAATCCTCTTAATTGCTCTATTGAGTATAAACAGAAGCACAGAGAAGTCAAGCATCTCCCAAAGGTAGCATGGCTAATAAATGATGGAGCTGAGATTTGAATCCAGGTGATAGGTTTAGTACCCCTACACTTGACAACTATCCTGTGCTCCCTCCCAGAAGTCTTGAATTCCAAGAAAGAAAGCAAAATAATGATTGACTTTAATATTCCATTTATGATAGCATTTATTGGGTATGCCAGACATTATGCCAAAGACCTATATCCAGACAACCCACAGCCCTCTAAGGATTGAACAGAAATCAGACAAGAAGAATCTGGTACAAGTGTATCAGACTAAATGAGGAGCTCTGGTTTCCTTCCTCTAGAATTTCATCCTTTGATACTTGGATTCCCATTTTGAGCCCACACCTAGCCCTAGAATAACCCATTCTCTTAAATACTTAGTCTCCCAAGGATGAAATCTCTTTACCACAAATGAGAAGCTAACATGTTCAGAAAGGGAATATAGCTACAATGTGGATGAACCTCGAAAACATACTAAGTGAAAAAAAGCGGACACAGGAGGTCACCTATTGTATGATTCTATTTACATGAAATAACTACAGTAGGGAAATCCATAAAGACAGACAGGAGATTAGTGGTTGCCAGGAGCTAGAAGGAGGACGGAATGGAAAGTAACTGCTGAATGGGTGTGGGGTTTTATTTTGGAAATGTTTTGAAACTCAACAGAGGTGGTGGTTGTACAACATTGTGAATGTACTAAATGCCACTGAATTGTTCACTTTCTGTTAATTTTGTGTGAGTTTCACCTCAATTTTTTTAACCTAAAGACTGATATTCAGATAGCTTAGGACTAGAGAACCCTGGACATCAAGTCAATAAAATAAACTAGAACCTAGTCATTAAGTCCATTTTGCTAAGGACACAGGCCAACTTCTCACTTCCTTCTCAAACTTCCCAGACCTCCTTGGGTGTTCCTTCAGTCACTGGGTGGTGCCTGCCTGGTTTACAATTTTTATGCATGTCCTTCATAGCTATTGAATGATTTGCCTGCCCCGGCCTAAGTTATCAGCTCTATCTGACTCAGTATTTCTAGGATGACCCACGGTCTTAGAGAAGAAATTATGTTTAATGGTTCCACAGTTTACCAGTGACTGCCACTATGCAGTAAGAATGTTCCTATATGGGAGTATAAGACCTTTTCTCTCTCAGCTTGTATTCTGAAAAGTAATCAAGAAAACATTTGAGGAAAATTCATGTATCAGGTGCTCAAGTAATAATACTAATAGAATTAATTTATGATACTCTGAATTTTACTCAGACCCATTTAAACCAGCATGAAGTCTAGTGTCCTGTCATGCTATGAAAAACTTGGAGTCCATTCATTGTAAATCTGGCTCAAAATGACCTCAGAGGAGTGAAGAAGTTAAAACTGCAAAGGACCAGGGAGTACGTGTCCAGAAAGAGCGCACACAGTTTATGACAATACAGTTAAGAATTACTATAAAAAAGGAACCTCAAGTTTTAAAAGATACTATAAATCCACTGTAAATAAAAGAGTATGATACTGCCATTCATTTGGAAAAGTAAAAATAGAAAAACTTTGAAAAAGAGCAATGAGAAGGGACTAGCCCCACTAAATTATAAAGCCTCAATAACTTAAACTAAAAACACTAAAGGAACAGAACAGAAAGCCCATAGTCCTGAGTAAATACAGGAATTTAGTATTTGATAAGGCTAACACCTCACGTCAGTGGAGTGAAAAAGAACAATTCAGTAAATGATGTTGGGAGAACTGAGTAGCCACCTAAAAATTACAGTTGGATCCATAGCTCACACACACCTTATTCCAGAATGAATTCCAAATGAACCAAACATTTAAATGTAAAAAATGAGACCAAATAAACTAGAAGACATGGGAGAATTCCTATATAATCTTGGAGTGGTGGTGGCCTTTCAAACCATGTCTCAAAATACAGAAGCCAACTCAAAAGATTGATCATTTCAGTGCCATAAAAATAAAAACTTTGTGTATAGCAGTTTTAAAAAGTTAAAGCAGGGGCCAGCCCGGTGGCACAGCGGTTAAGTGCACACTTTCCGCTTCAGCAGCCAGGGGTTTGCCGGTTCGGATCCCGGGTGTGGACATGGAACTGCTTGGCATGCCATGCTGTGGTAGGCGTCCCACATATAAAGTAGAGGAAGATGGGCATGGATGTTAGCTCAGGGCCAGTCTTCCTCAGCAAAAAGAGGAGGAGTGGCAGCAGTTAGTTCAGGGCTAATCTTCCTCAAAAAAAAAAAACAAAAAAGCAAATAGCAAGCCAGGAAAAAATATTTGCAACTCATATCCCAGAAAAGGGCTAATCTAATCTAATATAAATAAAACATAATAAGTCCCAAAATATGGATGCGAAATAATAATATAAAAAGAAGCAAAGGATACAGGCAGTTCACAGGAAAGGAAATACAAAGAACTCAAATGTATGACAAGATGTTCAATCTCACACTCAACGAGAAGTGCAAAATAAAACATGGAAAAACCGTTTTTCACTATCATTGGCAAAAAATGCAAAACTGGTCACACACTATGCTGGTAACACTAGAGAAACGACACATTGCTAGGAGAGTTTAAGCTGTACAGTCCCTATGAAGGGAAATTACACTTTGCCTGTACTCTTTGATCAGGCAAGTGAACCGACAAATATTTATCCTACAGATCTAATCACCCACTTGTGACATATTAGACAACACTATTCATTGCAGACCTTTTTGTAACAGCAAAAAACTAGAAATTACCTAAATGAGCAACAATGGGAAACTGGTTAAACACATTGTACACCCAATGCAATGGGATACTATGCAGCTGTAGCAAAAAGAATACAGTAGCCTTCCATTAACTGATGTGGAAAGAACACCAAGATATATTATTAAGGTCAAAAGCAAAGTGCAGAATAATGCAGACAATCTGGCCAGGTGTCCAGTCTTCAAGTCTCCTGGGTCCAGGCACCGGACAGGTGAGTGAATGAGCCTTCAAATGATGTCAGCCCCCAACTGTGGACCCACTCCCAGCCTTTGGGTCTTTGCAGCTGAGGTCCCAGACATCATGGAGCAGAGACAAGCCATCCCTGAATTCCTGACCCACAGAATTAGCACAATAAAATGGTTGTTTTAAGCCACTAAGTGGTTGAAAATTTTGTTATGCAGTAATAGTTACTGGAACACACAGTTTAAATTCCAAAATACGAAGTCCTTGGCCGAATATTGGTTCTCCTCCTTCAGGGCTCTCCCCACCCACCCCACCTCCATGCCACTGAGGCTGGAGGCGGCCAGGTGACTACTTCTGGTCAAAGAAATGTGAGCAGGAAAGATCTTCCCTGTATTCACTAGGGTTCAGTCAGGAAAACAGATGCCACACTTGTCATTTAACAGGGATCATTTAACATTGGGCATTGGTTTAACAAGTGTTAAGCAAGCTGACTAACAAGGCAAGCAGGTGACACAGAGGTCATAACTGCAGGAAAAAGCTGCGAGTTTTTGGGATGGGAGCAAAGGGAAGATGTTGAGGACATCGGAACCTGGAAGGTGAGCAGAGAAGCCCGGGGAAGGGGAAGTCAGACCTCTGCGGAGGAGCTGCTGCCTGCCTGTGGCTGGTGGGGCTTCTGTTTGTGTCTGAAGGAGCTGGCGATGAGCCAATGCTGCTGGGAGGGCACAGGGACATTGTGGGACGACACTGAAAGGAACTCGAGCAAACAGGAAGGAGCAAGTACCTTCTCCACTCCCCCTGGCCTCCGGCACCCCTATGGACAAGCCTAACAGGGAGCCAGTGGGCAAAGGAGAGGAACACGTTGCAGAATCCCAGAAGGGGAGCTTTGGAGCCCAGAGACAGCAGCTTAAAGCTGGCACAGTCACTTTCGGGTGGAAGCATTTAAGAGGTGGCCTCCCTTTTCTCTCTTCCCCTGCCTTAGAGATGATGGGAGCATCTGCTCTCACAGAGATGCCATATGATCAAAGCAGCCTAAAACAGTGTGCCACCAAATGAAGATAATTCTTCTGGACTGTCCCCCAGACTCGAGGCAGAGTCTAGGGGAACAAGAAATAAATGTGCGAGGTGTTAGGCCAGTGGCATTTAGAGGATGTTGGTTGGCAGCATACCCTCACCCCTCCTCTGCACTGCCCACGCACTGCACCTGCAGATATGGCCCCACCCCCAGCCACCGGCACAGGTGTCAGAGGCACGGGGGCAGCTCTCTAGTGGGTGGATGTGAGAGGCAAGAGTCTGCTCAAAGATGCCTCAACCCAATATGTCAGGGGTATGGGGAAAGGGGTAGATAACAAGGGCTCTGGCAGCATCAGAGACAACACTCGCATCCCTCTGAGGGGCTTAGGAAACTTGACCTGGAAAGGGTGACATTTTGAGGGCCCTTGAAGGGCAAATGGGTTGGACTTTTGACAGAGACAGAAGGAGAGCTAACAGCAAGGGAGAAGGCATGGGGGCCAGAAAGCAAAGTTTTGACCGAAGAAAGAACCAGATGGGGGGGCTAGTTTGGACCCAAGGAGAGCCTCTTTCTTTTGTAATTATCATGATTAATAAGAACTAATCGTTACAGAAGGCTCACTATGTGCCAGGTGCCGACCTAAGGAGCTTATGTTTACTCATGGGAACCACCCAGTGAGGTGGGTCCTGGGATCAGCACCCCTATTTACTGATGAGGAGCAGGAGGCTCACAGACACTGAGCAACTTGCCCAAGTCCGCAGACTAACTGCCCGCTGAGGACTTCAGCATCCACACTCTTCCCCACTCTGTTCAGAGTTCCCTGAGGAAAGTCCCCATACCAACCCCCACACAGAAGATGGAGGGACACCCCAGTGACAAACTTCCTTCTATCTCTATTCCATTCCCCAGAAATGGAGTGAGAACATTTATATTCCTAATTCCTGACACAGAAAGTTACACCAATGCAACCCCCTTAAGAGGTAAAAATGACCAACAACAATAACTCTGTCCACCTAGGAGATGAATATTGGAGTGATGGTGCCCAGAAATCTCTCCTTGGCACTTTATGGAGGTAATCCTTATTGTACCTACATGATCATTGTGGGGCAACCTGACTGAGCTCTACAGAAGTCTGAAGGGCAGATGGTGTTTTTAAAAAATTGGAGGGAGGGGGCCAGCCCAGTGGCGTAGTGGTTAAGTATGTGTACTCTGCTCCGGCGGCCTGGGGTTCACAGGTCTGGATCCCGGGCGTAGACCTACACACCACTCATCAAGCCGTGCTGTGGCAGCATCCTACATACAAAACAGAGGAAGATTGGCAAGAGATGCTAGCTCAGGGCCAATCTTCCTCACCCCCCCCAAAAAAAAATGGAAGGAGTGGAGGCAGAAGCAGATAACTCAGAGGTTGTACTTGTGGGTCTTTCCAGATGTTGCAATTCAAGTCAGTTGCATCGTAATGTTTATAGCTGTATTTTTATTTTCACCTTCATGGACATGTTGTGGTTTCTGCTATTACAGAGCCAAGAGACGTGTGGCTTACATCTCACCATCTCCTTAACTTTGAGGGAGGTACCACACTTCAAGCAGTGGCAGCATTGAGACGGCTAAGTGTACTCCTGTGGCTGATGGGTGGGGAAGATGCCAATGACCACACTATGGCAGAGAGGGTGTGGCGAGGGGAGCCCAGGCTGGGCCCAGGGTGAGCTGCTGTATCGTGGGAGCGACGAGGGCCATTCTTGACCAGGCACTGTTGATCGAGGCCGAGAATGGGCTGCTGGAATTTACAGAAGGGTTTTTGCCAAGTCCTGTACCCTCTTCCCAGCCACAGCTCATAGGGACTCGCTCCCTCACCACCAACACCTTGATGATCGTTGCTGTGGTGAGCCTGTCTCTCTCTCAGGAGAAACTAGGACCAAGAGAAAACTGCTAAAGCATCAGTCGGCGAGTAAGAGGAATCTGTGCAGCCGCAAAGTCGTGCCTGGATTTACCCTGCCATACCCTGCAGTACAAAGAGAAACCTGGGAAAGCCTGAGTCCCTGTGTCGACGTAGCGGTCAGGTTCTGGAGGTGAGGTTCAGCCAGAGCTGACGCTGGAACTTCTCTGCCAGGGGCTCCCCGCAAAAAAATTCGCTCGAAATGTTACAAAATGTGTGTCAGTTGCTGTGTGCATTCACTTTTCACCCTCTGCCTCATACCCTGCTTTTTGGTGAAGAAAAGAGTGTAAAACCTATAGAGTTTTTACCAGTTTCAACAGGTACATTGCAAGCTACTGATGTATCCCAATGCTCCTTAGCACTTTCCGTATCCTTCCATTTGTCCACAAAATCTGGTGTCCGGAATATAAGTTGGAAGACACTTTCCTAGCGGAACCTGGACCACATCAACCGCTCCTAATGTTGGTAATGTTACGTTCGACAAGGCAAGAGGCCTCACAGCACAGTGGTTATGCCCATGGACTCGGGAAGCAGACAGCACTTCCACTCTCTGTGCCTTAGTGTTCTCATCTATAAAATGGATGTACTGAAAGGAGCCACCGCATAACACTGCTGTGGAAAATTAAATGAGTTAACATCCACAAGTAATGGAACAGAGCCTTGCAGACAGCAAGCGTTAGCTTCATTTTTATCCAGGACATCCCCGCCTGCCAAAGGCCAAACTATGAGGCCTCCAGCCAGGAGATAATGGCCCATTGATGATACCAACCTCTGTCTCCCAGAAACACAGGGCCACAGCTGGGCAAAACCTAGACTCACTGCCCCCCACAAGTACCAGGGGGAGAGGTGTTCGTAGGGTAGAGGAGAGAGGTGTCCACACGCCTGGTCTACTGAGAACGTCCTCTTCTCATCGGATGAAGTATGAAGTCAGTAAGCTGGTGGACAACCTTAGAAATACGAAGTAGAAAGCAGATTTAGTCATTCTCCAGATATCTGGTCCCATTTCTTCCTAAAACATGGAATGCCAAGCCATTATAAAACGGTTCCAGATCCTCCCCATGGGCCAAGTCATGCCTGAGCCACAGAGTAACAGTGTTGTGGAAAGAGCCTGCTGTGAGCACCTCTCTCCATGTCGGTATTCTATCTTAAACTAGATGATCAACCAACACTTACTGAACATCCGCTACAATCAGAGTACTATTCTCAACCGCTCGGAATCGTAAAGAAAATAATCGTAACTGGTTCTGCAGAAGCTTATTCATTCCCTGAGTTAACAAATATTTATTAAATTCTCACTTTGTACCAGGTACTGATCCAGGCATAGAAAAGAGCATGGGACACAACAGGTTAAAGCCCTGCCTTCTGGAGCACGTGGTGACAGAAGGAGGAGGACAGAGCACAAAGAGCTGGGTAAATTAAAGAGTAGGTCAGTTGGTAATAAGCTATAGGGAGAGAATACAACAGAAAAGGCAGGTGTCCAAATGGAGGGTGAGCACAGAATAGTTGGAGAGGGTATTGTTGGCACTCGTGAGCTGCGTGGCACGGGCACTATCTGAGACCCCGTTAGTCCTTCTCAGAGCCACCGTGGTGGGTGGGAAAAGGAATGAGGGAGTCTTCAGCAGAGGCTGGGTGGCCCAGGCAGTGGAGCAGAAGGGAAAAAGGGAAAGAGACTCAGGGCTCTGCAGTCCCTAAGAGCCAAGGTGTCAGGTGCTCCAGGGAGCATCAGTTGAGTCAAAGAGAGGGACCACAAATTCACCAGCCACAGACCTCTTCCTCCAAGGTTAGCAGAGCACCTGTGGCCAGGTGGGAAGGGGGCATTGAACTGGACTCTAGCAAATGCCAGCCAGGGCTCCCCAGGAACCCGCACGAAGCTAGGTGCCTCTCTCCCTTTTAGCTCCTAAGGGCCCCACCGGACCTCCCCTCTCCATACACCTGGGCCCCCTCCGGGAAAGGCAGGGAAGGGAGAGGGTAAGCGTGTTATCCAAGAGAAGCGAACACAACCTAAAGGGGCTATTTAATTCATCCAATTATGAATGGACTATGCTTTACCTGGACTACAGAAGTAATTTTCTCTTCCTACCCTGAGGGTGACAGCTCAAGGGAAAATCGGATCAACTATAGACAAAGAAATTGCATTTTCTCTGCTTAGTGGAAGGGGGGAGGGAGGAAAAGTGGAGACAGTGAATACAGAAACTCTTTTGAGGAGTTTTGCTGAAAACATGGAAATAATCCAGAAGAGGGAGAAAATCTGATGATGCAAGAGAGCGAGAATTACTAGTGCTGACGGGGTAGAGCTGACCAGCTACGAGGACCACTCACTCACTCATCTGTGGGAGGGAACGAGGAGAGGTTGGGTGGGTGACGGTGGTGGTCGCAGCGTGTAGACGTTCTCTTCTGATTGCTTCTATTTTTTCCCAGAATGAGAGTGCAAGGTCGCCAGCTGACAGCGAGGATCAGGATCGGGGAGGAGGTGTGGGGATTAAAGAGAGAGAGGGATGCACAAAAGACTGGCCTGGAGGGTGGGAGAGCGAATGAAATGATAAGTATCAGGATGGTTGGGGAAAGCTAAGTGTCACCCTAGAGGGTGTGAATTTCGAGTGAAACAACTGCTAGAAAACAAAAATTCAACCAAGTAAATTTGAAGATCTAATGGGCTTTATTAAGTGATGCATGAACTGGGCAGCATCTTATCTAGCAAGAGATCCTCCAAGGCCTTATACAAAATGGAAGGTTTTTATAGGAAGGAGGGTGGGGCAAGAAGTTATTAGCAAAGGAAAAGAAAGGATTATTTGGGGCCAGGACCTCTCTCTTTGTCTCTTCGGAGGGAAGGGACCAGCAAGAGCGTGATCACACGTATTGCAGCTTCTTCCCCTGGGGGATGGAGAGGGCCTATGGGACAGACTACCTCACTGGTACTGACCAGAAAATTCCAGACTGGTTGATTAAGATTACATTTCTGGGGAAGGTCGAAACCACAATTAGATTAGGTATTAAATCTGGGTTTGGTATCATGGGCTTTAGCACAAGTGACGCCATTTGGGACCCGTGGTTTTCCTCTTTCACACAACTCAACAGCTATTTGAGAGCACGCACAGAGTAGGCAGAGGATTCGACTAAACCAGCGTCGTGCTTGCGTCTCGTGGAGGAGGCAAGAGCCTGGGAGTCGAGGGTGCTTGCCTGGGAGTGACTACGATTGCTCCCAGAGTTTAAACTGGGTAAAGTGGGGAAGTGAGGACTTGAGGCAGCTGAGAGACAAGGAACAGGTAGGAGGAGCAACCAGCTGGACGTCCCAGGACGGATGGAGGATTGCAGGGGCCCGAGGCATGAGAGACAGTGAGCTAGAAAGACAGGCGGTGGAGGTCCGAATTGGGGACGACTGAAACGGAGATGAAGGAGGGCTCCGGGGTCCTGGTAACGATAAGGTGTAGGGGATGTCCACAGGAGCCGCTGCCTGGGATGGGGTGGAGGACAAGATCAACGACAAAAGGAGAGCCCCAGGCACTGCAAGCCTCAGGCTGGGTGTGGATTTTATCAGGAGTGTTTGAGAGAGGGAGGGTCAGGCACCAAAGTCCTCAAGAACAAGGGTGAGCGAGGAGGGGGGGCCCTGCAGAGGGCAGAGTCTGAGGAAGCGAGAGTCCAAGCTAGGTTTTAGGGGGGCTGGGAACAGCATTGATGAGGAAAGTAATGGGTACCCTCCTCCAAGCCTCCGGCTCCTGTGTGTGCGACAGGACAGCAGGGAAGCATGTCCCAAAGCAAAGCCAGGTTTCCGTTCAAGAGGCAGCAAACCTGGGGAGAAGTTGAAGACTGAAACCACAGTAGGGAGGGTGGAAAACTGCGAAACGGGTGTCCCACGGGGATACAGAACTCAGCACAGAAGCTCCAGGGCAATCTGGGATGCTTTAGGGCAGGGCTGGAGGGCTACAACGACTGAGGGGGCCGGGCTGGGCAGTGTGGGGGCCCATCAGGCTGCAGGCTCTGGATTCGGGCTGACCACAGTCCCAGTCCCAGCGCTGCCTCTTGCTACCTCAAGACAGTCTCACTTTGCTCAGGGTTACAATGAGTTCCTAAAAGCGTCAGGCTTCAACGGAAAGCACAGGGCCAAACCCGTCCTAGGCACTCAGTAAGCGCCAGCTGTCCTCATTAAGACCACAAAAAATTGACTCACAGATCAGTTTTAGTATTTTTCCCAGAATTTTAGTTCTTTCTGATGTTGGCAAATGCTCTGCTTGTTTAAGTTTATAAAATATTTTGTACATAGAAACAATATAGCACATGTTTAAAGACTCAAATGTACACATAAATACTTAAGCCTTGTTCTTGAAAATGAGTAGACACGGTCACGCCCGTAGATGTCAGAGTTAGAAGAGATGGTTGAAACGATTTGTTCAACGCCCTCCACCAGCATCTGCGAATTTACAGAGGAGGAGACCTGGGCTGAGCGAGGCTGGGCCTGATCCACGATCATCGCTGGGTCGTGGAGCCACGCCCAGACTCGGGAGGGAGTTTAGATTCCGGAAACTCCTCTCCTATTCTTTGGCACTGCGGCAGCCTTCCCTAACCGTCGGGATGCAGCCACCCGCCAAGGCCCCTCAGAAGGTCCCCCTCTGAACCCGACCGACAAAAGCGCCGGCGCCCCGCTGGGTCCAGTGAACAACCTCACTGGGGTTCAGCGATTGCTTGCCCAGGCCGGGGCAGGGCTCGTGCGCGGCGGCCGCCTCTCGCGGTCCAGGGGGTGGAAAGGGAAGCGCCCTGGAATAAGACGGGCCTAGGAAAGGGCGCGGGAGTGGGGCGGGCGGTGGCCGGGGGCGGAGACTGCGCACCGCAGGCTTGGGAGCGTCTCAAAGCGGACCCTGCAGATCCGCGTCCAGGCAGCGTGCGAACAGCTCGGGCGGCGTCGCCTGGGGCTCGGGCAGTGCGCACACGGGCTGGGCGCGCCCGCTGCGCGCGGGCTGCTAAAGCAAGCGCTGCGCCGGGGACCATGCGCTAGGCTCCCCAGCCACCAGGACGCGCGGCGGCGCAGGAGGACCCCGCGTGTGTCGAAGCGTCCGCCCCCGCGGCGCGCCCATGGGCAGCCCCTGGAACGGCAGCGCCGGCGCGCAGGGCCCGCGGGAGCCGTCCTGGGCTGCGCTGCTGCCGTGCGACGAGCGCCTCTGCTCGCCCTTCCCGCTGAGGGCGCTGGTGCCGGTGACCGCCGTGTGCCTGGGCCTGTTCGCCGTCGGGGTGAGCGGCAACGTGGTAACCGTGCTGCTGATCGCGCGCTACCGGGACATGCGGACCACCACCAACTTGTACCTGGGCAGCATGGCCGTGTCCGACCTGCTCATCCTGCTCGGGCTCCCCTTCGACCTGTACCGCCTGTGGCGCTCGCGGCCCTGGGTGTTCGGGCAGCTGCTCTGCCGCCTGTCGCTCTACGTGGGCGAGGGCTGCACCTATGCCACGCTGCTGCACATGACGGCGCTCAGCGTCGAGCGCTACCTCGCCATCTGTCGCCCGCTCCGTGCCCGCGTCCTGGTCACCCGGCGCCGCGTCCGCGCGCTCATCGCCGCGCTCTGGGCCGTGGCGCTGCTCTCCGCCGCGCCCTTCTTCTTCCTGGTGGGCGTCGAGCAGGACCCCGCGGTCGACGCACTCCTGGACCTCAACGGCACCGCGCAGCTCGCCCGCTCGCACGGCGCCTCGTCGTCCCCGCCGCCGTCCCCGCTGTCCCCGCCGTCGGGGCCCGAGGCGGCGGAGGCCGCGGCGCTGTTCAGCCGCGAGTGCCGCCCGAGCCCGGCGCAGCTGGGCGCGCTGCGCGTCATGCTGTGGGTCACCACCGCCTACTTCTTCCTGCCCTTCCTGTGCCTCAGCGTCCTCTACGGGCTCATCGGGCGGCAGCTGTGGAGGAGCCCGGGGCCGCTGCGACGCCCCACCGCCTCCGGGCGGGAGAAGGGCCACCGGCAGACGGTCCGCGTGCTGAGTAAGTGGCGCCACCTCTGTTCCCATCACACCAACCCGCGGTCCAGGCTACTCCCCTCCCCTGCTCTCCCAGCCCTCCGTGCCTCTTCCAGCCACGTTTCCTTTCGCAGTTCCACTGCAGCCTCCACCTGCGTGTCCTTCCCGTCTCTAGAGAAAACCACCTCCCGTCCCCCGGGGAGTTTTGGGGTAACCCCAGGGCGCGCCTGAGGCTGGGATAGCGGGGACCGGCAAACAGCAACAACTTTCCAAAGCCGCTGTGGCCCGCGAACCGGGCTGATCCGAGACGGTAACTGAGGCTCTGGAGCCAGCTGCGTGTCCCCGTTAGACGCGGCGGACGTGGGTTACCCACAGCGCTCTGGAGAAGCCGGGGGAGATCACAGTAAGATAAAATTTCTTTTCTCAGTGTCAGGTTATCGTGAAGGCTAGTGGACCACGCCCATATCAAAAATTCAAAGATTGCGCAGACATGTTGCAGAATTCTTTTCAACGGAAAATAGAGGCTGTGCCTCTGAAGTGGGTTTGTAGACGGAAGCCTGCCGGAACGGCTTGCTAGTACGAAGGGCACCTTCTGGTCTGTGTCCGGCCTTGATAACACGTATGTGAGCGAATATCGACGGGGTCTGCAGCCTGGTAGTTTTCCTGGGGTGGGGGTTTGGCTGGGTAAAAGTTTTATCCAATTTATTTTGCAGCTACTTAGTACTTCAGATGGTTTCTTGGGGACCCTTCTTTGTTTGCGGATGCTTCAGCTGATGCTCGTGCCTGTGTCTTGTTTTGCAGTGGTGGTGGTTCTGGCGTTTATAGTTTGCTGGCTGCCTTTCCACGTTGGCAGAATCATTTACATAAACTCGGAGAATTCCCGGATGATGTCCGTCTCTCAGTACTTTAACATGGTGGCTTTGCAACTTTTCTATCTGAGCGCGTCCATCAACCCCATCCTGTACAACCTCATTTCAAAGAAGTATAGAGCAGCGGCCTGGAAACTGCTGCTGGCGAGACAGTCCAGAGAGAGAGGTTTCCGCAGAAGCAGGGACACTGAGGGCGACACCGGAGACACGGCTGGCTGCACGGAGACCAGCGCCAACCTACAGGCCTCGGCGAGCAGCCTGGCCAGGCGAGCCGCCCCCTCCCGCAGTTCTCGGACTTCAGAGAAAACGGGTCTATAGGGTAAAAAGGACTAAAAGGCAGGGACTGACGCTGTAAACAAGAACTGGAAAGAGTGGTTGACATTTTGCAAGGTGGTCAGCAACTTTGTCAGCATGATTTTTTTTTTTTAAACCCAAGTGTGAAATGTAACCGTACCAACCTGTCTAGTTTTCCTTTCATGTCCCTCCTTGGGGACGTTCATTTTGGCCTCATGAAATCCCACATCACAAAATGTGCGCTGGGAAGATTTTGGAAGTCTTCATTCTCCTAGTCTTTGGAAATGTGATGGCTCGTTTTACAGTTAAGTGATACCGAGAGATGCTGCTGGAAAGACTGTCACCTCTGAGATCAGAGGCGTATTCTGTTTTTACGTTTGGAATATGTATGTAATGGTCTATGTATATTGCATATACATAGGAACCTGCGATAATGAGAATTTTGATCCAAGAAATCATTTAATGCCTTTATATGGCAGCAAAAATTTTTAGAAGCAAGTGAAAGGAATTCCTGGTAACCAGGGGTCCCGCCTCTCTCCTGGCTCGGAGCAAATCTTAAAGTTTGTCTTTCAGAACTACTGTGTATAAACAACTGTGTTGCAACCCACTCCTCCCTGAGACTGCCCGAGGGGCATTCCCAGTGCTGTTGGCCGTGCGGCAGCAAACCTGGCACCGACACTGAGGGCCGAGAGCTCCAGCCGGACTTCCCGACAGGGTGACTACTAGTGTCGTGTGTGCAGAGCTTTAATATGCCTCATTTGCCTCAGCTTGGTGGGATAAGCGTTGTCATCATTCCTGTTTTACTAACTGAGTCTTAGATGTCCCAAGCAGGCACCGATGCGTCTGAGTCTGGACTGGTCTTTAAGATCCTTAACCCACCCCCACACTGAGAAGTTGCTCAGGGCATCCGTTCCGGGATTTCATTAAAGGTGAAAGAGAATGTGTTGGACATTCTGACCAACAACTCTGTAACTTTGTTTGCTGCAGTTTAAAGCCTAAACCTATTTTCAGAGGGCTGCTGCTGCGGCGCCCAGTTCCAAAGGGCCTGGTTCACGCCGTGGTCTGTATGAGTGGCGCCCCCTCGGGGCGGGCAGGGCACAACTTGTTTAGTTGTCAACTACAAGTGGTTAAATCCGTAAACAAGCGTCTGCTCAACAGGCTGACGAAGTTCTGTTGCTTTTTCAATGATTAGCTGAATTCGCTGATGCCTTCAAGTGCCCCTTGAAGCGTCCTGACCCCCTGGTCCTGCCCTCTACTAGGGCGGCAGTGAAGTCTCTGTCGACGTGGGTTTCTCCCAGCTAGTGGAGACAGCAGAGAGTGGTCACCGTGTTCTGCACATTTTCGAGGATTATTTGAAAAAAAGGACTCTGTGATCAAAAATGGTCGGAAAACACTGTATTCTGTACCCCTTCCCCAAGAGTCACGACAAAAAATATCACGTCAGAGGCTCTGAGAAGTGTTTCGTCCGGTATTTCCTTGATTTATCACAGAAGCAAGGCCCCATCCCCCCTCTCCAAGACCTGCATTAAACCTGGCGGACTGAGGAAAACTGTTGGGGACACTGATGTAGGGTTCTCAGAGTGGAGGTGCCGGCCCTGTGCCACTCCTCACCTTGGTAGCACTAAGTAGGGACGTGTTGGAGCCACTGCCACACAGTCTTTCTGCTCACGACAGTTCCTGTCTAGGGCAGTCACGAGTGGCCTCTTCCCTGTGGAAGGTCATGGTTAAAAACCTTACTGATATTTTATTTATAGAATAATATTTTAGATATAGAAGCAAAGACCTCTCCTTTGAGCTTTCTTGTTCAGATTCTAGAAAAGAAGGATTCACATCACCCGTGTCTTAATGGGAGGGAGTGGGCAAGAGTAGAGAACTCAGTGCATCACATGTCATAAGGGCAGCTGTTGTGTTGTGAAACTTTCATTTCAATTATATATTGGTTGCTGTCTTTCCTGGTTCACAAAATAAAATGTATTCCTACAGTGGGTCATGATCAAAACGATTTGAAAAGTTGTTCTAAGAGCTAAAATTGTTCTCTGCCCTAACAGGGTGTGGAGTTCTGGGAAGACCCCAGGAGGCCGAGTCAGGGATCACTGGAGAGGGCCAGCTGGGCTGTGGTTTTCAGTCTTGAGGTTCCCTCCTCCCCAGGGACGGCATCATGGGGGCTGTGGCCCGGGACACACCCCACACCTGATCAGAGATGTGTGCTGCGCCCCTGCAAGGTTCTCTTCCACCCTCTCTGCCTTCTGCAGGCCACGCCACTTTTGTTAGGTGAGGCTCCAGCCTTGGGGAAGGGCCAGTGTTTCATTCATTCACTCGGCAAATATTTACCAAGCAACAGCTAAGTGCTAGACTTAGTGTATGACAAACACGCTAGAAAAATGAGTCCATGTCATGGTGTCCAAATCATTCACCTTTTTAATGGCATTTCTTGTTTGAAGTATGTAATTGTGTGGCATAGACAAACCACAGATTCAGCTCCCAGGTTAATGAAAGCACTCACATCGGATGGATCTGCAGAATATCAGGTTAGCGCTATCCACATGGACATTGCTTCCCTCTTCAATTGAGCCATTTCCCCTTCTGAAGGGAATGTTCACAGGCTGCTGCACAGCACCTGCTAGGAATCAAGAGTCCCCTGTGCAAGGTCCTCCGGGGGACACAAGAGCAACGTGGTAATGATGTTCAGAAGTTTGAACACGGCCTCTCCTGACCATGTCTACTCATGTAACAGTAACATTTGCCAGTATGTGGAAGCTTTTCATATGGAAGTGTTGGTGGTTGTCCAGGTCGGGTGTTTTAAGTGGAGCTTTAAAAAGGCATTTCTTGAGGCTGGCCCCATGGCTTAGTTGGGTTCCGCTCCCAGGCACAGACCTACACCACTCGTCAAGTTGTGCTGTGGGGGTGACCCACATACAAAATAGGGGAAGATTGGCACAGATGTTAGCTCAGGGCTAATCTTCCTCAAACAAAAAAGAGGAAGATTGGCAACAGATCTTAGCTCAGAGTGAATCTTCCTCACCACCCCCTCCCAAAAGAGCATTTCTTAAACATAGAGGTGAGGCAATTTTTAATTGTGAGCTAATTTTCTAGAGATTCTGAACTCTAAATACTACATAGACCCTGGTCAGCTCTGAGCAGCCTTCAAAAATGGGCATTTCCTCTCCTGGAATCACGGGAACATTTGTCATTGAACAAGCATGTGCTCCATGGGCACACTTTGTGGCCAGTCACTGAGCATATCCCTTACTCTGTGTAAACTACAAGGGGAAGAGAGAGGAAGACTCTACTCACCACCTTCTTAGGAAAACAACATGCACTTTTTTTTTTTTTGAGAAAGATTGGCCCTGAGCTAACTACTGCCAATCCTCCTCTTTTTTCTTTTCTTTTCTTTTTTTTTTTGCTGACAAAGACTGGCTCTGAGCTAACATCCATGCCCATCTTCCTCTACTTTATATGTGGGATGACTGCCACAGCATGGCTTGCCAAGCAGTGTCGTGTCCGCACCTGGGATCCAAACTGGCGAACCCCGGAGCCGCCGAAGCAAAACGTGCAAACTTAACCGCTGCGCCACCGGGCTGGCCCCCAACATGCACTTTTTTTTTTTTTTTAAAGATTTTATTTTTTCCTTTTTCTCCCCAAAGCCCCCTGGTACATAGTTGTGTATTCTTCGTTGTGGGTTCTTCTAGTTGTGGCATGTGGGACGCTGCCTCAGCGTGGTTTGATGAGCAGTGCCATGTCCGCGCCCAGGATTCGAACTGACGAAACACTGGGCCGCCTGCAGCGGAGCGCGCGAACTTAACCACTCGGCCGGGGGGCTAGCCCCCATAGTTGTATATTCTTAGTTGTGGGTCCTTCTGGTTGTGGTATGTGGGACGCCGCCTCAGCGTGGTTTGATGAGCAGTGCCATGTCCGCACCCAGGATTCGAACTGACGAAACACTGGACCGCCTGCAGCGGAGCGCACGAACTTAACCACTCGGCCACGGGGCCGGCCCCCCCAACATGCACTTTTTAAAGGATAGCAGATGCCTGTGCAATCAGGGCTAAAAAGTGCCAACCAGTCAGGGTGAACTGAGTGTGGGCTGGCAGGCAGTCAGGCGATGTTCTGTGTCAATCTCTTTCAAGGCACTCAGCTTGTTAGATCGCAGTGGCTGGGTCCCAGGGTTTGTATCTTGTTCCCTAAGGACCGACCGTGTTTTATGTCCCTTGGCATCTCTTGCCCAGGTAGACAGTGTGTGTTGAACTCAACTGGCTGCAAGGGAGGGGACAGAGATCTTCATCCCAGTGGAGGGACAGGGCATGGAGGTTGAGTAAGCAGACAACTGGGACATCCATTCTGAGCCACTGGACAGCACAAGGGAAAGCAAAAGACAGGAGCAAAAAATGGCACATGCGGGAGCAGGGGCTGAAGGGAGTGGAGGAAGAGCCGCTGAGGGAGAGGCGAGGGGGGAGGCGAGGGCACTGATGCAACCAGGAGCTGAAGCCTACAAAACAGATGGAGTGGGCTGCGGGAGGCTGAGCCTGGGAGGCCAGGGGGGACCAGTTATTTACTGTAACCCAGGGCATAGGGCACTCGTGGGGTGGAGCATGATGCTGGAGCAGTAACATGACCAGGTTCAGCACCTCCCGTCGCCAAGACCCTCAGCAACGTTGTGGCCTCAGAGCAGGGAGAGCGTCCCTTCCCCGACTCTCAGTCCCAGGCCCAGGCACTCCCACCTCATTTTCCCGCATCTGTACCAGCTGCTCCCCAGCCACGGCCCAGCATGCCATAGCAGAAGGGGCCACAGTCTGACAACTCCTTTCCTTCATCTTTGCAGCAAGTGTGCAAGTCCTGAAAATGTTCCAAGAATTTCTACTACTTGTGATGATAGGGAGATTAAAAAAAAAAAAATGATTGTTTTGAAAGGCAAATATGTGCAGGTTTCAAAGTTACAAAGTCTTAATTTTACTGTCATATTTATACTTGTTCTAACTGGAACATAGAGCAAAACCTGATCTTTCTTTGTTTCTGTCTTATGCCCACAATCATTGCTCATAGAGCTCATCAGTTGCAGTGAACATCAGTGCCCTTCCCTCCGCTTTTTATTCCCCACTTGAATTCTCTAGAGCAGCGGTCCCCAAACTTCAGCAAGCGTCAGAAGGACCTGGAGGGCGTGTTAAAAGCCGAGTTGCTGGGCTCCACCTCCCGAGTTTCTGATTCAGTGGATCTGGGGAGGGGCCTGAGAATGTGCATTTCTGTCAAGTCAGGATGCTGATTCTGACGGTCTGGGGACCACCTCTGAGAACCTCACTGTAGATTGTTGCTTCAGAAAATGTGATCCCCACACCAGTGGCATTAGCATCACCTGGGATCTTGTGAAAATGCAGATTTTCAGGCCCCACCCCAAACCTTCTGAATCGGAATCTGCATTTTGACCAGATCCCCAGGTGATTCCAATGCTCATTAAAATTTGAGAAGCATTAATCTAGAGACTGAGACCGGTGGCATCGAATCTCCCAGGGTTGGACCCAAATGTAGTTTGTAAAGCTCCCCAGGTGACTCCAGTGGGCAGGCAATACTGTGCACCATCAGTAAGCTCTCTCCCCTTCCCACCCCACCCCACTCCCCCTTCCCGCCCCTTTCCTTCCTTTCCCTCTGCTTACCACAGGATGAGCAAGAGATACAAAGACAGTGAACAAGGATACGACAGGTGGGTTTGGGTGGTGAATTCACATGAAAGTCATTTATGTTCCAGCAGAAGCTTATGACTGTGGTCCAGTAATGACCCCGGCTCCTCGGCCTTCAGTCCCCTTAACCTCTCCCTGTGGGCGCAGCCCAGCCCAGCCCCGACCATGCTGAGGTCCTTCCACCTGCAGGCCAGGCCCAAAGCTCTGTCTCATTTCAGTACCCAGGCCTCCACCCCGTCTCCTGTTCTTTAAAACGTGTTCTGATTTTCTTTTACCTCCATGCCTGGTTTGGTCCCTTGCCCTCTTGCTCAGTTCCTCCAGGACAGGCCTACTCAGCCCTTCGTGGCCCTCTTGGGGTCTTGGGTTCTATCCCTGATTCCCGGAGCTCATGCCACCTGTGACCCTGTGGATAGTTCTGGAGCTCTCTGCCTGTCACCTGGTGCTAGTTGCTGAGATCAGCCGGAATTGCCTTTTGGGGGATGGGCTGGTCTCTGAGTCTCAGTGAAGGGGCACCTCCTGCACCCTGACTCTGATAAGCCACAACAGTTTGCTTGACTTTTGCAAGTCACCTCAGGTCTTTGACCTTTCAACCCTATCGTGACTGAGTCCTTAAAACTCAGAGGCTGACTGGACAAGGGAGAAGAGGAAGTCATAACGCCAGCATTTGAAGCCTACATAACTAGGAGAACACTGGTCCTATCGGAAAGAAATGGGCTGTCAGAGGCCGAGGTGACAGCAGTGGATGAGGAGGAATTCCGTTCTGATTACTCTCTGTTTCCCGTGCAGAAATCCATCTGCTGTTGTGCTTTCCACAGCCTCCTGGAAACAGGTCCCAGGAGTCAAATAATTATAAGAAATCCTGCAATCCCATATAAACCCTTTTGACCATAGAGCTTGTTGTTTTCTTTTCTTTCATATATTAACATTCCACAGAACACTACAGTTTGAAATGCTACAGGGAAGTCTGGGTGCGAAATCAAGGCTAGTAATAAAGATTTGGGAGTCAACAGCATAGAAGGGATCATTTAACCCAGTGGTTCTCAGACTTTAGCTTGTATCAGAAACAACTGAAGGGCTTCTTAAAATCCAGATTGCTGGGCCTCCACCCCAGGAGGCCTGATTCTGTAGGTCTCGTGGGGCCTGAGCATTTGCATTTCCATCTAGTTTCTGGGAGCTACTGCTGCTGCGAGTCCAGGACCACACTTTGAGAACCACTGGGTTAAGCGACAGGAATAGATGACCTCAGGAAGGAGAAAGCGTAGAGAGAGAGAAGGAGAGGCTTAGGGATATACGCTCCTGCTCCAGCGCTGGCTACAGACATCACTGAACCAGGCAGAAGGGACAGAAAAAAGGAAAGCGATGAACGTGATACAACCCAAAGGAAGAGAGTTTCAAGGAGGAAGGGGGCCATGGGGTCAAATACCACAGAGAACACCAGGAGAGGTAAGGAGCATCGTCAGATAAAACACAGGACTCTCGGTTCAATTTGAAGTTTGGTTGAAAATAAATGATTTTTTAGTCTAATTATGATGTACTTATACAAAGTACAAGTATACACTTATAAAAATATCATTTGTTATTAATCTGAAATTCAAATTTAACTGGACACAGTATTTTTATTTATTAAATGTGGTCGCCCTAGAATAATGGCAATGGAGAGGCCACAGGATTTGGCGAAAGGAAGGAAGCTGGAGAGACTTTCAACAGAGTGTTGGGGGAGGAGCCCGAAGATGGTAAGTGACAGAGGAAATGGCTGCGGAACAACAGGGCTTAGGAGCCCCAGGCGGGGGCCTCCGTGTGCAGGGAGCCCAGCAAGAGAGTAGGGGGCTTTGCTGCTGGTCCTGTCCTGATGTACCCTGGCCCAAAAGAGGGCCTTCCTTGCTGTGGCTCTGCCCAAGCCCCTGTGCTGGGAAAGCACCTACCACCTATGTGCTGAGTATTTGCAACCCACACTGATGTTTTTGAAATCACAAAACTGAAGAAGTGTCTGATTCAGAACCTCCTGGAACAGAGTGTGTAATAAAAATGTGATGAACTGAACAAGTTTAATTTATATATAACCCATTCCTGGGTGTTTAGATAAGACTTAAGCAACTTTAAAAGGCTTCATTTATTTTTCTTTTCTGCAAAAAGTGTTGAATAAAATTTTGTTAAATGACCAATTGATTCACATTGGGGGAGGTTCTCATTCTGATAAAAATGTAACTCTGTGTGAAAATTGAGAACACAGAGGATAACGAAGTAATATTTAAATGTATCTGAGGCACTAGTACCGTGCCTGGCACATAGTAGGGACTTGATCAAAGTACTTATACGTGTACAGAGGATACTCCACAATTTGGGCAGGGAGAAAGATTCCTTTAAAACTGAGTGCATTGCAGTATCATAATAGAATGTTTAATTATATAATTACAGTCATGTGTCGCTTAACGACAGGATACGTTCTGAGAAATGTATAGGGCGACTTTATCATTGTGCGAACATAACAGAGTATACTTACACAAACCTAGATGGCACAGCCTACGACACACCTAGGCTGTACAGTACTAATCTCATGGGATTACTGTCATCTATGTGGTCCCTCATTCACTGAAATGTCATTTTGCAGTGCATGACTGTATTGCAATGTATATAAATTTATAATAATACAATGTTTGCACACTGTCAGGCATGTGGTAATTCTCAGTTGAGTGTGAGCTAGCATTATTGTCTTCAGTTGATATCCTATTAACTTTCAGCTGTTAGAAAGAACCAGTCTTTCTCCCTCTGCACAATGTATGGTGTCCGCCATACACATGGTGGGGCCTGATTGTGGAGTACCGGTGTGGTCAGGTGTGTGTTGCATCCACTGAATTTCCTTCCAGAGTGAAAGTCCTGTCTACCAGGCTTTTAGAGAAATATTCCTAAGGTATCTACACCTTCTGCTCTTCTTGGAAAATCAGGGCTTGTTGCAGGGTGTCTGTTGCATTGAGAATAAGTGAGGAAGATTTGTGTTTTTTCCAACAGTCACTTCAACTGCTTTTAGGAATCGATGGTGTAATATCTGCCCTTGTTCAGATCAGTGAAGAAAGGTGTCGTAACTGAAGGAAGTGGGCTTCCTCCATGGGCGCGCAGGCATGATGCTTTTGAAATTGAAGTGGAGCTCTTGCAAGCATCTGTATAAAGAACGACACACATGCTAGAGGGAACAGCTGTACCGCTGGTCAAGCATTTGTGCTCTGTAGTGCATTAACAGATGGCTATTTCATTGGTTTCATTTGTCGTTCTTAAAAATGGCCTATCTTAACAAGAGCATTTGGGGAAAAAAATCCAGCGGCAAACTTCTGGCATCTTCCTGGCAGCCAGCAGCTTGACTACAGTGTCACATTTACAAATGAAGTGATGGAAAATACTGAATTTTATTACAATTTTTGGTTTGAGGAAGCCACAAGTTTGGCCCCTAAATGTGATATTCAAGTGAAACTTTCTGGGAAGTTTGCAGGGCTTGGCAAGATAACCTAGAATCTCACCTAACTTTGAGGTCATTGTAAACACTCAGTGTTCCTACAGTGGAGGACATTATTCAGCAACTTGGAGAGAGGTTCCCAGGTCAGCACTTCAAAACGCGTACATTAAGACATGGGACATCTCCAGCTCGGCATGTCAAAGGAACACTGTGCCGACACATACAGAGTGATTTACCAATCTGGACACTCTGGGAGCTTCATTGTCGGAGGGAAAGATGAAGAGCTTCTGTCCACTGCTGATGATGCTCTGTATCTGCCTGATGTTTATGTATTTTTCCTAATGCTTCTGTATTGCTTAAGGTCCTGTGGATTCTTTCCAGGATGAGGACTCAGAAGGAGCATGGACGCAAACATCATCAAAAACACTGACTGAACAGTCATGTAGCTTCGTGAACAAAACTGTAAATACAAAACATAGTCTGGATTTCATGATAGACACATAGAGAGAACTCCATACAAATGTGTCAGAGCTTCCTAAAGTAATTCAGAAATCACTGAAAATATCTGAGAGACTGTTTTAAGACATCTTTTATCGGTTACTAGCAGGCAAAGCTGTAAGGTGCATGCGGGCCACTTAGCCACTGTGGGTAAATTTGCCTACAGGCCTCCCACTGAATCCACGGTCTGAACTTGCGCATTTTAAAGATTCTGTGTTCTCCAAGAAGATAGCATTGAAAGTGCTATGGGATTGCTGCCAGTGGCACAATGGAGGGGTCGAAGTCATTTTGGACATGACATTTATTCTCATTGATCTAATGACCAGGATTTGGTTTATTAGTTCTTGGAAGAAATAAATGTTGAGGAAGTAGGGATAAAAGAGGAGGAAAAAAATTTATAAAATGCAATGAAGCTTCGGACTTAAGTACATTGTATTTTCAGTACATTATTAAAAATCTGTCATGGCTGGTTATGGAAATTACCAGAAAGTGATAGAAACTGTGTACTCACCTGAGGAGGATTTCAGTGTAGATTTTGTCTTCATCAAGGGAATGTAAGTAAACAAGTTACCCTCCCTGACCGTTAAATGGAAGAACGGCCATTGTTGCCCAACACGTGTTGCTGCTACTTGCATCCTTTTGTTGCGTCTACACTCTAACTGGGCCATCAGCTTTTTAGCCGATGTACAGCGAACACTGTTTCACAGGCAAGACAGAACCTGACTCCGCAGACCCCAACAACTGATTTGTCTGGTGTTGCCTATTTTCTGTGGGTTTTTTTCATGACCATTCTACTGTGTCATCTTGATTATTCTTACAAAAATAAGAGTTTTGTGGCTTATGTAGGAACAATACAGAAAATATTGCTTTTTTTGTGAGAACATGCAATTTTGTGGAGTTTATTTCAATCAAATAAAATATGAATTTTGTTTGAAACACAAAACAAAAAAGAAACACTGTAAAGTAACTGTCTAGATTATTTAGGTGCCTCCAGATGAGGCAGGTGTGATGCACTAAGAACATTCAACTTTTGTCACGATTGATGATGTAAATGTGGGTGTGTTACGTTTAAGTTGTTATATAAGACGTTGTATGTATTATTTTCTAAGTATCAAATGTCAGCTTCACTTCCTCTTCCTTCTTGAGGCACGTTGAACTAAAGAATCCTCAAATTTGAACATTCTTTTTATTGAAATAAATTTGTATTCCAAAAAGGATATAAGGCAAGTTACAAAAATGCCCAAAATAAGACAAAAATTAAGTAAATGGGGAAGGTAAGAACTAAGTAAAAATTAGAGTAGGTAAAATAAGATTCTACTGGGGAGAAAGCTAGGACACAAATTCATGCCCTGGTGTCTGGTTAGGAAGGTTATATGATTCATAGGAGACAGGAGAATTTATCCTGTGGGTACTCCAAGATGACATCCTGGAAGCTAGGAAAACCACATCCTCAACAATCTTTACAGCAAACAGTACTGAATGTCGCAGGGCTTTTCCTTATAACGCTAACAAGAAAAGTTATCTCCCACTGGGAAAATGACAAAATGGTGCTTACTTGATTTCTCTTTTGCTATGCATTCTCTTACTAGAAAATAATTTGCCTGCTTGAATAAAAGCAGGACTTTGTCAAATGGGACTCTCATTTGATACTCTGGGGGAATGCAAGTTTGTTGTCACAGTTTTTTTTAATTAATAACACCATTGATAGAAGCAATATGATTTATAGCCCTGTAAGATAAGCGGTTGCTTTGCAGAAATTGATAACGTGCTAAGATTTTATAGCCCAGTAGCAAAGCTAACCCCAAAGGTGTCATGGTTGAACCGCCTGAAGAAAGTTAGCTAGGCATATTTTATTGAGGGGGTTCAGAACAAGCTACCCCAAAATGTGCCACTTCAGCATGTGGGTTATTTTGAGCTGAAGGCAAGCACGACCCAGTAGACTCAGGAAAAACTTTTTACCTCCCCACTTAACTGCCTAAAAGAAGTTAGAAAGGGGGCCTGTACCAAGAAGAGAGCTATTACCAGAGAGAACTTTTTCTTCTGAGAGACTTCTCTATGTGGCAGGGCAAATATTTGTTAACCAAACGTCTGCTCTTCTCCCCTTCCTGTGAATTGCCCTCCTCCCTTTTGAAGCCGCAGGCCCCTATTCTTTTCCTTAGCTCAGGATGGCCTATAAGCTGTAATTGCTTGGCTGCCTTTTGAGTCTCCTACCTTTGTGGGACTCCTGTACAAAATTAAGTTTGCTTTTCTCTTGTTAATCCGTCTTTTATTACAAGCGGGTTTCAGCCAAGAACCTAGAAGGGTAGAGGGAAAATAGTTTTTCCTCCCCTACAGTATTAGCTGTTTTCCTTAGACAGTCCTTTCCTGTCCGAATATTAAAATCCTCATTCCTCAAATCCACTCTGAACTAGGCCTCACTGCCATCACTGGAGGTTCCCTCCGTATTGAGTTAAATGGGGGCGGGGGGGGGGGGGGGGGTTACTGAGTTATACTGGAAAACAGCCACGCTCATTTACACATTGCCTACGTATTTACATATTGCCTACGGCTGCTTTTGTGACAAATGACAGAGACTAAATGGCCCACAAAGCCTAAAATATTTACTATCTGGGCTTTTACAGAAGAAGTTTGTCAACCCCCGAACTAAATACAACTTTGACACCTGCTCCCTAACTAGTATGAAAATTTTGCTTTTTAACATCAGCTAATGTTGGTCGATGACGTGATACCAAAAAGTACTTGCTGGAAGCAATTCTACGGAGGGCCACAAAACTACTGCTAAATACCAGGGACTCAGTATCTCCAGGGGCAGGACCCAGGAGTCCCAGTTTTAATATAGTCTCTGGATGACTCTTACACACACGCAAGTTGGAGACCCACTAGAGACCTCTGGACCAGCCCAGTGGTTCTGTACAGATTCTGGCTCAGTGAGTCTGAAGTGGGACCCAAGAGTCTTCCTTTCTAACAAGCTCCTGAGTGATGCTGGTTTGGGTGGTCCAAGGACCTTAGTTTCCTCATCTCTAAGATGGAGATGATAAAAATCTACATCTTAGGGTTGTGGTGGGTATTAAATGAAGTAATGTACATTTATATCCTAGTCTCACCCCTTCTAGGCTATGTCTGTTTGAGCAAGTTACTCAATGTCTTGGTTCCTATAAGTAGGGATAATAATAACAATACACACTTCCTAAGGTTGCTGGAAGGAGTAAATGAGATAATATACGTAAGAACAGAGCCAGGAACACAGTAAATGCCCAAGAATGTAAGACACTATTGTTATTACTATTATCATTGTTACATAAGGTGTCTGATGCGTAGTAGATATTCCACCAGTCTTAGTTTCCTCTCTCTTTCCTCTCTTTCTGTCCTCTCATCCCCACCCCTCCCTCCAGTTCCTTCTGTCGATTTCTAACATGTTTAATTAGAGAACCTCTTCAGGAATGCTGATTCAGAAATACCCAAACCCAGTGCAGAGGGTGCCACACAAATGGGGACCCAAAAGGAGCTTGGACATGGACTGTGGTGCCCAGGTCCACCTACCCACCCCTGCTCAGGCAGCGCTGTGGCCGGACCCCTCAGGACAACATAGCAAGTGGGCTCACCAGGCATTCCCACCCCATGGGCACACAGACGTTCCAAGATGCCTGGATATTCTTACTTCATAGCGCATTAATCTTTGTGGCACCAAGTTTACTTTTCTGAGGACACCCATTTGGAACGAGACATGGCAAGCCTGAGAAGTCATTTTTCTTTGGCAGCACTGACCTCCACAACAAAGTGAGTGTCCCATGCAAGGCATCTGGATTTTGTTTCAGGCTTCTCTTTGCTTCCTTGGGGGTTTAAGTGCTGCCAGGAACTGCCTTCCAAGAATTGCTCAGGAAACCTTAATTTCTAGATTCAGGGTGAGGTTTATGGTTACACCTTTGCCTGAAATAACCAAATTAGGGCCAATCCCTAATCCCAGTGCACAAGGGTGCACTGGTCACCAATAGTCCCTGTTGGTCCTGTGGCCACCTTATCTTCAGGCAGGCAGAAGGCACAGTCACCGGTCAGGATGGTGTACCTTCCACGTGTGAGAGCAGGATGAGTGTGAGGTATGATGTCTTCTACAAGCCAGGTATTCGGTCTCTGCCAAATACCACCAGTATCAACAAACCCAGCATAGAAACCATGTCTGTATGATCTGCTCCAGGGGACCTCAGCTTGCTTTGCTGTGAGAAGATTCTGTCCAAATAAACACACTGCTAGGACTAATATTCCCAACCAACAGCATCTAGAATAAAAGGAAACGATTCGGGTTACCTATAGAGAATAAGCAAATGAAACACAAAGGGGGAAGGACAATAATTAGCAAAATGAGCACCTGTTCTTTCCTAGGCACTGTGCTACCTGGGATTATTTAGAAAATTTTTGCTAAACATATTACCACCATCTCTCTGTCTCTCCCTCCTTCCTTCCCTTCCATCCTTCCTTCCTTCTTTCTTTCCTCCTTCTCTGAATAATTCAGTCAAAGAGCCATTTGACAGCTTCTCCTCCCCTTTCCTCCCTTTCCCTTCCCTTGGAGACAGTAGGGGCTGTGAAGGTAGCAGCAGAAGGGCTGGGAAGTCCAGGAGACAACCAGTGTGCTAGGAAGATTAGTTACATACAGGGGAATTCAGGGGGGGAAAACAAGAAAGAAAGGAAAAAAGAAAAAACTATATTGAGAATAGTGGGAGCCATATTCCTTGCTGCTGGAGAAGAGATTTACAAATGTGGCAAGGGGGAAGGCTAGAAATAACCCTGATGTGCTGGGCTGGAACTGAAGGCATCAGTGTGAACTCTTTTAGGTCGATAAACAGATAACTATTGAGAGAGCTATAGTTATACGAGTGTGTGTATATATGTACGTTTATACACACATACATATATGGATATAAATAAATATATTTTCTAAATCTGTCCTCTCAGAGGGTCTAATAGTAATGACATACCAGTAGCAATGAGAACACTTACTGCCTAGATCATACTTTTTGAGTACTAAGAAGAACCAGGGTTCCTTAGGGAAATGGTTGATTCCAGGTCTGGGGCAGAGAATGTACAAGATGAGACTAGAGTATCTTGTTGTACCAGAAATTAAGGAAGTGCTCAAAAAATGATGGGGACATGTCAAAAGGATATAGGCGACAACTTCAAGGGGATTTCATCAGCCAAATGTGGGACAATTTGAGTATTAAAGTAAATGATAATAGGTTACAACCCACTGAATAAAACAGGAATTCACAAGTCCATGATGATATAAATGAACGAATGAATGAGGAAAAGGGAAAAGCTCTTCCTGACAGTAGAATAACAACTACTATATGTAGAAGAATGAGGGAAATAGGCAATCAAAACAGACAACCATCACAATCGTGGTTAATTCGTGTGGGAATCACCAATAGATGCTGAAGTGAGTGCATGAAGGTTTAATGGGTATAGGATATTGGCATAGTTTTAAGAGTATCTCCCCACAAAATATTTATCAATTACAAAGGGAAAAATAATGACCTAATGGAATAGAAAACAGACAGGCACCAACTTGCCAGATGATCGAGGTTGGCATCACCAGGGACGTATCAACACTGAGTTGCATCCTGATGTAATCCATGGAAAAGGGTACAGCATCACTTCTGTGCCCTTCCCACCGAAAATGGATGGCCTGAAGCTGGTTGTGAGGAAACATCAGAATGACCCTAGTTGAGAGAAATCTCACAGAATGAAAGGCCTGCACCCTTTAAAACTGTTAATGTTGTGAAACAGGGAAAGACTGAGGAAATGCTCCGGGTTGAAGGAAACTAACAAGATGCAAAACTCAGTGATTCTGGATGGGAAGCTGAACCAGAAGGGAGAAGGACACGTTGAAACACTTTTTGAAACTTAAATGGGTCTGTGGATTGGACAATAGTGTCCAATCAATGTTGATTTCCTGTTTTGGACAATTGAATTAGCATGTGTTAGTGAGGCTCTTTGTTTTGGAAAAATGCACTCTGGAGTTTTTAGCGGGGAGTTGGGCACAGTGTCTGTAACTTGCTCTCAAGTGATTCAGAAAAAGAACGGGGGGAGGGGTGCAAACATACGAGAGAGAGAAAGAATAATAAAAGATGGTGAAAATGTGGTAAAATGTTGAAAATTGCAGATTCTGCGAGAAGGGGATATCGGAGTTCTTTGTACTGACAAGAGGTGAGGTCACAAGCACAGGATCCACAAGGCAAATTTACTAACATTGCATTATTTTGGGGGTATTTGCTGGACCTGCCTTTCCAGCATGTCCCTGGAACAGGATTATATATCCCACCCCACTGATGTCTGGCTTGGCCATGTGACTTGCTCTAAGAGCCATCGCTTAGTTCTTCCATCTCTTTTCCTTCTGCCAGGAGAAAAGCATATCCAGACAGAGGCTGCTCCGTTAACCTGGATCCCAGAGCTGATCCACAGGAGCAGAGCTGCAGCATGAGCCAGAAGGAAACCTTTGCTGTGGCAACCCCCTGAGATTTGGTGGTCATTTGTGATCCACAGCAAACTTAGTCTCAGCTGACTGATACAGTTAACTCGTAAATAACTTGTGGTTAGAGCATGAATATAGGGTGTCTATCTGACATCAAAGCCCATGCTCTTTCCATTTGATAGAAAGAATTATTTATTGATTTCAAAACCTTTTTACTGATTAAGCTGGCCTTGTAGGGCTCAGCTGAACTGAGCTTGTCCATTTCTTAGCACTTAGGTAGGATTTTGTCTTATAATCCTTTTTAGTTCTCTTATTCTTCTTTGCAGCAGATTATTTGCAGCAACATTGTGGATAAGATAGCCCCCCAAAAATTTCTGCTACAAAACACCAAAATGCTGGATAAAATATGGCTGAGCTAGCAAGAAAGTAAAGGAAATACTGTGAGTATTTAAACTACTCTGAAATACTAAAGGACTGAAAATACAATGAGAACAGGAATCCAAGGAGAGGTAAGTGAACAATAAAGCTAAAGGTTGTTCTAAGGGTGTATCTTGACTCCTAGAGATTATTTTATATATATGTATGAAAGAGAGATATATATACACATATATATGATATCGATATATAGATACCTATATCTTTTTATTTTGAAAGAGTTTAAGACACAAAACAAGTTGCAAAAATGATAGAGTTCCTGTATACCTTTCTCCCAACTTCTGCAATGATAATATGTTACATAATCATAGCACATTGGGAAAACCAGGAAACTGACATTGGTACAGTACTATTAATTCAGGTATAGACCTTATTTGGATTTCACTAGTTTTTTTGTTTTTTGTTTCTTAATTTTTTCGTTGTTGGGAAAGATTCGCTCTGAGCTAACATCTGTTGCCAATCTTCCTCACTCTTTTTTTGTTTCCTCCCCAAAGCCCCAGCACATGGTTGTGTATTTTAGTTGTAGTTCCTCCTAGTTCTTCTAAGTGAGCGGCTGCCACAGCATGGCTACTGACGGACAAGCGGGGTGCTTCCACACCCAGGAAACCAACCCGGGCCCGCCAAAGCAGAGCACGTGGAACTTTAACTGGTAGGCCATCAGGGCTGGAGCAGGATTTCACTAGTTTTTAATGCACTATTTTTAGTTTTAGGTGTTGAGTTCTATGAAATTTTATCACACGTGTAGATAAGAGTAACTATCAACACAAAGAAACTCCCTCATGTTACCTCTTAATAGTCATACCCTTCTCCCATCCATAACACTCGGCAACCACTCGTCTGTCCTCCATTGCTATATTTTCACAACAAGAAGGGTGTATGGACAGAATCTTACAGTATGCAACCCTTTAAGATGGGCTTTTTTCACTCAGCACAAGGCCCTGAAGATTCATCTGAGTCATTGTATGTACCAATACTTCATTCCTTTCTATTGCTGAGTAGTATTCCACTGCACGGATGTTCCCTGTTTGTTTTTTTTTAAGATTGTCACCTGAACTAACATCTGTTGCCAGTCTTCTTCTTCTTTTTTTCCCCTTCTTCTCCCCAAAGCCCCCTAGTACATAATTGTATATTCTAGTTGTGAGTGCCTCTGGTTGTGCCCCTGTTTGTTTTCTATTCACTCATTTTTTTGGTTGTTTCCAGTTTTTGATGATTACAAATAAAGCTGCTATGAACATTCATGCACAGAGTTTTGTATGAACATAAGTTTGCCTTCTTCTAGGATAAACACCCAGGAGGGGCTGGCCCAGTGGCGCAGCAGTTAAGTGCACACGTTCTGCTTCAGCAGCCCAGGGTTCGTGGGTTCAGATCCTGGGTGCAGACATGCCACTGCTCAGCAAGCCATGCTGTGGCAGGCGTCCCACATATAAAGTAGAGGAGGATGGGCATGGATATGAGCTCAGGGCCAGTCTTCCTCAGCAAAAAGAGGAGGATTGGCAGCAGTTAGCTCAGGGCTAATCTTCCTCAAAAAAAAAAATCTTAAATAAAATATTAGCAAATTTAAGTCAGCAGTGAATTAAAAAATAACACATAATGAGCAAGATGGGTCTACCAAAGGAACACAAGGCTGATTTAACATTAAGCAATCTATTAGTATAATTCATCACATTAACTGATTAAGGGAGAAAAACTATAGGGTCATCTTAAGAGATGCAGAGAATGTATTTGATAAAAGTCAACATCAGTCATGATAATACTTCTCAGCAAGCCAGCAGAGAAAGGATCTTTCTTAAATTGATAAAAGGCATCTACCGTGAGTATTTAATAAAGTTCAACATCTTATTTAAAAGAAAAAGCTGAAATAGAAAGGAATTTGCATAATCTGATAAAGGACATCTATCAAAAGACAACAGCAAAACCATACTTTAACCTTTAACATTAAAATCATTTCCTTTAATATCAGGAATAAGAAAGGATGCCTGTTACCAGTACCTCTATTCAATATTTCCCTGGCTATCCTAGAGGGCAGTAAGACAAGCAAATGATATAAAAGTTTTGAGGATTAGAAAGATACAAATGAAATCATCATTATTTGTAGATGAGATAGTTTCAATCTAGAAAACAAAAGAAACTAAAAATAAATAGTATTAGAATTAATAAGTTTAGCAGGATTGCTCAATATAAGATAAAAATACAAAAATCACTTGCATTTCTATATATTAGCCACAAATTCTTACAAATATAATTTTTTAAAAGATATTTAGAATAGCAGCAACAAAATTAGGATTAAATCATAAAAATATGCAAAATGTTTGTGGAGAAAAATTATAAAATCATTTGAAACCCCAATATATCATGTTCACACCGATATACTATATGGGTTCAGGGATAGGAAGCCTACATCTCTCAAATTGATCTACAAATTCAATGCACTTCCAATCAATATTCCAGTGGACTTTTTTATGGAATATGACAGTATGATTCTAAAACTTACATGGAAGATTAAAGGGCCAAGAACAGCCAAGATATGCCTGAAGAAAATAAGGGTTTTTTTTGGTGGGGGGGGGTTTAATGAACCAATGATATACAATACAGAGCCCAGAAACAGAGTCATGTGTATATGGAAATTTGACATAGACAGAGATGACATTGCAGATTAATGAGATAACTGATTATGGAAATGGAAAATAAAACTGGATCCCTCCCATATACCATACACAAAAACGAGTTCTACACGTGTGAGGACGTAAATATGAAAGAAAAAACTTACAGCTTTAGAGGAAATATAAAAGATATCTTTTTTTTTACGATTTTATTTTTTCCGTTTTCCTCCCCAAAGCCCCCCTGGTTGTATATTCTTCGTTGTGGGTCCTTCTAGTTGTGGCACATGGGACACTGCCTCAGCGTGGTTTGATGAGCAGTGCCATGTCCGCACCCAGGATTCGAACCAATGAAACACTGGGCCGCCTGCAGCGGAGCGCATGAACTTAACCATTTGGCCACGGCGCCAGCCCCCAAAAGATATTGTTTTTTTTAAATTGAGGTATAATTAACATTAAAAAATAAAGGATACCTTCATTACTTTGGGTAGGAAAGACTTTTTTTAAAGATACAAAACCCATTAAAGAAAATTATTTGTATGGTTGGCACATTAAAATAAAGAGCTATGCACTGAAAAACGTCATAAAGTGAAAAAGCAAGCAGCTACTGAGGAGAAGATATTTACCATACACACACACCCAACTGAGAATGAATATCTCGGACATATAAAGAATGCTTACAAATGAATAAGAAATAAGAACTACCAAATAGAAAAATGGTTAACAGGCATTTCATAAAGAGGACACATATATGGCCAATCAACATATGACAAGATATTCAATCTAAGTAGAAATGAGGGAAAATCAAAACCACAAGGTATGATTTTATGCCAACCAGATTGGCAAACACGAAAAGTTTGACAATACCAAGAATTAGTGAGGATATAGAGCTATGTAAACTGGTCCAATTTCTTTGGAAAACTTTTCAGCATCATCTGGGAGACATGACAATAACCACCCAAGAATTCTACTCAAGTATAGTCCCTAAAGAAACTCTTTCCTATGATCACAAGGAGACATATACAAAAATGTTTATAGCAGCATTGTTTGCAACAGCAAAAAGCTGGATGGTCCAAAAGTCTTTTGACTCAAACATGGATAAATTGTGGAATATAGTTACAATGAAATATTGTAGTGAAAATGAACACACCACAGGCATACCCATCAACACTAAAGATTCTTACTTCAGTCTTTTACAAAATGATGTACATTTATAACGTTTGGCTTTTGCTATCATAGTCTAGGAGCAGTTTTCGTGTCTTGCTGTTGGTCAGTATTTCAAGTTGTGATAACAGAACCAGTTGTGACGGAAACTGGGCTCTGAGTCACGGGCGGGCAGGACTTCATTTTGAGTCATGACTGGGACACATAAAATAATAAAATAAAATGCCCTGGGCACAAATCCACAGGTCAGGTACTTCTCAGATTTTCCAGGAGCCACTTGCGACTTCCTCCTACCCTCTCCTTTCCCACAATCACAGTTCCATCTCTTAATGTCTTCGTGTGTTTGATAAAGCAGCAGAATATCCCTATGGTGGTCCCTGGCACTAAGTTCCCCAGGACTGGCCAACCTCTGAGGATAAGAACAACCTGGACCTCCCAGCTCCCAACTCCCTTCGCCCCCCAGATTCTCTAAGACCTTGGCCATGACAGATGGGGGAGGTTTCCATTTCAATTCTAGGCTCTCTGACCAAACCTCTCAAGTCTGCGCAGCCTTCACCACCCTATCAGAGTCTACGCAAGCTGGGACTCGGAGCCAAGACATCCTCAAGAGATCCTGAGTCGGCAAAACCAGCGACTACAGCCAAATACAGGGTTCAAATAACGTATCGCACAGCGCTTCACCCACCCCATTGCCTGCCCAAGGGTCAGCCTTGCGCCACTGCGTCCACGCCTCCCTATGACGTCACACAAGGCGCCCGGATGTGGCGGCTGGGATTCACGTCAGTTGGCTGCGCCGAGTTGGCAGTTGCCGCAGAGTTGCTGGGAGGTGACGAGAGGTGGAGTCGCTGGGGCTAAGATCATGCCTCACAGCGAAAGGTTTTCTGGGCAGCAGAGGCCGCTAGGCTTGGGATGAAAGAAGCAGGGCAGATGCAAAATCTGGAGAGCGCGGGGGCCGGGCGGTCAGTGAGCACCCAGACTGGCAGCATGACCGGTGAGTGCCCCGAACCCAGCTCCCGCCGCTGCTGCCTTTCGCTCTGTCCTGTGCGTCTCCTGCGGTTTGACTCCGGGTCCCTGCCTGCCCCTCTTCGCCTGCGCTTCTGCTCCTGGATGTGTCATTCTCGCCCTGGGCCCGTCCCCGCCTCGGTCACTGGGACCCCCTCGGGCCAGCTGCATCGGCTTTTGGTAGTCGATCTCACTAACCCCCTTTACTTTTCCTCCCAAGACCTAGAGCTGGGATCTCGGGGATCGATGAGCCTGCAAATTTCTCAAACGATGTTTTTGCCTTGATTTCAATATTAACCGCACGCCACGATTTCCTGTATTTCAACTACTTTATGCTCAAAGGCCACCGCAGTCTTA
Organism: Equus caballus; assembly: GCF_041296265.1. Classification (NCBI taxonomy): domain Eukaryota; kingdom Metazoa; phylum Chordata; class Mammalia; order Perissodactyla; family Equidae; genus Equus; species Equus caballus. The sequence continues at coordinate 42,366,390 of NC_091700.1, read as the reverse complement.
GTACGTGTTCTAACCACTGCCTTATCGCAACGTCTTACCACAGTCCAAAGAAAGGCTTGCTCCACGATGATCAGATGCAAGGACTTTTCATAACGCCCTTTGGATTGTTCCCATAGCTACGTGTATTAGTTGTACTGTTTTTCCTGCCGGGTGAAAGAGGGCCCGACTTTGGAAAGTGCGAGAGGAGGTCGCCCGCAGGGAGGTTGAAACCAGTCTCCTGCTAAGAAAGCGCTTTCTTTGCCCTCTAATCCTTTTTCTCTGCCTCCTGCTGAAACAGCTAAGCTAAGGCTGCTGCACCCAAGTGGGATTGAGCTTAGTTCTTATTTTCATCATTCGGGAAATTTTAAAGTGTTTGCCCTTTCTTCTGTAGGTCAAATACCAAGGCTTTCTAAAGTCAACCTTTTCACTCTGCTCAGTCTCTGGATGGAGCTCTTTCCAGCAGAAGCCCAAAGACAAAAATCTCAGGTATAATATGTTTCCTTAGGCAGTTTTTCCTGTTAGAAAAGCAATCGTCTAAAATTGGATTTTATTGCTCCAGTTTCTACCATACTTAAAAACAAACTAAATAAGGCTTAAAATTTGCAAAAGACCTTTACGGATTAGTGGGAGAGTTGTAATTCATGGCTTTAATGGCTCCTCTTTCCAGTCTAGAAATAGAATAGTTACTCTCTCAGACTGTGCCATGTTTATCAGGTATTAATGGTATTTATATGTTGGTTTAGCCAATTAGATTATTGTCTATACCACATAATTTATCACTCAGTTGTATACTGTTGGTATTTCATCTGGGTAGTTTTTCCTCTCTCCTACCAAACTGTAAATTGATAGAAATTGTGTCTTCTTTTACTTGATAGACCTCTTAACATCTACTATTATCATAGATAATCTGTGGATTTAATTGGTTTTGTTCCATGTAAGTAGTCTCTTTTGTTGAATCTCAAAAGAGATGATCAAAACAGGTTAGGAATGTACAGTAAGAATAATCATAAAAGCCAGTGTACTGGAAGCATGTACGTTCTGCGTCTTTTCTCTCCCCTACTCTTGTGCAGCAAAGTGCTATGTTCTCATCATTTTCCATCACGCTTAGAGTTCAGTCCTCGCCATTGGAGGAGTTCGCTTTCTTCCATGCATGGTGCTAGGATCCCACCATTTTGGTTTAGTAGATTTGGAAGTTTAGAGTATTATCACTAACTTTTAGGGGGCCAACGGCCTATTATAGAAAATAGTATTAGATTAAGTTAAGCATTTAAGACGTTTTTGAAAACAGAAGAAAAAGAGGGAAAAATTACCTATGGGTTCTCACCATTCTAATAACATCACTTTTAACATTTTGCTACTTTCCCTCCATCTTTTTGTAAGCACAAGGTTTTTTGGGGTGTTTTTTTTTTCCTCTTAAAAAATAGTAATTATATTCTGTGTACGCTTATTAAAGTTTCCAACTTTCCAGTAATTTTGCTGGAAGGTTGCTTTAGATTTTCCACAGAAAGATTTTTTGTAAATCCTTAAAATCCCACAGTACTCTTATGAGATCATTCATAACCATCCTTTTTTCCTTTTCCATTTTTGATGCCTTCTTTACTGTGTATGAGGTTGTGTGCATGGTACTAGAGATACAAAGAGAAAAGACGTAGTCCTTAGTTTCTAATGGGGACAAAAACTGGGCGTTTAAACAAAATACAATTAGATGGTGGTGTCAAGTACGGAGTGTAAGCAGAGAGACTGCCAAGACTGGAGACTGAGAGCGAAGCTGTACCTGGGGAAGTAAAGGAAGGATTCACAGGGGAGGTTGCCTTTGCATTGAGACATGAAGGATCAGTAGGTGTTTGCCAAGCCGAGGGACTCCGTATGGAAAAGCTTGGAGGAGTGAGAGAACTTGTGGTCCTCGTGTTGGAGGGTGAAGTTGGGTGGAAGGAAGAAACTGAAGATGAGGTTGGAAAGGTATACAGGAATCAGATCATAAAAAGCATCGTATGGAGGCTGGCCGGGTTACATAGTGGTTAAGGTCACGCACTTTGCTTCTATGGCCCGGAGTTTGCGGGTTTGGATCCTGAGCGTGGACGTACACACTGCTCATCAAGCCATGCTGTGGCAGCATCCCACATACAAAGTGCAGGAAGATTGCCACAGATGCTAGCTCAAGGACAATCTTCCTCAAGCAAAAAGAAGAAGATTGGCAACAGGTGTTAGCTGAGGGCCAGTCTTCCTCACCAAAACAAACAAACAAAACATTGTATGCCTTGCAAGGGAGTTTAGATTTTATCCTGTAAGTGTTGAGATTGCATTGAAGAATTTTAACAGGGGGTTAGGGAATTCATTTTTTTTTGTAATTAAGACTATTTTTTAGAGCACTTTTAGGTTGACAGCAAAATTGAGGGAAAAGTTCACAGATTTCCCATATACCCCTTACCTGCACACATGAATAGCCTCCCCCATTATCCATATCTCCCCAGAGTGGTACATTTGTTGCAGTTGATGAACCTACGTTGACAACATGATCAGCCAAACCCTATGGTTTACATTGTGGTCCAGTCTTGGTGTTGGATTTTCTGTGGGTTTGGATAAATGTATAATGACATGTATCCATCATTACGGTATCATACAGAGTATTTTCATTGCCCTAAAAATTCTCTGACCCCCTTACCCCTGGCAACTACTGATTTTTTTTTTTTTTTTACTGTATAGTTTTTACCTTTCCCAGAACGTCATATAGTTCGAATCATACAACATATAGCCTGCTCAGATTGGCTTCTTTCATCTAGCAATATGCATTTAAGGTTTCTCCATGTCCCTTTATGGCTTGATAGCTCATTTCTTTTTAGTGCTAAGTGAAATTCCATTGTCTGAATGTGCCACAGTTTATTTATCCATTCACCTACTGAAGGGCATCTTGGTTGCTTCCAAGTTGCAGCAATTATGAGTGAAGCTGCTGTAAACATCTGTGTGCAGGTTTTTGTGTGGATGGAAGTTTTCAGCTCCTTTGGGTGAATACCAAGGAGTGTGATTGCTGGATTGTATGATAAGGGTATGTTTAATTTTGTAAGAAACCGCCAAACTGTCTTCCAAGGCAGTTGTCCCAATTTGCATTCCCCCCAGCGCTGTATGAGAGTTTCTGTTGCTCCACATCCCCTCCAGCATTTGGTGTCGGTGTTCTGGATTCTGTCTGTTCTGATAGGTGTGTAGTGGTATGTCATTGTTTTAATTTGCATTTCCCTGATGACATGTGATGTGGAGCATCCTTTCATATGCTTATCTACTGTCTGTATATCTTTTGTGGTGAGGTGTCTCTTAGGGTTTTTGGCCCTTATTTTAGTTGGGTTGTTTGTTTTCTTGGTGTTGAGTTTTAAGAATTCTTTTTATCTTTTGGGTTACAGTCTTTTATCAGATGTGTCTTTTGCAAATATTTTTTCCCAGTTTGGGGCTTCTCTTCTCATTCTTTTGATACCGTGTTTCACAGGGCAGTTTTTAAGTTTAATAAAGTTCAGCTTAACATTGATTTCCTTCATAAATCATGCATTTGGTGTTGTATCTAAAAAGTCATCACCATACGCAAGGTTGTCTAGGTTTTCTCCTGTGTTATCTTCTAGGAGTTTTATAGTTTTGTGTTTTACGTTTAGGTCTATGATCCATTTTGAGTTAATTTTTATGAAGGGTGGAAGGTCTGTGTGTGTATAAGCAATTCTCTTTTTATGATCCATTTTGAGTTAATTTTTATGAAGGGTGGAAGGTCTGTGTGTGTATAAGCAATTCTCTTTTTATGATAAAGTGCTATCTCTTGGGGTAGTTTTCTCCTCCAATTCCTGTATGAAATGTATTATAAATAGTAAAACATTATTAAAAATGTTACTCATTTTTATACCTTGTTTCGCAACCACTCCCCAACTCCAAGCCTGGCTCCACACATTATGAATGGCTTTGAGAAAGCTCTTCATTTCCTTCATGGTTTTGAAGTCCTTTATTCTTTCTACTCGTTAATAATAGCTTAGTATTATTTTTATGAAAGGAGAGCATTTTCAAGCAGTCTGATTTTCTGGTTTGCTTTTGTTTTTCTTGCAGATAAAATTTATCTTGAAGAGACAGATTAGAAGCAAATGTTTAGAGATTTAAGAACTTTTAAAAGTGCACTTAAAGAGCTGGGCTTTTAGGGGCCAGCCTGGTGGCGCAGTGGTTAAGTTCACATGTTCCAATGCTGCAGCCCGGGGTTCGTGGGTTTGGATCCCAGGTGTGGACATGACACCGCTTGGCAAGCCATGCTGTGGTAGGCATCCCACATATAAAGTGGAAGAAGATGGGTACGGATGTTAGCTCAGGGCCAGCCTTCCTCAGCAAAAAAAGAGGAGGATTGGCAGCAGATGTTAGCTCAGGGCTGATCTTCCTCAAAAAAACAAAAAAAAAGCTGGGCTTTTAGAGATTGAGTACTAATTTTGAAGAAGCTTTTTTTTAATGTCAAGATTTGATCTCATTTTAATTTTTATATCTATCTATATGGATATATAAATCTATTATACATTCTGTGCTGAAATTAAGTTCTTTTTTGACAGACAGGCACATTAAATTAAATAAATAATTCCAGTATTAATTGCATATTGATGTTCATAGAGAGAGTAAGACCTTTTTTCCTTTAAGAAAAGAAAAATGTTCTTGAAGCTAAAGTAGTATGTTTGTTTCTCTTGAATTTTTTATTCTGCTTTTGCTGTGCAGAGTAAGTTACAGAAACTCTAAGATGCAATTTGACATGTATTTTGTATTAGAAACATTGCTTTTGACACTTTACCAACCTTTTGTCTTTTCAAAAATAAGATATTTTTATGTGTTACCAAAGTAATCTATGTTTATTATTTATAAAATTAACAGAAGGAAACAAAAATTCCTGAGGCCAGCCCAATGGCGTAGTGATTAAGTTCATACACTCTGCTTTCATGACCCAGGTTGGCAGGTTCAGATCCCAGGCAGGGACCTACACACCACTCGTCAAGTCATGCTGTGGTGGCATCCCACATACAAAATAGAGGAAGATTGGCACAGATGTTAGCTCAGGGCTAATCTTCCTCACCAAAAAAAATCTCATAATTCCACCACCTAGACACTACTGACATTTCTGTACTGTTTCTCAAACTTTTTTCTTTATTTCCTTTACTCATTTGACATCATTTAATTCTGGATCTCACCTTTTTCACTTAACACACAAAATTAATTATGCTGTAATACTGTTATAAACATTGGAGCAACAAATTAGTCTAATAGTTTAAGAGTAGCCAGTGGTTTTTATAGTTTGCCTGCCTGGGGTCAAATCCTGGCTCCACCTTTTGCTAGTTACGTAAGCTTGGGTGGGTTACTTTCCCTCTGTCAACTTTCTCATCTGTAAAATGGAATGTTACACATACATATTACATGGGGCTTTTTTTTTAACAGATTGGCACCTGAGCTAACATCTGTTGCCGATCTTCTTTTTTTGTCCTTCTTCTTCTCCCCAAAGCCCCCCAGTACACAGTTGTGTATTCTAGTTTTAGGTCCTTCTGGTTGTGCCATGTGGGACGCTGCCTCAGCATGACCTGATGAGCGGTGCCATGTCGGCGCCCAGGATCCGAACTGGTGAGACTCTGGGCCACCAAAGCTGAGCGCATGAAGTTAACCACTCAGCCACAGGGCCAGCCCCATACATGAGGCTTTTATGACAAATGAATGAGTGATATTTGTAAAGCTCTTAGATAGTACCTGGCACATACTGTGTACTATATGTGTTTGTTATTATCATTTTGATGATTGCCTAACAGTCCATTCTATCAGTGTACTGTGTCTGTTCCCTTATTGTTGGAATTTACATTTTAAATTCCAATGTCTGAATTTTTAAATTCTGTGATTTTTACCAGCCTTAGTGTATTATAAACTTACAACCACTTCTAAATAACACCGATATCTGAGTTTTCTGTGTTGTCAAATATTTACACTGTATGGGTGCTCCTTGAGGTTTGTTCAGCAAGATATACATTGAGTATAAAGAGTAATAATTTGTAAGAATCCAGTCCGAAACTAGATAAATGAGTGGGAGAAAAAGCAATTGTTATGAGACTTCTGGGGGGAAAAACATAATTAATTAAAAGTTTTAGAAGGGAAATCAGGGACTATTGAAAATGGCTATCAGTTAAGAGTAGTTCTCTCTCCTCCTGGTTCATAGTTTTTAATTTTAGTTAAGTCAGTCTTACCTAAATTGCCTGAATAGTGCTTTAGTATAAGAGTAGAATAATTGCATTGTCCTCTCATATTTCTCTACATATCACGTTGTCTCCCTCTCCTGCCTCTTCCCATTCTGTCCTCTGGTACCTCATTTTTATGCTAGAAGACCTCACTCCTTTTCCAGAACTGAAGCAATGTAGCATAATGGTGAAGGCAATGGATTTGGGACTCAGATCCGCGCTTCCGCGTTTATTAGCTGTGTGACCATGGTCCAGTTATTTAATCTCTCTCAGCCATGATTTCCTCGTTTGTAAACTGGGAGTGACAGTAGCTATTTTGTAAAATTGTGACAGTAAATGAGATGGTTTAGGACCTGGTACGTGATAAACACTCGGTAGCATTAGGTAGTGTTATTATCATTGCTCGTAAAGTCATCCTCACCACTGCTACCGTCCACACTACCATCATTTTGCTACCAGCATCACCACGTCCTCAACTTCCTGTTGTTCTTGAACAGAAACCTCATTTCCAGGGCATGGCTTTTCTTGTAAACTGCTTAGAAGACTCCTTTTCTAGCATCCAGCATTTGTTTCATAATACTGAGAGATCAATATTCACCGAGTTTGCCATTCCCACTTTTACACTTTCTCCAATTTATTATGTCTCCCGCCTACTCTGGGGCTCACAGAATTCTGCTGTATCAACCTGTCTTAATCATCTGCTCACTTCATAGTCACTTTCCTGTGTTCGTAAATCATTAACTCTATAAGGGCTGCGTCCTGAGCAACTAGGTTTGTGGCTGGGACATGGCAAGGGCTCAATAAATAGTCTATAAATTAATAAATGAAGAATAAATCTATTATGAAAATTTGTGTTCTAAAAATAAATAAGTAAATGAAGGAGTTTCACCCCTGGCTCAAAACTTTCTACTTCAAGTTTTACTGTTAAAGGAGACTTATGGACGTCTCTTTGTTAATATCCTATTGCTGCTGTAACAAATTACCACAAAGCTGCTGGCCTGAAACAACGCAAGTTTATCATCTTACAGTCCTGGAGGTCAGAAGTCTGAAATGGGTCTCTCTGAGCTAAAAGCAGAGTGTCAGCAGGGCTTGTTCCTTCTGGAGGCTCCAGGGGAGAATCCGTTCCCTTGTCTTTTCCACTTTCTGGAGGCTGGAAATGTGGGCACCTCCTTGGCTCGTAATCCCCTCCTCCATCTGCACAGCTAGCAGTGGCGGGCCTAGTCTGTCTCGTGTTGCATCATTATGGCACAACATATGACTCTCCTGCCTTCCTCTTTCACTTCCAAGAACCCTTGTGGTTACTTGGGGCCCACCCAGAGAATCCAGGATGGTCTCCCCATCTCCAGGTCTGATGATTAGCAGTCTTGATTCCGTCTGCAGCCTTGCCAGGTAACACAGCATAGTTGCAGGCTCCTGGGGTTAGGACAGGGGATGATTCTCTGCCTGTCACAGTCCTCATCCAATACCTTTGCTACCTAGTTGCTTATCTTCCCACTGCCAGTTAATTTACCTCTGTTCCCCTTTAGTCCTTCTTGGCTATGGCCATACTCTGGACTTTTCCATTACTCAAAACTGTCCCAACTGTGGAATCTTAAACTACAGAATTTGTTTTCTGGCCACAATTTTGAGTCCTTCCGTATTTTGGAAGTATGCAAGGGCCAGATCATAAAGGTCTTATTTACTGGGTTAAGTAGTCTGAACTTGAACCTGAACAAAGCCAGAAGTCAGTGCAGTTTCATCAAGGAAAAAAGTGAATGATGCAAAGCCAAGGAAACCAGCCTTTAAATAGGAAATATTGAATTAATCATATGTCTTATGTACTAATCTTTTTTTTCCCCTTAATCTGCTTTTCATTAGGAAAAGGAAGAGGGAAAGCATGGACCCCTCGGAGATAATGAAGAGGTGGCCAGAGTATCTACTGATAAAAAACTGGTGAATTTTTACGATTTTTTTTAAAAGACATGTGTCATAATAACAAAGCGAACGGAATGGTTTAAAGTAGAATAAAAGTTCCTTTATACTCAAGTTCCCCATTCCCACTTCCAAGGGAGTTTCTTGTATACTCCTCTAAAAATTATCTGTGCATTTACAAGACTATACATGTCTCTCTGAAAAAAAACAAACACAGATGAGATTATTCTATATTGTGCTCCTACATCTTACTTTTTTTTAATTTTCAAGTTTAGCTCTTGACACCTTCCCATATTAGTTCACATAGATGTGTTCATAAACATTCTTCCATGGTTCTCTCGAACTGTAACACATCTTGCTGGTTTAAGGAGTGCAAAGGCCCTAAATGCTCTTTACCCAGGCTATTTCTCAGAGTTTGTGTTTGCAGCAAGCAACCTTGAGGGTTGAGGTAATGTCTCCCTCTGGGACAAAGCAGGTTTGCTTACTGTTTGCAATAAAACATCAGAATCCCCAAGCTCGGTGTCTCTCTCCCATAACACAACCCACTTCATGTCCAGAAATCCATGTGGGCCCATCTGCATGCCCCCCATGGGATTTGTAGGCAAGGGAACCATCACAAACATGATGCTCATACTGCTTGCTGTGCTGTGAATGATAAAAGTCCCTTGTTTCTGACCCAGGAGTTTCATGTCTTCTGCCAGCATTCATGAAACAATGGCAGGCTAACTTACTAGATTGTACATAGGTTGCAGTCAAAGCCCAGACCTGACGAGATGAACCGTGTTCTTTTTACTATTGCATAGTATTATCTTGTTAATTTAATCTTCTGAATTTTCCAGAGATTCTGATTCATTGGGTGTGGACTGGAGACAAAACATGTACATTTTGGAAAAGTTATCTCGATGATTCTGATGTATAGTCCTGTGAATTTCCTGACTAGTTCTGAGAATGAGTCTCTAAAATGCCCAACAAGAATGTAAAAATAATTTGTGTCAGAATATTTAGATGTTTTTAATTATAAGAAAGGCAAAGGGAAAAAAGTAGTGAATCACCATTTAAGTAAATATACCAGTTCATATCCAAGACCGACTGTTCTCTTTTGCCTATGTTTTAATGTAAAACTCTGTGACTAGGATTACATAGACGACTTGCCAAGATGTTAGTGAAGTGAAGCAAAATCAGGATCCAGAACAGTGACTCACTGAAAAGATTCAGTCTTCTGGGAGCTGCAGTAAGTGGAAGTGCCGCAATGGAATGCAACTTAGGCTTTCATTTGCTTTGTTTTGTTTTAAGTTTGGGATGGAAAAATCTTTGTCTCAAACTTGATATTTTGGCCTTTGCTGAAAAGATATTTTCTGAGGTGACAAGGACTCTAGACAAAAATTGGTAAATAAACTTGGCCTTAAAGATTGTTCTAATAAAAAATGAATTGATGATTGTGCTTCCCATTTATTATGAACAATTTTTTTAAAGTCTTTTGTGGTCAAGTTTTCTGGCTTTATTTCTGTCTGCTTAACTACTTAGAAAATCTAAAGCTAAAAGCATTGCATTGCAGCCATTTTCATTGGTTACGATTTGTTCAGTTTAATAAAATGAGCTCCAGCATGCTAAGATATTTTGATAAAGCCTCATCAGTTCTTTTCCATAGTGATAATTTCTTTTCAAAATACTTTGTGGAAGTATTCAGAAGTAGATACTAACATATACTTTGTAGCTGAGGAACATAAAACTCTAAGAAATTTTGGGATGGGGAGGGGAAAAGGTTCACAAATTCAAGGTAAATTTAAAGTTTATTTTAAAAGCCAGTATAGGTAGATCTTTAATATTTTAGATATATTTTTGGATATAGATTTTGTAAAGGAAAGAGTTTTGTATTCTTTTTAACTGTTCTTAATGTTTAGGAGATGGTTAATTAACTCGGAAAGAGAAGTCTATAAAATCTTCTCTGTTCCTTTTTAAGCATTTCACAAAATATCATTCTCCATAGTTTCACATATTTATACTCATAACTGAAACTGGATCTTGACTATTTTAGTTAATATAACTTTGGTCTGATCTTTAAAGTGACTTCAGAGATGTTCTTTTGGGGATAACTGAAGAGTGAAATCCCTTTGAAAGGGCACAGGGGACGATGGATACTTAGTTCTCAGCCCGAGTTCCCCTCGTATTGTAACAGTCCCTTAGGTACCCAAGGATCAGGTTTACATTCCTTACTTCAGAGTCTTGGCTGTGAAAACAGCGTAGACTATTTTGTACCTTATGTAGAACTGATTTTTATCTTCGTCTGTTCTATCTGGTATTAATATTGTTGCACTAGCTTTTTGGACTAGTATCTGTAAAAGGTAGAGCACTTTAGGTTTCAAGTAAGCACTCTTTGGGACTCCTGCCAGTGCCCAGCCTCCAAGGCTTAGCGCAGAGTCAGCCCAATCGCCTGCCTTTGGGTGGGATCGTGCTGAGAGAGCTCAAGCTCACTGCTCTGGCTTTGAGTTCTCTCTTCCTTTCTAACAGCTGAGGCTATGTCTTCCTTTTTTTGAGCTTGAATATGCATTTAAAAACATTTTTTAAATTATAAATAATGTATATATTTGTAGGAGGTGGGACCTAACCACATTCGTCTAGACTACCATAGTGCTAGAAATCAGTAGAGCCAGTTTTTTAGAAAGAAGTTGAGAGTTGTCTTTATTGTAGTCAATATTTAAGATGTCCTCTCCTTTAGTTCTATAATTCTGCCTTTTATCATCTGTGGGTGTTTCAGAAAGTCATTTAAACCCTCTGGGCTTCACTTACCCGTTTGCAAAATCACAGTTTTCCATATTTTTTCTTATTACCATCCAGAAGCTTAATACAAAATAGATGATATAAGAAACAAGTCAAGTCAACTTGGTTCTTGCCCTTCACTAGATTAACTAAGTTAAAATGTATTCATTTTTCACTAGGACAAATTAATGATAATTAGATGCTTAATTGTTTGGTTAAGAAAGCTTAGATTTAGATGATTTCTGGTATAAAATCAACATCAAATTTAAAGAAATTTTTTGGACCTGAGAAATGTGCTTTTGTTCAAACTGCATTCAGATAAAGAATTAAACAAAACTTCCATTTTATTAATAAGTCAAATATAATCCATGATATGATCATTAGATGTTATAACTAATAAATTGTTTTTTTGATCTTAATGTAGGTGAAGAGAACTGGTCTTGTGGTGGTGAAAAACACGAAAATTGTTGGTCTGCACTGCTCTAGTGAAGATTTACATGCTGGGAAAATTGCTCTTGTAAAACATGGGTCAAGACTGAAAAACTGTGATCTTTATTTTTCCAGAAAACCATGTTCTGCTTGTTTGAAAATGATTGTAAATGGTAAGTGCAGATAAGGCTTTGTTGGGGGTTAGTAGCATTTATCTGAGAACAGTCAGTGGGAGCAAATTGCCTAAGTACCACAAAGATAATTTAGAAATATAAATATATATCTGAAGACAGTTTGATACACCGTAAGAAGAGTCAGAAAACATGATTCCAGTCTCAGCCCTGTCACTAACTAGTTAGATGACCCTCAGTGTTTAGTGGACAAATGCTAGCTACTATAACAAATAAACACCAAAATTTCAGTGGCTTAATATACTAGACATTTATCACCAGTGTGATAGTCCAGCATAGGTGTTGCTGAACAGCAGACATCTTTTCTCCATGTAGTTGATTCATGGGCTTAGGCATCTTCTGTTTTATTGCTACTGTCATCCCCTTGGGCCTGGAGTCCTCTGCATCCAGAGGCCGACTGAGAAAGAGGGCAGAGAAGGCATAGCTGCTTCTTAAAAACCCTGGCCTGGAAGTTACATACATCGTTCTGTTCACATCCGTTGTGGGACTGTAGTTCCTGGCCAGGCACCTGTCTCCTAGTGACCACTGCACTTTGGAAGGAGGCGCACCAGTCACCAATGTATGGCTATCCATCTCTGTCATACCGGGCTATTCGCTAAACCTTTGTGCTTATGGTTCTGTTTTGCACCCAGGTAAATATGCAGACCATTCTCCCATTTAAAAAATATTATATCTTTGTCGACACAAATAATCCATAATCAATCTGTAAATCAAAATTGAGATGAGTTTATTATGAGCCAGATCTGAGGACTAGCCTAGGGCCTTCCTTCCCCAAGGAAGGAAGGGCACCAAAGAAGTGGGGTGTACAGAGTGGTTATATATCATCTTAGAACTAAGAGCCTACATCCCATGTGATAGGAATGTCCCTTTTACAACAGTCATGAGATTGCTTTGCTGGCAAGGCAGATTGGTGAGCACAGCAGGTCAGTAATTAATCCTTAGTTTAGGGAGAATTGCTTACCCTAAAGGAAATGCTGATATGGGGAGGTTATATCCCTACCTGTAGGGGCATCATTCCTGCCTTTGGGACATAGTAAATGTTTAAAGCAGATGTACAATGCATGCTCAACAAACAGGCCATGTCAGGCCCTTTTGGAAAAACAAAGTCAGGCCAAATTAGTTTTACACCAAGTGGCTTCCTCATGTTCCAGTGTATCCTACTGCTTGTCATTTATTTATCATTTTCCCCATTTTGATCTATGATCTTTCGATAGAAGGCATTGATGATCAAAATATTGTCCCTCAGCACCAGGGTGGTTGCTGCCTGCCCTGGGTCCATCATGTCCCTCAGTGCTAGGCTTTTATCGCATTTATTTGCCCAGTTGTCCACACTGGGAGAAATAATTGGATATAGTGGACAAGCATAGAGGTATATATATTAACAGAGGAAGCATTTTATAGGTTTTTCAATTAATTTCAGGTTGTTGCACAAACATTATACATGTGCTGTTACGTGACTCCTTATGCTCACATTGTTTACAATTATAGAATGGCTACAGTAACAATTATGACAATTCAGTATTTGAAAGGATTGGTTTTAAAAATGAGGTCTTAGGCATAGTCTTTATCAGAAAAGGAAGTTTGTCCAGAGTTGTACGATTGATTGACCGTCTCAAGTCACTGAGCAATCGTTACTCTAGCTTGCATGCCAGTCTTACAACAGTGAGTAAAGAAAACAGTAATTAGTTTGAATATTATGACTAGTACAAGAATTCCAAGAAGTAGTAGAAATAGGAATTGCAATCTGGATCAAAAAAGGGAACTGATAACTGAAGGGAGCCAACCAAACAAATCAAGACTGAGTGTAAGAGCGCTTAAGACATTCACCTGCTTTTTTATGTGTTTTAGCAGAGATGACACGTTGGAACATTCGTTGGGTATGAAAACACAGTGCTCAGTTTCAATGATTGTACACATACCACCTTGGGATGCAATTAAAATATCTAAGGCCATTCTTTTTTGAAAGACAGCCTTTTTCATTAGACATTTTGGTATTTAATAAGGCTATTCCGACTTGATTATTGGTAAGGGCTCGTTGAGTAAATTTAGTCAGGGTTTCTATATGTGATAATGACATCCTCTAGTCCCCAAGGAAGGAACAAATATAGCCGGTAGGTGGCCATACCAGTGGAACATTGAGAGAACCCATCCAGCCATAAGGAGAGGGAGAATGGCAACAGATGCCAGCTCAATGTGAATCCTTCCCTGTATCCAAAGGAATCTCAGGGTGCAGTATTTTAGCCATCCAGGCAATAGCTGAGGCCAGAGGTTTGTTCCACATAACCATTGAGTTCCATTAGGAGCCACCCAATAAATGCCTGACCTTCGAGACCAGTCTTCCAAATCAGTCACTTTCTTCAAGTATGATAGAATTCTGAAAACCTTAAATGGAACAATTATAAAATAGGTATATAGTTTAAGCATTATTGAGGTTTAATTGAGGACAAATAAGTTTGGAAATACAGGCCTGGTCCAGAGTCTTGGGATAGCTGTCTACCATAGATGCTGTCTTCTCATCCTGGTTTGGAGATATTTGCATTGGTCAATTGAAGTCAAGTATCAGAAATAAGAACTGAAACCCACTCAGGTGGAGAAGCCTTTTTTTTTTTTTCCCACTAGTATTTGTGGAGAAGATACTCAAGATACTAGAATTTGGGCAAGGGTGCTCTTGTGGCCATTTTTCTTGCCCTTTTCCTTTTTCTTCCTGCAGTCCTAGGAATTAGTGATGGTCTAGATGACAGTTCCCAGAGAGGCTGGATGATAATCCTTTTTGACATAAAGGAACTGGGTGGAATCTGCACTGCCTCTAGAGCTGCTTTTCCAGTCTTACAAGGATTTTAAGGATAGTTGCTATTCATTCCTCAGAAATTTGTGTGGTAACTTCAGTGACACTATAGGTTGATCTACCTATCCAAGTACATCAACCCTAATTTGCTTCTTTCCCTCTGGGTGCTTAGTTTTTATTTTAACTTAGGGAAGAAGGAAAGAAAATTTCTATCAGGCTCTCAGTATCAGCTTCCGGTTTGGCCAAATTTCTGATTGTAAGTTGCTAAGTCCTTTCTAATACCTTTTCAAGTTTCAGCTGGGACAAACAGTAACTACCTGGTAGTGTCAAACAGTTCCAGTAATCTTTAACATAGCGTTTTCCCAGAAAATCTCTCAGTCTCATTAACTCTGGGAGTAGATTATGGAGGGGTCTGTAAAGCCATGGCCTAATATATTTTCCTTTAGGTCACTTTTATAACTCAATTTCTATTAGATTTTTGCAGCAAAACTTTCAGTAAGGTTATTTGGGAATTTTGAAGTCTTTGCTTTTAAGTGCACTTTTTAAATAATCTTATCTGATCGGAGCATTCCTTCTAATGGCCACTGTAATTCCCTGAGGCTTGCGGCTGTTTGGTAGGACCCTTAGCCTCGAATGGAGTGCAGCCCACATTTCTGTCTGACTATGTCTGACCACAAAATGAGGTGTAACCACATTTTGTCTGACTGTATTTTGGGACCTCCAACCTGATGATGATTAAGCCAAGCCCTCAGGACATGAAACAAGCTTGGTAAGATTTTTTTTTTTTTTGCTGTTCTTTGCAAATATTTACAGCTTCTGGAACCTTTAGTTTGAGCTATTATGTCAGAAGGTGGTGAGCTCAACTCTTTAAAAATTTCCCTATTACCTGGCTCTTAAAAAGGAGCCCCACATTGGCCACTGTAATTTTAAATTTTCCTGGGTTATCTCGCCAGCTGTTTACAGATTTTGTTAAGGACTTGCACGTTTGAGCACGAAGCCAACCGGAGTTCCAGGGGGAGGCTGCCCATTTGGGAACTGTTAGAAGCTCAATTTCCTGTTTTTCTTTTAGTTTAGTTTTACTGTAACGTCTGAACAATTTCTAGGGACAGTATAGTGGGTTGGAAATGTCCTGCTTGTGAGTCTTACTCCCTAAAGAAGGGTTGTAAACACTTTTGTATGTGCGTTGGTTTCTCCTGCCAGCAGTCGAAAACTACCACGGGGCTCAGAGCGCGTGGGTGACCAGCCCTCACATGCGCTTCCCCGGATGAGCCTTTAATCAGTTAGCATGAATGATAATGGAGTTCTCTGTGGAACCACTACTCTCTTGAGGATTGATCCTCTGACACTCGCTCGAGGTTTTCAGTCACCTGAGAACACTTTTCGGTTGGGAGGAGCTGATGTGCCTTCTCTCAGATTTGAACAGAGGCTGGGGCTGAAGCTGGGTCTTGATGGGTGAGATGTGTGGGAAGAGGAACACATTCCCAGTCAGGGGCGCAGCACATGCGGTGCCAACAAGTTGTGAGAAGCAGGTTCTGATGGTCAGTGTTTGAAATGGAGAATTATTCTTGGAGAGAGTAGTGGCAGATGGATTATAATGATAGGTTGGGTTTTAGTGGAGAACTTTGAAAAACTGCATGACCTTTGGCCTTTATCTTATGGAACAGTTTCTAAACTTGTGTTGAGGAAGAGCTGTTTTTATTTACATAAAATCTTAAGAGTAATGATCGTTTTGGTGGTGAGGGCAGTGCCCTTGAGCTACAAGCGGAAGCACTTCCGGAAGAAATGGTCACGTGGCTAGAGCCTCTTGGCCTGCAACAAGCATTTCAAGCACATAGGTATCTATGATAGTTATTAGATTCTCTAGTCTCTCCCCTGCAGTTACGAATAGTAGCCGTGGCATTTTTTTCTTTTTTCAATTAACTAATTAGATTGAGTATTCATTTTGTCACTTGTGTGAATTGACCTATAATTCCTGTTATAGATAATGTAGAGCCATTGAAGATTTTTGAACAGGATGTAAAATGCTTAAAATTATTCTTTTTTTTTTTTGTTATTGAATTGGAGCATGGAAAGATAAGAGGTTCAGAGCTTGATTAGTAGACTGTTGCATTAGGCAGGGTATAAAATAGGGTTCCGATGGTGGCATTGATATAGAAAGAATGTGAAGGAACCAAAACATTTGTTGACTGATCTCTCCTAGAGTCAAGGGAGAAGAATGAATTAAGATAGTTGTGTTTTGTGCTGAGTTGACTATGCTGAAGCACTCTCGATAGGCTCAGAGCCAAGAACTAGAGAGAAAAATAGGGGAGTGCAGCTAACTCACCCCTGCTTGATGTCTTGAGTTAAGACATTTAAACCTGCCGAAGAGGTAATGAAGTGTGGAAAATCAGGAAGCACATGTGATGGGAATGCTTTCCTGTTAGTGTTATACCCATATATAAATAAAATCGCTAGGTTAGATGAGGCTTCTGTGTTATATCCTGGGAGGGGGTGTGGTTTAACCCCGCTATAGCTGAGTTATTTTTGTTACAATTACCCTTACCTCAGTGACAAAGCAAACATTTCTGAAGCCCAGTGGTTTTCAGGGTGTGGTCTGTGAACGGCTGATGGTCCACGAGGTCAAAACTATTTTCATAATAATATTACACTTACGCTAGTAGTATCAAAAGAATGGTGAGTAAAACTCCTGTTGTCGTAGTATCTATCAAGGCAGTGGTAGTCGTTGTACTCTTCATGGCCATGTACTTGGAGTTAAAAAAAAAGTTTCATGTAAGAATGTCCTTGATGAAACAGTAAAAATAATTAATTTTATTAAATCCCAACCCTGGAAGTACACATCTTTTTAATATTCTGTGTGAGAAAATAGGGGGTAGACCTAAAGCGCTTTTTCTACAAACCTAAGCATGAAGGTTACCTTAAGGAAAACCACTAGTGTAGTCGTTTGAGTTACAACTGAGTTATCCACTGTTTTTTATGGAACATCATGAATTGACAAGCTATAATTATTTAGATTTGGCTATTGGGCAGACATTTTCTCAAAAATGAATGAACCTGTCACTTCCAGGAAAACAGCTGACAGTAGTTGTTCCCAATGATAAAATTTGAGCCTTCAAGTACAAATTAAAATTTTGAAAAACTTGTATCCACTGTCATGAGTTTACAGCTTCCTAACACTTAAAGACTCTTCTGATGAAATTGCTGGTGATATTAATGAATGGGATTTTTTTTTTAATGCTGTAAAATCAGTTAACCAGTGTTTTCTAAATGACCAGTGCACAATGCTACAAAATCACTCTTCAGTAAAGAGCCATTCTAAGTGCAAGATAGACCAATGGATTTTAACACAGTACAAAAAGTTTGTTAATATGGTTTCAGATTCCACGTTATAACTAACCTTTAAGAAACTATCCCTTGTCCAATTTTTATGTAGTGTCAAAGAAGAATATTCGTAATTATCTGAAATGGCTGTTAAAATACTCCTCTTACAACTGCATATCTGTGTGAGGCCCGCTACTTTTCATACACTTAACGGAAACAGCCTGTTGACACAGATTGAAAGCAGAAGCAGATCTGAGGATCCAGCCATCTTCTGTTAAGCAGATAATAGAAAGATTTGTAAAAACTTAAAACAGTGCTGTTCGTCTCAACTAGTGTTTGTTGTTCTTTTAGAAAATATAGTCATTTTTAATTCAACTATGTTATTTATATTAATGTATAATAGGTTCTTTATTATTTTTGTGAATTAATCAATTTTCAAATTTTGTTTTAATTTTGTAATGTAGTTAATATCAGTAGATATAATCCACATAAGCAAAAGCTCTCTGAGGTCCTCCTTAATTTTTTTTTTTTTTTTAAAGATTTTATTTTTTCCTTTTTCTCCCCAAAGCCCCCCGGTACATAGTTGTATATTCTTCGTTGTGGGTCCTTCTAGTTGTAGCATGTGAGACGCTGCCTCAGCGTGGTCTGATGAGCAGTGCCATGTCCGCGCCCAGGATTCGAACCAACGAAACACTGGGCCGCCTGCAGCGGAGCGCGCGAACTTAACCACTCGGCCACGGGGCCAGCCCCAGGTCCTCCTTAATTTTTAAGAGCGTAGCAGGAGGGGCTGGCCCAGTGGCACAGCGGTTAAGTTCCCATGTTCCGCTTCGGCAGCCCTGGGTTCACCGATTGGGATCCCGGGTGCTGACATGGCACTGCTTGGCAAGCCATGCTGTGGTAGGCATCCCACGTATAAAGTAGAGGAAGATGGGCACGTATGTTAGCTCAGGGCCAGTCTTCCTTGGCAAAAAGAGGAGGATTGGCAGCAGATGTTAGCTCAGGGCTAATTTTCCTCAAAAAAACAGTGTAACGGGGTCTGAGACCAAAACATTTGAGAACCTCTGCTGTAGCGTTTTCCACTGGTACGTGAACATTTGTTCAGAGATTAGTCATCCCATCTTCTCTTTGAATCAGGATTACTAGAAGCAGCCAGAATGCTTAGATGAAAGATTGGTTTACGGCCCAAGTCCCAGTAAGTGTCGGGAGTAGAGGGGAGTAGATAGAAACGTGTGTTTGTTCAACTTTTTAGTTCATCTGTTACTTTGAATGCAGAATACTCTGTGGGCCATCTGTCTATTCACTTCTGGGCACAAACATCTTTCCTAGCTGAAATTACATGAGATATTAGCAAAGGGGTCTTTTTGTTGTAAAACACTAATTAATAGATGTACATTTGGATGCTTAACTCGGTATAATACATCTCATTGTTCAAGCTCAGATACAAATTAAAATATTTTTTATGTGTTATCCAGTTTTATTTTCTCTTGTAAGTTGTCTGATTATATGTCTTTGTCTTTCTTGAGACCTTATTGTTCTTGTCATTTCATATGTGCTCTTAATAAATTAAAATTTTCTCTGTATATTAAAGATTAACCTTTCCTGTGTCATATTGATTGGAAAATGTTCCTTCTACTTTGTTGTTTTGTCTTTAATTTTGTGGGCTTAAAAAGAATTAATAGGGGCTGGCCTGGTGGTGTAGTGGTTAAGTTCGAATGCTCTGCTTTGGCAGCCTGGGGTTCACCAGTTCGGATTCCAGGCACAGACCTACACACTGCTCATCAAGCCATGCTGTGGCAGGCGTCCCACGTATAAAATGGAGGAAGATGGGCACAGATGTTGGCTCAGGGCCAGTCTTCCACAGCAAACAGACGAGGATTGGTGGTGGATGTTAACAGGCTAATCTTCCTCAGGGCTAATCTTCCTCAAAAAAAAGAAAGCCAACAAGAAAGAATTAATATTGCTCCCTCTCCCCCCCAACTGCTGCCCTTGTGTTATAAATTCTTTGTGGACATTTTGGATAACTGTATAATATTTTATTATGAGGAGGACTGTAATGTATTTAACCATTCCCCTATTTTGGCCATTTAGGTTTTTACTGTTTTAAATAATGCTGCACTAAATATATGCATGAATGGAGTTGTTTTGTCTCTATTTAGAATATGTTCTTAGAATAGCTTCCCAGAGGAAGAATTCAGAGTACAGGTACATTGTTAATGCATGCATGAATTGTTTGTTTCAGATACAAAACTCTAGACAATATCAGTTGTCAGCTATGATATTTCTAAAAGGAGCCATTTGATGGTTTGGAGAACTCTGGTATATAGTTCAAGCACTGGGTTTTGGGACCCCACTGAACAAAACCAGTGATTCCACAAGTACCTTCCATGGGCTTTGTTAGGGTCAGCAAACTTTTCCCATAAAGGGCCAGATAGTAAGTATTTTAGGCTTTGCAGGCCATATGGTGTCTGTACAGCTACTCAACTCTCAACTCAGCTACTCCATTGTATTGCAAAAGCAGCCAGAGACTGTCAGTGAATGAGTGTGTCTGTGTTCCAATAGAACTAATTTGAATTTCATATAACTCACATATGTCACAAAATATTCTTTTGATTTTCCAAGTCTTTAAAACTATAAAATCCATTCTGAACCTTCAAGCGGTACAAAAACAAGCAATGGGCCAGATCTGGCCTCTGGGCAATAGTTAGCCACCCCTCAGGCTGTATTATAGGTAACTTGGTAATAGGTATTTATTATATTGGGACCTCTGGATCTAGTGCATTAATATGGTGAATTTATTAAGAAAACTCTTAATTTCAGCATGTATCTGATAAGTACCTTTCATATTTTGTATTTCAGCTGGAGTTAACCGAATTTCATACTGGCCTGCTGATCCAGAAATAAGTTTGCTTGCTGAGGCTTCTAGTTCTGAAGATGCAAAGTTAGATGCCAAAGCAGTGGAAAGATTGAAGTCAAACAGTCGGGCCCATGTGTGTGTCTTACTTCAGCCTTTGGTGTGTTATATGGTGCAGTTTGTAGAGGAGACCTCTTACAAATGTGACTTTATTCAGAAAATTACAAAAACATTGCCGGATGCTAACGGTGACTTTTATTCTGAATGTAAACAAGAAAGAATAAAAGAATATGAAATGCTATTTTTGGTTTCAAATGAAGAAATGCATAAGCAAATACTGATGACTATAGGTTTGGAGAACCTGTGTGAAAATCCCTACTTTAGCAATCTAAGGCAAAACATGAAAGACCTTATTCTACTTTTGGCCACAGTGTCTTCCAGCGTGCCCAACTTTAAACGCTACGGATTTTATTGTGGCGGTGCCGAACAGATTAATGACATTCACAATCAAAGTTTGCCACAAGAAATTGCAAGGCACTGCATGGTTCAGGCCAGGTTATTGGCTTATCGAACTGGTGAGTCACACGCTTAGTTCATAAATTGGGGCTGATTGGTTATGTTGTATTTGTCTCAGAAGTAAAGTGGTTTTCATCTAATCTACAGTAGTGTTCATTTACCCTTAGACACTAAAGTTTTACGTACAGTGTAGAGAAGTTAATGAGACTCTTGAGTAGACAACTCTTTCTTAGAGCAGTTTTAGGATTGCTAGTGATCGTATATTTAGTGCCACATTCATAAATCAGGGCCTGATTATTTGGGCTCTTTCTGCTTTTATCATTTTACTGTTCACTGAGCTTTCTGTTAGAGATGGGACAAAAAGAGAAAAGAGAGAACCAACATAATTCATTTTTGTTGACTTCAATATTTTGCATATATTCAATATTTAAGAAAAACTTTAAAAATCTTTACAGTAAAAATGTGAATTCAAAATAACAGAATCAAAGAGATATTGGCAGATTCTTTCAATTGCTGGTATGTCTTCGATCAGCAAGTTGAGAAATCAAACATTTTTACTTTATTAAGTTGTACGTGAGTATGTATGTGAAAAAGGAAAGTATTACTTGGGAGTTTTGTATGTGTATTTCTAATTATAGAACAGTGTTTTTACATCTTATGAGATGTAAACATTTTCAAAGTAGAGTCATGATCATTTTTTTAAAATGCAACTTTGAAATAAGGGAAAAAAATGCACGCAGGAACAGCAGTAGAGTAAGATTTGGGGAGTGGACTATAGTAAGATTTTTTTAACTTATCCCAAGAAAGAAGATGAGCAAAAATCTTCAGGAAAGGTTCATACAAATGTCATTGCTCTGCAGTATATTCTAAACAATGACCACAGGTCAAAGTGATTTCAGAAAAATGGAAGTTCTCAACTGGCAGCATCTAAGAATCATCATTGAAAGTGCAAATGCTCAGGGCCGGCTGGTGGCGCAGTGGTTAAGTGCGCACATTCTGCTTTGGTGGCCCGCTGTGGGGGTTCACCAGTTCAGACCCTGGGTGCGGACATGGCACCGGTTGGCAAGCCATGCTGTCTGTGGTAGGCATCCCACATATAAAGTAGAGGAAGATGGGTACGAATGTTAGCTCAGGGCCAGGCTTCCTCAGCGAAAAGAGGAAGGTTGGCAGCAGTTAGCTCAGGGCTAATCTTCCTCAAAAAAAAAAAAAAAAATTACAAATGCTCAAATTCCAACTCAGACCTGCTAAATCAAGTCCCTAAGGGTGTGGCCTAGACTTATGCATTTTTAGTTACACAAGGAATTCTGACATTCAGCAGGGTTAATCACTCAATTCTTATTAAAGAATTTGATTCTATTACTGGCACAGGCTATATCACACCAAAGAACTGTATCGTGTAGAAGTCTGATTTAATGTAGTTATCTTGTGTCATGGGCTATCTGTTAGTCTCTTTGCCAAAACCAGCTTCATAAAGAATTTTTCTCTAAACCACTCTGGAAGGACAGAAACGTAATGGGGACAGTTGTTACAGCTATAATTCACTACTTCCCCTTTGCTAATTAGAATTCAGCAGATTACAGAGTGAGCTTAAACTGAGAGATGTGAATCTGCTGTTTTTTGCTTGCTCTCAGTACCTCTTGCTTCTCGTAGGAGAAACCACAGCATAACATATGTGATTCCAGTGTTGAAAGATGCAGTAATGTATAGATATAAATTTGCATATATATTCTTTATTAGATACCCTAATTATAAATTTATCCACTATTTCTGTGCACACTTTTGCATATACAGCCATGCTTCTGCACTTGATGGGCTGTTTAAAAGATTTTTCAAGGTAATCTTTTGACCGTGTGTGACTTTTTTGTCTGGAACCCGAATCCTGAATAGGGTGCCACTCTGTCATGCACTTCATGCCACTGTGAGCTCTTCCAAGGGAGAGACCACGTCTTCATCATCGTTTTTTCCTTAGCGCTAAGCACAGTGTATTGGTGGATAAAGAAAATCTTTTTATATCCAAAGATAAATGGTCCACAATCCGTTATTCAGAACCCTTGGAGCCAGATGAAAAGGAATTGAGAATTTTGCAGAGTTTGCAAAGGTAATATGGTGCATATACTGTATGTTACGCAGTACTCCCAGGGTGGTCTGGAGCAGTACCTTTTAATCAAATACATTTATCCATATGGGGTAAAATGTATGAATATTTGCACTAAATATTTGATGAGGTAAATGGCCACAAAATAAATGCATCAAGTTGTCAAAAAAACTTGATATTAAGGATTTCAGATAAGGAATTCTGGACCTGTCTCTCTTCATTGATGATAAATACTAATAACAATTTATTGAGCACCTCCTCTGTGTCAGGCACAAAGCTAGGCTATTTATAAACGTATCTTATTTAACACTGAGGACAATCCTGCAAGGTAGGTATTCCCGTGATAGAGTGGGCTTTTAATAACTTTAACACTATTCAGTTTGCTTTGACGACTTTATTTCACTCTAATTTATAGGTGAAGAAAATCATTCCATTAAACTATTTCGTTTAAAAATATACGTATGATTAAAATGAACTCCCAAAGCTCTAACAATAGAGTTCTAAAAGTAATTGAACGTAGCTGCCTAGTAATTGCTGTTTGATGAATAAAGAGGCTCCACAGAGACGTCTTTGAAAGTAGGTTTCTAGGATACTTTGAGGTAGCAGAGAAGTGACAAAATTTGTTTAGACTCTAGGGGAAAAAAAAGAGGAGGACATTATATCTTACCTACGTGGCTTAAATGTGATCTTTTCTCTCTTTTGGGGTCCTGTTTTCTCATAAGACTGTGTGTTTACCACAGCTGAGGGGTATGCCTTCCTCCCGAACCACAGTGTTGATGATGGAAGTAGGTTGGAGTGGCCAAGAAAGTTAACTTTGAAATCCTAACTTGGTTCTCAGCCTTTGGTATGCCTACGAATTGGGGGGATGCTCATGAGAAATGCAGACTCCTGAGCCCGGCCTGCCTCCCTGGGCCAAGTTGATTCAGGGGGTTTCCGTGGAGCCGGGAGTCTGCCTTTTTAACAAGCACCGAGAGATTCTGATGCAAGTGGTCTGTTGACCACATCTGGCCAAACCGTGACATGACTACAGAATTGAGAGCCAAAATAACCACGCCTGCGTTCCAGAAGCATAGGATAAATAGTTCTCTGACTTTCAGTGATCAAAGAGTCTCAGGAAGTTGGCTCAGTGATTGTAAATTGACCTTTCCTTCAAGGGTAGACAGAGAAAACTCTGTGCATGACCAGATTATGGGCAGCAGTTTCTGTAAAAATTACAGACATGGAAAGATTTTTGAGAAATTACCTCATCTGTCATCCAACCTTGGGGCTGGGTGAAATCTACTCCATCTAACATGGGTGGAATTTCAATCTGATTTTAAATGACACATAGGAAATAATATTCTCTTGGTGTAACTCACCTTTGCCAGGCAGTAGAGCTGCATGCTGATGGGAAATCACATTTTTTCCCTTCCTGACAATGTTCAGTCTGTCCCCAGACTGAAACGGAAAAAATGTCTCCTGAGACCAAAAAAATATGACATGAAAAATACTTGGTGTCGATGATAGAAAAAGTAGACTCTTAATATGAAGAATTTCTATTTCAGTTTTTTATTTTTTGTTTCAGATTTATGCAGGTATTAAGTCAATTTTACTTACAGTGACGCTTTTGGTTTTGCAGGCAAATATAATCGTATGTTTATAACTTCTGCCACTTGCCTTAGAAATGGGCATAAAGCCATAATTAAATTCTTTTCCTCTCATGTCATATTTTGAAGATCCTGGAAGGAACACAATTTTGTTCACATCAAAATCCCTTTCCTGACCACCTCCACTCTACAGAATAAGCCCTCCCATGCCCTCCATTCCTCAGCATCGTGCCCATTTCCTCCCTAGCACAGCACAGCACAGCGCAGAGGGGCTGAGGTGCTTCCTCGTTCCTCTCTTCCTCCCGGGTCAGACTGCAAGTTCCATGAATATGAACCTTCCGTTTCCCTCACTGCTGAATACTCGAGTATTCAGTAAAGGGAATTCTCTGTTAGAAAATTCTCGACCTTAAAGGGAGAGGTAGCGGAAAGGCAAGTAGGCTGAGTCTGGAGAGCTAAATTTTAGTCACTCAATTTCTTTGCTTGTTTTCTCATGTAGGAAAGGAAATTTTATCTGCTTTACCTTTAGAGTAAAAATGAAATAATGGGTATAAGTACTTAGAATAAATGATACAAATGCGTTGGGATATAATTTTGAAAATCCGAGCTTGCTTGAACTGAAGATCGGGAATTTCATTATAGTATCGTAACTTTTAAAAATTAACTTAGTTATAAGGCATCCTGATTTTAAATGCACAGGTGGAATAAAGTTTCTTTGTACTTTTACTAGAAAAGTAGGTATTTAAATATGTTATCATTGGAAGGATTAACTTTTACTAAATTGTAGAGTGAAGCCACAGGTAAGTTTAATTCTCACCAGTAGGAAAATGCCGTGGGGTAGGTTCATGGATGGTGGTTACTTTCCCTTGTGTAAATATACCAACTTAACTGTATTAGTCCCTTATGAAGATTTTGATAGGGCCTGGCCCGGTAGTGCAGCGGTTAAGTGCTCACATTCTGCTTCGGCGGCCTGGGGTTTGCCGGTTCGGATCCTGGGTGTGGACATGGCACCACTTGGCAAGCCATGCTGTGGCAGGCGTCCCATGTATAAAGTAGAGGAAGATGGGTACGGATGTTAGCTCAAGGCCAGTCTTCCTCAGAAAGAAAAAGAGGAGGGTTCGCAGATGTTAGCTCAGGGCTAATCTTCCTCGGGGGGGAAAAAAGATTTTGATAAATACTATGGTTTTCATAATTAGCATATAATTGTCTTAGAAATTTGAAACTTACCCTTGGTATTAGTAGAAAGAAAAAGTCAATTCTTAATATGGAGAATTTTTATTTTGTTTTTTTATTTTCTGTTTCAAATTAATGGTTTTAAGAAGTACAACTTTACTTGTTGCAGAGCTTTGGGTTCTGCAGGAAAGTTATCTTATGTTTATAATTTCTGCCACTTGATTTAGAAATAAGCGTCATGTCACTAAGTTGGCATTCTTTTTCCCCTTGGGGTAGACTGAGGGTCAGGGAAAGGGCACCATTTTGTTTAAATCAAAATGCCTTTCATGCACTTTACAGCAATATATATATATATATATATGAAAGCCCATAAAGATTTATTTATGTTTGTATTATAAGTTTGAACTTTTTTCTTAGCAAGAACATTTCCATAAAATGTATTTTCCATGATTAGAGGGTAAAAAATTCTAGAAAACAGATTTAATTATTGTGAATGGTTATTACACGAAATTCATTAGTTCAGAAACTTCTTTCTTAATCAGTTTCACCACCTATTAGCAATAGTCATTTAGAAACTGCCTTGGTGGAGAATCAGTAAAGTTACATCAGTTCTGGTTACAGCTTTGAAGTGACCTGACCGTGGGCAATGCCATTTTAGTGATCTGCACATATGTGTAGATCTTGGAACACTGTCTAGGTATTTAGTACCTAGCTCCCATATTCCATGCTTAAAAGTATTTGTTTAAAACTTTTCTATAATTAGTGAGGATGTCAAGGATTGCTGATATATTTATAAAGTATGTTTCAATAAATGTTTTTGTTATTTTTGGAAAAATATAGTTCTGAAACTAACAGATTATTGATTCTTACTGAGTTGCATGCCATGTGTCTTTCAGAGGATCATAAAACAGGAGTTGGAGCAGTCATTTGGGCAGAAGGCAAATCTGTAAGTATGAAAATAGTTCTTTAAACGTGTAGCCTTGATTTTGTTTAAACATAGTTCAGTTTTAAGTGTGTTACATTTTATTGATCCACTGGGATTAATATTTTTATTGGTGCACTTATTAAGTTCTATAAACATTTGCTTATTCCCTCAATAATTTCCTAGAGAGATTAATTTTATTTAGCAAACATTTATTAAACATCTTCTCCAGGGTAGGCACTCTGTCACAGTGAACAATGGGGAGTTAAAGAGCACATTTTCTGCCCTTCGTGGCCTTATAGAGTCTAGTCATGGAGACTGAGAAGTGAAAAAGAGACTGATATATGAGTGTGAATATAATATGAATCCGTGAAAGCATAGATGAGGAATATTTGCTCTGCTTGGAGAAGTGAATAAAATGTTCTTAGAGGAGGTGAGATGCTATTAGTCTTGAGAAATGAGTAGGAATTCATCAGGCAGAGCAAGTTCGTGGGACCAGGAGGATAACATGCGAAAAGGTAGGGGGTAAGAAGGTGGGAAAATGCAAATGTGTTGGCATGTTGGAGTCCGGAGTCCTGTGTATAGTAGTGGCAAAAAATTGCACTGGACCATGAAGAACTTTCTATACCGTGTAGAGAGTTTGTACTTATGCTTTAGACAGTGGGATACCCTAGCACCATGATAACCAGTAGAAATAAAAAGAAAGCCATGTACATAATTTTAAGTTCTGTAGGAGTTACATTAAAAAAAATTAGTGAATTACTTTTAAGAACATATTTTATTTAATATAATATGCCCAGAAATATTAGCATTTCAACATATAATCAATATAAAAGATTATTAACAAAATATTGTACATGGAGAAATATCAAGTCTTCACAATCCTCTGTGTGTTTTACACTTACAGCACCTCTCAATTCGGCCTAACCACATGTGGCTAGTGGCTACTGTATGGGACAGTGCATTCTGAGAACATTTAAGTGGGAAAATGATTTGATCTAATTTACCTTGTAAAAGAATAAAGTGGGGCTAGACAGGAAGTGGGGAGACTAAGAAAAAAGAGACAGTGTGGGCTTGGAGTTACGGAGGTGGGTTAGGAGGGCATGGAATCAAGAGATGCTTGGTAGCTGTGTGGCTGACTGAAAGATGAGTAGGGGTCGAAGTTTTGCTTCAGTAGACTTTACAGCAAGCAGTTTGACTGTTTGCCTCGATGTTTCAGGAGCCTCTCGAGTTCACCCTGGCCAATAGAGCCAGTATCCTCCCTGCTAACCTGTCCTTCATCAGTGGTCACCATCCCATTCATTCCCTGTTACTCCACACATACAGTCAATCACCAAGTGCTAGGAATTCCACCCTCAAAATCACTGTCGACTCCTCTTATGCTATCCTGACTGTTAACCTCTACTAGGACAGGCTCCTTCGCCCCAAACTCCCATAGCCTGCTCATCGCAGTTAAAATTGTGTCCACTTCCTTATCATCTCCAGATTGGGAGGTTCGGGAAGGCAAGGATTGTCTGTCTTGTTTACAGCTGTATTCCCAGCACCAGCGCTGTGCCTGGCCTGTGGTCAGAACTCCCATTTGTGTTTATATGAATGTTCAGCAGCCTTTTGGCTTAACATCTGGTTCTCAACCACTTTGTGGAGAATTTGTTTCCATCTATCTATAGTGTCTGCAGCATGGTAAAGTGGAAAGACGTGAATTTGGAGTCAAGCAACCTGGGCTGGAATTCTGGCTGTTATACTAGCTTTGTGACCCTGGACAAGTTATTTAAAATAATAATAGTACTACTCTCTAGGTTGTTGTGAGGTATTAAATGAAATAAAACATGTAAGACTCAGCATGATGTTTGACATTTAGTAAATGCTCACGAATACTTTATTATTAATGAGATAATATTTTATTTGTAAGCTTTTGTTGGCTCACCATAACAATGATTTTTATCCAGCTGCTACAGTAATGAATCTGTTGATAACTGTCTCATGAGTAATTATAGTATATTGAAATTTAGAGAGGCTTATAGCGTATTCCAAACTATTATAAACACTATGATTTATAAAGTATTTCACTCTAATAATTGGTAAAGCATTCATATTAACACTTAAGATGGTATTGACCAGGAGAAATAAAAAAGAGCCACTGAAGTAAGAAGTTCTCTGGTAATATGTATATATAATTGAGACTCAATAAATATTGAAGATTAAAGGAAAGTACATTTTTAATTTTCCACCATATTATAATAGCATGTTTTTAGCCCAACAACAGAAATTGTCTGTTTGAGATATTTTTAAAACTTTTGGCTTGCTAACCAGTTGCACGGCGCAGAGTGTATAGGAAATTAACCATCATTTATTGAGCACTTGCCATGTATGGAACACTCTGATAAGTGTACTCTAAGGGATAGAAAACAAGTATAAGATATCCTTTCTTTTCTCCGGGATCTTACAACCCATTTGGGGAGAGATGTCTGAATCAAGTGAAACATTTTTTGAATTAAACAAGCTAGTGTTTAATTAAAACTGCTAAAACCAAGGACTGCCTTGAGATTGTATATTAGAGAAGATCCGCCTTCTTGAAATTTAGCTTTGACAGGACCATACTGCAATAGGAGAACCTGATATTGTATTTTTTTGATGGCTCAGTTTGTCATGTAAAATTGAATTCCTTATGCAAAGTATGACGGTAGGCTTTATAAATACATTGCAAGGTGCCTTTTCAGAATGTTGAAAACTAAGCTTCGTTGGTTTGCTCACTTTTGTAGCGAACTTGTGATGGAACAGGCGCGATGTACTTCGTAGGATGCGGTTATAATGCTTTTCCTGTTGGATCTGAGTATGCTGACTTCCCACACATGGATGACAAACAGAAAGACAGAGAAATAAGGAAATTCAGATACATTGTACATGCAGAACAGAATGCCTTGACATTTAGGTATGAAATTTGTTTGCATGTATTGTCTTTAAAATGTAGTAAGGGTTAGTTGAAATTAGCTTTCTGTTAATTGTAATTTATTTGCTTTTTTACAATTCCAAGAAGTATTCTTTTCAGAAGTCTAGCTTTGCTGGAGCTTGGTCCTTGCAGCCTGAACAGAGGCCATTGTCAGAGATCCTCCAAGCCTTCAGATTGATTGAGCAAGTCTTTTTTTCCCCTCCCTTCCTTCTCTCTCCAATGTGAAACTGCTTGAAGTTTGTCTTTAGGGTCTTACATATTTCTGGATTGTAAGCTCTTCTTTGTTTTCTAAATCTAGAGCACACGTATTTATGAATATATAGATTTTATTATGAAACAGATTGCTTTAACATGGTTTTTGTTAGAGATGATAACTGGCATTACTTCCTTCTAATGTTAATTTGCATCATTTCCACAAGCGTTTCTCTGCAATTACCGTTAAGGGAGTGATCGATCATACGGGATTCAAAACCGAATAAGATATGGCTCCTGTCCTTGAGGAGCTTGTAATGAGTTGGGGATATAAGACCGCATTCAATCTAATGTGATCAGTTGTGTGAGAAAGGCCAACACAAAGTTGCTATGGAAATTCAGGGGCTGTTAGGATTGGAAGGGGAGTGGGAGGGAAAAGCTTTATGGAGGAGCTGGCATTTGAGCTGAGCTTTAAAGGTTTGGTAGGATTGTGGCTTTCTTGGAGATGCTTACTTGAAGGGAAGCCATTCTTGCTTCAGGCATGGCAATGGTGTAGAAGTAGGAAAATGCAGTGTGTGTGTTTGGGAACATGAGTGTTCCACTTAGGCTCGACTGTGGAGCATGTGGGAATAGATTGAGCCTGGACAAGGGAAGGCTTTGAGTTTAGACTTCATTTGGTAGGCAAGGGGGAAGTGGAATTGCATTGACAGGGCCACACTACCAATTGCTTTTGCAGGTATGTTGTTTGAACAGACTAGATGCATACAGTTTTGTTGCCATGGTCCAGGCAAACAGAATGAAAGTCTGAACTAGGGAGATGGATATGGAAGGCTGGCAGTGGTGTAAGATGGCTGACTGAGAACCGTGTAAACCATGGAAGCAGGAAGTAGAACCCCATAGCCGTAGATGAGAGCATTCCTTAGTCCTAATCTACCCCGAGCAAATAACTCCTCTGTTCTTTTCCTTGTGCTCTTTATTGTAGATTTACCTGCTTTATTCTGTATGGAGGTATGGATCTGTCAATCCAAACATTTGTTAAATAAAATTATCCTGCCTTGGGGAGGGGGTAAGGGAACTGTAACTCAAAACAGAACTTTAATGTTAGTTTATCAATTTAGTAAACAGTTATTAAATACCCATTAGGTACCAGATAAGGGGTAAATCTTTTGTCTGCCATGAATTACTGTCTAGCCACGCATGGTAAACTCTTAAGGAGGGTGTTAGTTCCAGACCCTAATTCCTGCATTATAAAGAGGTTCCGACCTACTTAGAAACCTTTCCTCGCTCGCTGTCCCCCTCCTCCTTTTTTGGTTTCTGTCTCTTTCTGTATTGTTACTTTTTACTTGAATACTGAGCATCTTGCCAAATTGCTCAGAATAAGTAAATGACTTTTATGTATGATAATTGTCATGTTCGGGTTGTATTTTAACATTTTGTGAGTTTATATATTTTGAACATTCACTGATTCAGCAAGAATTAGGTTTGATGATTATTGTTTATAATGTTGTAAATCTATTCTTAAAGCAGCTCAGTTTTACTGTTTAAAGATTTCTCTAAAATGTAACGTACCCTTTCAGAGACTATTTTCCTCATATTGTATACTTTTTTTGTAGGTGTCAAGAAATAAAACCAGAAGAAAGAAGTATGATTTTTGTGACAAAGTGCCCATGTGACGAGTGTGTACCTTTAATTAAAGGTGCAGGCATAAAACAAATCTATGCAGGGGATGTGGACGTTGGAAAAAAGAAGGCAGACATCTCTTACATGAGGTTTGGGGAACTTGAGGGTGTTAGCAAATTTACTGTAAGTAGATACACATTTTTTCAAGTATACTTTATATTTTGTTGTTAGGTACCCTGTTGCATATTTTGAATTAGTGATTTCCACCCTTTTAAAGAGTTTCAACAAATTATTATTGTTGAGTTTATGTTTATGTGCAAGCATTTACCTCATTACAAATATTCAGGTTAGGATCTCTGCCTAATGAACTTCCATCTCTGTAGATAGTTGTGCATTGACCTTACAGATCCTGAATCAGTAGGCTCTTTGGCGCCATCTTGTGGCTAACAAGAGAAACTCCCTGAGCCACCTCCACCCTCCCTGCCTGCCTGGTTTGGTAGAGGTGAAAATCGTCTAAGATTAACAAAGGCAGAGAGACACAGGCTCACACCACATGTTTCTTATGAGAAAAATCAGAAAAAAGTAAAAGGGATTAATATTTGATATTTCAAAAAAAGGACTGAGGTAGTTCATGGAAAACTCAGAACTTTAACTCTTTGTACTTTTTTACTATTTAGGTTTTTTTTTTCTTAAAGATTTTATTTTTTCCTTTTTCTCCCCAAAGCCCCCCAGTACATAGTTGTATATTTCTCATTGTGGGTTCTGCTAGTTGCGGCATGTGGGACGCTGCCTCAGCGTGGTTTGATGAGCAGTGCCATGTCCGCGCCCAGGTTTTGAACCAACGAAACACTGGGCTGCCTGCAGCGGAGTGCGCGAACTTAACCACTCGGCCAGGGGCCAGCCCCTTACTATTTAGGTTTTTAAAAACCTTTTTCTTTTTAGAAACAATCTCAAGCGTACAGAAAAGTTACAAAAACGCTACAAAGAACTTTTCTTTTTCAGAAACATTTGAGAGTAAGTTGTTGACATGATACCAGATCTTTCTGGTGTAATAAATACTTTATTGTGTACTTCCTCCCAACGGTATGTTCCCCTACATAACCACAATACAACCACCAAACTTTGGAAATTATCATTGATACGTTACTGCCTTTAATCTGCAGCTGCCACTCAAGGTTCACCAGCTGTCCCAACAATGTTCTCTGTAGCCAAAGGATCCTATCCAGAATCATATGTTGCTTTTTAATGATAATCCTGACATTTAATGTAACATTTGTGTACTGGAATTTGCAGTGGGTACAAAAGGCATATAACACAACTGTTTATAAATTTCAGCTTTACATTCCTGTTTCAGTCCAGGGTGCCTGGAACATATAAGACACCTAATAGATATTTATTCAAAAATATGTGTATATTTAAAATATTAAAACTATAACAACGTACTATCTAGTTTCTATGTGTGTTTGAAGTATCATAAACTTTTACCCTTTTTATTTTTGTCATGTATTTTTGGTTTTTTATTTCCCGTTTTATTTAAAGCTTATCACAGTTTTAAGGGGCGGGGCACTGAAAGAAGGGAGAGGTGGGAAGGACGCCTCTTCTGTAAAACTAAACAAAATCTTCCATCCAGCTAGTCAAAGAGAAATCTCCAGTCCTGTTTTTGTTTTCTGTCTCTTCATTCCTCCTGAAGAGCGGGAAGAAACAGATTTTTCAGATTCTCTTCGCAAAGATTAAGGGACCTAGCTCTTTAGGGCTGTGAGTGACAGCTTAAGTAAATTCTGAAGTGTCTGCTCACTGGTGGATTTTTGGTAGCTGTTCACTTATTAAGAGAATGAGGAGATCATAAGAATATAAGATAGGGCGAGGGAAGCAGAAGGAGACAGGAGGACAAGGGGAGTGAAGGCCCCTCCAGCAGAGGTGGGATAGGAAACACCTGTCGGGCCAAGACCCACCGGGTACGCGTGGTTTTCCCTGTGCTCCTTCCGATGAAGTTCAGCTCTCCACCCTCTCCTCCTGTCCCTCTCTGGCTTGGCTTGAAATGTTATGTAAGAATTTAAACTACCTAGTTAGCTAAACACCTAGGTTTTTTCCTTTTAATTATTTTATTGAGGTCACGTTGGTTTATAACAATGTGTAAATTTCAGATGGACATTATATTTCAGCTTCTGTATAGCCTGCATTGTGTTCACCACCAAAAGTCTAGTTTCCACCCATCACCATACATATGGGCCCCTTTTCCCCTTTTGCCTTCCCTCCACCCCTTCCCCTCTGATAATCACCAATCTTTTTTCCTTATCTTTGTGTTTGTTTATCTTCCACATACGAGTGAACGCATATAGTATTTGTCTTTGTCTGACTTATTTCGCTTAACCTAAAACCCTCAAGGTCCATCCATGTCACAAATGGCAAGATTTTGTCTTTTTTATGGCTGAGTAGTATTCCAGTGTGTGTGTGTGTGTGTGTGTGTGTGTGTGTGTGTGTGTGTACACACACTGCATCTTCTCTAATTATTCATCTGTAGAAGGGCACTTGGGTTGCTTCCACATCTTGGTTATTGTGAATAATGCTGTGATGAACACAGGAGTACATAAACACCTAGTTTTGTAAGTACCAGTAACTAATATGAACTAGTATTTGTTTTACATTTGAATTTCAATAGTGATTATACTTACTTTTAGACTGTCAAAAGTAATATCAATAAGTAGTATATAATAATACATATAATATGATATATCAATAAATAGTAGTGTCAATAAACTTGATGTTTGTTTTTAAGATTAAAGCAAATTGAAATTAATTTTGTTTGAAAGCTTTTTGCTTTTCTCTTTGAAATATTACCACAGACCTTGAGATAAGTGGTCTTGTTCTGTGGGGTTGTTGCAAATTAGGCTAGGAGTGGGCAACAGTATTTCCAAGAATAGATTTTGCCAGTGTAAATCCATGTCCATTTACTCAAAAACTCTCATTTTTTCTATTTAATACATGTGAATTTTTCTCTATTAGGTCGTATTACTTTTTTTATTGCAATTACAAAAGTAATACATGCTCATTGTAAAGAACTAGGAAAATTTTTAAAAAACAGGTATCCCACAACTCATAGATACCGCTGTTAACATATTGCTGTGTTTTCTGTGTCATTGAAAATTCTTTAAAAATAATTTTTAATAATTGCACAATATTCCAACCTATAGATAGAAATTATTTAATCATTCCCCTCTTATTGGACACCTAGATTGCTTCTAAGTTTTTACAGTTAGAAATAGTCTTTTTATGAATATCCCTAAATGTAAATTCAGGATTATTGGTTTTTGCTTTAACCAAATTAATAGAATTTAGTACTTTGACATGTTTTGAAACATCTCTGTAAGTCCTTTTTTTCCCCTTGTGCTAACCCTAACCATCCCATTTCTATAGATGACAGCCAGTTCTAGACGTCTTCCCTTTCCAAGGACTTTTTTACACGTGGTAAAATGTTTGTCTTGTATTTTACCCCCCACAAAAGGCCCATGATCTCACTAGTTTATCTGATGCACTAACTGACACTGATGGCAGAGGCTCCCAGGTCCTGCACAATCAATCGTGTCTTTCTGGAGATAGTGTCCCAGTCAGGCCTTTGTGGCTGAGTCATTAGGGATTCTAATGACAGGGATTTCTACGCAAGTAAGAAAGGAAGGGCTGTGCTGTGAGATCCTAATTACACTCAGTTTTTCTTGTCTGCTGCTCCAGGCTTCTCTGTAATAATCTGAGAATATTGAGTCTTCCTTATTTATTTCTGAATGGTCGAGATGGAAAACTATAATCAGAGGAGATGTGATATGATATGATAAGATATGATATACAGTATGATATATAAGTAACAGTATATATTGTATAGCTATATTAAAAGGCAAGGTAATCTTGATCATATTTTCCTTCTTTAATATAAGATTCTGTAGGACCTAGAGATAGAATATGATGTCGTGGAAATTCTATAGTATTGGACATGGGCAAACCCAGGTTCTAATTCTATTGCTGCCTTTAGTTACTGTGTAACCTTGGGCAATTCACTATACTTCTCTGGTCTTCTACTTCCTTACCTGTAAAATGAAGGTAAAGGATCTTTAGAGTTCCTTCCTTCTCTAAGAATATTGAATCTGATACCAGAAGTCATATCATTCAAGGTTGTTATTAGGGCCTCGTTGGTATGGACATGTTAACTCTTTTTTCAAGCTGTTCTGATATTTGAAAGTAGGGTGCTGAAATGCTGTTTATTAAATCCTTCTTAAACACATAAATAAAACATTTGTGCCCTTTTGCAGTGGCAGCTGAATCCATCAGGAACTTGTGTTCTTGAACAAAATGAGCCTGAAGGCAGAGAGAGTAAGTATTTACTAGTCCTTTATTGAGGTTCGCTTTGTCCCTAAGAAGGAGCACATAGTGCATTTCACTGTCGGGTGCTGGAAGTTGTGGTCGTAGATGGAGCGTATGCTTTCTGCAGGTTAGATTTTTACTCTTCAATTCGTTCACAAACATTTGTGTGTCTACTGTATGCTAGGTGTGATAGAAAGTGCTGGTTAATAATTAGCCCTATAGAATCTGTAGTTTAGTGCAAATAATTATGTACAAATTGAATTTATAAAACAAATTTATGGGAAACAGTAAACAACGATGTTCTTCTATACCAAAGCGAAGCTTCTTGGCCGTTTAGAAAGGAAAAATGTCTATAATTAATACAAATGGATCTAGAGCCAAATTATGAGGATATGTACTTATCATATATTCTTATTAAAGTCAAATTTGCTCAGGTTGGTCAGAGAATGGAAGTGTTCTGCTTATTTGAATAATCTAATTAACTGTCATCACAGCTACCATAAATGAATTACTAGTCTTCAAGCTTTATTAGTTGCATATTAACACAGATATTTTAAATGTAATAAAATCTTTGGGAGATCTTGCAATTCCTTAGGCACATAATTTTGAATATTATTTATTGCTGTATGATATTAATTAAAATATTAGCTATGTTATCCTTCTGTTTGGATTCTGGGCAAGTGGAAGTTTAGTATAATAAGTAAACATCTTTATAATAGCAATGCTTGAATTACCCTGAAAAATCAGAAAATATAAAAGTCTTTATGAAAATAATTTCTATGCAAATAGCTTGATTTTCTGTGTTCTGAATTAGCTTTATTTTATTCAAGTGGTAAATTTTTTATTTTCAATCTGGAAAAAAATACATATCCACTCCATCTTTTTTCTTAAAAATTTATCACGAAAAAAGTGAAGGGAAAAAAGGAAAGAAAAAAATATATATGAGTCTGATTAAAGAATGTGTGTTCAATAACACTGTTTGAAGGAGTCAATTAATAATTCGCTGTTGTTAGGGAAGGGACATAAAAAGCACTAACCATAAAAAGATGAATTAATTTATCTGTGTTAAAATTAAGAATATCTGTTCATCAAAAGATACGATTAACAAAGTACAAAGACAAGCCATGGAATAGGAGATATTTGCCACTTACAGTCAGCAGAGGGCTTGTATCCAGGATTTGTTCTGATCACTATGGAAACGGAAGGTGTGCTGTGGCTAGAAGGCCTGAGATTGGAAGGGTTGCAGTTGGGAGGGGCTGAGGAAGGCTTCTGCTTGGCTGGCAGTGTTTTATTTATTGACCTGGGTGATGATTAAACGTATGCTCGCTTTGTGACTGTTCATTGAACTGCAAGTTTATGTTTTGTATGTATTTCTGAACAAGTGTTTTCTATCAATAAATAATATCCCTATCTCTTTTTCAATTTTATAACAGCTTTATTGAGATGGAATTCATATATCACAAATTTGCCCTTTCAGAGTGTAGAATTTACTGGTTTTTAGTATAGTCACAGAGTTGGGCAACCATCACCACAATCTAATTTCAGAACATTTCCATCATCTCAAAAAGAAACCTCTTACCCATTTGTAGTCATCCCCATCTTCTCCTACCCCCAGCCTCGTGCAACCACTAATCTACTTTGTATTCTGGTCATTTCATATAAATGAAATCATATAGTATGTAATTCCTTTCCAATTTTGGATTCAGCCGAGAAACAGACACAGGAGTCAGACAGATGAAGGTTAAAATACCAGCTTTATAGCTAGACTGGCGCTTGACCTTTGACCAAATCAGGCTTTACAGTATTTGTCCTTCCTTACCTCTCCTAACTACCCCGCTCCACCCCAACCAATCTAGACCTTGAAAAGGATGCTCAAGGGAGAGTCTGTCCAGCTCTGAGGGGACATGATACACAAAAATCTATTCCATATGAATTAAAGACTTAAGTGGAAAGGTAATTTTGGGGCATTTTTTTTATTAAGATTTTATTTTTTTTAGAGCAGTTTTAGGTTCACAGAAAAATTGCGGGAAACAGAGAGGTCTCATCTACCCCCTGCTCCCACATGTCCCTCTCCTCCCCCATTATCAACATTCCTCACCGGAGTGGTACATTTGTTGCAACTGAAGAACCTACATGGACACATCATAATCACCCAAAGTCCATAGTTTATATTCCAGTTCACTTCTGATGTTGTACTTTTTATGGCTTTGGACAACTATATAATGTCATGTATCCGTCATTATGGTATCATAGAGTATTTTCACTGCCCTAAAAATCCTCTGTGCTCCACCTATTCATTTCTCTCCTTTCCCCAACCCCTGGCGACCACTGATTTTTGTTTTTAACCATAGTTTTGCCTTTTCCAGATGTCACATGGTTGGAATCATGCAGTATATAGCCTTTTCAGATTGGCTATTTTCTCTTAGTAATATGCAGTTAAGGTTCCTCCATGTCTTTTCATGGCTCCATAGCTCATTTCTTTTTAGCACTGATTCCATTGTCTGGTTGCACCGCAGTTTATTTATCCATTCACCTGTTGAAGGACATCTTGGTTGCTTCCAAGTTATGGCAATTATGAATGAAGCTGCTATAAACATCTGTGTGCAGATTTTTGTGTGGATATAAGTTTTCAGCTCCTTTGGGTAAATGCCAAAGAATGCGATTGCTGGATCATATGTTAAGAGTGTATTTAGTTTTGTAAGAAACCATCAAACTGTCTTCCACAGTGACCATCCCCACCAGCAATGATGAGAGTTTCTGTTGTTCCACATCCTTGTCAGCATTTGGTGTTGTCAGTGTTCTGGATTTTGACCATTGTAATAGACATGTAGTGGTATCCTATTCCTGTTTTAATTTGCATTTCCCTGATGACATATGATGTGGAGCATCCTTTCATATGCTTATTTGCCATCTGTATATCTTCTTTGGTGAGGTGTCTGTGAAAGTCTGTGGCCCATTTTTTAATGGGGTTGTTTGTTTCCTTATTGTTGAGTTTTAAGAGTTCTTTGTATCTTTTGGATAACAGTCCTTTATCAGATGTGTCTTTTGCAAATATTTTCTCTCAGTCTTTGGCTTACCTCCCTATTCTCTTGACTTTGTCTTTTACAGAGCAGAAGTTTTTAATTTTAATGAAGTCCGGTTTATCAATTCTTTCTTTCATAGATTCTGTCTTCAGTATTGTATCTAAGAAGTCATCGCCACACCCACAGACATCTAGGTTTTCTCCTATGATATCTTCTAGGAGTTTTATAGTTTTGCATTTTACATTTAAGTATGTGATCCATTTTGAGTTAACTTTCATAAAAAGTGTAACGTCTGTGTTTAGATTCATTTTTTGGCATATGAATGTCCAGGTGTTCTTGCACCATTTGTTGAAAAGACTATCTTTGCTTCATTGTGTTGCTTTTGCTCCTTTATCAAAGATCAGTTGACTGTTTTTGTGAGGTTCTATTTCTGGGCACTGTGTTCTAGTCCATCGATCTATTTGTCTATTCTTTTGCCAGTATTACACTATCTTCATTACTGTAGCTTTATAGTAGGTCTTGAAGTTGGGTATCAGTCCTCCAACTTTGCTCTTCTCCTTCAATATTGTGTTGGCTATTCTGGGTCTTTTGCCTTTCCATATAAACTTTAGAATAATTTTGTCAGTATCTACAAAAACTTACTGTGATTTTGATTGGGATTGCATTGAATCTGTAAATTAAGTTGGGAAGAACTGATATCTTGACAATATTAAATCTTTCCATCTATAAACATGGAATATCTCTCCATTCATTTATTTCTTTGACTTTGTTCATCCGAGTTTTAGCATTTTCCTCATATAGATCTTATACATATTTTGTTAGATTTATAACCAAGTATTTAATTTTTTTGGATACTGATGTAAATGGTATTAGGTTTTTAATTCCAAATTCCACTTGTCCATAGCTGGTATATGGGGAAAAGATTGACTTTTGTATATTAACCTTGTATCCTGTAACCTGGATGTAATCACTTATTAGTTCCAGGAGGTTTTTTGTTGATTCTTCTGGATTTTCTACATAGATTGTCATATCATCTGCGAACAAAGACTGTTTTATTTTTGCCTTCCCAATCTGTATACCTTTTATTGCGTTTTCTTGTCTTATTGCATTAGCTAGAACTTCCAGTACATTATTAAGAAGGAGTGGTGAGAGGGAGCATCCTTGCCTTGTACCTGATCTTAATGAGAAAGCTTTAAGTGCCTCACCAATATTTATGATGTTAGCTGTAAGGTTTTTTGTAGATACTCTTTGTCAAACTGAGGAAGTTCCCCTCTGTTCCTAGCTCACCATGAGTTTTTGTCATGAATGGGTGTTGGATTCTGTCAAATACTTTTCCTTCATCTGTTGATGTGATCCTGTGATTTTTCTTTTTTAGCTTGTTGATGTGATAGATTACATTAATTGATTTCCAAATATTGAAACAGCCTTGCATACCTAGGACAAATCCCACTTGGTCATGGTGTATAATTCTTTTGATATATTCTTGGATTTGATTTGCTAATATTTTGTTGAGGATTTTTGCCTTGATGTTCATGAGAGATATTGTTCTGTAGTTTTCTTTTGTTGTAATGTCCTTGTTGGGTTTTGGTATTAGGGTAATGCTGGCTTCATAGAATGAGTTAGGAAGTATTCCCTCTGCTTCTATGCTCTGAAAGAGATTGTAGAGAAATCATATCATTTCTTCTTTAAATGTTTGGTAGAATTCACCAGTTAACCCATCTGGGCCTAGTGCTTTCTGTTTGGGAAGGTTATTAATTATGGATTCAATTTCTTTAATAGATATAGGCCTATTCAGATTGTCTGTTTCTTCTTGTGTAGGTTTTGACAAATTATATCTTTCAAGGAATTGGTCCATTTCATCTAGGTTATCAAATGTGTGGGCACAGAGTTGTTCATGGTATTCCTTTATTATTCTTTTAATGTCCACAGGATCTGTAGTGATGTCCCCTCTTTCATTTCTGATATTAGTAATTTGTGTCCTCTCTCTTTTGTTCTTGGTTAACCTGGCTAGAGGCTTATTAATTTTATTAATGTTCACAAAGAACCAGCTTTTGGTTTCATTGATTTTCTTTATTGATTTCCTGTTTTCAATTTCATTGATTTCTGTTCTAATTCTTACCATTTCTTTTCTTCTGCTTATTTTGGATTTAATTTGCTCTTATTTTTCTAGTTTCCTAAGGCAGAAACTTAGATTATTGATTTTAGATCCTTCTTCTTTTCTAATGTATACATTCAGTACTATAAATTTCCCTCTCAGTGTTTCTTTCACTTCATTCCACAAATTTTAATAAGTTGTGTTTTCATTTTCATTTAGTTCAAAATATTTAAAAGTTTATCCTGAGAGTTCTTCTTTGAGGAAGATTAGCCCTGACCTAACATCTGCTGCCAATCCTCTTTTTTTTTTTTTTTTTTTTGCTGAGGAAGACTGGCCCTGAGCTAACATCCATGCCCATCTTCCTCTACTTTATATATGGGACACCTACAACAGCATGGCTTGCCAAGTGGTGCCATGTCTGGACCTGGGATCCGAACCAGTGAACCCCGGGCCGCCGAGAAGTGGAACATGTGAACTTAACCGCTGCACCACTGGGCCAGTCCCGAGATTTCTTCTTTGACTCATGTGTTATTTAGAAGTGTTTTGTTTGATGTCTGTGAATGTTGGGATATTCCAGTTATCTTTCTGTTATTGATTTATAGTTGAATTATGTTGTGATCTGAGAGCAGACATTGTATTATTTCTGTTCTTTTAAATTTATTAAGATGTGTTTAATGGCCCAGAATGTGATCTATCTTGGTGAATGTTCCATGTGAGGTTGAGAAGAATGTGTATTCTGCTGTTATTGGATGAAGTAGTTTATGGATGTCAGTTATTTCCAGTTGATTGATGGTGCTGTTGAGTTCAACTATGATTCTACTGATTTTCTGCCTGCTGGATCTATCCATTTCTAATAGAGGGATGTTGAGGTCTCCAACTATAATGCTGGATTCATCTGTTTGCCTTTACAGTTCTATTAGTTTGTGTCTCATGTACTTTGATACTGTTTTTAGGCAGATAATCATTAACAATTATTATATCTTTTTGGAGAATTGACTCCTTTATTATTCTGTACTGCCCTTTTTTATCCCTGATATTAATTATCCCTGAAATTAATATAGCTACTCCTGGTTTCTTTGACTAGTGTTACCATGGCATATTTTTATCCTCCCATTTACTTTTAATCTATCTATCTATCTATATATATCTTTATATTTAAAGTGGGTTTTTTGTAGACAACACATAATTAGTCTTACTTTTTATCCACTCTAACAATCTCTATCTTTTTATTGGTGCATTTGGACCATTGATGTTCAAAGTGGTTATTGATATAGTTGGATTAATATCTACCATTTTCATGACTGTTTGCTATTTGTTGTCCTTGTTCTTTGTTCCTATTTTTGTCTTGCGTTTTTTTCTGCCTTTTTTGGTTTTAATTGAGCATTTTATATGATTCCGTTTTTTTTCTTTCTTAGCATATTGGTTATACTTCTTTTTTTGCTTTTTTAGAGTAAAAGAAAGGGTGTGCAATATACATTACAATTAATCCAAGTCAACTTTTCAATATCACTATACCACTTCAAGGGTAGTATGAGTACCTTGTAATAACAAAATAATGCTAATTCCTACCCCCCAGCCCTTGTATCATTGTTGTCATTCATTTCACTTATATATCAGCATACATAAGCACATAAATGTATATACAAACATACATCATTGAATACATTGTTGGTATTATTAATTTGAACAAACTGTTATCTGTTAGGTCAACTAAGAATAAGAAAAATAAAGTTTTTATTTGACTTTCACTTATTCCTTCTTCAGTGCTCTTCTCTACGTTATGTAGATCCAAGTTTCTGACCTATATTCTTTTCCTTCTCTCTGACGAACTTCTTTTAACATTTCTTGAAGGCAGGTCTATTGGCAATACATACCCTCGATTTTTGGTTTTCTGAGAAAGTCTTTATTTCTCCTTCTCTTTTGAAGCATAATTTCACAGGGTACAGAATTCTAGGTTGGTGGGTTTTTTCTCTCAGTAAGTTGCACTCCACTCTCTTTTTGCTTGTGTGGTTTCTGAGAATTCAGGTGTAATTCTTATCTTTGTTCATCTATAAGTAAGGTGTTTTTTTCCTCTGGCTTCTTAACGGATTTTTTTTTTCATCTTTGATTTTCTCTAGTTTGAAAATGATACACCCAGGTGTGGTTCTTTTGGCATTTATTCTGCTTGCTGTTCTCTGAGCTTCCTGGATCTGTGGTTTGGTGTCTGACATTAATTTCTTCTGTTTCTCTCTTTCTTTCTTTCTTCTTCTTCTGGTATTCTCATTGTGCATATGTTACACCTTTTGTAGTTGGATATTCTGTGCTGTTTTCTTCAGTCTTTGTTTTCTTTGCTTTTCAGCTTTCTAGGATTCTATTGATCTATTCTCTAGCTCAGAGACTCTTTCCTCAGCTGTGTCCAGTCTGCTAATAAGCCCATCAAAGACATTGTTCATTTCTGTTACAGTGTTTGTTAACTCTGGCATTTCTTTTTGTTTCTTCCCTAGGATTTCCATCTCTGCTTACATTGCCTATCTATTCATGCATACTGTCTACTATGGTCATTAGAGCTCTTAGCATATTAATCATAGGTATTTTAAATTCCCAGTCTGATAATTCCAATATCCCTACCATGTCTGGTTCTGATGCTTGCCCTGTCTCTTCAAATTGTGTTTTTTGCCTTTTGGTATGCCTTGTAATTTTTTTCTTGATAGCCAGACGTGGTGTTCTAGGTAAAAGGAACTGCTGTAAATAGGCCTTAGTCATGTGTAGTGAGGTGTGGGAGGAGAGTTAGCATCCTATGGTTCTTTGATTAGGTCTCAGTTTTTTAGTGAGCTTGTGCCTCTGGGCTGTGAACTTCACAAGTGTCTCTCCACTTTCTTCTCCCCTCTTAAGTGGGACAAGATGAGTAGAGTGGGCTAGAGTTGGGTATTTCCCTTCCCCCAGGTCAGTTAAACTCAGATAAAACTATAGCAGAATAGATCTGGGTTAACTAGTTTCCCCTGAGGATAGGCCTTGTTAAAAAGAGCAAAGGACTCTAGCATATTTCAGAATGGTTCCTCCGCCCCCCAGAAGTGTGAGGGGATTTTTCTCCAGTATTTACTGTGAAGACTGGTCAAGCTCCTGGCAGTACATCTTACAGTATTGTGGGGACCCCCCATGATTGGGTCCACACTGACCCTCCAGCAATTCATCAGTCATGGTTCAGGTTTCCCTACCCCAGCCCTCGTTCTCAGGGTGGTTTCTACTCATGAGTCTGCTCCGCTGAGCCGCGACTCCCTGTATTCGCCTGTCTGCCTCTCCAGTTGTGGGGGCGGGGCTCTACCCTCTGTCCTTCCCTCTCTTGCAGATCCAAGAAGAGTTGTCGATTTTCAGTCTGAACAGCTTTTTCTTGTTGTTAGGACTGTGTGGCAACTTCCGAGCTCCTTGTATGTGGAAATAGAAACCAGAAGTTCAGTGACTTTTTTTTAAGTTTTGGAAGAAAATATTCAATATTTTTATGACCTAGAGTAGAAAGGAAACCTTACACAGGATGCAAATAATGCTGACCGTAAAAGAAAAGATTGAAAAATTAGAATACATTAGAAATAAGGACTTTTCTTTTCCAAAAGACATAATAAAGTGAAAGACCAGCTATCCATTGGAAGAATATAATTTTCTACACATGACAATGAATTGGTTTCCAGAATATAAAAAGAAGTCCTACAGATTGATAAGGAAAAAAAATTTACTAGAGAAGGATTAAAAGATAGTTATAGATATTTCACAACAGAAGAAACACAAATGTATAATAAACACATGAAAAAATGCTCAGCCTCATTAGTAGTCAGGGAAATG
This sequence comes from Equus caballus, assembly GCF_041296265.1. Classification (NCBI taxonomy): domain Eukaryota; kingdom Metazoa; phylum Chordata; class Mammalia; order Perissodactyla; family Equidae; genus Equus; species Equus caballus. The sequence continues at coordinate 42,321,628 of NC_091700.1, read as the reverse complement.
TAAATTAAGATCACATTGAAGCAATGTTTTACACCATTAGAGATGCAGAATTAAAGTTTGCCAGCACCAAGTGCTAGTGAGGATGTGGATCATTAGGAATTTCTTTTTTTTCCCAAAGACTGGCACCTGAGCTAACATCTGTTGCCAGTCTTCTTTTTCTTCTTCTTCTTCTCTCCAAAGCCCCCCAGTACATAGTTGTATATTCTAATTGTGGGTCCTTCTAGTTGTGGCATGTGGGACACCGCCTCAGCATGGCCTGATGAGCAGTGCTGTGTCTGTGCCCAGGATCTGAACCAGCGAAACCCTGGGCTCCCAAAGTGGAAGGTGGGAACTTAACCACTCAGCCATAGGGCTGGCCCAGGAATTTTTATATATTGCTGATTGTACTTAAAATTTATACAACCACTCTGGAAAACAATTTAATATCTTTGGAAAGCTGAACATGCATGTACTCCATGACACAGCAATTTGACTTCTAAGTATATGCCCTAGAAAAACTCTTGCATCTTGTATAAAAGACAGAGAGGAGCCAGCCCGTAGCTGAGTGGTTAAGTTTGCATGCTCTGCTTTGGCAGCCCAGGGTTTCATCAGTTCAGATCCTGGGCATGGACCCAGCACCGCTCATCAGGCCATGCTGAGGTGGCGTCCCACATGGCACAACTAGAAGGACCCGCAGCTAGAATATACAACTATGTACTGGGGAGGCTTTGGGGAGAAGAAGCAAAAAAAAAAAAGATTGGTACCAGATGTTAGCTCAGGGCCGATCTTTAAAAAAAATGAGAGACAAATAATTCATTGCAGCATGTTCTTAAAAACAAAAGCTAGAAATAACGGAAATGTTTATCTCTGGAGATTAGGTAAAAATATTATGGTGTATTCCCACAGAGGAATATCATATAGCCATGAAAAATAAATGAACTACATCTACATTCTTAAACATGGGTGGATCTTAGAAGTATAATGTTGAATGAAAAAGTCAAATTGCAGAAGACTAAATACATTATGATACAATTTCTATATAAAGTTCAACAAGAAGCCGAATAGTGTATTGTTTAGTTTTATGGTAAAATTATTTCTAAGAAGTAATGGAATGATAAACACAAAATTCAGGAGAGTGGTTACCTCTAAAAGAGGGTAAAAGAGGGAGGGGATAAGTTTCGACAGTACGCAGGAAGTGAAAATGTTCTAGTTTTTGGGTTGGGTCATAGGTTCTTGAGTGTTCATTTTATTATTAGACTTTAAAACTCCCATCTGTATTACATGTATTTTTTTTTTAATGTTTCAAATATCACATAATAATATCAGAGAGAGAGGCTTTCCGGATCTGCCTCCAGAAGGCGAGGCTGCGCCCTGATCCAGGTCCCTCTGACTAGGAAGACAGAGCAGAGCGGAACACACGGGCTTGGAGGGCAGCAGGGCCCTGGAAGGGCGGGAAGCAGAGGGCCAGGAGGAGCCTTTTGGGGGTGATGGATTGCTCATCATCTTGACTCTAGTGATAGTTTCTCAGAGTGTGCTTGGGTCAAAACTCATCAAATTGTACACTTTAAACATGCACAGTTTATTGTACCAATAAAGCTACTAAAATCAAAAGACTGGAATAGGTTGGAGCCCAGCCCTTCTCCCGCCTGACCGATGGGACAAGTCTGTCTTCCTCCCAGGGAGGAGTGCGGGGGTGGCGGACCGCTTCCTCCTGCCCCGCAGACATTCCCTCCTCTCCTTGGAGGATGAGGAGGTGCGTTTTGCTTCTTCCAGCCTAATCACAGTAATGACTTTTCCCCAAAAACGTTGTGTGAATTGTTGGCTATACACTGTTGAGTGAATCCACTTTTTAAAAGGTCAGATACGATATTACCTGAGTGAATCATTTAGAATCTACTCTCCAACAGTTGAGAATCTTAAGATAAAGTAAAATGGATGTTCCTTTTCAATAACTAAAGCATTATTTTGACCTTACAACGCATATGACTTTAACAAATGCCCGCGGTTTTGAAGGGAAGTTTTCCTGACGTTGAGCTCTTCTTGGACGCTTAGACGGTGTGTTGAGACCTGAGGCCCCGGATGAAGAGCAGCACCAGAACAAGAAGCTGCGTCTTGGAAAACACTGAGAAGTCCCGTCTACACCGGAGTGAAGGCCTCGAGACTTTTTGTTGTACTTTTTAAATTCAGCCTTGTTAACTCAGAAAATAAGGATGGATTTTGTGAAGAATTGAAAAATTTTTTAAGGATGCTAATTTATTACTAGCATATGAGTGATGTTAATAAGAATATTTTATTTTAGATTTATTTTTGTGTTTTCCAGATGATAGTGCTATGTTCTTTTATTACACTAAATGGGGTTGCAATAGTGTAATGAGACCAGTTTAACTGTTGCCCATGGGAACTGATTTCTCCTTGTCTTAGCCTTATATTAGCCAGTGTGAAAGAGACTGGGTCACTGGAAGTCACATCTCAGCAGCGAATTGCACACTTTTTAAGTAGTGATTCCTTTGGGTTATGAAGGTGATAATTCGTAAGTTGCTCCAGGGAAATAAGTGATGACTTCGCCTTCTTAAGTCAGTGTGTGGCTCATCGAAAGTACACATTTATACCCAAAGCTTTTAATAATCAAAATTTACTTCATTAGAATTGAATCCTAAAAATGAAGTTGGTGGCCCTGGTCTCCATTATAAAAGTATATTCCTAACAAAGTTATTAATTTTTCTTAAATCTTTCAATATGTAGAAATCACAATGATTTTGGACTCGGGTGTTATATTACTGATTTGGGGTAGTAATAGGAAGAGAATATTATTCTGAGACAATATTACTATTTGATATCACCGACCCTTGAAATCACTAACAATGATTCTCAAATTTGGGTATGATGTTAACAGAGAAGACATATTTTAATCTGGAACATTGAAACTACCTTTTGAATTCCATTCGTAAATGCTGCCCATTTTTCCCTCCATATAATTAACACAGAGTGTCTCGTGGCTTTGAATGGAAGGCCTTTTAAAAAGTTTGCAAACCTTAAGAATACTAAAAATCTTGAAAGTAAACATTGGGGTCAATTCAGTTACATTCTAAATTGCGTTTTGTGAGTCCTCTCATTTTTATTTGCTGAGAAACTTGCAGAAGATTAGTCCAAAGATGGAGGTACCTGTTTTCTACTTTCCTGGAGTTAGTGAGGAGTTGCATGGCCCATGGCTCCCAGGCCTGGGGTGTGACGTCCTGAGGAATGGCTCCCCTGACCGTGGAGAAGTGATCAGCTTTGCCTCTGCTCTTGTCCTTTCCTTTCCATGGCCTCACGAGGCCTCCTGCCAGTTTCTCAGAATTGTACACAGGACAATCCAAATGTTGCCCCGATGCGCCTGCTCGTACAGCAGCCTGCTTAGGTCCCCTGGGAGATCAAAGTCACCATAGCAGGCAGTTGAGAACTGCCAAAGTTGTTTTAACACAAGATGCGGGGTATAGAATAGAGAGGGAGGGGAAGAAAGATACCCTTAGAGACAACTAAGGCTAATTTGAAAACCAGTAGTTACCAATTCCTCAATATTGCTCAACATGAGAATACTGAGGGGCTGGTCCCATGGCTGAGTGGTTAAGTTTGCACACTCCACTTCAGCGGCCCAGGGTTTGGGCGCAGACATGGCACCACTCATCAGGCCACACTGAGGTGGCGCCCACATAGCACAACCAGAGGTACGCACAACTAGAATATACACCTATGTACTGGGGGGCTTTGGGAAGAAGACAAAAAAAAGAAAATACTGAGATTTGCTTACGTCCTCCAATTGCTTTAATATATTGATTATACATGCTTAAGTTCATCTTAGATTTGTTGTTTTTTACTAATATGTCAACTACATCAAATATTTTGTAAATCAATCAACAAATATTTTGTAAGACCCCAAAGCCTGGTATACTGCCAGGTTTATGGATTTATGTCTTGGGCATTGGGGGGGATATCAGAAGGGAGAAACATACAAATAGGAAAAGCTACAATTAGGAAATAGAAAATTGATATTTCCATAGCACCATTAAAATGGTCATGATAAGGCCATATTTCCTTCTATACAACTGTTCAGATTTCAGCCTTTATTGAGAGTTTACTATGTAGTACCAGAAGGAAAGCGCTCTCTCTATATATCTATATATAAATTGTTTAAACTGCTGAATCCAGTGCCTACAACAGTGCCTGGCACATAATAGGCATTCAGTGAATATTTGTTGATTGATCAAATGACTCCTGGATGTTGGCTAGACCCTGGAGATGAGATGTGTAACAAGCACACCCTGATCTCAAGAGCTCACAGTCTCATGGAAGCTACAAGCATGTAATCAAGTAACAGAGAATGATTCCCAGAGTGGGGTCCCTGGACCAGCAGCATTAGCATCACCTGGGGACTGGTTAGAAATGCACCTTCTTAGGGTCCACCCAGACCTGTTGAGTCAGAATCTCTGGGAGTGGGGCCCAGCAAACTGCATTTTCACAGACCTTCCCGGGGATTCTGGTGGTTGAGAACCACCCTGCAGATGTGAGTATAGGAGCAGTGGTGGCACAAAAGAGGCCAAGCATATGCTCTGCTGAGCGTGGAGAAAGGGCCTAGTAGAAGTGGAGGTGCTTATGGTGGGTCCTGAACGGGGCACAGGGAGGGGCCGGACAAGCGGTGGGGATGAGATGAACTTCTGAGAGAAAGTAATGGCTTAGATGGACGGTCCCACTGGGAAGTAGGGAAGGGAAGTGAGTGGGGAGGCCCACAGAGAGCTGAGCTGTACCGTGAGCCCCCAGGGCAGCAAAATTGACTTAAGTCTAGCAATTCACAGTCAAGAGGCTTCATCCCTTAGCCTGAGAAATCAGAATTTGCACTTAAACAAATATCCAATGTCTTCCTTAATTTCAAAGATTGGGAAGTTAATAGTAAGTTGTAATTTGAAAAGAATAGCTTGCATTTGTTTACTGCCAAGGGACAGTAGAGTATGCTGAGACGAGGTGGGGTGAGCATGGGCCAGGTTCACTCCACACCTGTCACGTCAGATGCACACAGGTTTGTGTGTACTGCTGTGTTGTATTACTGCTGAAGCCTTTTAGTTTATCCAGCTTTTCTTTGGGTTTTTCTTCCTCCGTTACTTATTGAGTTTGAAAATATACCTTTCTCTCATAAATCTTCCTCATTTTACACATGAACATTCTGCTTTAGGATCTGCCACAACACTCTGCCTTTGACCCACCCTAGAGCAAGCAGCATTGAACACCATTTTTTAAAGTCCTGGTCCTGCCGTTAGCGGCCACTTGGCATCTAGCTGAGGCTGTTACTGTTGCTTGTTAGGATTAAGCATCAGGTTAGTACTTTCATTCAGGTGTAACATTCCTGAAGTCTTTTCATTTTTTTGCTATCATTAAATTATAACGTATTTAAGACATATCAAAAAAGTATAAAGAAATAGTTATGACAAATACTCATGTACCAAGATGCAGGATTAACTATATTAACACTCGGAGTCTTGGTCATAAGGAATTCAGTCCTCTTGTGAGATCTAGGTTAGAGCCTGCCTTTGCATCTTTTCTACGTTTGCTCTCTGGGGCACATCCTCACTTCCTGAAAAAACGTCCATGCTCAGGCAGGACCGGTGTTTCAGAGGCAGCCAGAGAGCCTCTCAGAGCCATTGCCAAGGGAGCTATGATTACGCCTCCTTCTGAGAGACTTTATAACCAGTCTGTTTCATTGACTTCAGTACCTTTTGATGGTCAGATTTCTTCGTTCTCCTTGCCTGTGATACTTTTCCTGGTAGGAAAAGATAACCAGCTGCTCCAACCTGGGTGACCCAGTTCTGGTTAGCAGGGGAGGTGTATTGGCCCAGAGTCTCTGTGGGTTTTCTAACTTCTTTGTAGCTGAGCATATGGGTCTCCTACCACTTGTACTGCAGCCCGTTGTGCAACACAGTGAAGGAAGTGTCCTAACTCGGGTCGCGGAGGCTTGCTTCACCTCCCAGAGAAGGTGACTCTGAGTTACGGCTCAGGCCACCTCCATGACATGCTGACTCTGGAGCTTAGGCCTCTTGTTTCAGGCCGACATGTAGGTGTATGGTACCATTCATTCTAGTCCTGAGCACCCACAGGCCACACGCTGTGCGAGACTCTCTGCTCTAAATCGAAACTGTAATTTGCTTTGGACATTTTTTAAAATAAAAGAAATTAAATTTTTACTATCAAATTTCATAAAATTGAATTTTGAGAAGTTTAAATAAATTTGTTCAGTAGCAGACTGCAAAAATAAGCTTTATTTTCCAGCGTTGACAAGTGGACCTTTACCTCCTAGCACAAGGTTAAAGCTATGAGTTATTGCAGATCCTACCTGAAGGATGTGTCAGAAAATATCTTTACTGATATTCTAGAGTAGCTGTACTAGCCTTGCTAGAGTTTTGTCTTTTGTTTTTATAACACAGGAAAATCAACATGGATGAGGGTTTCCCGAACTTGGCGATACTGACATTCTGGGCCAGGTGATTCTTTGCTGGGGGGGGTCGTCCCGTGCGCTTTATAACGTTTAGCTGCATCCCTGGTCTCCACCTCCTAGATGCCAGTAGCAACTCTCCACCCAGTATGACAACCACAGATGTTCCCTAGGGGGCAAAGTCACCCCAGCTGAGAGCCACTGACAGAAACCATCAAGCGAGTATCAGTGTTTATTTCCCTACACCTGCCTGAGTGGGTCAGACTGAGGGCCGTTCATCTAGCACCACGGTGACACCTAAGGCTTTTTTCATGGTCAGATACCAAAATCTGCAAATGACAAATTCCACTGTGTCATCGTCAAATGCCTTAAAGAAATGAGGTTTAGGATGGATGAGTCAAAAGCACTCCTCTATTTTAACTTAGAGGGGAAATGCTTATAACCCATAGCTTTTGCTTGGTTTCATTTCTGTTTTTCAGGTTACTGATAGATATGAATCAGCCAGACTATTTTTTAAACACTCTCAACCTGCAGTAATTTTTTCTACCTGTTTCCAAAGGGTAATGGAAGGTCTGAAGAGTTGCCACACTTACCCAGGCTATACAGAAATCAATCAAGAGTTCAAATGTGGGGGCGGGGGCGGGGGCGGGGGGGAGCAGGGCAGGGCGTTGGTCACAGCTGGATGTCATGTAGCGCCAACCTGACTTGCTTCTCTCTGGAGCAGAGAATTGAGTCTATTCTTTTTGCCTCCCAGTGTAGAAAAGTGAAACGCCTGCCTCATGGCCTTAGTTGGCATACACTCACTCAGTTCGTTTCGCAAGGATCAAGCACACTGTTTAGCATGATCAATTTTATCTAATTGGTTGACCAAGTAGGCCTTTAATTTCTTGTATCAGCATTTGACATGAATCTTAAAGTCCTTGATATTTTTAATGCAATTACTGTTGACCATTAAAAATCCAGTGGATCTATTTAATATTGTGCAGCACTCTTCTAGCATTTAGGCTGATTTATTGAATATCCTGGCCCCAAGTAAAACAAGCCCCATTAATCAGTACCAGTTGAAAGGGAGGCCCATTTAAAATGCAGCACCTGATGCAAGTTTTAATTTAGAAGCTGGCCCGTAAAAATGTGTTCAATGAGCTGCAATTACATAGACTCGGATTTCAAGGGAACTTGGATCTCATCTGTTTAGCACACTCCTTTTACAAATCTGGAAACGGGAGAGTCGGGAAGGTGGAATGATTTCTTAAATACTGGTTCAGAACGTGGCAAGGGCCCGATCCAGCAGTATCAGGATTTTTTTCATTTTCAGTTCTGTTTTTAATGTAAGTGCACATTTGTCCTATACACATGTTAACAAGTTGTCTGATTTTAACGTGGGTTACAGTGCTAAATTCAAAGATTTCCATTATTTTAAATTTAGTCATTTCCTAGTAAAATTATACCTACGCATTTTAAATGATCAAATAGCTTCGTAAACCTCACTTTGAAGCAGGAGTCTCTCCCAATCCTATATCCCACCCTCCCCACGGGCAACCACGCTTGGCTGTTTCAGCTGATTCCCTTCTATTTATCTCTAAATCACATGCCTGTATTGTCCCTTAATGGTTTTTCACTTTTAGGTGTCCTATTTTGAATTTCTGTTATGGAAGAGCTTTCTTCCACCTCACTCTCCTCTCCACACACTTCCGTCTTTCCATCCTCCCGATGTTGTTGCACTTTTATTTTGGTTGCATCCATAGCCACTGTTTCTTATTATGACTATGTAAATGCTGTTCATGGCTTTGTCATGCTGTATGCTATGATTACTTTTCCTTTCCTTATTGAACTTATTTGCCTGGTCCCTGGGGATGGGCTGGGACCGGATCCCACCAGGGCCTGCAGACCAATCGTTCCGAGAACTCTTCCTAAGGAGTCGTTGCTAGGGGCCTGGTAATGGTTTGACACCTGCAGGAAGGGGCACCCGCTCTGCTAGGCATTCTCTGGCCAACCGCTCCCCCTGCCTTTTGATGACACAGGTTCTGGATGAGCTGAGGGGAGACAAGGATGACACAGAGAAAGCAAGGTTGGCCCTTTCTTTTAAAAATGCCACAGCAAGTGAGACACCAGCAGCAGCAGCAGCAGCATATATTTACTGAATCTACTGCTTTGGTCCAAGCCCCTAACTCAAGAAAATGTGAACACTGATGGAAAAAGGGGGAGGCACTAGTTCAAATTGCCTAGCCAACTTTTTTAAGAAAACAGAAATCTCCAAAGAGCCTTTTTGCATTCTAAGTGGTAAGCCAAATAACAGTTTGTTAACTGTGTCCTAATAGTTCATTTCAGCTAGCACGATGACTGTATAGTCAATGTGGGGTCTCCAAGCAGGGTAGTTGGCTCCCTGTACATGCTAGAATAATTGATGCTTTATGTACCTGACAACCTTTTCATAGCCCTTTACACAATCATGTGTATTTATGACTGTTTTATAAAACTTCAAGAATAATTTTTTTTTTTGAGGAAGATTAGCCCTGAGCTAACATCTGCTGCCACTCCTCCTCTTTTTGCTGAGGAAGACTGGCCCTGAGCTCACATCCGTGCCCATCTTCCTCTATATGTGGGACGCCTACCACAGCATTGCTTGCCAAGCAGTGCCATGTCCGCGCATGCGATCTGAACCAGCGAGCCCCAGGCCACCAAAGCGAACATGCATAGTTAACCGCTGTACCACCCAGCTGGGCCCTCAAGGATAATTTTACTGTTGAAATGGATTATGATGTTTTGCTGTTGTGACCATGCTTGTTAATCGTACCTAAGAGTCCTCTGAAGTCAACGACTTCCCCAGTTAGGGCAGTGAAGCGTAGAACAGGGGGCTTGCTGGGTTACATTTGCTAAAAATGAGACATGCATTTCTTTGGACTCTCAAGATTCTGACTCTGAACTCACCTGGTCCAATGTTCATCCATGGAGACACTGATGGCATTTGGAGTGCGATCATTTCCCACCGTTTAGGACCATCTTGAGCATTGTTGGAGATATAGTACCCCTGGCCCACACCCATCAGATGCCATTTGAATCACCCAGAAATCTGAACAATAAAATGCGCCCCCCGGGGAGCTGGGGTGGGGGACTGCGCTCAGCTGAGAACCACTGATCAATCCACCCACCGTGAGTTGCTGCATCTCCCTTTCAACTGTCCTCTAAAGAGGACAGGTCAGCCAGCCCTGCCCTCACACCCCTGGCCATGAAGAAATCACCACCTCCTAAGGCCACATTTTTTTTTTTTTAAAGATTGGCGCCTGAGCTAACAACTGTTGCCAATCTATTTTGTTTTTCTTTCTGCTTTTTCTCCCCAAATCCCCCCAGTAAATAGTTATATATCTTAGTTGTGGGTCCTTCTAGTTGTGGCATGTGGGAGGCCGCCTCAGCGTGGCCTGATGAGTGGTGCCATGTCCACACCCAGGATCCGAACCAGCAAAACCCTGGGCCACTGCAGCGGAGCGCGTGAACTTAACCACTTGGCCACAGGCCTGGCCCTCTAAGGCCACATTTGAACTCGACTCATTACTACACTGTTATTTTTATGGCATAACCCCTCCCCCTCCCCGTCCCTCCCTCATGTCCATCGTTAGTCCTTGGTCTAGAACACAGACCTCTTTGTGTCTCATCTGCTTCCACATGAATGCCCTTCAGTACTTGAAAGTGGCCATTGTGTTCCTGCTGTCCCATGACAGCCCCACCTCCCCTGGAAACTTGCTGTGTCATCATACAGAGGTTCGCATTTTATGATAAAGCACTTTTTATATCACCTCCTTTAGTTTCCACACAATGATGGAAGGATGATCATTTCTACGTTACAGAAAATAAAGTGGAGTTTCAGGTTCGATGACTTACCCCAGGCCACACTGCTAGTAACTGGCAGAGCCAGAACGTGAATCTGGTTCTTCTCCAAATTCAGTGCCTGTCATAATTTTCCCAGTATTCACTAAATTTGGTCGAGTCTCTCCCTCTCTGATGTCTTCTTTTTTTCCATCTCCAACTCTGCTCGTCTCTCATGGTAGAAGGCATCAGTGGCCCCAACTGTTCACCCTTTCTTGTGTCTGCATCCTTTGCCATATAGCTTTGCAAGTTTCTCCCATCAGTGAATGGAGTATATTTTTCCACCCTTGATTCTGGGTTCAACAGAATGAAGAGAAAATGTCATCATGCCAGTTCTGATATGAAGTCTCAGAACGTGTTCTTTTACATTTCTGCCATCACCAGACACAAGGAGCAGAGCCACCTCGGGCAGCCTACCTAGATTGGGTGACCCCCAGCCAACCCACAGACTTGCAAGAAAAAATAATTGGTTTTCTTTAACTTACTGAGTTTCGGGGGATTTGTTCCGCAGCACTTGCTAACTGATACATTTCTCCAAGCTTCAGAAAACCTTTACCCATTGTGCTCCTTTCCCTTCATTACTCGAAAGCCTGTGGCAGCTTCCTCAACATCTTCATCTTTCGTTTACTCCTCAAACCACTGCTGCCTTTCTGCCTCACTCTCCCTGTGGGAGGGTTCTCCCCACTCCTGGCAGCCACATTCTTCCTGGTCCCTGCAGCCTTTAGTGCTGTGCATCGTCCTGTGCTTTGGAAACTCCTGCCTTGGCTTTCACGACAGTTCCCAGGTTTCTCGTCTCCCTGCTCTCCTCCCAGGAGTCTCCCTGTGCCCTCTTTGCTTCTTGCTTTGCTTCCCTCTCTTCAGGAACCCCATCCTCTCCACGACCTCAAGAACCACCAAAGGGCTGGTAGCTGTTTCCAACCCCACGTCCCTTCCAAGTTCCAGCTGTGTGTGAGTGTCCTCTCGACAGCTCCCCAGGAGGTCCTGACGCTTTTGCACAGGGGATGACTGCTGGCCGGACGGAGCAAGTTCCAGCATGGGGAGAAGCTAGAGGCCAGGGCTCCGGACAAGAAGGTACTGCAAGAATCCAGGCAAGAGGTGGTGCGGCCAGACTCGGGGCACCAGGAACCCTGTCTGAGTGCCAGAGCTTCTACTCGCAGACTCGGGTTTTGCTTTTGGACTTGGGTGTAGGACCTCACATTATCCTCATTAAATCTACCCATGGTGAGATTCAGCCCTGTCACACTCCTTATTGATTTCTTTACACTCAATAAAGGCATCCCTCCCAGACTCCTGTCACCCAGTCATTTGATCAATGTCTTACTTCTACCCCACCCAAGTGCCAGATAACATGGAAAAGAAAGGGTCTTGGGAGGAAGAAAACAGTAAAGATTGTTATTTGTTTTAGCCACCAGGTGGCTGCATGGCCCAGAAATTGATGCAGGTGAAACCAGAATTTGAGCATTGTTGGATTCCATGGGATTTGGAATCGGGGGCGGGGGAGCATTGGGGGGTGGGCACATGAAAGGAGAGTATGGCCCCTCAGGGAACTGTGTCTGGTGTAGCATCAGCCGACAAAGTAGGAGGTTGGCAGGGGAGAGTGAAACCAGGAAGGGCCTTGGGAACAATTCCAAGCCCCAATAGGGAGCCACAGAGGGTTTTAGGCAGAGGAGTGACACAATCATATCTGTACCTTAAACAATCACTCCAGCATCAGTGTGGTGTGAGGGAGCAAGAGGGGGAGTTAGATGCCTGCTGGTTGGTTCAAAATGAGAAGCGATGAGGTCTGAGAAACGGTGACATTTGTGGGGAATGAGAGAAGGGGACAGAGAATGTGACTAAATTGAGCAGGAAGAAGGCCAGAGTGGCAGGGAGTGACCCAGCAGTGGTGGCCAGGGCAGTGATAAGGGAAAGACAAACTGAAATGACGATTCACAAAGAATGAATCACTCGTTCATTCAAAGTATCGACTGCTAGATTGTTCATTTATTGTGTCCCCGATACCAGGCGGCACCCTGGGGACGTGGATAAGAAACTAGACACGCTGGCCCGGGGGTCCGCGGCCCGGCGGGGGGTAGGGGGAATCTGCGGAGCAGCGTAATGGGGGGGGGGTGGGGAGGGGTCCGCGGCCCGGCTGGAGGCATGAGCGGTGAGGGCGGAGGGCGGAGCCCGGGAACAGCGAGCGGCCGTGCGCAGACGGCTCCTGCTGCAGAGGCGCGGGCCCTGGGAGCAGCGGTCTTTGGGGTCCCCCTGGGCGAGGGAGGAGGGGCGGGGTGCGGGGAGGACTGCGGAGGGCTTCGGGCCTGATTCGGAGCCCTGGAGGGACGGGGCTGGGGAGAGCCCGGCCCGCTTTGACTGGGGGCGACGGCCTGGCCGGGCGCAGGCGCTGCGGGGGCGGCCGTGCGGGCAGGCGCGCGGGCGGGACCGGACTCGGGGGGGAAACGCGGGCGAGCGGGAGGGAGGCCTCGCCGCAGCCTGGTCGCTTGCTGTTGAGCACCTGGGGTCCGGGGCGGGGGCGTCAGGAATGCGGGTTCTGCTTTGGGCGCCTTAGGTTTGCGAGACCCTGACCATCCGACAGTCAGGAGTGCGAGCTTGGCGCTCAGAGAAGTGGGGCTGGGGCGCAGCGATGGGGCGCCGGGCGCACAGGGGTCACAGGGGTGGAGGCGGCACGGCGGGCCTTCCAGGGAGGGGTGGATGGAGCGGGGCCGGGGGAGGGACAGAGCCCGCAGGCTGCGCTGAGTGCGAGGTGGAGGAGGGGGCGCCGAGAAGACAAGCGAGGAAGAAAACTGGGAGAGTGAGGCTCCTGGTGCCGGGAGAGGACGGGGCTTTGAGCAGAGGCTCTCGGCCACCTGCAGCCAGGAGGCAGCGTTAGATGAGGCCAGAATCGCTCCTTGGACCTGGCGACGCTGAGGTCTTGGTTGGCCCCTGGGAAGAGCGCTTTCGGGGAGGTGGGGGAAGCCAGGGTGGGGGATGGCGGATACATGGGCGGTGAGGCGGTGGGTGACTTCTGCAGTGACTTGAGAAGTCTAGCGGAGAGCGGTGGAAGTGGGAGCTGGAGTGGGCCTGAGGGATACGGGAAGGTGGTGTGTGTGTGTTTGTTGTGTGTGTGTAGGGGTGAGGAAGATTAGCCCTGAGCTAACATCTGTTGCCAATCTTCCTCTTTTTTTTGCTGAGGAAGATTGTCCCTGAGCTGACATCTGTGCCCATCTTCCTCTGTTTTATGAGGGCCGCTGCCCCACTGTGGCTTGATGAGGAGTGCTAGGTGTGTGCTGGGATCCGAACCCGGGAACCCTGGGCCACAAAAGGGGAGCACCAGAACCCAACCAGACACCAGCAACCGGCCCCAGGAAGGTGTTTTTATTGGGGTGGAGGGAGGGTCAGGTGGAGAAGGAGGCCAGGTGATGGCCAGGGATAGTGAGGGGTGTGGACACTTGGCAGTGACCGGGGCAAACAGAAACTTGAGCCAGTGGGATCAGCGCTGCTGGCTCAAGGCGGTTCATGGCCGACTGGTTCTTCAGGTGGCACTTGGAGAAGTCCAGGCCGTGGATTTATTTGTTGGAGGCAGAGGAAAGGGAGCCATTAAAGATCATGTCACTGTGACTGGAAGACAGAGAAAACAGCAGCACAGTTAACAGAAGCTGGGAATCTGTTTTGGGTGAACCCATTTGATTTAAGTTATGGTGAGTTTGGGCTTATGGTTAGGTGTAACATAGAGAAGTTCAAGAGGAAGTTGGAAATGGAGAGAGAAGTGGTATGTTATGACTGGAAACACTTGCCAGGAACTGCCTGAAAACTTGGGAAGATATCAGAAAGAAGAGCCCAGACCCAAGAAGAAAGTTGGGGTTCACCGAAGTAGAGGCTGGGAGAAGCAAGAGAACAAGATCTGGAAACAAAGCAGTGTGGTGGGGAGAGCATTTGGAAATAGTAAACTCAGAAAGATACACGATCTTGTGCTTTGCTGGAATTTCTTACAAGGAGATAATCATGGATGGGGCAAAAATTTTAATGCGTGCTAATCTTTGTGGTATGATTTGTAAAAATGATACACTGGAAATAACTGGGGATGGATGGCACAATTATACAGTGGAATACTACGCAGCCACTAAAAGGCAGAATAATATCAAATAACATAGAAAGTGTTCATGAGAAAATGTCGTAAAACAGGTTACAAAACAGTATTTATCATGAATATATTTTAAAAATTAATAGCTTTATTGAGGTATAATTCACATGCCATGCAATTCATCCATGTAAGATGTATAATTCAATGACTTTTAGTCTATTATTTCACAGATATGTGCAACCATAAGCACAGTCAATTTTGGAACATTTCCATCACCTCAAAAAGAAACCCTGTACCCTTTAGTTATCACTCCCTGTGTCCCCATAACCCCCTCCCTAGCCCTGAGCAACCACTCATCTTTCTGTCTCTATAGAGTTCCCTATTCTGGGCTTTCACATGAATGGAATCATATAGTATGTGATCGTTCATGTCTGACTTCTTTTACTTAGCATCATGTTTTCAGGGTTCATCCATGTTGTAGCATGGATCAGTGCTTTGTTTGTTTTTGTGGCTGAATAATACTTTATGTGCTATACCACATTTGTTCATTTCTCAGCTGATGGACATTTGGGTTTCCAACCTTTGGGTATTATGAACGTTCATTACATGTTTCTGAGAACACGTGTGTTTTCATTTCTCTTGGCTATATACCTAGGAGTGAAATAGCTGGGTCATATGCTAACTCTGTGTTTAATCATTTGAGAAACTTCCAGACTCTTTTCCACAGCAGTGTCACCATTTTACATTCCCACCAGCAGTGTAGGAGGGTTCCAATTCCTCACATCCTGGCCAACACTTGTTATTATCTGACTTTTTGATTCTAGCCATTGTAGTGGATGTGAACGCATCCCACTGTGGTTTTTATTTGCATTTCCTTGGTGGTTAATGATGCTGAGAATCTTTTCATGTGCTTATTGGCCATTTGTATATCTTCTTTGGAGAAATGTCTATTTGAGTCTTTTGCCTGTTTTTAAATTGGGTTATTTGTCTTTTTATTATTGAGTTGTATATGATGTTTCTATTTTTGTCAATAAAATTATGCATTAAAAGGCTGAAGTGAGGTTGTTGACAGTTGTTGCCTCTGCATAGTGAATTATATTTTTGCTTTCTGCTTACCTGTATTTTCTAAATGTTTTATATTGAACATATTTGTAGTAAACTATGAAGAATAGGCTAAGGGAAGACAGATGTGTGCTCAGAGGGTCCAGAGAACCAGGATGCTGCAGTGGCAGGTAGTGGGCACTGCAAACCTTATAGGAGGAGTAATTTTGCCAGACCATACTCTCCTGGACTTTTCTGCACCTTTGAAACATCCTAGAGAAGAGAAGATTGGTGATGGCGACAGAAGAGGTGTGGTCAGGTGTGAAGAAAGAGGAATAGGGTCAGCTGTGTAGAGCCCTGATCATTAAAATCAGTGGGAGACAATATTTGGCCCAGTTAGGAAAGACTACCTGAGTCTTCTGTCAGCATCCCTTCCTCGGGGGACCCACTCTGCCCCCAATCCAGACAATGCCCAATTCCTCCGTGCTCCAACATCTTTTCCCTCTCCCCTGCCCCTGAGGGTGGGCATGTGACTGGGCATATCTTGAAATAGAAACAGACATTTTCCAAGGATGAGCATGAGATATAAGTAGGGACCGTCTGAGTGCTGTCAGGAGACCCTGGGAGAGAGGAGAGTCTTTCTTTTTCTTCTGAATCATGTGCCATAAGCGTGTTGGTTTGGGAACATCAATGGCCACTTTCTCACCATGTGGGCACATCCTGCCTGAGAATGAAACCCACACAGAGGGCAGTGGAGAGACAGAGGGAGCCCTGATGATGTGGTTTGAATTCCTGGATCCAGCCATACCTAAAACTGGTGCTACCCTTGAATTCCCAGTTATGATTTTTTTTTTCTTAAACTAATTTGAGATGTTTTTCTATCACTTGTAACTGAAAAGGTCTGAACCAACCCAAGTTCCTTCTAATCCTATGATTTGGTCATCCTGAGCCAAGAGAAGAGATTGTTTTAAGATGAGTTAGAGTATAAGCCACTCCTAGGCTTTAAAAGATTGGAGGAGAAAAAGACTGTGGCTGGAGAGGGTAATATGGCCAAAGGATGGGGTTTTTAGGTAGGGCGACCTGTCCAGGATGGATGGCAGAGCAAGAAAGAAGATGGTGGACTCCGATAAGCAGCAGGATAAGCTATTTAAAGAAGAGACGAAGGAAAGGCATTCAAGGCAAAGGCAGATGGGTTAGTCCTGGAAACGCTGGGACATCTCTTCCCCCAACCTGGAGCAGAAGAGACAGCGTGAGTACGTAGAGAGGGAAGAGGAAGAAAGTTTGGTTTCAGGGCTCAACTTTCACAGAGAATATACAGAAACCGGATCATCATCTCAAGAGGGCGCGGTCTGAGGTGAAGACGGACGGGAGTGCGGTCGTGGGATATGTGCAAGGAAATCAGCAAGACGGAAGTGACATTCAGAACCCTTCCAAGAAATTGTCTGCCTCATCACAATGGTCCTTGCTGCACCTCAAGTCTGTCACTTTGTGTGACTTCTTGTCTAGTTATCATCCTTCTGAAACAGAATTTTCTCTCTTCAGGTGGGTAGTTTACTCTGAGCTAGATTTTGAGTGACTTAAGCAGGAAAGTATCTGTTATGGATTGAATGTTTTTGTCATCCTAAGGGTCGTATGTTGAAGTCCTAACCCTGAAATGACTGTATATGGAGACGGGAACTTTATGGGAATAATTAAGGTTAAATGAGGTCATAAGGGTGAGGCCCTGATCAGAAGGCCCCGTGAGAACAGGGAGAAGGTTTTCGTCTGCCAAGCGAGGACGAGGGTTCTCATTAGGAACCTAACAGGCTGGCTCCTTGATTTGGGACTTCCCAGCCTCTAGAACGGGGCAAAATAAATGTCTGTTGTTTGAGCTCCCCAGTCTGTGGTGTTTTATTATGGCAGCTCGAGCTGACTGATACAGTAGGTCTTGATACAGTATGATCTTGAAAGATGCAGAGGATCAGACTTTTGAGCAGGGGTGTGCTAACAGGATCCTAAGGCCGAAAATGCCCCACAGGGAAAAATGTGTCAAGCTGGGGGCAGCAGAGGGACTGAGCCCCCTGCGCGTCTATTTCAGCACACGGGAAGGCGCCAGGTGTGTCCCCCTCCCCTTGACTCTGTGGGGATCCGGCCGCTTCTCAAGGACCTGGGAGCTGGCCTCGGTGGGTCAGCCTCCTGGGAAGGGACAGGAGGAGATGTTCGCAGATGGGAGCAGAGGCTGTGAACCCGGGGAAATCAGCTGGCTTGGTGGGGGCAGGGGTCTGCTGGGTGGTCTGCAGTCTTTTGGACTTTCACAAGCAGCCCCTGGGTGGGGTCAGACCCAACCTTGCTGCCACTCCGCAGTTTAGGGCAGCGTGTGGCTCGCCGGGCAGTGGCGATGGTCTCTCCTGTCCCTGCCCCCCTTTTCCTGGAGCGTGGAGGGAGAAAAGGGGTTCACCGGTGGGGCAGGCACACTGCACCTTCACGAACTCCACAGCCAGTGGCCTCAGGGTGTCCTGGGATGCTGCCGTTCTATGGCGAATTGACTTGCACAGACTTGCCTCCTGGGCTGGTGGGGGTCTCTGAGGAGCTCTGAGGAGGGACAGCAGGACCCAGGGGATTGTCTCCAGTGAGGTGGCCCATGAGCTCATCATCGCCTCCCCACAGGCAACTTGGCCCAGAGCCTGGCTCCATGCCATGGGCCAGGGCCAGCTTCTGAGCCTCTCCTAACACTGACGGTGCTGGAAAGCCTGCGTCCCCTCTTTGCCCTGGCCCTCTCCCCTAGGCGTGTTTCCTGGCTGCAGACGGGCACAGCAAACTGACAGCTAAAAGGGCTGCTCTGCTTGGAAATGGTCCCTGGTCAAGGTGAAGGACAGCCTGGTGCTGCCAGAGGCTGCCGGGCGGCTGCAGGCACGCCCTCCTCCTTCCTTCCACACCCTGGGCACACAGAGTCTCATTCATACAGACAGGCCAGGTCATGACCACGTGAATGTCACGCTCAGTGCCTGGAAAATGGCAGAAGCTTCTTTCGCCCCCTGCAGAAACAACAGTCTGCAGTCAGGGCCTCGCCTCTTTCCGGAGTCCTCGCAGCTGCAGAACCATGGTCAGTCCTGAAGCTGGGATCCCATCAGGATCTCCCGAGGGTGGGGGCTGGGGGCACAGTGAGACCATGGCCAGGATGTCAACCACCCTTAGTCCCCATGGCGCTCTTTTAAAAGGTTATGTCAGCCTGGTCCTTGGGGTAATGGGGTTACCAAACCTCTAACGACCAGCTCTGGCTGACATAGCTAACTGATCAGACACAGACTTGGGTGGAAGTTGTCATGTCCAGGTCTGGTGAAGATGTAGAAAGACCTTGATGGCCGCCAGGGAGTAAGGACGTGGGGGCCGTGGTGCCCAGAGGCGGGAGGCGGAGCTGGGGATCCTGCAGCCCAGCAGCCCTCGCCTCTAACTGAACAGAAGGAGGCCACAGGGGAGGAACATGGTGGTTTCCTCCTGAGCCTCCACCGGGAGGTGAGGGGAAAGTCTTCAAGTAGGAGACTGCTACGATGAGGCAAAGATACAGATGAAAACAGACACAAGTGTAGGTGGCTTCTGAGCCTTGAATCACAGCAGGGAGTGCATCACTTCCTCCTCACTCAGACTTCAGCTGCTCCTAAATCTCGGTGACCCCCCCTCCAGATCAGTGCCTCCAGCCCATGCCTTCCTTGAGCTCCAGATTCATCTGTCCAACTGCTGCCTGGACATCTCCAGGTAGCTGTCTCAGGCACTGGGCACCCGGCTGGTCCAGAGCTGAATTCAAGGTCACCCAAGCCACAGGCCTGTGAAGCATCCTCTTCCTCGTCCTTATCTTCTAGAAATGGTGCAACACTAAGCCCAGTCAACATTAAGTCCTAAATATCTCACAAGTTCTACGGGTCCTGCCTCTGGGCCCTGGGTTTGAATCCTGCTCCGCCAGCTGATCACTGTATATAGTCTTGGGCAAGTGACCCTCTCTGTGCTTCTGTTTCCACACAGTAAAGTCAGGATAACAGGAGCACACGCCTCATAGGGTGGCTCTGGGGACTGAGTTTAGTACTTGTGAAGCATCTTCAACAGGGCCTACGCAGAGTGGGCACTAAATCAGCAATGGCTGTGCTCACCGTCTTGCGCCCCCTCACCCAGCACTCCCCACTCCAGGCCGCTCTCCTCCAGAGGCCCCTTGCTCCGACTTGCAGGCTTGCATGTCACTTTCTGCTTACAGGCCAGCTCCCTTGATGATGGCATAAGCTCAGGGCGGCATTCAAGGCTCCCTTTCAGGCCCCCTCCACATCCACATGCCCAGCACTCTGGGCACATGCCTCGTCCTTCTCTGACCCGCCATGCTTCATGCCCCCATGGCGCCTTCTGCCTGGATTCCACATCACAGTGGAATTCCCTCTTCCACTGGCAGTGAGCCCCTGGGGTGGCTGAAGCTGATATGGGAGCGTTAATTCCCAGAAACACCCTGTGAGGCAAGTCCTCTTTTTGCCTCATTTTATGGGCAGGAACCGAAGCTCCGTGATTCTCAAGATCAGCTAGTAGTGGAGCTGGGATTAAATTCAGGTGTGGCTGTCCCCAAAGTCCATGTGGTTCCGTTGACTTCACACAAACCTCTCATGTCATTGAAGAGGAAAAGACAGAGGTTCCCAGGAGGGAAAGGTTATTCACAGGACGTAGGGACAACTACCGCAGTACAGAGTCTAAGTGGTGGGTTTGTAATGTGTCGATTTAGCTAAGCTGGAACACGTTTCCAGAATTAGTGAATTTCAGCCCATCCCAAGAGAAAGTTGTCAGAGTTGCAAGGGGAAGCAAAGTGGCAGCCACATGTACGCTGGGAAGGTCGACACGAGGGTTGCTGCAGACGTGCTGGTTCGCCTTGCTGTCAGGGGAACCCAATCCCCCGCACCTCCTCCTTCAGCTTCTCCAAATCCGGGCTCAGCCTGGGGAACTCAGTGGTGAACTGTGCTGTCCTGTGGTTGGCCACATCCTGGAAGGTGGAGGCTGGGAGGCGGGGAGGGCAGTGCGGGCTGCAGATCGTCTCTGTGGGTCCCAGCTCTTCCTCATGTAGAGTGTCCTCAGGTGGGGGGCTCCCACGTCAAGTCTATCTTCCCTCCCCTGTCCCCTGAGGCCCAGCACCAAAGGCCGCTTACCCAGCTCCCACAGCATGTAAGGGCCGACCCCTCTAGTAACACCAGCGTGTCACTCTGCGGCTCTGTTCCCTGGATCAACCCCTAAGGGGCACAGAGCATGAGTTCAATGTTGGATGAATGCATCAAGTGGCTGAATAAATGAATATTTTGGTTGCTTATGCTTTAAGTTTCAGAAGAACTAGAACGAGGTGAACTCATTCTTTCCAACCTTTCCTAAAGGATAAATCAATGTGCATTACAACACGTTCTCCCAAAGGGCCCCTATGATCACAGCTTTTTAAACTAACATAGATGGCTCGCAGTGCAGTGATTGAATGACAATTGATACTGAATTAATTGATGGTAAAGGGATCGTGACTTTTTGTGTGGCTTTGTGACTTTATTTTCGGGAATTGGTAATTGAACATCCTGCACCTAGATGAGGAACTAGGTGACCCCGACAGGAATCGGTTCCATCAGGAACCGCCACGTGGTGGCCCCGTGGCGCTGGGCTGCTGAGGAATGTGCGATGGGGGAACAGCTGGCTGAGCAACCGCTCCTATCAGGAAGTCTAAGCTAATATTATGTCTACCTGAAAAAGCAAGCCAAGGAAACAAAAGCAGTTTCAGAATTAGTCTGAACTTTATACCCACGTGGAGTCAAGGCATTGCTCAAAGTGATGGAGAAATTCGGGATCAAGTGCCCGATCCTACACACTGGTCTAATTGATCTTCCAAACACCAGACAACCAAGTGGAGCAAACTTAGACATCTTTCTGCCGAGTTACCCTTCAGCACTGGAATCCAGGCTCCTGTCTTTCCTTGGGGGCCATGATGAAGGAAGTGTCTGCCCCGGGGTGAGAGCTGAGGAGCAGGCCTGGCGGCAGGTGGCCTGGATGTGCAGCCTGGTTTCCAGACATGGACTCTGGGGTCAGACCTGCCCTTAAACCCCGGCGCTGCTGCCAGCTGTTTGATCCGGACAAGTTACCCACCTTTCTGTGATTCGGTGTCCTCCGTAAAGTGGAGACTGATGCCGCTGGATGGGTCGTCTGCGGAGGCCCGGTGCGGGCCAGGCTCACCATTTTGTTTTACTTGTTTTCATTATGGTGGTTACGTAATAGCACTTTCCATGTTTCAAAACCAAAATTATGTCGTTGTTCACTTCAATCTTTTCAATCTTCTTAGGAAGACCATGTCTACCTTTTCAAGGTCTCTCTGTTTCAGACATTTATGCAACTATAGGCCCTCCCACAATATCCCAAACCTTCCTGAAAGAACATGGATGAAAAGATGGTGATTCTTCACACTGTACGTACAATAGTCTTTTGGATAAAACAGAAAAAAGTAAAAGATGTAAAATCTTAATCTCTTCTAATATAGTAGATTAGAAAGATCTGTAAATCTATTTTGAAACAACTATCTTTTCATATTAAAAAGAATTCTAGTGATTTTTCAATTTCATTTTCCTTCAGATTATTACAATCACTTTCAGGTCTTGTGTAATTTCCAGAGCGCTCTATGGCTCCGAGCAGCTGCGTCCCATACAGACAAACCAGTGTGGGTGGCGACAGGCTTTGGACGGCTACCCGCCCTCCCCAGAGCCCTCCAAGGACGAGACCCCGTGGAGGCTGGCAGCCAAGAACAGTTGTGCAAGGGCCGTGTGCCACTCGGCGTTTTCTCCAAGGGCAATCCTAACACTTGGGCAGACGCCTGGCTTTAGGCGAGAGCCTCGTCCAAGAACATTATGATCTCAACCCCTGCTGGCTTCACTCTAGGATCTTAACACCCCCCGGGGGCCTTCGAGGTCGTGGTGGGGGAGGGCACAAAGCAGTTCCCGACACCCTGGACCTTCCTGAGCTCACAGCCTTGAGGATGAAAGGGGCAGAAGAGCAGGAGTTTGGCCTCAGGCCACTGTGGGTTTGCATCCTGGGTCTAGCCCACACTGTCTGGGAGAGTTAAACTGGGATAGCCTCAGTTATCTCAAATATAAAACAAGAATGACCTGGGCCGTAGTGAGGCATCAGTAAGGTGATGTGTATATTTGGTGCCTGCCAGGGAGCAGCACTTGGACAGCAGAGCGCACGGAGAAGTCAGCATGGAGCTCTGGGCAGCCTGACCCCAGAGGCTCCACACCGACCCTTCGCCTGAGGCCTTCCCTGTTTGGAGAGGTGACAAGAGCACAGACATGGGACACGCAGAGGAATGAGACCCACCAGAGTATGTGGCACCTTTTTATTTAGTCAGTCTCTATTTCAATGTGTGCTTTTGAAATAGCTTATTAAATACGACCTTTTCCGAATTCAATTCTCACAATATTTACAGTGAATTTTGTGCAAACATATTTTGACTGTGAGCTTCTTGCTCCCCCCTCATGTTAATAGTTTACAAATTTGTATCACAACAAAACCCCAGCTACTTCATTTATTGCCTCTCAGCCTCTAGTTTTCTGTGTGCAGGGACTAAACTAGGATAAGGGGTTGCTAGGAACGAGCTAATTCAAGCCCAGAGGAAATAAAATATGTTTTATTTATTAAAAAAGAATTATAACAGGCCTTGATTTCCAATAGAAAACATGTGTCCCATGATGTTGTGGAACAGTTTTAAGGAACTAAACAAATTTCTAGTGGTTACTGCGCCTTCGTTTTTTAATATTTACACTCTTCTCTTTTAATCAAATAAGCAAAACCAGAAAAGTCAAATTCTAAGAGACTCTGGACTGTCAGGGAATGTTATAAAAAGAATCTGACTTCAGTGGCTGAAGAATGAAGATCATCAGATGGGCTGTTGGCTGACACCCCATGCCAGCCCTGGCTAGAGCTGCCACGAGAAGGTCCCACAGGTCCCACAGGTCCCATACCATCTCTCTTGGGATTCACGTGGGCACAGAAAACATGACCCTGTGCCCCAGTCAAGAAGGATGAAGCCCTGCCAGGTAATTCTTCAGATGCAAAATTTACAGAGGGCACTGAGCCTGGAGAGGGGTCTTTCCTTCTCTGAGTGGAGACATGTCGGACTGAAGAACACAGCACCCAATCCTGTACAGAGGGGGGGTCCTTATGGAAGGCAACAGCTCATGATTTGGAAACAGAATTTTGAAAAAATACAGATTAATAACTGCACCTTTAATGTCTTGTAAATATAGCTTTAAAATTCCATTTTATACACGATGTCTGAACAAATCATGACTTCTGTTGTTGTGGTTCTATGCCTTTTTTAAAGCCCTCAGATTAACTCCTTAATCATCCTAGTATGCAAGACAATACTTGGGACCAAAGTTTTATAGGTTTTCTACCTTTTCACTGAAGACTTTGATGGAAAATTAAAGTGAGAGCTAATTAGAAAATAAACTGAAAAACAGTGTTAGTTGTTTGAGAATTTCTCCATGCATTTCATCATTTGCCCTTCCAGCAGCAATGTTCTCTTATATATAAAAGTGGTCTAAAGACCTGTGCAACCCTCTGGACCTGTGGTGGTGTACATGCTGGGCGTCCCAACGTAATGATTCCTACTCTAAAATGCACTTTCACCACCACAAAGTCTTCCCCATGATGATAATTATGAATGAAATATCCCACACAGTCTCTAACCCTAGAGAAGGCAGTGTGAAACAGCAGTGACTACAGCTGGAGCTACGGTTCTTAACCACTATCTGTTCCAAGTTCTCAAGTGAGCACGTCATACACCTCTACGCCCCTGTGACCCCTGCTAATCCATCTTATTTGTACTTGGTTCCATGCTAACCCAACTGCAGGTTGGAGCTGCGTCTGCGGGTGCATGTGCGTGTGTGCGCGTGCGTGCACGCACCATGAGTCAGGCGTGCTGAGGAGATCTGCTGGGATGGAATGTGGGACAGTCAGCAGAAAGGAGGGCTGAGCGGGAGGTGGGCATTGACTCCCTAGGAAGTTGGGAACCACCAAGTACAGTCAAAAGATAAGCAGGGAACAAGAATGTGTAATGACTGAAAACAGGAACCTTATTTGCTCAGATCTTCCAGTGCCTCGAGAAATCTAAGTGCAGACAGGCAAGATGGGTTCGCAGCTCTTGCCCCAGTGCCCAGCTCTCCTCTGAGAACTTAACCCTCTTTGAGGACGCAGTGACGTCCATCATTTGGGCTCCTACTTGGTGGCTCACGGGGACTGAAGGCTCAGGTCTGCAAGCCCACAGCCCTGTTGCCTTTGGTCAACAAAAGGTTAAAACTGCTTTTCTCCATGTCTAACACAATGGCTCTGATTTCACATAAATAATCACAGACTTGATTTAAGTGAATATATTATTCTAGGTTAATTATTTTTTCATTCAAATGTTTATATTCCATCTACCTTGAGCAATGAATTGAGAAAAAATAGGCACCTCCAAAGCCTTCCTCAGAACAATTCCTTTGTGAAATGACACTTGTACAAACTGAACAGATGAGACGGTGACAGTGGCAGGGACTGGGTGAGACCTTCAAGGGGCTGTTTTCTTCAAGTCACGAATCTGTTTGATCAAGTAGTTCTTCTCATCGGTGAACTGCTCATCGTCCGTCCTTTCTTTTTGGAAGCTGCTCAGAAACTCAATGAGTTTGGGTTGATTTTTTAATAGAATCTCCACAATAGGCTGAGTTTTGTGAGGACTGGCCACAAATACCTGAAACATAAGAAACAAACACCTGGCACAAGGAACACACGCCAGGGACAACGTGGACCCCACTCGTGTTTCACGTGTTACTTGTATGAAAGCCCGGGATTAAACTTCCTTATGGAGGAAAATCACTAATTCCTCACCCATATCTACTTCCTTGGTAGCGAGCCAGAAGCACATCAGAGCTATCTATAAATATTTTTCACTGTTACTTTGCTTTAATTTCAAATATGTATGTGTTTTTAACTATACAATCTTTCAAACAGAAAATAACATAACAGACACCAATATACTCACCCAAAAATTAAACAGATTTTGCCATTTTGCTTCAAATCTCTCTTTCTAAAGAATTAAGACATTACAAAGAGAGCCAAAGTCTGACCCTCCATCTCTCCCCGCTCCCCTGAGCAGCGTGCTACCATCCCAGGCACATTTTTATCCTTTCCCTCCTCCTACATATATATGTAAACATAAACAACACATAGTATTTGATTGTGCTTACTTTTTTATAATTTATTTTTTTGAACAGGTAGCATATTCATCTGGCTCAAAATTCTAAAAGGACAAAGGTGCCTCTCCCCGGAGGGCACCAATGTTTTCTTCTCTTATATATGTGGAGCTTTAAAATTTACAATCGCCCAGGCCCCACTTCCCAGAGATTCCAACTCAGCAGGTCTGGGGTAGAGGTTGGGCATTCTGTATCTGTATGAAGCTCCACAAAGATCCTAGTTGAAACCACAAGCCTGGATTAATAACTCAGCTACACTATAAAAGACAGCAACAACTATAATAATAGGACACTAACTCAAAACTATAATACTGACTGGTGTAATATTCTGCAGTGGACACACTACCTAGTTAGATGTGACACATACGATAACATGACCAGAATACAGATAAAAGTATCTGCTTCATCTTACACCATACACAAAAATTAACTCAAAATGGGTTAAAGACTTGAATGTAAGACCTGAAACCATAAATCTTCTAGAAGAAAACATAGGTAGTACACTCTTTGACATTGGTCTTAGCAGCATATTTTCAAATACTATGTCTGACCAGGCAAAGGAAACAATAGAAAAAAATAACCAAAGGGACTATATCAAACTAAAAAGCTTCTAAACAGCAAAGGAAACCATCAACAAAATGAAAAGACAACCTAACAATTGGAAGAATATATTTGCAAACTATATATCTGATAAAGGGTTAATATCCAAAATATATAAAGAACTCATACATCTCAACAACAATGAAACAAAAAATCCAATTAAAAAATGGGCAAAAGATATGAACAAAGATTGTTTCCAAAGAAGATAGATAGATGGCCAACAGGCACATGAAAAGATATTTGACATCACTATTATTACGGAAATGCAATCAAAACTACAATGAGATATCACCTCATACCCATCAGAATGGCTATAATAAACATGACAGGAAATAACAAGTGCTGGAGAGGATGTGGAGAAAAGGGAATTCTCATACACTGCTGGTGGGAGTGCAAAATGGTGCAGCCACTATGGAAAACAGTATGGAGATTCCTCAGAAAATTAAGAATAGAACTACCATATGATCCAGCTGCTCCACTGCTGGACATTCATCCAAGAACATGAAAACATGAATGCATAAAGATATATGCACCCCTATGTTCATTGCAGCATTATTCAAAATAGCCAAAACTTGGAAACAACCTAAGTGTCCATCAAGGGACAAATGGATAAAGAAGATGTGGTAAACATACACAATGGAATACAACTCAGCCATAAAAAAGATGAAATCTTGCCATTTGCGACAACAGCTGGACCTTGAGAGTATTATGCTAAGGGAAATAAGTGAGAGGAAGAAAGTCAAATATCATATGATCTCACTCATAAGTAGAAGATAACAACAACAACAACAAAGAAACACAGAGACAGAGATTAGACTGGTGGCTATCAGAGGGGAAGGGGAGAGGGAGGAGAGCAAAAGGGGTGACTGGGCACATGAGTATGGAAATGGATGGTAGTTAGTCTTTGGGTGGTGAACATGATGTAATCTACACAGAAATCAAAATGTAATGATGTACACCTGAAATTTATATAATGGTATAAACCAATGTTACCTCAATAAAAAAAAAAAAGATTCAGAAGAACAAAACAAAGCAAAAAAACAAAAAAAGGTATCTGACTGCTATATAGTTCCTGGGCTCCTGACTCCTCAAAAGGGCTGGGTGTTTACCACCACCAGCCCCTCCACCCACTGCCTCCCCATCCCCTACTTCCAATAGTGCACAACTCTAGACTGAACACATTATGGACAAGGATCACTTATGCGGACAGTGAGGGCGACAAGGTTGAGCCCTCAACGTTCCTCCAGCCCAGCAAGAAAGAGAAGGAGAAAACTACACAAGAATGTTAAGGACCTCTGGGAGGGGAATGAAAGGCTGTGAAGGGTCAAAGGAGGTGGAGATAACATTAGATTTCTGAGTTTGGAACAAGAAGGGCTCATGGTGGAGGAGACATGAGAGCTAGTCTATGAATCAGATTTTCTATTTCTTCTTGAGTCAGTTTGGTAGTTTGTGTATTCCTAGGGATTTGTCCATTTCATCTAGGTTATCTAATTTGTTGATATACAATTATTCGTAGTATTCTCTCATAATCTTGTTTTTATTACTCTAAGGAGACTGAAGTGGTAATCAAAAACCTCCCAACAAAGAAAAGCCCAAGACCAGATGACTTCACTGATAAATTCTACAAACTTTTAAAGAATTAACACCAATCCTTTTCAAATTCCTCCAAAAAATAAGGGAATGGAACACTTTCTAACTCATTCTATGAGGCCAGCATTACACTGATACTGAAGCCAGACAAAGATATCACAAGATAACTACAGACAAACATCCTTTATGAATGAAGATGCAAAAATACTCAACAAAATACAAGCAAACTGAGTCCAGCATCATATTAATAGGCTTATATGCCATGACTAAGCGGGATTTGTTCCAGAAATACAAGGGTGGTTCAACATAATAAAATCAATCAATGTAATACACCACATGTACTGGGTTGAATTGTGTCTCCCCAAAAGATGAACATTCAAGTCCTAATGTTTGGTACCCGTGAATGTGACTTCATTTGGAAATAGAGGCTTTATGGATGCAATGAAATTAGGACGAGGACATACTGGATGAGGATCAGCCTTAATCCAATGACTAGTACCCTTATAAGAAGATTGAAATTTGGACATAGAGAAGACATGCAAAGGAAAATGCCATGTGAAGAAAGAGACAGAGATTGGAGTTACGTACCTATAAGCCAAAGAATGCCAAGGATTGCTGGCAACCACCAGAAGGAGGAGAATGGCATAGGACAGATTCTCCCTGAAAGCTTCCCAAAGGAACCAACCCTCTGATACCTTGATCTTGGACTTCTAGTCTCTATAACTGTAAGAAAATAACTTTCTGTTGTTTTAAGCCACTCAGTCTATGGTACTTTGTTATGGCAGCTGTAGGAAACTAACATATTACATTATTACAATGAAGGAAAACCACATGATCATTTCAGTTGATGTACAAAAAGTATGTGACAAAATCCAACATCTTTTCATGATAAAAACACTCAATATGTGACAACCTGATATTCACATGCAAAAGAATGAAGCTGGAATCTTACCTCACACCATAAACAAAAATTAACTCAAAATTGATCAAAGATCTAAATATAAGGGCTAAGGAGACTTTTAAAGGAAAATACAGGGGTACATCTTCAAGACTGGATTTGGCAAGCATTTCTTAGCTATGACACAAAAAACATGAGCAACAAAAGAAAATGCAGATAAAATGAACATCAAAATTGAAAACTTTTTTGTATCAAGAGAGTGAAGACAGATGTCAGCATCATGGCAGAATAAGTTGTTCCCTTTGTCTCTCCCTTCTAAGTTACAACTAAATGTATATCCATTAATAACAGAGGATTCCCTACACAGCACAACAGGACAGCTGAGAGATCCATGCATCTATACATCTAAAGGTGGACTGAACCCCCAGGAAGCAGTGAAACTAGGGGGCAGCCCCTGGCCCCTCCCCCTCCCTGGTGTCAGTGATCCAGGTTGCAGATCCTCACACAGTGGCCAATGCAAATGCTTGTGGAGCAGCAGTAGCCTGGCCTGCAGGAGCA
The DNA here is from genome assembly GCF_041296265.1 of Equus caballus. NCBI lineage: Eukaryota > Metazoa > Chordata > Mammalia > Perissodactyla > Equidae > Equus > Equus caballus. The sequence goes on along the minus strand of NC_091700.1, from coordinate 42,292,328 downwards.
CCCACTGTGCCACACTGGCCCTGCCTGTGTGAATGATCCCTGTTGAGTGGTGGTGGTTCAGTCTATGTGAAGGCACCCCATCAGAGCAGTGGACCTGCTATCAGAGAGCAGCAGCAGCCCAGCCCATGTGAAGCCCACAAGAATGCAGAGCAGCCCAACCAGCACAACTATGAGCAGATGGAGTGAGAACAGGAGAAACAGCCCTGTCCCCGCTCAGCGACTGCAGGTGGAAGCTACAACCAGAAGCAACAGGAACCATAGCAGAACCAATGAACTAGCCCCCAATGGCTGCAACCCTGACACCAGCTCCACAAGCAGTGGGGCCTGTATACAAGTCCCTGGGTCCCTAGGCCCCCATCAGTGACAGTCACACCCATGAAGTAAGCACCCCTGGCAGCGGTGCAACCAGCACCCCAAGACAACTTGGGAACAACAGCACAGGTGGTGCATGGGACAGCAGCATCTGAGCCTGTGGAGAGCCAGTGGAGGAACACAAGACCCAGGTGACCAGAACCAAAGTAACCAAGGTGGTACCCAGAAAAGAAAAGGTGATTACTACCACAAATGCGCCAGCAGAGGATCAATTCATCAAACACCATGAAGAACTACAGCAACACTGCAGAGTAGAAGGAAAATGACAATTCTCCAGAAACCAAACCTTAAGTCACAGAAGATTACAATTAAACTGACAGAAAATTCAAAATCGAGGTCATAAAGAAACTCAACGAGTTACAAGAAAACTCAGAAAGACAGTTCAATGAGCTCAAGAATGAAATTAATGAACAGAAGGAATACTTCACCAAAGAGAAAAAAATACTCTAAAAAAAAAACCAAATGGAAATTCTGGATATGAAGAACAGTTAATGAGATCAAAAATTATGTAGAAAGCATAAAAAATAGAGCAGACCTCATGGAAGAGAGAATTAGTGATCTCAAAGATAGAAACCTAGAGATGCTTTAGGTGGAGGAGGACTGAGAACTAAGATTTCTAAAAAAATGAGGAAATTCTTCGAGAAATATCCAACTCAGTTAGGAAAAGTAACATAGGTATCCCAGAGGGAGAAGAGTGGGGGAAATGAGCAGAGAGTTTGTTCAAAGAAATAATATCTGAGAACTTCAAAAAACTGGGGAAGGAACTGGACATACAAGTACATGAAGCCAACAGAACTCCTAATTACATCAATGCAAAAAGACCTCTGAGGTATATATTACTAAAACTGTCAAAAGTCAATGACAAAGAAAAAATATTAAAGGCAGCAAGAGAGAAGAAAATAACCTACAAAAGAACTCCCATAAGGTTTTCAGTGCATTTCTCAGCAAAAACATTACAGGCTAGGAGAGAATGGAATGATATATTCAAAATTCTGAAAGACAAAAACCATCAGCCAAGAATACTCTATTCGGTGAAATTATCCTTCAGATATGATGGAGAAATAAAAGCTTTCCCAGATAAATAAAAGCTGAGGGAGTTCACCACCACTATACCCGCCTTACAAAAAAATGATGAAGGGAGCCCTCTTACCTGAAACAAAATGGCAAAGGTTTACAAGGCTTTGAGCATGGAGATAAATAGACAGACAAAATCAGAAAATTGCAGTTCTCTATCAGAATACGTTAGCAAACAATTATAACATAAAACATACAGGGAAAGAAAGCATCAAAAACAACTATAGGGGCTGGCCCCATGGCCAAGTGGTTAAGTTCGCGCGCTCCGCTGTAGGCGGCCCTGTGTTTCGTTGGTTTGAATCCTGGGTGCAGACATGGCACTGCTCATCAAACCACGCTGAGGCAGTGTCCCACACGCCACAACTAGAAGGACCCACAATGAAGAATATACAACTATGTACCGGGGGGCTTTGAGGAGAAAAAGGAAAAAAAAAATCTTAAAAAAAAAAAACAAGAACAACTATAAACATTTCAATTTAATCACCAACTCACAATACAAAAAAGAATAATTTGTGACATAAAAAACATAGAAGGGGAAGAAGAAAGAGATGGAACCTGCTTGGGCAAAGGCAGAGAAGAGGCTATCAGAAAATGGACTATCTCATCTATGAGATCTTTTATACAAACCTCATGGTAACCACAAAACAAAAAATCAGAGCAGAGTCACAAATCATAAATAATGAGAAAACCATCACAGAAAACTACAAAACCGAAATGGCAGTCAGAAATACAAGGGAAAAGAAACAATGGAAATATAGAACAACCAGAAAACAAGAAAAGACAATGGCAGTATTAAGCCCTTATATATCAATAATCACTCTAAATGCAAATGGATTGAATTCACCAATCAAAAGACACAGAGTTGCTGGATAGATTAAAAAACAAGACTCAACAATATGCTGCCTCCAGGAAACACATCTGAACTCTAAAGACAAACACAGGCTCCAAGTGAAGGGATGGACGATGGTACTCCAAGCAAATGGCAACCAAAAGAAAGTAGGTGTTGGCACACTTACATCAGCCAAAGCAGACTTCAAGATAAAAAAGACAATGAGAGACAAAGAGGGGTCCTATATTATGATAAAAGGGACATTCCACCAAGAAGACATAACACTTATCAATATATATGCACCTAACACAGGAACACCACAGTAAATAAAGCAACTATCAGCAGACCTAAAGTGAGAAATTGACAGCAACACAATAATAGTAGGGGATCTCAACATCCGACTTATATCAATGAATAGATCATCCAGAGAGAAAGTCAACATGGAAACAGTGGCCTTAAATGAAACACTGGACCAGATAGACTTAATAGATATATATAGAACATTGTATCCAAAAACCGAAGAATACACATTCTTCTCAAGTGCACATGGAACACTGTGAAAAACAGATCACATGTTGGGAAACAAGGCAAGCCTCAATAAACTTAAGAAGACTGAAATCATATCAAGCATCTTTTCTAATCACAAGGCTATGAAACTAGAAATCAATTACAGGAAAAAAGCTGGGAAAGTTACAAACATGTGGAGACTAAGCAACATGCTGCTGAATAACTACTGGCTCAATGAAGAAATCAAAGGAGAAATCAAAAGATAGCTGGGGACAAATGAAAATGAAAATACAGCATATCAACTCTTATGAGATGCAACAAAAGCAGTACTAAGAGGGAAATTTATAGCAATACAGGCCTACCTGAACAAACAAGAAAAATCTCAGATAAGTAATCTTAAACTACACCTAAGAGAATTAGAAAAAGAAGAAAAAACAAAGCCCAAAGTCAGTAATAAGGAGGGAAATAATAAAAATCAGAGCAGAAATAAATGATAGAGACAAACAATAGAAAGGATCAATGAAACTAAGAGCTGGTTCTTTGAAAAGATAAACAAAATTGACAAATCCTTTGCCAGACTCACTAAGAAAAAAAGAGAGGAGACTCAACAAATAAAATCAGAAGTAAAAGAGGAGAAATTACAAGAGATACCACAGAAATACAAAGGATTATAAGAGAATACTATGAGAAGCTATTGGTCAACAAATTGGATAACCTAGAAGAAATGGATAAATTCTTAGAATCATACAACTTCCCAAAACTGAATCAAGAAGAAATAGAGAATCTGAATAGATCAATCACAAGTAAAAAGATTGAAACAATAATCAAAAGCTCCCCCAAAACAAAAGTCCAGGACCAGGTGGCTTCTCTGGTGAATTCCACCAAACATTCAAAGATTTAATACCTGTCCTTCTCAAACTCTTCTGAAATATTGAAGAGGATGAGATGCTTCCTAACTCATTCTACAAGGCCAACATTACCTTGATATCAAAACTAAACAAAGACAACAAAAAACGAAAATTATGGGCCAATTGCTGACAGACATAGACGCAAAAATCCTCAACAAAATACCAGTAAATCAAATACACCTTTTTCTTTTTTTTTAAGGATTGGCACCTGAGCTAATAACTGTTGCCAATCTTTATTTTTTCTTTTCTGCTTTTTCTCCCCAAATCCCCCCAGTACATAGTTGTATATATTTTTTATTGTGGGCCCTTCTAGTTGTGGCATGTGGGACGCTGCCTCAGTGTGGCCTGATGAGCGATGCCATGTCTGCACCCAGGATCTGAACCAGCGAAACCCTGGGCCACTGAAGTGGAGTGTGTGAACTTAACCACTTGGCCACGGAGCCGGCCCCACAACAATACTTTAAAAGGGTCATACACCATGATCAAGTGGGATTTATTCCAGGGATGCAGGGATGGTTCAATGTCTGCAAATCAATCAATGTGACACCACATTAACAAAATGAGGAATAAAACTCACATGATCACTTCAACAGATGCAGAGAAAGCATTTGACAAGATCCAACATCCATTTATGATAAAAACTCTCAACAAAATGGGTATGGAAATAATGTCCCTCAACATAATAAAGAGTATATATCACAAGTCGCAGCCAACATCCTATTTAATGATTAAAAACTGAAAGCCGTTCCTATGAGAACAGGAACAAGACAAGGGTGCCCTCTCTCACCACTCTTATTCAATATAGTACTGGAAGTTTTGACCAGAGCAATTAGGCAAGTAAAAGAAACAAAAGGGAAATTGGAAAGGAAGAAGTAAAACTCTACCATTTGTGGATGACATGATTCCAAATATAGAAAACCCTAAAGGATCCACTGGAAGACTAGAAATAATCCACAACTACAGCAAATTGCAAGGTACCCAATCAACACACAAAAATCAGTTGCATTTCTATATACTAATAACAAAAGCAGAAAGAGAAGTCAAAAATACAATACAATTTACAATTACAACAAAAAAAATAAAATATCTAGGAATAAATTTAACCAAGGAGATGAAAGACCTATTCATTGAAAACTAGAATACATTATTGAAAGAAATCGAAGACAACAAAAAGACATGGAAAGGTATTCCATGCTCACATATTGGAAGCATTAACATAGTTGACATGTCCATATTACCTAAAGCCATCTATAGATTCAGTGCAATCCCAATCAGAATCCTAATGACATTCTTCATGGAAACAGAACAAAGAATCCTAAAATTTACATGGAACAACAAAAGACCCCAAATAACCAAAGCAATCCTGAGAAAAAAAGAACAAAGCTAGAGGTATCACAATCCCTGATTTCAAAATATACTACAAAGCTATAGGAATCAAAACAACATGGTACTGGCAGAACAACAGACACACAGATCAATGGAACAGAATTGACAGCCCAGAAATAAACCCATGCGTCTATGGACAGCTAACTTTCAACAAAGGAGCCAAGAACATACAGTGGAAAAAGGAAAGTCTCTTTGATCAATGGTGTTGGGAAAACTGGACAGCCATATGCAAAAGAATGAAAGTAGACCACTACACCATACACAAAAATTAACTCAAAATGGATTATAGACTTGAATGTAAGACCTGAAACCATAAAACTCCTAGGAGAAAACATAGGCAGTACACTTTTTGACATTAGTCCTAGCAATACCTTTTGGATATGTCTCCTCAGGCAAGGGAAACAAAAGAAAAAATAAACAAATGATGCTACATCAAACTAAAGAGCTTCTTCAAAGCAAAGGAAACCATGGACAAAACAAAGAGGTAACCTACTGATTGGGAGAAGGTATTTGCAAATCATGCATCTGATAAGGTTTTAATATCTGAAATATATAAAGAACTCATACAACTCAAGAACAAAAAAATCAATCAGATTAAAAAAGGAACTGAGGATCTGAACAGATATTTCTCCAAAGAAGATAATACAGATGGCTGGCAACTCAACAACAAAAAGACAAACAACCCAATCAGAAAATGGGCAGAAGATATGAACAGACATTTTTCCAAAGAAGATATAAAGATGGCCAATAGGCACATGAAAAGGCACAGACACATCACTAATTATTAGGAAAATACAAATCAAAACTACATTGAGATATCACCTCACACCATCAGAAGGCTATAAGTAACAAGAGAAGAAATAACAAATGTTGGAGAGGATGTGGAGAAAAGGGAACCATAATACACTGCTGGTGGGAATGCAAACGGGTGCAGGCACTATGGAAAACAGTATGGAGATTTCTCAAAAAATTAAAAGTAGAAATACCATATGTTCCAGCTATCCCAGTACCAGGTATTTATCTAAAGAACATAAAATCAACAATTAAAAGAGATTTATGCATCCCTATGTTCATGCAGCATTATTCACAATAGTCAAAATCAACAGGTGAATGAATAAAGAAGATGTGAGATATATATATATATATATACACAATGGAATACTACTCAGCCACAAAAAAAGACAAAATCCTCCCATTTGTGACAACATGAATGGACCTTGAGGGTATTATGTTAAGCAAAATAAACCAGACAGAGAAAGACTAACACAGTATGATTTCACCCATATGTGGAAGATAAACAAATACATGGATAAAGGGAAGATTAGTGATTCCTAGAAGGAAGGGGGTGAGGGGAAAACGAAAGGGGTAAAGGGGCAGATATGTATAGTGACAGATAAAAACTAGACTATTGGTGGTGAACACAATGCAGTCTATACAGAAACAGATATATATAATGTATATATAAAATGAAATTTACACAATGCTATAAGCCAATATGACCTCAACGGAACAATTTTTAAAAGAGTGAAAAGACAACACACAGAATGGGAGAAAATATTTGCAAACCATATACATGATCAGTGTCTAGTATCCAGAATAATAAAGAACTCATAACTCAACAAGAAAAAGGTAAACAATCCTTTTAAAAAAAAAAGTTAAGGACTTGAATAGACATTTCTCTAAAGAAGATATACAAATCGTCAATAAGCACATGAAAAAATGCTCAACATCATTTGTTATTAGAGAAATGCAAAACCACAATGAGATACCACTTCACACACACTAGGCCAGCTACAATAAAAAAACCGACAATAACAAGTGTTGGTGAGAAGGGGAAGAAATTGGAACCCTGTACGTTGTCGGCAGGAATGTACAATGGCACAGACTCTGTGGAAAACGGTTTGGCAGCACTTCGGTAAGTCACACATCAAATGACCATAAGGCTGAGCAATTCCACTCCTAAGTATATACCAAAAGAATTGAAAACATTTGTTCAAACAAAAACTTGTACACAAATGTTCATAGCAGCATTATTCATAGCAGCCAAAAGTCCATCAACTGATGAATGGATAAACAAACTGTGACATATCCATATGATGGAATATTATTCAGCCATAAAAAGGGATGAAGTACTGATCATGCTATGGTGTGGATGAACCTAGAAACCAGCTAATGCCTTGAACCTTGAAATCAGGCTAATGAAAGAAACAAAAGGCCACATACTGAATAATTCCATTTATACAAAATATCCAGAATAGGCAAATCCACAGAGACTGAAAGCAGATTAGTTGGTTGCCAGCTGCTGGGGCTAAGGGAAAATGAGAAGTAATTCCTTAATAAGTACAGGTTTTCCTTTTGGGGTGACGAAAACGTTCTGGAACTAGACAGCAGTAACAGCTGCGTAACAACGTGAATATACTAAATGCCATTGAATTGTACACTTTAAAATGGTTAAAATGGTGAATTTTATGTTACATGAATTTTACTACAATAAACTAAAATTGTTACTTATAAAAAAAGTGCCCCAGGCTCATTTACATTGTTATACAAAATGCTTGACATTTACATAACACCTATTAATGTGTTAGGAAATCATATACTAGAGCCAAATATGTGGCTCCTCTGGTTACTATTTGTTTACAAGGGAGTTTCTGTGAAGTTTTAGCTAGAAATTGTCTAGCATTTCACAGTAACTACATAAACAACTCTTAACAGTCTTTCTTTCTTAAAAAAAAAAAAAGATTAAACATATCTGTTTCAATCCAAAATAAGTGTAAAATGTAGTGGAATGTGCAGATAGGCATCACTGGATCAACTCCATTGACTCCATACACTGTAAAATAGACCTAAAAAACACTAAATTTGTTTTCAAGTTTTTTTTGTTTTTTTTTTTTGCAGGGATTTGCCCTCAGCTAACATGTTACCAATCTTCCTCTTTTTTTTTTCTTTTACTCCCCCAAGCCCCATTGCATGGTTGTGTATCCTAGTTGTAAGTCCTGGTTCTTCTGCGTGACCTGTTGCCACAATATGGCAACTGACAGACAAGTGGTGGGGTTCCATGACCAGGAAATGAACCCAGGTTGCCAAAGCAGTGAAAGTGCCAAACTTTAACCACTAGGCCATCAGGGCTGGCTCATGTTTTCAAGTTCTAAAATTTTCTTATTTTTACTTTTTACAGCTGCTGAACTCTGCTGCCTTTAAAGGTAGTTCCTGATTAGAGGCAACTAATGCAATAGTGCATGATTCCCTTGGGACACTGGGACCCTGGGACCCTGAAGGGCCCTAGTCAAGGCCTGGGATGAACCTTGAGATTTATCTAATTCATAGGGTTTTTTTTTAATATTATTCATTTTATTTTATTTTTTTTGGAGGAAGATTAGCCCTGAGCTAACTACTGCCAATCTCCCTCTTTTTGCTGAGGAAGACTGGCCCTGAGTGAACATCCATGCCTATCTTCCTCTACTTTATATGTGGGATGCCTACCACAGCATGGCTTTTGCCAAGTGGTGCCATGTCCGCAGCCGGGTTCCGAACTGGCAAAAAGCCCGGGCTGCCGAGAAGCGGAACATGCGAACCCAACTGCTGCGCCACTGGGCCGGCCCTGAGATTTATCTAATTTAAAATTGATATTTATCATAAGGAATGCACTTCTAAATCAAGGTATGGGGAACCAAATCTTTTGAATATTATGTCCAGTATAGAGGATTTCTCGGTTTTCTCTCTGCTGTACCCATTTTTTAAAAAGTATTTTCAAAACACTTTCAAACAAATTAAACAAATGAAACTACCTATGACTTCTCTTTTAGAATGCAGTTTTATTGGCTGTATCCCTTAATTTACATAACATGTTTCATAAATGTGATTTATGGAGTTCTCAAGCTTGGTTAGAGAAAGACAAGTATCACCACTACAATGCAAATATTTTTAGCTCAGAAAACTAAGAATATTTTGCTATTTTAAATCTGAATGCTTTTTATGAAAGATCAAAATGCATGTCTTACACACATATTCATTCATTTCATTCAAATTTTATTTTGCCCAGGGGGATTTGCGCTAGATGAGGTATTGGAAGGCTAGTCTTCTGCCTTGCTAACCTCACTTCCCCGAGGCATGCTGTAAGCCTGTAGTGGTTTGTACGTGGATTTGAAATTGGGGCTCTTGATACAGCTGCATGGAAGTTACTCAAAGCAAAATTCCGTTCTGTGTAAGTGTAAAATAAGACATTTTCATTCTAAAGGTTCACCCTCCCAAATGAATACGAATCTGAGCAACACAATATTTAGACTATTTGGACACAATACTTGTTAGTACTGATCAGAAACAGGTAATTTTTTTCCTGTTTAAGAAAGAAGAACCTGATCCCTGCTTCTGCAAGCCAGTTTGACATATACGAGCACCAGCGAGACCACAGCAGGACCGCCCGGGCCCACCGCATACCAGGCAGGAATAAACACCCTGGGCAGGACGTGAGGTGGAGAAGAGCAGGCCGGAAGTTCAGATCTCCTGAATCCTCCTCCTCCTCCACCATCCTTATTCTGATTATAAAAGTGATACATGTGGAAAACTCCGGAAATAAAGAAGACACAAAGAATAAAGTAAAAAGTCACTTACATACTTCCTCCATCCAAAGATAACCATTGTGAATATTTGGTGTACATCCTTCCAGCATTTATTTCTGTGCATATAGCTACATGTAAATATATTTTAAACAGAACTGGGCTTGCATTCTGTATAGAGTGGTTTGTAACCTGCTTTTTCATTTAATAATATGTATTTAACATTTACAGATTCTACTAACATTAAGTGATCGTTCATCATTTGAGGTAGAGTCAGGACTACAATAATAGATATTGTCTGCAGAGTCCTTTCTATTCGCTGGGTACTGTTACATATTTTATCCATATTGTATCCCTTACAACAATTTCAGGAGGAAGATACCATTTCCCCTCCCTCTCTAGATGAGGCTTAGAGAAGTTAAAAGACCGGACCACTGGAGAGTAAAAAAGTAGGGAGTTTGCCACTTGAAACTGGAAAACAAACGCCCACCTAGTTTCTGGGGCTTGCACTTTACCTTAAAGACGTGGAAGGCTTCAAATTGAATGTTGGGACTTTTATCTCGGAGGAGGTTCATCATGAGCTTGAGGTTCTCGGGCCTGCTGATGTACTTTGTCATGATGGCGAAGTTGTGTCGGTCCAGGATCAGCTCACCCAGCAGCTACAAAAAACCAGAGTCAAAGCAAACATCTGTTTGAGAGTCATCTTATTCAAAACATATCTCACTTCTCACTGAAAAACAAAATATAAATGTGAGTTAAGAATGTTGACATGAAGAAAATTGAGAGTCCTTAAGCATATCTTAAAGCACAGCTATGAAAACAGCAGTTATTAAGTTATTTTAAGCTTTTCACACACAGTTTTGCTAAAGTCAGTACTTGATGCATTTCTGAATCTTTTTTTTTTAAGCCAGTCATTGCTGCAGCTTAAAAAAGCTCTCTCTGAAACTCTCATCAAGAGCTAGCCAGAAATGAATTTATTATTTTCATCGATTACTTCAATTATCTTGCTTCCCAGTAGTATGCTTCCCCCTAGGCATTACGGTAGGATAAGAAGACCAAAATTGACTCTACAATTATACCTCCTTTACCTAAATAAATGTATTCTAGCAGCTAACTAGAAAAACAGGTTAAGGGACTCTTAACTTCCCCCTAACTTTTATTATAAAACCTGATATATAGCCAGAAAAAAAAATCATCGACCCTGAATCCATATGAAGTTTAATATGTACAAGTTTCCAAAAAAAGTAAAGCAAAACATTTTCTGGTGACATAGTTCTCAAAATGCAGCATTACTCCACGTTATAAACTGAATATTTGTGCGCCCTCAAAATCTCTACGTTGAAATCCTAACCTGCAATGTGATGGCATTAGGAGGTGGGGCTTCTGGGAGGAAGGGCATGAAGGTGGAGCCTCCACGAATGGCACTGGCACTCTTATAAAAGAGCCCCGAGAGCTCTCTCACTGCCAGCACCTTGAGCCTGGACTTCCCAGCCTCCAGAACTACGAGCAATAAGTATTTGTTGTCTAAGCCACCCCGTCTATGGTATTTCTGTTATAACAGCCCATACAAAGACACTTCAAAACAAAATAAAAATAGCAAAAGTGAGAACAGTTCAAGACCCTCTAGCAGCACAGCTAAATGTACTGCTGCTCTGCATCATTAACTTTTACTCTTACTGCAGTGGTAGCAATTTTTAAAGCTTCAGCAGCCAGGCAGCCGAAATGTACCCTTAACATCCAGTAGTCCTCCCTTACCATGGTTTTGCTTTCCATGGTTTCATTTACTCAAAAGTCATGAAACATAAAAAAAGAGTATTCTTTGGATAAATACCCAGAAGTGGAATACTGGATCATATGGTAGTTCTATTCTTAATTTTTTCTTTTTTGAGGAAGATTAGCCCTGAGCTAACTACTGCCAATCTTCCTCTTTTTGCTGAGGAAGACTGGCCCTGAGCTAACATCCATGCTCATCTTCCTCTACTTTATACGTGGGATGCCTACCACAGCATGGCTTTTGCCAAGCAGTGCCACATCTGCACCTGGGATCCGAACCAGCGAACCCCGGGCTGCTGAGAAGCGGAACGTGCGCACTTAACAGCTGCGCCACCAGGCCAGCCCCTCTATTCTTAATTTTTTGAGGAATCTCCATACTGTTTTCCACATTGGTTGCACCAATTTACATTCCTACTAGTAGTGTACGAGGGTTCCCTTTTCTCCACATCCTCTCCAACACTTGTTATTTCTTGTCTTTTTAATAACAGCCATTCTGGTGGGTGTGAGATGGTATCTCACTGTGGTTTTGATTTGCATGTCCCTAATGATTAGTGGTGTGGAATACCTCTTCATGTGCCTATTGGCCAACTGTATTACCTTCTTTGGAAAAAAGTCTGTTCAGATCCTCTGTCCATTTGTTAATCAGGCTGATTTTTTGTTGTTGAGTTGTATGAGTTCTTTATATATTTTGGATATTAAATCCTTATCAGATGCATGATTTGCAAATACCTTCTCCCAATTGGTAGGTTACCTCTTTGCTTTGTCCATGGTTTCCTTTGCTGTGCATAAGCTTTTTAGTTTGATGTAGCATCATTTGTTTATTTTTTCTTTTGTTTCCCTTGCCTGAGGAGACATGTCCAAAAAGATATTGCTAAGACTGATGTCAAAAAGTGTACTGCCTATGTTTTCTCCTAGGAGGTTTATAGTTTCAGGTCTTACATTTAAATCTTTAATCGACTTTGAGTTAATTTTTGTGTATGGTGTAGTGGTCTACTTTCATTTCCTTGCATATGGCTGTCCAGTTTTCCCAATGCCATTGATCAGAGAGACTTTCCCTTCTCCACTGCATGTTCTTGGTTCCTTTGTTGAAAATTACCTGTCCATAAACGTGTGGGTTTATTTCTGGGCTCTCAATTCTGTTCCATTGATCTGTGTGTCTGTTTTTCTGCCAGTTCCATGTTGTTTTGATTACTATAGCTTTGTAGTATACTTTGAAATCAGGGAGTGTGATACCTCCAGCTTTGTTTTTTCTTAGGGTTGCTTTGGTTATTTGGGGTTTTTTGTTGTTTCATATAAATTTTAGGATTCTTTGTTGTATTTCTATGAAAAACGTCATTGGAATTTTGATAGGGATTGCACTGAATCTATAGATTGCTTTAGGCAATATGGACATTTTAACTGTGTTAATTCTTCCAATCCATGAGCAAGGAATATCTTTCCATTTCTTTGTGCCTTCTTCAATTTCTTCCAACAATGTCTTATAGTTTGCAGTGTAAAGGGCTTTCACCTCCTTAGTTAAATTTATTCCTAGGTATTTTATTCCTCTTGTTGCAATTGCAAATGAGACTTTTCTTGATTTCTCTTTCTGATAGTTCATTGTTAGTGTATAGAAATGCAACTGATTTTTGTATAATGATTTTGTCCCCTGGGAATTTACTGCATTCGTTTATTATTTATACTAGTTTTTTGGTGGATTCTTTAGGGTTTTCTAAATATAAAGCCATGCCATCCACAAATAGTAACTGTTTTACTTCTTCCTTTCCAATTTGAGTATCTTTTATTTATTCTTCTTGCCTAATTGCTCTGGCAGGGACTTCCAATACTATGCTGAATAAGAGTGGTGACAGTGGGCATCCTTGCCTGGTTCCTGTTCTTAGAGGGATAGCTTTCAGTTTTTCACCATTGAATGTGATGTCAGCTGTGGGTTTGTCATATATGGCCTTTATTATGTTGAGATAATTTCTTTCTATACCCATTTATTGAGTTTTTATCACAAATGTACACAGAATCTTGTCAAATGCTTTCCCTACATCTTTTGAGAGATAATCATGTGATTTTTAATTCAATTTGTTAATGTAGTGTATCATGTTGATTGATTTGCAGATGTTGAAACCATCCTTGCATCCCTGGAATAAATCTCCTTCATTGTGGTGTACACTCCTGTTAATGTATTGTTGCATTAGTTTCCTAATATTTGGTTGTATTGTTGCATTAGTTTCCTAATATTCGGATTTTTGCATCTATGTTCATCAGTGATATTGTCCTATCATTTTCTTTTTTTGTGTTGCTCTTGTCTGGTTTTGGTAGCAGGGTAATGTTGGCCTCATAGAATGAGGTAGAAAGTGTCCCCTCCTCTTCAATTTTTTAGAAGTTTAAGAATGACAGGTATTAAATCTTCTTTGAATGTTTGGTAGAATTCACCAGAGCAGCTGTCTGGTCCCGGACTTTGGTTTTTTGGGAGGTTTTTGATTACTGTTTCAATCCCCTTACTATTCAGACTCTCCATTTGTTCTGATTCAGTTTTGAAAGGTTGTATGAATCTAAGAATTTATCCATTTCTTCCAGGTTATCCAATTTTTGCTGTATAAGCCTTTCATAGTATTCTCTCATAATCCTTTGTATTTCTATGGTATCTGTTGTAATTTATCCTGTTTTGTTTCTGATTTTATTTATTTTGGGCCTTCTGGGTTTTTTAAAGTTAGTCTAGCTAAAGGTTTGCCCATTTTGTTTATCTTTTCAAAGAACCAGCTCTTAGTTTCATTGATCCTTTCTATTGTCTTTTTGGCCTCTACTTCATTTACTTCTACTCTGATTTTTATTATTTCCCTCCTTCTACTGACTTTGGGCTTTGTTTGTTCTTCTTTTTCTAGTTCTTTTAGGGATATAGTGTTAGATTGTTTGAAATTTTTCTTGTTTCTTGAGGTAGGCCTGTATTGCTATAAACTTCTCTCTTACTACTGCTTTTGCTGTATCCCAGACTTTGGTATGTTGTGCTGTCATTTCCATTTGTCTCCAGGCATTTTCTTTCTTTCTTTTTTTTTTTAAAGATTGGCACCTGGGCTAACAACTGTTGCCAATCTTTTTTTTTTTTTCCTGCTTTATCTCCCCCAACCCCCCCGTACACGGTTGCATATCTTAGCTGCATGTCCTTCCAGTTGTGGGATGTGGGACACCGCCTCAACGTGGCCTGACGAGCAGTGTCATGTCCATGCCCAGGATCCGAACCCTCAGCTGCCGCAGCGGAGCACACGAACTTAACCACTCGGCCATGGAGCCGGCTCCTCCACGTATTTTCTGATTTTCCATTAATTCAACAGCTGCTTGGTAGCATGTTGTTTAGCCTTCACATTTCTGTGACTTTTCCAGTTTTCTTCTTGTGGCTGATTTCTAGTTTCATACCACTGTGGTCAGAAAAGATGCTTGATATGGTTTCAATCTTCTTAAATTTATTGAGACTTGTTTCCCAACATACAGTCAATTTTTGAGAATGTTCCATGTAGCCTTGAGAAGAATGTGTATTCTACTGCTTTTGGATGGAATGTTCTCTATGTATCTATTGAGTCTATACAGTCAAATGTTTCATTTAAAGCTGATGTTTCCTTGTTGACTTTTTGTCTGGATGATCTATCCATTGATGTAAGTGGGGCACTGAGGTCCCCTACTATTATTGAGTTGCTGTCAATTTCTCCCTTTAGGTCTGTTAATAATTGCTTTATATATTTTGGTGCTTCTATGTTGGGTGCATATATGTTAATAAATGTTAATGTCTTCTTGATTGATTGTCCCCTTTATCATTATATAATGTCCATCTAATGTCTTTGTCTCTTGTTATCTTTTTTTGGCTTGAAGTCTATTTTGTCTGATATAAGTATGGCTACATCTGCTTTCTTTTTGTTGTCATTTGCTTGGAGTATCATCTTCCATCCCTTCACTCTTTAGGCTGTTTGTCTTTAGAGTTGAGATGGGTCTCCTGGAAGCAGCATATTGTTGGGTCTTGGTTTTTTTTTTTCTGCTTTATCTCCCCAAACCACCCTGCCCCCTGTACATAGTTGTATATCTTAGTTGTGGGTCCTTCCAGTTGTGGCATATGGGACACCACCTCAATGTGACCCAATGAGCAGTGCCATGTCCGCACCCAGGATCTGAACCCTGGGCCGTCGCAGCGGAGCACACGAACCCAACCACTTGGCCACGGGGCCGGCCCCTGTTGGGTCTTGTTTTTTAAACCCATCCAGCCACTCTGTGTCTTTTGATTGGTGAATTCAATCCATTTACATTTATGATGATTACTGATATATGAGGACTTAATACTGCCATTTTATCTTTTGTTTTCTGGTTGCTCTATATTTCTACTTTTTTTCCCTTGTGTTTCTGTCTGCCATTTCGGTTTAGCTGTTTTCTGTGATGGGTTTCTCAATTTCCTCTTTTTTTAAATTTGTGTCTCTTTTCTGAATTTTTGTTTTGTGGCTACCATGAAGTTTGCATAAAAGGTCTCACAGATTAAGATAGCCCTTTTTCTGCTGATAGCATCTTATCTGCATTTGCCTATGCAAGTTCTGTTCTTTTCCTCTTTCCCTTCTATATTTTTGTTGTCACAAATTATCCATTTTGTATTCTGAGTTCATTACCAAAAAGAAGTGATTATATTTTTAGTGTTCCCTTTCCCTTTAACTCTTATAATTGTTTACTAACCTATTCTGATATAGAGTTGTAATTTTCTGATTCTATCTATTTATCACCTTGCTCAAAGCTTTGTATACCTTTGCCTTTCGTTTCAGGTGAGAGAGCTCCTTTCAACATTTCTTGTAAGGCAGGTCTAGTGGTGATGAACTCCCTCAGATTTGGTTTCCTGGGAAAATTTCTTCTTCATATCTGAAGGATAACTTTGCTGGATAAAGTATTCTTGGCTGACTGTTTTTATCTTTCTGTATTTTGAATATATCATTACACTCTTTCTGCATTTTGAATATATCATTCCACTCTCTCCTGCCTGTAGAGTTTCTGCTGGGAAACCTACTGAAAGCCTGATGGGGGTTCTTTTGTAAGTTATTTTCTTCTCTCTAGCTGTCCTTAATATTCCTTCTTTGTCATCGACTTTTGACAGTTTTAATATTATATGTCTTGGAGAAGGTCTTTTTATATTGAGATAACTGGATATTCTACTAGCTTCATGGATTTGTATATCCAATTCCTTCCTCAGCTAGAATGTCTTTAAATAAGCTCTTTACTCCTTTCTCTCTGTCTTCTCCTTTTGGGATACCCATTACCCTTATATTGCCCTTTCTAATAGAGTCATAATTCTTGTAGAATTTCAATTTTTAAAAAATCTTAGTTCTTTCTCCTCTTCTATCTGCATCATTTCTAGGTTTCTGCCTTCAACCTCACTAATTCTCTCTTTCACATGGTCTGCTCTATTCATCTCATTTATTGAGTTCTTCAGCTCCAGAATTTCTCAGTTCTTTTTTAGAGTTTCAATCTCTTTGGTAAAATGTTCCTTTTGTTCATTGATTTTATTCCTGAGCTCATTGAACTGCCTTTCTTAGTCTTCCTGTAGCTCACTGAATTTCTTTATGACAGCTATTTTGAATTCTTTATCAGTTACATCACAGTCTTCCTTGATTTTATGTTTGGTTTCTGGACAATTGTTACTTTCTTTCCGTGATGCCATGTTACTGTGGCTTTTTGTGGTGCTTGCTGCATTATCCCTCTGTTAGCACATTTCTCATAGGAAATCCTTTTATTTAGGTGTAGCTTTGTTTGTTTTGATTCAAACTATTCAACCAACTGGAGATTAAAGGTCTGTCTTTTGTTTTTCAGTAGGTGGTGCTATAGTGCCAGTTTCTGATTTCTCTTACCTAAGCTGCCTCTGACTATATTTGAGGATCAGCATGTTCCACCCTCCACCAACTCTATTCTGCATGTTGCCTGTACTCTCGTTGTTGCCACCTGTGCCTCTGGGGGTCACTGATGCCTTGCTGTTGCCAGTGTTACTGCAGTTTCTGGCTTCATTGCCATGGGGACAGGCATGGCTGACACCTCCACCATGTCTGGGCTCACCTGAGTCAGAAGTTCCAGGGGGAGGGAGAGGGTGAGAAAGCAGGAGGTTTGCAGGGCACCACCTCTGCTGTTGCCCATTACCTTGTGGCTGCGGGTGCTGCTGCAGTTGGGAGTTCATCATGCCTCTGCTGCTGCTACCAGGTTCTGAGTTGTGGTCGAGGGCCTGGGATCATGGGGCTCTGCCTTTACTGCTGCTTGGCTCCCCATGGCCACAGGTGCCATCACAGCTGGCTGGCCAGAGTTGCATGTGTGCCTCCACTGCTGCCCACTGGTTCTCTGGGGGCTGAGGGTGGCTGGCTCAGCTGCCACAGTCAGGGGTTTAGAACCTGGGCACTGCCTCTGCTGTTCCCTCATTTGCCTCCTCTATGTGCTCCAATCCACCCACCGTTGTTTGTACTGATGTGTGGATGTATGTTGGGCAATCTAGCCTTTGTTGGGTAATGAGCATTTAACTCACTGTAGATTGAAGGGGAGTGATGATGATGTCATCTCCAACAATTCATAAGTTTTAAATAATATGCCATTCTGAGTAGTGTGATGCAATCTCATGCTGTGCAGATCCATCCTGCCTGGGACGTGAATCATCCCTTTGTTCAGTATATCCACACTGGATATGCTATCTACCCATTAGTCACTTAGTAGCTGTCTCAATTATCAGATCAACTGTCATGGTACCACAGTGATTATGTTCAAGTAACCCTTACTTTACTTAACGATGGTTCCAAAGCACAAGAGCAGCAATGTTGGCAATTCAGATATGCCAAAGAGAAGCTGTAAAGTGCTTCTTTTAAGTGAAAAGGTGAAAGTTCTGGACTTAATAAGGGAAGAAAAAAAATCATATGCTGAGGTTGCTAAGATCTACGGCAACTTTTATTACAGTATATTGTTATAATTGTTTTATTTTATTATTAGTTATTGTTAATCTCTTACTGCCTAATTTACAAATTAAACTTTATCACAGCTATGTATGTATAGGAAAAAACATAGTACATAACAGATTCGGTACTATCCATGTTTTCAAGAATCCACTGGGGTTTTGGAATGTATCTTGCCTGGATAAGGGATGACTACTGTAATTTTATATACAGTATACTTATTTTCTAATTCTTCTACTTAGTGGACTTTTTCTGGATGCCTCAGGATAGTAACACAATGTATAGATGGTTACAGAAGTCCTGGATGGGTGGAGAAAGCACATGAACTGAAGGCGAACTGTCTATCACAATAGAGTCTACCAACAGAATCCCAGAGGTAGGTATGCAGGGGGATGTGTGTGGGTGTGTCTGGCTGCCCGTAAACAACCAACTTGCCTGTGATGCATCTTTTGTCTATTTAACAAATAAGAAGTACACACCTTAAAGCTATTTTAGTGCACAAAAAATCATGGTTGTTAAACATAAAAAATGATGACCACTGTTGGATGTTAGCTGGTCACCAGTTTCATAGACATGGAATAGCAATTGTGCAAACTGTTAATCTTCATCCTCCTTAATCTCTCTGCAACATCTAACATTGACCGAACACTGTTCTGGAAACTGTATTTGTTCTTGGTTTCAAGGCCACTGCTTTCTTCTCATTTTTACCTTTTGCAGCTTGTTCCTCTGCTGCCTCTGTTACTGGCTGTGCTTCCTTCTGTACTATATATGTAGGAAGTTTCCAAGCTGTATACCTGAACTGCTTATCTTTTATCTCCCAACTGTCTCATCTATGCCCACAGCTTCAACTATAACTCTAGGAATATGCATCCTAAATATACATTTCTAGTCTTAACTTTTTTCCTAAACTCTATACCCACATATCTAACTGCCCATTGGGTAGCCCCAGGCCAGCTCTGCTGGCCTAGCAGACTCAGAATCTCTAAAACCAATTCTCTTTTTTCTCTTTGTTAATGACATCATGATCTGCCAGTCCCCTGGGGGAGAAAGCTGAAGTCTTCTCAGCTCCTTTCTTTCTTTTGCTCCTTACATCAAATCTACACCCACCACCTGCCAATTTTAAAACATCCTTCATTCCATTTTTACTGTCAGTATCCTCATTCACACCCTCACTACCTTTCAACTGGACTACTGCAAAAGCATGCAAAATGGTCTCTCCTTCAGTGTTCACCCATTCCAATTCATTCTGCACACTATGTCAAAGGAATCTTCCTGAAGATCAGCCCTGTTCATGCTACTAATTCCACTTATACAGTGAGTGGATAAACAAATCTCTAGATTCTTATGGATTTAGGGGAAAAAAAATTAAACTCCTTAGGATGGCATTTGAAGCCCTCTGTGATCTGCAGTCATTTCTATTGCTTCCTTTCCTCAGCTCCCTCACTTGTCTTCCTCATTCTTCTGCCTCTGTGGCTTCGCCCCTTACTTAAATTCTTCTCCCCAGCTTTACTGAAGTATAATTGACAAAACTGTATATATTTAAAGTGTGTATTGTGAGGATTTGATATATGTAAACATTGTGAAATATTTAGCACCCTTTTTCCTTTTTTAAAGAATATGTGTAAAGGAGTTTATTCCTTTTCAAAATGTTCCTAGGTGTAAAGAGCTGAAGTTTCATGAAAATTAAACAGAACTACTAGCATTGCAAGAATGTTTAACAATAATAAACTAATGAGAGAGAAGTAATACAGTAATGACATATTTTGTCATGTGAGAAATGGCATGGCATGTGACATAAGAAGATACACTTGCAAGTCAAGCAATGACAACAATCAAGATAATTAACACATTAATTAGGTTAATTAACACATCCATCACCTCACATAGTTACCGCCCCTTTTTTGTGGTGAGAATGCTTAAGATCTACCCTCAGCAAATTTGAAGTATATAATACAGTATTATTAACTATAGTCACCATGCTGTAACATTAGATCCTCAGAACTTATTCATTTGATAACTGAAAGTTTATATCCTTTGACCAACATCTCCCATTTCCCTTACTCCGTAGCCCCTGATACCACCATTCTACCTTCTGTTTCTAAGAGTTCGACTTTTCTCCTGAGCTGAATCTCCTCTGTCACCTCTGTGCTCTTTGTTTTTTCTTAGTTGATCTCACTTTGCCTTGTAGTACAGTTACTGTGAGCCCCTTTAGAATGTAAGCTCCACAAGTGCATGCATCAAATCTTGTTTGTGCTTGTATCCTTTGCAACATATCTGTGTGACGTATGTGGACACTGCTGGGGAAATAAGGTCCTACCAACACAACATCCTCTCCTCAAAATGTAGACAAGGAAGAAAGCATCTCTATTATTGAATAAGCATATCCAGAGCACAACACTGCAGGCAACCTGTAAGAAATGCACTATAAAGACAGATAAATTCCACCTTATTTATACAGCAAGCAGCTACAATCCACTACGTGCATATAGTCTCCAGATGAAAGGTGACTATCCCTCTAAGAGGACTTGACAGCACCATTTGCTGTGCACCCTTTCACAGTTTATCCTAAATTCACCCGGTCATTGAGGTAGCAATTTGTTTTAGCTAATTAGTTGCTTTTATCCAACTAATACAGAGAATAATAAACCTTCTCTTATCTCTCTGACAAGCAAATGGTTACAGCTTGGAGAGAAGCACCAAGGTTAAATTCTCCAGTGACAGGGAGATAAAAGTGCTATCTTCTTAGATGTTTACATTTCAGCTGGATGGCTACCAGACTCTCTCAAAGAAAATTCTGGGTTGTAACGCTGACAAGAAGCTTCTAAAGATAGACATACACACGCACACACATGTTTATATATAGCTTCTATATACATATAGACTCTATATAGATATATTTATATAAAATATATAACATATCATATATACATACATATATATCATATACACATACACACATCAAAAGGTCTTTTGGAAACAAATATATTTCACTAAAAATTTTACCCTTAAAAATGTGCACACATATGCACACACAAACATTCAATAACCATTTGTTGAGGTGACATTTATGAGTTAAATTCAAATTAAGTTACTTCAATTTTTACTACATGGGGATGCCTACCTATAAATTCTATCCAATCTATCCTCTCCTAATATAATTTCACTACTTTTCTGAGACAATCAATTGTGTTCAATCTTTGGCCAAGAATACTGAATCCTTTAGACATTAAGTGTTAATCTATTTTAATTAACACTGACAATGGCAAAATGCTGGATTTTATTATAATACAAAGCATTATAAAGCAATACTGTACTAAGTAAATGGAAAAAATTTATATTTTTACTTCTTTAAATTTTATTTTATAGGCTTCATAGTACACAGTAAAACGATGCACAAGTAGAAATAAGACTTTTTAAAAAACTTAGTGTTTTAATGAAATTGACCACAGCCCCAAAAAACCCAAAAATTCCACCAATTTTCTTGTGAATTATAATCTTTCTTGCTAGTAATTAAATGCCAGGCCTCTGAAGTAGATAAGAAACAAATTCCTAAGCTGTGTCACATGAGGGAAAGGAATTTCTCTGTTAATTATTTTTTATTGACACCAGGAATCTAAGCACCCCCAGATAGTTCAGGAAAATTTAGAATATCATTAACAAAAGACAGTGGCAACTACTTTGGAATCAGAAAATAGCCTAGTTTTAAGAGAGTTTATTACTTATAGAATACTGTAAGTAAATATACTATTATAATAATCAAACTTCTCTTGTTTCTTAAAATTATGAAATATCTATATCCAAAATATTGCAGAACCCAGAGATATAAACACGGTTATGTCAAACAGAACATAGTGCTCCCACAGATTTAATTCCCAAAAGGGAAAGCCAACAGGGCACCAGCAGAGCTCTCTAAAACAATGTTTTTCTATTGAAGAAAAGAGCAAACAATATTTAATGAGCTCTGTCCTTGAATAGAGTGATACAAGACCATTTTAGCAACATCTCTGCCTATAATCTAGAATTTTAAAAAAGCCAACTCTTAGTAACCATTTTAATGATCTCCACATTCTTAGATATGCTTTATCTGCCTTTTCACTAGTTTTTCTTCACTGACCAACCAGTGCTCGCTTTTACCATATTGTAAATCAAATATTTGTGAGACAACTCGACTGTAAAGAATTTTAGGCAGGAATAGCAGCCAATGTAGTATGTCTGGGTGGATTAATAAAGAACAGGAAAGAGGCCTCACGAGTGGGCTGGGGCAGCAGTAAACTAGTAGGAAACAATCAGTTTGAAAAGGGAGAGTTTAAAGGAGACTTTCAATACCAGAGACAAATTTGGTCGCTCTTTGCCCGTGTCACTGGAACTACTGTCTAGGTCTCTAGCTGGAGAACCACATGAAAAGGGGAAGGGAGGCTGGAAGGCGGAGACCAGGTGGCAGCAGATGGCCGTGAAAAATGATTCCCTCTAATTCCCCCTTGCTAGCCACCAAAATTTGTATCATATTGAACTAATCCTACATCCACTGAATTAACAGGTTTCTATTTTTAAATTCAAATGCATCCTGGTGGGAAAAAGTCTAATTCATATCCTAGTCTCAATTATTTATTTAGAATAGATCAATACCTTCCAGAGATTGAACTCTAGCAATAATGATGAGGAATATTTACTGATAAAATTTATTTTTATTCTGTTTAGCAAACATATCTAGGTCTTACCATGTGCTAGGCTCTGCTCTAATCACTTTACAAATATTAACAAGGGGTCAGGACAAGGTAGAACTGAAGACATCCTGAGAAGAGAACGAGGGCAATGGGCACACATGGGTAGGAGGGGATGATAGGATAACAAGGCAGAAAAAGCCGGACGAGGGCCCAGAAGTGAGATGTTTGGATAACTGTGCCTAAGGCCCTAGAGACAGCTGATCACAAAAGAATTTCGGTAACAACTTCTTGTCACTGCTGAAAATGGTACAAGGATAAATACTAAAGTCCATGACCCTCAGCTTTTTTCATCCCAATTTGGTTCAGTCACCTTAATTCATACCAACCTCTCTACTTTGGTCCAGTATCTGACAGATTCCCACTGAAAAGAGAAAGGATTTGGAAAATTTATGTGCGATTTCCTATATGTTGGCCCTTCAGAGCACTGTCACCTCCGTTTACTGTTCCAATTTCCACTTCCCTCCCAGGGTGACCATCTCTTGTAACATGGACAAGCTCCCCGGTTTTGGCTGTCCTTGTGGAGCTCTTTGCAAATAAGGAATTCTATTCTTTAGGTACATGGGTCTGGCAACAGGATGTATCTTTATCTTCAACTGCTTTTAATAAGCTTTCTGGACACGCAGAGCACGGTACTGACGTACTACCTTTGTCTGGAGCTCGGTCTCATCACTCCAGACTCCAGCATGGAGAGCAGCCTACCAATGGTATTGTTTTCTACATGGATCACCTTGTAAGGGTTTCTACACAAGGGGAAACTCAACAAAAAGTGCTGAATGACTGGATGGAAATAGTACATTGACCTTTCCATCAATGGGTAAAGCTGTAGCAGTGAGGGCACAGATACAGAAGAAAGCAGGTCATGGCCATCACAAAATCACAGGTAAAGTAAATTGACAAAAACATGGTACAAAATAGATTTAACTTATTGCTTTAGCTTAAAACTGTGTTCAATATTTAGAAACAAATGCATTGTTCTATGAATGTCATCATCCCAACGTGTAAAAATAATACGAGTGGTATGTAGTAAGTTAAAACATCATACAACTTGCTTGACAAAAAACAGCCAATTATTATCTCCAACAACACTCTTGAATATTTGAGTGGCATCTGAAAGGTGGAGATGCGGCTCTAGCTGATGTCCCACTCCCCCACGAGCTGTCCCACCTCCTCTTGATCAAATGGCTGTTTTCATGGAGGGAGAGAAAGCCACTCACAGACGGATGTGGCCCTACTCTGCAGGGCTCCCTGTTTGATGAGGGAGAGCGGCATTTCCACCAGGGTTGCATGAGAGATATAACCTCAAGTCGCAAATGTCATTTGGTTACACACATCCCTACTCACCCTGCCCCCGCCCCCAAATCGTGTACTTATTTATGTTGTTACTTTCAAAAAGTATTTGAGGCATCATACTTACATTGTTTTGCCAGAAAGTATAGTCATAACATAAAACATAGTTCTCAAGTTCCAAAAAAAAGGATACTTAATTTTTCTGCATTTACTTGCTCACTAATAGACCAATCATTTACTAACAAGATATCAACTTTGAAGACTCTAACTTAAAGAAATTTATTACCTTTAAAGATTGTCTCTTAGTCACATAATTCTCAGACAGAAGCAATTTCTCATAGTCTTCAAAAATCTAACGAAAAGAAAATAAATATTAGAGTGTAAAACCAGCAGTGATTTCTCTGCATTGGGTTTGCTTGCTCTTTTGCCTCAGAAGCAAACCCCTCACCCTCCCGGCCAGCCCAGTGCAGCCCAGCTGCTGTGCTTTGTCCCTCGACGTGCTCAACCCTAGCTGATCACTGCTGAGCAGAGGGAGGTTTCTCCATTTTACTATCCTCATTTATACACAAAGACACTGGAGCATAGGAAGGTCAAGTGACACAAGAGACATATCTGTTTTATTTTAGTTCTGCAAATTAAAAATAGAGTAGAAAAATGGAGTAACCGAGTCCTCCGAATAAGTCATTTTGAATCAAACATCCATTAATTCGTCTATTAAATGAGCAAGTTAACTCATTTTATGCCATTTTAAAGAAATCTGTTTATGTAGCCTTGCTGGTAGCTATTAGTCCATGAATAATTTGGAAAAAGATTAAATACACTTAGAGCTTCACTTGGTAACCCATAAAGAATCAAAGTCATAGCATGAACAGGTAGAGGAATGGGCATGATGCCGCATGACAGCCATGCTGATACCAACTGGCCTCTCTCGTGCACTTCCACTCTCCCCAGAAGCTGGGGGACACTGCTGTTTCCCAAGGTAGTCGTCAGTCACTACCTTAGCCCTTCAGTTTAACACAGAGTGCCAGCAGCTGGGGAAGCTCCGCTTCAACCTCCCACCACATATGCCACCCTCAGAGATCACTAAGACGGGAGGAGCAAGCTCAGCAGAGAACTGAAGGCAAGAGTTCAGGGGCTGGGGAGAGTGGAAAACAGTCCTGGTCCTCAGAGGGCTGAGTGCAAGGTGTGTGCGTGCATGTGTGTGCACGTGTGTGGTGAAGGCATGCTGTGCACACTGGTGATAATTACCAATAGAGAATTAAAAAGTGAAAAATAAAAACCGAAACATGTAGCTCACATTAAAGTCACGGTAATTATACTCTTTTATCTAACGGACTTACTATTTATCCTAATTGTCATGAAACACAAGGAAGATTTTATGGGTTATTAAATTTATCAGACAAACTTTGCAATGTTTTATTTATTTATTTAGAGGAAGATTAGCCCTGAGCTAACATCTGCTGCCAATCCTCTTCTTTTTGCTGAGGAAGACTGGCCCCGAGCTAACCTCTGTGCCCATCTTCCTCTCCTTTATATGTGAGATGTCTTCCACAGCACAGCTTAAGTGGTGCATAGGTCTGCACCAGGATCCGAACCAGTGAACCCCAGGCCACTGAAGCAGAGCGTGGGCAACCAGGCCAGCCCCTGTGATAAGTTTTAAATGCAACTGTAAAATGCAAATACATGTATAAGGTATGACTGACCCCCCAAGCTACCAATTTGATTATTTTAGAGTCATATCTTATGCTCCAGTTTCATGGTTTTCTGCTAAAGAAATATGAAACTCAGGAAGTATGAAATCTTAGAGGGAGTGTGAGTTCTCAGATGTAGTGTTCAGTCAGTGCTGCAGACTCTGTGTCTGTGAAACCATTACATTACATAAGAAGTGACTATAGATACAAAGATAGAAAAAATTAGGTAAATAAGGGGTCAAAGAGAATGGGTCCATGGTCTCTCAAATTGTTGTGTATTGACCCCTAAATGCAAAGCATTACTGCACAACATATTTACCTCTCATTCTATAGTAAAGATTAGTGGTTGATACTACAGATTTTGTCATAAGCTATCTAAACCTTCTTTTATTTTCATTTATTAGAAATGTAACACCTAATGAGTATTTTTTTAACATTCCATCTAACATACATAGTTACTGAACAAACTATAATAGCAGTTCGTTTCCTAAATTAAAAAATATCCCATTTTCTTTTAGTTTTGAAGATTTTGTATGTCTCTGGCAATAAAAATTATCCTCTCTTCAGGTTTTACTTAGATCAAAGTACTCCAATTGATCCCACAGATATTTTCTTGATAATGTTAGGATATGAAAATCACTTTTGATTTCATGATTATATTGTTAATTCTTAAAGGAAGACCAGCAAACAATTTAAGAATAAGACAGACATAGTTAAATTTCTGTGATTTGGATGTGTGAAGATAAAGGACACTGACAGGTAGGGTATTCCACGTCTTCCCAGAGTCCAGGTATATTGCAAGTTGTGTCTAGGGTAGAAATGGTTCAGAGACTTGTTGCGGGCTATTATTAGTATTTGTAGGCCGTCACTGATCATATGTCTATTATGTGCCAACTGTCTGCTTGAATACTGTTGGGAAGGCATAAAGTCATCATCAAAAATACATTTCTCTGTGTAAGCACATATCACTTAATTCAATACCAAAAGTTTTCAACCAATAAAGATACTTTAATTTACTCATTACTATCATAAATACTATATACACATGTAATTTTCTTTTGCTTTTAATGGATGACACAAAAAAATCCACTAATCGTTGCGTGTGTGTGTGTGTGTGTGTGTGTATAGAGAGAGAGACAGAGAGAGGTTACATTGCTGACTACAGATTAAAGTGGCAGGTTACATTGCTGCTGTTATGTGTCAGGCACTGTGCTGGGTAATGAGGATACAAAGATGAATAAGATTAACAAACATATAAAATCCATAAAATGTCAGTAAAAAATAACTTCTGCTGTTGCTGCTACCACCCGTAGGATAATGATGATGATGAGGGTGATGAAGATGGTAAGAGAGTCTCCCCCTCAGAGTCACAGTCTAGAGGTGTGCTACGCTGCCCAATACAGGGCACTGTGACTAATGAGCATTGAAATATGGTTAGTCTGAATTGAGAGGTGCTGTAAGTGTAAAATATATACCAGATTTCGAAGACTCATATAAAAAAAAATGTAAAATAGCTCAATCATTTTTTATATTGATAGTACATGAAAATAATATTTTGATATACAGAATTAAATAACTATGTTATTAAAATTAATTTCATGTTTATTTTAATCTTTTTGTGTGGCTAACTAGAAAATTTTAAATTCCATAATGGCTTGCATCATATTTTAACTGGACAGCACCGGTCTAGAGCATCAGAACCAATGCTGGAACAGAACTTGCTTCTAGGTTTGTGTTATGTTCTACTTAATCATGCTCTGCTATTGCTTACGAAGCACAGTTGCTTTTGGATGGATCTGTTCATTCAACGTTCACTGAACACCACCAAATGTATGGTGGTGAGTGAGGTATTATGGATACAGTAATAATCATAAAAATTAATACTGAGCGCTTACCATGGTACCATCCTAAAAACTTTCAATCTTGCTAAATTCCCACAGTAACCCTATGAGGTAGGTATTATTAATATCTTCATTTTGCAGCCAGCGCAGTAACTTGCCCAGGATCACACAATTAGTAAGAGGCAGAGCTGAGTCTTGAAGCCAAGCAAGTGGATTCTGAAGTCTGTATTGTACACTGAACCCCTGGGTTCAATAGGTAGGGTTCCTGCCTCTCAGGGAGCCAGCCAGGAAGATAGAGAAACCCCATAATAACATAATAATACAGTGTGAAAAATGAGAGAGAGAGAGAGAGTGTGTGTATGTGCTTGTGTGTGTTTGGGGAGGGGTAGGATTAGGGAAAGCTTCCTAGAAGAGTGACATTTCAGCCAAATCTCAAAAGGATGAGTTGGATTCAGTATGAGAAAAGGACAGTGAAAGACAGAAATACTTTGGTATTTTGCCTTGTAACTAAAACTAATTACTGACCAAGTAAAATTATTTTTGTAAGGGTGGAGTGTTCTTCTATTTGGCGTTACCTACTGCCTCCTAAGGGCAACGTGGATGCTCCTAGGTCAAGATCAAAGTAAGCAAGTGTGAGTCATTTCTTGGAGCTCTGGAGCACAACTGGAAGAGATGTGAAAAAATGCGAAAGCCCTGCCCTCCTGCCATCCTCCATTTTCCATGAAGTTTCCCAATGACCTGGCTTCCAGGTGATAGACAAATTGGGTGTAGGGTTGGTTTCTATTGTGGATCATAAATAGGAGTAAGCACTCATAGATCTAAGAGGGAGGGACAGAGTAAGAGGAAGAGAGAATCAGGTAAAGTCTTAAAAATGACTTCTACTTACAGTGTCATAATTTTGTTCTAAGAAGTCTGCTACCAACACTTTATGTCTGGTTAGTAAATCCTAGAAAAAGAACAGCCAAGTGAAACAAAATTATTATAGCCAATAAATTTACAACTCTTTCAGTCCATTAATTTGAAACTGTTATATAAAGTTTCAGAAGAATATTTTGGTGTACACCACAAAATTATTTCCATTCTTTAGTTTAAGATGTGAAACACATTTGTTTCAAGTTAAAAATAATCGAGTATTTTAAATTCATATTATTGTTAGATTTATGATAGAAATAATTTAACTAGTGAAACAAATGGCACCTGAGACGACTTTACAGTATATTTCTTCAAGCCATAATTCTGCATTGTGATTATGATATAAAAAATATTCAAATACAGTTTACGATGATCTTTTAAAAAGGTCATTAAGAACTAATCATACTTTAAAAAAAGAATTCTGAATGGCCTAAAACCATATCTCACAAGTTAACTTAACAGATTTTCAAGGAGTTTAACCTTTACTTTTTTTCTTAACCACTTTTAAAACAGAAGTGGCTAGAACGCTGGGAAGCACAAGAATGACATTTAACAGTGCCATCTCAGGATCATCCGGCTCCCAGGCTAATGGGCTGTGAGATGCTGTGCAGTTACTAAGTAGCACAATGCAGCCTTTCAAAGCTGAAGACAAGTAGCCAGATCTTATTACAGACATAACTCTCAGAAAACTGAACAAAAGCATAAAGGAACATTTGACTGTCTTCAACTCACACCTAAATTATATCCTTAATTCACCCTAATGTTGAAAGAAAACAAGCCTCACCTAATCCCTTTTATATGGTTAGAGGCTAAAATCCCTGTCTAGGTACCATCAGAATTTAATTAAAAACAAGAATTTTAAGGTTTACCAAAATAAATTCTTATACTTTAATACATATTTAATTAAAACTTCCTAAAAGCATACAGAAGATACACAACAAGAGAAAAAGAAGGTAGCAGTAACAATAAAACCCACCTATTTCTATTTTTAATAAAAAGTAAAATATTTAAAGCATTTTGCACTGTAATTTTCAAGTTCAAAAATAAGGACACTAGCTATTAATTTCATTTCATATTACTTATTGTCACAACTTTGGGCCTATCAGTGGAAATATGGTACTTTTTTTCCAGCAAGACATTCAGTACTGTTCTGGAACTGGAATTTTAAAATGGGGAAACCTTCTATAGGAATTCATTCTCAGCCTGTCCAAAGTCAAAATTCAAACTAGTTCCTCTATCAGGGGACCCTGAGAGAGTAAGGTAGTTCCACAGCATCCTTTGGGGTCCCTAGTCTTTTTCTAAGTGGATATTTGGGATGCCTAGTTTTCAGACATCCCTTTCCCTAATCTCCTGAGCAGTGTCAGTGATCTGAGTGGTTAACCTGAGTTGACCCAGGTTAGAAAGCGGTTCTCTCCAAGGCCTGTAGCAGAGACTGGATTGCTGCTCCCGTGGGAGTTCCCCACCTGTTATAACCAGTGTCAGCCCCGAGTGTGAAGCCTACGCTCTCCCACAGCTGCAGGGCCTGCACACACAGTGACGGTGGCAACAGAAAGCATTTTGCAGAAGAGTGCTGCCTCAAAAGGTTTTCCATTCACTATACTTAGTGTTACACCAAAGAAACAGGAATTAGGAGGGAGTTCTGTTAGCAGCAGCTCATTCAAATTCCAAGGGAAAAAAACTTGAAATAACTTAAAAATCCAACAATAGAAAAATAAAATATGGTAGGGTAGCGTTCCTCCAGCTCACGTATACGACGCATACAGCCAACAAATGATTTGCTCTCTCTCTCACACACACACACTCCAACACTTGAGTATGTATATATTATAGCTTCACAGATATACACTCAAATTGATGTCCATAATAAATGTATGCACAAAACTAGAGGGACTATACTATATATATACACACACACACATATATATACACACATACAAACATGCATATATACACATAATACATACACAAATATAACTGCTGCATCATTATAGATCATCTAACTGAGTGGAAAAAAAAACAACTAGCTAGGATCCTACCCAAAAAAGAAAAAGCAGAGAACTACAAAGAAAAATAAAGTTCAAATTTTAAAGAATTTAAAATTTAAAGAATTATTTGAAATAGTGTACTCTTTCATCCTACCTCCTAACAATTCTGTTTTGACAGAACTAAGTTTTGCAGTCTAAGTATAGAAGCAACCACTTCTACCATGTTGATTCTCGGAGGGAGAGATGAAAGAGATCGTAGTGGTATGGAATCTTTCTGGGAAAGGACAATTTGTAGACAATACCATGATAAAAACATAAACTAATAATGTTAAAACATTAATGATTAAACTGGACAACAGTCATCTTGGAGCTCAAAATATAAGTCTAAGAGGTTAAAAACAAAATCCAAAACCAAAATAAAACCAAACTAAAAGCAAAGCAAAGCAAACCAATCAACTGACAAACAAAACCCCTTGAAACAGCTACTTAAAAAAATAGTGACTTATGGTCGTTGTTACATTATATCAACCTAGTATTTTGGAAAAATATAGAAGATTGGCATTTCCAATATTGTTAGCATACTAGAAAACTTTTTATGCTTATTTAGATTTTCAAGACCTAAGTTCAATGGAAGATACACTGAAGTACAATCAGAACATAATTTATTTTTGTGATTCAATATTGTACTGAAAATTAAATTGAGCTGAATATATGATAGCAAGATATTATTATCAAGTATAGTTTATTAAATGTTGAAAAATCTTTGAGGATATTTTCAAAAATACATATTCATTTGTATCTGCTTTTTCCCTCCATTAGAGTTTGTTCTACGTTTATAATTATTTGTGAATGCTTACTTATGTTCTTTCAAGAAAGGGATTAACTTGTTTCCATGACAGCAAAGAGTCATGTGATAGAAAAGGGGGAAAAATGAGACTACAGCATCTATTAGTAGAAAACACCTTAGTTCTTTGGACACAGGCATTTTGCTGGAAAGCAACGGAATCATCCTTTGTCTCATATCTCACTCCTTACGTTTGACGCCCTAAGGCCTCTCTGATGTGCGCTAGATAAGCTCTTTTGTGGGGTTCATCTGTAGCCACTGTATAATTTGGGTTTGCCAGGTGAGACTTGTCGCCTGTGACATGGAAGAGGCTCCTGGGTCGCTTTCACAGCACTCTGAGCACAAGTCCATGCTTGCTGCCCTCCCTCCCCCTCCCTCAACCCACCAGTCAACTCGCCTTAGAGTCTGTCCCCAGCTCTTGCCTCTCTCTTTTCCTTCCTTCCCTTCACTCTTTGCTGTCCTTGCCAGTTTTCTTCTTCCTTACTCTGCGTCTCTGTCTTCTTCATACTCCCCTCTTCCCCCTTCTTCCCGTCTCTCTCTCCCTTGCCCTTTTCAGTCTATGCCAGACTTCCAGGCATGGGCTCCTCCTCTCCTCCCGGTTTCCTCAGGGAGAATCTAGGGGGCAGGCAGGACTGAATGGAGACGGAAAACCTGAGCAGCCTGGCGACCATCCCCCCTTCCACCCAAGATTCTAGATGGGTTCTGTATGTATTTGAGGCCTGGCTGAGGCTCTTAGGGAGCGATGGCACTGTAGCTCCTTTCCTCTACTGCCTCGGGCAGCTCAGCCCTGCTCCCAGACCTGCATAGACCATTTGTTAAGACATAGGTGCCACAGTTACCTGTCATCCTCAAATAAGATTCTCCCAGACAGGAGTTCTCGTCAATACAATTTTGCCCATTTCATTTTATTTCTGGAGGTTCCCTGGTTCCCTTTATAGGCTGTGTCTCAGGCAGCCACCCAGCCTTGCCGACCCTTAACCAGGCTGCCTTCAGGGCGGAGTCCACTCACCAGTGTACCGTTTGCTTGGGCGCAGCAAGCCCCTCTCACTGCCCCGCCTGCAGGCGTCGCCTCCACTTGGACCCTGGGGTATCTCTTTTCCTTGGCCAGGTTTTCTTCTTCTCCTGAGGCCCCCCTTCCTCCCAATCCACTCCAGTCTCTGCCCTTTCTGCTCCCTGACACACACTTCCTGCCACCATGTGAGCTAAAACACCTTTTATTTTTTTTGAGGAAGATTAGCCTTGAGCTAACATCTGATGCCAATTCTCCTCTTTTTGCTGAGGAAGACTGGCCCTGACCTAACATCCGTGCCCATCTTCCTCTACTTTGTACGTAGGACGCTGCCTCGGCATGGCTTGATAAGCAGTGCGCATGTCTATGCTGGGATCCGAAACAAAGAACCCGGGGCCACTGAGGCACAGCCTGCGAACTTAACCACTTGGCCACAGCCCCACTAATACAACTTTTAATAGACTTAAGGAACCTTCTCAGAACAGGCTAAGTAAATTCCCAGTCTATAGATAATACGTAGTTTTCAGCACAGCAAACCACTGCTTTCACCTTTCTCCACTGCTAGAGAGCTAATAAAAAGAACTACTTAACATCCAGGTCACAGGCAACTTTCAAACCGTGTACAAAAAGTACTAAGATTAAAGTACATATTAATATTAGTATACGAACTATGTCAATATTGTTGAAATATGTATTTAAGATATACAAAAAACAAAAAGTCATACATAGGTTATAATTAAGTAAAAATATATATTTATATTCTGAAGGAAGGAAGTAAATTTGGAATTATGTAATGGAACAAGTATATTGCTGAAACGCTTTTAAAGAAACAAATTTGAATATATACACTTAAATGTCTTGCCTATTTTATAATCTACTTGAAAACCTATTTTTTTCAATGATGCTATTATATCATCAGCTCAAAATATTTTTGGAATTCCTCTTCTAAAATCACCTTCGGAGCCGATCTGGTAGACATTGAAGAAAATCAGACTATTTTAGTCATTTTAAAATTCATTTTTATTATTATTATAAAAAATAAAAACAGTTCTAGCTAACTTGATCACCCACTTTATCCACTAACCTGGATGTCAAATAGCTTTTTGCTGTTTCCAAAACTTTTATCTGCCCTCAAAGGATAGAGACTTGCCGTTATTGAAAAATGAACATGCCACAGACATTGATACCAATTTCAAAAATTAAATAATGGCAGGATCATAAGAATAAATAAATGGTTTTCTGACATAGAAACTCTGAAGGGTGTCATCACTCACTGGATATATAAATTCTAGTATTTTAGATATAAGTTAGTTATGCTATTTCTAATATGCTCTCTAAACTTATTTTTTTTGAGGAAGATTAGCCCTGAGCTAACATCTGCTGCCAATCTCCCTCTTTTTGCTGAGGAAGACTGGCCCTGAGCTCACATCCGTGCCCATCCTCCTCTATGTTATATGTGGGACGCCTGCCACAGCATGGCTTGACAAGCGGTGCCATGTCCACACCCGGGATCTGAACTGGCGAACCCCGGGCCACCAAAGAGGAACTTGCCCTTAACTGCTGCGCCACCAGGCCGGCCCCTCTCTAAACTTCTTTTTAATGGTCAAACTCACAGAAACAGAAAGTAGCATGGTGGTTGCTAGGAGCTGGAGGAAGGGGGAAATGGAGAGTTGGTTAATGAGTGTAAAGATATGAGTTTCAGTTTTACAAGATGAAAAAGTTCTGAAGATTGATTGCATAACAATATGAATATAGTTTAACACTACTGAACTTTACACTAAAAAATGGTCAAGATGGTAAATTTTATGTGTATTTTACCACAACTAATATTTAAAAAAATTTTTTTAATTATTGAATTTATTTCCTATATAATAACAAAATAGGTAATAAGTTTACAAATATACACATAACTATGAAAAAATAACAATATAATAACAATATAATTATTAGCATAGATTTTACCTTGTGGGAATTTAAAATTACACTGATAAAATCATGTAATATCTTTCATGGTCAAAGATGTAATTCTCTATCTCCCTTCACTGCCCAGTTCCTTTCCCTGGAGGTAACTACTGTCACTGCTTCCCAGATAGCCTTCCACAGGTATTTAGTGCAAATGCACCTTGAGCAGCAGCTTATACTCTTTGTTTTTACCATAAATGAAAACATGCCATACACACAGGACTACATGTTCATTTTCACTTAAATACTGGCATTCATTTCATATGAGTTTGTGACAAGTATTTTGAGCTGTTTTTTTCCACATGTGACAGGTTGGCCTAACAGATTGCATTCATTTACTGAATCCTCTTTATGATCTATATCATATACAGTTGGCCTTGCTCAGACCTAAAGAACAGAATTTTCTGCTTTTTAAAGTTAAGTTGGCTCTTCAGAGGCCAAATGACTTTAAATGCTGAAAGTAAATGACTTAGCTGATTCAGAAAAAAAGAAGCATTACCTTAAAAGTAGCAAAGGCGTCTGAAGCAATATCAAATGTTGACAACTCCACATACTTAAAGAAATCTCTGAATTGATCAGAAAAGAGGACAATTTTGGCAAGTGGTTCATGTCGAATACATTCTCTCAGCATAATTCCACAGCGTAAGGCAATCTGTGGGGCTTCATATCTAAAGCATAAGCAAGAGAGAAATAGAGAACTCTGTTATCCTATTAACAAAATAATATTAATGGTTTTAAAAGAACAATTTCAATACTGCTGTTAATGGAAGCATAGATACCATTTGTCACAGTTGATCCAAACACCATTTATTCAATATCCACAGAACATCTATCGATGTGCCTGGCACTACTCCAGAGGCTGGGTTCACAGCACTAAGCATGACAAGGTCGCTGCCTTCCCAGCATTCATATTTTAGTGAGGGTGTGTCTGGTGGGGAGGAACAATGAAAAGATAACTTCATATACTGAGAAGTGCTATGGAACTGAAGACAATAAAATAGGTACATTATAGAGTATGACTACTTAATTTACTTTACTCCACTTTAGACTGAGTGCTCAGGAAAGGGCAAAGTTTTCCAGGCAAAGAGAACTAACCATGCAAAGGCTCCAAGGCAAGAACCAGCTTGGGGAGTTAGAAGAGGAGAATTAAGGCCAGTGTGGTTGGAATGTAGGGGGAAGAGGAGTGAATGGTGTGAATGAGGCCAGAGCCGAGAGGAGGGCAGGGGCCAGATAATATACAGCTTTGCGAGCCAAGGTAAGGAGCTTGGTTTTTATTTTACGTGTGGTAGGAAGCCTTTGGAGAGGTTAAAGGAAGAAATAACAGAGCCTAATCGTATGCTTTGAAAAGTGGGTACCTGTGGAGAATCCACCGCAAAGCAGGGACGAATGGGAGCTAGGAGCTTGAGCGGAAGCCTGGAGGCCAGGTAGGAGGAGGAGCAGAGGCTGAGCTAGAGATGACAGCAGCTCGCACTGGGGTGGTAGTGGTAGGACAGAGGACTGTGGGCAGGGCATGGATATTGTGTGGAGGAGAGTCAACAGGACTTGCTGATGCTGTAGCTGGGATAGGGTGGGGAGTAAATCTGGGGTGAGGGAACTTGAGGATTCAAGAATAATAAAAAAATATTTACAGGAAATTCAGATTCAAGAATAAAATCTCTTTCCCACAACTTATGAAATAGGCTACTTTTAATATCAAATTTATAAATACGTCAGGGAAAGAGCAAAGAAAGATACGTGACAGAACTCAATAAACCAGGGTGTATTTATTCATTTTTGTCCTGTTTTTATGCTGAATAACATTCACAAATATCATTTGAATAGTCCCTGAAAAACTCAAATTAACATTAAATGCTAATATATTCAGATAGGCATGATTCTTTGCAGAATCTAAAAAATGTTAATTTCTCTTAGAAGAAGAATTTGAAAATCAGTCTACTGACACACATGGAGGAGTTATAAGGTGGGGTATTATTGAAGATGTTATAAAGAGGGGATACTTTCCGAAATGTGAAGGAGAAAAACACTGTCATTCACTGATAGAGTACCTAAACATATATAAAATAAAGACTGTTGGCCTAGAGAAAGGACCTAAGGGACAGACAACTAAAATCTAGATTTATTAGTAAGGTATTTATGGACTTGCATAATCTTGCCCTAAACTTAACTTTTCAAATTCATCTCCATCATATTCCCCAATTCCTTGGAGTATGTCATTCTCTCAACCTACAACACCCTCTCCTTATGTTTCTACCTCTAAGATTCTCTCATCTTTCCACGTTTTGCTCAAATGCCACCTACTCCTTGAATTCTTTCCTAATCACCCACCATTCAGAGTTATTCTCTCCCTCCTTCATATTCCTACAACAGCTTGTCTGTGATTCCACTTTAGTACTTTTTTCTTTCTGTATTATGTCACATCACAATAAACTGTTATAAATCTGTTTTCTTCACCTTATTACAAATCATTTAATTGCTGGGGATATGTTTTACTTATCCTGTCACCTTCTCTCCTTCTCTACCCTCATCTCCACATGGTGTCTATGTCTTATTTATTTTTACCTCCCCCCATCCTCACCCCAATCTCCAAAGAGCGCCTAGCATACTGTTTTTCACAAAGTAAGCATACAATGAATTTAATGAATTTCAAACTCTGACAAAAATTCTTAAAACTAGAGGACCCTAATGAGACACAAACTTTGGCTTATGCAAAAAGTTGTATGATCTCTAGCCAATGTTTTCTCATTTCTTAATTCAATTTCCAAACTGAGACTGTCTATATGAAGTTTCAACTCCAACTTTTGTGTATAAGTACTCCTCTTTTTCCTTTCATTTGGTGAAGCTTATTGGAACCATCTGTGATGCACTGACTATTCTTGAAAACCAGGAGATTATTTTAAAAAATACCCCCCTGGGTCAGAATACTTATTCCATCCTAGTAGTTTGTTCCCAAGAGTGGAAATGTCATTCTCTGAGATGACAACTTCTTAAAGTTAGGAGTACATTGGGATATATAGGGAAATTCCTAACTTTCATCCATAATTCACATATATCATTTCAACCTGACTATCCTTCAGGATATTGACTTTTGATGGTCTGTTGTCTACTGTATAAAGATGTGCTTCATAAATTGAGCCTATCAAGTTTCAAATCTCAGTAACATTGACATCCTTAGGTTTGGTAAAGAATCAATATTTATCTCATTTATCCTATTCGACTTATGGATAAGGTTCCTGAGATCAGGGATTGTTTGTTGAACAGCATTTTACGAAACTTTTTCAAGTACTGACTGACTTTCTTTGTAACAACTCAGTAACAACAAAAGTCATTTCCCCCCTTACATAATATAATCTGTTTTCTTAAATTGAGATATTCTCTCACAAGATCTTTCTTCTAACCATTTTCAGTGTAATGTTTCCTGTAGCTGACTGGTGGGTGAGATAATTGCCCTTATATTTCAGCTTTCATTAAATTTGAAAGAGATCTTATATACTGTGATTATTTGAATAAGCATGCATATGTGACTTTGCGCCTTCTCCACACCCATACAGTTAATTATAGTCTAGACTATATGATCCAAACTATAAATCAGAAGGAAGATATGGTTCATTCTATAAAAGAGTGATTCAACATTCAGCGGATTAACCTTTATTGGCAACCTGCCATTAAGTTAGTCACTGTGGAGAAATAAAGGCTTCCTCAGACAAACAAAAGCTGAGGATGTTCATCACCACTAGACCTGCCCCACAAGAAATGTTGAAACGAGCCCTCCTACCTGAAATAAAGTACTCCAGCCAAAAAAAGGGGAGGAGGTGTCAGGGAGATAGAGGAAACACACAGTAAAATATTGATGGTTATTAAGACTTTCTACTTTTGTACCCAGTTGAAAATTTTTGTAATAAAAAATTTAAAAAAATTGTAATAAAAAAATTCTCCTATTCGGAGAAATTTATGATTTTAATATCAGACTTCTGGAACACCCTCCATTGACCATGATTCTTTACAGATCACTGAGAGGAGTTTGTTTAGTGAGCTCATCCCCAAGCTCTCTCAGTGCCCTGGAATGTTGCTTGTCTGGGCCAGGAGAAAAGTTCGTTTAAGAGAAAGTCTTTACTTAAAATCTTTTCATAAAATGTGGGCTCCAAATCCTTTATACTATGTTTTGAATCCCATATCCAGATGATTCTCTTTGATGGATAAGTATCAATTTATTTCTATCTTAAACACGCTTTATGGTTAGACTTAGGTTCAATACAGCGCATTACCATCATATTCCTAAATAACAGCATTGTTTGATGTGTGAATGCACCAATCAAGTTACGTCCTAAGTTTTTAAGGAACTTTACAAGAGATAATTCAGTAAAAATGCTAACCTTTAAGAAAGGGCTAACTCTCTAGCATTTCAACGTAAGCTAGAAATAGTGACACATAAAGTGGATTCTGGTGCAATTGTCCCACTTAGGGCTTCTTGTTGTCTACCCTGTCCTCAGGGTTTCCTAGAATTCCCTCTCCCTTCACATCTGAACAGTCCTCAAATCTTATTAAGGATCTATTAATGGAAAAAAACATGGGATTTATAAACAGATCTGGACTGAAAACTTGGCTCTGTCACTTATTAGCTACATAACCTTTGAGCAACAGCCTTATTCTCTCTAAGGTTTAATTTCTTCATCTGTAAAATGGTAAGAAGGCCTACAAACTTAGTTTAAAATGGTAAAAAAGCCTTCAAACTTAGTTTGTAGCCTTACAAACTAAATATTAACTTTTCAGAAGAAATGGGAAGATATTTTATAAAACTTTCCCAATGAGCCAGATTTGAGGGAGTTACCCTTAAAATAAACAATTCATATTTTTCTATTGTGTGTTATAATTACATGAAAATAGAGTCTTAGAATAGAAATATGTATATTAAGAAAGTGGCTTTTTAATTAAAGAATAAAAAATTATTTTCTCTACGTATTAGAAAAATGAATGAAGCTATTTAAGTTTTCTTAAATACAGGAAAAAAGGGCATATAATTATCTATTACAAATTATCCATTAAAATAGTATCACTGGTAAATATAGGTGATTAATAAGTAGAAAGGTTCATATTTCGAATATAAGGAAGATTTCTACTTACATCAATTTAATAGTTTAAGAAACTGAATGACCTGTTGTATCAAATAATTTGTGTAAGAATAGTAACCATTCGAATTCATCACAACATTCACCATTAAACAGGCCGTAGACACATTTCCAAATAACTAAAGATTTAACAAAGATACATAAAGATATACTGATAATTCATACTCAGTAAACTTTATACGTAATCCTAATTTTAAAAAAGCCAAGGCTCCACAAATTTTACAGAGTCACATACAAATAAACATAATCCAGCAATAAAAATCCCTTAAAAGAGATTCCAGTCTTTATACGTATCTCACAAAAATATCAATTTATAACCCACAGCATGACATCTCACACTCCCCTCCCTCCTCTAATTCACTCTGCAGCTACTCTGGAGCCTCCCACCATTAAACCTCCAAAACCCTCTCCTGATGCTGATGGGTTACCTCCCTCCGCCGTTCCTTCCTCCTCATCTCCAAGTCTTGTTTGTGCAAGTGGACATAACCTCTAGCTTAGTCTAGTTCCCCTGCCTGGCTTCCAATCACCAGCTCTTTTCTCAACTCGCTCCACTCAAAGAGGGGGAAGGGGCAAACCAGGGACAATCATACATTAATGAATCCTGTGCACAACACAAATGAAAAAGGCTTGCTACAGATCTGCAAATATGTTCCAGCAGTTAAATTATTAATGAATAACAATTAGAATTAGTTGTTTATCTTGTCTCACTATCCTAGAAAGGGAAAATAAAGTTTTTCTCAATGTAAGCTGTCATTCTTTACCAACTTAATTTTAAAAATAAATATCCAATTATGCTGTTAATATCTTCCACAAAGCATATATAATGTATAAGTGTATAAAATGTATATACATTCTCCCATATATAAAAGGAATGAATTTAATTTTAAATTACCCTGAAGCCATACTTTGTAATTTATTGGATTGCCTTTCCTCTTCATTAAACTGAAAACTTAGCAGTACTAATTGTCATATGTTTATAATTTCCTTGGGAAGAAGATATCAAATCCATGTCTTTAGCAGAACCACTTATATCTGGTAAGGCTCTTTGCACAAAATAAACACAAGGCAGTTGTCATTACCAACTGCTATTCAGTGACAGCAGCTACAGGAGGTCCTCCAGACTACCAATCCCCACTCCAAGAATGAAGCTCACAGAGCCGCATGCGTCCCTTCACACAGTGACCCCGCAGTGGAAGATACTGTTCTAGATCACCCACACCACTACTCTTCTGCATCAGCTGACATGATCTCCAGTATATTTTTAGGACAATACATTTCAGCATTCTCAAGGGATCATTTATTTACAAACTAAACTTTAAATGACTATTGATTTATCTTCACTTCCTGAAACACAAATCTGATATGCTTCCTCTCCTAAAACTCTTCAGTGGCTCCCCATTTCCCACAGGCTATGTCAAATGCTTAGCTTAACATTTTAGAATCTCCAGAAGTGGGTCCAAATTGATCATTTTGGCCTTATCCACCAATGAAGAGCTGTGCAGATGATATCCCAGTGGGCCCATTAAATCTTGTAGATCCACCTGAGCTGGAAATGTGCGCTTTCCTTTACATCATTATTCTGACACTTATATATGACTTTAATTATATTTGTTTAAAATTGTACATATATTTCAATGTGAGCTGTAGCTCTTAAGAGGGAAAGAGACAATAATTTCTTAGAGTAATAATTACTGATTATCATGTGCTAGGTCTGTGCTTTGCAAGCATTATTTCACTGAAGAATCACAACAACCTACTGAAATAATTATTGTTATTATCTCCATATTGCATTGAGGAAACCAAGACTTAAGGAAGTTAGTAACTTGCCTAAGGTCTTATAGCAATTAAGTAGCAGAACCCTGACTGAAAATACAGGTCTGTGTGACTATGCATAGTCAAGGCATATAATTATATTATTTTAGTGTGAAGATAATATTACAAATTGTATTCTTATTTTGCAGATAAGGAAACGGAGGCTTGGAAAGGTGCAGTGACTTGCCAAAGGTCACAGAGCCAAAAAGTGTAAGAGACCAGAAAAAGGATTAAACAGAGAACAAAAAAGAGTTCTTATAAATTAAAAATAGGGTAGCTGAAATGAAAATTCAATAGAGTTGATCTTGAATAGGAGATAAAATTAAGAACATCTTCTGACAAATAAAACAAAAAGACAAAGAAATAGAAAATAGAAGAGATAAGAAATCAATCCCAGAGATTTAACTCTAATCTGAGATCTAGAAAGTGAGAACAAAAAAATGGAAGAGAAGAAATTTTCAAAGAAACGATATGTGACAGAGAATGTTAGTTGTCCACCAAAACCCACTCTCTTCTTCCTGAGCACTAGACTACATTTCTCAGGTTCCCTTAGGAATTAAGGCGCCAAGTGACTAAGTGCTCTCAAACGGAACATGAGCGGGAGTGACGTGAGCCATTTCCAGGCCTGGCTCATAAATTCTCCCATGTAATTCTGCCTTCCTGTCGGCCGAAGTGGCAACAAAGTGATCTTAGGAACCACGTGTTGAAGGAACCTCAGCTGACCTAGAATATCTGCTCTGCACTGTTACACGAGAAATAAACTTATCTTGTGGTGGACCCACTCCTTTCTGGGGTCTATTTGTTACCAAGTTTAAGGTTTGTTAAAAGTTTAGCCTACCCTAAAAAATTCATGATACAAGTATATTTCCGTTTGCAGAATTGAAAGATACAATTCTCCAGTAAAAACAATATTTTGTGCTAAAAAACAAAATAATCATAGTACACTACTTTGGTCAACAGTGAATAACAATTACATAACCTTAATAATTTTATTGTGATTTTTTTATAAAGTAAAAAATTACGATAAATTATATTGGGAGGATAAGAGGAAGAAATGTGGAGTAACGATAGCGGTGAAAAAACTAAATTATCATCTAGTCTATGAGAAAGTCAAAAGATAGTTTTTAAAATTGGTAAATCAAAAGATTAATATATGGGGCTGGCCCTGTGGCTGAGTGGTTAAGTTCACGCGCTCCGCTGCAGGTGGCCCAGTATTTTGTTGGTTCGAATCCTGGGCGCAGACATGGCACTGCTCATCAGACTACGCTGAGGCAGCATCCCACATGCCACAACTAGAAGGACCCACAACAAAGAATATACAACTATGTACTTGGGGGGCTTTGGGGAGAAAAAGGAAAAAAAATAAAATCTTAAAAAAAAAAAAAGATTAGTATAAGCCCATTATTTGTAATATACAGGTAAACATCAGATGAACAAATAAAAAAGATGAAACTTGTTGTCTTTGGGTAACGGGACTGAGGAATAGAGAAGGAAGAAGCAAAGAGCTGCTGTTCGTTGATAGATCTGATTTTTAAACTACGTGGTATGTATCACTTTCATACAATTGAACGTCGAAAAATGTATGAGAGTGTTTGGAAACTGAACGCAGATGAGATGGACTAGGTACAGAACATCACGCTAGGTTTGAGACGGTAGAGTAGAAGGACAGGGAAGGGGAGGAAGAAGACAGTCTGCTCTCCCCCCAAGTCTTACTACATCCAGATCTCCGGCCTTCAGGAGTTAAAGAGGCCTCAAAATCTCCAAGAAACATTTA
Source organism: Equus caballus (assembly GCF_041296265.1). Classification (NCBI taxonomy): domain Eukaryota; kingdom Metazoa; phylum Chordata; class Mammalia; order Perissodactyla; family Equidae; genus Equus; species Equus caballus. Next base: position 42,249,027 of record NC_091700.1, on the reverse strand, counting down.
TAAATGAGCATCCATAAAAAGTAATAACCAGGGATTCTATTCTCTGGCTAGACTTGAGTTTTTTGGCTGTCCTATGGTCCTACATACACACAGTATTATTTACTCTATCCCCACGTGGAAGTATATCATCTTGGCAGACGCTAGCCATTGGAAGAACTGTGTGTGTGTGTGTGTTTGTGTTTGTTTAATGAAGGGATTCTGCCTCATGCAAACAGGAAAAGGGTAACTGGCCAGCTAGGAACAGGGCAGATTGGGAAACACAAGCAATAAAATAGGAAGAGACAGAAATAAGAGGAAGGCAGAGGAAAGAGAGGCAGTAAATGGAAGGAACTTTATTTAGAAACATGATGCAAAGAAAGGATTTTGCTGCAGCTGAAGTAATCAAGGAGACATGGATTGGAAGGTTGACCTCAAGCACGGCAAATACCTTTACTGTGATTACAAAAGAGAACCCATCAGATCTCAAATGAGGCTAACGCTATATACTTTTAACAATTATTCTAAACTCTAACCTACTTTAAAGGAAACCATGCACCTACCCTTTGAGGAGCATAAAGAGGATATGAGGATGAGCACTAATGTACTCTACGGTAGGACTCCGAGTGCCTATTTGTCTTCTCAGGATGTTGTTAAATATCTGGGTCACATCTTTTTTTCCCTGTTAAAAAAACAAACAACCATTAAACTGTACACTTTAAATGGGTGAATTGTATGGCATGTGAATTATATCTCAAAAGCTGTTTATACACACACACACAAACAGAAATAGCACTGTCCTTTATAACATGCAAAAACATTAATTTACTCTTTATTTATCTTTAATTAGCTGTGCTTTCAAACACAGAGTGTACAAAATGGATGCAGCTCCTTTCCACAGGATTTGCACTGTGGCAAATTTAACAATTAGAGGTCTATTTCTCACAGTAGTCCATGAAATGGCACAGAAGAAAATAAAATAGTAGTGAATATGAATTCTTTATTGTTTTTACCTTTTAGCTTTATTTAAGAAGAAAATCATGACTAACTTTTTTAAACATTCATAAAAAAGGAGGGAAAAATAGATGAGAAAACAAAGATTTTAGGAAATGTAGGTTAGACTCAAATGTCTTTTTCTTAGATATACTTCTTGGTAACCTTTTCCCCTCTATCCATTCCCCTTCCACCTCGATGCATTAAAAAAATGTGAGTTTTCTATCAGGTGGATATATTTGACTTAGCTGATCGTAAGAAATTATATCTAGCCTAGATGAACAGAAGCAACCACTCAGTTCTAGTAGCCTGAGCCAGAGAAACTATAGCCAGTCTTGGATAGGGCTTCTTAGAGTCCTCACATACAAGACTTCCACTCTTCCACACTCTACAACCCGAGGCCAGCCTGCTTCTCCATCTGAAGCTCCAGATTGAACAGGAGTTTATTAAACAGAAAATAAGGACAAGAATGACATTCCATTCTCAATTATTATGGTCCTGATTCTGGTCTTTATCTCTCAACTGAACTATTAAAAAGCGTCATCCAGCTATATCTTCCATTTCAAAGCATCCTTCAGTCTGCAGAGTGAGCTAGCTAGAAATGCAAATCCGACCATGCCATTCTCCTCTCTTAAGCTCTTCAACATCTCCCTTTTGCTTAGAAAAAAGCTAAGGCCTTCCACGACCTGGCCCTTGCCTACTTCTCCAGCCTCATCAGCTACCTCAAACTTTCCAATTGCTACTTTAAGTTCTATTAATACCAAATTGCTGTACTACATACACTTACACACAATCTTTCATGCTTCTATACCTTTGTTTATACTCTTCCATTTGTCCTGAATGCTTTCCCTTCCTTCCTTTTTCTAGCTAATTCTTAGTCATTCTTTACGATTCAATTCAGAAGTATTTGCCTCTAGTGTAAGTGCCCCTCTCTGTATGGCAATATCCTTTGCCTACATTGATCAGTACCCCTACCTCCACTTTTACCACCATCACAGCAGCAAACATTCATTAAGTACTTACTCTGTGCCAGACATTTATGCTAAGAGCTTTATGTGTATTGTCCAATCCTCACAACAGCCTTATAATGTACATATTATAAGTAAGGAAATCAAGAACTAGCAAGGTTATTTTACCCAGACAGAACGTGGGAGAGCCAGGACTCCAAACCAAGTTGACGCAATCCAGAGTCTGGGTTCTTAGCCATCATACTAAACTGATATCAACACTGAACATAGTCTATCAAAATGAATGAGTTTCATCTAACCTCCTCATTGTACTCTCAGCTCTCAAGGACACAGGCCCCATTTCAATGCTCATATTAGGGCCCAGTATATACCAGGCATTAGATATTTATTGGACTAATTTACGAGTTTAGAGGTATAGCCATCCATAAATCCTTTATCACAAACATAGGCCATTGATCTCTCTTATCTATTAATGTGGGACTTTTTTTTTTTTTTTTTAAAGATTGGCACCTGAGCTAACAACTGTCACCAATCTTCTTTTTTTTCCTGTTTTTTCTTCCCAAATCCCCCCAGTACATAGTTCTATATTTTAGTTGTGGGTCCTTCTAGTTGTGGTACGTGGGATGCTGCCTCAATGTGGCCTGATGAGCTGTGCCATGTCCACGCCCAGGATCCGAATCAGCGAAACCCTGGGCCGCCATAGTGGAGTGCGCGAACCCAACCACTCAGCCAAGGGGCCGGCCCCAGGATTTCTTTCTCTTCTAAGGTTGAATAATATTGGTGTGTGCTTGTGTGTATGTGTGTGTGTATGTGTGTATATATATATATACACATACATATACACATTTACTTTATCCATTCATCTGTTGACAGACACGTAGGCTGTTTCCATACCTTGGCTATTGTGAATAATGCTGCAATGAACATGAACATGGGAGTACAGGTATCGCTTCAAGATAATGATTTCATTTCCTTTGGGTATATACCCAGACATGATACTGCTGAATAATTATGGTAGTTCTGTTTTTAATTTCTTGAGGAATCTCCATACTGTTTTCTATAGTGGTTGTACCAGCTTACATTCCCACCAATAGTATACAAGGGTTCCTGTTTCCCCACATCCTTCCCAGCATTTGTTATGTCTTTTCTTTTTGATAGCCATTCTAACAGGTGTGAGGTAATATCTCATTGTGGTTTTAATTTGCATTTCTCTGATGATTACGGATGTTGAGTACTTTTTCATGTATCTGTTTGCCATTTGAATGTCTTCTTTGGAAAAATGTCTATTCAGGTCCTTTACCCATTTTCTAATTGTGTTATTTGGTTATTTGCTACTGAGTTGTATGAGTTCTTTGCACATTTTAGATATTAACCCCTCATCACGATATGTGGTTTGCAAAAATATTCTCTTCTATTCCATAGGTTGCCTTTTCATTTTGTTGATGGTTTCCTTTACCGTGCAGCTTCCTTGTTTCATGTAGTCCCACTTGTTTACTTTTGCTTTTGTTGCCTTTGCTTTTGGTGTCAAATCCAAAAAAATCATTGCCAAGACCAATGTCTAGGACCTTACTCTCTGTTTTCTTCTAGAATTTTATGGTTTCAGGTCATATGTTTAAGTCTTAATCTATTCTGAGTTTATTTTTGTGCATAGTGTAAGATAGGGGTCCAATTTCATTCTTTTGTATGTGGATATCCAGTCTTCCCAACACCAATTATTGAAGAGACTATCCTTTCCTTATTTTATATTCTTAGCTCCTCTGTTGAAAATTAATTGACCATATATACATGGGTTTATTTCTAGGTTTATATTTTGTTCCAATGATCTATGTATCTGTTTTTATGCCAGTACCATACTTTTCTAATAACTTTGTAAAATAGTTGGAAATCAGGAAGTGCTATGCCTCCAGCTCTGTTCATTCTCAAGATTGATTTGGTTATTCAGGGTCTTTTGTGGTTCCACACAAATTTTAGGGTTGTTTTTTCTATTTCTGTGAAAAATGTCATTGAAATTTTGATAGCGATTGCAATGAAGCTGTAGATCACTTTGGGTAGCACTGACATTTTAACATTAATAATAATTCTAATCGGTGAACACAGAGTATCTTTCCATTTATTTGTGTCTTTTTCAATTTCTTTCAGCAATGTTTTATAGTTTTCAGTGTACAGATCTCTCACCTCCTTGGTTAAATTTATTCCTAAATATTTTGTTCTTTTCGATGCTACTGTAAATAGAATTGTTTTCTTAATTTCTCTGATTGTTCATTGTTAGTGTATAGAAACAAAACTAAGTTTTGTATATTGATTTTCTATCTGTGACTTTACTGAATTCATTTATTAGTTCTAACAGTTTTTTGGTGGAGTCTTTAGGATTTTCTCTATATAATATTACATCACCTGAAAATAGGGCAGTTTTATTTCTTCCTTTCCTATTGGATACCTTTTATCTCTTTTTCTTGTCTTACTGCTGTAGCTAGAACTTCCAGTAGTATGTTGGGTAAGTGGTGAGACTTGGCATTCTTGTCTTGTTCTTGGTCTTAGAGGAAAAGTTTCCAGCTTTTCACCATTGAGTATGCGTTAGCTGTGGGCATATCATATATAGCCTTTATCATGCTGAGGTACATTCTTTGCATACCAAATTTGTTCAGAGTTTTTATCACAAAAGGATGTTGAATTTTATTAATAAGCTTTTTCTGCATCTACTGAAATGATCATATGATTTTTATCCTTAATTTTGTTAACATTTTGTGGTGTATCACATTGCCTGATTGAACCATCCTTGCATCTCAGATATAAGTCCCACTTGATCACGGTGTATGATCTTTTTAATGTACTGTTGACTTTGCTTTGTTAATATTTTGTTGAGGATTTCTGCATATATGTTCATCAGGAATATGGGCCTATGATTTTCTTTTATTGTAGTGTCCTTGTCTGGCTTTGGTATCAAGGTAATGCTAACATCATAAAATAAGTGTGGAAGTGTTCCTCCTTTTGTATTTTTGAAAGAGTGTGAGAAGGACTGGTATCAATTCCTTTAAATGTTTGGTGAATTCACCAGTGATGCCATCCACTCTTGGACTTTCCTTTGCTGGGAAGTTTTTGATTACTAATTCAATCTCCTTATTAGTAATTGATCTGTTCAGATTTTCTATTTCTTTCTTTTTTTTTTTTTTGAGGAAGATTAGCCCTGAGCTGACTACTGCCAATCCTCTTTTTGTTGAGGAACACTGGCCCTGAGCTAACATCCATGCCCATCTTCCTCTACTTTATAAGTGGGAGGCCTACCATAGCATGGCTTTTGCCAAGTGGTGCCATGTCCACACCCGGGATCCAAACCGGTGAACCCCGGGCCGCCAAGAAGTGGAATGTGCGAACTTAACTGCTGTGCCACCAGGCCGGCCCCTCTATTTCTTTATGATTCAGTCTTGGTAGGTTTTATGTTTCTAGGAATTTATCCATTTCTTCTAGGCTGTCCAATTTGTTGGCATATAATTGTTCATAGTAGTTTCTCATGATTCTTAGTATTTTTGTGTTATCAATTGTCATCTCTTTTACTTCTGATTTTATTTATGTGAGTCTCCTCTCTTTTTTTTCTTAGTTAGTCTAGCTAAAGGTCTGTCAATTTTGTTTGTCTTTTCAAAAAACCAGCTCTTAGTTTCACTGGTCTTTGCTATTGTCTTTCTATTCTCTATTTCATTTATTTCTGCTCTGATCTTTGTTGTCTCCTTCCTTCTACTAACTCTGGGCTTAGTTTGTTCTTCTTTTTCTAGTTCCTTAAGGTGTAAAGTTAGGTTGTTTATTTGAGATCTTTTTTTTTTTATTGAGTTATTGATAGGTTACAATCTTGTGAAATTTCAATTGTACATTAACGTTTGTCAGTCATGTTGTAGGTGCACCACTTCACCTTTTGTGCCCACCCCCCACCCCACCTTTCCCCTGGTATCCACTAAACTCTTCTTAGTCCATAATTTTAAATTCCTCATATGAGTGGAGTCATACACAGATTATCTTTCTCGCTGGCTTATTTCACTTAACATAATTCTCTCAAGGTCCATCCATGTTACTGCAAATGGAATGATTTTGTTCTGTTTTGCAGCTGAGTAGTATTCCATTGTATATATGTACCACATCTTCTTTATCCATTCGTCTGTTGCTGGACACTTAGGTTGCTTCCACGTCTTGGCTATTGTAAACAGTGCTGCAATAAACATTGGGGTGCATAGGACTTTTGGGATTGCTGACTTCAAGCTCTTTGGATAAATACCCAGTAGTGGGATGGCTGGATCGTATGGTAGTTCTATTTTTAATTTTTTGAGGAATCTCCATACTGTTTTCCATAGTGGCTGCACCAGTTTGCACTCCCACCAGCAGCGTATGAGGGTTCCTTTTTCTCCGCAACCTCTCCAACATTTGTTGCTATTAGTTTTAGATATTTTTGTCATTCTAACGGGTGTAAGGTGATATCTTAGTGTAGTTTTGATTTGCATTTCCCTGATGAGCAGCTATGATGAGCATCTTTTCATGTGCCTATTGGCCATCAGTATATCTTCTTTGGAGAAATGTCTGTTCATGTCTCCAGCCCATTTTTTGATTGGTTTGTTTGATGTTTTGTTGTTGAGTTGCGAGAGTTCTTTATCTATTATGGATATTAAGCCTTTGTCAGATATATGACTTGCAAATATTTTTTCCCAGTTAGTGGGTTGTTTTTTTGTTTCAATCCTGTTTTCATTTGCCTTGAAGAAGCTCTTTAATCTGATGAAGTCCCATTTGTTTATTCTTTCTATTGTTTCCCTTCTCTGAGAAGGCATGGTGTCCGAAAAGATCCTTTTAATACCGATGTCAAAGAGTGCACTGTCTATGTTTTCTTCCAGAAGCCTTATGGTTTCAGGTCTCACCTTTAGGTCTTTGATCCATTTTGAGTTTATTTTGGTGAACGGTGAAAAAGAATGGTCAATTTTCATTCTTTTACATGTGGCTTTCCAGTTTTCCCAGCACCATTTGTTGAAAAGACTTTCTTTTCTCCATTGTATGCCCTCAGCTCCTTTGTCAAAGATAAGCTGTCCATAGATGTGTGGTTTTATCTCTGGGCTTTCAATTCTGTTCCATTGATCTGTGCAGCTGTTTTTGTACCAGTACCATGCTGTTTTGATTACGGTAGCTATGTAGTATGTTTTGAAGTCAGGGATTGTGATGCCTCCCGTTTTGTTCTTTTTTCTCAGGATTGCTTTAGAAATTCGGGGTCTTTTGTTGCCCCATATGAATTTTAGGATTCTTTGTTCTAATTCTGTAAAGAATGTCATTGGGATTCTGATTGGGATGGCATTGAATCTGTAGATTGCTTTAGGTAGAACAGACATTTTAAACTATGTTTATTCTTCCAATCCATGTACATGGAATGTCTTTCCATCTCCTTATGTCGTCATCCAATTCTCCCAGAAAGGCCTTATAATTTTCATTATATAGGTCCTTCACTTCCTTAGTTAAATTTACCCCAAGGTATTTTATTCTTTTTGTTGTGATTGTGAATGGTATTGTATTCTTGAGTTCTTTTTCTGTTGGTTCATTACTGGAGTACAGAAATGCTACTGATTTATGCAAATTGATTTTATACCCTGCAACTTTGCTGTAGTTGTTGATTACTTCTAACAGTTTTCCAATGGATTCTTTGGGGTTTTCTATATATAGGATCATGTTGTCTGCAAACAGTGAGAGTTTCACCTCTTCCCTCCCTATTTGGATTCCTTTTATTCCTTTTTCTTGCCTGATTGCTCTGGCCAGGACCTCCAGTACTATGTTAAATAAGAGTGGTGATAGAGGGCATCCTTGTCTCGTTCCTGTTTTCAGGGGGATGGCGTTCAGTTTCTGCCCATTGAGTATGATGTTGGCTATGGGTTTGTCGTATATGGCCTTTATTATGTTGAGGTAGTTTCCTTCTATGCCCATTTTGTTCAGAGTTTTTTTTATCATAAATGGCTGTTGGATCTTGTCAAATGCCTTCTCTGCATCTATTGAGATGATCATGTGGTTTTTATTCCTCAGTTTGTTGATGTGGTGTATCACGTTGATTGATTTGCGGATGTTGAACCATCCCTGTGTCCCTGGTATGAATCCCACCTGATCATGATGTATGATTCTTTTGATGAATTGCTGAATTCTGGTTGCCAAAATTTTGTTTAGAATTTTTGCATCTATGTTCATCAGTGATATTGGCCTGTAGTTCTCTTTTTTCGTGGTGTCCTTGTCAGGTTTTGGTATCAGCCTGATGTTGGCCTCATAGAATGTGTTAGGAAGTGTTCCATCTTCCCTAATTTTTTGGAATAGCTTGAAAAGGATAGGTATTAAATCCTTTCTGAAAGTTTGGTAGAATTCCCCAGGAAAGCCATCTGGTCCTGGGGTTTTATTCTTTGGGATGTTTTTGATTGCTGTTTCAATCTCTTTCCTTGTGATTGGTCTGTTCAAATTGTCTGCCTCTTCTTGAGTGAGCTTTGGGAGATTGTAGGAGTCCAAGAATTTATCCATTTCCTCTAGGTTATCCATTCTGTTGGCATGTAGTTTTTTGTAGTATTCTCTTATAATCTGTTGTATTTCTGCAGAGTCTGTTGTTATTTCTCCTCGCTCATTTCTGATTTTGTTTATTTGAGCTTTCCCCCTTTTTTTCTTTGTAAGTCTGGCTAGTGGTTTGTCAATTTTATTTATCTTCTCAAAAAACCAGCTCTTTGTCTCATTGATCCTTTCTACTGCCTTTTTCGTTTCAATAGTATTTATTTCTGCTCTGATTTTTATTATTTCTCTCCTTCTGCTGACTTTGGGCTTCATTTGTTCTTTTTTCTCTAGTTCAGGTAGGTGTGCTTTAAGGTTACTTATTTGGGATTTTTCTTGTTTGTTAAGATGTGCCTGTATTGTGATGAATTTTCCTCTTAATACAGCTTTTGCTGTATCCCATATGAGTTGGTATGGCATGCTATCATTTTCATTTGTTTCCAGGTATTTTTTGATTTCTTCTTTACTTTCTTCAATGATCCATTGCTTGTCCAGTAGTGTACTGTTTAGTCTCCATATCTTTGTGCCTTTCTCAGCTTTTATTTTGTAATTAATTTCTAGCCTTATAGCACTATGATCTGAGAAGATGCTTGTTATTATTTCAATTTTTTTAAATTTGTAGAAGCTTGCCTTGTTTCCCAACATATGGTCTATCCTAGAGAATGTTCCATGTGCACTTGAGAAGAATGTGTATTCAGCTCTTTCAGGGTGGAGTGATGTATATATGTCTATTAAGTCCAATTGTTTTAGTTTTTCATTTAGCTCCACTATTTCCTTGTTGATTTTCTGTCTGGATGGAGATCTTTTTTCTTAATGTAGGCATTTACCACTAAAAACTTTCCTCTTAAAACTGCCTTTGCCACATCCCATAAGTTTCAGGATGTTCTGTTTCCAATTTCCTTTGTCTCAAGATAGTTTTTGATTTCTTTGCTTTTTTTCTTGCTCCATTGGTTGTTTTGGAGAATTTTTTAAATCTCCACGTTTGTGAATTTTCTAGTTTTCCTCTTATAATTGACTTCTAGTTTCACACCACTGTGGTCAGAAAATTTATTAAATTTATTAAGACTACTGCCATTTTGGTAATTGTTTGCTGGCTGTTTGGCAGTTCCTTTCTTCCTCTCTTCCTTTATGATATGATGATTTTTGTAGTGATATGCTTGGATTCCTTTCTCTTTTGTGTATCTACTATAGGTTTTTGCTTTGTGGCTACCATGAGGCTTACAATAAAACATCTCATATTTATAATAGTCTAATTTAAGCCAATAACAACTTACCTTTGAACTCATATAAAAAGTTTACTTTTCTACATTCTCTCCTCCAATATTTTGTTTTGATGTCACAATTTACATTTTTATATTGTATATCCATTAATAAATTATTGTAGTTATGGTTACTTTTAATACTTTTGTCCGTTTTTTTTTGTTTTTGAGGAAGATTAGCCCTGAGCTAACATCTGCTGCCAATCCCCCTCTTTTTGCTGAGCAAGACTGGCCCTGAACTAACATCCATGCCCATCTTCTTCTACTTTATATGTGGGATGCCTGCCACAGCATGGCTTCACAAGTGGTGCATTGATCTACACCTGAGATCTGAACCGGCCAACCCCAGGCTGCTGAAGTGGAATGTGCAAACTTAACCGCTGCACCACCAGGTTGGCCCTGCTTTTGTCCTTCAATCTTTTTTTTTTTTTAAAGAGCTGGTGGACTTTATTTTTATTTAAGTATTTTTTTAAGGTATGCTTTTTGGTGAGGAAGATTGGCCCTGAACTAATATCTGTTACCAATCTACCTCTTTTTTTTTTTTCTCCCTAAAGCCCCAGTACATAGTCGTATATCCCAATTGTAAGTCCTTCTAGTTCTTCTACATGAAATGCTGCCACAGCACAGCTTGATGAATGCTGTGTAGGTCCATGCCCAGGATCTGAACTGGCCAACCCAGGGCCACCAAAGTGTAGTATACCAACTTAGCCACTATACCACCAGGCCAGCCCCCTGTCCTTTAACCTTTCTACTAGAGTTTTAAGTGATTTACCCACCACCATTACAATATTAGAGTATTTTAAATTTAACTACATATTTACCTTTACAAGAGAGTTTTCATAGGTTTTCATGTTACTAATTAGCATCCTTTTGTTTCAGCTTGAAGAGCTCCCATTAACATTTCTTGTAAGGCCAATCTAGTGATGATTAACTCCTTCAGGTTTTCTTTGCCTAGGAAACTATCTCTCCTTCAGTTCTGAAGGACAGCCTTGCTGGGTATAGTATTCTTGATCAGAAGTTTTTTTCTTTCAACACTTTGAATATATTATCCCACTCCCTTCTGGCCTCTAAGATTTCTGCTGAAAAATCTACTTCCAGTCTTATGGAGATTCCTTTGTATGGAACAAATTGTTTTTTTCTTGCTGTTTTTAAGATTCTCTCTCTAACATGTAACAATTTAATTATAACATGTCTTGGTGTGGGTCTGTTTGGATTCATCTTATTTGGCACTCCATGGGTTTTCTGGATCTGGATGTCTCTTTCTTTCCACAGATTAGGGAAGCTTGCAGTCATTATCTCTTTGAATAAGCTTTCTGCCCCTTTCTTTCTCTCTTCTCCTTCTGGGACCCCTATCATGCATATCCTGGTCTGCTTGATGGTATTCCTTAAGTCTCTTAAGCTATCTCCACTTTCCCATTCCTTTTTCTTCTTGCTTATCTGATTCATGAATTTCACTGTCCTGTTTTTGAGTTTGCTGATCCTTTCTTCCATTTGATCTAGTCTGCTGTTAAACTCCTCTACTGAATTTTTCAGTTCAGTTATTCTATTCTTCAGTTCTATGACAGTCCTTTTAAATATTTTCTATCTCTTTGCTGAAATTCTCATGTAGTTATTATGTATTGCATTAGTAAGCATCCTTATGACCATTATTTTGAACTCTATCAGGTAAACCACTTAACTCCATTTCATTAAATTGGTTTCTAGAGATTTATTTTGTTCTTTTGTTTGGAACATATTTCCTTGTTTATTCATTTTCCTTGACTCTGTGTACATTAGATAAAACAGCCACCTCTCCCAATCTTGACAGACTGGTCTCTTGTAGGAGATGAATTTTGTCAATCAGCCTGGCCCGAATCAAATTTCATGATTGCCCAAGCTGCCAAGCTGTTCTTAGTGGCTCACAGAAGTTTAGGGTGTGCCAAGACCCATCAGTGTCCCAAAGAGGAAGACTGCATTCAGCACCTACATGCAGTCTGATTAGAAGCTGGACCCTCAGGCAGCAGTTGGGAAAGTATGCAGCCAAATTCCTTCCAAGGAAAAACTGGGAGATAGGCTTTTCTGCCTGCTCCCTCTTCACTAAGCCTGGGTATATAGCTGTGGGGGACACTCCTGCACTCATTAAAAAACTGCTTCTGTCTTTCCTACAGTATTATGGGACTCATGAATGGAAGTCTCGTTGGCTATCAGAGCTAGGTGATTTGGCGGCCCATCCCTCAAGTGGCAGCCATAAAAATTGGGGTGCTGGATGTGTGGACAAGCTCCTTCGAGGGAGATACTGATGACTTGGTTTCACTGTTGAGCAAGACAGAGGAAGAAGGTGGGGGAAGTGCTCATCAGCTCTTTTGGGCTCTTGGGAGGATCACAGTCAGCAACTAGATGCATGCTAATTAAAAAATGGACCCTCAGGCAGCAGCTTGTAAAGTATGCACTCAAACCCTTTCCAGGGAAAGACTGGAAGATGGACATTTTTGCCTGCTGCCTCTCTGCTGGCTCTGGAGAGAGCTGCAACGAGTGCTTACGTGCCCATTAACAACAGCTTCTTTGTTTGCTACCGTCCTGTGGGACTCATGAATGCAAGTCCTGTTAGCTTTCACAGATAGGGGATTTAAGGGCTCACTCTTCAGTTGGCAGCTTAAAAGCTGGGGCACTAGATATGTGGTCCGAGCTCTTTGCCCCTCAATAAGAAGCTGGGAGTTGGGGGTTGCCTCCCAATTGTATAGCACTGTGCTGGCAGTAGAGTTTATGGCAAGAGTGCTTCTCAGCCCTTCCTACCCATTTGATGTTGGGTATTTTCTCAGTCACGCAATGAGTGGGAGTCACTCAGCTACTTTCTGGATTTATCTCAAAGGGAATTGCTCCCTGTGTAGCTGTATATCCAGTATGACCACAGGAGGAGGGAAATTCATGATTCTTCTATGTTGCTATCCTGGTGCAGAGTCCCAGGAATTTTTTAAATGATAAAATTCAATGATAGTTCTCATATATTGTTGCTAAGAATATAAAGCAACCTAATAATACCTAGAATCCCATTTTGGGAAATTTAGCCTGAGGAAATAATCCTAAATAATAATCTTAACACAGAAAAAATAGTTTCAGGCACAGAGATCTTTATCAAAGCTGTGATAATAAAGAGTTAGAAACAATCAATATATCTAGAGTTAGGCATGATTAAATAAATTATGGTATATCTAACTGGCAGAAATAAGAAACTGGAACATCAAAATGTTGGCAATAATTAAATATAAGAACTTCTATAGCTATCCATTGCTTTCACTTTATTTCAAAGAAAGAAATAAAAAGAGAGGTGGAAATAAGGGAGGAAGAGAGAGTAGGAAATAGTTGAGAAGGAAGGAAATGGAGCCAGAGAGGAAGAAAGAAGTAAATTTAGGGAGAAGGGAGACAGAGAGATAAAGAACAGGTAAACAGGGAAGTAAATTATATCTTCCTTTAAGAAAAGACACTCAGCAAAATCCAAATTTTAACAGAAAATTAGGAGCTAAATCTTCAACTTAAAAGGATACTTAAGAATTAGTTGCTCTCATAATTTTAAAATACTAAAATATGTTAATACTACATGAATTTCATTTGTACGGATGTTAAAGAATAAATTTGCTGTACAACAGAGGTAGAGCTGTAAATACAGATGAATTTTGACATGAAAGAAGTGGTCTGTTTTGTTCAAACCTTTCCACACTCTAAAGTGTAATACTGTAGAATAAATATCAATCCTCTTTGAAATGTCACAAGAGCATGTTTTTCATACTTCTCAGTAAAATGCCACAGAACATTTCCATACAGCATTCCAGTGAACAGTAGAAATGAAGCTCCACAGAACTCTATCCAACTTTTACCCAGAGGAAAACATTCTTCTGGTTCATTAGCAAATGTGTGCAAAGGCAAAGGAAGACCCCTGTGGATAACAAAAACAAGGTCTGCTACCAGGGGCAGCTTCCCAAAACCTAAACTGAGGAAAGGATCCAAATGAAAAGGATTCGAGAAAGTTTAGACAAGTACAAGATGATGAACGATGGTCTCTACATTACATGTAACCTTCGTAAACAGCCATTCATCACACTATATCTAACTGGAGTAAAACCTTAACTACTCAAAACCAGTCTTCTGCAACCCTCAGGCTTCCAGATCTCAAGCTCTGGATCTAGAAGTGGCCAGAAGAAAGAAAGAAGAAAAAAACCCTAAAAGCATCTTTGATGATGATGAAGCAACATCTAAAAACGATCAAAAATGTTTGAAATTAGCCAGTAATTCTAAGATTACATATAATGTAACCGATCAGATCTCATACTTGAAGAAGAACTTTTATTAGCTGGCAAATTCAAAAAGGTCAGCCCTCCTATGAGATGCTCAACCATTACTTGCTGGACGAAGGATATATATGGAAGTACAAATTGGAATCAAACAAGAAAAGAGAAAGAGGGAAGAAAGAAGTGACGAACAGTAGTCACAGCAATTAGAAGTAACTGCTGATAAAGAGCACCCCTCACTGACAGCAGAAGTGAGAAACAGCAAATGAGAGAGTATAAGAGGGCAAGAATTGGAAAAGAAAACACCCACTTTAAAATTGCTGCCACTGACTTGTATACAGAATACATAAAGAATTCTCAAAATTCAACAACCAGGGGCTGGCCTGGTGGCGCAGCGGTTAAGTTGGCATGTTCCGCTTCTTGGCAGCCCGTGGTTTGCCAGTTTGGATCCCGGGTGCGGACATGGCACAACTTGGCATGCCATGCTGTGGTAGGTGTCCCACATATAAAGTAGAGGAAGATGGGCACGGATGTTAGCTCAGGGCCAGGCTTCCTCAGCAAAAAGAGGAGGACTGGCAGTAGTTAGCTCAGGGCTAAACTTCCTCAAAAAAAAAAAAACCCCAAAACCACAATAAGATACCACTAACACTTATTAGAATGGCTAAAATTAAAAAACCAAAGCCAAAACAAATGAAAAACCCAACACTATCCAACAATCCTACTCTTAGGATTTACAGGAGTTTTCTAAGTGAAATGAAAAACTGACATTCACACACACACAAACTTTAAATGGTTACAGAGGTTTTATTTGTAATTGCTAAAAACTGGAAATTCCCCAAATATCCCTCAACTGGGGAATGGATAAATGATCTGTGGTACATCTATGCAATGGAATACTACTCAGCAATAAAAAGGAACAAACTCCTGATACACGGCAACAACATGGATGAATCTCAAACACATTATACTAAGTGAAAGAAGCCAGACTCAAAAGGCTAGATCTGGGTGATTCTATTTACACATTTGCAAAGGCAAAAATACAGGAAAAGAGGATAGATCAGTGGTTGCCAGAAGCTAGGGGCAGGAAAAGGAGCTGATTACAAAGGGGCATGGGAGAATTTTGGGAGGTGATGGAATTGTTCTATATCACAGAACCGTGCACTAAAAAGGGAGAATGTTACTATTTGTAAATTATATCTTAATTTAAAAAAATGAAAGTTAATTGTAGCCACTGAAGTTATAGAGTTCTCTACTGTGCTCCTGTGTTTTGGCTTGGGGGCGGGAGCAGGGAGAGTTGAGGCTGGGTAGGGCAAATGTTTGTACTGAACTTCAGTAGCAGAGCTGGATAGGCAGAGCAGTCTGGCAGGGTTGGGGGGTAGGGTGGAGGAATTCACTGTATGGAGTAGCAAGGACTCTTTCCCAGAGGACTGAAATTCAAACTAAACTAATTTACAGATACTGAGAAAGCTTCAGAGAACCCAAGCACAGGCTAGCTCAGAATTAATTGCTCTCAAAAACTTTTAAGCTCTAGAATCCTGCAGAAACAGTCTGGTCCTGCTTCGGTCAGATGTCCACTGCTGGGCCAGTCAGCTGTGTGTTGGGCAGTGCGTCATGTTGCACAAAATGGTTGCTCCCACTGTAATCAAGTAAGTGGGGAAGGAGGGAGCATTCCCCAGAAAGCAGAGGAGGTAGGCAGACAAAATGTTTTGTACATTATACATGGCATAAGCAGTCTTTATCTTTATGGCAGGTTACATTCCTTAAAAAGCATGGTAAGGTCAAACTAAAATGGTCATTGTCTTAATTTTTATAGGGGGAATACAAACAATTAACAGGTTATGCTTCTGATTAAGGACCAAATACCATTTTTAATCACGTATAAATTATATACCTTTATAGGTAAAAATGCTTCTAAAGTTTATATTCATTAGTTTTAAGGGGACAATAGGGTAACAATACCATAAAATTCTATTTAATATGCTACAGTATTTCCCCACTTGAAATTGTACATTCTTTAACTTAATTGCCTAATGACAGGTGCAAAATACATAAACAACCAATCAGAATCAAGACTAAATAGAATCAATGCCTTACACACAAAGTAAGTATTTTAAATTGTTATATGCATGACGTACAGTCAAAGCTTGTATCTTAAGGCTTTATGATTCCTCGTTTTTACAGTAATAAAACCAAAGGTTAAGGACCACTTCAACCAGGGCCAGGAAGAGAAAAGGATCCTTAGAGGACAGAAATCTTTGAAAACTTAGGACCACAAAACGGCTTATTGAGAAGCTGACCTTAGAGTGCTTATTTTGCTGATATTTTTAAACATAGCAAGAAATAATCATTAGAAATTAAATTAAAACAATAGAAAGTTTTCTGCTCCTTTGAGCTACTTTCTAATTCAGCCTGAGCAGTTGACTTGGCAACCACCCTAGTTTTGCGAGGCACACCTGCCTTTAAAATGAACGCATCAACTCTTACATGCACTAAATTTTCATCCTTTGATCTCTTATCGCATCGTGTTTCAAAACATCAAAGAATCTAAAGCTGTGTCTTGAATATCAGCCAAACCTCAAAAAACACAGCTCTGAGTTTGATCCTGAGCCCGCAAAATCAGAAGCCTTGCAATCTCAGCCGTAACTCTCTCTTTTTTTAACCTTATAATAATATGCTGAAGTGGTTCTTTTCTGTCAGCAATTTTAAGGCTTAAAGGATTAGATAAAAATTTATGGCTATAAAGTAATGAGATTTTCTTTTTAAACAATCTTGACCCAAATGTCTGTCCCCTAACTAGCCCTTATTCACATACTAGCAGGATCCTCCAATACTTTCCTTACCCCAACGGACCACTTCCCTTTCGATTTCTGAAGGAGAAATGGGTTTGTCACAGATTCCTGAGTCAGTCCCTGCTACCCATTCTAAGCCAACGCCTTGGGGCACCATCACTGCTGTCAGCTCTGGATTTCAAACTCCTGCTTTCAGCTCCTCTCAATGCCTGTCCACTGTCTTGCCTACTGCAACTGGTTATTTTCTCAACACTCTGTTTATCCCAAGTGAAGAAAACAGCCACTTCTCCTACACTCAACATATGCTATTAGTACATAGTTCTTTTACCAAAGGTTTAAGAGTAACAAAGGGTAAGTATAGCACAGTGCAGAAAGAACTTAAATTGAATTCTACTTATCACTCTTATTAAAGGTTCCTCAGGATTCCTGATTATCTTTTTCCTCGAGGCCTTTCCTCTGTCATGGTTCTGGAGCCTTCCCTCTCCCTCACTCCAAACCCTACCCCTAACTCTCTTCTATTTCCTACTCCTCACAAACTTAGCCAAAGAGAGGACATTCCTCAAATTTCTGTTACTTTATTCTACAGAGGGAATGTAAGCTCTTTTCTTTCAGTCTTTTCCTTCCAAACACTGCCTAGGGACCTCACCTTTCACAACTAACAACAGCCCATCTAGGTGTCTTCTAAACAAAAGTTCACTTTTTTTCTCCGTAAGGAATGTTCCATCCTTTTAGGTTATCTGGCAAAAGCTGCCGCCCATCCTGAAAGTAATAGTCTTTCTTTCTTATTATAAAAACATACCAACAATTTTATAGTCAAATGACTACTGAATTCTTCAAAGAAGCCCCAGGAGAGGCTATTCACTTACTGAAATGCTATTATCATTATGCTTGAATTATTTTCTACACAATTTACTAATTCTTTCAGAAAAGTGGCTTACTGCTGTGCCTCAGGACATCCTCCTTTGGTCCAATTCCCTTACCTCTGCTTCTATCTCTCATTCTCATTCCTACATTCATTTATTCATTCAGCCAACCAATGGACATGGCACTGGATGTGGGAAACACAATCCTAGTACTCAAGATACTCTCAGTCCAGAGGGGGCCTGTACCAGTGCTACCTGTGAACCAGCAGATGAGGAGGCTGGGGTTCTACGTGATTAGACTGAGTGCTGAAGTCAGGAAGAATTTTACTAAGCTGTCACTAGCTTATATGGATACTTTAGTCTTGAGAATGAAAGTTGCTGCCTGGGGGTTGATCATTTATGCCTTCAGTCTAAAAAGATATATAACACATTTCTGCAAGTAGGCTAATGATGCTGGTAATGCTGCCTCCTTCCTGAAAATACTGGAGGTATGTAGTTGGTAGAATGCTTAAAACTGAACTGTCGTAAATTTTAACCATTTTTCATTCATTCATTCAACCAAGAAGTATTTATAGTATTTATTTTCTTTGTGCTTGAGGAGAAGGATAGCTTCATCTACTGAATATCACATTCATTGATAACTATGTTTTGGGTACTGTGTTACATCAATTGAATGAACAAAGTCAAGAACTGTCTGGTCAATTATACCTCAATAAGCCTGAAAAAAAAAAGAACTATCTGCTATTATCACAGTAACAGATCTTCAAAATGAGAGTTTTGAGTCAACAGTAAAAAATTATTATAGCTAGTATATTATTTTGGAGAAGAGGCAAGGATATAATGCATTTTATAAAGAAAATTTAATCCACAAAAGTAATCTATTTAACTCTTTGCATTTGAAGAGTTAATCTTTAGCTGGAAAATTCAAATATTCAGAAAGACATTTCTTTTCTCCAGGGATTCCAGAGAGTAAAAGTTTACTCTATTTGGTAACATATAAGCCAATTTTTAGGCAATTGAATGTCAATCTCAAAATAACTTTTAAGTAAACTTCTTCTCTAAATTTATTTATTTTCAGTATACCAAGTAAAATAAGGGAAACTTGCCTAAGTGTTTCTTAGTGTTCCACTTTTGTTATCTAAGACAACGCTGAACAAAGTCGTGAAGTACTCAGAGTTTTTCTTTGGTGTACTCTTATCTCCCTAATTCTTGGAGAGCAATTTGAACCTATGTTATTCTGTGGCTCCTGAAGGCTTCTCCAGATCACTTGACAACATCTTATCCCCGACTCATTCTTCAAAACATAACTATCCTTGGTCATATTCCTTCCAGCATCCAACTGCAAATTGGGCTAATCTCATAAACTAATTCAAACTAACATATTCATTAATGGTGATAATAGCTTAATACATTGCTGCGTTCAGGGAAATGTGCAAAAAAATAGAAGATGTATAAAAATATAATGCTGTAATCCAAGAGCAGGGGTTGTTTTCCCATTTATGGTCACTGGCTAACTAAATCTCAAACTAAAATAATAAAAACCAAACAAATGTCAAGAGTTATACGAAAATAAACCAGCTTAAATTTAACTTTAGTTTGAGAAGGAGAGGAAATGAAACCACACTACCTTGCATTTCTATATAGTTTGCACATGTATGTAGTATTCTTTCATAAGTATATATATTTTATTTACTTTAATATTTAAAACAATGCTGTAAAGTTTATATTACTTCTATTTTTTAGATGAGAAAATTTAGTCTCAAAGAAGTTATGTTACTGATCACTGAATGGTAGAGCATGGACTCTAAACAATTCTAATTCCAAGTCAAGTGTTTTTCTACTATGCACAGCTTCTACAAACGTTCATAGTATCTCATTTTAAACTAAGTAAAAGAAACACAAAAGTATATAAACATAACGACAAAGCTACGCTTTAATTCCACATATGGCCAGTTTAAAAGGGAAATGGGGAGTAAAATGGGGAGGGAGAGTAGGCAGGCCAGGCAGGAGGAAAAAGCAAGAAAAAAGATTACTGGGCAGAAAATGTCAGATAGAGAAATAAATAAGGGAAGGAAAGAAAGCAAAAGACAGGTGTATCCAAGGAAGGATGAGTTGAAGTCTGGGCCCTTTGGAGTCCTCACTCACTGCTGCTTCCAGCCAACAAACCTGGCTTCACATCTCCAGAGGAGTCTTTCTCTGCATTCTTCCTCCTCGGCTCAAGTCAGCCAAAAATGTTCCCCCATCTAAGATGTCTAGAGAGCTGTGGACTAGTATTTAGACAGATCCCCAGAGCCCTGACCTTAGCTTGGTCTAATCACTGTAATCATTGTATTTTCCTTTCATTTCCTTAGTTACAGAACTAAAGCAATTCACTTTAGAAATCTGCATCACCCTCTCTCTCAGAGAATTAATGGAGACTCAAGCGCTGACCTGATGGTATCAAAAGCCTGATAGTGGGAACAAAACAGTAAAGAAATCAAAGCCAAGACTTTCATCACTGAAATAGCCACTGCCCAAACTTGCCTTATATATACACTTTTTACTCAAAAATCACTGCTCTAAGTTAGATATACCATAGATAATAAAACGCCTACACATATTCACCACTTATGTTTCTAGGATTTTATTTACTTAATTTATGATTTAGGTAAATTAAGTATAATTGCTTTCACAATGAGATAAATATCCTATATTACTAGTATTTAACAAACTTTTTAAATCATTGGTGTAATATTTTAATTAAAACAACAGCCTTGGGAGACACTGAGTGTGAATCCCAGCTTAGGCTCTTAGTAACTGAGTGACTTTGGGCAAATTACTTAATATCTTTGAACTTCATCCATGAAACGGGGTTAATAATATAGTACCAACCACACAGGTTGTTTTAAGAATTAAATGAGTTGAGTACTTGCCACTGAACAACATGTAGTTAGCATTCAACAAATATTATCTATTATTATTATTAGTCACTAACTTTGCTACCTAGCTGCACAAAACTTACAGTACACCTTTCTGCTTTTCTAAAAAAAGATTAAAGTGATTTTAGACGTTTTAGAAAAAACTGGGTTTTTAAATAATAAATAGTAATAAAAAATTAAAGTCAAATATTTATAGTAACATATATTAAAATTGCAAAGCAGAGATGTCTTCCTTTGACAGTTTACCTCGAAGTCTATCAGCTGTAGGTCAGCTATCAGTGTCACCAGCAGCCCACTATTGTAGAGCTCTTGTGCCAGCTGAGCCACAACTTCAGTTGGGGGTTCCTTGTCATTTGTACCACACAGAATTTCTTTCATTGCTTGCAGCGATTTTGAGACTTCTTCTGAGGCCTAGTGACCAAAAAGAATGCTAATAGTTAAGAGTAATAAAAATTTTCAGGCTATAAACAAACAAAAACCATTTCTTGGGCCCTGTTTATTATAATCAAAGAACACTGTATAGTTACAAACAAACAAAACATTTAGTAGGGATTACTTTTTTCTTATTTTGGAAAATGTTACTAAAATTTATTTATACGAAAAAGATCTCTAGTATTTCTACTTAGTCAACATAACTGAAACAATCTTCCTTTAAACCATATTCAGACACAGTCAACTTTGCTAGTAAGTAATTATAAATTTTACTCTTCAAAATTAAACTGACTCCATTTTGGAGACTTAGTAGCTACTGGTCTTTATTTAAAGCATTTGTTAAGGTTTTTCAACAAAACCCTATTCTTCTGATTTTTCACTGGACTAGGTATAAAATCATAAGTTGTCAAAACCCATACACTTTGTCAATCCACTTACCCCTCACACATAACCATTATCTTTTTTGCTGTCTATGAAACTTTAAGAAATGGTCATTGTTGTACAACCCTGTGAGTATATTAATAACTACCGAATTCTATACTCTAAAATGATGGATTATATGATATGTGAATTACACTCAATAAAAATTTTTTAAAAAATTAATACAGGTAAGGAAAGGAGAACAGGCCAATTAGTTAACAATTTGATTTGCTGAATATCTTTAAAGAAATAACGGTTTTATTGCATTCAAGTAAAGTACTCTAATCACTATAACTGAAGAAGGGAATAAGGAGCATAAGGCAAAATAAAAATAATTCGTAGTAGTGTGACAGTACTTAAAAAAATAATTTCCAGATACATTTTATGATCCAACTGAAGCAAACCTTAATTTATTAAAGATTGGAAATTTCTTAAATTGTAACAGATAGCCACAGAAGAGTACTTTAAACATATATAGATAATTATAAAGAAAACACCTGTGTGACCATAACACAGGTCAAGAAACAACATTTTCAGGGGCCAGCCCAGTGGCGCAGCAGTTAATTGGGCATGCTCCGCTTTGGCAGCCTGGGGTTCCCCGGTTCAGATCCTGGGTGCAGACATGGCACGGCTTGGCAAGCCATGCTGTGGTAGGCATCCCACATATAAAGTAGAGGAAGATGGGCACGGATGTTAGCTCAGGGCCAGTCTTCCTCAGCAAAAAGAGGAGGATTGGCAGCAGATGTTAGCTCAGGGCTAATCTTCCTCAAAAAAAAATAAAAAAAAAAGAAACAACATTTTTGGCACCCCAGAAGAAACCTGAATGTCCCTTTTTTAGGCCAGAAGTAAATACTTTTAAGTCTTTGATGACAATCATTTATTGACTTTTATTTATAGTTTTCTCACCTATACTTGCATCTCCAAACAATACAGCTTAGGTCTGCTGATTTGGAATGGTAGCCATACCCTTTTATGATTTGCCTCGTTCACTCAATACTATACTCGTCCATGCTGCTGCATGTAGGCAGCAGTTCTCTAATTTTCATTGCTCTGTTGAATTCCATTGATCGCTGGACCACAACTTCTTTATCAGTTCTACTGTTGATGGACATTTGGGTTGTTTCCATTGAGGGAATGTTATGAACAACAATGCTGTGAACATTCTTGTACGTGCATCCTGGTGCACACATGCAACAACATCTCCAGAGTTTATCCCCAGGGGTGGAACTGCAGGGTTTTAGAACATGCATATCTTCTGAGTTCAGGTAATACACCAAACTGGTTTCCAAACACCAATTTATATTTTATCACTCAGTGGATGAAAGTTCTTATTGCTTTCCATACTCGTCAACACTTAATACTATCAGACATTTTTCCTTTTTGCCAAGATAGTACATGTGTAATATGAATTTACTGTGATTTTAATTGGCCTTTTCCTGATTACTAAGGAAAATGAGTATCTCGTTATGTTTTTTTTCCCCATTTTTCTCTTTTGTTGTTTAGATTTACTTTTATTTCTACCTGGGCCACTATTTGGTTCAATTTTGTAAAGTACACTAGAGTTAACAAAATATTTCTACATCCTTACAAGAATACAAGATTGTATCATACACTGGGACAGAAAGATACTATGAACTCAAGGATGTTAATTTTATGGGTATCTTGAATCTTGCCATAAACTAGCCAGTTTAGAGAGAAATAGAATATGTAGGATTCAACATCCCTTCGAAGGAATAACTAAAACACTAAAACCCCTTCCTATGAGGAAGGCTTGCTTGGCGTGATCTTAAAATAATGTTAAAATGAAGTTGCCCTGTAGTAAGTAAGAACTATCAGTTGATCTTTTTTTTTTTTTTAAAGATTTTATTATTTTTTTCCCTTTTCTCCCCAAAGCCTCCCAGTACATAGTTGTATATTCTTTCTTGTGGGTCCTCCTAGTTGTGGCATGTGGGACACTGCCTCAGCGTAGTTTGATGAGCAGTAGCATGTCCGTGCCCAGGATTCAAACCAACGAAACACTGGGCCGCCTGTAGCCGAGCGTGCGAACTTAACCACTCAGCCACGGGGCCAGCCCCTCAGTTGATCTTTAAATAAAAACTTTTTACCCTTCATGTCAGTATAACATTATATACCAGTATAATCCCTTTGATTTTTAAGCTCCATAGTCTAAAGGGATCCAAAGTTGGTCAGAGGCTCCAGATTGTGAACCAAGAGTTCAAGACAACAGGATCAACAATTATCAGTTGCATAAAATCTGCAATTAATACAAATGTATTTACAGAAACTCTATGTGTGCATAACAGATCATATCTAGGATTCTTCATTAAGCTTTTATGCTGGTTTTTGGTCTTGGAATACATTTATTTTAATAATAATGCTATTGGTTTAGCTCATACCTTGTCTGTCTTTTTGTCTTGCTTTTCCAAAATGACCATGTTGTCTTTCAGATTTTTCACAATTTCCGCTGGATTTCTGTGTGATTTACTAAACAAAGGCATTTTTTCATCTACAGCAATCTCTTCTTCCAATAAGAAATGCTAAAAACAAACAAGCAAACAAAAATCATGAATTTACCTCTTAACATGATTAAATTGTTACATCAAAATGCTTTATGTTCTCAATAACCTCAATTCAGTAATCTGAAACATTAAAATCAATCAAACTAAAATAAGTTTCACAAACTTTATGCCAAATTTAAATACATATAAAATGTTTTATGAAAGATTATTTAAAAAGCTTTACCTAAAAGGTTTTTTTAAGTATGCTTTTTTTTTTGGTGAGGAAGATTGGCCCTGAGCTAACATCTGTTGCCAATCTTCCTCTTTTTTTTTCTTTTTTCTCCCCAAAGCCCCAGTACACAGTTGTATATCCTAGTCACAGGTCATTCTAGTTCTTCTATGTGGGATGCCACCACAGCATGGCTTGATGAGCATTGTGTAGGTCTGCACCCAGGATCTGAACTCGTGAACCCAGAGCCAGCAAAGCAGAGCGCGTGAACTTAACCACTTGACCACAGGGCCAACCCCTAAAAGTTTTTACTGAAAGTTTAAAATCTTTCCTACAATAGAAATTCAAAGACTAAGCAAGAATGGGGAAAGGAGTACTTTTAGAAAATAAGCTGATATTTAAAACTAGATATTTTGACTAAAGAGAGTGATGATGATAATGATAACAGACAAAATAAAACATGTAAAATAAAAGCGGAATTAGGACCCACATACTGTGGTAAAACAATATTTAAAAGCATGCTACTTCACAGCAATCACAAAATTGCAATGTAAAATTATTTAGAATCTGTTCTCTACTTGCTCTTCAAATATTCAGCTAGCCACACTCACTGATGAAATGAAGACTACCAGGGTGGAGAATGAGGAGGGAGGGGAAAAGGAGTATCGATTCTTGTTTTTGAGAACACTATTTACATAGAGTAGAGAAAGCCAAATATGGCCGTCATTGCCCTATTTATACAAAAAATACAAGCATTAGAGAAAAAAACCTTACAACTGAAGGCTCCAGTTAGTAGAGGTATATTCATTTACTTTACATTTATTAGCAAAAATATTTCAAACATTACAGAAATATGATGTAATACATCAAAGGGGCCCATTAACCAACCACCCAGAGATGACAACTATTATCAATTTGGTATAGAGTCCTCCCCAATTTTTTCTAGGCAAATAAAAGTAAATATATTTTAAGACAAAAATAGAATGATACTAAACATAGTATTTTGCAACTTCTTCCCACTCTTTGTATCTTGAATATCATTCTATGAGTGTATGTTTAGTTCTACTACAATATTTTTACAGTAATAATAAAGTATTCCATTATATAGATACATTATATAATTATTATTGTTCAGTAATTTCTTATTAAATTATTATAAAAGTTATTTTACCAATATCCTATTGATGGGCTTTTGGGTTAATTTCATTTTCCCCAATATTTTATTTATTAACAATGATGCAATTAATCAACAAAGAATCTTACACACAAATGTGTATACACAAACACACACAGTTGATAGCAGGATTCTAACCAGCTGTTGCTGTGGCATAACCTTGGCTATGGTTCCAAATCCCTCTTCCCCCTAGATTCTACTTCCCAAATAGGGTTCCCTAGGATTCCTGTCAGATCTGAGTTACCTTGTATCCTTCTAATAACTTCCTTCAGTATTTGTTGTCTGTGATCAAGAATTCCAATGGGATACATATATGTTATGAAGAAGAAATCAAAAGTGTTGGTGTGAATTTTGATGATAAAACAGAAGACAAAAAACATTTTCTGTTTTCCGTAGAGATGCTGTTTTCAATAGGGATGGCTCAACTCCCCAGTGAGGGGAGGCTAGGTGTGAGGGGAACATGTCCACTCTCAGGGCACGGATAAGTCTGAAAAGCATGTTAAGGGACACCAGTCAGCCTTTAAAACTGATGCTGACAGAGCATTCAAAGGTGAAGTATGTGAAGATAACACTGTGGTTCTCAGTGGGCGGTGTCAGGTGCAAAAAAGAGAGCATTGGAAGAACACTGTGTCTCGTCCCTTTATCAAACTCAAGAATAAAATCATAAAGATGCACTAGGTTCTTCTTTAATAATCAGTCCTAAACATAAATAAATAAAGGTAGAGTATATTTAAATGTTTATAGAGTGTGGAGGTGGGGTGGGAGCCAAAACAATCACTGGGTCATTAGGCAGAGGAGCAATCTGTTGCTTTCTCCCCGGGTGATCCTGGGCACAGCATGTGATTTCTCTAAGGCTCTGTGCTCTTATCCGTAAATGGGGATGATAACATCTCCCTCTTAGGGTTGTTTTGAGGACTAGAGATATGCAGAGCACCTTGCACAGGGCCTTGTATAGGTAAGGTACCCTATGTTTAGGTGCTATTATTACAAAAAGTTCTGCAACAGAGTTAATGAATTACTTCACTAAACAGAAAGGCACAGTAATTGAGATATGATTTTGTCTTAAGTGTCCTAGACACTTCTGGCTCCTTAGTCACTTACACATTTTTTCTTTCTTGAAAAATAAATTTATTCTTTGAATGTTAACTACTCAATGTTCGAATATTTAGCATTAAAACAGTTTTTTTAAAAAAGGCTAAATGTATTTGGGTAATTATTCTCTTTCTCCATGTAGTTCTACTTCACTAAGGAAAAGATAGTCCACTGTAGGAATTTCACCTAAATACTCCCTGACATTAAAATAGAATACGAATTATGACATGGAATCATATATATGATATGACATGATTTTTGTCCACTACCTATTGTTTTGCTCAGTTCTTACTGTATCAAGCTAATTCTAATGCCAATTTTGCTGAAATTATAAATGTTTTCAGGACTTCCATGTTAACATGGTTGTTAGCCAGCATTTCCTGATTTACTGCCTCCCAATTTTTCATTTGCCTATTAGTTTGTTCATTTATTCATTCACTTAATCATTGAACAAACATTCACTTAGTACTTACGGAGTACTAAGCACAAGCACCTTGCTAAGTACTATGAAAAAGAAAAACACAATCCCTGCTCTTTGGAGATTATTATTAAGTGGAGAAAGCAAACATTTTAGAGGCAATAAAATTATATAACAGAGGGAGATAACACACAATATATATAATGCCTCAATACAGTGCTCCTTTTTTTTTGAGGAAGACTAGTCCTGAGCTATTATCTGCCATCAATCCTCCTCTTTTTGCTGAGGAAGATGGGCCCTGAGCTAACATCTGTGCCTATCTTCCTCTATTTTATATGTAGGATACCTGCCACAGAATGGCTTGCCAAGCGGGTCCACACCCGGGACCTGAACTGGCAAACCCCAGGCTGCCAAAGTGGAACTTGTGAACTTAACTGCTGTGCCACCGGGCTGGCCCCAGCAGCATTCCTTTTTGTGAATTATTTTCATATTTTAACTGTGCCTATTTACTGTAATAACTATAATATAAAATTAGTTTAATAATGTTTTAAAATTTCATAGGATCATTATTCTTCAATTCTGGGATCCATATTTTGAAGGAAATCAAAAACCATATTCTCACACTATGCAGTTCCAGACCCCAGATCCCCTACAAATTAGGTGAACTTCTCCTGCCTGCTCTGTTCTCCTCAGACCAAGCCAGCCCCACTTCACCCCCAGACTCAATACTTCCCTCCATCACCCTCAAACTCAGGGCTGACCTTCCTACTCTCTGGTCACTCATGCGCATCCACTCCAATCACATCATTTACCCCACCAGTCATTTAAGAAATGAGCCAAATAGGACTCCACACTACCTGCTAAACAACCACAGGTACTTAAGCTCCCATCTAGTTCTGAGTTGGTAACTGATCCACTATAAGTCAAACTTATCACCCTTGTCTGGGTGTCATTTGTTCTATGTGCAGAACTTTTTTTTTTTAACTTAACTAAATAACTGTCAATTCATCTAGTCATATTTAACTCATAGTCTCATTTCACTCATGAAGATATCAAGAAAAATTTTGCCAAACGCTTTGGGAAAGCCCAGATACATTATACTTATTTGTCAATACCAATTTATTCTTTTTTACATCCCCATGACATATTTATTTTATAACAGGAAGTTTATACCTTTTGACTCCCTTCTACTTATTTCATCCACCCCCTACCACCCCACCTCTGGCAACCACCAATCTGTTCTCTTATCTATGAGCTTATTTATTTATTTTTCTTAGATTCCACATATAAGTGAGATCATATGGTATTTGTCTTTCTCTGTCTGGCTTATTTCATTTAGCATAGTGCCTTCAAGGTCCATACATGTTATCGCAAATGGCAAGATTTCATTCTTTTTATGATTGAATAATATTCCATTGTGTATATAACACATCTTCTTTATTCATCCACCCATTGATGGACACTTAGATTATTTCCATATCTTGGCATTGTAAATAATGCTGCAATGAACATGGGGGTGTATATATCTTTTCAAAGCAGTGTTTTCGTTATCTTCAGATAAATACCCAGAAGTGAAATTGCTGGGTCATATGGGATTTGTAAAATTTTGAGGAAGCTCCATACTGTAAGGGGAGGGTCTTAAAGATTAAGAGCATCATATTTTGAAATTAGATAGGCCATATACAGTGAGCTCTAGGTTATTCGTGACTGGTCCATACCCATTCTGAGTCTTTCACTCCTAGTATCCAACATTGGCCAAAGATAAAGTGCTTACAGTAGAGACAAAAAGGAATGGAGGAATCCTGAAAATGGTGCCTTCTGGGGATAAAGTGGTCATAATAATTTTTCCATAAAGGCCCTCTCAGAGTTTTTAGAACATATATCATGTTCCAGCAAAGCAGGAAGCAGAGACAGGAGAAGATGCCACGTTAAGCCCAACAGATGAATGCCTCTTGGGCACTGAAAACTGCTGGGGCCCAGCACACCAATCTGCTCTTTAGCATTCGTCTGACAGCAGGCCATGTAGCACACAAACGGCAATGCACTGACATTGACCCTGTCATACTTTTCCACTTTCAAAAGAGAGTAAATAGAATAAACAACAAATAGTGTAGGTTTTATTTAAAAAAGAAAAAAAAAAGCAGCACAAGAAAGGGGAGAAACGCCCTGTGGACTTGGACAGGAAAGGGTGCTTCCGAAATTAATTCCCTGAAGGAGATAGAACAGACCTGATCGGGGTGAGGGGGGTGGAGATTGGGGAGGGGGAAGACTTAGACAAAAAGAAAGCTGGCCAAAGTAAAAGATCAAACACACACACACACACACATAGAGATACACCCCAAATGCAGCATGGTAATCCAAAACTGCAGGGAGCAGAAATGACCCCCTAGAAAAGCGACTGAAGAGGACTGAAAGGGACAAAATTAGTCAGTCTATATTTATTCATTCAAAAACTATTTACTGAGCATCTATAATGTGCCAGGCATAGAACTAGGCAGTGCAAAACAAATAAGCCTCAGAGGGCTCACAATATAGTGGGAGACGCAGACACACAAAGGGTTTTGCCAGAATGTCGGAAAAGGTCAAAGAAACTAAAATGATGGAGAAAAGATACTGTGTGTGTGTGTGTGTGTGTGTGTTTATGTGTGTATGTGTATATATGTATACATGTACATAGCTACAATATACATATGTGTATATATTATAGAGCTACAGAGAAGATAAAGTATCCCATAAAAAGGTATTACAACAATGGGGGGAAACGGAGGAAGCCAACAAGAACAAAAGGAAATAAAAAATGGAGCAGAAGCACAATCAAATATATAACAGCTTAAGTAGGAAAAAGATCTAAATCTGGTCATTTAAAGGATTTTTCCAGTTGAGGTTAATGATGAGATCCAAAATTCAGTGTCCTGTGGATATTAAAAGAAACAAACATTCTTCTCTCAAAGCACATTCCTACAAAATGAACTTAACAAAAACAAAGGATAAAAATCAAGTTGTCTTTGGACTTTCATAAAACCAGATGTCATAAGACCATGGAGAAAATCTACAGAATTCTGAAAGGAAAGCCTCTAACCTCATAATTAAATCTCTAGCCAACATATTTATGTGTTCAGAGATTGTGTATGCTTACTAAAAATTTTACAAAGAGATGAGATGGAATCAAACCTACAAGAGTTCAACAAAATAAATGCTAAAAATCAGAAACAATTCTTGAAAGGGAGCCTTGATATTGTTGGCAGGACATGTGGGAGGGTGAGAATCTACAATTATAATCCATTCATATGGGAATAAAATAAATAAGAATTCAAAAAATTAGTTAAAAAGGAAACCATCCCAAAAATCTCCAAGAAAAGAAGGATGGAAATAATAACAATAGAAGTAGAAATAACTGAATCAGAAAAGAAAAAGAAAAAAACTAGACGATTGGTGGTGAGTATGATGTAGTCTACACAGAAATTGATATATAATAATGTGCACCTGAAATTACACAATGTTATAAACCAATATGACCCCATAAAATAAATGAACAAAGAAGAAAAAGAAAATCTCTGATAGCTATTTGGTCTGTTTCTTCTGGCGATAGTCCTGTCTGCTTTGCGGCCTACCTCACCCTTCCGAAAGGATGGGAACATTGCCCAGGTGTGGCCAGGGTGTTCCTTCCACTGCTCTGGCTATAGCAAACGGCTCACAAATGGACTGTGACACTGTTATGCTAATCAAAATGCTTCAACAGGACTTTTCCCCCTAGATATTTTAATTTAATTTAAATAAAATATTTGGGGTATATAGAAGAAATAGAGAACAATGTAATAAGTTCCTGTATGTTTACTGCCCAGATTCAAAAATAAAAAACAACTGAAGCAACCAACCCCCTCGGGACATCTTCCTGATCCCATTCCCCTCTGGCTCACCCTGGGCCTGTTTATCATTTATCCTTTCTATACATTTTTCATACTTTTACTATCATTTATAGACAATGTTATATTGTTGTGCATGCTTTAAAGCTTTACAGAAATGGTATCACACCATCAGCTCCTTCTTTCCTCCCTCAACACTATGTTTATGAGATTTATCCATTTTGATACATCAATCTCTAGTTTATTCATCTTACCTTCTGTATGGTATCCTATTGTATGACTATACCACAGTTTATTTACCAATCCTGAGTTCTAACTGTTTTCCATTGTTTATCATCACAAACATGATTGTAACACCGACTCTTTTGCATGTCTACTTATGTACATTTGTATCAGAATTTCTCTAGGGCACTGGTTTCAACTTTTTAAATAGTGACTTATAGTTAGAAATGTATTTTACACCATGACTCAGAACAAAGGAATGTATAAATGATTGTATAATTGTTCCATGAAACAATACCTGATCTCTGGATATTTTCCATTCTATCTGTCCTACCCTCCATCATTTTTAAAAGTGCTGATCATTATCCATTAAACTGATTTCACTACATGCTAGTGAGTTACAAACTAAAGTCTAAAAAACACTGCTCTAAAATGGATTCAAAGGGGACAACTGGTATGTTCATCTTTACTAGACATGGCCACATTGCCTTCCCAAGGTCTTATACTCTCACTGCTGTGTATGAGCCCCAGCTGTGCTCGATCTTTCCCAACAGCTGGAACTGTCAGAATTTAAAATTTTTGCCAATATGACAGCTGTAAAAGGTTATCCCATAATTATTTTAATTTGTATTTCTTAAATTACTAACAAGAATGAGCACTTTTTCATAGACTTACTGGCTTTTAAACTTTATTTTTCTGTAAATTTCATATTTCTATACTTTGCCCATTTCTTTAGGTAGTTGAAGAAAGCCATACAGCCAATGATAATTAATATAGTCCCTTGCTTAAAAATATAAATCACAATTAAGAATCAGCAGGCATTTGAGGAAAATCAAGAAAATGGAAGAGAAAGAGAAAGATTAACAAACAGAGCAAACCCCTGGGGGAAGGTGGAAAGAAAGCCATTAAAACATGTAACTAGAAAAAAATATATTTATTTCATGTCTGCCTCCCAAATATGATATGTTATCAAGTCCATAAAATAAGAACAGGCTGCTATGAAAAAGAAGTAAACAGTGAATAAGAAAACATTCTTAGAACTAAAAGCATGCATGACTAAATAAAAACTGCAGTAGAATAGCTGACTGATAGAACAGTACAGAATTGAAAAAAAAAATTAGCAATTTGAAGACCAAGCCATGGAAATCTGAAATGGAAAGCAAAACACAAACGAAAACGAAGAAAAATCTATTCAGAGAAGTATACAGGATAGATCTGAAGAGCCAATATTGGTTGAATAGGTGTTCTTAAAGGAAAAAACAAAGATAACTGACAAAACGAGAGCAACAAATAAAGAAAATATAAAAGAAAATTTCCCTGAGCCAAACAAAGGCACATGTCTTCAGATTTACATAAACTAATGGTTATACAGGAGAAATGCAAAAAGGTCCACTCCAAGAACATTCTAAAATTTCTGAATTCTAAGACTAAAGAGAAAACCTCCACATTTCCTTTGTGGGAATCCTACAAATCCCTTTCCATAGAGGGGGGACATCCTGGCTAGCACCTAAGAACCAGAATCTAAGAGAGGAATCACGAGATATAACTTGACACCAAATGTTAGAAAACAGTGAAACACTAGTTACATAGTTCCTAGGGGAAAAGATATTTGATCTAGAAGTCTATACTCAGTCAAACTATTATGCATGTGTGAGGGCAAAGTAAGATTATCTAAGGACGGAGACGGAGAACGAGTAGAGGAAGAACAAGAGGGAGAACAAACAGGAAAATGAGAAAATAGTTGAAAGAGGTAGGGAGTTGGGCAAAGAAACCAATAAAATTTATAGTTAAGTCTAAATGAAGGCTGACAATGTGTCGTGAAGCCTAATACAATTATTAAAAAAGTATTCCTAAAATATTTTGATAGAGGCAAAGTGTAACAAAAAATAATAAATAACCTGAAAAGATAAAAATAAAATTCTTTTAATAGACTTCGTTCAAGGAACAATAACAGAAGTAGGAGATAAAACCTTCAACTACCACAAGGGGGGGAAGGAACAAATATTATTTCACCTAATCAGCAAGAATCAGGAATGGAAAGAAAAAGGAAAAAAATAAGCAAAGAGTAAATATAGAATATAAAACAATATGGAAGGAATAAGAGCAAACATTAGTAATTATGATACATACAAATGTGTTAAAAGTTCTACTGCTAAAAAGTCAAGACTCAGATTGGGGTAGTGTGCATGCACATGCATGTGTGACAAAATTCAGCTATAAACTCCGCAAGGGACACAACTAAAACAAAATAACACAAAAAATGTTGAAAATAAAGAGATGCATAAACATATACCAAGCAATATTACAATATGAATATAAGACAATATAGAATTCAAGACAATTAAATTATATATATATATATATATATGTACGTGTGGGGGGATATAGATTATACACATACATATGGTGTAAATATTGTATGTATCTAATTTTTATTGTGAATAGGATATATAAATGGAGATTACATATAATATATACAACACATAACAAATATATATAAATCAATTACCTTTATGAACTGAATAATATCTTACATATGTTGGGTAAAGTAAAGACTATATTATTTATCTATTTTTATTTTGTGACCTTGATTTTCTCTGCTAAGTAGAAGAGAAGATGAAGAAAAGGAGTATGGGGAGTGACATCAGCATTGTGGCAGAGTGAGCTTTCCCATTGAACTCTCCCCTCCACAATACAACGAAAAAGACATTCACATTCCAATAGAGAACATCTACACAACACAAAAGACATCTGAGAGACCCATGCAGCCATATGTTGGAGTCAGAGAGGCTGGAGCCCCCCTGGGAGGAGGTGGAACAGAGTAAGAGAAAGCTTTGCTCCCTCCCCAAAAGACTGAGATCCAGGGATTGGGAATGGCCTCTGAGAGAAAAGGAAGGGGGAGGGGCATTCCTTCACAGGAACATCAAAGATCCTCAAGGTCCCTTGCAGGTTAGGGGGAAACACCCTGATGAGGTGAAAGCTATCATGGAGATGACTTCATCAAGCCAACACCCAAGGGGAGCAGATAGTGAGGGCAGAGCCAGTAAGCCCTGGAGAGCACACAGACGAAAGTGCCCCTCCCCGAACTCGTCCAGTGCTGGACTCTAGCACCAAGGACCCCAGGGAACACAGAGGGCTCAGAATATGCAGCTCTTGACTCCCACCCAGTGGTGATAGGTGGTAACAGCAACCAAATACTACTACAACATGAAAGAACAGAGCCACGCCCTCTAGCAGTATCAAAAATTATATTAAATCTCCAGAATAGAAGAAAAATGACAAGTACCCAGAAATCAATCCCAAAGACACAGAAATATGTAATCTAACTGACAGACAATTCAAGTCAGCTGTCATCAAAAAACTCAACGGGTTAAGAGAGAATGTAGAGAAACAATTCAACAAGTTCAGGAGCTCCTTCACAAAAGACTGAAACTATAAAGAAGAACCAATCAGAAATATTGGAGAAGAAAGACACAATGGATGAGATAAAACAAAATATGGATTCCCTGAATGCTCGAGGGGATATCATCAAGGAGCAAATCAGCATAATTGAGGACAGACATATTGAAATGCTCCAGATAGAGGAAGAGAGAGAACTAAGATTAAAAAGAAATGAAGAAAGTCTCCAAGAAATATTGACCCAATCAGGAAATGCAACATAAGAATTATAGGTATTTCAGAGGGAGAAGAGAAGGAGAATGGAGCAGAAAGCTTGTTCAAAGAAATAATAGTGGAGAACTTCCCAAACCTGGGGAAGGATGGAAATCCACATGAAAGAAGCTACAAGATCTCCTAAATATGTCAATGTAAAAAGACCTACTGCAAGGCATATAGTAGTGAAACTGACAAAAGTCAGTGACAAAGAAAAAATACTAAGGGCAGCAAGGCAGAAGAAAATAACCTTCAAAGGCACCCCTAGCAGGCTTTCACTGGATTTCTCAGCAGAACTCTTAGAAGCTAGGAGAAACTGGAGGAAAAAAACTTTCAGCCAGGAATATTGTAACCAGCAAAAATATCTTTCAGATATGATGGAGAAACAAAAACTTTCTCAGATAAACAAAAGTTAAAGGAGTTTCCATCCACAAGAATTCCACCTACAATAAATTCTCAAGAAGGCCCTCATACCTGAAAAAAAAGGGAGAAAAGGGTTACAAAGCCCAGAGTAAGGAAATAAATAGGTAGACAAAATAAGAAAATTGTAGCTATACATCAGAACAGGTTAGCAAATACTCAAGTATAACATTAAAGATGAAGGGAAGGAAAACGCCAAAAACAAAGATAATCCTGTCATTTTAACCACAAACTCACAACACAAGATGGAATAAGATGTGACAAAAACAACCCAGGAGGAGAAGAGGAAGAGGACCGAATTGGTTTAGTCTAGGCAAAAAGAGCCCATCAGAAAATGGACTGTCTTATCTATGAGATTTTCCATACAAACCTTAAGGTGACGAGCACTAAACAAAAAGGCAGAACAGGAACACAAATAATAAATAAGGAGAAAACTATGAAACCCAACATAAAAAATTACATAGCTCAATTGGTAGACTGAAATACAAGAGATGAGAAACAAAGAAAATGCAGGAGAACTGGGAAACGAGTGATAAAATGGCAGCATTAGGCCCTCATATATCAATAATCACCCTAAATGTAAATGGATTGAATTCTCCAATAAAAAGACACAGAGTGGCAAGATGGATCAAAGAACAAGACGCAACAATATGTGACCTCCAGGAAACACATCTCAGCTCCAACGACAAACACAGGCTCAGAGTAAAGGGATGTAAGACAATACTCAAAGCTAATGGCAAACAAAAGAAAGCAGGTGTCACAAGACTTATACCAGACAAAGTAGATTTCAAGATAAGACAGGTAAAGCGAGACAAAGAGGGGCAGTATATAATGATCAAAGGGATACTCCACCAAGAAGACATAACACTTATAAATATCTATGCACACAACACAGGAGTACCAAAGTACACAAAGCAACTATTAACAAACCTAAAAGGAGATATTAATAATAACACAATAATAGTAGGGGACCTCAACACTCCACTCACATCAATGGACAGATCATCCAGACAGAAAATCAACAAGGAAACAGTGGAATTAAATGAAAAGCTAGACCAGTTGGACTTAATAGACATATATAGAACACTCTATCCAAAAACAGGAGAATATACATTCTTCTCAAGTGCACACAGAACATTCTCAAGGATAGTCCATACAATGGGAAACAAGGCAAGCCTCAATAAATTTAAGAAGATTGAAATAATAACAAGAATCTTTTTTGATCACAATGCTATGAAGCTGGAAATTAATTACAAGAAAAAAGCTGAGAAATGGACAAAGATATGGAGACTAAACAATATGCTATTGAAAAACCAATGGATTATTGAAGAAATTAAAGGAGAAATCAAAATATATCTGGAGACAAATGAAACTAAAAACATACCATACCAACTCATATGGGATGCCGCAAAAACCATATTAAGAGGGAAATTCATTGCAATACAGGCTCACCTTAACGAACAAGAAAAATCCCAAATAAGCAATCTCAAACTACATCTAACTGAATTAGAAAAAGAACAAACAAAGCACAAAGTCAGCAGAAGGAGAGAAATAATAAAAACTAGAGCAGAAATAAATGCTCTTGAAACAAAAAAGGCAGTAGAAAGGATCAAAGAAACAAAGAGCTGGTTCTTTGAGAAGATAAACAGAATTGACAAACTCCTAGCCAGACTTACAAAGATAAAAAGCTCAGATAAATAAAATTAGAAATGAAAGAGGAGAAATTACAATGGATACCGCAGAAATACAAAGAATTATAAGAGAATACTACAAAAAGCTATATGCCAACAAAATGGACAGTCTAGGAGAAATGGATAAATTCTTAGACTCTTACAACCTCCCAAAGCTGAATCTAGAAAAAATAGATAATCCGAATACACCAATCACAAAAAGAGGTTGAAACAGTAATCAAAAACATCCCCAAAAATAAAAGCCCAGGACCAGACGACCTCCCTGGAGAATTCTACCAAACTTTCAAAGAGGATTTAATACATATCCTTCTCAAGCTATTCCAAAAAATTAGGGAAGATGGAATGTTTCCCAACACATTCTATGAGGCCAACACCACTCTGATACCAAAGGCTGACAAGGACAACACAAAAAATGAAATCTACAGGCCAATATTGCTGATGAACATAGATGCAGAAATCCTCAACAAAATAGTGGCAACCCAAATATAGCAATACATCAAAAAGATCATATACCATGATCAAGTGGGATTTATACCAGGGACAGAGGGCATCAACATCTGCAAATCAATGTGATATACCACATTAACAAAATGAGGAATAAAACCACATGGTCATCTCAACAGAGGCAGAGAAAGCATTTAAAAAGATCCAACAGCCACTTATGATAAAAACTCACCTTAAAAATTCGGGATTGGAGCCGGCCCTGTGGCCGAGTGGTTAAGTTTGCGTGCTCCGCTTCGGTGGCCCAGGGTCTCGCTGGTTTGGATCCTGGGTGGGGACATGGCACCACTCATCAGGCCATGCGGACTTGGCGTCCCATGTGCCACAACTAGATGGGCCCACAACTAAAATGTACAACTATGTACTGGGGGTCTTTGAGGAGAAACAGAAGAAAAATAAAATAAAATAAAAAGATTGGCAACAGTTGTTAGCTCGGGTGCCAATCTTTTTTTTTTTTTAAAAAAAAGGGAGGATAGAAGGAAATTACCTCAACATAATAAAGGCCATATGTGACAAACCCACAGGCAACATCATACTCAATGGGCAAAAACTGAATGTAATCCCTCTGAGAACGGGAACAAGACAAGGGTGCCCACTATCACCACTCTTAATCAACACAGTACAGGAGGTTTTGGCCAGCGCAATTAGGCAAGAGAAAGGAATAAAAGGAATCCAAATAGGAAATGAAGAAGTGAAACGCTCACTCTTTGCAGACGACATGATCTTACATATAGAAAACCCTAAAGAATCCATTGGAAAACTACTAGAAATAATCAACAACTATGGTAAAGTTGCTGGGTACAAAATCAACTTACAAAAATCAGTTGCATTTCTATACTCTAATAACAAACTTACAGAAAGAGAACTCAAGAACACAATTCAATTTACAACTGCAACAAAAAGAATAAAATATCTAGGAATAGATTTAACCAAGGAGGTGAAGGACTTATACGATGAAGCTTACAAGACATTATTGAAAGAAATAGATGATAACATAAAGAAACAGAAAGAGATTCCATGCACATGGATTGGATGAAAAAACATAGTTAAAATGTTCATACTACCCAAAGCAATCTACAATTCAATGCAATCTCAATCAGAATCCCAATGACATTCTTCACACAAATAGAACAAAGAATCCTAAAATTGATATGGGGCAACCAAGGACCCTAAATTGCTAAAGAAATCCTGAGAAAAAAGAACAAAGCTGGAAGCATCACAATCCCTGACCTCAAAACGTACTACAAAGCCATAGTAATCAAAACAGCATGGTACTGGTACAAAAACAGGCACACAAATCAATGGAACAGAACTGAAAGCCCAGAAATAAAACCACACATCTACAGACAGCCAATCTTCAACAAAAGTGCCAAGAACACACAATGGAAAAAGATAGTTTCTTCAATAAATGGTGTTGGGATACCTGGATAATCACTTGCAAAAGAGTGAAAGTATACCATTACCTCAGGCCATACACAAAATAAACTCAAAATGGATCAAAGACTTGAAGATAAGTCCTGAAACCATAAAAACTTTGGAAGAAAATATAGGTAGTATACTCTTTGACATCAAACTTAAAAGGATCTTTTCAAATACCACGTCTTCTCAGACAGGGGAAACAAAAGAAAAAAGTAAGAAAAGAAAACAAAACAAAAAGTAAGCAAGTGGGACTTCATTAGACTAAAGAGCTTCTGCAAGGCAAAAGAAACTAGGATCAAAACAAAAAGACAACCCACCAATTGGGGGGAAATATTTGCAAATCATATATCCAACAAGGGGCTAATCTCCATAACATATAAAGAACTCACATAACTGAACAACAAAAAACAAACAGCTCAATCAAAAAATGGGCAGAGGATATGTACAGACATTTCTCCAAAGAAGATACACAGATGGCTAGTAAGCACATGAAAAAATGCTCAACATCACTAATCATCAGGGAAACGCAAATCAAAACTACACTAAGATAGCACCTTACGCCTGTTAAAATGGCTATAATCACTAAGACTAAAAACAATAAATGTTGAAGAGGTTGTAGAGAAAAGGAAACCCTCATACACTGCTTGTGGGAATGCAAACTGGTGGAGCCACTATGGAAAACAGTATGGAGATTCCTCAAAAATCTAAAACTAGAACTACCATGTAACCCAGCTATCCCACTACTGGGTATCTATCCAAATAACTTGAAATGAACAATCCAAAGTGACTTATGTACCCCCATGTTCATTGTAGCACTATTCACAATAGCCAAGACATGGAAGCAATCCAAGTGCCCATCGACTGATGACTGGATAAAGAAGATGTGGTATATACAATGGAATACTATTCAGCCATAAAAAAAGACAAAACCATCCCACTTGCAACAACATGGATGGACCCAGAGGGTATTACGTTAAGCGAAATAAGCCAGACTGAGAAAGACAAACACCATATGACTTCACTCATATGTGAAAGACAAAGAAATACACGGACAAAGAGGACAGT
The DNA here is from genome assembly GCF_041296265.1 of Equus caballus. Classification (NCBI taxonomy): domain Eukaryota; kingdom Metazoa; phylum Chordata; class Mammalia; order Perissodactyla; family Equidae; genus Equus; species Equus caballus. The sequence goes on along the minus strand of NC_091700.1, from coordinate 42,209,367 downwards.
TCAGTGGTTACCAGGGGAAGGGGGCTGGGGGGTGGTCACAGGGGGTGAAGGGGAGCACTCATATGGCGATGGACAAATAATAATGTACAACTAAAATTTCACAACGATGTAAACTATTACGAACTCAGAAAGAAAAGGAGTATGGTAGGGACTTTAAGGAAAGAGATAAAAGTTTAGAATAGCTACTGATAGAAATGGGAATAGGAGTTACTACAGAAGTGATCTAAATTATTTTCAGTTTAAAAATGTTCAATGTAGATTCTAAGTACAATCCTTGTCAATAAAATCAAAGGCTATGTTTACAGAATAATAGACCAAATTATTTAACATTAGGAAATTGGTGAATATAATTAATTATATCAGTAAGTCAAATAAAAATTACTTCATTTGATAAAAATGCATCTAATAAAATTAAAAATCTATAGAGATATATAAATCTCAGCTCAATCAAAAAAATCATTGTTAATGGAGGTATTCTCACTAAGAAGAGGCACAGAACAAGGACCATGGCTATCACACTATCATTGTCCTATGTGCTGGTCAATGCATTAAAATATAAAACAAATTAACAGTACAAAATTTGGGAAGGATGTCACAAAACTGCAATTCACAGACAATATTCTTATATACATCATAAATCTAAGATGGACTAAAAAAGTTTTGGAGTTAATGACAGTTGAGTAAAGTAGTCAAATACATGATAAATATACAAAACTACTAGCTTTCATGCATAAGCAATAACCAGTTAGAAAATATAATGGAAGACATATCCCAGTCACACTGACAACTACATACATACAATATCCACATCAGATCTATACTCGAAAAACCTACAAAACTTTAATTTAAAAATTTTGAGTATAAAAATACATAATTAAGGCATATTTAAAACTCATATAACCAACATATACCCAGCAAAAACTTGTAACTATTTAAAGAATTCTCAAAACTCAGTAGTAAAATAACTAATAATCCAATTAGAAAATGGGGAGAAGACATGAACAAACATTTCACTGAAAAGAATATACAGATGGCAAATAAGCACCTGAAAAGTTGTTCAATATCATTAGCCATTGTGGAAATGCAAATTAAAACCACAAGATATTACTAAACACATATCAGAATGAATAAAACAAAAAACAGTCATAAAACCAAATGCTGGTGAGGATACAAAAGAACTGGATTACTCTACACTGCTGGTGGAAACGTAAAATGGAAGAGCCACTCTAAAAAAGAATATGGCAGCTTCTTACAAAACTACATGTGATCACCATACGATGCACTGCTTGCACTCTAAGGCACTGCCTGATGACAGAGAAATGAAAACTTGATTTTCACACAAAAACCTGTACATGAACTTTCACACCAGCATTATTGTAATAGCAAACGTTTAGAAACAACCCAGATGTCCTTCAATGGGTGAATGGTTAAACTGTGATACATCCATACCATGGACTGCTACTCAGCAATAAAAAGAAACAAACTATTGATACACAACAACTTGGATCTCCAGGGAATTATGCCAAGTTAAAAAAGACAACCTCAGAAGGTGACATATTGAAAGATTCCATTCCATATTCTTAAAATGTTAAAATTGTAAAAATGGAGAACAGTGGTTGCCAAGAGTTTGGGATGGGTCAGGGAGGGAGACGGCTTTGGCTAAGAAAGTGTACAGGACATCCTTGCAATGGAACTGTTCTATATTTTGACTGTGGTGATGGTCACACGAATCCACATATATGATAAAATTTCAAAGAATTAAATATATACACATACGCAAAATGAATGCATGTAAAACCAGTGACATTGGAATAAGGTCTGTAAATCGTATCAACGTCAATTTTCTCATTGTGATACCATACTATGCAAGTATATCTTGTTATGCAAGATGTCATTATAGAGGGAAACTGGATCAAGGGTATACAGGACCTTTCTGTATTATTTCTTATAACTGCATGTGAATCTACAGTTATCTCAAAATTACAAGTTAAAAATAAGGAATCTATCACTATGGAAAATTGACAATGATAATCCAACATAAGGACAATTACTGTTCCTAAAGTAGAAAACTAACAAGTGGAAGACATATGTAAAGATACGCAAGATACGTCTATTTATCTATGCAATCCTTCAGCAAGCCATCCCTTTAACTGTATATATCCACAGAATGATTTCTGGAATGTGGCTCAGCTAATATTAATGTCATTATCTGAATTATGAGATTTGTGGTACATTTTAAACTTTTTCATCTGGTGTTTTCCTGCATTATTTATAATGAGCACATTTCTTTTTTCCTGAAACAAGAGATTTGAGGAAAAACCCCACATAACTAAGACAAAAAAGATTTGAGTAGAAAAACCTATATTGTTTTTGAACAGAAAAACTGAATATTAAGATGTCAATTATTCTTAAAGTCCATGGTCTGATACAATTCCAATCACAAGTCCAAAAAAGTTTTTAGTTCTAAATTAAGTCAAAAACATCAAAAAAGCAAGGACAGGAGCCAGCCTGGTGGTGCAGCGGTTAAGTTCGCATGTTCCACTTTGGCGGCCTGGGGTTCACTGGTTCGGATCCCAGGTGCGGACCTATGCACTGCTTGTCAAGCCATGCTGTGGCAGGCGTCCCACATATAAAGTGGAGGAAGATGGGCACAGATGTTAGCTCAGGGCCAGTCTTCCTCAGCAAAAAGAGGAGAATTGGCAGCAGATGTTAGCTCAGGGCTAATCTTCCTCAAAAAAAAAAAAAAAAAAAAGAAAAGAAAAGAAAGCAAGGATAACAAATTTTAAAAAGGAAAATTATTTAGGAAGAATAAAATTAAAGGTGTTATAAAGTACTATGAGTAAAACTGTGGCACAAGAAAAACAGACCAATGGAACAAAAGAGCCCAGATACAGATGTTAATATAAATGACTTTCAAATTTCTGGATGTAAAATAATTTCTCTAATTTTAAAAGTGATGAAATAAACCTCAAAGAAAAAGACTGACAAATCAGAGTTAATATAAATATGCTACAAATCTAGTAAAAACTTTGACTTTTTATGGGTAAAATAAATAAAATTATAGGTAAACAATAAAAGAAGTTTGTGACGTGAATATGAAAGACAGAGGGCTAATATTATAAAAGAGCTCTCTGAAGACAATAAGAAAACCATTGAGGAAAAAATAGCGATAATGGAAAATCACAAAGGAGCAAACATAGTTTAACACCTAGTAAACGTTTATTTCCTATAATGAAAAAATGCAAACTCAAAGCGAAAGACTATTTTGCCCACCATATAACGAAGTTTTTTGATGTTCTGAGAAAATTCAGTTCTACTGATGGTGAAATGCAACAGGCCCTCTCTTTTCTTACTGAATATAAATATATTTTAAAACATAAATAATATATTGAATACAAATTGGACAATAATTTGGCAATATGGATCTAGAACATTTAGACGTTCACAACCTCTGACTTAATAGTAATTCCGCTCCTGGCAATTTGTCCTAAGAAAACAAACAAAGATAAGGGTTATCTTTATAATTTTGTTTTTTACATTTTAACATCTCTGAAATATAGGCGTGTGTTACAATTTATGGGATCTTATACTAACTGGCAATTTTTTTCTTTTTTCTTTCTTAGTGGGACATAAAGTACATGCCTTACAATCAATGGTTTCTTAGGTTTGATGAAATACAGTATATGGCTATTAAAATGTTCACAAAGAATGTGAAATAAAATGGAAATGTTGCTAAAAAGAGCATCCGATATTATACAGCACAACTACAACTATGTAAAAGAAAACAAATACACAAAACCTCTGCATAGAAAAAATAATTTTAAATAGTTGACACTGATTGCCCCTGGGTAGTTGGCTTATGGATGCTTACTTTTCTTCTTCCCTCAAATTTTCTGTTTTTTCCAAACTTTGTTTAATAGATCATGCAAATGCTTTTATAACGGAAACACCTTCTTGTAAATGATATTTTTAATGACTAAACAACCGTTTTTTAAAGTTCAAACTGTGGAATATCTGATCATCATGTCTTTTCAAAGCATTAGTCAAATACAATTTCTGTTACTTATGAAACAAAATTTCATAAAGAGTAGTACTTGGCTCAGATTCTGGAGAGAAAGCCAAAAAAGATTATTCAGCTCTGCTCCCAGGGGACTCAGGCCCTGGAGATTTTGTAGTAGATGTTGGAAGAATTTCCCTTCCTAATACACAGTAAAATATTTCATATTCCTAACTGATGTGTGAACGCTATTAAAGATGGCCCAGAGTCAATCACTGCAGTGAGTCATCGGAACATGTTCAATGACCTAAGTGAAGAGGGTCTGAAGAGGGAGAGGAAAGGGGAAGCCAGGAGAAGAGGTCATTTGGGGCACTAAATGCCCTCATTGTTATCCCTGAAAATATTCTGAAAGGGAATAAACGTCTGTCTGTAGGTGGCTAATGAATATTTCCAGGCCTTTATGTCTTAACCTCCAATTGGTGCTGTTCAATAATAGGTCTAATTTCAAAGGTTTCTCACAAAAATTTAAGGGATTGGGAAATTTATCTCTGAAGCCAAGAAAAATCTCAAGATTTCCATAGGTAAAATCATAAAAAGTATAACCAAACTGCTAACTCACTGTTAAGAAAGGCAACTTAAAAATGAGCCTTCTTTCCCTTCACATAAGTTTATTTTACAATCAACAATGAGTGAGAGAAAAACATTTCCAAAATTCTTTCTTAGAGCTTGCTAACTGAAACTTAAGGGACAGGTATCTTCTCTCAAACTAAAAAAAATTAAAATAACCTACCACCACGTAAGAAAAATTCAGAAAAGTTCATGAATTACTACCATTCTTTTATGTGTATTCCAAGTAAGACTCACAAGATAGAATGCAATCTAAAGTGCATCTACGGCAAATGATTGGGTCTATAAGAGTCATCTTTTAAAAACTAATGAGATGGAGGTTACATGAATGTAAACATTTGTCCAGATTCATTGACCTGTTCTCTTAAAATGGGTGCATTTGATTGAATGTAAATTTTAAAATAAAAAAAGTGTATCTAAAAGTTTTACTCTATTTGCTGTATCCAAGTAGGCTTTCTCCCTCTCCCCCAGGCAAAGTCGTAATTTAGAATTGCCTTCACAGAGGTACTAACTACAAAGAGTATCATTATAGTTATACACGTTATGACACCAAATCCATCATAAAGCATATTATATGTGTCAAAGTATCTTCCAATCAATGTCTTCTACCCTTCAACTATTCCATTATACACCCCAAATGTAATTAGACGGCACCACAATTGAATTTTGTACTTGAAAACCTAAAGAAATGAGTGAAACTCAGTAGACAATAAAGCATAAATGACTTTCGCTGATCATCCTTTTTCTCAGTTCAAAATTACTAAGAAGGATCTTGTTTTTATAAGTTTTATTAACAGCGTTTGAGGGAGAGACATTTTCTTAAAATGGACAATTTACATAGAAATGGAAAACTTGTGAGAAGTTTTTTATGGCTCTTCATTCACCTGGAAGATTTGACCAGACTTACGTCAGAAAAAAAACTTTTATAAGAAGAAAAACTCATGGGAATTGCTCCTTATTTCTAATATATTGTAACCACGGAAATAATTTAAAAATAGAATTAGTATATGAAGTTAGGAAGATATACTACTACCAATTTATTTATTGCTATAAATAATAACCTTCTAGACTATTGTTCCAGAAAAAACCACCAGTAACTTTATTCATTAGATTCATAGTAATGTTTCTGTTAACAGCTCCAGTCATTTGTCATAGCAAAAATCTTCTACATCTATTAACTATTAATGATTGTCAATGAATGATTTTTTTTTTGGTGAGGAGGATTGACCCTGAGCTAACATCTGTTGCCAATCCTCCTCTTTTTGCTTGAGGAAGATTGTCCCTGGGCTAACATCTGTGCCAATCTTCCTCTGCTTTATATGTGGGATGCTGCCACAGCATGGCTTGATGAGCAGTGTATAGGTCCGTACCTGGGATCCAAACCCACAAACCTTTGGCTGCTGAAGCACAGTGCAGGAACTTGATCACTATGCTACCAGGCTGGCCCCTAACGAATGATACTTTTATATTAGAATTCCACAATCTCAATTTATAGCAGAGATTTGAAGCTAAGTCAGTATTCTCAAAAACTAGTAACTATAAGCAAAGCATCAGATCTCACTGAAATTCACAAAGGGTCATTTCTTACAACGGAATTATCAAGGGAAACTCAAAATTCACTTTTTTTAGTCTTTCTTGTAAGTACATACATATTGTACATAACATTCATCAAATTTTGGTTAGATACTGTTATTGGCATTAAGACAAGGTTTATAGTTCTAATGTGAAAAATAACTATTTCATAGCTTCAGTAAGCCCCTGTGTCTGTCTAAGAAGTCAGTCTGTAAAAACATTAACATGGGAGGGTAGAGATGAAAGTCATTTAGCTGTAGTTAGCAAGTATCCCTTAGACTTCCAGGTTCGTACAGTTTTTCTGGCTGGGTAGGCTAGTATAACTTCTCATCCTTCCAAAATTTGGAAGAGACTAGATGAGTTTCTGCTAGAAATTTAAGACATATAAGTTACAAAACTGAAAATTATATTATCTGATTTGCAAGCAGTAAAGATTTCAGTCTAAACCAATTACTTTACCAATGGAGTACTAAGTATGACCATAATTAAAAAGTATGCTGATATAGTTTTCATAGATTTTTTCCTTGCTAAGAGACTATCAGCTAAATATTATCTTTAAACTGCATTATAAATACGTATATATATGGACATGTAAACATGGACATCCATATCTCAGAAATGGCAAACTATCCAAACTATTCCATCTTATTTCATTCAATCATTCAACAAATATTTATTAAGCACCTATTACATGCCACTTAGGACTATTCAAAATCATTACTTTTTAAATATGATTGGCCACATGGCAAAGAACTGTCATTCTTGAACTTTCCTGAATTTTTTTATGTGATGGCAAGTTTATTTTAAATTTTTTTCAAATAGAACAAAGAAAGTGTTTACTGATCAAATGGAAAAGTTTTTCTGCCACTAGAAATCATCCAAGGTAAGTGTAATCTGCATTTATTGTATTATTTCATTATTAATTACTTGATTACATACGTTTATTGCATTACTAACTTTTAAATGTTATATCTCAGCACTTTACAGGAACTTTTAGGCCAGCATAATTAAACTTGATTTGGAGAGACCTAATTTGAGTTTTCCCAATAGGCCACACTCCTTGTAGGCATATGCAAATACATAAAGTTAAAGATGACATCTTACTTCAGAATGTCCATGTACTCAAGATACCTCACTTGTACACTGCCTCCCCTCATCACCATCTCTACTCACTCAGGACTGCCACAAAGTTATACCAAGGTCTTTTCTTTCTCTCTTAATAGTTAGGCCTATTCTGTACTACTGCTTTGTTCACTTCTCACAATTCAATCAACTCTTGTCAAGCCATTTCTTCTCATAATGAAAACTGTGTGCCCCTAAATCCCTTTCCTTTTTTGGATACCTCGGAAAAATGACTCAGTTCCACTTTCATGAACCAAAGAAAGAGTTTAGTCTTCATCTAGTAACAATTTATTAGGTACCTACTTATGTGCCAGACACTGAGCTAGACCTCAGAAATGGCTGATATGCATAAAGCAATGGCGAGAAATATCCCCCTAGCAAAGAAAAGAAACATCACTGATTTTAACATGTTCATAAACAGTGCAATCAACCTTGGAAGCTCTTAAAAAGTACCTAGAAATTCTGTTTATAAGTATTCTTCCAAATACCTATCCATCTCATTAAATTTGCTTTTATTCAAGCATTAATTTAGGATAAATAAAAATAATGCCTTATTCAACATAAATGTTTTTATATTTACTTTCATGACTAGAAATGATTTTTCTAATATTTTCCAGGGTGTTGGTGGTTTTTCTACAGTGTGAGTAAAATATATTCTTAGGCTGTAACAAAAGCCAAATAATCCTTCGTTACATTGTTTCCCAGGGAAGATGAGTCCCAAATTTCCAACAACCCACTCACAAACAAATTTCTAAAGTACAAAACATTTGCAAGTTGGGGATGACTTATACTTTATTTCTATATCTACATTCCTATGTGCTTAAGAAATGGTGCCACCACTAAAGTAATACTAATGAATTACTAGTTAGTTTAAAATAAAAATTATTCTGACAATTGTGAAGCTGTGTGTAAATCTTCCATTGGTCTAAGGACTGAATGTGGGAAAGTGTATAAAGAAGTAAAACTTGTGTTTGTGATATTATCACTAGTCTATCTACTTTTCACTTTAAGTGCAAGATACTGGTCCAGAAAAGGTTTCCACAGACCAGCTGACTTTCTTCTTATACACAGGTCAATAGGCTAAGAAAAAAAAAACCCACAAAAAGCTACAAATCAAAACCTGTTCTACAGGCTTCTGCACACATAGAGGAAATATTAGAAAAGTACAGCCATTTTATATTATGTCTAGGGTACAAACCCTTTTAATAGGGATACTGATTCTGCTGAAGTTTTCATTTCAGCGAAGTTGTTCTGCCTTAAAGTACTCACTTGAATCAATAACTAAGGACATTTTTTGAGGCTGGCAGAGAGGAGATTAGAAACTTGCTTAGAATGGTGCATCTTTATGCAATGACTCAGTTAGGAGCTAACAATACACACCTCCTCCCACAGACAAATGATTACGTCTTCCATCGATGCCTTTAAAAAGACATACATAAAATTAGCATACAATCTCCTATGTTACTATTGTACACATGAAGTTTTTATTGGAATGTGAATACGTATTTTAAGTTTATTTTTCTCTTCTCTGCTCTACTACTTATAAACATATATGCATCTAATTATAATAGTTCTTCAGCAGAACAATGTTACATGAGAGCTTGGTATCAGCTATAAGAACAAAATAACTGCTTTATTCCTTAATATGACATCCATGTGCAATCATTTTTGTAATAAATGGTAAATCTGATATGTAAATTGTCCAATTTTTATTTTCATTAGAGAATTTTGGAAAAATCATGTGTCACTCATTGGATTTAACAGAAAAATTCAACTTTTAAATTATAAAACCTTTTAATGAATGGTATCATTAACACTTCTGTTTGAATTACAAGGGAATTCTGTAATTTATAATAATTGGATAATACCAAACATCACAATGATAATTTAAAATTTACCGACATTAGACAGACAGAGAAAACTTTTGAATTTTCATGCCAGTTTAAAGAGAAACATAAAAAATGTTATACTGCCAATATTTTATTTTTGGAAACTCTTTGTAAATAAAAACCCATTTCCAAAATAAGATATTGCATGGGCACAGAATAGTTGGTAACGGTTCAAATGCCTTAGGCAACAGAGAAGTATTGTTTTGTTGTTGTTTAAACCTCTCCTAGTAAGAGCAGTTCATCGTGCACAAAGAAACAAGGCAGCAACATGATTTAAAAGGAATGTATGAGCAATAACAGTAAAACTTCAACTAAAACTAAAGTTTACCACAGTCATTCCATTTCTATGAAATGGTGTAGATAACATGGTTGATACTCACCCGATGTTATAGAAATGCCCAGGCTTGTCTAAGGAACAAACAGTAGACACATGGTGAGGTGCTGAAGACAGCTCTCTCTAGGGCTCAAAACACTTCAGACGAAGTACCCTCTATCTTCCATTTAATAGAGGGTGCCTCCTATTACCAAAGCGTGGCAGAGAAAAGAGTTTCCACAATCCAGTCTTGACTTTCTGTCTCTCTCTTTGAAGAGTAACAGTTACCACCGGAAAACGTTAGCAGAAAATGATCACTTGAACACTCACACAAGGCAGCTGTAAATTTCCACTCTCTTTGCTTGCTCTCAGATTCCAAGCCTTGCTTGTCTCTTAATCTGTCACAGGCAGTTCTGTTTCTGGTCAAACCAGCTTGCTTACGCGTTCTCCTCTCCCTCTCTACCACACTCTTTGAGATACATACCACACAGTCACAGCTCTCTCTTTTTCTTCCTCGCTCCCGAGTGTGCAACGTTGCAAGAATGTGCATAAAGCAATTAAGCTGAGGCAAATTTAATTCTTGGCCAAAAAAAAAAAAGTCTAGGGAGAAACAAAATTTTTTTCTCATCACATTTTTCCCTTTAAGTGTTATACTTGCTCATGCATGGGTTTTTGTCAAGAGATTAAACTGGCCAAACCATCTTGTTTAAAAATGTAAATACAGGCTTCTAACAAAGGCATGTTGGTAGTGACAGTAAAGGATTCATCTGCTAATATGTTCGTTCCTCAGGGAAGATGCTATTCCCAATCAAAATAAGAAAGTATAGGAAGTAAATACTTAAATGCTATTAATTTAATCTTGAAATTTAAAAAGCAAAGATTTTAGAAATAGAGCACCCATAATTTAAAGTGTAATTTTGTGAAAACTTAATGTTTTCTGTGTGTGTGTGTGTGTGTGTGTGAGGAAGACTGGCCCTGAGCTAACATCCATTGCCAATCTTCCTCTTTTTGCTTGAGGAAGATTGTCACTCATCTAACATCTAGGACAATCTTCCTCTATTTTATGTGGGATGGCACCACAGTGTGGCTTGATGAGTGGTGCTAGGTCCACACCCAGGATCTGAACCTGCAAACCCCGGGCTGCCGAAGTGGAGTGGGCAAACTTAACAGCTATGCCACCTGGCCAGCCCCTAATGTATTTTTAAATATGGTATATTTTGAAACTTAGAAACAACATTTGCAGTTATAAAAGGGAAAATTAAAAAGAACATAGAAAAATACTGACACCAAAAATATTAAATAGAACAGTTTACACCATATATAATTATTTTGTTTAGAAAGCGCCCCCACAAACATACAAGCAGTGTTCCTCCGGATGTATAATACCTCTTCATGAGAATTTAAAAGGCTAAAGGCTACAAAAAACATTTTTCATTATTATACATGTATAATTATAGAGTAAAACATCTTAAAATTATGGCTCTCTCTGCAAGTTTAGGAATTAGGTAGAAGGCTGAGTGGGATGGTTGGTGACAGGCTTAGAAGGCATTTGTAGGATTCTTTGGAATTAGGAGGCAGTGGCCTCGCTTGGAATACAGCCTGGCTCTGTGGGAATGCTGCTCAGAGCCTGCTTTGGAGTTTTCTGTTCCAGTTCCTTAGCCCCAAAGACTTTTAGGTTCTCTGTCTCCCACTACGTGTTTCCAAGCAAAATTCTTGGCTGCTGCTTCTGATGACAGATCTCTCCATTACACAGCTCACAAAAGTAGTTATTAGACCTATTATTATTTTAATCTCTCTCTGCAGAACTAAAATAACTCTAAGAATACGAGCTTAAATAAAGTGAAAGGTAATTATTTGTAAATAGTTGTTTATAATCCTTAAGAAAAATAAGCAAATAAAGCTTGGCTTTATTTCTTAATCTATATATCAATATTTACTATACATTCCTAATATACATATTTATCTAAAAACATGTATTTCTTAATCTGGTTCAGTTAAAGTAGACTTAAAATTTAAATACATCATAAAGTAATTTGGTTCTTAACCTCTAAGAAATAAGCATCAAAGAAGACTAGAAATTCCTCCACCAATTATTCCTTCAATTAGTAATTTTGTAAAATTTAGAGTTTGATTTCTTATTTTTAAAGAAAAGTTAAATGGAAATTATCCCATATCACTAAGGGGTATTAAGTGCCTAGTATCTTCCTGAGTCCAAGATTATACTCCAAGAGTTCTAGTATAGCTGAAAAAATTCAGAATTTGAAGAGTGGCACTTAAAATAACTCAGGGTTAAATTTATTTTTAAGTCACTTTAAAATTGGTAGACATACCAATCTATGATTCTAAGGCACAAAATAAAGACAAGATATTTAAAATATATAATAAGGCTGACTACATATGATTGTGTATATGTTTATATTTGATTCCTACTAAACACCATTTTTAAGTTGCACACAATGAAATCACAAAAAGTGACCTTCTATTAAGCCACAAAGAAATCAATAAATTTCCACAGGAGAAATGGTACAAGCTTCATCTTCTGAATAGAAGATGATAAAACTAGAAGCTATCTTTAAAATTTTCAACAGCTAAGCAAATGTTCTTTTTAAAAAATCCTATTAATACTTGAAAATTTAAAAAGAATATTCTTCTAAAAATTATTTGGACAGAGAATTAAAAGTACATTTACAGTGACTTCTACTTCAGGATATGATGGAGGAACAGAGACTGAATTTACTCTTCTGTCTTATAAAACTAAAAAACTGGACAAAATGTATAAAACAATGATTTTCAGACACTGGAAACCAGGCAGCTCAGCTCAGTAATTCCTGAGAGAAGAGAAACAAACAAGGTAAGCCTTCAATTTACCCAGGATGCACAGTAGCAAGGGGAGCCCAAACAGAACACGGCAGTCTCCCTGAGTTGAAGAGACAGAGTTAAGAATTCAAGAATTCACAGGGCAGAATGCCAGAGAGGAGAGAGCTACAGAGAGCCCCAGAGATCTGCAGAAGGTTCCCCTCAAATCTTCTGAGAACTGATCAGCACATGTCTGTGAAAAAATTCTCCAAGGCCAAGGAAAGAACCGTTGGAAAGAAGCATGCTGAAGAAGTCGCAGCACTCACACAGAGCTGGGAATAGTTCATGTTCCCAACAGCCAGAGTGAAGAAATCTCCTAAAATGTGGAAAATTAGGCTGAGTACACAGAAGGATATTGCCTCAGTAGTGTGACCAAATTAGCCCCAGATTAAAGGTAGCTCTGGTCTCTCCTAATAGAGATAACAAGTAAGCCTTGAAAGGATTGAATTCTTTCCAAATAAATTAACCGCATCCTAGGGTAGAATTCAAAATATTTAAAAGAATTTTTAGAAATCTAGCACACAACATAAAATTCACAATGTCTGGCATCCAGTCAAAAGTTACCAACCACGCAAAAAAGCAGATAACTCAATCAACAGAAAGCAACTCAGAAATGACACAAATAACATAATTAGTACACAATTCTATCTGAACAACTATTACAGATATACTCCATAAGTTCAAGAAAGTATATGAAAACATAAGTATGTTAAGGAGAGACATGGAATATATAAAAAAGACCCAAATCAAATTTCTAGGGATTACAATTTCTGAGATGAAAACTACACCAAATAGGATGCACAGACTGGACACTGCAGAAGAAATGATTAGTAAACTTGAAGACATAAAAGAAGTTTTCAGAATGAAACATTGAGGGGGAAAAAGGATCAAGGAAAGAAATAAAAGAACAGATCATCTCTCAACTACGGGAAAACTTCAAGCAACTTAACATACATACCATTTAGGTCCAAAATAAGAATAGAGAGAAAGTGAAAGAGAAAACAACATCTGAAGAAATAATGACTGAAATTTTTCCAAATTTAATGAAGATTATAAATCCACAGATCTAAGAAGAGCAACAAACCCTAAACATAAGAAACATAGAGAAAACGATACCAAGGCACAGTATGATCAAATTGCTTAAAATCAGTGGTAACAGAATGTCTTAAAAGCAGTCTGAGGAAAAAGACACGTTACATACAGAGGAAAAGAAAAGAAATGAGAGCAGATTTCTCATCAAAAACAATGCAAGTCAGAAGGTAGTGAAGAAACATCTTCAAAGTACAAAAGAAAATAATTCTCAATAGCTTTCAGAAACAAATGAAGACATAGCAAAGCCGAAAGACAGATCAAGCTACAAAAAATGTTAAAGGAGGTCCTTTCTTCAAGCAGAAAAAATATTACATTAAATGGAAATCTTCACTAAAGGAATGAAAAGCACCAGAAATAATAAACATGTAGGTAAACATAAAAGCATTTTTTCTTATTTAAAAAATCCCTTTATAAAAGAGGATTTACTTTTAAAGCAAAAACAATGTATTTCGGGATTTGTGACATATATAGAAGTAACATCAATAGCAAAAAGGCCAGAAACGGGAAAATGGAAGTATATACTTGAAGGCAGGCTGTGATAAGTTAAACATACAAACTATAAAATCAAAAGTGACCACTAAACAAACAAACAAACAAACGAAAAGACCCAAAGAGATATAGCTAATATGCCACTAAATGAGATAAAATTAAATAATAAAAAATACTCAATCCAAAAGAAGGCAGAAAAAAGAAGAAGGAATGAACAAAGTACTGAAGGGATGACCAGAAAACAAATAGCAAGATGGTGATTTCAACCCAACTTTATCAAAAACCATACTAAATGTAAATGGTCCAAACACTCCAATTAAAAATCAGAAGTTGGGTCTGGCACTGTGGCTGAGCGGTTAAGTTCACGCGCTCTGCTTCAGCGGCATGGGGTTTCGCCAGTTCGAATCCTGGGTGCAGACACGGCACCGCTCCTCAGGCCGTGCTGAGGCGGCATCCCACAGGCCACAACTAGAAGGACCCACAACTAAAAAATATGCAACTATATACTGGGGGTATGTGGGGAGAAAAAGCAGAAAAAAAAAATCAGAAGTTGTCAGATTACACAAAAAGGCAAGACCCAACTACATGTTGCTTTTAAGAAACCCACTTTAAATACACAGACACAAATAGGTTAAAGGTGAAGGAAAGAAAAAGATATACTATACTAATACCACTCAAAAGAAAGCTGAGGGGGCCAGTCCGGTGGCGCAGCAGTTAAGTTCGCACCTTCCACTTCAGTGGCCCAGGGTTTGCTGATTTGGTGGCCCAGGGTTCAGCAGTTCGGATCCTGGGTGTGGACTTACCCACCGCTTGTCAAGCCATGCTGTGGCAGGCATCCCACATATAAAGTAGAGGAAGATGGGCATGGATGTTAGCTCAGGGCCAGTATTCCTCAGCAAAAAAGAGGAGGATTGGCAGAAAATGTTAGCTCAGGGCTAATCTTCTTCAATAAGTTAAATAAATAAATAAATAAATAAAAGCTGAGGTAATTATAAATACCATCAAAGTAGATTTCAGAGCAAAGGAAACTAGTAGGGAGAAAAAGAACCATTTCTTAACAATAAAGGGGTCAATTTTACAAGAGGTCATAAAAATCCTAAACATTTATGCGCCAAATAAGAAAGTTTCAAATACATGAAGAAAAAGCCTGAAATGACAGGAGAAAAATACAAATCTACAAGTACAGTCCAAGATATAAATATTCCTCTTTCAATAATTCATAGAAAAAGTAGATAGAAAAATCAGTAAGGATATAAAAGACTTGAACAGTGACACAGTGGTTTAGCACCACTAAAACCAATTTGACCTGACATATAACAAACA
Source organism: Equus caballus (assembly GCF_041296265.1). Lineage (NCBI taxonomy): Eukaryota > Metazoa > Chordata > Mammalia > Perissodactyla > Equidae > Equus > Equus caballus. The sequence continues at coordinate 42,194,087 of NC_091700.1, read as the reverse complement.
TACAAAATATGTTCTCTGACCGTATTAAATCAGAAATCAATAATAAAAGATAAAATTCCCAAATAATTTGAAACTAACCAGCGCACTACTAAATAATCTATTGCTCAAAGAAGAAATAAAAATGGAACTTAGAAAGTATTTTGAACTAAATGAAAATGAAAACATGGCATATCAAAATCTGTAGGATGCAGGGGCTGGCCCGGTGGCGCTGCAGTTAAGTGCTCACGTTCTGCTTCAGCGGGCTGGGGTTCGCCAGTTTGGATCCCGGGTATGGACATGGCACCACTTGGCAAGCCATGCTGTGGCAGGTCTCCCACATATAAAGTAGAGGAAGATGGGCATGGATGTTAGTTCAGGGCCAGTATTCTTCAGCAAAAAGAGGAGGATTGGGAGTAGTTAGCTCAGGGCTAATCTTCCTCAAGAAAAAAAAAAATCTGTGGGATGCAGGTAAAGAAGTATTTAAACAGATGTGCTTAACATTAAGTACTTACATTAGAAAAGAAGGCAGGCCCCAAGTTAACAACCTAGGCTTTCACTCAAAGAAACTTAAAGAATATATTAAATGCAAATCAAGGAGAATCAAAGAAATAATAAAGAGCAGAAATCAATAAAGTTAACAACAGAAAAACAATAAAAAATGAAAAATAACCTGATTCTTTGAAAAGATCAATAAAATTGATAAGCATCTTACAAGAATGATGGAAAAAAAACACAAAAATACCAATATCAAATGAAACATTAAACCATAAAAGAGCTATAAAAAACACAGATGAATATGTATTTATCTCTGGATGGGTAAGACAGTTTTTTCAAACCAGATCTGTTTAAGAATAATACATTGAATTTGGTTATGCACCCCCCCACTTTTAACTCATTTTGACATTTTCAAGAAACCAGGACAACTGCCTCATGGAAACTTTTAAGAATGTGTTTTGTGATGCCATTTAACTTGTCCCTCTATCCTCTGTATTTCCTAAAAACAAGAACTTAGATCTAAAAGCATAAAAAAAGTCAAACCTTTTTCACAAGATAATTTCATAAGCTTATGATGTATAACATCAGAAGACAACAATGTCCCGTTGTCCACTATTAGTGATCTATGACGACTGAGTAAGGGTAATAATAGTAAATTTCTTATTGAAAGGACTTGTTTGCCTTTTTGACTACCTAGTAAGGAATAGAGTGACACTTTGTCAACACACAAATATACAGTCTCTATCAAAACTCCATTAATGATTTTAGTATTCATTGATGATCCCTGCCTAAGTCAATCATTTCACCAGGGGTTGCAAACCGGTGATTTTTTAAAATTCTATTGTTCATCCTATGTTGGATGGCATTGTTTTGTAGGGAAGAGCTTCTCCTTAACCAAACTTCCAATGAAAAGTCATGATAATTGCTTAATTCTCTTCCTTTAATTACCAATTCTGAGAGTAAGAAGCTGGTAACATTCACTTCCAATGGTGGCAAATAAGATATTTTGGGTAAGAGAAGTCTTTCTCTTTTTTTGAATATCATTATAGGTTCATAAATCTTTATATATTCAATGTTTCAATCAGTTACAGGCATTATTCTTTTTGATGCTGTCCTTGTAGCCTAGATTCCCCCAAAAACCAGGGTCTGAAGCAAAAGACTTATGTAATATTTTAAAAAGAAATCCAATCACAATGAGCAGGAGTGAGGGACAAGGGCAATAAAGCAAAGGAGGAGGGAGAGCCAATATAACAACGCATTTTCAAACTGGCCCCCTATTTAATCTGTCAGACTGAACCTTTTAGAAACCATATAAACTGCATTTCAGGAACATCCCTAGGGTGCAGAAGAGAAAAAGCAGAGAAAAAATTTATCCACTGGCTTTCTCTTCCATTGATCAAAGGCTTTCCCAAAAGGGCATTAATTCCCCTATAGTTGAGTTTCATTCCTCTGTACTTCCAGGTGGCACATGTGTGGGTCTTCCCTGTGGACACTGAAGGAAGCGAGGGGCTCGCAGAATGGCAGGAAATAAAGCTGTTTAAGATTATGCCTGCCTCAGAGTTTGCATAGGGCTAAACGAACAAGTGAGTCCCAGAGAATCTGCAAAGATATATAAGAGGTATCTGAAATAATTGCTCAAATTTTCCCAAATTTGGCCAGTGGGAGTCCCTTCAAGATAGCTCCTGCGTCCTTTTGATACAATTCCACTAATTTTTCAACTTTCATTTCTTTCTAGTTCCACAAAATGTCCCAGCCTTACCTTGTATTTCTCTGTCCAATATCTGGAATGAGCCATTTCTCCAAGGAGCCCTAGTTCCTTTTAGTGAGGAATAGTATTTAGAAAAAATTTGGGTACTAGGCATATTCATTGCTACTGGGATGCCACTGCCTGTAGACCTCTCCGTGGTCAAAGTTAGGAAACACAGTTTTAAAAATCATTATTTACATTGATATCTTCAATTCTAATCTATCATTAGAGTTTTAACTCTACTTCTTTCATTTTATATTCATCTTGCCTTATATAAAAACTTGGTTCTAGGGGCTGGCCCGGTGGTGTAGTGGTTAAATTTGCGTGTTCTACCTTGGCAGCCCAGGGTTCACAGATTCGGATCCTGGGCATGGACCTACACACCGCTCATCAAGCCATACTGTGGCAGCATCCCACATACAAAAAATAAAGGAAGACTAGCAACAGACATTAGCTCAGGGCCAACCTTCCTCACCAAAAAAAAAATTAAAAAACATGGTTCTAATAACATTAGCATAATGCTGTATTTGCTTTATCTTTTGATATACTTCATATAGATTCAAAATAACAATACCAAAATTCATATTCATAACAATAAAAGTAAGGGATACAGTTTAGAGAATTTTTTGCAGTCAACTTCTAATTTAACTTTTAATGTACTGGTAAGTATACAGTATATGATTATCATTACATTAAAGAGTTCTAACATCAAAATGTTGAATTAGTTGACCTGTTGCAAAATCAAAACTTCTATTTTACATTGTTAATTCACAACTGAGAGAAATTTCATAGAATGAGATTTAAATTTTTTATTATTAAACACAGACTTTAGCAACCTACAAATGATGTAGTTCCGCGGAGTTGTTTTAGCTATTGAGAAAAGCACAAAGGAAGAGATAAAAATATAAATGATGCATATAGATTAAGTTATGGTCAAATGACGTGATGGTACACTAAGTAAGCAATGATTTTACAGTTACTTGAACACAAAAATGTAGTGGGAAAAATGATTTACCACCGTACTTGGCAATATAAGTATGCAGAATTTCAAATTACATCCTCCACCTTGGCAGTCACATTCACATTATTGAGTGTTCTAAGACTTAAGATTCCATCTTGGTATATATTACTGCGGCACTTCACTAGTTATAAGTATTGTAACTAGTTATAGAATTTTTTAAGGCACATTATTAAATTGATTAGTTCATCAAAATAACACACTGGTGGTTTAAAAAGAGCATACTGTCAACAATAACTGAGACAAAAATTGGTTTGTCGTGTTCAAAAAAAAAATCAAGACTCTACCATTAAAATACTAACCACACAAATATGTGTTTTTTATAATTGTTATATCTGCAATTTAGTGTTATCTGTTGGATTAAACTATCGTTAATTTTACTTTATTGGTTTTAGAGTTCTTCATGTTTAATTACTGTACTTGTTTTTTATTTACATATAAAAGCTGTAAGAAAAAGTATATTAACTGAAACAATCGGACTGCAAGCGACAGACCCAATTCTTATAAGTTTAGCAAACAGGTAAATTAAGGATCATGTAACCAAAAAGCCAAGGATTAGAGCAGTGGTTCTCAGCTGGGGAAGCACCTAGTGGGCAGAGGCCAGAGATGCTGCTAAACATACTACAATGAGAGAACATCCTCCCCCTAACAAGGAATTATCCAACCCAAAATGTCAAAAGTGCCAAGGCTGAGAGACCCTGGATTAAAGCTAACTTCAGCCCAAGCTTAAACAATATCATTGGAGATCTTTCTTTCTTTTTTTCTGCATTGCTTTCTCCTGTCTTGTCTTCATTCACAGTTGGGCTCTCTCTGCATGGTGGCAAAGACAGCCATTGCCAGATTATATGGCCTTGGTCCCCACAACCTCAAAAGGAGAAAAGCCCCTGAGCCTCTCTTTTAGCAGCCATACCAATCCCTGGAAAATGACTCTGGTCCTGCCAGTTCACGTAACCAGCCGTTAATCACTGTACCCACAGGAACGTGTGCTTCTGTGAACTGGCTTTGCTGCTGAGTACTAGCAGGAATGCTAAGTGACTGACAGGCCTATGAGGTAACAGAAAGGCACTGTGAGAGGCTCACCAGGAAAGAGCTACTTCAAGTCTTCTATCTAGCTTAGAGTCATTAACTGAAATGCTAGGTGAGATTATCTGCACTTGATTTAATTACAAAGCATATATAGTTGAATTCGCTCAGTTACACCTGTGTATTATATAATACGATTCCATAAAAAAGTCCAACCTGGTTGCTCAGCATCCACATCTACTCTTTTCCCACATCTATACTTTTAACAATGGTCCTGACTAACACTGAGCAAGTTTTCCAACTGTGATTAACAGTGCACTCACCCTTGCTCAAACTTGTTGACTGCATCCAGCTTCAAGATCTCTGTTGGTTATATGCTTCTCAATCAAGTCTGAAGTAGCTTCTTACAGTCGAGCATCCTATGGCTCAATGATAAATTTAACCCCTCCAATCCCCTGCAAGACTTCTAACAAACAAGGCAAAAGGAAAACAGGACACCAGTAATAAATACTCCCACACGAAAAAAGGGAGGCGAAGAAACATCAGTCCACAATATATAAGATATTTTGCTGGACAGAAAGAGCAAACTTTCCTGACTGGGAAGGGAAAATGAGTTTCTTAGTTATCAAACTGGTTGCCCCTGGTTCTAATCTCTCTGAACTCTGGGAGAATCTCCTCTACAAATTATCCTCCAAAATCACATTTGACAGGGTCACTGTGGATGGCTCCTGACTGAGAGCTTTCCTGCTGAGGCAGTCCACTTGTTCTGGGGTCAGATTTAGGGGTCTGGGAGTTTCCAGGGGATGGGAAGTCTCAGGCCTTTACTTCTCAGACTTGAATTTTTTTGACAATACAACTGTCTTAGATTCTCAATTGGCTTCTAATCATTTTGCCTCTTGTTTTCTAGTAATCAAAGTCAGAAACCATTGGATCTAGACCTGCTGTTGTGATTTTTGTCTCTAATCGGCTTCATTGCTCTGCCCATTACTCAAGGCCCCAAGATAAACTGCTTCCATCTTGGCCTCTTCTTCCAAACAAATGGGGCAAACTTGCCCCTGACAGTCAGGCTGCACCCCAATAGATTGCTTTGTATCTGGGGTTGACTGCTACCTTTGCCCAACAAAGGAGAAGAAGCAAGAGATGCTTGGGTCCTCAGGCTTCTCCTAGGTTCAAATCATATCTTTTCTTTCTAATTATATCTTTCATATTTTCTTTTCTTTTTTTTTAATATTGGCACCTGAGCTAACATCTGTTGCCAATCTTCTTTTTTTACTTTTTTCTTCTTCTTCTTTTCCCCAAAGCCCTCCAGTACATAGTTGTATATTCTAGTTGTGAGTGCCTCTGGTTGTGCTATGTGGGACGCCACCTCAGCATGGCCTGATGAGCGGTGCCATGTCCGCGCCCAGGATCTGGTTGGAACCAGTGAAACCCTGGGCTGCCGAAGAGGAGCGCAAGAACTTAACCACTTGGCCGTGGAGCTGGCCCCCATATTTTCTAATCTTATCTTCTACTGGGTTCTTTCATATCTTTCTCACACTTTCTGCCTCCCTGCTTTTGCTCACACTAATTTAGCTTAGGGCTGTGATCACACTGGAGAGAGAAACAGACAGATAAAATGCTTAGGAAGTTCTTAAGTTCTCAGAGTCTGTATATGCCCTTTTGGTTATCCTTTCCCATATAAGCTCATTCTTTGTCTTTTACTCAAAATCTTTTGACTCAAATTCTACCCAGGTGGAGCTTTGCAAAACCACATATTGCCCACTTGTATGACTCATTTCATGTGCCTGGGACTTTGCTCATTTACAATGTCATTATCATGAAAAGAGTGGCTTAAAATCTGGTAATTGGAAGTGATGGCTGGGGAGTCTTAAGGCTTCCATTGCTTTTGACTGGACCTTACTCAAATCATTAGATCATTCAGCATTTTTTATTGCAAAAAGGCAGAAATTTTACAGCTTGCTTTAGCCCTTACCTTGCATATATCTTTTACAACACCTCTAGCCAAGTACATTCATTCATTACCTAAAATAATAAAGCTCAAACTCAAAAACTCTGTCAAGACGCATATTTCTTTAAAAGGTAGGAATCTAATAAAAACAGGAGCACAGTTTTACATATGTTAAGTCGTTAAAAAGTATATAAATATTACAATAAATATAACACTTTACCTTGAAAAAGACCTGACATTTGCTTGTGGAAGTGGGTGTTAGAAGAGTTGTAGCTTGTGGGTTATTTTGAAATACTGGAAAAAGTACATAAATACTGTAATATATATGGCAACTTACCTTGAAAAAGACCTGACATTTGCTTGTGGAGGTGGGTGTTAGAAGAGCTGTAGCTTGTGGGTTATTTTGAAACAGTGGAAATAGGGTTCTCTGAAATCTGCTGGAAAGCTGTAACACCAAAGTGGATGAATGTGACTCATGTAACACGTGGTACATTGAGATAGCTGGTAGGTGTCTGAGGTGTATGCATGTGTACATTTTGTGTATTTCCTCTGTGGCTAGGTTTAGTCAGGGTGATTTCTGCATCCATGTAGTGTTTCTCACGAATGAAATTACACAAAAGCAAATGAGAAATTTCAATATGCTCAAATAGTTCCCTATCGTATCAATCATGTTGGAAAAATCTGTGTTTTCAAAACAAGTGTTATAGCAGAAATTACTACTATTCTTACCATCATAAAATATATGTATATGTTAGAGAATGCTAAAAAGTATTGTGGATTGTTTGCAATTTTGCTAATTTGGGTAACTCAGATCTCTTTTTTTTTTTTTTTTTTATTATTTTTTTTTTTATTAATGTTATGATAGATTACAAGCTTGTGAGATTTCAGTTGTACATTTTTGTTAGTCATGTTGTGGGTACACCACTTCCCCCTTCGTACCCTCCCCCCACCCCCCCTTTTCCCTGGTAACCACCGATCAGATCTCCTTCTCAATATACTAATTTCCACCTATGAGTGGAGTCATATAGAGATCATCTTTCTCTGACTGACTTATTTCGCTTAACATAATGCCCTCGAGGTCCATCCACGTTGTTGTGAATGGGCCAATTTCGTCTTTTTTTATGGCTGAGTAGTATTCCATTGTGTATATATACCACATCTTCTTTATCCAGTCATCAGTTTCTGGGCATGTAAGCTGGTTCCACGTCTTGGCTATTGTAAATAATGCTGCGATGAACATAGGGGTGCAACGGACTCTTGAGATATCTGTTATCAGGTTCTTAGGATAGATACCCAGTAATGGGATGGCTGGGTCATAGGGTATTTCTATTTTTAACTTTTTGAGAAATCTCCATACTGTTTTCCATAGTGGCTGTACCAGTTTGCATTCCCACCAACAGTGTATGAGGGTTCCTCTTTCTCCACAACCTCTCCAACATTTGTCGTTCTTGGTTTTGGATGTTTTTGCCAATCTAACGGGGGTAAGGTGATATCTTAGTGTAGTTTTGATTTGCATTTCCCTGATGATTAGCGATGATGAACATCTTTTCATGTGTCTATTGGCCATATTCATATCTTCTTTTGAGAAATGTCTGTTCATGTCCTCTGCCCATTTTTTGATCGGGTTGTTTGTTTTTTTGTTGTTAAGCAGTGTGAGTTCTTTGTATATTATGGAGATTAACCCTTTGTCGGATAAGTGGCTTGTAAATATTTTTTCCCAATTAGTGAGCTGTTTTTTTGTTTCAATCCTGTTTTCCCTTGCCTTGAAGAAGCTCTTTAGTCTGATGAAGTCCCATTTGTTTATTCTTTCTATTGTTTCCCTCAACTGAGGAGTTACAGTGTCCGAAAAGATTCTTTTGAAACTGATGTCAAAGAGTGTACTGCCTATATTCTCTTCCAAAAGACTTATTGTCTCAGGCCTAATCTTTAGGTCTTTGATGCATTTTGAGTTTATTGTGGTGTGTGGTGAAAAAGAATGGTCAATTTTCAATCTTTTGCATGTGGCTGTCCAGTTTTCCCAGCACCATTTGTTGAAGAGACTTTCTTTTCTCCATTGTAGGCCCTCTGCTCCTTTGTCGAAGATTAGCTGTCCATAGATGTGTGGTTTTATCTCTGGGCTTTCAATTCTGTTCCATTGATCTGTGGACCTGTTTTTGTACCAGTACCATGCTGTTTTGATCACTGTAGCTTTGTAGTATGTTTTGAAATCGGGGATTGTGATTCCGCCGGCTTTGTTTTTCTTGCTCAGGATTGCTTTAGCAATTCGCGGTCTTTTGTTCCCCCATATGAATTTTAGGATTGTTTGTTCAATTTCTGTGAAGAATGTTCTTGGGATTCTGATTGGGATAGCATTGAATCTGTATATTGCTTTAGGTAGTATGGACATTTTAACTATGTTTATTCTTCCAATCCATGTACAAGGAATGTTTTTCCATCTCTTTATGTCATCGCCTATTTCTTTCAAGAAAGTCTTGTAGTTTTCATTGTATACATCCTTCACTTCCTTGGTTAAGTTTATCCCAAGGTATTTTATTCTTTTCGTTGCGATTGTGAATGGGATAGAGTTCTTGAGTTCTTTTTCTGTTAGTTTATTGTTAGTGCATAGAAATGCTACTGATTTATGCACGTTAATTTTATACCCTGCTACTTTGCTGTAGTTGTTGATTATTTCTAATAGTTTTTCTGTGGATTCTTTGGGGTTTTCTATGTATAAGATCATGTCGTCTGCAAACAACGAGAGTTTTACTTCTTCGTTACCTATTTGGATTCCTTTTATTTCTTTTTCCTGCCGAATTGCTCTGGCCAGCACCTCCAGTACTATGTTGAATAGGAGTGGTGAAAGTGGGCACCCTTGTCTTGTTCCTGTCCTCAGAGGGATGGCTTTCAGCTTTTGTCCATTGAGTATGATGTTGGCTGTGGGTCTATCATATATGGCCTTTATTATGTTGAGGTACTTTCCTTCTATACCCATTTTACTGAGGATTTTTATCATAAATGGGTGTTGGATCTTGTCGAATGCTTTCTCTGCATCTATTGAGATGATCATGTGGTTTTTGTTTTTCATTTTGTTGATGTAGTGTATCACGTTGATTGCCTTGCGGATGTTGAACCATCCCTGTGTCCCTGGTATAAATCCCACTTGATCATGGTGTATAATCTTTTTGATGTATTGCTGTAATCGGTTTGCCAAAATTTTGTTGAGGATTTTTGCATCTATGTTCATCAGCGATATCGGCCTGTAGTTCTCCTTCTTTGTGTTGTCCTTGTCAGGTTTGGGGATCAGAGTGATGTTGGCTTCATAGAATGTGTTAGGGAGTTCTCCATCTTTCTCAATTTTCTGGAACAGTTTGAGGAGAATAGGTATTAAGTCTTCTTTGAATGTTTGGTAGAATTCTCCAGAGAAGCCATCTGGTCCTGGACTCTTGTTTTTGGGGAGGTTTTTGATTACCGTTTCTATTTCCTTACTTGTGATTGGTCTATTCAGATTCTCCATTTCTTCCTGATTCAGTTTGGGGAGATTGTAGGAGTCTAGGAATTTGTCCATTTCTTCCAGGTTGCTCAATTTGTTGGCATATAGTTTTTCATAGTATTCTCTTATGATCTCTTGTATTTCATTGGTATCTGTTGTGATTTCTCCTCTGTCATTCCTGATTTTATTAATTTGCGATTTCTCTCTTCTTTTCTTGGTGAGTCTGGCTAGGGGTTTGTCAATTTTGTTAATTCTGTCGAAGAACCAACTCTTTGTTTCATTGATCCTTTCTATTGTCTTTTTTGTTTCAATATCGTTTATTTCTGCTCTTATTTTTATTATTTCCCTCCTTCTACTGACTCTGGGCTTTGTTTGTTCTTCTTTTTCTAGTTCTGTTAGGTGTCGTTTGAGGTTGCTTAGGTGAGCTTTTTCTTGTTTAGTGAGGTGAGCCTGTATTGCGATGAATTTCCCTCTTAGGACTGCTTTTGCTGCATCCCAAATGATTTGGTATGTCGTGTTCTCATTTTCATTTGTCTCCAGATAATATTTGATTTCTTCTTTAATTTCCTCAATGATCCATTGTTTGTTGAGAAGCGTGTTGTTTAGTCTCCACATTTTTGCACCTTTCTCTGCTTTTTTCTTGTAGTTGATTTCTAGTTTAATAGCGTTATGATCAGAAAAGATGCTTGATATTATTTCAACTCTCTTGTATTTATTGATGTTTGCTTTGGTTCCCAAAATATGGTCAATCCTTGAGAATGTTCCATGTGCACTTGAGAAGAATGTGTAACCTGCTGTTTTTGGATGAAGTGTTCTATATATATCTATTAAGTCCATCTGGTCTAATTTTTCATTTAATTCTATTATTTCCTTGTTGATTTTCTGTCTGGATGTTCTGTCCATTGGTGTTAATGGTGTGTTGAGGTCCCCTACTATTATTGTATTGTTGTTGATGTCTTCTTTTAGTTCTATTAAGAGTTGCTTTACAAATTTTGGTGCTCCTGTGTTGGGTGCGTATATATTTATAAGTGTTATGTCTTCTTGGTGGAGAGTCCCTTTTATCATTATATACTGTCCCTCTTTATCTTTCTTTATCTGTTTTGTTTTGAAATCTACCTTGTCTGATATTAGTATAGCGACACCTGCTTTCTTTTGTTCATTATTAGCTTGGAGTATTGTTCTCCATCCCTTCACTCTGAGTCTGTGTTTGTCTTTGGGGCTGAGGTGTGTTTCCTGGAGGCAGCATATTGTTGGATCTTGTTCTTTGATCCATCCTGCCACTCTGTGTCTTTTGATTGGGGAGTTCAATCCATTTACATTTAGAGTGATTATTGAGACGTGGGGGCCTACCACTACCATTTTGTGTCTTGTTTTCCGGTTTTCTTCAGTTTCCTTTGTTTCTCGTCCCATGGTTTAATCTGTTCTGATGTAGAGCTGCTACTCTCTGTTGTTGTCCTTCTACTTATCTCCTCTGCTCTTGGTTTTGTAGCCCCTTTCCTTTTTTGGATTTTTCAGGAATGAGGGTTTTCCTGAGGATTTCCTGAAGAGGAGGTTTTGTGGCAATGAACTCCCTTAATTTTTGTTTATCTGGGAAAGTTTTTATTTCTCCATCGTATTTGAAGGATATTTTCGCTGGGTAGAGAATTCTCGGCTGTAGATTTTTGTCCTTCAGATTTTTGAATATATCATTCCACTCTCTTCTAGCCTGTAAAGTTTCTGCTGAGAAATCTGCTGATAGCCTGATGGGGGTTCCTTTGTAGGTTAGTTTCTTTAGCCTGGCTGTCCTTAATATTTTCTCCTTGTCGTTGACTTTTGCTAGCTTCACTACTATATGCCGTGGAGTTGTTCTTCTTGCATTGATAAAGTTTGGAGATCTATTGGCTTCTGTCACCTGAAGATCCATCTCCCTCACCAGATTTGGGAAGTTCTCAGCCATTATTTCTTTGAATAGATTTTCTGCCCCTTTCTCCTTCTCTTCTCCCTCTGGTATACCTATAATCCTTACGTTGCATCTCCTAATTGTGTCTGATAATTCTCGGAGAGTTTCTTCATTTCTTTTAAGTCTTGCTTCTCTCTCCTCCTCTGCCTGCAACAATTCTATATTGCCATCTTCCAAATTGCTAATTCTTTCCTCCATATTATTGGCCCTACTGTTCAGAGCATCTAGATTTTTCTTAATCTCCTCTATTGTGTTCTTCATTTCCAATATTTCTGTTTGGTTCTTCTTTATCGTATCAAACTCTTTTGTGACATAGCTCCTGAACTCGTTGAGTTGTCGGTCAGAATTCTCTCTTAACTCATTGAGAATCCTAATGATGGCTGTTTTGAAGTCATCATCATTTAGGTTATATATCTCATTTTCTTTGGGATTGTTTTCTGTGTATTTGTTACTTTCTTTCTGTTCTGGAGATTTAATGTATTTTTTCATATTGCTTGATGATGTTGATTTGTGCCTCCGCATGGAGATAGAGTTTAGTTGCTCCTTTCACTTGTTTCAGCTGCTGCGGTGGGGGGAGCAGCTGTTTATACTTCACCAACCAGGAACCCTGTCCGTAGTTGCTAACTGGGCCTGGGCCCCTCTTCGTAGCCACAGTGGCCCTTTGGATTCCCTCCTCTGCCGTGGGGGCCGTCACAGGGGGGCTTCAGGCTGCAGGTGCCTACTGTTGTTGCCCACCTAGATGCGCTCTCTCCTTGGGGTCTGCAACAGTGTTATGGGCTTTTCCAGCGGCCAAGGGTGGGATCACTTATATTTGTCGCTCCGTTGCTGTCGGCACCCACCAAATCTCACTTGTCCTCTATGGGTCGCAGGAGAGCTATTGGCATCTTCTACAGTCTGTGGTTAGTACACCTAGCTATGCTGCTTTTGCCCTGGGGTCTTCCAGCCTTGTGGCTGGCGGCTGGGTGCCTTCTACTGGTGCTGTGCAGAGGCTTTCCCTAAGGCTGCTGTGATCCTGTAGGGTTTCCCCCTAGGCTACTAAGCTGGGTCTCTGGAACTCTCTCCAGCCCCAGCCCTCTCCGAGATCTCCGGCAATCCCTAGCCTCACGGGGTGGGCAACGGCAGCTGGGGGTCGCCCCGCCCTCTGGGATTCTCTCCGGGCCTCTCCCGGAGCCGTGACTGCTCAGCGTGGCCCCTCTGCTAACGGCAGACAGAGAGTTTTGTCTGCTGCCCGGGCAGAGCTCCAGCGCTTCCCCTCCGGGTCGCCGAACCGGCCTTTGAAAGTTCCTCCGCCCCGGTCCTCTCCGAGATCTCTGGCAATCCCTAGCCCCACAGGGCGGGCAACAGCAGCTGGGGGTCGCCCCGCCCTCTGGGATTCTCTCCGGGCCTCTCCCGGAGCCCTGAGTGCTCAGCGTCGCCCCTCTGCTAACGGCACACAGAGAGTTTTGTCTGCTGCCCGGGCGGAGCTCCGGCACTTCCCCTCCGGGTCGCTGAACCGGCCTTTGAAAGTTCCCCCAGCCCCGGTCCTCTCTGAGATCTCCGGCAATCCCTAGTCCCACGGGACGGGCAACGGCAGCTGGGGGTCGCCCCGCCCTCTGGGCTTCTGTCCAGGCCTCTGCCGGGAGCCCTGAATGCTGGGCGTGGCCCCTCTGCTAATGGCAGACAGAGAGTTTTGTCTGCTGCCTGGCGGAGCTCCGGCGCTTCCCCTCCGGGTCGCCGAACCGGCCTTTGAAAGTTCCCCCGCCCTGGTCCTCTCCGAGATCTCTGGCAATCCCTAGCCCCACGGGGTGGGCAACGGCAGCTGGGGGTCGCCCTGCCCTCTGGGATTCTCTCCGGGCCTCTCCCGGAGCCGTGAGTGCTCAGCGTCGCCCCTCTGCTAACGGCACACAGAGAGTTTTGTCTGCTGCCCGGGCGGAGCTCCGGCACTTCCCCTCCGGGTCGCCGAACCGGCCTTTGAAAGTTCCCCCGCCCCGGTCCTCTCCGAGATCTCTGGCAATCCCTAGCCCCACGGGGCGGGCAACGGCAGCTGGGGGTCGCCCCGCCCTCTGGGATTCTCTCCGGGCCTCTCCCGGAGCCGTGAATGCTCAGCGTGGCCCCTCTGCTAACGGCAGACAGAGAGTTTTGTCTGCTGCCCGGGCAGAGCTCCGGCACTTCCCCTCTGGGTCGCCGAACCGGCCTTTGAAAGTTCCCCCAGCCCCGGTCCTCTCCGAGATCTCCGGCAATCCCTAGTCCCACGGGGCGGGCAACGGCAGCTGGGAGACCTCCGTGCCCTCCGTGTTTCTCTCTGGGACCCTCCGGGCGCCCCGAGCACCAGGCTGGGTCTCCCCGCCAATGGCGGGGAGAGACTCTCCCCGCGGGCTCAGGTGTGCAACTCCAAAGTTTCCCTCTGCGTTTAGGAGTAATTGCGGGGGGTTTAGGTAGGGTTCTGGTCACCTGTTTCCACCGTCGCTCCTCTGTTGTGTTCTCGCTCCTGCCCTAGATGTGCGTGGATCCTCTGGGGTCGCCTGTTGGAAGAAAGCCGCTTGCGGGTACTAGGCTGCCCGTTGGGGTCGGAGAGTTTTCACCTATTTCCACATCCTCCCGGAGGAAAGTCCATCCGCCTTCCGATGTATAGTCGCGTGGGTGTCTCAGACGTCCTGAGATGCTGTCTGGATATCCTTTGTCAAGCGATAAGTGTCCAAATAATTGTAGACTCGAAGGGCGAGAGACAAAGAGGACTACTCACGGCGCCATCTTGGCTCTCTCTCCAGATCTCTTTTTTTTTAAGTGGAATTTACCTCTCTCTTATTCCCAGCGGCTTTTTTTCTTTACTTTTCATTCATGCTTTTCGTTTCTCCATTTTACTCTATTCCTAAAGACCACAGTGTAAATTCAAAATACTCAAAGCTATACCTTCAGGTAGTCCAGGAATAACATTTGATTTATTCTTCAATAGCCTTATGCCAATAAGGGAGCCCCAAAGCAAAAAACCTGTTTACTGTCTTAGGACCTTGCCACGGACCCATATAACATAGATATCTCTAGTTCTTCTTTCTCATTATTTCCATTTCAGACAGAATTAACATTGTGGCCTGGACATTGCTTAAAGATATTCAAATTACTTTCACAAAAGCAGAATATAGAAGAAATGCTATAGGAGAAATGCTTTAGAGGTGTCCAAGTTGCACAGAAATGTTGGTTAATCGACAGAATGAAAAACACATCTGCAATTGTCTATTAATTGCTAATCTTGGCCAAATTTGGAAATCTTTAAAAGGTCTTGTAATTAACTTCAAGAAGATAGCAAAGCTTATTCTGCTTTCTCTTTTATGCTACTCTGCTTCCCATCTCCTTCTGTTGTTTTTTCTTTTTAGAAGAAGGAAGTTGAATAACAAAAATTAGGCAACACCCCTACTCCCATTGGCTGTATTTCAAAAACACCAGAGCAGAGTCTCCAAGAATGTCATTCTTTTGCTCACTTTCCAGCACTCCTCTGGCCCCCTGCTGGTACTGAGCTGCAGTGGCAGCTGCGATACTTAGCACCAGCAATAAGATCTACTATGCCAGTCCAAGTAATGACTGTCTTGTTTCCCTGATGCCAAGATAGGATATATCTATAGCTATATCTAACTAGCAATAAATAAATATAGCTATATAGCCTCTGAAGGCCTTTATGTGATAAGCTATTCTGAACATTCTTCAGATATCAAGCGGCTAGTTTCATAAGCCACAGAGTCTTTGAATTAGGCAGACCCAGATTTCAAGAAAACCTGATTGTGCATAAGTAACATATCTTTAAGTTGGAGATAATAATATAGAGTTCCAGGACTTGTTGTGAGGATTAGGTGAAATAATATGCATATATGCTTGGCACTTAGCTAAGTGCGAAATGTTAGACAATGTTCCACTCATAAAATAAAAAACCAACTCTAGTGTACATTAAAAGTACCTTATTTCATGTATGGCTGCCCTGTCACTACTCTGGAATGGGGCAGATCCACTGGAGTCACAAGTAGTGTGTAATCAACTTCATTTATTAGATGCACACTAGGTGCTCCAGAGACACACGCATTCACACAGCATTCAACCATTAACTACGTGTTTAAGGACTTTTTGTCTTAAAAACCAACAATAATAAAATAATTCCATTAAAGGATTCTGGTCACAGCATTTTTAAAAAGCATAGGATAGACTGGTAGAGTGTATTAAATATCTTTACTTGTAGTGAATAAAATTTAAATGACAAAAAAAAAAAAGCATAGGATAGGGATACAGAAACCCTGGATTTTCATCTAGCTTCATCATTTGCTTGCCTTGTGCCCAAGTCAATGAACATCTCTAAGCTTTCATCCCTATATATTTAAGGAGAAATAACTTTATCTATTCCTCACAGGATTATAGAAATTTTATGTTAAAAACACACATATGTAAATAACTAGACAAATTACTAACCTAGAAAACTAGTGAAATGGAATGAGTTTAAAGAATAAACATATTCTTTTTTTCTATGACTTAACCCTCAAATCAAACTGGAAAAACTTCCAGAAGCCACTATCATTGGACCCACCACAATGCAGACAAAAGAACAAAGTAAAAAAACACATTTACCTCATATCAGAGTACCCTAACCAAAAGCTAGAGTTGAGGTGGGGGCAAGGGAAATGGGACTATTAGCCATTTGATCTAAGTAAAAAATTACAAGCAATCTCAAAGGTTCTAGAAGCTGCACAGGGGTTCTACAATATTTGTGAGTTTGAAGTTAATAGTAGATTATCAAGGAGATGCTCTATAATTAATGCTTTACTTTACATTCAATTAATCTGTATCTTCCATCCCAACAAATAATTATTGGATAGTTTCTATGTGACACAAAGTGGTTTTCATAATGAACTTCCACTGATCCTGTTAATACTCTCAGGGCTGCTACTGGCTTATACGGTGCTTTGGTAAGAGTCAGATAAAGGGACAGGTGCAGCCAAGCAGATGCACAGATTAACCTGCAATGTTCTTAATACAAAGAACAAGTAGCCCTTCTTCCAGGCAGCTGCAGCCCTGCGCCAACCAGCCTGGCACATGTTTGGGTATGGGGGAACCCGGAATGTGAGCTGGATTTCAGGCCCCACTCACTCCCTTGGCCAGGAGCCTTTTGGCAATACACAAACCATACAACTAAATGTAATGGCCCTGAACACTTTACCATGGCAAGGCTCTGTTACAACTTTCTTATCACTTCAATGTATAAGATTCATTCATCCAACCATTTGAGGGCAATTTGTTCTTAGGGGATATGGAGTGGAAAAAGGAATTTATATTCTCACAGGGGCTACAACATGTACCAAAAATAAGTACAGCGCGAGGCAAAAAGTTATGAATCACAAAGGAAAAGACCAATAAAATACCATAAAAATTCAGCAGAGCCAAAAAAATACTTATCTCTTGAGGAATCACAGAATGTTTCAAAGAGAAAGTGACATTGGAACTCAGTCTTGAATGATAGGTATGATTTGGTCACATAGAGATAGGAACAAAGGATTAGGAAGTGCAATATGTAAATAACAAGCAATAATTTAGTTTATCAAAAGCAAATGCTATGTGAATGACAGAAATAAAAAAAAACTGGAAAAACAGATTGTGGAGTCAGATTATGGAGAGCCTTTAATACCAGGTTAATGAGTTTAAATGCTAATTTGTGGGCAAAAGGGAGCCATGATGTGATCAAAACTCTCTTTCGTGAATGTGAATTTGGTAGTGTATAAGAAGAATCAAAAAGGCGGAGAAATAGTAGATGATGAAATTAAAGGCAATTGCAGTGGTCTAGGACGACACTGAAAGTAACTAGGCCGGGGAATGAGAGGACTGTGTGAGTATCAGAGACAACTGAATAAATGTGGATGGTAATGAGAGAAGAGTCAAGACAGCAATGAGTTTCATGCCTGTGTGCAAGAGCAGATGGGTAATATCTTTAAAATCAGTAAGGACTAAAGGAGGAAAAACAAATTTTACAAAATAACCAGTTGCTTGATATGTAACGACTTCAAGGTGCCAGCAGGAATTCTGGATACAGACGCCCACAAGCAGTTGATCACACAGAACCAGAACTTGGAGAGAAAACAGAGCCAAAACAACATATCTGGGGGTCACTCATTCTGCCAGTGGAGTACGAGAAAGACTAAAAAGAGAGGGCAAAATTTTAGGGAACACCTACAGGTAGTGGTATAAAAAATAGTAACTAAAGACACAGTGGTCGGAGAGGGAGAGGAGAACCAGAAAACTATACTCACGTTACCAAAAAAAGAGAACTTCAAGAACGCAAAGTATTCAACAATACTGAATGCTGTACAGCAATGAGCATCCTGTGTAACCTATAATTTAACTTCAAAGGCCCTCTTTCAATTCTTACAGAGCAAAGGTATTAGGGGAAAGAGGGGCCCTCAGAGAACAACTTAGCTCAAGGAAAGGAACCTTTTAAGAATTCATATTCCCCTAAAATCCTAAAGACATGGGCTTTATAGTCAGAGAGACCAAAGCTGGGCTGGGACCACCAGAGCATACCGCAGCAGAGCTAAGAATAAAGCAGGCAGAGGACCCCAATCCAGTCCTCTGGGGAAACTGGTAAGATTGGCTCTGATAGGTAGCAGGGCTCAACTGCCCTACCTAGAACACTGGATGAGGGGTTGGAGGCTTACAAGCACCTGACACACAAAAAACCGTCAAGGGCAAAATTAGGATTGTAAGAGGGTAAGGATGAGGCAATGGAGGCACGAGCATACATTCCTGTTTCCGTGTTTGATAAGGAATGGAAGGAGAGCTTATAGGGCTAATGAAAGGGATATTTGTTTGCTTTTTTTATTTTTTTACTTTGAACCCTCAGGAGATTGAGTGAGACAGACGTGAGGAGGATGCAGGATGGGAAGGGGATGACTAACGAGGCGATATACTTGAGTCCACAGTAGAAAAAGGGAGCAAAAACATTAAGTGGAAAGTTTAACTTCCAAGAAGAATGCTATATATTTTTCTAAAACGAGAAGGAAAGAAAGTGTGAGTAAAGAAACCGTCCAGGTAAAGAGGAATGAAGTTAAGAAGCACATGATTGTTTCTATTTTCTCAGAAAGGAAGGACTCAAGGTCATCTAAACAGAATGAGGGTAGAGTAACAGGACGTGCGTTTGAGCAGAGTGAAAACTCATCTATCAAAAAAAACATATAAATACAGTAAGAAGAAAAGCTAAAGGCTAACTTACGTACACCAAATTCTAAGTTTAATAGTTACTATTCCACTTCTTTCCAAACAATGTAACTACCCTAAGTGAAATACATGTTATAGTTTTCCTCATTTGGAATCTACATTTAAAAAATAGGAAATTGACAGGGACACCCTTCCTCAAGCAAAAAGAGGAAGATTGGCAATAAGCATTAGCTCAGCGCCAATCTTCCTCACACACACAAAATAGGAAATTGAATAGAATAGAAAATATCAGAGTGTATCACATGTGATAAGAACAAATGTTTGCGAAACTTCTGCTTTAATTGCGTGTATGTTACTTTGTCACTGGGGTAATAATTTACCAGAATATTCATACTCTTTAACATAATAATTCTACTAACAGAAAGCTATCCTGAGAAAAAAATCAGAGATATGGTCAGATATTCAGTGATGTTATTGTAATGTTAATTATAGCAGGAAAGCCTGAAATATCTACAAAAAAGAAATAGTTGAATAAATTATGCTATGCCACCACCTTATAATAGAATATTATAGAGCTAGCAAAATAATATATATTTTTTTTGAGGAAGATTAGCCCTGAGCTAATATCTGCTGCTAATCCTCCCCTTTTTGCTGAGGAAGACTGGCCCTGAGCTAACATCCATGCCCATCTTCCTCTATTTTATGTGGGACACCTACCACAGCATGGCTTGCCAAGCAGTGCCATGTCCGCACCCGGGATCCGAACTGGCAAACCCCAGGCTGCCAAAGCGGAACGTGAGAACTTAAACACCGTGCAACCGGGTCGGCCCCAAAATAATATTTTTAAAGGACATATTTTCATAAGGAAATTAACATGTTAAATAAAAATCAAGAAATGGAACTAATATATATGAGTATTTCAAATTCACTTTTAAATTATAAATATATAGACACAACCATTTGTGTGTGTGTCTACATACACATATCTAATTTCATGAGGATACAATTAGAAGGAAATGCAACAAAATTTTAACAGTAATTTTCCTTGGATGTTAGGTTTATGGATTACTTTTTCCTTCTTTATTCTTTTGTGTAATAATCAGAAGCGAGATGAGGAAGAGAACATCATCATTTGGGAAGCGGCACAATACGAAGCACACAGGGTGCCACTGTTGTGGCTCAAAGGCCTACCGCCTTCACAAGGCGACCTGTAGCATATGTGGCTACCCTGCCAAGCCCAAGAGAAAGTATAACTGGAGTGCCAAGGCTAAAAGATGAAATACCACTGGGACCAATCGAACAAGGCCCCTAAAAATTATACACTGCAGATTCAGGCATGGATCCCCTGAAGAACAACACCCAAACCCAAGAGGGCAGCTGTTGCAGCATCTAGTTCATCTTGAGGATTTCAACAATTAGTTGCTCAATAAATGTTCTGGCTTAAAAAGAAAAAAAATTGAGTTTTCTACCATAGCATTTGTAAGTGGAAAAAGAATTTTTTTTTCTAAAAGCAACAGTTTTGTTCCTCTATATTGCAGGCATTTTAAAAAATGTGGGCTATGATATATTTATAATGTACACACTCTACACTGTTGTATTATGTATATGGGGAAGTCTGCAGACATTTGAGTTTCCATTATAACCCCATGGTGAGTAAAGTTACAAGTGCAAAGAAAAGGAATAGGTTTGCTGTTGTCTCAATTTTTCCTTCATCAGTGATAACTTTAATGACACCAGAAGGTGAGCTTTGTGAAGGCAGGGTCCTTGTGTGTTTTGTCTCTGCTTTATCCTCAGCATACAGCAGGCACTCAACAAATATTTGTGAATAAATCTCCAATTGATTTTTTTAAGATTATAAACCACTTTACTGTTCTGCTACTATATTCTTTGTCTTGAATCAAAAAGAAAGAAAGAAGGTCGGCCCTGTTGCCAAGTGGTTAAAGTTCCATGTGCTCTGCTTCAGTGGCCTGGGGTTTGCGGGTTTGGATCCTGGGTATGGACCTACTCCACTCATCAGCCATGCTGTGGAGGCATCCCACATACAAAGTAGAGGAAGACTGGCACAGATGTTGGCTCAGGGCTAATCTTCCTCAAACTAAAAAAGAGGAAGATTGGCAATAGATGTTAGCTCAGGGACAATCTTCCTCACCAACAAAGAAGAAAAAGAAAGAGAGGAAGTGCTAGCTTTTAAATGATGAGTGGGGGAACTCATTAAAAACAAAATTAGTTCTGTTTTGTTTTTTCCTGCCCCTACAAAAGGAATAGTGCTTTCTCTCTGGATAAGTTCATCTTAGGCTTACTCTGAGATGTTCTCCTTTAGTACTCACTTTCCCCATAATCAAAGAGCACTTATGTTGAACCCTATCTTCTAGAAAGTCCTGCTTTCACCCCAATTGTCTCACTGTTCATGGATGGGTAGATGCATCTAAGTTGGGTTTTAGTGAGGAGCGAACATGTCACTCCCTGTTACCAGGTTCAGACCAATTAGAAACCGGTGGCCTAAGATTCCAAATGAGAAGCGCTGTGGCCCCTCTACAGAATGTGCTTTCAAACCTTGACTATAACCCACAATAAAAAATATGCCTGACACGAAAACCCCAGTAACAAACTAACATACATGCAATTAAAGCAAAAGTTTCACAAAACATTAGCTCTTTTCACACGTGATGTGCTCTGATATTTTCTATTCTACTCAATTTCCTATTTTTTAAATGTGGATTACAGGGGGCCAGCCCTCTGGCCAAGTGGTTAAGTCTGCACACTATGCTTTGGTGGTCTGGGGTTCATCAGTTTGGATCCTGGGCACAGACCTACCACCGCTCATCAAGCCATGCTGTGGCGGCATCCCACGTAGAAGAACTAGAATGACCTACAACTAGGATATACAACTATGTACTGGGGCTTTGGGGAGGAAAAAAGAGGAAGATTGGCAACAGATGTTAGCTCAGGGCCACTGTTCTTCAAAAAGAAAAAAAAGTGGATTACAACCCACTCAATTGTTTTTTATGACCCACTAGTGGGTGCAGAGCAACAGTTGGAAAAACAATGCCAAGGAAACAGTGGACTTTCTTCTGGACCTGTAGGTTCTATGTAATGAGAGTATCTAGTCATTAAGGAAACTAACTCTGGAGCTAGACTGCCTGGCTTCACATACTGGCTCTACAACTTACTAGATGATCTTGGGCAAGTTATATAACCTCAGTTTCCTCATATGTAAAATGAGAATAACAATTGTACCTATACTATTGGGTTCTTATCAGGATTAAATGAATTAATACACATAAAGTTCTCAGAATAGTGCCTGATATGCAGTAAGTGCTATATAAATATTAGCTAATATTATCATTGCTGTGCCTACTGAGGAAAAAGAACATGCCCTGATATTTAGGTAGGAAAAGGATATGGCCAAGAGGTCCTACATGTCTTCACATTCCAGTTAGAAGTAGAAAAAGAAAACTGATAATCAAAACCTTCTACATAGAATCAAGCAAATGTTTATCCATATTCATTTGGTGTTGCTCTTTTATGTCTAACTAGATATTCAGATTAGATCTCACAATTTATGTAGGCACATAAAAATCTCATCTGTGGGTTAGGAAGATTTTTTCAAACACAGATACAGTCATCTGTTATCTGAATCCAATTAATTAATCAATTAATTAATTAATGGTTAGATAGTAATCCATTCTTGATTAGCGTTGGATAGTTAATTTTCAAATGGTGGGTACCTTATGTTCCAATTTTTAAAATAGCTTTATTGAGGTATAATTTACATATCACAAAACTCAACTTCTTTAAGTATACCATCAAACAATTTAAGTGAGTTGACAGAATCATGCAACCATCACCATTTCAATTTCAGAACACTTCCATTGCCCTTATTTGCACTGCTTGTCTATTTGCAGTCACTCTGTTTCTACATTTCATTATTTTAAATAAAGAAAATAATCATGCATTTCCAGACCATCCAAAAACCCCAATTTCCACAAATATTACTAACACACCCAACTTAATTATTTCACCCTATTGGTATCACATAGGAATTGCATTTTCCTTCTACAGGGTAGCCAATATGTCCTGTAAGGTAAATAAACGATAAAATGACGTATTAAAGATACTATCTAAATTGGACTCAGACATCTGGCAAAAGCAAATGCTGGGACCCATGAAGGGGTAACCTTTAAGGGAAAGGGAAGAGAAGGTAACAGTGATAAAATACACACCTTTGGGAGCTTGAGAGGAAGATGAGATTCTATCAGAAAAAAGACTGAAAAAACTGTATCATCATATTATCTTCTCCCCCAGGAAGTTTCACCAGTGATTATATGCAGATTTCCTATGGCGTGTTTTCTTTTTTTTTAAGATTTTATTTTTCCTTTTTCTCCCCAAAGCCCCCCAGTACACAGTTGTGTATTTTTAGTTGTGGGTCCTTCTAGTTGTGGCATGTGGGACGCCGCCTCAGCATGGCTTGATGAGCAGTGCCACGTCTGCACCCAGGATTCAAACTGGCAAAACCCTGGGCCGCCAAAGCAGAGCACGTGAATTTAACCACTCAGTCATGGGGCCAGCCCCTTTATAGCGTGTTTTCAATTCAGAAAGTAAATTTTGAGTAAAAACTTCTGTAAATTGTTATGCTTACAGAAAGTGAGAATAGTCACTAGGTATTAAAGACAAGCAATGGATAATACAAGTGCTGGCAAAAATGTGGAGAAACTGGGAACCCTCTTACACTGCTGGTGGGAATGTAAAATGGTGCAGCTGCTTTGGAAAACAGTTCCTCAGAAGTTAAACATAGATATCACATGACTCAGTAATTCCACTCCTAGGTATATACCCAAGAGAAATGAAAATATACATGTACACAGAAACTTGCACACAGTGTTCACAGCAGCATTATTCATAATAGCCAAAAAGCAGAACCAACCAAATGTCCATCAACTGATGAATGGATAAATAAAATATGGTATATCCATACAATAGAATATTATTGGGGGAAAAAAAGGAATGAAATACTGATTCATGCTACAACGTGGATGAAAACACTATGTGAAGTGAAAGAAGCAAGTCACAAAAGATCCCATATTGTATGACTCCATTTATATAAAATATCCTGAATAGGTAAATCTAGAGACATAAAATATATTAGTGGTTGCCTAGAGCTGGGAGGGTAGAAGAGAAATGGGAAATGACTGTTAATGAACAGAGGGTTTCATTTTGGGTTAATGAAAATGTTCTAAAATTAACTGTGGTGATGGCTGCGCAACTCTCTATGTTAAAAATTACTGAATTTTATACTTTAATGGGTGAACTGTAAGATATATTAATTCTATCTCAATAAAGTGCTTATATTTAAAAAACCAATTTTAACATGTATTTTTACCCTCTACTATTTTAAGCTCATGTATAGTAGGAGAAATAATCTTTACACTTTTAATTCATCAAAATATCTTCAAACAACTATTTGATAAATATAGTCTTCCAAAAGTTCTTCAAAAGCTTTCTTTCTTCCTTTGAATCAAAAAGTTCTATTTCACTAAAAAATAAGAAATGAAATTCAAAATTTAAAGTCTATAATGCTTGAGTCACAATTTTTCAATCAGTTTTACAATCAGTTTGTAAAGAAAAAAACAGCTTTATTGTTTTAATCTATTTGGCCCATACTTTTGCAAAAGATGTTGGATCTAAGAAACTTTAGCCATGGATTTTGAAACTTTTCTTTTTCTTTGCCAAAATCTGAACAAAGAGCTCAAACTCATTTTTTCTTTTATTCCATGTAGCAAGTAGATAAGAACACCATAATCCCAAAAGGGGATATTTCCAAACTCTAGGGCCAAGGTCAGCAAATGCCATTAAGTAAATAAGATTACTTAAATCGATTCTGTGTTTCAATTTGTCCATAGTTTTTTTTACACATTTTTCAGTCACAACCATCATAAAATGTAAGTAATGTTAAATATATTAACAGTGAAATTATAGGATGACAACTTTATACAGGGAAGTCTCAGTACCTAATTAGATATCTCTGAAAGAAGAATTAAAAAACAAGAATTTATTAATATTTCTCATGGTCAGAAGAAAGAAAGCCCTAATGAACTGACAAATACGCTAGCACATAAATTTAGGTATACAGTCATATTTCTCTTAAGTAAATTAATAAATTAGTTTCTGAAAAAGAATATATGAATCCGACAGTCTAAGGATACTACTCCACTTATCTTCACTTTATCTTTGTTAACTTTCTCATCTTTTATAAGTTTCCTAAATCAGCTCCTCGACCAATTTACTGGCATTTTGCAGTTTTATTTATACAACTTATGAATGTGTTAGAGACAGTAAATGCTCTCCAATATGCATTCTCCACATCTTCCTTAGTAACAAAATGCTGTTTTATTTCAGCACTTTGCCAAACAGTATAAAAACTCTATTTACCAGGCTCTTTTGCAGGAAGACAAGTCAATGTGACTAAGTCTGGGAAAATAAAATGCAACTACAGTCATATGCCGCAAAATGATGTGTCGCATATACAATAGTAGTACTGTAAGATTAGTACCATATGGCCTAGGTGTGTAGTAGGCTATACCATCTGGGTTTAAGTACATTTTATGATGTTCACACAACGAAATCGCCTAACAACACGTTTCTCAGAATGGATCACTGTTATTAAGCAATGCATAACTGTAGAGGCTTCTGTGAAGATGGAGTAGACATATTTCTATTTACTCCTCTCCCTAAGTACAACTAAAAATCCTGTACATTTTATTTAAAAACAGAAAGACTCCGAAAGATAGAGAGAAGGCAAATTGGCTAGGGACCTCAGGACCCAAGGAATGACACAGTAATGAGTTCCTTGAGTTTCCTTCTTTTTGCCTCATATATCCCAGACTTGATACTGGAGAAGTGAGTAACTCAGAAACACCAATGAGTGCAGACAAACCCTGCTCCCCCAAAAGACTGCTGTCTCTAGCCAAAGGACTATGAAAGGGGCAGCAAGATAGAAAACTTTTAGACAATAAAACTCTGCTCCAGTCCAGAAAAACACTGCAGAAAAAAGTGAGACTTCATCCCACCTCCACCAATGAAGACTAGGTGGAAAGCCTAGACTTCTATCCCTGCCTAGCTGTAATGAGGTAGCCAACTCCTTTCCCTAAACAGAGAACAAGGGTGAAGCTGGGACATTTATCCCCCTTGAACATTAACCAATACTCCCCACCACATCTTTGTCAGTGGAGACCACTTGGGGAACCTGGACTTCCACTCCACCCATCAGTCACAAGGTACTCTTCCCCCTCCCTGAGGGAGTGGTACCAGAAGAGGACTTGCAGAGAGTCAGGATTTTTACCACCACTCAGCAAAACCAAAGAAACCCCTCCATATGTTGTCAGTGGAGGTCACATGGGAGCAGTAATGAGATGCTCCTCTAGATGGTATCAGTGGAGGCCTGGTAGAGAGCCTGAACTCCCTCCCCTGCCCAAAAGTAACAAACGAGCCCTCTCCTCAGGGTATCAACAGAGGATAAGTGGAAAACCTGGACTTCCAGCACCACCTGGTGGTAATGAGGCAGTACTCCTCCTCACTCACAGGAGCAGTGCCAGAAGAGGCCTGCTAAAAGACAGATTTAAATAAGATACAGAATATTACAACATAATGCACAGGTGTCTAAGTTCCAGTCAAAACTCATTCATTATATCAAGAACCAATAAGATCTCAAACTGAATGATTAAAGATAATCAACAGATGCCAACATTGGATAACATAGATGTTTGAATTGTCTGAAAAGAAATTTAAAACAGTGCTCATAAAAAAAGCTTCAATGAGCAATTACAAATACACTTGAAACAAATGAAAAAATTGAAAGTCTCAACAAAGAAACAAGATACAAAGAAGAACCAAATGGAAATTTTAGAACCCAAAAGTACAATAATCAACATAAAAAGTGCAGTGGATGGGCTAAACAGCAGGATACAGAGGATAGAGTAAAGAATCAGTGAACTTGAAGATAGAACAGGAGAAACTGCCCTATCTGAACAGAGAGAAAACAGACTGAAAAAAATAGAGACTCAAGGACATGTGGGACTATAACAAAAGACCTAACATTTGTGTCATCAGAGTCCCAGAAAGAGTGGAGGAAGAGAGTGGAGCTGAAAAAGTATTTGAAGAAGTAATGGCTGGAAATTTCCAAAATTTGGCAGAAAATATAAACCCACAGATTCAAGAAGCTGAGCCAATCTCAAACAGCACAAACCCAAAGAAACCCACACCAAGATACATGATAGTCAAACTTCTGAAAACTAAAGAAAAAATTCTTGAAAGCAGCCAGAGAAAAATGACACGTTAACTATAACAGAAAACCAATCCAAATGACAGATTTCTCATCAGAAAACATGGAGACCAGAAGGAAGCGGCACAATATTTTTCAAGCTCTGAAAGAAAAGAACTCAGAATTCTACATCCAGGAAAAAGAAAAAAAAACCCTTCAGAAATGATGGGAAAAATCAAGATATTCTTAGATGAAGGAAAACAAAGAGAATTTGTCTCCATCCAACCTATTCATAAGAATGGCTAAAGGAAGTTCTCTAAGCCAAAGGAAATAATAAAAGAAGGAATCTTGAAACATTAGAGGAAAAAAAACAGTAAGAATAAACATATGGGTAAATACAACAGCCTTTCTCCTCTTTAGTTTTTAAAATTATGTTTGATAGTGGAAGCAAAAATTATAACATTGATGCAGTTCTCAATGAACATAGTGGAAATATTTGAGAAAACTGTATTATAAATGTGGGAGGGTAAAGGGACAGAAAGGTATGGTTTAAATGCTTCTCTCAAACTGGTAAAATGTTGACACTAATGGACTGTGATAAGTTATGTATATATAAGAGTATAACCATTACATTTAAAAAACTATACAAAAAGATACACTATATACATTATATAAATCAAAATGGAATTCTAAAAATGTTCAAGTAACTATAGTAAGGAAACACAAAGAAAACAGAACAAAAAGAACAAAAAGAAAATGGAAAATAAAATAGGAGACTTAAGCCTTAACATATCAATAGTAACATTAAGCGCAAATCGTCTAAATACATCAAATAAAAGACAGAGATTGGCAGAGTAGATTTAAAAATCATGACCCAACTATAGTCTATCTATAAGAAACTCACTTCAAATATAATGACATGCATAGGTTGAAGTAAAAAGATGGAAAAAGATATATCATACAAACATTAATCAAAAGAAAGCAGGTGTGGCTATATTAAAATGTAAGTAGAGAGAAAGTTGTTTTGGACTTCCAGGAAATTTCTTTAAATGGGTGAGGCGAGCCCTTCTACAGCTCATTTATCATGCTGTCCATAGCGCAGATGTGATAAGGTTCTTTAGGAGTGGCAGGTGAGAGAGCTTGAAGGAGCCTGAGAACTCAGAGTTCCCATCCCTGAGAACTCTGCAGAGCTGCATACCAGATCTTTATATGCCTGGACTTCTTTGTCACAAGAGACAAAAATGCCTACTTTGCACCATTGTTATTTTGAGTTTTTCTGTTATATGCAGCCAACTGTAATCCTAAAAAATACAGTAAATTGGTGTGCAGGTTAATTACCCTGAGTCTTTCCTGAAAGGCTTCCTCACGCCCTAGGTAATGGATATAATTAAGTGTTTAACCTTGAAATTAAAAACAAAACCCTAAACATTCCTACCCTGCAGGATCAGCCTCAATCAGCAGGTTGATCTTATCCTATATTATTGTTCTCTGTGACACTAGTTTTACAGCACTGTCCTGTTTCCAAATAGTCAGTCTTGAAACCTGACAGTTAACTTCAACACTTTCTTCTCTGTTGTGCTCTATTGTCAGTCTCTCAATTCTCTCTACTATTTTCTTTAAAATACCTCAGTCTCTCTTACCATCCTCACTGTTGTGATCATCACAGTCAAGTTTTATTGTTTATTATTAAAGACTTTCTGAAATAACTTGCTAAATGTTCTCTCTCCCTTCCAATCTCCTTTGGACACGGCTCTTAAACAAATATTTTAGAACTATTACTTTCAATATGGCATTCTACTTCTAAAAGAACTATAATAGTTTGCCACCACCCATCAGAATTAGCCTGAATTTCTGACCCTGGCATTCAAGGTTCTCCATAATTTAAACCTACTCTTTCTACTCAACCTTATCTTCAAGTAACTCCTCATATACTCCCATACCAACAATCTCATGTTGCTCTCCTGACTTTTATGCTCCAAGATAATCCCTTCTTGTTTAGCTAGAGCTTTTAAGTTTTGTAATTCAGTATTCATTACTCAACCAAAGCACATTCAAACTTCACTTCCTCCATGAAGCCTTTCTAAAACAAAGCTGCACTCCTCATTTGATAAATACTTCGAAGTCTCCAGTATGTCGGATCTACACTAGGTGCTGGGGATTAACAGAGAACAAGACAAACACAGTCCTTTCCTTCATGGTATTTAGGGAGTAATTAACATCTGCTCCCTCTCCTTCCTCACCACTCGCTTCCTCCATCCCTGAGGGAAGAGAATAAATAGGCTTTAGCATTGTTAGAACAAGCGTGCTTTTAGTAATGCATGCTATTTTAATAAAAATCATTTCCTAAACAATTCTACTCAGGTAATTAACCCCTAAAATACCATATTATTACCAATATGATTAGAAATAAATGCACACACATACACAAACACATTCGTATATATACACACACATACTAAAATACATTAATGTAGATAAATTCTTAATTCTGATAATCAGAATTTTCTCATGTGACAGTGCCTATACCTGCTGCAGGCAGAACTGTATCTTGTTCTTGAATCAGGGAACCCCATCTCACTAACACAGTTATAATAGCCAAGAGAGTTAGCCTAAGAATGAAAATTCCCTGTTTCATCATTTTTACAATCATTAGGGAGACACGAATGCTAGTAATAATATGTGAACGCAAACATATTAGTGTAACTATTTATAACTGTCTGTCTGCCCTAAGACACTCTGTAAGCTAGTTCAGTGCTGAACTTGAGTATCTTGTTTACAACTGTATCCTCACCACCTTGCATTGTTAACTAATTAATGAACTCTATTACAATTTTCTTTTCCTCTCTCAAAATTTTCTGGCCCTTCAAATCAAAACTCCACAGATAGACTGCAAATACCTTTACTAATTTTCAAGATAATGCAAGGCAATTATAAACTTAGCAATAAAGGAAAGAATAAATGTTTCCTAGGAATATTAGGTCAAGGAAAATTTGGCATTTAAAACTTTATTTCTTTCTTTTTTACTTAATGAACTTATTTATTGGACTGTAAACAACTAGAATGAATTCTTGTATTTCTCAAATTTATTCTTCTCTAATATTATTCGGTGTGCAATTCTTAGAAGAAAAAAAGCAAGAGCATTCAGCAATGAAGATAAAGATTTTAAAAGCCCATTTTTAAGTATTAAAAAGCATGCTGGAAAAACTCAGTCAAAAATACTTCATGAATGAAATGATACTAAATTAATTTCTAAGAATATTAGTAAGTATTATTCTCATATTCTCAGTATATAGTATTCTTCCCCAGTTATAGGTAAAAACTCCAAAAACTTAATGAAATCCACAAACCTAAGCATAGACATATGGTAGAGCTTGGGTGGGGACAAAAGAAGCAAGAGATGTGCTACTGGTGAAGGAATATGCTATAAACTAGTGATTCTCAATCACCTGCATTATCAAGATCACGTGGAAGCTGGTAAAACCAATTACTGGGCCCTGTCCCCAGAGTTTCTGATTAAATAGATTTAGGCAGGTGATAATTTGCATGTCTAACAAGTCCCCAGTGATGTTGATGCCGCTGGTCCAGCACTATACTTTGAGAACCACTACCACAGAAAGATGATTCTGAAGCATATCACAAAATATCATAATAAAGGTCACCTGCTGGAAGTCTAACTTTAGTAAAGCAAGCAGCAGAACAGCTGTACCTAATTCTGACTCTTAAGTGAGAATTTAATTCATTGTCCAGCCAGAAGGATCCAGAGTGGGTAGAGGAAATGTCTTCCTCCCCTACAAGACATTCTTGTTCAAAAGGGGGGAAAATGAGAAGCACACAGGGATCACTGAAATCCAGCCAGGCAAATGTTATAACTTCCTTAAGACTGGGTCCTAGTTCCATCTGGAAATGACTCTCTATATGACTCTGGACTGAACCCTCTAGGTTCAACCCTCTGAGTCATTGTTCCTTTTTCATGAAAGGTAGCACATATGTTTTCAGCTGAGTAGTTTTTTCAGCTTGCTCCCTGCTGTAGAAGTTTGAGGTTCCTAAAACTTCTTTCCATTTTGTACACTCTGTCTTCTTTAGTCCAAGGGGCCATGATCCTTAAAATGTAATTCTCTTAAAGCTTTCTGAGTCTCCTAGGAATCTTATTGGGGTTCTTTCTATTAAACAAAAGCCACAAGTACACATCTCTTCAGATTAAGTCCTTCTCTACCTTGAGCTTCTGCTGAAATGGCTGAAAGATAAGGATCATATCCTTAAGCTTCTTTAGAAGCCCTATTGTTCGACTGAATGGATCTGTCAGTCACACCATTAAGGTCTTTAGAGGGCCTTTTATCTGACTGAAAAGTGCTCTGAGGCAGCACCTTAGATCTTGCTTAAGCATTAACAACGGACTTTACAGTCACACCCTCAGCTTCATCCTTAGACCAAGTTCTCCTGACAATGCCTTGGTTTTTATCTCGGCTGGGAAGAATCCATTTCTTAATTTTGGCATCAGCAGCTATCTGGAGAGGCTGACAATGGTCAAAAGCATCAAGTCCTAGCTCTTTTTTGTTTATTAGACCTTTAACGTACTTGCTGTTCTCATATTTTACTATAAGCAGCAAGAATAAACTGTGGCACCTTCAATTCTCTAGACGGAAATCTCCTCAGCTAAATCATTCAGTTCTCTATGCACATTTTTTAGTTTCTACATTATTACAGGTGACAGTGTTGCTAAAATTTTTGCTACTACATTAGAAGGATCCCCTTTCCTCCACTGTCCAATAAGATTCTCCTCAGTTTCCTTTAAGCCCTCACTGGCAACCTCTTCAAAGCTTGAGTGTACATTTACTATCCTCAAACTTCATCCACCTTTCACCCACTAACAAGTTCCAAAGCCACATTCTCATTAATAAATATTTGCTATGACATCATACAAGTTCTGGTACCAAGATGTATTAGTTACTTATTGCATAACAATTATCGAAAACTTACAAGCTTAAAATAATCATTTATTATCTCACATAATTTCTGAAAATCGGGCATCTAGGAGTAGTTAGGTAGGTGGTTCTAGCTCACACATCAGGCTCAGGTTGGGCTGCAATCATCTGAAGGTTTGACTAAGGCTGGAAGAACAGCTTTCAATAAGTCATATGGCTACTGGCTTCAGTTCCTTGCTATATGGGCCTCTCCATAGGTATGCTCACAATATGGCTAACTCCTTCCACAGCAAGTAATTAGAAAGAGAGAAGGTGATAAAGATGGAAACTGCACTGTATTTTATAACCCAAGCGATGAATGGGTAAAGACATGGTATATATATATATATATATATATATATATATATATATATATATATCTCACACAATGGAATACTACTCAGCCATAAAAAGACAAAATCGTCCCATTTGTGACAACAGGGATGGACCTTGAAGGTATTATGTTAAGCAAAATAAGCCAGACAGAGAAAGAAACTGTATGACTTCACTCATATGTGGAAGATAAACACATGAATAAGGAGAACAGATTAGTGGTTACCAGAGGGTAAGGGGGTGGAGGGGTGGGTGAAAGGGGTAAATGGGCACATACGTATGGTGATGGATAAAAACTGGGCTACTGGTGGTGAGCACAATGCAGTCTATACAGAAAGTGATATATAATAATGTACACCTGAAACTACACAATGTTATAAAGTAATATGACCTCAATAAAACAATGTAAAAAATTAAAAATAGAATTTGATTCAGCATTTGACCATATGATCCAGCAATTCACTTCTGGGAATTTATCCAAAGAAAATGAAAACACTAATTCGAAAAGATGTATGCACCTTCATGTTCACTGCAGCATTATTTACAATAGCCAAGATATGGAAACAACCTAAGTGTCCATCGATGGATGAATGGATAATGAAGATGTGGCATGTATATGTATGTGTACTCACACTCACACTCACACACACACACACACAAACAGAATACTATTCAGCCATAAAAAAGAATGAAATCTTGCCATTTGCAACAACATGGATGGACCTTGAGGGCATTATACTAAGTGGAATTAAATAAGTCAGGCAGAGAAAGACAAATACTGTATGATCTCACTTATATGTGGAATTTGGAGAACAAAAACGAAAAAAAACCCACCAAGCTCACAGATATAGAGAACAGATTAGTGGCTGCCAGAGGCAAAAAGTGGGGGGTGGACAAAATGGGTGAAAGGGGTCAAAAGTTACAAAGTTCCAGTTATAACACAAATAAGTCATGAGAATTTAATGTACATCACGCTAACTACAGTTAATAATACTGTATTGTATATTTGAAAGTTGCTAAGAGAATAAATCTTAAAAGTGATCACAAGAAAAAAACATTTTTTTGTACTTAGGTACGATGACAGATGTTAACTAGAACTACTGTGGTGATCATTTCGCAATACATAGAAATACCAAATCATGTTGTCCACCTGAAACTAATATAATGTTATATGTCAATTACATCTCAATTGTTTTAAAAAAGCTTTTTTAGAATTCGAGCTCCTACAGATAGCTTATCAAACCTCCCTTTGAAAATTGCTGTATTATAACTATCAAAACAATTTGTGTGATTAAATCATCTGTATATATAACTTTCATTTTGTCCCAACAGCCCTTTAACTATAGCTCACACATACAGTCAATTCTCTGGACCCAAGTTATCTACTTGGAAAATGACAGATTCATGTCTGATTCAACCCCAATCTCCCGTAATGACAACCAAGTTATAATATGCATTATACTAACCTGGGTTTCGGGATATGAAAATATGAAAAACATTTACAAAACAGTATTTAGTTCTAATAACAAAGATAAAACAATTCAAAAACTCACCCTGAAGAGAAGACTTTTAGCTCCCTAACTAGACACGCACTTAACCAAATTAAGGTAAATGATTTCATGTGGCATGATGATAACTCATATAAGCAAGCTTTGAGTAGAATATAATTTTTCAGCAAACTTACAAAATATAGCACCAAACTCAACCAAATCAATGACATTGCTATATACTAATGATAGAAAGCTAGAACAGGCAAAGTAAAAAGTGATTTCACCAAGTACCTAAATATTTGAGAATTAATGTAACTCAGGACATCAATTCTAAGAAAATTTTATACCCTACAATTCTAAGTCAGTAAGAATTCATTCACTCCTTTAATTCTTTTAAGTTATATTTTTCACACTAAAAATTCATTTTTAAAAATTTAGGGACAATAACACATAAAATCTCAACCTGTTAACATAAAAGCTATTTTTACTTCAGAGCATTTACTAACACTTTTTTATCACATACATTTCACATAACTGTAATAATAGTACAAAATTTTACCTATTTGTTTCACTAACTATATAAAACATTAACCACGTTTCTATATAGACATTTTAGAAAAAATAATTTTTGACAACACAGTATTAACCTATAATAATTTACCTAACCCACTACTGCTGGTGGTTATTTACGTTATTTCCCATTTGTCACTCTCACAGTCAATCCCGTCAAACATTTTTCATGCATTTTTTTCTCCTCCTTATTTGGGTTATGTTATTATGAAAAAGTCCCACAAACAGGTCTACTGGGTCAAAATATACATTTTGAGGACTTTGATTTACATTAGTGATTTCTGAAAGTATTATACTAATTAAAAATGCTATCAGCATCAGTACACCATGAGGTTCACAAGAACCTCACCATCTCCAAGTACCTTTCTGAATTCTTGCTTATTTACAAAGATATAAAATGTTCTTAGTTTTCATTTGTATTTGTTGATTACTTGGGAGACTGAACATTTCCCTTTGTTTTTGAATTTCTTCTTATGAGAACTTTAAGTTCACATCAGTATTTCATTTATCCACCAGGATCTTGAGATTTCTCATAAAATTTAGTAAATTATTTATTTCTTATAAATATTAATTTTTGTTACTTGACTCAAATATTTTTCCTTATCTGTTTTCTTTTTTCATTTTGGTTTTACTAAAATTCGTTTGTACAAAAAATGTTATATAATTTATTAAATCTATAAAATACTCTTCAGTGTTTCTTTTACTCCAAAGCTGAGAAAGCTACCAGTTGCCCACAAAGTTGATAAATATGCTACTGGCTGTAATGCTTATTTTCCTTTTAATTAACCTAGAGTGTATTTTGATATATGATATTTAATTTAAATTTAGTTACAGAATTAGAAATTTGCACTTATCTAGAGAAGACCTTTCTCATACTGCTAACTGATGTGAAATGAGATAGGTTTCTTTATCATGTAGATAGTCAGGGGCAGGTGGGAATAAGATAAATCCAATAATGTGGAACTACAATAAATGCAATGAATACTGTGAATTTAACTGTACAATTTACCACAGAAAACCAGAAGACATGAATAACATCACCTAAAGGAGACAAAATGGCTCCCAGGCCTGCATAACTTGACTGTAACCTAATTCAAAGTGTTAACGTATCTATTTTGAAGGATGAGTGAGTCATTCAGAAGAGACACCACTGGAGCATTCAGTGGGGAGAAAAGGTTAAACTTGGTAAGGCCCATTCAAGCACACTGTAGGAGAGTTGTCTGGTTCCAGGGTCCAGTATATTCCTGCTATAGAGAGGAGTCTAGTATAGAAAAGGCTGCCTGAGGCTATATTTGCCTGATGTTATTAAATATTTGAATCCCAATTAATAATACCTGTTGTTAATATATGCATTCTGTCACTATAAGTTAGTTACATTTTCTAGAATTTTTAATAAGTGGAATCAAATAGTATGTATTCTTTTTTGTCTGGCTTCCTGCCTGTAGCATAACTGTTCTGAGATTCATCTACTTTGTTACAAGTACTGCCGAGTAGTATTCTATTATACAGATACATCAATTTGGTATTCATTTTCCTGTTGATAACCACTTTAGAGAAGTCTGGCAGTTTCTTAAAAAGCCAAACACCCACGCACCATATGATGCAACTATTCCACTCCTAGGTATTTACTCAAGAGAAAAGAAACTGTATGTCCGTATAGATTTGTAAATGAAAATTCATAGTATCTTGATCTGTATTAGCCAAAAACTGGAAACAACCTCTTTCCACTCATACGTGAATGGATAAATGAATTGTGGTATGCATATCTATAAAATGACACATTACTCAGCAATAAAAAGGAGTAAATTATAGATACATGCAACAACATGGACGAGTCTCTAAAATAACTGAGTAAAAGATAACAAAAAATGAGTCCTTATTTCCTGTCTTCTACCATTTTTTTCCCCCTCATTTCATTATTTTCCTTCTCTCGTTTAAAAAGGAAACACTCTGTCTTCTTTTGGAATAAGTCTTTACCTCCAGTTCACCCAGCATAAGGACCTTAGAATACCGAAATTCCAATCAACCCCTATTGGCTTACAGCCACTGTAGGCTAGTACAGTATTGTAGTTCCACCTTGTTCGTTAGCCACAAATTAGACATTATTATTATTATTACTGTTTCCTTCCACCAATACTGGTTCAGATTAATTCAGGTTTCCTTTACTCCCTATTTCTTCTTTCATTTCAAACCTTTCTCTTAGGATCCTTTTCCTCCTTCTTGCAGTATACCATTTAGAATGGTATTTTTTGAGGTGTGGGTTGTGACCTACTGGTCTCTCTGAGCTTGGCATTCTACAGCTTGACAATAGTGAGATGTGTATTTCTTTTTATTCACCCTGCTTGGGATTCACTGGGCTCCTTAAATCTGAGGATTTGTGTCTTTCATCAATTCTGGCAAATTTTTAATGGCAACTAAAAATATTGCCTCATTCCTATCCCATGTTTTCTTTCTGGAAGTCTGATTAGATCATATATCTTTTTTCTCTGTGTATGGCCTTCTATGTGGTTTCTTTCTACTTTTAACTGTGCCTTCCACGCTGGTTTATCACACCATTTAATTTTTAAGTTCTATTATTATATTTTTCATTTCTGATATTCTAATTGGTTCTTATTTTAATGTGCCTGGTCACTTTTATAGTCTATTATTCTTTATTTATGTTTTAGAATTCCTCTTTTATTTATTAACCATATTAAACATTTATTTTACATATTAGACATTTCTAATAGCTGAAATCTCTGTAGATCTGTTTTAGCTGTTTATGTTTTCTGCTGATTTTTCTTCAGAGTGTTTTGACTTTTTCCCCCTTGTTATGTTTTGTGATTTATTTAATGTTGTTTTTATTTGTTAGAATTTTAACTATGATTATTTGATAACTGGGTTGATAACTCCCTCCAGGGAGATTTGTGATTGTTTCTGCCAGGTACCAAAGAGTGTTACAGACCCAAATTCACTTCAAATTAAAACTCTCCAATTCTGGAGTTTTAGGAACAATGAAAATGGTGTAAATTAAGGCCTCAAATCCAAGTGAATGTGAGCTGGTAACCAGGAGTTATTAGGGGAGATTTTAACTATCTAGAGCTATACATCTCTCCAAGATGGTCTCTGATCAGGCCCCCTACACTTTGCAGAACCCAAGGAATTTTCCCCCGTCCCCATCCCTCTCCATGCACAAGTTTCTATGCCAAGAGAAACCCATGGATGTCCCCAAAGTATTCAGTGACTTCAGGGCTTGCTTACCTCACAGAATGTACTTGTTTGTTTCTAGCCCCAGAAAGTTTCCCTTATTTTCTTATAGGTTCATCCATTCATTTTAAAGGCTTTTTAAAAAAATACTGAATCTAGTATTTTATATATTTGGTGGATTTCTTGTCTATCATATTGCCAGAAATGAAGTCTATTTAACACTTCTGCAATTGTTTTGTAAAACTTAAATCAGGATATTCTATTTATTCCTGATAAATTTTATTTTAGTGTGATTCTATAGTCTACAAAGTCTGTCAAGAGCACTTACAATGCTGATTGACTTATTTTATTGGCTTACCTCAGAAGTTGTGTATCATCTGCAAATGCAACTTCCTCAGCCTTCACCAAAGTCACTGATCAACACAGCTTCTGACAAAAAGAAAACCTTAAAAATTAATTTTGAAAATCTTTATAGCAAAACCAGCATATTTTTTCTTGTTATCAGGTATATAAAATTATAAATTAAAAGCATCAAAATCATATCCAGATAAATCAAATTAAAATAGGAAAACATCCCCCTACCCCAATTACTTCAAGTGGTAGACCTTTTAAAAAAATCTCAATCAGCACTCATCTTCCACAGGAGGAAACACAACTTATTTAAACAAGTATCTCAAAGGCCACTGTTTACAAAAAGGCTGTGGAAATCTTAGAAGAGCTTTCAAGTGTCACAAAGGAAATTTTAAAGTGTTTTTTGCTTTTAACAGCATCATGAAAACCCATGCCTACCAGATTTTTTTCTTTTCTGCTTTGCCGTAATTTTAGTTGGCATCTTTTATTAATTTCAGTCATCAATGGCAACTTTTGTAAAATTTTAACCTCCAACGTCAATATAAGGATATGTGTGTGTGTTTACATTTTCCCAGCAGAAACAAGAGAAAACTTACACTTCTCTCCTCCAGTACGTTGCTCTTGCATGAAGAACATATAAACCACCGACTTTGGGTCTGCATCTTTACTTATTTTCTGAGCAGCAACTACAGGTTTAAATAGAACATTTAGCTCCTGATGTTGTTTCTTCTGAATATTTGATGTATATCCTGCAATAATGTAGTAGAAAAAGCACAGGCTTTGGAATCACATGGATCTGAGTTTAAATCACAACCTTTCTGAGGCTCTCAGGAAAATTACATCATGAGTCTCAATGGATAGCTTCAAGAGTCCAACGACATAGCAGGCATACATACATAAAGAGAGACAGTGCCT
The DNA here is from genome assembly GCF_041296265.1 of Equus caballus. Lineage (NCBI taxonomy): Eukaryota > Metazoa > Chordata > Mammalia > Perissodactyla > Equidae > Equus > Equus caballus. Next base: position 42,155,245 of record NC_091700.1, on the reverse strand, counting down.
AGCACAGTGCTTGCCATATAATATGTTTTCTATCATACCAGCTGTCCTTCTCTGTAATTTTGTACATTTCCACTTTGCTCAATCTGTCAAAGGGCTTTCCAGACTAAATTTTCTTAAATCATAGTCTTGATAAACTTTCATTGTTTTGTTCAACAATTATCAACATTTTGTAACACCTATTATACTCAACAATATATATAAAATACTTTTAATATAGCAATATGACAACAATACTACTACTGAATATACCCTACTAACAAGGTACAGTCCAAAATCTATGTTCTAAAGTCACTAGAAATTGTTCCTTTTTTGTGTGGTTATGTCACCAAAATGCTATATAGTTATGTAAATTTGATTCAGTTCCTTTTCAGGTTTTCCTCTTCTTTCTATCTTTCTATTTAATTGTATTTTTGAATATGTAAACATACATGATTCCAAGACAAAATTACATAAGCAAGTTATATTTAGAGAAATCTCTCTTCCATTGTTGGCACCTTTCCCATTCCCTGCTTCTACATATAGATTACTCTATAGACTGTTATCTGCCTTGTTTTTTCCACTTCATAATATATTCTACAGATCATCCTATACTGGTACATGGAGACTTTCTACATTCTCTTTATGAATTCTGGGGAAAAGAGTGACATGGAAGGGACATCATCTACCTGGCGATTGTTGAACGTACTTTAATCAGTTCCCTAGTAATGGGCATTTTGGTGTTTCCAATCTTTTGCTAATACAAGTAATGCTGTATTACTTATACAAATATCAGTTTATATTTTATGCCATTGTGTCTTTAAAACAGATTCCTAGAAGTTACATGCCTGGGTCAAAGGACAAATGTGTTTGTAATTTTGCTGGATATTGCCAAATTCCCTCCTGGGCTTCATGCTTTTGCATCCCTACCAGCAATGCATCAAAGTGCCTGTTTCCCCACAGTCTACTTTGTGTTTTGTATAACTTTGGATTTTGGTGAGAAAGGTTTTAGTGTAGCTGTAATTTTTAGTGTAGCTTTCATTTGTATTTCTCTTTGTATGACTGAAGTTAAACATCTGTTATATGTTTGCCATCTGCGCTTCTTTTTCTGTGAACTCTGTTTCCATATCTTTGGCCCATTTTTCTACTCAATTGATGGTTATCTGCTTTGATTTTTAGGTTTTATTTTCATTACAGAGATTAGCTCTTTGTGATATAAGTTCAAATATTTCTTCTCACTTTGTCACCTGTCTTTTGACTTGGCTCATGACATTTTTCACCATGTAAATTTTTTTTTTAATATAGTGGAATTCATCATGGTGTTAATTTCATAGACTTTAAATCTGTTCCGTGGCTCTTTTGCTTTGTATGTTGCTGTTAAGAGATTTGTTGCTAACCTCTTCTTTCTGCCTGGAAGCCTAGAGGAATTTTTCATTATCTTGAAAAGTCCAATAGCTTTACCAGGACATGACTTAGAGATGACCATTCTGGATCAATTTTCCCAGTATACAACGAGGCTTTTCAATAGTAGATTTAACTCTTCTGCTGCTTCCAGAATGTTTTCACGGACTGAAGTTTAAATATGAGCTCTGCTATTATTCTTTCTTCTTAGGAATTCTAATTTTACATATTGTCTCTATTAATCACTTTCTCTTTTTACTTCTTCATTTCATTTTCATTCTTTGGCTGCCTTCATGTCTTTCCTCAATGCCCCTTATATTTAGTTTACTCCCCTTTAGGTACCTTGGACTTTAAGCTTCATTTTTAAAGATGATTTTTCTTTTTCTTCATTTTATTTCCTGAGTTCAGTAAATTCACTTTTCATATCTTCCTCTTTTTGTCCATTTCTTTTGGGGTTCTGAATTTATATTTGAGATTTTATCTCTGCCAATGCTTGTTTAAGGATATTTAATTCAGGTAGGAGTATTGTGCTGTAGTTTTCTTTAGCTCTGTAGCTGAATGTTTCGGGGAAGACTTCATCACTTGAAACATTTTTACTCTCATTTTACGTTTTCTACTTCTAGTAACTTTATATGGATGTTGTCTGCCATTTTCTGCTCCTATTGAAGTGTTTTAATTTTTGTAAACCAGACAACAATATTACATAGAATAGAGTGAGGGATTTGGAAGAATTACTGGATTTTTTAGTTCAATAGCACCTTTCATTGGCTTAATAGTTTTTTTCCAACCAATATCTCCTTTTTGGGTGGGAGAGGGGTCGATCTATCTTCCATTCTATTTCACCAGGATTCTTAATTTCTACTACCTCTTCTTTCTCTTTCCCACCAAGCCTCCAGGTAAACGGTGCCCCTGCCAAGTTATCTTCTTTTCACAGAAGCAGTACTTTCAGAGACTGCCTCTTTGGTCCCATGCACTTTCAAGTCCCTTCCTTCTGCCTAACAGTCTCAAACCCATTAATATTTCCCTCCTTAGGGTGGGGCTTTCTCTTTCTGAAGTTATTTTATCTGTAATCTACCGAGCTACATCCTGCTTTCCTCTCCTCTGTCTTGAATGAACAGTCTCAACCTCATTTTCCACTTTAGCATAGGTTCCAGAACTGGCTCAGCATTTCAGTGTTTATTTCCCTACATATCCATAATTTTAAATTATCTTAGACAAGGGTGGTGGTGGCTTAATTTGCTCTCCTTATAGACTTGTATAATTTTTTTAAAGGATGTATGGAGCGATTTGGACCTATGCCATCATCCTATGGAAAGCTGGAGTCAGGTTTTATTTTTTAACTATTTTTTAATTTTTAAATTATTTTCTAGTTTCATTGCATGTGGTCAGAATTTTGACTTTTTATTTTTTGGAACTGAGGTTTTCTTCGTAGTCTAATATATAATAGATTTTTATAACTATCCCATGTATACTTGAAAAGATGTATTCTCTCTTAGCAGATTCAGGCTTTGATAGAAATCTATAAGATCTGCCTTACTGATTATGCATTATGACTAAATTTTTTTGTCCAGTTAATCTGACTTATTTTGAGAGAGGTGTGTTAAAGTCCCCTACTATTAGCAGGTTTCTATTTTTCCTTAAATCTCTTGTAGTTTTTAGTTTATGAAAGCTGTTGCTGCATCACTTAGTAAACAGACATTTGAAAAAAATCTTCATTGTGAATGTAGCCCTTAGCTTATGAAATACCCTACCATCTTAATGCTTTTTGAACTAAATTCTGCCTTGCCTGATACCAAGATGATGATCTTGCTTTTTTTAAAATTTGCATTTAGGGCTGGCCCCATAACCAAGTGGTTAAGTTTGTGTGCTCTGCTTTGGGTGGCCAGGGTTTCGCAGGTTCAGATCCTGGGCGTGGACCTAGCACAGCTCATCAAGCCATGCTGAGGGAGTGTCCCACATGGCAGAGCCAGAAAAACCTACAACTAGAATATACAACTATGTACTGGGGAGCCTTGGGGAGAAGAAGAAGAAGAAGAAGAAGAAAAAAAAAAAAAAAAGACTGGCAACAGATGCTAGCTCAGGGCCAATCTTAAAAAAAAGAAGAAATCTATTAAAATAAATAAATTAATTAAATAAAATTTGCATTTATCTGATTTATCTTTGACCTTCCCTTTGTTTTTAAATTATTCATTTATTATTAATTCTCTTTATTATTCATACTTTTTACAACTATAACTTTTGTATACAGCAATCATTAAGTATGTTGAGCCCACATACATTTTAGTAATACATCTGGTATTTTTGCTATTGTGATAATGTTTTATGTTCTATTGTGTGTGTGTGTGTACACACGAATACATATAGAAAAATGTGTACATATCACGATATGATCTGTTTCCTTTGCTTTCTTTAGGTGAGGTATTTGTTTCAGTATGTAGAAAGTTTTTGTGTATCTTGTTCTTGGGATTAACTCTATCGTAATATCTTTATTTAATACTCTCTATTCCCCTCCCCTCTTTTTAAGCTACTATTACTTTCCTGATATTAGCAGTAACAAAATTAGTAACTTCCTCTTCCTTTCCTTTTCCCTCACCATCTAGTTTTGATCACTGGTATCATTTTCACTGGTGTTTTATCCTACACGTGTAAGGATGTATACTTACTTATAGTAATGTTTGGCTTCCATCAGTTAGCTTCAAGTGCTCTCATTTTCCTCACAGCTAACTCCTAAGAGGCAAACAACACCTTATTCCACTTTTCATTTACTCTCCTTCCCCTCCCATCTTTTTGTGGGTTGTATTATTTCTACATTGTCAGACTATATAACATTTACATCCCATTCTATCACCATTAATCCCATCTTTTAATCTCAGTGCTACATAAAATATATTCAATGCTCACCAGCTGACCTTATGGTGAAGATTCTCCAATCATTTCTTGGTTGTCTGAAATTGGTTGTCTAGTATATTCTCCAAGAAGGATTCAGAGGAACAATATTCTTTGTTTCATGTTTATAAATGTTTGCTGATGTCCGGAATTCTTGAAGGAGTTTGGTGAGATATGAAATATTTATTTCCTTGAATATTTAAAAAATGTTCTCTTGTTAGTATCTGGCATAAACTGCTGCTGCCCAAAATTCTACTCCAATCTGATTTTCTTTCCAGGTTGACTTGGTCTTTTTTCCCATGGATACAAAAGCTTTTTTTTTCTTTATTTTCAAAATCCAACAATTCTACAAGAATATATCTCAGTGTTAACTGCTCTGGGTTGAGTTTCCCAGATTCACAGTATGCCTTTCAACATACATAGATTTAAACCTTAATGTTAAGTGTTCTTGAATTATAGTTCTAATAGCTGTTCTGTTTTATTGCTTTGGTTTACATTTTTGTATTGCGGTAAAATTAACAACACAAAATTTGCCATTTTAACCATTTTCAAGTATATAATCCAGTGGCATTAAGTATATTCACGATTTTATGCAACCATCACCATTGCTCTTTGGTTTACACTTGGAAAACTCCTAACAGATATATTTTGGCTCTCTGCCTGTCTTGTCACTTTCTCTTGACTTCTTTAAAAAATCTTTCCCGCTTTGATTTTCTTCTTTCTATTCTCTGTTTCTCTTATTGTGCTTTCTGTGATGTATATTCATTGTTTCCTTGCTAATTTAATCGTCATTAAAAAAATATTCTTCCTTTTCCTAATTCTTTCCTGAGTTCTGTGAGCTCTCATTTCACATCCTTTTACGTTCTAGTCATCTCATTTCTGAGTTTCTTTTATTTACGATTTGTGTGGTTCTTTCAAACTTTTCATCTTTTGCTTAATTTCTCTTCGTTTATTTTGAAATATTTAGATCATTTTCATCTGCTTTGTGGCCACATTTTTTCTGGTGTGTTTTCATTACATGATGTAATGTTTTATGGCTCATTTTTAAGTTTTATTCTTATAATAACTTAGTATGTAGTTATATCATAGTTCCTTTCCCCATATATTTAAACATTGTCCTGGGGTGGGCCCAGTGGCACAGCGGTTAAGTGTGCACATTGTGCTTCGGTGGCCTGGGGTTTGCCAGTTGGGATCCTAGGTGCAGACATGGCACTGCTTGGCAAGCCATGCTGTGGCAGGCGTCCCACATATAAAGTAGAGGAAGATGGGCGCGGATGTGAGCTCAGGGCCAGTCGTCCTCAGCAAAGAGGAGGACTGGCAGCAGATGTTAGCTCAGGGCTAATCTTCCTCAAAATAAATAAATAAATAAACAAATAAATAAATAAAAATTTTAAAAAATAAATAAATGTTGTCCTGGACTAAGAAGAGGTTTGTACTTGTCTTTCATTGTATGGCTGTACTGTAGTTTTTAAAAATCCATTCCCAAGCTGAGAGACACTGGGCTGCTTCCAGTTTTTGGTGATTCCAAATACAACTGCTATAAAAATTTGCAGAGAGTCGATTATAGGTTTTCATTTCACTTTCCATTAGGAAAGCATACAATAGTTGTTGCGGAAATGCAAATTAAAATCAGAATGAGATGCCACTACATACCTCAAATAATGACTAAAATTTTTTTTAAAAAACTGCTAATACCAAGTGCTGGCAAGAAAGAGAAGCTAATGGAGCTCTCATATCTTGCTGGTAAATTTCATCCCAGGAGTGGGATTGCTAGGTGATATAATTAAAGTATGTCTGGGGCCAGCCCAGTGGCAGAGCAGTTAAGTTCACACATTCCACTTTGGCAGCCCAGGGTTTGCTGGTTTGGATCCTGGGTGCAGACCTATGCACTGCTTGTAAAGCCATGCTGTGGCAGGTGTCCCACATATAAAGTAGAGGAAGATGGGCATGCATGTTAGCAGAAGGTCAGTTTTCCTCAGCAAAAAGGGAGGATTGGTGGCACATGTTAGCTCAGGGCCAATCTTCCTCAAAAAAATAAAATAGGGGCCAGTCCGGTGGCACAGCAGTTAAGTTCACACGTTCCAATTCTCAGCAGCCCAGGGTTTGCCGGTTCAGATCCTGGGTGCGGACACAGCACCACTTGGCAAAAGCCATGGTGTGGTAGGTGTCCCACATATAAAGTGGAGGAAGATGGGCATAGATGCTAGCTCAGGGCCAGTCCTCCTCAGAAAAAAGAGGAGGATTGGCAGTAGTTAGCTCATGGCTAATCTTCCTAAAAATATATATATAAATAAATAAAATATAATAAAATAAAAGTATGTTTGATTTTCAGTTTAGTGGATACCAGGGGAAAAGTGGGGTGGGGGGTGGGCACAAAGGGTGAAGTGGTGCACCTACAACATGACTGACAAACATTAATGTACAACTGAAATTTCACAAGATTGTAACCTATTATTAACTCAATAAAAAAAAAAGTAAAAAAAAAAAAGTATGTTTGATTTTATAAGACATTGTTAAACTCTCTTCCAAAAGGCTGTGGTATATGCATTCCCACCAGCAAGATTTGAGTCCTACTGCTCTGCATCCTTGCCAGCACTTGCTATTTTTCTTCTTTTTTTGGCCATTCTAAGAGGTTGTACAGTGGTACCTCATTGTGGTTTTAATTTGCATTTTTCTCAATGACTATTCTATACTTTTATCATTTAACACAAAATGGTGACCATTTTCCTATGTCACTAAATAGCCTATATCACTTAGCACCCTTCAAAAACATTTCTCTTTTTTTTTTTTTTGCTGACGAAGATTGGTCCTGAGCTAACATCTGTTGCCAATCTTCCTCCCTTTTTTGCTTGAGGAAGATTAGTCATGAGCTAACATCTGTGCCAATCACCCTCTATTCTGTATGTGGGTTGCCACCTCATCATGGCTAATGAGTGGTGTAGGTCTGTGCCCAGAATCTGAACCTGTGAACCAAGGCTGCCAAAGCAAGGCATGCTGAACTTAACCACTACGCCATGGGGCCAGCCCCTGAAAATACTCCTTTTAAAAGTTTAAAATATAGCCAATCATGATCGATGTGCCATAATTTATAAAAACCATTCTTCTACCATTGGATATTTTTTTTCTTTTTTTTTTGAGGAAGATTAGCCCTGAGCTAACATCTGCCGCCAATCCTCCTCTTTTTGCTGAGGAAGTCTGGCCCTGAGCTAACATCCGTGCCGATCTTCCTCTATTTTATATGTGGGATGCCTACCACAGCATGGCTTGTGAAGCGGTGCCATGTCCACACCCGGGATCTGAACCAGCGAACCTTAGGCCGCTGAAGTGGAATGTGCACATTTAACCGCTGCGCCACCGGGCCAGCCCCTACCATTGGATATTTCTTATTTCTAATTTCTCACAAGTATAAAATGACACTGTGATCATAAAGCTTTGATGCCATCTCCACTTCCATAGAAGTTACATAGAAAGGGTGAAAGAGTATACATATTTTTGTCTCTTGTTACACATTCTGACAAATTGCTTTAAATATTTCTTTCTTTAATTACAGGTTAAATATTTTTCATGTAAGCCATCTGTGCTTGTTCTTTTGTCATCATGTGCTCATGTTCTTTGCTCATTTTCTGTCAGGGCATTGATGTCTTTATCTGTCGATTTCTAAGAGATGGATACGCTCGCCAAAGGTATAGATCACACTTTACATGTAAAGATAGGCTTACCTCTGACCTCCCCACTCAATCCTTTACTCTATCTGAAATATGAAATATTCTTCAAATGAGCAATATTTATCCAATATCAACTGCATGCAAACATGTTCACCAGACTCAGGAAGGAATCTTGCCTTCCATGGATTTATTTTGTTTCTCACAAGCCTGTTAGAAACGAAGTGACATAAAATATGCATAAATGAAGAACTGAATATAGGGTAAGAAGAGATTGTGATTGGATGAAATCTGTCTCCACTTCAAGGAGGAAGTTGAGCTAGGTATCAATTACTTTCAAAAGAAAATAATTTGGGGTAGTGGGAACCATTTTTACTGAGAGAAAAGGAAAGTGTAAAGAAGTCCCTAGGTCTGCGAGTGACAATATAGGCTACAAGCACAGTATTTGAGGGTTACCAGCTACCCACCTTAATCCTCCCAAATATAACTGTAGGAATCTATCATAACAGAACCATCCAGAGTTCATGTAATCATAACAGAAATGATGAAACTGTTACTTTAAAAATTTTTGTGATAATATAACTTTTAAAAGATTAAGGTAGAGAATAAAATCCTACACCTACTACCACTTGCAAATACTCGGTGCCCCCTACCACAATACATTTTAGCCTTTAACTGCAGAGTGTGGCATCTAACGGCAGGAAGTGAAGCAGCCATCTTGATCCACAGAATAGAGCTGCATGAGGATGGCAGAGCAACAGGTTAGCAGCTTGGGCCCCCCACAACCTTTTGTAGCAAAGCTACCTGATCAGCTCGTACTTTTACATAGAAAAGAAACAAACTTTTTATTTTATTAAAAACATTTTTTTAGGCCACAATTATTTTTCAGTTTTTCTGTTACAGTAGCCAAACCTATATGTTAACAAACACAAATTCCAAGTTGAGGAATGGGGGCTTTGTCAGTAATACGATGGCATATAAAATGTTTTTAAGAAAAATAAAAAGAGGTCTAAATTACAGAAGTGGCAATGAGAGTAGAAAAATGAAGCGGAAAGAATTTTGGAGGTTGAGGCTACAGATTACACAATTGGGCAAAAGAGAGAGGCAAGAATTTGAAATTTTTTAACAAGATATTTTTAAAGATTTTATTTTTCCTTTTTCTCCCCAAAGCCCCCTGGTACATAGTTGTATATTTTAGTTGTGGGTCCTTCTAGTTGTGGAATGTGGGACGCCGCCTCAGCATGGCCTGACGAACTGTGCCATGTCGGAACCCAGGATCCGAACCGGCAAAACCCTGGGCCTCCGAAGCAGAGCGTGTGAGCTTAACCACTCTGCCACGGGGCCGCCCTGAATTTGAAGTTTTAAATCTGTGCCACTCAGAAGATGCCTATACCATTAATTGAGACAGAAAATACAAAAGAGGAGGGAGAGTTATATACAGACTAATCAAGTCTGTCCAAAAAGCTGTGAGAAATGTGTGTTAAGTGCTCAAGAAAGCAGCACTTGACATAGAATTAGGGCTCATTTGCACGAAAATGATAGTTTAAGCAGCAGGAACAAATGAGATTACAAAAAAGAAGTTACAGTAAAGGTAAAATTTTCCTGTTTCAATGCCTCATTTTTTTTTTTTGGTGAGGAAGATTCACCCTGAGCTAACATCTATTGCCAATCTTCCCCATTTATTTTGCTTGAGGAAAATCAGCCCTGAGCTAACATTTGTGCCAGTCTTCCTCTATTTTGTACATGGGATACCGCCACAGTGAGGCTGATGAGTAGAGTAGGTCTGCGCCAGCGATCCAAACCCGTGAACCTGGGCCACTGAAGCGAGCACGTGGAAATTTAACCACTCAACCATGAGCCAGCCTCTCAGTGTATCCATTTTTTTTAAAAAAGCCAAATATATAATACTTTAAACATTTTCTCCTTTAAGTGAAATAATCTTAACATCTGTTATAATCAGTCTGTTTATCTCACAAGCAATTTCAGTAGTTAATGGGCATCCTCATGATTCAGGCATTTAATCAATTTCACTGATTAGCTGAACACCACAAACTGCAGTGGTCATTTTGATCTCTACATAGTTTTAACTCTTTTTTTTTTTTAGTCATATTGTTTAATTTATTCCCATAATGGACTACATTGGTTAGAGACTAGAAAAGTGATGGCAAAGTGAACTAAATTAATGAGGAATATAGAAACAATTCTGAAAATTAATATCAAAATGTTCTCAGAATGTGACATTTATATGATCAAAATTATTACAAAGCACAGCAAAGTATTTCTAGTACTTCAAAAATAATTTTAAAAAGAGGAATGATTAGGGCCAGCCCGGTGGGGCAGTGGTTAAGTTTGCACGTTCTGCTTCGGTGGCCTGGGGTTCACTGGTGCGGATCCTGGGTGAGGACATGACACCACTTGGCAAGTCATGCTGTGGTAGGCATCCCACATAAAAAAATGGAGGCAGATGGGCATGGATTTTAGCTTAGGACCAGTCTTTCTCAGCAAAAACAGGAGGATTGGCAGCAGATGTTAGCTCAGGGCTAGTCTTCCTCAAAAAATAAAAAAAAAACAAAGAGGAATGATTATTATTTGCAATTTGGTTGTTCAGTTACTGAGGGGGGGATATATCACATTTTAAATGTGTTTTTTTAATAAAGTGCTTATAATTACACTAAAATCTTCATTTATATAATCATTTAGATTTTTAAAGTACCAAATGCAATAATTCCAAACAGGTTCCGAGAGCAATTTTTGTTGATTTTTTTACGCTGAATTAGAGAAACAGATTTTAATTTGCCATTCTGTCACAAAACACCACATTCATTTAAAAGATGTTCATCAAATTTTTTCTGTTATAATTAAACAGCATCCATCATTTGATATCAGGAAAAAATTAAATTTGTATACATTATGAAATTGCAATGAAAAATAATCTTTAACACACCAATCTAAGTTAAAACCATTTTAACTTAACATTGTTGATGCAAAAGTGATATTTTAAAACATTCCACAGGATCTTCAGATTATATATTATGAAATCTAAAAAACAGTTCTTCAAAGAAAAATCTGAAGATATTTATCTAATTACTTAAAAATTACTTATTTACTTTAAATTACAGAACGTACTCATGCCATATAGTAAATTTAAAGTTGCAGTATTTTGATTTTAAGTTGTGTTAAAGAGAAACTAGAAAACCAATAAATTTTCTTCAGCAGAAGAGACCTAAGGCACTGATAAGTTTGGTATTCATTTACTGAGATTGTATACTTTCAAGAAAAAATGGCAAATAGAGTATTATTATTTGAGGGTTCATCTTCATTACCTAAATTTCTCTCTAGTAAGATCTCACAAAAGGATTATGAACTTTTCCTTAATATTATTTCTGTTTGTATTATTTGTAAATTGGAAGCAACAAATAAATTTCACTCAAACACAATGAAAATGAAGTTTTCCAGAAAGCAGGTTAAAAACTTATTTTTCAGTTAGGTTAAAAAAATGTATACCCATACCTCCCAATTATGGCTTTATTTTATTTATTCATTTAACAATTATACTTTTGAATATATGCCAGGCACTATTATATGGGAACGCTATACAAAGGTTTTAGCAAACATTTACTGAGCAGCTACTATGTGTTATTGGTGTTTCTTAGCCACTGATCTGTTACTTTATGAAAGCAGGTACTAACATGCATGTTAGCCATCAACTCAACACTAAATTAATAATTGAACTCTTGCAACTTAGGTTGTATAAGACACGTGGATTAAAAAGCAAATTTTAAAAAGAAAATTAAGTTTTGATCATTCAATTATGTTACTGTTGTTTTCTTTGGTACTCTTGCCACAAAACTTGGTACTGTTGCCTCGGTTGGATCATCAGTTAACCTTGAATAACTGAAAACCAAACTAAAGGCAATAAGATAAGTATCTTTGCTTTCTTCCCACGTGTCCAAACTGCTAAGGCAAATCACAAAATACTAGCCTTTTATGGGCCAGATTTTCGGTTCCGATAAATATCCCCCTCAAATGAAAGACAATGCGTGCTTTCTACTCCGATTTAAACAGATAATGAGGAAGAGGAAAAGAAGGTAATTCCTGTCTCCTTCCTCCCACCCCAAAAAGAGCTCAGAAGATGCTTCCCCCTACAAATGCTTTCCCTCCCGCTGCCCCATGACCAAGCAGATGAACCAACCAAGCACATCAAGACAGACCAGATATTTCTCATCTTCAGCAGATCATAACCAGGGAAACCAAGATCTGACAAAATTCCTCCTTCACTTCCACTGTTTCTGCAAACACCACCACTTTCTAGCTTTTAAAAGAGACCACTGCAGGAATGTTGGCTGCACACTAATGAATAAAACCGCCCAAACGGAGAACCCGCCGCCCACTACCACCAAAGGATGGCACTAGTCACAGGGTAACTACCGAGAAGAGCAAACACTTCAGCAGCCGCTCCCTCATTAACGACACAAAATGAAGACGTCTCTTTCGAACCTGAGGATAGTAGTGAGGCATCTCCCTCTCTCCCCGTCCCTTACCAGCCTTGTTCCTTCCTAAATCAGGCAGTCCATCAGCCAACTTCCTTTGTCAGTAATTAGGGCTTGATGGTCAGAATCTTTCCGAGACAAAGATGATTGGAATAGCTCCCAGGTACCCAAGGAATCAGTGTTAAGGCATTAGAGCCCCCACCAAGCCTACACAATGACAACCAAACCAAAGCGTGGCCTCCCCGCCCCTCCCATTCGTCGCTCTCCCGAGCAAGAGCTGAGACTCAGGCCAGGAAAAGCCCTCCCTTTCAAACAAGCAAGAACGCGCCGGGTCGGCTCCCTCAGGACCCGTCTACACCTTGAGGTACTAAGTAAGCTTTCAATAGCCAAGCTCAGTCCCAGCCACACACAAGATGGCAGCCAAGCACCTACCGGAGGAAACAGCTGCACCACCACTCCAGCGATGCCGGCCACTCGACCGCGGATGTCTCCATTGGCGCAGCCAGGGCGCGCGAGACAACCCGAGAGCGCTGGCAGCCAATCGGAAGGAGGCGCGCTCCGGCGCCACCGCGTTGCCGGCGGTACGCGCGCAGGGCCTTTGAGGCGTGGACCCAGTGGGGTATACAACCAATGGGCTCCCGGCCAGGTGATGGAAGTCGTCGGTGTCCGACTCCTCCCATTTAGGGTTCGTGTTAGGTAGGCCTGGACTTTAGAAATTGGGGGGTGCACACTCCCTGGCTGAGGCGAGGTGGAACAGTTGTTGCTGAGGTGAGATCTAGTACATGGTGAAGTAGGTCCCGGCCAGGGGACACTTGGGGCCGTGGGCTGTCGGTGGCGTGGAGTCGGAGAGGAGCCCGGCCCGCGGGGAAATCCAGCCTGTCCTACGGAGCGGGCGGAGGACAGCCGTCAGGTCCGGCGGGCGGCTTGGAAAACGCAGTGGAGCCCGTGAAGCCGAGGCACGGCCTTGGGTTGCCCCGCGACGGCTCCTCCGGCCCAGGACCTTGCAACCTCCCTTCTCCTTTCACTCACGTGCAGTCCCGGGCTGGAGAATTGATCGCGGGCGCACTGAGTTCTCAACCCCCATTTCGGTCTCAGTCTCCCGGTGGACACCTTAATATGAGGTGACTGCTCAGCAGCTGGGAACCAGAGGCTATAAAAAGGGCTGTAGGAAATGGACTGCAGTATAAAATCCAGAAGCAGAACTTGAAGGTCTAACCACTGACCCATTTCGCAGGTAAGACTGCACACGCCCTAAATAAGCAAAATCATTTATCCAGGGTCATGTAGTTGAGATCAGATCCTAAGAGCTTCTGACCTTGCTTAACCACAACCCAACAACTTCTTACCCAATAAGAAATTAAATAAAATAAGCAGCAGTATATAACTGTACCATTCGGCATGTGGAAGCCCACAGCAAGTTCTGTATGTATTAATGAATGAGGCCAAGAAAAGAGGTAACTTTGAGGCGGTAGAGTGGAATAATCAAAAACCATGGGCTCTGAAACCAGACTGCCTGGTTCCTTATTTTTTGTCTCTGCCACTTACAGTGTGACATGCTTTAGCTTCTTCATTGGAAAAACTGGCATGCTGATTTATCCCCTTTGATCGTTATGCAGATTAATAAGAATTTGTGAAGTGTTCAGAAGCGCGCCTGACACGTAGTTTAGACTCGGTAAACGTCCCTTACTGTCATCCTAATTAAAGAACAGAGAAGAAATGGTCACAGTTTCATAAGAGCCTATTTTTAAAAACGAAAAAGAACCGTAAATTGAAGTGAAACAGACCGACTCCTTCTCTGCCAAAATGAAAAAGTGAGAAGGGGAAAAAATGAACAAACTTAAAAATCCCTGTTGTGCTCCAAAATATTAACACTGGTTGTCTCTGGATGATGAGATTATGAGTGATTTAAATTTTCTTCTTTATGCTTTATTATATTTTGCAATTTTTTTCAGAGAACATGTTTTTACTTTTTTAAGTTCAGTTACTTTTAAATTTTCAGAAGCGATGGAGGACACTGGTGAGGCCCTCTTTAAAAAGAAGCTCTTACCAACCATGTTTATATGTTGTAGGTGGAAGTGTAAATTGGTAGAACCTTTCTGGAAAGCATTTTGGCAATGTGCTCCAGGAGACTTTAAGATAGACAATCCTTTTTTGAAAATTGTATACTTAAATTTTAAATTCAGCACACTTTTACATTCTGCTACAAAATTAGAACCTTACAGATAGAGAGCATAATTCACCATCCCTGAGTCGTGTCCCCCCTGTCCCCCCCACACATACCAAAGACTTGGGTGCAGAGCCTTCAAGTCTTTGTTTTATGTTTATATGTACTCTATATGTGCATATATGCATTCGTGATTTTTTTTTAAATGGAAATGGTGTCATACTATGTAATTTTGGAACTTTATTCACTTGAGTGTTTTTGCAGCGTGTCCATGTTATTTATATCTCATTTTGTTGTTTACAGCTCATTTTTTTTATCTGCTGGATAGTGTTCCAGTGTATGGCTGAATTGTTCTGTTAATGTAAAATATATTTCTTTGTCTCTTTTTCATATTAAATTCTATTTTGTGTGACATGTACTATATAGCATGTTTTATTTACTGTCCTCCTCTTGATGGACATTAGGTTTCTTCCAGTTTTTCACCTTAGAAACAATGCTGCAAGGGAAATCCTTGTATATGTTTTCTTGTGCACATGTGGTATCTCAAGGACATATATTTAAAAGTGGAATTGTTTGGTTTTAAGTTATGAACATTTTTAATTTTAATAGGTCTTGCCAAATTTGCCTCTAAAATACTTCTGCTAATTTATACATCCCACAAGTTGTTAATGAAATTTCAATTTCCCTACAATCTAGACCAACCAAGATACTATCATCTTACTTTTTGCATATCTGATGGATGAAAATGATACTCATTTAAAAAAATTTTTCATTCTCTGATTATTAGTAAGGTTGCAGTATCTAGTCATATGTTTATTAACCTATAACTTATGTAAATTTTTATAATTTCTTTTAAAAATTACCCACTTTTCTATTGAGTCATCTTTTTCTTAATGATTTAAGGAGTTCTTTATATGTCCTGTATACCATGTACCTGTATAATTTTACCAAATTTCTTCACTGTCTATGGCTATGTCCCCTTTTTGTTACTGTTGTTAAAATATGTTACAAACATTTTCTCTCAACTGTTTGCTTGGCTTTTAACTTTATTTTATTTTTGTTAGTTTCTGTTTATTCTGCAATGGCTTTTTCTCTTTTTTACAATCTTTAGGTCTCTTTATTTTACTGCATCTCTCTAAGACTTCCAGTACCATATTGAATAAGAGCAGCGGTGGCAAGTGTCCTCATCCTGAGCTCACTTTAATGAAAATGCTTCTAATGTTTCCTCATTGAGTATGATGTTTGCTGCTAGGTTTTAGTAGTCATTATCAGGTTAAAGAAGTTCTCTCTTATTCCTAGTTTGCTAAGTGTTCCCCCTCTTACCTCCTCCCCAGAATAGTTGTTGACTTCTATTGAATTTTTTTGTTTTGTTTTTCTGCGTCTGAGAGGATAGTTTTCCTCCATTTATCTATTAATGTAGCAATTTACATTGATAAACTTTCCTATGTTAAACCTTTGGGTATTCCTGGGTTACACCCTACATTGGTAATATACTTTTACTCTTGATAAAAATGTAAGAATAACAATGTTTTTGCATATTGAAGTATATGGAAAGGCCATTTTAAATCTGATTTGGCCTAAAACTTCTTTTTCCAAAACCGGACTGACTTATGGCCCCCCAGACGTGCATTGTACATCTGCTTCAAACATTTCCCCAAAGCACAGAATGCGCTCTTTAAAGATAGAGATGAATGTCTCCCTTTCTCTGAAGCCTATACCAGCACTTCTTTGAAGATAAGCTCTTCTTCCCAGAGAGCCAAGGTCAAGTTGACCTGGTATGTACGTGCTAAACTGCAGGAGGACATCTCCTTGTCACTTTGGGGGAAAAAATTGTTTTCCTGTTATGCTTGATGTATGTTCTTTGTTCTGAAACGATATGTAACCATGCTGTAAACCACACTTCTCTGGGGTGCTTTCTTCTCTGGGGAAGATAATGCTTCTGGGCTAGTCCTCAGCGTTGGCTCATTAAATATCAATCACTATCACTCTTTCTTATCTATAGATTGGTTATTGATTGTTTGCATCGACGCTCTACTGCTTTATATTTTTACATACTATTTCTGCTTCTCTACCCAGAAGTGCTTTTGGCCTTGAGTTTCTTACCCAAGGTGTCAAGGTTTTACTAATCATAAAAAAAGAGTTCAAAGCTTCCCATATTTTTCCTGCTTTGAAACTGTTTTGTGTACTATAGAAGTTATTCATTCCTTGAAAGTTTTGTAGAATTCATCTATAAAACTTTATGAACCTGGTGTACTGGGAGTAAGAGGTGGGGATGTGTGGCATGCAGCTCTTAAGATCTTTAACTGTTGTTTTAATTTCTTTTTATTAACATAAAAATATTTTTTATCTTCTTTTATTAAGATTTTAATAAGGATAATAATTTATCCCTCTAATTGGGATTTTTACTTCTTGAGCCTATTTGGTATTAAGTCAATCATTTCCATGAGATATTCATGGTGAATTGTTCTGTCACTGTAAAATATTTCTCTTTGTTTATTGGTTTTCATATTAAATTCTATTTTCTTTGATATGAATGTTTCTTCCTGTGTTTGCTAGTATGTCTTTTTTCATGTCCCTTCATTTCAACCTTTAGATGATATTTTGTGATTTAATTGGGTCTCTTATTTTAAAATATCATAGCTAGGTTTTGCTTGCAATCCAATCTGAGAGTCTGTCCTTTATTAAGTAAGATGAACATATTCACTTTTTTTGTGATTATTAACATGTTTGGCCTTTTTCTTCTCATCTTATTTACCATGCTTCTCTTTGTATCTTTTGTATGTTATTTTTCCATTTCTCTTTTTGAGGTAAGCCCAAGTTTTCTTTGTTCTACCTGTTTTCTTTTTAATGGACTACCTTTACGTTTTCAACCCAGTTTTTAAGTTTATGTTTTCCTAACAAAGTCTAAACTTAGTTAGTATTGATATCCTTCCTATGAAGAAGAACTTAGTAGTATGCTTCTACTTTACTTTCTCTGATCTTGTGACAATCCCCTTCCATCCCCCCTTCAAAAAAGAACATAATTTCCCATGGTTGTATCTTCTAGCATTTTTGTTTCATTTGTTATTAAAACCCATTTTTAGGCTGTATTTATCTAGCATTACTGTGTGTTACTCATTTATTTGCTCACTATTGCTTCTTGTACCTCAGTACTTCCTTCTAGGTTAGTTTTTATTCACGAAGTACTTCTTTACTTCTTTCAGAGAGTCTCTGAGTGGCTCTTTGAATGTCTGTAAAAGTCTCTTTTTTTACTCTCGGCATTGACAGATAGCTTGGCTAAAATAGTATTCTGGGTTCAGACTTAATCTTCCATTAATGTTTTGCATCGGGCATTTCTTTCTTTCTTTCTTCTTCTTCCTCTTTTTTTTTTTGGTGAGGAAGATTGGCCCAGAGCGAACATGTGTTGCCAATCTTCCTCTATTGGTGAGCTTGTTAAGTCTCTTTCGTGGTGTAGCTTTCCTCAGATGTTTGATGACTCTCGGTTGTGGACTCTTCTCCTCTGAGAAGGCTGGCTCTTCCTTTGCCATGTTGTGATGGTGATTGGCATTATCTCTGCAGCTTCCCATCTGTTTCCTTTCCCCAGAGAGTTCTCACAGACTTGGTACATAGAGAATTCCTTTTTTGTTTTCAGCATGACTATATATTTTTAATTTTAAAAAAATCTTCTAGGGGGCTGGCTCTGTGGTATGGTGGTTAAGTTCAGCATGCTCCACCTCAGTCGCCTGGGTTTGTGGGTTCGCACCTTGGGTGCAGTTCTTCACCACTCATCAGCCATGCTGAGGCCGTGATCCACGTATAAAGTGGAGGAAGGTTGGCACAGATGTTAGTTCAGGACTCATCTTCCTCAGCTAAAAAACAAAAAAGAACTTCTAACATTTCTGTGGATGTGGTGTGGGAATGGGAGAAGAATTTATCATATGTTGACTAACATCTTGAGACTGAAAATTGTTGATCTCTTTTTGACCTGTTAGTTCCACCTCTAGGTGTATATCTTAAGGAAATAATCAGAGATATATATAAAGTATATTCCAGCATTAATTATTATACTGGAAAAATACAAACAATCTAAATGTCCAATATAGTGTTTTATTTACAGTACTAATTAATCATTTATTAAAATTTAATTATTAAAATTCGTTAGTGTACTTTAATATATGGATTATTAACCAAAGTACATTATACAGCCACCTAAAAGTCATAGAAAAATATTAGTGATGGGGGAAAGTGCAGGACATGTTATCAATGAAAGATTATAAAAACTTATATATACTAAAATCCAAATTTTGTTTTAAAAGTATATATTGAAAGAAAAATAATAATAATTGCTAGAATTTATTGGGTCTTTTGTATATGCCAGGCACTATTCTAAGTGTTTGTCTTATTCTCACAACAATCCTTTGAGGTAGTTAGCATTATTATCCTCATTTTAAAAGCTTTTATAAAGTATTTATAAAATGGGGATAGTTTATGTTAATTAACAAATATATTAAATATGAATGATTCTTAATTTCTCTGTAATTTTCCTAATTTTGATATTTTATACATTTTCCCAGTTCATATGTATTCTCTTTTCATAATAGTTCATGCTGTTTTAAAAGATAGAGTTATTGTTGTAAGAATCTCTTTTTTTCCTTATATATTTTATTCTTTACAAATATGTCCCATTCTTTATTGTTTTCCTTACAGAGTACATTCATGGACCAAAAGATGAAGTTGGTATTTATTTTTAAAAAGATATTGTCAATGAACTGATATGACTATAAATATTCATTTGATAAAGATGCATGGACTTGTCATTAGTTTGGACTAGTGGTCATTTCTGAAAGTTTCTTCAACCACAATTTCTATTTGAAAATTGAAGTATCAAAGAATATTTGGTTTAGAATGGTATAATGATGTATTTTCTTTGAGGACTGCGAATTTCATAGAGACCACAGTTGGATCCCAGTTATATTCTCCAATCAAAGTGATTCACTCCTTTAATGAAGTTAATTTTGAAGAGTTTTATGTTTATAAACAACGCCAAAAGATGGGAGAAAGAAATGGTAGGTTGAAAAAACCATTCTTAAACTTTGTGTTTAAAAGTATATAGACTACTTAATGAAATTGAATTGTGGAATTTTCAAGGTTTTTCATTGCAAGCGACTTTTCTGAATTAAAAGGAGTTAAGGGTTTATTCTCATGTAGCCAACAATTTTGACTGTTTATAATTAATTGTGTATCTAATGCTAAGTCAGTACTTTAACGTACTTTTAAAAAATATTCTTTATTTCTTAGAAAACTTTTCAATTTACATAGAAATTGAGAGTTCCCATATTCCCTGCCCCAAGTTTATAAGTTTTGCCTATAATTAACATCTTAACATTTGGCTGCTACATTTGTTACAGTTAATGAACCATTATTGACACATTATTATTAACTAAAATCCATAGCTTATTCATATTTCCTTAGTTTTTACCTGATTTTTTTTTCTGTTCCAGGATTCCATACAGGATACCACATTACATTTACTCATCATGTCTCCTAAGGGTCCTCTTGAATGTGACGGTTTCTCAAACGTTGCTTGATTTTTATTTTGTAGGATTTTGTATTCAAGTATTTTGTAGGATGCCCCTCTATTGGAATTATTGACTGAATTTTTCTCATGATTGGACTGGGGTTATGGGTTTTTGGGAGGGAGAGATAAAGTACCAGTTTTACCACATTATATCAAGCGTTCATGTTATCAACATGGTTTCTCATTTTTTGATGTCGAGCTTGCTGACATAGTGTAATCTGGTTTCTCCACTATAAATTACTCTCCCCCCGCCCTTCCCTGCTGTACTCTGACAGGAATTCTCTATGCACTCCCGCATAAGGAGTGGGGCATTTATGTTCCCTCTCCTTGAGAACAGACTACCTGCACTAATTATGGAATTCTTCTGCAAGGAAGATTTGTCTCCTTTCCCTCATTTATGTGTTTATTCAGTATTTATGTCAGTATGTGATCATGGATACTTATTTTATAATTTGGGTTATAGTTCAGTACTGTTTTATTTTGTAACTCATATTGTCCCAGATTGGCCATTGGAACCTCTTTCACTTGGCTGTGTCCCTTTGAAGTACCCTCATTAATATAGGTTGTTTTTGTTTTATTTTGTTATTTTTGTTATTTAGCACTTCTTTATTTTCTGGTTAGAGGATGCTCCAGACTCATCTTGTATATTTCCTGTCCCAGTCCTAGAATCAGCCATTTCTTGAATGAGCCTGGTTCGTTTTGCTAAAGAATGCTATTAGAAACCAAGATCTGGATAACAGGTGTGCTTGTTGCTACGCGATGTCGTTGCTTATAGGCCCTCTCAGCTGTCAGAACAAGGAAATATATGTATACTAACCTGTATATACACATATCCATAAATATTTCTATATGTAACCATCTGTACTCTATATTAAGCTAAATATGAATTTATACTGATGTTTCCAAGTATAATCTGTCACCACATAGATCATTCTAGCCTACTCTCCTTGCTTATCGGTAAACTCCCACTCCCACAATGAGAAACGTGGTTCCCACTGTTATCCAGTTACTTAATTGTTTGTTTTCAGTATATACGTCTAGCAGTATCAGAAAGGTAAACTTACTCCCAGGTAGAAAACTTCAGTGCTTGTTCACAGTTCCTTTTACTTTTAGTCTTTCGGACTCCACTTATTTCCAAAGTTATTTAGGTCAGCACGTTTTCTACCCAATCCTTCAGTGAAGTTGTGTATACATTTGTAATACAGTCTCTTGTCACAATCTGCATTCCTTCCTGGGATCCTGACCTTTTAAATGATATTTTAAAATTTGCATACATTAGTATTCACTCTTTCTGCTTTATGACAAATGCATAATGTCATGTATCTACCATGGCCGTATCATACAGAATAGTTTCACCACCCTTTAATATACTTGTAATGTATGGATTGTTATACAGATCATAGTGTGGTAGTCTCCCCTTATCCATGGTTTCGCTTTTCGTGGTTTCAGTTACCTGCAGTCAACCATGGCCCGAAAATATTAAATGGAAAATTCCAGAAAATAAACAATTCATAAGTTTTAAAGTGCATGCTGTTCTGAATAGCATGATGAAATCTTGCGCCATCCCACTCTGTCTCGCCTGGGACATGAATCATCCCTTTGTCCAGTGTATTAACAGTGTATACGCCACTCATCCACTAGTCACTTTAGTAGCCATCTCAACTGCTGTGGTATCACAGTGCTTGTGTTCAGGTAACCCTTATTTTACTTAATAATGGCCCCAAAGCACATGAATAGTGATGCTGGCAATTTGGATATGCCAAGGAGAAGTTATTGTTGTTAATCTCTTACTGTGCCTAATTTATAAATTAAACTTTATCTTTAGATATGCATGTATAGGAAAAAACATTGTATATATGGGGTTTGCTACTATCTGTGGTTTCAGGCATCCACTGGGGGTCTTGGAACATATCCCCTGTGGATAAGGGGGTACTGCTGTACTGATTTCACTGGGACATTATCTAGGCCAGTGGTTCTCAAACTTTCTTTTGATCTCAGGACTACTTTATATTCTTAAAAGTATTTAAAACCTCTAACAGCTTTTGTTTATGTGGATAATATCTGTTCATATTTACTGTATTAGAAACTGAGAATCTTCAAAAATGTTAATTGTCTCATTTTTTAATAGTAAACCCAACATGTTAACGTAAGTTACATGTTTGTGAGAAATAACTATTTTCTGAAACAAAAAAAATTAGAAGAACATTGTTTTAAATTTTTACAAATCTCTTTAATAGTTGGGTTAATAGACGAGAGACTCTCATATCTGCTTCTACATTCAATCTGTTGTGATATGGTGCTTTGGTTGGGATGTATAAAGAAAATGAAGCTTCACCCAGACAAGAAATTGGAAAAAGGAAAAATATTTTAATAGCCTTTCAGATAATTGTGAATATTTTTCTTTCATACAACTACAAAACTCAACAAGTAGTCATTCCTTCAAGGTTAGTCATAATGTGGAATCTGAACTCTTATCAGTGAGGTTTTTTACACTCTGTTACATTAAAATATGTCTGTCTTGCACTTTGAATGGGTCTTTTACACATGTATGATTTTATAACATCATGCATTGGCCACTTGGAAAATACTGGTTCAGTGAATATGCAAATTTTCCAAATATTGATACATTTCATCATATAATATTTAAAAAATCACATTTGTTAATATTGCTGCCAATCTCATCAAAATGTGACTAATTATTGAGAAGCTGTCAAGCTTATCATGGCAGATGCAAAGTTTCCAAATTTCTAGTTTTAACTTTGTAGCTTGAATTTTATCATTAGCAACAAGTGCTGTCAGTTCTGTCCTTCAAGTGATAAGCTCACTTTGTTCATTTTTGAGAAAATGTGTGCAAAACACCCAAGTCTGAAAAACCTTAATTTTTATTAGTGGTTCTTTTAAGTAGAAATGGTTTTCCATGAAAAAAAAAAAAAGGCAGCTTGTTTAGCTTACAACTCACACAATCTCACCAAGTGCTTTTCCTTAGCCATTGTACTGTGGTAATCATATATGTTGCTTTATCCAGGACATTTTTAAGTGAGAGTGGTGGTGAAGAATACAGTGACTTACTGGTAGTTTGGTGCCACTGCCTTGATTCGTGCTAAGACACCAACACTCTTACTTACCAATGATTTTGTGCCATCACTTAATGTTAATACAGGAAGAAAAAGGGCAAATAATGTCTTAGCATTACTCTTAAAATAGTTTGACATAGTGTATTCTCTGAAAGGATTTGGGGACCCTCAAGGGTCCATAGAGCACACTTTGTGGATCATAGGCTCAAATATGTCTTAGAGATCCTCTAGACCGATGCCCTGAAGCTCCTGAAAAGATAGAGAGATACATATATTTCTGTGTACCTAGGTCATTATCCATGTATGTAGTAAGTACTCCATAAATATTCATCTATTAAATGAATTCAGATTAGTGTGATTCATGAGCATTGCCTGTTTACAAAGAATGTCTGTCTCAAATGAGATGTGGAGACACATAGTGTAAATATATAATTTAGTTATCTTCCTTCTTTACAAAGCTGCTATACTTCTTGCTTCATGATTATATTCTTACAATAAAGAGTCATATCTAGCTAAGTGAGGGAGCAAGAACAGTGGAGTTACCAGATGGTGTTCTGTATTTCTGGAGGCAAGTAGCAGCAATATTAATATACTGATTTGATTTCCAATTCAAGTACCTGCTCATGTACTCTTTGTAAATGTCTTCTAGTAAAATATACTGAAATATTTCCAGTTTTAAATTACAACCCTGAGCATGCATGTAATGCACAAAGAAGTAAAGAAAAGGAGCAAGAAACCAAAATTGTTTACATTTTAGTAACCATCTCTGCGGTCTACAGTTGAAATGAAATCACTCAAATATTTCTTCTTATGATATTCATTTAGCCTCTTTGTTCAAAAAAGTTAGTAACTGGATCTGTTAATCTCATTTATCAGATATGTTGGTTATCTCTCTTCTTACTTAATATTAGTGTGGTTAAAAGTTTCTATAACAAGAAGACAAAAATGATCAAGAGGGAAGACATGAGGAAGAAGAGCCATTTAAATATGAGAATGAAATCTAGCAGTATGAGATAATAAGGATGTCATAAGGAGTAATATGTTAAAAACCTAGAACAAGTAAATATGAATCGCTTAGTTACATTCATTTATTGTACAAGCAGATATTTTCATTGTTTTCTCATTGGCTTTATTTTCTTAAATTATATTACCAGTATTCTCTTTATTAATCCATTCCAAGACTAAGCATTCACCCTGTTCACTTTTTAAATAACTCATTTTTGGTGTCATGTCTTGACATTTCTAACAGTTTTAAATGATAGTCACTGAAAAACAAAAATTTACTTAAGTTCTGATTGCTTTCTTTCAGCATCACTGTTTATTTTCTCAGGCCAGGAGAATTGTGTATGATTCTGGAAGATTATAATGCTACCAAAAGCTATTTCTAAACACCTTTCAACATCCTTCCCCTCTAGATGTCCACCTCAAATAAAGACAAATCCCTAGTGTGAAGTATTGACTCATATCCATGAAAAGAAACATGGTAACAATAATCAATTAATTGCTTTCATAAATAGTTTTGCCTAAATGCAATGATCTTTGTTGTTATCTCTCAGTGAAAAACTTAATGATTCTAAGGATTTGGGGAAGGCCTTGCTTCACAAAATATTTTCCCCACTTAGCTGAATGATCTCTAAAATTCCTCAATTAAAGATTAATTCCTTTTGCCTAAGACTATATTCCCTGTTAAATTATATACAGTAATTTCTTGCTAACTGCCATGTGCTTATCTGCATATCAACTCCATGAGGCAGATGCTGGTATTATTCCCATTTTACAGATATGGTCACACAGCTATTAAGTAGCAATACTGGAATTCAAACCCAAATACATCAGAACTGCAAAGCCCAGATTGTTAATCACCACTCCTGTTCTTCCATTGACTCCCGAGGTGCTACTCTCCTGGGGTTCCCTTCCACCTGTTTGTTCCTTCTCGGTCTCCCTGGTTTCCTTTCTCTTGTACTTGTTCTTTATTTGTTGATGTCGTACAGAAGACCCTCTTCATTCTACATTCTCCCTAATCACATTTATTCTGTGTCTTCAGCAAGCATTTGTATGCTGTTAACTCCACAATTTGTGTATCTGGACCGGATATTACTCTGGAGCCTGTGTTTACAGTTTACTTGCCCTACTTGAATTTCTCTCTGGTCTCTCTACCTTTATTCCCTGTCTCAGTGAATATCATTACTATAATTATTGTTATCTGAGTCAGACACTTAGAAATCATTCTTGACTCCTCCCTCTTCCCACTGCTACCTGAATCACACCATAAGATGCTTAAACTTCTTGAGTGGCCCCTCATAGCCTTCCATATAAAAATGAAGTTGCTTAGCGTGGCACACAAGGCCATCCATGTCAGGGCCCCTGCCTACCTCTGAAGCATCATTCCTCATCCCTTTTGTCCTCTCACATTGCATTTGTTTCAAATATTGAAACTCGTATGAACTGTGCTGTGGGGAATTAAAAGTAGGCTTAGTCTTGTGTAGTACACATTGAGCCAGAGGGTTAACAGGGAAACAATGTTCCTCCTGAGGGCTGGTGGCGTGGTGGCGGCAACCCTAATTAGCCAGAGATACCCTTTGGGTAAGGTGACTTTGCCAGGGAGAGTTAGGATTCTGAGACCTAAGTCTCTTACGAAGATTCTCACTCCATTGCCAAACTTGTGCGTTATGGGTTTAATTTTTATTAAGAAAGATGTATTTTTGTAAACATACTGAGGTCTCTTCTCATTAATCCAATGGTTTCTCAAGTGACCTTTCTCAAGTGCAGTTATTATTATGTGCCCTCCTTTGCTTAAGGCCCTCTTAATTAATTTTAAACATACATCGATTTTAACATTTTATAAATAAATCGTGTTTAACATTTTAGATATTTTTGTTAGTTTTAAAGATGGTAAAGTGTGAGATTTGGCTTTTGCCAATTTTAGTTGCCTTTGTCATACTTCTGTTTTCAGCTTCAAAAGAATTATTTCTCTAGGAAATGTTTGATTAAGGTGTTAGCTTGCTGGGTGTCTGAAATGTTGGCTAATCTGTATAACTTTATTTATAAAACCTTTAAGCATTATTTTGCTTCATGTAGCCATTAAAAAGTTAGTATAAAAGACATTTTAAAAAGCTTTATTGTTGGACATTTAGTTATTTCAGCAGTTGTTGAGATGTTTCATTCTGAAAACATCTACTTCTATACTCAGTAGATGTTATATCCCTGAAACTTTTAAAATGGATGTGTGTGTGTACATATGCCCACTACCACCTAAAATGAAGTCATTCCTTCTGTTTTCCAGTTAAGAAGTAGTGTCACTAAAGTTTTCAACATGTTTCTTAAATTAGCAGAAATAAGTGAGACACTTAGATCATATTCTTTGTTTCTTGTTCTTTGTAAAGAAAGAATGACCAAAATCTTTTTCCTCAAGGAAAGCGCTAGACCAATTAAATCTTGATTTTATTTAGAAACCAAATGGCTTTCTGTAACATGAGCCTTGGGGAAATTATAGTCTATTTCTAATGAGCTCTTGGGCCATTCACTTTTTTTATTTTAGGTGATGCAAAAACTTTCTGGATGGAGCTGGAAGATGATGGAAAAGTGGACTTCATATTTGAACAAGTGCAAAATGTGCTGCAGTCACTGAAACAAAAGATCAAAGATGGGTCTGCCACAAATAAAGGTTTCAAGCAATAAAAACTTTCAATATGTTTAATGCTAAATATTACCCACTAGCAATAGTGTATAATTCTATTTCCAGTATTGTTTGTTTTAAAAGTTAAATAATTTCTTTTGTTTTCTAAGAATCTAGCATCAGGTCTCTTTGCTTTTTCTGTGTGTTCTGCTTCTATAGATACTTTACCGTACCATGGACATTTTGTAAAGCGGGTAAAGATGATTACTTTGAATAATAGCTACTGAATTTATCTCTTTTTATCTTAAGCCAGCTTTTTCCCCCATTTTATCTTTTTTTTCTTTTGTATCTTTCCTTTGTATACTTTGAGGAGTATTGCAGAAGAATTATCTGCCCATTGTACATTTGGTACATATCGAAAATATAGCAAAAATTATCCATTACCCCATCATTCAGAGACAACTAGTATTTTTTAAATATAAAAGTACATATAACTACATTTTGCCTACTTTAAATAGAACTTGTCCTACTAGTCTTCTGCAAGCAAACTTGCCTTCTACATGGGCAATCAATTCATTCATCCAAGTTTTTTTTTTTTCTCTTTCTTTATCTTCAACCCTGGTTGGTTGTAGTCACATAAGACTCATGTGGAAAGCTCCTTTATTCCATCAGAACATGTGATTTTTCAAGCAAATTTTCCCCCAGACCATTCTTAATACTTTCTGGATGTTCTTATAGCATTAATCTATTATGTACTTGTCCAAAAAATTAGTACTACTTTTCATTTTAATATTCCTTCTCATTCCTTTGTGAATCAGATATATCTAGGTTTGAATCCAGTTCTATCACTTCCTAGCTGAATGACCTGGAATAAATAACTTAACCTCTTAGCCTCAGTTTCTTTGTCCCTAGTGCAGATAATCATAAGAACCTCTCTAAGGAGTTGTGAAGATTAACTGAGATAAAGTATATAATTGTTTAGCACGGTAGCTGGCACCATGAATAAAGGTGCTGCTGCTGCTGATTGATTTCATTCTTGTTTCCCTTCCTTAACAGAATACGTTCAAGCAATGATTCTAGTGAATGAAGCAACTATAAGTAAGAATTCAACATTGGTAAAGGGTATGTACATTTCTAATCCCAATCTAGAGAATTTTCTGGTGTTTTCTTGACTTGAAGCAGGCCAGCCTTATTTATGTCAAGTTAACTAAAGATATTTTAAAATAAAATGTGATATCTATGTAGGTAAGTTATACAAATCAGTTTCCCTATTAAATGAAAAGTCCTACCCATCCAGAGATTGGAAATGTATCTCTTCTTCAAGAAAGCTTCTTGTATAAGAAGGGCAAAGAGAATTTGTTGGGTTTTTTTCCCTATCTTCTCCCCAAAGCCCTGCAGTATGTGGTTATATATTCTAGTTGTGAGTGCCTCTGGTTGTGCTATGTGGGATGCCGCCTCAGCATGGCCTGATGAGTGATGCCATGTCCACGCCCAGGGTCTGAACCATTGAAACCCTGGGCTGCCAAAGTGGAGCATGCGAACTTGACCACTTGGCCATGGGGCCGGCCCCAAAGAGAATTCTAAGACTGCAAACCACTGTAAACCCACATTGTGTGAAGAGCAATACTAGAAAGTTACTTTCTAGTGTAGATAAGCTGGTGGAAAATTTTTTCATATTAGACCATCAATCTTCCAGACTCTAAACAAATTCATTTTAGGAGGAATTAATCAAAGATAATGTACCAGGAGTAGAAAAGAAAAATTGAAAGTTATTTTATCAGAATCACTATCCTATAAATCTTAGTCTATTACTAGTTTGCTAAAATGTTGAGCAAGTACAACATTTACTAGATTTTAATTAACACTGCCAGATATTGTCAACAAATTGTGATAATCTTAACTGTCATAATTTGAAGCCTTAAGATTTTATTTTTTTTTATTAAAGATTTTATTTTTTCCTTTTTCTCCCCAAAGCCCCCCGGTACATAGTTGTATATTCTTCGTTGTGTGTCCATCTAGTTGTGGCATGTGGGACGCTGCCTCAGCGTGGTTTGATGAGCAGTGTCATGTCCGCGCCCAGGATTCGAACCAACGAAACACTGGGCTGCCTGCAGCGGAGCGCGCGAACTTAACTGCTCGGCCACGGGGCCAGCCCCGAAGCCTTAAGATTTTAAATCTCTGAAAATGTAGCCTAGCATCATCAGTCTAAACATTTTGTTATTCAAAAGTATTTTCAATTTCAGTAGCTAATCTATAATTTTAGAAGAATAGATTGTTTAAGAAAACAATCTTTTGCATGTAGTATCCTTCAGTAGCACTTGGAATCAACACACTCTTAAGGAATTACATTAGTTTTGCAAGAGACAGGCTTTTAAATGTAGGAGGAGGTAAGAAGAACTAATTCTAAACAAAGTTGTTGTTTTTTTCCTGAAACCATCTGTTTCTCACTCTAAAAGAAAGTAAGTTGAGTTTTCGTTTGGCTCTTTAAAGTAATAATGTCATCAATAGAAAGCTGAATATTATAATTTCATTTTCTACCCAGCTCATCTGAAATGTAGTGAATTTATCAAAATAAAAGAATATGTTTGCCAGTGATGGAGCAGTATTTTTAAGTAAGTAGGCAGTTATGTAATTGACATTGTTGTCAAGTGCACGGATAAAAACTTTCTAGTAATAAGCTTTCATGTTAGTATTTATTTTAAAAAGAATATTGAGACTGAGAGAAACAAAAAGACTTGATGTTGAGGTCAAAACAAGACATCCCAGATCCAGCCTAAACGCCCCAAACCACGAATTACCTTTCTTTTTTTTGTTTGTGTATAACTGTAAAATATTTGCTGTGTCCCCATACAAAGGATTGGATACTGTTTTCTTGAAAGGAATTGTTATTTCCCTTTTACCCCCTTATCTAATGATTAATTTTAAATCTCCATGTTTTTCAGTAAATCTTATTTCTAACTATGCTTCTATAAATATGTTTCATTTATATTTGTGATAAAGATTTATATGATTCATGCAAAGAAATTAGCTGGGAAAAATAAAAAATTCTTAATTAGTTGGTTATTATAGCTCTCTTCAACTATCAAATTTTTAAACTCTCTTTCTTTCCTGGAAAATTAAAGAGGGATATTTGTTTTCAAATTAGCCTAGCCAAGGAGAGACCTTGGATTGTAACTGAAACTATTCTTTTATTTACTTAAACGTTTTTTTCTTTTTAATAACACTGGTCTGCACTAAGGGACCAATGCAAGTTAATAACCTAAGGCAGGATGAGAATCACTTTTTTTCTTAAGGTCCATCAGTGCATAGGAAAAAAAGCATTTAAAAAAGATCTTTAAACCAAACATAGGATAGTCCACCTATCCATTTTTCAAAATAAGGACAGGAAATCTCTGGCTTTTTTCATTAAATACACAGCTTATTTCTATATTGTCATCATGTTAGAGTAAAAATAAATCAAGTAGAAAAAGAAGAGACAAAAACAAGATGAAATTAAGTGCAGAAAGATATAGGAGAGACTAAGAGAAACACTAAAAAACAAATGGAAAGACAAAAAGAGGTACCCAAATACCCCACCCCCCAAAAACAATAGTAGTAGAAGAATGAGAAAACAAAAGATACATAAAGTTTCCATTTTATGACCGTTTACAGAGCCTTTAAGAGTTATGTTATTTTCTGTAAAATAAGCAGAAGTAGGGATACTTGCTCTTCGTCTTAAAAGTTGATTAAAATTCAGATAAAGTTCAGGCCAAACTAGAGTTTCTGCAGTAGGAATCTGTTTTATCCTATCTTCTTTTCTTAATGTTTTTGAAAATATTGACGCCTCATTTTTTGGTTCAGTCTTGAAATCTTAATATGTTTGTAGATTTAAGGGCTAGTCAATAAAGATATTCTTAGATAATACAGTGAATGATTTTTAATTTGGTGTACTTGTTACTCATGTTTCTATTTTTTTCATGTAGATCATACATCTGTGACCCAAAATGAACAGGAAAACAAATCAATTTCATTGCCGTCTACATCCCATGAAGACTCCTTTCCGGAATACTGTACATTTCTGTATGTATATAGGTTAAATTTATTTATGTATGTAAAAGCAAAATGCTTTTGCTCTCAGAAAGAGATTTAATCTTTCTAATCATTTGACATAAGAATAGATAGAATATATAAAAAAGGATTCTTTCCCATCAAAAGCTTTAAAAAAATTGTAAATTTTAGTATTTTATGTAGGATAAAGGCTCATGAGTCCTTTAATAGGTTATTTATTTGTTAATGTCCCTAGGTAATCAAGCCTTTTGATAAAGTTTGGCTTTAGATCCCTTTGTGTATATTATTAATATACTGAAATCTACCATATGGCTATTTATTTTTAACTAGAAATTCTTTTTCTTGAATTATTTGTTTTAAAGTAGAGTATTGAAAAGAGTCAAAAGTATTTCTCTTAGTATCAGTTCAGTTTTTAAATGCATAACAGCTCTAAATTAGTATCAGAAGGTTATGAGAATAGGCTAAATTTTTCTGACCTTTTCTTTCTCTTTTGCCACAAATTCCAGTAAAGATCCTCAGCATAAAGTAGGAAATCTGACACTGATACTTAGTCTTTATTTTTAGTAGGTAAAGCCTGTGCTAAAACTTTCAAGTACTAGTTAAAGGGAAGCTTTTGAAAGTGTTTTGTGCTACGGCAGGGAACAGAATTTCAAAACACCAAAAAGTTTCTAGAGAAAGAAAATTCGTAGGTTTATTGCCTTATTTTGTTTGTCCTTTCAGCTACATATTAAATTGACCAAAAAAATTGTCAGTGTAGACTTATATTTTTTTCTTTTTAGTGTTTTTGAGAGTTGTAGATTGACACTATTACATATGATTTGCATTTACAAGTATTAGAGATGTCCTTACAGTTTGAGTCTAAAAGACTCATAAAACTTACTTTAAAATGCCCTCAGTTGGGGCCGGCCCGGTGGCGCAGCAGTTAAGTGCAGATGTTCCACTTCTCAGTGGCCCAGGGTTCGCTGGTTCGGATCCTGGGTATGGACATGGCACCGCTTGGCAAAAGCCATGCTGTGGTAGGCGTCCCACGTATAAAGTAGAGGAAGATGAGCATGGCTCTTAGCTCAGGGCCAGTCTTCCTCAGCAAAAAGAGGAGGATTGGCAGTAGTTAGCTCAGGGCTAATCTTCCTCAAAAGGAAAAAAAAACATGCTCTCAGACAAAGGTAAGTTCACACTTTTAAAACTCCTTGACTGGCCATTACAGTAGCTTACAAAACAAATTTTTTTTCTAGAAATTCTGACCTCCTGATATATAGCACAAGATTAATCACTGAAAATAATACTGGATAAGACAAGAACAGAGAAAAACCTAAAACCTGGCTGGCTCACTACTAGAGACCTCTTTTCATTACTCTTCAGAAAGAACTGTTCAACCAACCGTGAATTTACTTACCTGTACCGTCGTCCCAGCTACATTTCTCTATCTTACTCACAAGGCCTCATGAGAAATCAAGATTCACTGCTGTAGCATTCAATAGCATTACCAAACTTTATCGAAAAGGAAAATTAAGTTAATTTGTACTTTTCTCCCCTAGTCCATGTTGGCTTTTCAAATCCTAAGTGTTTAAAAACATGCTTGTTTCTCTCTTCTAGAAATTGTTCAGAGATCAATATTAAGCTAACCATTCTGTACTTTGTAGAATGTTACCTTTTTCCCTTTCTTAAAAAATCAGGGCAGCATTTTCCCATTTTTCATTCATATTTGAAGTTTTTTCAAGACCTTGAGATTTAATTTGTTTGGGCTTAGAATCTTAAATATATTTAAATAAACTAGCATTCTAGGATCCCTTTTTAACTATCACAGACTCAGTTCTTTTCATTTTTGTCTAGTCCCTCCAACTTGAGGGCGATACTTATGGATGTAAAAGACAAAGGCAAAATTGTTTTTGAGCTCTTCCTTCTCTCTCGTCAGTTAACCTTATGCTGTCTTTTCCCAAACTGATTGTCTTCTTAGTTCAAACACAGCTTTAAAAATTTTATTGTTGTTTTATTAGCATTTTTGGAAACCTCAGTTCTTAGTGGGTTTGAATCTTTGTGACAACTTTTCTTATAGGTTCACACCAATATTTTGTATTTGTAATTGGTCTTTTTTTCTTTTTTCTTTTTTTTTTTTTTTTAAGATTGGCACCTGGGCTAACAACTGCTGCCAATCTTTCTTTTTTTTTTTTTCAAAGATTGGCACCTGGGCTAACAACTGTTGCCAATCTTTTTTTTTTTTTCCCTCTGCTTTATCTCCCCAAACCCCCTGACCCCGTACACAGTTGTACATCCTAGTTCCATGTCTCTCTAGTTGTGGGATGTGGGATGCCGCCTCAATGTGGCCTGACAAGCGGTGCCGTGTCCGCGCCCAGGATCCGAACCCTGGGCTGCTGCAGCGGAGCGTGCGAACTTAACCACTCGGCCACAGAGCCAGCCTTTTCTTTTTTTCTTTTGTACATACATTCTTTTAAAAATCTGAGCTTCTTAGAGATATTAAATTGGTTTCTCTGTAGCTGCTTTCCCATCTCATTAGAATTATTTGTGATTGTGTAATTAGAACTTCATTTCCTTGGAACCTGCAGTTCTTCTTATGCTGTATTCCTATTCAGAGCCTTTGTCCATGAGGTCATACTTAACGTTGAGTTAAACTTTCTGAAATCTTTTCAGATGAAGGGACATGTCTAATTAGGCTCAGGTTTTCCTTCTTTGCCACTAAGAATTCCAAGGCCACATTTCATTCTTGACCAGAATTATCTTTAATTCCTTTTGTATTTCCTCTGCAGATCATGAGTTTATTACTTGTTTTGCTTTCAGTAGTTAAACTCCTAGAAGGCCAGCAGTCTCATAGGCAGACTGGCAAACTATGTGGCAAATCACTTAAGCCACAGGTTCTCAATCCCAGCTGAATTGCTCAAGAACATACAATTTGTTGATGGAAACACCAGAGTGAAAATCATAGGTCTGATAGGAAACTGGCTTTTTGTATTTTATTCTTGAGGTGAATTGAATTTCCATTCCATGTAAGTGAGCTATGACATAGGTAACTGTAAAAACATAAATTTTATTCCAATGATAATTCTTTTACAAAGATTTCTACTTTTGTAATGCCAGGAAGCCTGGCTTAATTCTTTTTCTTAGTCTAGTAGTTTGGTTTGTCAGGAACACACACCTATGCAAGCCAGCTTAAATAGTGGACTTTATTAGAGATATACCAGGCATGCAGATTTGGCTAGCATACGTGGTGAAAGTGGGCTTGCTCCACTGCTAAAAGACACAGGTGTGAGTTTGTCATTTGGCTTTTCATGTGACATGCACACAAATACCCAAAAGAGATTATTATTTTTTTTTAAAAATACAGACACGTACCTAACCTACACATACATATGTACACACACATTTGTAAATAAGCATTCAAGAACAGAAAAAGTAACACAGCAGACCACATAGGGACTAGAATTGGAGCTGGAAAATCAGTCCCTGAGGTCAAGGTCTACATTATTTAGCTCTGCTTCTCTCCATGTGTTATCAGTTGGTTCTTCTGTTCCCATATAGCCTAACATAGCTGCCCAAGCTAAACACTACATGACCTTCTAGTGCAAGTGTCACCTCATGGTATATATTTTTATATCTTAATATAAATTCTTGAGACAGACTATCAATAACCTAGTATGAATACATGATCCAACGTCTTTGAGTTCACTGAAATGAAAATGGCCACTTTTCAGAATAGGATGATCAAAAAAGGGACTTGGCAGAAAATAAACATGTCTATTACAGTCTTTAAGATGAATATAGCTTACGTTGATTTTATTTTTTATTATTTTGAGGAAGATTAGCCCTGAGCTAACATCTGCCACCAATCCTCCTCTTTTTCCCTGAGGAAGACTGGCCCTGAGCTAACATCCATGCCCATCTTTCTCTACTTTATATATGGGATGCCTGCCACAGCATGGTTTGACAAGCAGAGTGTGGGTCCATACCTGGGATCCGAACCGGCGAACCCCAGGCCGCCAAAGCAGAACGTGCAAAGTTAACAGCTGTGCCACCAGGCTGGCCCCTACATTCATTGTTTTTAAATATGCCCCTTCAAAGATCTTAAAGGATAGAATGACTTTTTACCTCAGACTTACCAAAAGCTAAGAAATCAGTTGGCAGTCTCTGAAGCCATGCTCTGCCTTGTAGTTCAAGGTGTCTAATGACAAAACAGTTCTCAAGCCACATACAAACTGAGAAGCTCCGACCGAGAGGCTGGCAGACAGGTGCAGACAATACCAGATAACCATACTTACCTACTTATCCTTTGTTTACCTCCAGCATTTTTATATTTTTGAAGGATCAGTAGCTAGGTTTACAACACTCCATAGGATTGGTTTTCTTTATTTTTGTTTTTGTTTTTGTTCTTCTCAGTAACATATCTTCATATGTATGAGAAAGTTAACCTTCTTCCCCATAAAATGGGATTGAAATTAGGTTACTTTACTTTCGAGACTTATAGCAAGTTGGTTTTCTTACATTTATTTTATGAAATGAGGCACAGATAAGAAAAGAATCATTTCTAAGGTTCATATCAGTGTTTCATTTCCATGTTTTTCTCCTTCTTGTTTCTAAGTTTTATTAAATATAATAAGATATTTCTCCCTGTGTTAATTGTTTGATAACTTGAGCCATACACCTCTTAATTTTTATTAGATTAGTCACCAGAAGAGTACATTTAAGCTGGGTTGGCTACCTTTCTTGAAATCCTAAGTTCCAAATTACGGATTTCACCAGCATATTTGCCATTACAAAGTTTAGTCCTAAGTTGTTTTGATTGTATATTCTTCCAGTAATGACTAACTTGAAGCTATACTTAAGTGTCACATGAGGAAATTATGTAAAACTACCTTGTAAACTGTAAACTACTGTACAACTATTAGTTATTATTTAAGAACTAAGGATAACTGGATACTTTCTCTCACATGCACCCTGAGTTAATCCTTCATATTCAGAAAAGAGCCTTTTGAGTCATCATATTAGTATTAACACATTGACATATTTGCCTTCCCCAAATATAGCACAACAGGAACAAAAAAAGATTATAGTTGAAATAGGGAAAATCAAATAATGACATTTGGAGAAAAGGATGCCACAGAAACCAGTTTAAATATAATTTATTTGGTTAAGGCAAGTTGAAAAGGGAAATGAAACATTCAGTTTACTGATTATACGACCCTATAGCTGTATAACTCACTTGAGAGTGAGTAGCCTGTATCAATACAGAACAAAGCCGCGAGAGCCTAAGAGAATTTATTCAGTGAATACTGAATGCAGCAAAACAAAGGGGGGTATATCTCAGGTAGACAAATAAATAGAATTGCTCAGAGTTCAGAGTATACTATAATGATTTATAAAAAAGAGTGATAGGAAGGAACTTGGCACTTGATAATAGGGGATTCCAGGCACAGGCTTTAAAAAACAAGAAACTATTGTATACCAAAATAAATAAATGAATGAATAAAAGCAATTACTAAAGTGGACTAGGTTAAAGAAGAAGTTAAATGGAAGAGTAAAATCAAAGGTGCATTATAGAATATATTTCTTAGTATGGAATGCACCCCCAACATTATTCAAAAACACTGAAATAGATTGAAGTTATTTAAGGGGAAACAATTTTTTAAAAGCCTTACTTGTTAGAAATACATACTGAATTAGTTGAGGTAAAAAGATATAATGTCTAGGGTTTGCTTTAAAATACTCTAGTTTGTTTCAGGGTGGGGCAAGAGGGGGGAGAATAGATGAAATAAAATAGGCAACATGTTGGTAATTATTGAAGCTGGATAACAAGTGTCAAAGATAAAGCCAGACGTTAGTTAAAGTGGTGAAAACAGATTTTATTCAGTAACTGCTGACAGTAGGGGAAAGGGCTGAGCTCCATTCTGATTTGTGCTGAGGTTACTGGCATTTTAAAGGGGAATGAGGGAGTAGGGAGGGAGGAAGGCACAGGCTCAAGTGAAAAATTACGGTTGGTCCTGTGTGGTCAGTGCACATGCCAGTGAGGCCAGCTGTGTGTGCTAGCAGGCAATCATGGAAGTTAGGATTCTGTCCTCCCGCAGAGACTGGAAGACAGAGGCCCTGTTCTTCCTGATGATTACCCTTCAAAGGAATGACTTTCAGGTCCTTGAGAAAAACACTCCTGAGTTGTAAGAGATACATATACATCTCAGAGGGACCAAGGAAAGTTTCACAATTGTAAAGCCCTTTTTAGTAAATTCTTGAAGAAAGAAAGGTCAGGGGCTTATCTTCAGGTGTTGGCTAGAAGAAACAGTAAATTCGCCTGGCAGCCTTGGGCTTTCTCAGGCAGGCACTTTATGGGGGGCGGTGGGGAGCACGGGGGCTGGAGTCATCCTAGAGACGTGGCAGTGTGCTGCTAAGAGCCTTGCAAGAGTTTGGTTGTCTCTTAGCGCAGAGGTTGGGACGGAGTCATCATGTGCCAAGAGTTCTGCAGCTCTCACAAGTACATGGGGTTCCACTATAGCAATCTGTTTTGAGAAAAATATACTCTTATGTGTATGTTTGAAAGTTGCATTAACAAAAAGTTATTTTTTAACGTATATTCCTGTCAAGCTAGTAATTCCCCTTCAAGGAATGTATGCTAAGATAATAATCAGGAATTTGGACAAGGATTTATGTATGAGGATGTTCATCAAAGTAGTAACATAGAGAAAAATTGGAAACAAATGTTTCCAACATTAAAAGTTTTATAAATAAATTATAGTACATCCTTTCATTTATTAGATTGTCCAAAATCCAAAAGCATGAAGAGCCATTGATTGATGAGGCTCTGCAAAAGCAGGCACTCTCATAAATTGCTGGAGGGGCTGACCCCAGGGAGAGCAATTTGACAATCTTAATAAAATTACTAATCCACTTACCCTGTGACCTAGTACTCCCACTTCCGGGAATGTATTCTTCAGTGATATCTTTACATGTATGAAAATTGTTATGTACAAGGTTATTCATTACATCATGGTTTGTAATAGCAAAAGATTGGAAACACTTGAGGACTAGTTAACTTGTGGAATTTACACAGAGTATTACAGCTGGGAAACGGATGGGGAACCTCATATCTGTGCATTCAGTATGGTAGCCCCCAGCTACATGTGGCTATTTATAAATTTGAATTAATTAAAATTCAGTGAAATTTAAAATTCAGTTCATTGGTTGCACTAGCTACATTTAAAAGTGCTCAGTAGCCACATGTGGCTGGTGAATACCCAGTTGAACAGCAAAGATATAGAACATTTTCGTGAATGCAGAAAGTTCTATTGGACAGTGCTGCTTTATATAGCGAGTATAAAAATATGTCTAAAACACGTTACTTTTATAATAAATAACAGACACCTAAAGATAAATAGAAAATATATGTAAAACAAACAGATTCTTTGTGAAAGTTTAAAACCCAAGTTTTAAACACATGAGATCTTTTCACAGATTTTACTTTCTTAATAACCTCCTCATTTTCTCCTGTCAGTTTACCATTTTCAGATGTGTCAGTATGGTGCCAGGTCATGGAAAAAATTCAGTTGGTACAATTGTTGAAGGCAAACAAACAACATAAAGGATTCTTGATGAATTAATTTTTTTTGGCTGGCTTTTAGTTCTCTGCAAGCAAAAAGCTTGAACCAAGCATGCCTGAAGATATAACCTTCCTCAGCTTGATAGTGAGTGCATGCTCTAAATGAACTCTGAATTTGTTAGGTGCTGTAGCAAAAAGTTATAGCTATAATCACAGCTTTCTGGAATATTCTGAAATTAGGTTGTAGTACAATGAGAAAGATATTTGGTCTTTGCCCAGGTCCCTGGCCATAGCTTCTAAAATCTTTGCAATCTCCTGATTAGTGAGAGTGTCTTTGGCATGCTAATGAGATGACTTTTGGTGAGGGGCTCATAGTTAGCTTGAGGATGGGGCATGGTCTCCAGATAGACTAAACTTTGGTTAGAAGTTTGAAACTTTCAGCCCTGCCTCCCAACTCCAGGGAAGGGAGAAGAGCTGGAGATTGAGATAATCGCCACTGGCCAAGGATTTAATCAATTGTGTTTACGTTAATGAAACCTCCATAACATAAAAATCTCTAAACCATGAGGTTCTGTGAGTTTCCTGGTTGGTGAACAGTTTTAGGTGCTGGGGTGGTAGCATTTATGGAGAGGGCATGGAAACTCCATGCTCCTTCCCACTTACCTTGCCCCATGCATCTCTTTTATTTGGCTGTTCCTCAGTTGTATATTTTGTTATTAACTGGTAATAGTAATTAAAGTGCATTCCTGAGTTCTGTGAGTCTTTCTAGCAAATTATCAAACCTGAGGAGGGGTTTGTGGAAACCCCAAGGTCGATCAGAAGTATGAGTGGCCTAGGACTTGTATTTGGCATCTGAAGTGGGGAGGCACTTTATGGGACTGAGCCCTTTAACCTGTGGGATCTGACACTAACTCCAGGTGGATAGCATCAGAATTGAATCGAATTACTCATTGAAGAAGTGGTGCTGGAGAAAACACCACAAATTTGGTGTCTGGAGCAAAAACCCCTTTGAGGTGTAACCTTTATATGACTGCAGAACATAGTAAAATGTTTATTTCAGAGCCTGGTTTATTTTAGTGGTATCTAAGAAGAAGATAATAGGAAGTAATTACCACTTTAGTGGGCAGTGCTTTTTAAAAATGGGAATTGTACTATAAATTTGAGATACTAATAAATAATTAATTTTAAACAGATTCCCCCAAAATAAGGAAATTTCTCCTCTGGAAAATAGAGTTGCAAACTTTAGAAAAAAAGAGTCATCTTCAAATTTATCTTACCAAAGTCATGACTGCTCTGGTGCCTGTCTGAAGAAAATGCCACTAACCTTCAAGGGAGAAAACCCTCTGCAGCTGCCAATCAAATGCCACTTCCAAAGACGACATGCGAAGACAAACTCTCATTCTTCGGCACTCCATGTGAGTTATAAAACCCCTTGTGGAAGGAGTCTACGAAACGTGGAGGAAGTTTTTCGTTACCTGCTTGAGACAGAATGTAACTTTTTATTTACAGATAACTTTTCTTTCAATACCTATGTTCAGTTGACTCGAAATTACCCAAAGCAAGAAGAAATTGTTTCTGATGTGGATATTAGCAATGGAGTGGAATCGGTGCCCATTTCTTTCTGTAATGAAATTGACAATAGAAAGCTTCCACTGTTTAAGTACAGAAAGACTATGTGGCCACGAGCATATTATCTAAACAGCTTTTCCAACATGTTTACTGATTCATGTGACTGTTCTGAGGGCTGCATAGACATGTGAGTAGAAAAACATGACATTTCAAAAAATCTTCTGAATGTAGGAGTACTTCAAGAAGTCTTGCTGTGTATTAATTTGTCTGTCTGACTGTCTCTGTCTGTCTAAAACCTGTTCACCAAAAGTCTGAAATGGAAAGATGTACTCTCTCACCAGCAATGGAAAAGAAAACTCTTTGGCAAATATTATAGTAATTTGAAAATTGTTTCTTCCTTGGATGAGTATGTGCTTTAATCTAGTACCATAATCATAATAGCAACAAGTACAGTTAATGCCATGTAACAGTGCCAAACACTGTGACATGTTTTACATAAATTTTCATATTTAATCCTCACAAAACTCCATGAAGTAGGTAATATTAGTTCCATGTTACAAATGAGGAAGTTGAGAAGCCAATTGTAAGGTCATAGGGCAACCAAATTGAAGAGCCAGGATTCGAACCCATGCTCTTTACCACTTTGTAATATGTTGTATTTTACAAATCATTTCCTTGCTACTTTTTAGAAAGTTAATGTGCTTATAATTTGTACTCTCTTCATCATAATATTGGCATTCCATAAAAAAATAAAACATGTTCCTGATGTATTGAGATTTTAAACACCACTTTGATTTAAAAATATGTAATATACATGTATTTGTAGGTATACCTATATAGAGTGGAGTTGCATTATTTGTATATTTAATTTAATGCAAATTTAGCTACCTGTACTAGGCAACAGAAAAAGAATGAGAGAGATGAAATAATTTAAATAGTATAGATAGTAGTTTTCACCATCTTCTCAGTTAGTTGGAGTGTGAGATGAGATACATAAATGTACCATTACCTCAATTTGGCTCCAGTTCCTTTAGCCCTGTCATAGAGGAAACCTCTTACTGTGCCAAGTTTTAGTCTATTTAAAAATGTTTTGATTTTTTTTTTAAACATTGCTTCTAAATATAATTCAACTGTATCTGGCCAGTCTCATTCAGTGCTAGAGAAAAAAACTGACTGTTGAACAATGTTTAATCTAGTTTGTGGTCAATTTATAGGATCTTTTAAAGAGTAATTTTGACTATATGTGATTTTTGCCTTTAGACTTTAGAAACTACCCCTCACACAATATGGAACACCAGTATACGTATTTTCATGTATTGGTCAGACATAACGAGAGAAATCACAACAATAAGCAAAGGCTGAATCTGGAAATGGACGTGAACACTGTGGCCAGGGATTCTAATTCTTACAGGAATGAGAA
This sequence comes from Equus caballus, assembly GCF_041296265.1. Lineage (NCBI taxonomy): Eukaryota > Metazoa > Chordata > Mammalia > Perissodactyla > Equidae > Equus > Equus caballus. The sequence goes on along the minus strand of NC_091700.1, from coordinate 42,113,849 downwards.
TTAAACGTGTCCCATGCATGGCAGAGAGTGGGCACTGAGCTCTCCAGGGGGCTAGAAACAGGGACCTGCACAAGACTGAGAAGTAGGCTAATATCTCACAGGGCCTGGAATTGTACTAACAACAACCAGGTTTAGATCTGTGAAACGCAGAGGTGAGAGTCAGAGCAATGAGGAAAACAGCCAACATAGAGGAGCACACAGAAGTAAACCCCACAGAAAGTGTGATTTCAAACAGTCAAAGCACACAGAGACATTTAGGACCATGAAGGCATCATGAGTCCCAACAAATGAGAGAATTCACACCTGAAGAATCAGAGATAAGTGTAGAATCTGATTAAAAGAGACTTTAAAATAGATATGTCTAAAATTCCAAAGAAATAAAATATTAGCATCCATGTAACAAGAAAAGGTGATTTTTTTAAGGTGTATATGAGAAAGAACCATTTGGAAATATGGGAAATAAAACATATGGTAATTGAAATGAAAAACTAAATAGATAGACTAAATGGTAGCATCGGTATAGCTGAGGAAAGAATTAGTGAACTGCAAGGCAAAACTAAAGAGATCTCCCAGAATGCAAAGAGATAAAGCTATGGGGAAAATAACTTACAGCTTATGAAATGATGGCGGATAAGATGAGAAACTCCAACACACATCTGAGAAGAAAAGAGCTGCATTCAAAGAGAGAATAGCTGAGAATTTTCCATGATTGAAGAAAGATAGGAGTCCTCAGAATGAAAAAGCCTACTGTGTACTAAGAAGGGATAAGAAGATAAATGTACATCTAAATATATCATGATACAACTTAAAAAGTGTCTAGGGTAAACAGTAAATCTCAAACGCTATCAGATGGAAAAGAGAAAAAATAGGCTGACAGCATACTTTTCATCAGAAATAATAGAAGACAAAAAAGGCATATTAGCTTAAAATGCTTTAGGAAAATAAATGTAAAACTAGAATTCTGTACCAAGCCAGTCATTTTGCAGGGGGAGGGAGTGAGGTATTCAAACAAGGACACAGCAATTGAAGACGTGCATACCTACTTTCCAGCAAGAGTACTTTTAAGTGTTTCTAGAGCATTATTTTCCAAGCTACCGATTTAGTGGGATATAAAATCATTTAAGGGGTTGTAACTGGCATTCTTTTAAATTGAATAGTACAGAAAATGCCTATGTGCATCACACATGATAAAGTTCCATGCCACTGTTTTTTTCCATTTATACATACACACACACATAAATATGTGTGCCTATGTAGGATCATGAAGAAAATGTATCTCTTACTGTGAGTCATAATAAAAAATATTTGAATAATGCTACTCTAGAGATGCTTACCCATGTGCATAAGAATAAGGATGTTCATTGCAGTGTTGTTTGTTATATTGAAAACTGGAAGCAACTTAATTGAAGTGCTGTAGAAAAGTTAAAAGAAATTAACTAGATTTGTATATAACACAGATGGGTCTCCAAAACATTATATGGAACCAAAAAAGCAAGTTATAGCATAATAAATAGAGTAAAAATTTTAAAACAGTACAATATATTGTTTGTAGATATGTCTGTGTATGTAAAAGTATAAAGTATGCAACACCAAGCCTCTTGAGAGTTTAGTTTTATCTGTACTGTTTTATTTTATTTTTAAAGATCATGTATACAGTGTATGTGTTTTAAATTAGATACATAGGAAAAAGAAGGAATAGACGAAACGATGACAGCTAATTCTATGTGGTAGAAATATGGGTGTTTATTATATTATTATTTGTATCTTTCTGTACTTTTTAAACTTGGCAAACAAAATCATATCAAAAAAAGCAACTGTAGATTTCTACATCTGTAAGTAGAATCCAAATGAATGAATTTGTTTATTTTCTGTTGCAAACAGTTGCTATCATTCTATGACATGTATTATGTATATACAGAAAAATGCAGAAGAGAATCATAGAGGAAAAGACTTTCAAGTTGCTTGTTCAACAAAGGAGACAAGTCCAGAAATTTTAACCAGCTCACCAGTAATCACATATCTAGGTTATAAGATACCCAGTTTCCTTACTCCCTATCAAGTTGTAAGTCCCTGCCATGTTAGATAATCACTTAAATAGTTGGAGGAAAGAGAGCTTTATGGTTGCATGTTTCCTGCTTAGCAACATTATGAAAAACAGATTGTAGTAGTGAGACACCTAGCATCAGTCTCCCCAATCCGTTTTCATATTATTGGAGGGAGAGAGAATTTAAGACATCTGCAAAATCATGCATGCCCTTTCAAGTTTGACACACATAAGTTTATCCATTGTAGGAGAGTGGACCTAGGAGAATTTTCACAAACAAGCTTCTACTGATAGATGTTGTCTTTCAAAGAAGTCTATTTAAGGAAGAAGTCCAACTGTCCATGAGCCAAACAACTGTGCTAAATACAATTATATCCTTTTTTATATCATTTGCACTTTTATCAAGACAGTCTCTTGGTGCTTTTTTGTTCTGACTTCTCCATCCATTGCCTTGCTTTTAGAACAAAATGTGCATGTCTTCAACTGACAGCAAGGAATGCCAAGACTTGCCCCTTGTCAAGTAATAAAATAACCACTGGATATAAATATAAAAGACTACAGAGACAAATACCTACTGGGTAAGATACCTTGAGGATTTGTTGCAGGTTGTTTGTATCTTTGAAGGTGGGTACTTTATCATTGTGACCTATAGTCTTATAGATGTTGTTAAATCTTAATTTCTTATACCAAAAATCTCAAGGAATAAAAAACCCAAGCCTTTATAAATATAATATATAAATAATATATATATAATACAATATATAAATAAATATAATATATAAAAATATATATTATATATATGTAATATATATAAAAGGATATATATATTTATATATATAAGATATATATATATAAGAAATACACTGTGCAAAAAGCTCATCTGAGAATTGGGAATTTTCAACCTTTTAAGATTGTTGTTATTAAAAAATAAACAGAAACAGAAAACTTTTCTTCCTAGACATTCCCTTCCCAGACATTTTCTTCTTAAACATTTTTTTGTTTGGTTTTGTTTTTCTTGTTGGGAAAGATTCACCCTGAGCTAACGTATGTTGCCAATCTTCCTCTCTCTTTTTTCCCTACCCAAAGCCCCTGTGCGTAGTTGTATATTCTAGTTGTAAGTCCTTCTAGTTCTTCTGTGTGAGCTGCCGCCACAGCATGGCTACTGACAGACAAGTGGTGTGGTTCCACGCCCAGGAACCGAACCCAGGCTGCCAAAGGGGAGCATGCTGAACTTTAACCACTGGGCCATCAGGGCTGGCTCCCTTAGACATTTTTATAGAGCTAACATTTACTGTGTGCCAGGCATTATCTCAAGCACCTTAGAAATATTGACTCATTTAATCTTCACAAAACAACCCTATGAGGTAGGTACTGTCATATAATCCCCATTTTAAAAATGGAAAAATTGAAACAGAGGTTAAATCACTCATCCAACACCATGAAGCTAGTAAATGCTGGAGGTATGATGGGAACTCAGGCAGTCTAGCTGTAGGAGCCTTCACGCCTAGTCTACCTCCCTTGGTAATTATTAGTGAGGTAGCAATATAAACTGCATTTGCTCTTAATTTAGGATGCCTGGTTGATTTTCTCTTACATATTCTATTGACAGCATTTATGAATGCAGCCTATTGTGCAAGTGTAATCGACAAATGTGTCAAAACCGAGTTGTCCAGCATGGACCTCAAGTGAGGCTGCAGGTATTCAAAACTGAAAAGAAAGGATGGGGAGTACGCTGCCTAGATGACATCGACAGAGGAACATTTGTTTGCATTTATTCAGGTAAAGCAAAGGTTTGTTTTCAAATTACTCCATAGTAAGGTCTACCTTTCTGAATCTCCGTTTTATTAGTCAGGGCCATTGAGATCCTATAACAAGGACAAGAGCAACTTGCCTTCAGAGGAAGGCAAGTGACTGGGAAATTGAGTACTGAAGGGATGAGATCCCTTAGGAGCTCCTGGATGTTCCAGAAAAGAAAGACTCAGAGATAAAACTTAGGTTATTGTGTGAGGCACATTTTTTTTGTCTCCATGGCTACAGATGCTTTAGGGTAAGATAAGAAAACTTTTTAAATAGGAAAATTAAATGACTGACTAGCCAAGGTAAAGATTATCAAAGACTATCTTGTTTTGAGCTGTTAGAATTTAATAAGTTAATTTTGTGATAAATACCTGCATGTGGTGATTCAGGCAGTGACTTTAGGCAGCTCACTTGAGAGAGCTGCCCTCATTCAGAGCAAAACTTCCCAACCAGTGTGTTACTCTCGTACAGTTTCTGATTCTTTTGGGCCACAGCCCTCAGGCCAGACATGTCGGTCTTCAGTAGTCTGTACCATTTACCCCAGAGTGTCAGGCAAAAAGCCTCACTTTCTATGTGTACCATGAAATGAGAAAGGTTGAGTAAAAACGGCTCAAGAGCCAGTCTAAAGGAAATGTGCTGGACTGAGTCTTGACAGCTAGGCATCAGGGACCAGAGCAACCCTCCTCATCTAAAATTCCAGATTCATTTCAGTGAGGGCAAGAATTATCAGAATTCAGATTCATTACACTTAAATCCCTACCACATATCACCTACAGCCACACATACTACACAACTTGGCCATTCATCTCTCATATTTCTCAAAATAACTGATGAAAGTCAGCTGCCTATGAAATGCCAAATGGTGCCCAGGAAGTATCATTGGCATTGTCTGTGTTGCTAGAGATTTCACCTAAGTTATCTGTCTGATCCAGCTGCTAATTTTGACTCGATAACTGTAATTTTGAATCCCTTGAAAGAAAATGCATAAACTTTGATTTTAATGTTATGCTAGGACTTAATATGAGAACAGTAGGGACCTATCACCACAGATTTAAATAGGCCACTTTTATAGAAAGAGTATAGGTTTTAAGTTATAAAGCATTTTTATCTAGAGATGCCCTTTTGCTGGTTAGCAATTATCTTTTGTCATGGTAAATTCTTTTACTTTTTTCATTTAGGAAGATTACTAAGCAGATCTAACACTGAGAAATCTGATGCTATTGATGAAAATGGAAAAGAAGAGAATATTATGAAAAATATGTTTTCAAAAAAGAGGAAAATAGAAGTTGCAGATTGTGAGGTTGAAGTTATCCCTTTAGAATTGGAAACACATCCTAGAAGTGCTGAGACTGAGACCTGTCCACCTAGGTTGAGTAATAATCTGAAACAGCCTGTTCCGTAAGTAAGCTCTTAGGAGGTCAGTCAGGATTGATCTGTTTATGTTATTATCAAGACTCGTTCTTTGTCTTTCCTCTTTTTCTTTCTTATTTTCTCCCCAACTCCTTTGTATCTCCTATGTATTAGTTTGCTTCACAGTTGTAAGTTTAACACTGTGAGAAATCGAGGACACTTAGATTTAAAAATCTAACCTACATACTTTATTCCATCAGTGTTCCATTTCTGGAGTTTTACCTTAAAAAGTTTATGACTTTAATCAGGTTCTTTATGGATGTCGTATCTTTTGCAGTTCTTTTTTATTTTCTATCATCATTTATTTGCAAAGCTTTTCATAGATTTTCTTCATTTTTATTAACATACTTCAGAAATGATTGACTTTAAAATATGATTATATTTCCTCCTTCTAGTGAAGGCTAGGCATAGGTCTTATTTAGATTAATTTCTAATGGGTATTTATGTAGCAGTGATATTATCTATAATTCAAGATCCAGTAAAGAGAAGTTTTAGTGATATGCAGACTTTCTTTTCCTTTTCAGAGAAATGAAATGTAACAATACTTCAAGAATTCAATATCATTCAGTCATTAGAAGTCCTAAAGCCAAGACAGCCTTTATTCAACGCAATGGGGAAAAGATGGTAAAAACTGCAAAATGCAAATTGGGCCCTTCTGAGAACATTAACTATTATCTCTCCTTTCTATGTTTTACTTAGTTTAGATTGTTTGTGTTACTTAATTATGTGTAGGATTTCTTTTATTGTTTTGGAATGGGTGTACAGTTGAAGTATGAGGACCATGTTTTATTTACTTAGTATCCTCCATGGTGGTTGGCATGTTCCCACGTTAGATATATAAGGAGAATGCTAGTTATGATCTGACAGTGTGTTCCACTGAGCCTGAGACCTATCCAGTTCTGAGAATTTGTAGGAGAAGCTAAAGTATTCAAGAGTTGATAGTGATACATAATAAGAAAAAGAGTGGAGTAATTAGAAGCAGAGAAAGGTGCAGGAAAAAGAACAGAGGCAGACATAATGGTAGTTCACTGTAGGGCTTGTTGATGAAAAATAAAAACTCCGCCCTAGGTGGTGTGCAAATATTTTCCCTCTGCCTGGTGACATACAGAGGGTGCTTCCTCAGTATCACATAATTATGAAAAGATAGAGCTGTGGGATCACATAGGCCCAGGTTTGACTTCCAGCTTTGCTTCTTTCTACCTAAGTGACATCTCCATATCTATTTTTCTTTAACTATAAATTGAGGGTAATAGTATCTATCTCAGAGTTAAGAGGATTAAATGAGATAAACACCAAAACTTTGTGTAGCACAATGCTTGACACCCAACTAAGTGCTCAATAAATGTTGACCATTTAAGTACTTGAATAGTAATAACAATGGTCAGCATTAGTGAGCAGTTAGTTGAGTGCCAAGCATTGTGCTACGCATACACCCTTTTTAAAAGTTACTGCCATTTAGAGTGACTGCAGTGTCTACAATGCATAAATATAGGCAACTCCTTTAACCGTTTCTTTGAAGCAGAAACTAGCCAAAGAGTGTTTTGTCCTTGCACATCTTATAGTTGAAGCCAAATTTATAATCTGGTGTCAGAATTGAGGGATATAGACAGACGTATTTGAATTTTATTTTGAATTTTAATGTCTAAATACATTTAATGCCTAAAGACAGTCTTTACAGTCTTTATAGCTGTGGCTTACTAAACTATCTAGAAGTAGAATACAACCAAAAGGGCTCCATCGCTCCAAAGATTCCTTATGATATCAGCTTTGTGGCTTTCAAAACTAATCTAGTAGATACGATTAGTTTGTATGAAGTTTATGAAGATTGACTCTTGATAAAAGAGGCCTAACTGCTAAATTAAATTCTTTTACCTGACCTAGAAAATAAAGACATCTTCCTTGTCTTCTTTTAAGGGATTTACTTCCTCAGACTTTGTTGCCTCAGAAGATGATGGATTTAAACCAACCCAAGTACATCTGAACTCTAAAGCCATGGAAACGAAAAGTAGGCTTTGTTTAACTCTGTAATTGCCTGCCTCTTCAGCCTTTTTGTCTCTCTTGCTCAATACCTGTGGCTCGTTTTCTCAGACTCCATAACAAACATGCTGCATTCTTCATAAAAGTTACTACTTGTCTTGATCAAAGGTTGGCAAACTATGGTTTGTAGGCCAAATCTGGTGGCCCACCACCTGTTTATCTATGGCCCATGAGCAAAGACGATTTTTACCTTTTTAAATAACTGGAAAAAATGAGAATAACGATATTTCATGACATTTGAAAATTATATGAAATTATCATTTCAGTGTTAATAAATAAAGTTTTATTGGAACATAGCCACACTGACTTGTTTAGATATTGTCTCTGACTACTTCTGTACTGTAGCAGCAGAGCTGAATAGTCACAACAGACCATATGGCCCACAAAGCCGAAAATATTTTCTATTTGGCCCCTTACAGACCTTTGCCGACCCCTGGTCTAGATGCCAACAGTGATCTGATGCGTGGTAGGAAGGAGTGGGGTGGACAGCTCTGAGCCTATATAGTCCACCATGTCATCTATGGCTTTGGAAGCACTGTCCAAAGCAGCCATTTCCTAACTCTTTGTTTGGGGCTCCTTTAAAAACAAAGACACATGATTCTCCTGCAGTACTACAACCAGTGCTGCTGCAGGGGATGCTCAGTAAAAATATTGCTACCCTGAGTGCTTGTCTTTAAGTGTTGCTGGTCCTGCCACAGTTACTATTACAACCTGGCAAACCTGGATTTTGGTACTTTTGCATTTCACTAATCCCTCAGTGGAGAGATATTACTGAGAGATGACCCTTTTTGAAGAGCTGCCCAGCCTTTGCCTCTTCTCCCTTTAAGCTTCCTTACCCCTGCACCTCCAACTCCCAACCTGGTCTTAAAGGATGGAGATTGGGAGAGGCAAGGCAGCTCCTTGACAGAAAAGGTCTATCGAGAAAGGGCATTTATGTATTACAATTATTTCACCATTGTAGGGGAGGAAAATCTCTTCCTCTACCTATCTTGGGTTGTCTAGCTGGATCCCTGTAAATTAGACTGAGAGAAGATAGATTGACAAGAGAAAAACAAATAGAAGTTTATCACCATGTATTACCATTACCATGTGTACCATATATATAGTTCATGGGAATACGCAGAGATAGTAACTCAAAGAAGTGGCTTAGAACTCCAGCTTATCTAGCATCTTAGCCAAAGAATACTTCTGTAGAGATGTGTGTGTGAGTGTGAATGTGAGAGTGTGAGAGGAAGATTGGCCCTGAGCCAACACCTGTTGCCAATCTTCCTTTTTTTGCTTGAGGAAGATTGTTGCTGAGCTAACTTCTATGCCAGTCTTCCTCTATTTTATGTGGGATGCTGCCACAGCATGGCGTGATGAGTGGTGCTAGGTCTGTGCCCGGGATCTGAGCCTGTGAACTCTAGGCCACCAAAGCGGAATGTGCGAATTTAACCACCATGCCACTGGGCTGGTCCCAGAACAATACATTTTTAGAGCAGCAACAACGCAAAGGAAAAGGACCTTGAGTCTCTAGGGGCAGTAAATTGTAGGGAGGCAATATATGGAAAAGCAATGGTAGATAAAGGCTAGTTAGTAAAATCTGTTATATAGATTCCTCTGGTTCAGTCTCCAGGCTGATAAAGGTGTAAAGTTGTCTCCTGTGATTAACTTTCATCCTTCCTGGTAGGAAGGACACCTTTGTAAATTTGTGTCCTGCTTTTAGGCAGATAGAGGAAGAGCAGAGCTTTTCCTGCGTATGCTGCTTAATTGCCCTTAGCTCAAAATAATTCTTATGTCAAAAAGGCATATTTTGGGATGACATATTCTGATTTCCTTCAGCATTTAATGCACGTGAGCTATAATGAGTACTATTGCTTTTGTTTTTTTGTCGTTTTCGTTGACCACTACTATGTATATAGCAGGCACTACGAAAATCAGTTATGTACTATTATGTCTCACAAGTAACCCATGATTAACATACGAGAATATGTAGGAATAATAGCCAGCAACAGTAATGATTAAATCAAGAACACTAATTTTAGAGAAACAGAATTTCTTTGTGCCACTGAGTTAGGTGGCACAAGTGATATTTTTAAAATAAATGACTTTACTTATTCCGTTGGACATGCATTCATACTTTTGAATATTCTCAAAAAACTATTTCCATTATTAGATAAAAATCATTAAGCAGTTCATCATCTTCTAAAGTATTATTGTTTGTAAAAGAGTAATTATTGAATGATTGTCTAGCAAAAACACCAAATGCTAATCTGTACAAAACCCATAGCAACATAGTTATTGCTGTTGGCACTTGTAGAGGGTCAGTGACCCCAACGGGTGTTCTCAGGGCTTTCATTTGTGTCTTAAAGGCCTGGAGTGCTCCCTGAGCACTCACTGTGTTGTAGCTGTTTAGAATATTCTTAAATGCACATTCCAAAGTTGAAGAGAGGTAAGTCAGTTTGAGGAGTAGAGATTAAATACAGTAACAGGAAGCAACATATGTAGATTCTTAAAAAGGCAAAAAAGGCACTCTTATGTAGTAGGAAGAAAGCAGACTTTGGAGCCAGACATTTCTGGGTTTGTTACCCCACTTATTATTATTGCTGGTCAGGTGAATCCCGTAACCCTCAGAGGCTCAAAGTTTTCATTTGTAAAATTGGAGTACTACCTACCTTAACACATTTTGAAGATTACCTTAACACATTTTGAAGATTAAAGCAACTAGCATTTTATTAGTATTGTTAATCTCAGCACTATTGCTCAGCCAATATATTTCCTGACAATTCCTTCCAAAATGTTTACTAGAGGACTCAAGCTCAAACCAAATTGAAGATTCCGAAGACAATCTGCTGATTGAATCAGATGTGATAGATATAACTAAAGGTAGAGAAGAAACTCCACCAGGGGGCAGATGTAACCAAGCAACCACATTGGATAATCAGAATATTATAAAGGAGTTTGAGGTTCAAATACAAAAGCCCCAAGAGGAAAAATCTCCAGCATGTCAAAACCAGCAGGTCTTTTGTGATAAAGAGTTGCCAAGTGAAACCAAGAATACTTCATCTGATTCTCTAAAGAAGTTCAATAAAGGGAATGTGTTTTTATTGGATGCCACAAAAGAAGGAAATGTGGGCCGCTTCCTTAATGTGAGTATATGGGCTGAGATTCACATTTCTAAACAACTTTTTTTCTATGCTTTTTAACAAAATCATGAGGAAAATATGATTAACAGACTCTAAAGCCAGACTACCTGGATTAGAATGCCAGTGACCTCCACTTATATGACCTTGGGCATGTTAGCTGACCTCTCTATGCCTTATTTCCCACATTTATAATATGGAGATAATAATAATAATAACTGTCTTCATAGGATGTTGTGAAGATTAAGTGAATTATATATATAAAGTGCTTAAACGGTACCTAGGACATAGTAAACATTTGCCTAAAAAAACTAGAAGAAATGGTATATAAGAAAACTATTTATGTTTATTGAAAGGTTTTCAAGATTTGTTACTTCCAAAAAATCACAGTGGGACACAGAATAAGTTTCTCTCTTGAGTCTTATGTAATACAATAGGTCTTATTCAAAAATGCCTCTAAATGGCCAAAAAAAATCAGTTGGAGGTATTTATGTTTTATTTACTCTTAAGTTTTTAATTTTTTTAATTAATTAATTTGTTTATTTTTTGACGAAGATTAGCCCTGAGCTAACTACTGCTAATCCTCCTCCTTTTGCTGACGAAGACTGGCTCTGAGCTAACATCCATGGCCATCTTCCTCTACTTTATATGTGGGATGCCCACCACAGCATGGCTTTTGCCAAGCGGTGCCATGTCTGCAGCCCAGATCCAAACCGGTGAACCCCAGGCCACCGAGAAGCAGAACGTGCAAACTTAACTGCTGCGCCACAGGGCCGGCCCCATATTTACTCTAAGTTTTGAATGTTCTAGTGGCTTGGTGTAGAAAATCAGTACATTTATCAGAATATTGCATTTTACTATCTTACTCTTTTTTCCCCCCAAACCATAGTCATTTTCTGTTTGTGTATATGTTTGGGATATATGTAATGAGATTTATTTTCACTTATACTGAGAAATATTTATGATTCCTCTGATTTTAAGGTTAATTGATACTTAAGACTCCGGTTATTTTCATGATAAGAGGTATAATTTGTATTGTTGGTCATATCTCCTGTGTAGGGTGGAACTGGACTTATCTTGTGGCTTTCCCATTGGACTCCTATCCTGTCCTGTGTCTTAGCATCATATGTGGTTATCAAAGAATGTGTGGTCCCAGGAATCCTCTAGGGAAAAAAAGCCCTTCAACCCCTTCAATACTGCCCTTCAGCCTCCAGTCCCAGTGTCTCTATAGTCTCTCCTGTGTTTGGCGAACGGGACCATGTGGAAGCTGTGACCCACCTAATCAGGAGCTGAGCGAGGCCCTGCTGCATGCCTCCTGCTCTCTGGGTTCCACTTTGTCCTTGCTTATCATATCTGAGAGAGTGAAGAGGAGTCATGGAAGGAGGCTGAGAACTTTTATCCCCTCCACACATCCTTTGGAAAAGTTCATTCTAGCACACAGACCTGGATATGGCCTTAATTTCTCTCTTTGATCTCTATTAGAGCTCTTCTTCTTCCCTGTGGGGTGGAATTAGTGGGATGGGCAACCTTGACTTTTCCCTTAAAATAACAGTGAAGAAAGGGAAGCATGTGTGGCCTGTCATTGTTACAGGCATTCCCTTTGACACCTTTAAGGTAAGCTCAACGCCTCTTTAAAGTGTGGCCTTTGAATGGTTTGAAATTTATATGCAGTGATAATTTTACATGTAATTCAGCTGCCGTCAGAAGAGAAAATATTCTTAAATCAGAAAATCTTTAAAACCAAAGAGGTTTTTCCTTGCTAGGTGAATTTGCTTATTTGGCTTATTTCTTTTTGTCTCTCCTAGTTAGCAGTCTACTTGGTTAACAGGCAATAGAATCTTCTCCTCCCTTCTTCTGTCCCCCAAATGCTGTTCTCTATTCCACTTTGACTGCTTTTACACTATCACCAAACACCTCAGGAGCTGTTAAACATGTCGTGGGAGCGGTTAAAGAAGGATCTCCAGGAAAGGACTGTCATGGCTTTATTTCCTGTCGGTTATGTTGAATGGTGGCTGCACCAGAACAGTATGGTTGGTGTCACCTCTCCTAGTCAGCACATGAGCCAGGTCCCTCCCTTGTTTGTAGAAGGGAAAAAAACAGGGCTTTTCTTTCTTTAATTCAATTTTTTTGTATAAATAATATAGTCACATGATTTAAAAATTGAAATAAAATAAAAGCCATACAGAATACATGCAGCCAAACAGAATTCTGTTTCAAAGTAGCTCTGAGCCTGCCGAGTAGACACCATGAGTAAAGCTCACTGGCCCAAATTGAAAAAATGTATGGACAAGAAGTTATCATTGAAATTAAATGGTGGCAGACATGTCCAAGGAATATTGCTGGGATGTGATCCCTTTATGAATCTGGTGATAGATGAATGTGTGGAGATGGCAGCTGGTGGGCAACAGAACAATGTTGGCATGGTGGTAATAGGAGGAAATTGTATCATCATGTTGGAAGACTTGGAAAAGGATAAATAATGGTTGTGTTCAGCAGAGAAATCAGTTGGTCCCCCCTTCCAAAGGGCCTGTTTGACTATAATGTAAAGCTCAGGTCATATACATTCTTCATATTAAACTTTTTTGTTTTGTTAAAAAAAGAAAAACATACCTTGAGAAATACTGCACCCCCATTCATGCCTGCCCCTACTCTACCCTCTATAGTAAAATTATTTTTATTAGCTTATTTTGTATTCTTAAAAAGTGTTTCTTCGTGCAAATACAAGTAAATATAAATATGTGTTCTTATTTCTCCCCTTTTCTTACATAAAAGATAGTATATTATATTCACTGTCCTACACCTTGTTTTTTAAATTAACAATATACCCTGGGATCTTTCCATATCAGGAGACAGACAGCTCATTCTTTTTGTTTGTTTGATCTGTTTATAGCTTTATAGAATTCCATTGTGTGGATATACCAAAGTTTACTTAACCACTCCTCTATAGATAGACATTTAGATTGTTTCTAAATTTTTACTGTTAAAATCAGTGCTCAGTGAATAATCTTGCACATAGGTACATGTTCAGATGTATCTGTAGAATACATTCCCAGATATGGAATTGCTGAATCAAAGGATAAATGCATTTATAATAATGGTAAGTACTGGCAAATTGTCTCTTATAGGTGTTTGTACCATTTTGCATTTCTACCAGCAAGATACAAGAGTGTCAAAACAGGGCTTTTCTGAATGGGTTCCTACTATAAACAGAATTCCAATGAGCTATGATATTTTATTATATATTATCAAAAAAAAGGAAAGAAACAAAAATAAGTGAGTTGTGTTGGAAACAGAATGGTATTGTAATGCTTCAAAGAACAAGGCATCAAACTTTATGTTGTATCTAACCTCTGTGTTTAATTCTTTTTTTTAACAGCATAGTTGTTGTCCAAATCTTTTGGTACAGAATGTTTTTGTAGAAACACATGATAAGAATTTTCCACTGGTGGCGTTCTTCACTAACAGGTTTGAATTTTTTTAATATGATTTCATTTTGAAATTGTGACTTTAAAAATAACAATAGAAAAATATAAAAAGAAGGTATGTGCTATAGCCCCTCATATCTGGTACGCCAGAATATTCAATTATCCCAAACTGTTCCTAGTCAATAAAATTTAAACAGCTGAAATTTCAATTCTTATATCCTCGTAGAATTAAAACCTGAAAAGGCTAAGGATGGCAGGTCTCACCCAGTTCAATTCAGGGAATAAATGATGCAGAGTGTTAGATCTTCTGTAAGTCAGAACTGCCCCCAACTACCACACTCCAGGCTCATCACATCACCGGGTTTCACTGTTTGCAAAACACTTCCTTCCTCATGGATAATGACTAGTTTCTTCTTACTTAGGATTTTAGTAGATTTGAAATAAAATTGATTTTTCTTAATAAAAGAGTATTCCTAGGGGCCGGCCCGGTGGCGCAGCAGTTAAATGTGCACTTTCCACTTCAGCTGCCCAGGGTTCACCGGTTTGGATCCCAGGTGTGGACATGGCACCGCATGACAAGCCATGCTGTGGCAGGCGTCCCACGTATAAAGTAGAGGAAGAAGTGCACAGATGTTAGCTCAGGGCCAGTCTTCGTCAGCAAAAAGAGGAGGATTGATGGGAGATGTTAGCTCAGGGTTAATCTTCCTCAAATAAATAAATAAAAGAGTATTCCTAATGGGTGGGTGTTGTAGAGAGAGAATAAATCATTTTTGAGGAAGGTTAAGGATGTTAATATGAAATTGGTATAATCAAGTTTGGTTCATTTTGTAGTTATTCAAGGTAATTTATGATTATTTTTTGATTTCTACCTTCTAGGTATGTGAAAGCCAGAACAGAGCTAACTTGGGATTATGGTTATGAAGCTGGGACTATGCCTGAGAAAGAAATCCTCTGCCAATGTGGGGTTAATAAATGTAGAAAGAAAATATTATAAATCTGTAGCTAATGCCTGTTAACGAAACTAGCTTATCAAGCTGGAATTAGAGCAATGCAAGAGAACCCTCAGTCGTCAGTGGAACTAATTTAAGTTGTGTCCATCAGGAGAATTCCTTGCAGTTTGCCCTCATCGTGGGGGTTCATTTGCGTGACTTAGAGATGCCAGGAACAGAATAAGGGCGTTTTCAAACGCATATGGTATCCCTTGATTCTTACTGCTGTTCAACTTTACATGAGTAGGATGGAAGTGTATATTTTATATGAAGTACCACTGTACAATTTGTAACTTATTTGTAAATTATCTATTAAGAAAAACAAATGTCACAATAGAATTCAGCTGTTCTTATTGTTCTTATTGCTTTTGTGATTATCATCTTTGAGTTCATACCCCTGGAGGGCCACATTTCACATCTTTATTTAGAAAATTTATGTATGTTTAATTCCTGGCAAATAATTTACTATTATGAGCCATAAGGTGGGCAGCAGAGCCTGAGGAACATGTAAAAACTAACTTTATACACACTACTTCCAAGTATTTTGGCGCTAGTTGGAGAAGCTATATCTGGTCCATGAAACACTGTCCCATGAAACCATTCCCCTATGGGGAAGCTTTTGGTAAACTCTTTGAAATTAAGCTTCTTTTCCATGGATTCTCTTTACTCCTTCAATACAAGCACAGACAGGAAAAGAGGGAATAAAAACCTAGAGTAATTGGAATATTTTTGTTCTAGATAGAGTTGAGCCATAAGAAAAGGAAACCTAGAAACTAGCCAGACTTGGATTATTTAGGCCAGAAAGAATTGTACTGGGCAAGAACTTTACTTAAAAAACAAAATTCTACTGAGCTGTAAAGTCTGAAACAGCCTCTTGGTCTCTCCTGGTCATGATGGACAAATTGTTTTTCTAGTGAAAAAGAGAAAGAGCTACTTTGCTATAGGTTACCCAGCCCTGAGCATCTAGTGGAAAGGGGACTGGGAATCTCCAAGAGTTAAAACTAATTTTATCTATAACAAAGATGTACCTTTAGCTGCCAGGAACTTCCCCCTTGGAACCAGGATGGGAATACTGGCTCAAAAATGAGTAATTAAAAGTTCTGGTTTTTGAGAGGTTATATATTCTTTTCTTTTTCTGAACTTGATTCTGGGTTTAGTTTGGTTACCTTTCAAACAAAAGTCTCTTCTAAGTTTGGACCCAGTTTAATTTTTAAAATATATTGAACTGTATGAAAATTTTACTTGAAATTGTTTTAGAGAGTGGGAAATCAAAGAACTAGGAAAAGGAGCAAAAGATTATAACCCAACAGCCTGATGAGGAAAATGGAGAAGTCCATTTATTATTCACAAACTAAAGAGAACACACTTGATCAATATGGGAAATACTTTTTGTGCAGAAATTCTGACATCTTAATCTGCTTCAGTCTGTACTGGCTCTCAGCTGTCATCTTCCATCAGTGTCTTAGGGATTCCCTTTGTCTCTCTTATGTCAGATCTGTTTTTGGTTAAGTCCCATTATTTTCCTTTTCCTTGGTTTACTCTCACATATTGGGTTGAAGCACATCCCCCAGTAGCTTGTGAAAAGGAAAAATGAGAGGTAAGTATTTTGAGACCTTGCATGTTTGAAAATGTTATTTTACCCTTACATTTGATTGCTATTTTGGCAGGGTATAGAATTCTCAAGTAGCCTCCATGCCCAATTTTGAAGGCATCTGCTAGCTTCCAGGGTGACTACTGGAAGTCAGATGCCATTCTGTTCCTTATCTTTTGTATATATGACCCGTTTTTCTCTCTCTTGAAGCTTATAGCATTATCTTTGTCCCAGTGTTCTGTTCCTGGTAAGGGTCCATTCTCATCCTGCATACCAGGTGCTTGGTGGGATCTTTCAATCTGAAACCTGTGTCCTTCAGTTCTGGGAAATTTTCTTGAACTATTTCTTTAATGATTCCTCATCCATTTTCTCTTTCTAGAATTCCTGTTATTCAGATGTTAGACCTCCAGGATTGGTTCTCTGATTTTCTGATTTTTTTCCTCTTTATTTCCAGCAGTGTCTTCTTGCTGTACTTTGTGGGAGATTTTCTCAACTTAATCTTCTAATTTATATTGTTTTATTTTTCTGGTCTCATATTTTTAATATTTAGAGCCCTCTTTGAATGTTCTTTTATTTAGTAACATGCTATTTTTGGTTCATGATTGCAGTATCTTCTCTCTCAGAATATACTATTTGTGTCTATACACATACACACAAATTCATTGATTCATATCTATATTTTCTTCTTCCTGCATATTCTCTGACCTCCAAGGTTTATTTCTTTGTTTGTTTTCCCTGTATGTTTCCTTTGGTCTTTGTCTTTCTATGGGCTTTCCTCAGATAGTGATCTTGGCAGTCTACTCATGCTCAAGAGTGGAACCCTAAAAAGCTGAGATTATAAACTGAGAGTGGGGGTAGGGGCTCTTCAACTGCTTGAGCATGACCTAGCTGAGCTATTCAGTCTCTAATTCAGTCTCTTTAGAATTTTCTTTTGGGCTTGACATGGAATACTCTTCCTTCCTCCTGCTTGAAGGGCAAAAAAACTTGGCTACTGGAATCTGCTTTTTTCTTTCTTTTTGCAGCCCCACTCTCTTGCTTCTGCAGTCCATTTCTCTAAGACTATCCAAGTTATCCTTCTTAATATTCCCTTTTCTACTGTCCCTAATTTGCTTCCTTTCTCTCTTTAAAACTTGCTCAAGGTGCAAGACCTCCAGAAGTTTTACTTTAATTCCGCAGCAAAGCACCAACTATTATATGCTTCTTTTCCAGAACAAAGTATTTTTTAATTTTAATTTAATTATATGCATTTATGTTCTCTAATGTATATTTGTTACATGCACTGGAAACCTCGTCTTGTATGGTGCTGTGTACCCCATGGGTGCTAAATAAAGGCTTGCGACTAGCAACTGGAATTCCGGTCCGTTAATTCTGCCTCCGTTTATGATAGGCCCGTTTAGGCCAAACTCATTGGGATACAATTCTTAGAAAAAACGAGTAAATCCTCAGAAGAGCAACAATTTCTCCAGCCGAGCCCAGGGTCTTTGGCCGCCTTTCCTCCGACTCTCGGGAAAGGGAAAGTGGCGGCAGGGTGGGGAGCGCCTGGCGTGTTTAAAAGAAAAGATTCAGATTCGGATCTGCGGAGAAAGACAGCTCCTGTGTGAACGAGAACCCCATCTGCAAACCCAGCGTGTCTCGTCGCTGGGAGTTTTCCCCTGCCCCGGGGGAACAGTCACAGCGGATTTTACGAAAACGAAACTTCGCGGCCGCCCGTGAACTTCCGGGAGCGCGGGCGCGGCGCACAGCCGGCGGGAGCCGCCGCGGACACAGCCATGGAGCCCCACGAGGAGTCCACCACGGAGCGCCCCGCGGCCTCCTGGCTCCAGCCGACCCGCGGCGCCGCCTGGGCCGAGGCGCAGGACGCGCTCCCCCGCCCCACTGGTGAGTATCGCGCGGGGGCTCGGGGCGGGGCGGGGGCCCGCAAATGCAGGGCCGGCCCCGGGCCTGCTCTCTGGCCGCGGCCGCTTCAGGGCCCGGGACCCGCCTCTCGAGCCGAGCCGCCGGGGCTGCGCTGAGGAACTTGTCTTGGCGGCCCCGTGTCCCCTCCACCGGCCGTGGGGGCCGTTTCGCAGTGGCTCTGCGCCCGCCCGCCCCACCCCCCACTGCCCAGGCCTTCCCGTAAGAAGCGAGCGTGTCTTCCGTTTCCCTCTCCCACTGCTGATGGGGCAGCCCACGGCCACTGGCCGCTCCCTTAGGGATACCGGCACCCAGGGAAACCCGCGCCTCCCCCCGCGCGTAAACCAGTGCTGTCGCGGAAGGGCCGTCGGAGAGGGAGGCAGGAGGTGGGCCCCTGCTTGAAGAGAGTCCGCTGGGTCTCAGGAAGCAGTTTGGAAAGTTTCCACAGAGAATGGGACTTTTTGGAACCATCCCTTCGTCTCCATTTAGTGGTTCAAGCCTTCAGCGGGCCCTCTCCAGGAGGGAGGCAGCCGCTCGGCCCCGTGCCTTCGCTTGAGTGAGCATGTGTAGATCTGCTGTGATGTGCCAGGCGCGGGGCTGGGTCCTCGGGATACGGAGATGGGTTCCATAGACCCTGCCCTAAAGAATCTAATAGGCAGCTTGCATGTGACCTGGTGAGAACCACAGAGGCACAAATGAGGGGCTCCTAACTCAGCCTGGTGTTCAGAGAAAGCTTTTTGCAGGTCAGGATGCCTGATTTTTTGTTTTAAAAGGAGTCAACCAGAGGTAGCAAGGTTGAAAGGGTGGTCAGGACAGAAGTGAAGACACTAGTAAAGGCACCCGACACAAAACGTCGTATAATGGCAACCAGAAGCCAAGCAGTTGAATATTTCATTCAGTGTTTGTGTGGACTGAGGAGTTACTGGAAGTGAGGTTTCATCCTGACCTTTTCCCCAAATTCCAGACTCATATGACCAATTTCAGCAATACCTAGAATGATCTTAAACTCGTGTCTCCCAAAGAGAACCCTTGTTTCTCCATACATACCCACATACTCCAAACCTGCTCAACCACCAGCCTTCTTCATTCCATTCACCCAGTTGCTCAGATGGAAAACCTTGGGGGCTCCCTGCGGGCTTCTCTTTCCTCCTCCACCTCCCATCTAATCCATTAGCCAGACCAGTCAGCTCTGTCTTCAGAATATGTCTCAAGCCTGACTGCGTCTCACCACCTCCACCACTACCAAGGCAAGCCACCCAAGCCCAGGACACTGTCATCTCCTGCCTGGACTTTTGGTCTCCTGGCTTCTACTCTACCCTCTCATACAGACAGGACAGCACAGCCACAAGAAAGATCTTTAAAAAGCAAAGGGCAAGTGTGATTCTCTGACTCAGAGCCCTCCAGTAATCTCTCATTACTTTCAGAATAATCTCTTACTGTGGCCTACGGTGCCCCCCATGTCCTGATTTGATCCAGCCCCTGCCCATCTTGATGACTCTGCCACCCCTCACAGCCTGTGTGTCCCCTACGCCCCCAAACCTGTCCATGCCTCAAGGTCTTTCTGTTTGCATCCCATTTCTCACTTCTGCGCCATATTCAAATCTCTACTGAAATGTATTCTCCACAGCTTTGCCTGCCCATCCTATTTAATAGAGCACTCCACCCCTGCCCTCATTACTCTCTACCTCCTTCCCCTGCTCTATTTTTCTTCATAGCACTTATCACTACCTGAAGAAAAATACTTGTTTGATGTCTGTCTCTACTACTAGAATGTAAGTTCCATGAGAGTTGAAACTCTCATCTTGTTCTCTGATTTATTTCTAGTGCCTAGAACAGTACCAGGTAGGTTCTCATTAAGTATTTGTTGAAGGAATGAATGGGCTTGTATGTACCACTAGGGGGCTCAGCTTCTCTTCTGTAGGTGAACGAGAGGGGTGGTTAACAGGAGAGACACATGAGCAGTTGTGCATTTTAGATAGATCACTCTGGCAGCAACAAGAAGAGTGGAGTCATGACAAGGAAAGCAGAGGCAGGGAGATGAGATTACCAGAATGGACCAGGCGAAAGACAGGGCAGGGCAGTCCACCTTCCACCACTGCTGCCAAAACTCTCTTTCTCTTAAACACACGTGTGCATACGCACATCCGTACATAATGTGCCTACACACAGAGAGATCAGGTCATGGTACTTCCAGTCGTAATTAGGACTTGTTGGCTGCAAATAGTACAAAAGCAACTTGATCTAATTTAGGCAAAAGGGATGCTTGTTACTGAGAAGCAGGGAGACCAGATTTACAGACCCCCGGAGCATGGATGCTGTAGCATTTTCCAGAAAGGGCCAGGAATTAGGACCTGAGAAACCATCATAAACTGACAGCATTCTCCTCTGTCTCTTATTTCTGCATCTCTTAGCATATCTGCTTTGTTCTTTTCTTTCTTTGGTCCAGTTTTCCTGGTAATGGGAAAGAGGATACTGCCTTCACAGCCTCCCAGTTTTTATATCTCCTTCTTCAAGAAACCAGCCCAATCCGAACTAAAATTTTCTTTTCTGAAGTCTCTATATCTGAGAGATGGGCAGGTTGGTCCTCTGGGACTGTCAGCTGTGCCTAGGGAAATCAAGTCACATGATACAAACATCCCTGCTGGCGATCATCCCTGTGTATGATAGTGAGCTAGATCGATACCCTAAAGAAGTCCACTGAATATCCTACCCCTTGGCTGCCCACTGCCTCTGCCCCACAAGATAGTTATCGGTATTCCTGTTCATACATTCTAAAGCTGTCCCCAGTAATGTATTCTGATTATCCCAAATACTTATTCAGTCACACTTAACTTCTCCCAAAGTTATAGCCGGTCACATCATCCAGAGACATTGTGATGGAGCCCTTCATTTTCCAAGTGTATTACCAAGTTCATTACCAAGCCTCTAAGTAATGTCTACTCTTCCTCTGTTTTGGTCTTCATCCTTCGGGTGTGCAGTCACTGGACTCAGTGATAAAGTTGACTTTTCTCACTCCTCTGATATACAGTGGAAGAACTAAAATAGTAAACTGCAATAAAAACTATTGATCAAAGGAGAAAAAAGGAAGAAATTTCCAAGCCATCACTATAAATTGGTTGCCAGTCAAAAACATAGACCATACCCTACTGGAAGGGGATTGTAAATGGAATTATAGGATTAATGAAACTTATTCCATCAGTTTCACTCATATCTTCAGTGGCAGAATGTGTTCCTTGGCTATCTTATCTGCCTACCCCAGATTCTGTCCTCTGGGTAGGTTGCCTTTATCTGGTGGGCTTTAAGACCATCTCTGGGAAGAGAAGAATTGAGAAGACACCCCTGAACCCCTGCAGAGGGTGTGGCCTTAACAATCCCTTCCCAGATGGAGCTGGGCGTGGACATTGCTGAGGAACCAAGATTCACTGTGTTGGTTTGAGTTAGTCATAGTTCATGTGTTTGTGGCTTGTAATTTTTCTGCAGCTTCATTCTGGAAAACCTTTTGTGGCTGCCAGTTACATTTTTGAGAATTCTTGTCGAGTCTGTCTCTGTGAGTCCTCAGGCCTGCTAGACCCTGTAGAAGGACCCTGGGGAGCCCTGCTGATCATCAGTTTTCTTGGTCTCACCTATTGATGGAAACCAATGGGCTCTTCCCTAAAATGCCCTAGCCCCCGTGATTCACCTGTCTCTCTCATTGTCTGAATCTATACAGTTCCTGAGTTCACATGGTGAGAGATATCAAGTTAGCCAAATGTATTTGGTTCCTGAGTTTTGGATAACTCATAGAAAGCATTCAGATAGTGAGGGATGCCTGTCTCCGTAAAAGCCTCTATCGTGACTCCCCCAACTACAGAGAGTTATGTACATCCTTCAGTCTAGAAGAGTAAACGGGCTAGAAGAGCCAAGATCTTTTAGGAAAACTGTGATGAGGGGGCATTTTAGCAGGAAAAAGCCATAGGGGGGAGCCTGTGTGTCCCTCCCTCGGTTTTTGTCCGTCAGCAACTGGGAACAAACTCCAGGTCAGAGCATAGCAGTGTTGCCACCACCTCCCTATTCCCAGGTACCAAGACCCTAGGAGCCTGCCGACTTGGGAGTGCAGCTCAGACAGGCACAGAGTCCCCAGAGCAAGCACAGGGGGCCATGCTCAGGGACCAGCGGCCTGACAGCTTAGCCTAATGCAGCCCGCCTGTCTGAAGGTCCGGCTTTGCACAGGAAAAGATGATGCTGCACAGAAATGTCCAGCTCTTGTACAACAAGGGACACTGCGCCTCCTGTCAAACATCATATTATTTTACTAGGGAATTTTTAAAGGGAATTTTAGCACTAGTAATTTAACTGACACTTGTTTTTAGCCTGTGCTTTACACATTTTAATGTCCAGTTTGAGTGTTCTTTTAAATAAGAACACAGTATTCTATCAAAGTAGGTTTGGGGCTCAAGGTGAATAAAATTTGGGTTTTTTTTTTTTCTGGTTTTCATCCTAGGACAGAGACTTTGTGTTGTTAAGTTATTAAAATATGTTCTAAAGCATTGAAAATTTTAAAGTCTGGTATTGGTGGAGGAAGTGACAGGTCAATCGAAAAATAGAAGTACAGGAAAAAACCCAAATATATATAATACTTAAATATGTGAAAAGGAGATTTTAAATTCAGTGACTCATGATTATGAAAATAAGTTAGAGCCCCATCTCGTATTTTATAATAAAATAAATTTCATATTAATACATAATGTAACAAAATAAAAATTCTAGAAGAAGAGAGGTGTTTTCTAGATTGTGTCCCCCTCACCTAAGAGCAGACACTGTGGAAGATTGATAATAATTTTATCAAATAAAACATTTAAACATTCTGTATATCGAAGAACATTATAAACAAAGTTAAAAGATCACATTTTGACCAATGAAGGTTTAATATCCTGAATACATGACAAGCTCTTATAAATCAATAAAAGAAAGTAGAGAATAATCCACTAAAAAACTGGGCTGGGACATCAGTGCCAGAAAAGAAATGCAAATGCCACCTTATGGTATATTAAATTCATTATTATAGATTATGATCCACTTCTCTCTGCACTTCATGCTCTTTCCTTTGGCATGGTCATCCAATCTTCTGTCCTAGAAATACTTTTATAATATGTTTTAAATCAGGTAGACAGATACCCTTTCAATTTTTTTTCAAAGTTTTCTTCACTGTCCATGCCCATTTATTTTCCAAATAATCAGGTTTTTTTTCAAGTTCTTTAAAATAACCTTCTTGGGATCTAAGTTGAAATGACATTAAACCTAAAACTTATTTGGGGTAGAAGTGACAACATTATAATGTCCAGCCTTCCTATCCAGGAGCTCACTATTTTTCTTTATGTCACAGTGAGATTGAGCTTCTTAAAACAACTCTTTCGTCATGTTATGCCCCTGCTCAAAAACCCTTCCTGGCAACCTTTCACCAT
Source organism: Equus caballus (assembly GCF_041296265.1). Classification (NCBI taxonomy): domain Eukaryota; kingdom Metazoa; phylum Chordata; class Mammalia; order Perissodactyla; family Equidae; genus Equus; species Equus caballus. Next base: position 42,090,100 of record NC_091700.1, on the reverse strand, counting down.
ATTTCTCAAATTCTTTTCCAGCTTCCTTTGCACAGACTCTCCTCTTCAGCCTGGCTGGTTTTCTGTCTTGGCCTTTTCCCCCATCACTGCTTCTGTGGGCAACGTCCCTCCCACCCCCGTTCCCCTTTCTCTCCATCTCCAGGTTGTACCAGCTCAAGGCCCAGGGCCATGACAGCACTCCATCCCACAGGGAGCCCTTCCTCCTCTGTCTCCAGAGCATGTATTTTAGTTCTCACTCAATTAGCAGTTATATTACCTTGTGGCATTGATTCTGTTATTTTATTTTCCTAATTGCTATTTGGTCTCCTTGTTTATTTTGTAAGCTGCTTGAAGGCAACAATTCCGTCTCATATTTCTGTATATCCTCTGCTGTGCTGTTCCACACAGTAGCCACTTACCATATCTGGCTATTGAGCGCTTAAAACATGGCTCATCCGATTGAAAAATGCTGTGAGCACAAAATACACTGGGTTTCAAAGACTCACTACAAAAGAATGACTTAATTTTTATATTGATTAAATGCTGAAAGGCTAATATTTTAAATATATTTGGTTGAATAAAGCATATTATTAAAATTAATTTCATCTGTGTCTTTTTGCTTTTTTTCATGAGATGCCTAGAAGTTTGTCAGCTACACCTGTGGCTCACATTTGTGGCTCACACTATGTTTCTGTTGGACATTCTGTTGGAAAGCATGGGTCCGGAGCATCCGGCACAGTGACTCTCCTGCAAGAGGTGCTCCCAAATCGGTGGTTGGTTGACAAATGCAAAGAAGAAGCTAGCCCATTTCATTTCATCTGAAAGAATTTCCCTCAATGTCCCTGCTTTTTCCTGGTTGGGTGGGAGCCGGAGTACTAATCTGTATCCCCACTGTGAGGTAGGACCCAAATCCAGGCAACAGGAATTAATAAAGAAGAAATTCATCGGAGCGTGAAATAAATGCTAGCTCCAAAGTGCAGTCTTCTGGCTTTGTGAAATGCAAGACCTAATTTAAGAGAGATGCCAAGAGATCGTACACTTTTGAATAACAAAAAGGACTTTTAGGAGCCCCTTATGTGGTTAACCGCATCTAAATGTCAAACTTTCACCACTAAATGATAAAATAAATCTTTGTTTCAAAACGAGAATTTGACGATTAAATATAAAAGCTGTTTTCTACTACAGAAAAACAAGTAAATAAGAGGAGGAGCATTGGAAGGGACAAAGAAATGTTAAATGGATGCTGTGGTCAAATTAATAGCCAACTAGTAGGTTAGCGAGGGTTACCTCTCACTGACACCCCCAGTGGGATATTGGGAACAGCTAGCTTTTTCCTCCCTCTCTCTGCCTCTTCCCTGTTCTTCCTAGCTCTCCTTCTCTTAGATTTCTTTCCTTTCTTCCATTCCGCTCTTTTTAAAGCGAAATCTATTTTCTACCTTCGTGTCTCTTTCTCTCCTATCGTCTTATAATACTAGAGTAAAGCATGTTTAAATTAAAGTACATTGCTCATCTACTTCTTTGATTCACCTAAATGTATTTTGGAATATAGTATGACGTAAGGATCTAAAACAAATTTTTTTTACAGGTAGTTAACAAGAGCTCTATTTCTTGGATACACCATTGTTTTCTTGTTGATTTGTAATGATAATGATAATTATTATTGAGAGGTTATTATAGGCCAGGCAATGTTTTGAGAGCTTTGTATTTAAATTCCTGGTCATGTTTCCTGAATAAAGGTTTTCCTCATCTTTAAGCATTTTAAATGAATTCAGTTATTTTTTTCTTTTCTTTTGTTAAGCCATTAAAAAAAATACAAAGTAAGTTGCTTTTCCAGTTGGGTCCTGATTTTCTTTTCCCCCTAGAAGTTGAGAATCATAAAAACAAGTGCCCTGGTTTCTACTTTAAGACTGGTGGAAGTTATGAAGACCAAGAAACTCCACTTTTCCCTTTCTTATCAGGGATGTTACTTATAGGTGTCTTTCAGGTTACAGAAAAGATGGAAAAAAGGAACTGTGCACTCTGCCCCAAAGACCTCGAGTGTAGTGTCATGTATTTTGCACGATCAGAGAATATAGCTGCGCATGAAAATTGTTTGGTAAGTTACTTGAAAACACATGAGTTCTTTTAGGGAACGAGATACCGAAATAGATAAATGGTACTTTGGATACAAAGAATGACTAGTGGCTATGGTTTGAGCTTTTAAGTGAGGATTTGGGGATCATGTTTTTCTAATTTTTAAACTGTTTCAGATTTTATCACCTCATGATTACTTTTATTTGTAACTGATCAAACAACGAATTATGATGAAGAAGCTTCTTTAAAGATATTTTAATGACATATTTCAAATATAACAGATACTCATAGACATTTCACCCAGATTTGTAAAATTATGATATTTGCTTCAGCTTGATTTTTTTTAAAGAAATTAAACATAGTTAATGACTTTTTACTTCTTTCTATTCCCCACTCTCCATCCCTCCCCAGAGGTAATTGCTGTCACAAATTTAGTGATTCTTATTATTTTGTGTTTTTAATTTTATGCTCCCACCACATATATTTAAATATTTGTAAGCAAGATATGGTAATTGTTTTACATGTTCGTGGACTTTATAGAATTTTTATCGTTCTTTGGGTTATTGAGATTTATCCGTGTTGATAAACGTAGCTCTAAGTCTTTAATTTTAAATGTTACAGTATTCCATTTCATGACTATATCACTATTTAACTATTCTCCTGTGAATGAGCATTTAGGTTTTTCCAGTTTTTTTCTGTGACTTACCAGCTGTCGTGAACATCCTTGTATAGCTCTCCTAATTCACAGGAGAATTTCTCTGATCTAGGGCACGTAGCTGAAAGCAGAACTGCTGGACACAGGGAGGGAGCGCTTTGCACCTCATAAATGCGCCAAATTGCTATCCAAAGGGATTGTACCAAGTTTAGCTCCCACTGCTGTTTCAGAGTTCGTTCCTCTTCTTCCTTGCCAACACTTGACATTATGAGATTTTGGTTTTTTCCTCTCTGTTGAGTGTGAAATGGTCTCTCATTGTTTTCACTTGCAGTCCCTAGGTTACTAGCCGGGTTGCACCTGGTTGGCTGTGCTTTTGTGTGCTTCTGTTTTTCGCTTCTGTGACTTGTGTTCATAGACTACACTTTATCTTTGAGAAGTTGGTTTTTCTTATACTTATTTATTTAAAAATAAATAGATGCTAATTCTTTATTATATATTTTGGCTTTTAATTTTATTTATATTTTCTTTCAGAAAAGCTTATAATGAAGTTAAATTCATTATTATTTTCGTTTATAATTTATAGGATTTTTTTTCTGCTAAGAAATTCTTTTCCATACTAAGGTTCTTTTTTCCCAAAAGTTTTAAAATTTTGCTATTCTTATTTAGCTTCTTAATCCAGCTGGAATTTATTTGGACTGCCATGTAAAGTAGGGATCTACTTTTATTTTTTTTCATTTAATTAATCACTTTTCCCAGTACTGTTTATTGAATAATCTATCCTTTCCTCACCAATTTGTAGTGATAATAATGATTACCATTGTTATTATTTGGTGTTTGCCGTGCGTAAGGTAATGTTCTGGGAATTTAACCTATGTTAGACTATTGATCCTCACAACCTTAAGAGGTTGTGTCTGGCTGCACGCCTACTGAGCAGTGCGGGATAGGTTGCAGAGAGACTAAAGAAAACACTGGAGACAGCATATGAGATGTAAAGGTTTATTGGGTCTTACTTACAGGGAGTGTCCAGGAGCGGCCTGCTGGACGGAGTTGTACACCTGCACTCTCGACCATGAACAGGGAGGGGTTACTTATATAGGCAGGGGAAGAAAAGGCTGTGTGCTTGCCAAGAGGGACTGTCCTTGCATGGCTGCATTGCAGGGATCAGTAGCTCTGGGGGAAGGGCTCTATGTCCCCTCAGAATGTGATTTCATTGAGAGAAAGTTACAATACCCAACAGTTGGTGTCCTGCCCAGAAGGGGGCCAGAAGGACCCATGGTTAAGGTAGGACACATAGGCTAGTGCCCCTACAGGTAGGTTATTATGCCCAAACTAAAGAGGAAACAACTGAGACACAGAGAAATTAAGTCACTTGCCCAAGGTCACACAGCTGTAAGTGACTGAGCAAGGATTCTCACCCAAGATGTCTAATTCTGGAACCCTCACGCTTATCCACTGTGCTAACAACGTGATATATTGCACGTGCACAGATCTGTTTCTGGCTCTCTATTCTGTTGCATTGATCACTGTGTGTACACCTGAGCTGGTACAACACTGTCTTAATTACTATGATTTTATGATAAGCTTTGACTGCTTTTTTTGGCACATTGAATTTTTGGATCAGCTTATCAGGTTTCACAAATATTCCTCGTGGAATTTTAACTGGAATTCCATTGAATTTATAGATGAATTTGGGAAAAAACAGACACCCTCATGATAAATGAGTCTTTTTATATAGTAACAGGGTCTGTCTCTTCAATTATTCATGTCTTCTTTTATGAATTTCAAAAACGTTCAGTAAGTTTTTGTCTGTAGAGGTCTATAATTTTGGGTTAGGCTTATTCCTGGCTTTGTTTTTTTTGTTTTTATGTTAATTTTTCCTAATAGCGCTTTTCAAAATGTGCTATTATTGGTATATACAGACACTATTGATTTTTTTTATTGATCTTGTCCAACAATCTTACCAAACTCTTATTAGTTCTTAAAATCTTTATATTCATCTGGATATTTTATTTAGACAATCCTCATTTGTAAATAAAGATGATTTTATTTTTTTCCTTGTAGTTTTTGGGCCTCTTTTTCTTGTTTTATTGCATTTTTCTGGAACATTCTGTCATAGTGGTGATTAGAAGCATTTAAAGTAGGGAGCCTCATCTTGTTTCTTATATCAACGGAATACTTCTAAGATCTTATTAAATTTGTGTATACTTTAGGTTTTTAGTACTTTGACTTTATTAAAATAAGGAAGTTCTAGTTTGCTAAAATTTACAGTATTGAATTTATGAAACAGTTTTTCTCACATTTATTGCAATGATCTTCTGGATTCTTTTCTTCTCTTTCTCTAGCCATGCACAATGCTGGATGCTTTATCTTTTTTTTTATGTACACAGTTTGATGGTTTTTTTTAAATGTCAAACTTACTGAAAAGCTGCACAAACAGTGTAAAGAACTTTTTTTGCTGTTGGCACCATCTGAAATTAAATTGAAACATGGTGTGTTATCTTTCCCAAATACTTTTAGTGTGTATTTCCTACAAACAAGAACATTCTCTCACATAATCACAATATAATCATCAAAATCAGGAAATTAACATTAATATAGGGACCAGCCCCGTGGCCGAGTGGTTAAGTCCGCTTGCCACTTTGGTGGCCCAGGGTTTCATCGGTTCAGATCCTGGGCGTGGACATGGCACCGCTCACCAGGCCATGCTGAGGCGGCGTCCCACATAGCACAACCAGAGGCACTCACAACTAGAATATACAACTATGTACTGAGGAGCTTTGGGGAGAAGAAGAGGGAAAAAAAAGAAAGATTGGCAACAGATGTTAGCTCAGGTGCCAATCTTTAAAAAAAAAGAAAAATTAAATATATTATTACTGCCTAATCCTCAAACCACTCAGGTTTCACCTACTCTTGTAGTAACGTACTTTATAACAAGGATTCCAGTTCGCAGTTGCATTTGGTTTTCGTGTCTCAAATTTTCTCCTTTTAATCTGTTAGTAATATGTTTTCTGCTGTTAAACCATTCTGAGATTAACACCAGTTGATTATGATGTTTTATTCTAATATACTATTAATGTTAATTTGATACTATCTTTAGTTAACTTTATTGGTATAATTTACATAAAACAAAATGCTCTCATTTTAATATACAGTTCGGAAAGTTTTAAGACATTTATTTACCAATGTAACCACCACCATCATCAAGATATAGAATATTTCTGTTACCCCAGAAGGTACCTTCATGCCTCCTTGGAATCAGTTCCTCCCCACCCCCAGTCCCTGTAGATGGATCTTGTCTTTTCTCGAATCTTATATGAAAGGAATCCTACAGTATGTATTCTTTAGTGTCTGGCTTCTTTAGCTTAGCACAGTATTTGGAGATTCTTCTGTGTTGTTACATGTATCTGTATTTCGTTCCTTTTTATTTCTGCATAGTATTCCATTGTATGGATATATCACAGTTTGGCTATCCATTCACCTGTTGATAGACATATGTGTTATTTCCAGCTTGGGGATATTAGGATAAATCTGCTATGAACATCTGTATGTGAGACTTTGTGTGGACATAGGCTTTTACTTCTCTTGAGTGAATATAAGAGGAATGCTGGATTATAAAGTAAGTGCTTTAACTATAAAGGTGATTGCATCATTTTATACTTCTACCAGCAATATGTAAGAGTTTCATTTGTTCCACATCCTCATTGACACTTGGTATTTTCAGTCTTTTTAATTTTAGCCATTCTAATGAATATATATTGGTATCTCATTGTGATTTCAGTTTGCCTGAGGGTTAATGATATTGAGTATCTTTTCAGGTGCTTATTCGCCATTTATCACTCTCCTTCTATGAAGTGTCTCTTCAAGTTTTTTCCTATTTTTAGTTGAATTTTTTTGTCTTATTATTGAGTTGTAAGAGCTTTTCCCTTATTCTGGATACAAGTCTTTTGTCAGATATCCATATTGAGAATATTTTCTCCCAGTCACTTGCTTACATTTTTGTTTTCTTAGCAATGTCTTTCAAAGAGCAAAAAGTTTTAACTTTGATGAAGTCCAACTTAACTTTTTCTTTATAGTTTCTGCTTTTTATAAGAAATCTTGGCCTATGCCAATATCACAAAAATTCTCTCTGGTTTTTCATGTCCTTTGTTATTTGAGTATATGAGTAATGTTGATCTTCAGTTCAGAGGTAGGTTGGATTCTTGGGGTTTCAAGTAACACACAGAAACTTGAGCCAACCTAAACATAAAAGGGGCTTTGTAGTAAGGTTGCAGAGGCATTTCATGGCTCCTAAAGTCAGGCACGCAGGCAGGTGTAAAAAGCAGGAGCTTGAAAGATGCCAGGAACCCAGGATGTCCTCTCTCACCCTCATTTTTGTTTTTCTCTCTTTGCAGAGTGGCTTGCTCTGACCATTTAGCTCAGAGCCTATTCCATTCCCCTAGGATAGGGAATCTGATTGGCCTGGCTTGGGGTCAGGGCCCCAACCAGGTCCACTTAGCCATTAGGGGTCTGGGTTATGCAGTATAAAACATGCCCGGGGATCAGGGCCACTCCCAAAGAAAAGTAGGGTGGCTTGTGATCTGCTCACACACCCCAAAAGGTGGTCACTGTTCTACCCCCAATCCATCTTCCACTCCTAATGAGTTCTTTTTGGTACTATTTTCTGACTTGTAGCTTTCAACATTACTTTGTGCATACTCTGGATTTTTTTTTTCCCAATCTGCAGCTATATTCTTCAGCACTTGTGGAATGTGAGGATCATGATTCACATAATGCTGATAGAAATTTTGATGTGAAATCAGTAAAGAAAGAAATCAAGAGAGGAAGCAAGTTGGTACGTATGAAAGATTTTTTTACTTATATAAGGTGAACAGACCCTCAGGGGGTGCCTTCAAAAGAAAGTCTGTTTGATTGATAAACCAGGGGTAGAGATGCATCTTGGCAAGCTGAAAAATGTAGGACCTGTACTGGAAACTTAGATTTGACTGAGAATGTAATATTTTAAAATAAACTACCACACTTTTTATCAGCAAAGTAAATCTTAGTTAGAATGCTTTTGGTTGTAAGTAGAAGGAACCCCAACTCAAACTGGCTTTAATAAAAAGAATTCTTATTTTCTCACTTAGCCAGAGGAAAAACTGGCTTCAAGGTTGGTTGATTCAGTGGCTCAATTATGTTATCAAGGGCCCGTCATCCTTCCTGCCCACAACATCACCTGGTCCCTTTGTGATTACAGGTGGCTACAGGCAGCAACTGAAGAGTCAGGCTTTCTTGTTCCTGTCTAGTGAAAGAGAAAGTTCATCCCCAAGCATGGAATAAGAGCCCTTGCCCTTCCAAAAGTTTAATTAGGCTGCTCCCCTCTTCCTGCACTAGTTGCTAGAGGTGAGCATAACTAATCAGATCTACCCTTGGAGCTGGGGTCAGCTCCCTGTGGGAAGGAAGAACGCTGAGTAGTTACCCTACTGGGTCCATTACAGTAGACTTCCTCTATCAAAGGCTCTTCACAGCTTAACAAGCAGTACGGCAAGAGTGAGCACCTGATGCCCTTACCACAATGAGGTTAATGATCTGGAACATTGATTGTTTCTAAGGTGTCAGCATACATGGACAGTTTCCATGCAGCCTGAGGTGCTTTGAGAGGGGTCAGCACTGAACACTCTGCAACAGGCACCTCAGTGCACTTGGGGCTCAGGAAGCCTTCCTAGTTGGGAAGGGAGGTGAAAACAAAGATGGGGAAGGGGGAAATTCCAGAGAGAGGGAACAGGATGTGCAAAAGTCTAGATGGCAAGAAAGAAATGGCACATTGATAAAACTGTAAGCATATGACTCTCCATGCGTTCTCTTTACTGACTTCATGGAATTCCGTAGGATGCACCAGAACGCTTGAAGCCATTCCCTTATTGTTAGATAATGGGTTGATTCTCGTTTTTCACCATAACGACTAATCTTTGCACATTATCCTTGTGTACTTGTTTGAGTGTTGCTGTGGAGCACATTCCTAGAAGTAGAATGGCTGAGCCAAAGGGAATTCCCTTTAAAAGTTTTGAAGCACGCTGGCAAACTGTCCCCCGCCAAGGTTGTACCACTTTAAACTTCTGTCCATGGTGGATGAAAGAACACTTTTCCCAGCCCTTGACAAAAGTGAACATCACAGATCTTGTTATTTTTTGCCAGTCTGACGGAAAGTTTTACCTTGCGTTTATTTCCCTGATCACTGGACAGGTCAAATACGATTTCTCTCCAGGCATCTCCCGTCCTCCCGGCTCACTCGGCTCCAGTAGTTCTTCAACGATCCCTTTACCGTCAGGCCCCACCTCACAGCCATGGTCCCACTGCAGTCACCCTGTTGCAGACACCCTGTACGCCCCGCCCCCACGCACCACTTCCTTACTTGCCTAGAAAGCCCCAGCCCTGGTGAAGTGCACCCGCCTGTTGTCTGCAGATGCTGAGTAGCACTGGCACTTGAGCAGCTGCAACTGGAGAAAAACCCACAGATATGTTGACTGATCGTAGATTCATGGCCACAAACCTCAAACAGACCCTCGACACTTCACCCTTCACCCTCCACATTTACTATTTCACATCCTCTCATCTCTCTTCAAAACCTCTCCCCACCCTAACTTCTTATCTCCAAGTTGATGACTATGGCTGATTTTCTTTTTGATAGACTTTTATTTTTTAGTGCAGGTTTAGGCACAGAACAACTGAGGGGAAGGTACGGAGATTTCCCATCTGCCCCCTGCCCCCACACATGCACAGCCTCCCCTTTATCAACGTTCCTCACCAGAGCGGTGTAAACCAATGAACCTACACTGATACACCATAATCACCCAAAGTCCAGAGTTTACGTTACGGTTCACTCTTGGTGTTATACGTTTCTTTGCCTGATTTTTACTGAGAAAATGGAAACCATCAGACAGGAGTTCCTACTGTTGAAACCACCGCTTACCCACCTCTGTCCCCAGACTCTCAGACCTCCCTCCTGTCAAAGCCAACCCTCCACTTGGGCTTTGGAGCCCCCTCCTCCCCTCCTTAAGACTAGGCTCTTACACCTCCCTCTGCCCCCTTCACATCAGTACCCCCCTTTCTACTAGATGTTCCTTTCGGCATATAAACATGATCAACTGATCATGTCATCTTAAAAAGTAAATCCTCCCTTATACACAAAAAACTGGTCACTTACAATGTCACTTCTCTGTCCTTAGTTGACCTTTCAGCAGTGTTCATCACACGGTTATCTGTGCCCTGCATCCTGAAGCACTTTCTTTTGACTTCCTAGACACTCTGCAAGTATGTCTCTTACCTTTCTGGCTGCTTGTTCCCAGGCACCTTGGTTGTTTTTCCTCCTCTGGTTGACCTCTGAAGTTTGGAGTGCCCAAAGCTTTGTCCTGGGCTCCTTCTTCAATCTGAACATTCTTCCTATGTAACCTCATCCATTTCCTGTGCCTTCAATACCATGCTTATGCCAGGGACTCTATCTCCAGCCCCGACGATCAACCTGACATATCTGTATGGATATCTAATAGCATCTCATGTTAAACTGGCCAAAAAAGACCACAGCTCCATCCCCTACACACTCCAGAAAAACTTGTGTGCTCTTCACCTCAATAAACAGCACATCATTCATCCGTCATCATCTCATCAACCTCCCAGCCAATATTGAGCTCACACCATCACCCTACAGTCCCTGCATCCTCTACCTCTCTCTCTATCACTGATCCGCCGTTATGAAGTTGCTGATCTCACTCTCTTGGACAGTTGTTGAACGCTACTAATACTAGTCCTGCTTTCTCTCCTTGCTCATCCCTGCCGCAGCCCATTCTCCACACAGCAATCAGAATAGTGTCTTAAAAATATTAACAGTTTATGCTCCTCTTGCATGAAGATAAAACCCCAACTCCTTACTCTGCCTCATAAGCCCTGCATGACCCAGCCTTACCTCCTGGATCTTATCTCAGACTCTTCCCCTTGGTCATGACTCATCTCTGCTCCAACAACACTGGCCTATCCCTCTTGTCCTTCTGGTAAGCTTGCCAACAGGAAAGCTCATTCTTGCCACAAGAACATAAGGCCTTCTGCTTAGAATGTCCTCTCCTTGCTTTTCTGCGTTCTAGGAGCTCTTATTATTCAAATCTAACCTTCTATATCACCTCCTTAGAGAGGCCTTTACTGACCACCCAGTCTGAGGTAGGGACCAAGTGACACTCTGTCACTTTGCTTTATTTTAATTCTCTACAAAACATATATCTATGTTTTTAGGTTTGCTTTATTTGATCACTGTGTGTCTGTCTCCACTAGAACGTTCACTCCATGCGGGCAGGCACCTTATCCACCACAGTTGCCCCTTCTCCTGGGCCCGTGCTTGCTGCATCACACTACTCAAGAGTCTAAATGAATGAACGTGTGTTAGCCATTTGTATTTCCTCTGTGATTTATTTGCCTGCTCCCATTTTTCTGCGGGTTATCAGAGTCTTAACCCTTAATCAAATATGCAGCAAACATTGTCTTTTCCTTTTAATTTTTTTATGCTATCACCATAAGAATAGAAGTTCAAATTTTTTATATACAGTAGTGTCCCCTTATCCACATGGGATATGTTCCAAGACCCCCAGTGGATGCCTGAAACCTCGAATAGTACCAGACCCTATATATACTTTGTTTTTCCCTATACATACATACCTAGGATAAAGTTTAATTTATAAATTAGGCACAGTAAGAAAATATCCAAATTGCTGGCATCGCTACTCTTGCACTTTGGGGCCATTATTAAGTAAGATAAGACTTATTTGAACACAAGCACTGTGATACCACGACAGTCGATCTGGTAACTCGGACAGCCACTAAGTGAGGAGCCGGCAGGTAGTGCCTACGGTGTGGATACGCTGGACAAAGGAAGGATTCACGTCCAGGCGGGACAGAGCAGGAACATGTGAGATTTCGTCACACTACTCAGAACAGTGCCCAATTTAAAATGTATGAATTATTTATCTCTGCAATTTTCTATTTAATATTTTTGGACCGTGGTTGACTGCAGACAGTTGAAACCGTGTAAAATGAAACCGTGGCTAAGGGGCGCTACTGTAGTCAGATCTGTCAGTCTTTCTCTTTGCAGCTTCTGGGTTTCCTGCCTTGCTTAGAAAGCTTTCCTCACCTCAATACTATTCTTTTCTTCTTTCTGTTATATTTTCTAATGTTCTAATTTTTACTTTTTTATATAGTTAGAGCTTTAATCCATGTAGAATTTATTTGGGAACGTATTGTGAGGTAGAGATCTAACTTTTATTTTATTCCTACACATATAGTGAGATGGGCTCCCCAAATTAAGTGATCATTCTTTGTGCTCTGTTTTGAAATTTCACCTTTAGCATAATCCAATTTCTCACCCAGAGTTGAATTTTCTTCACCTACTTATAGAGTTGCTTGTACTAACCTGGGAATATTGTGTGAGCTGTCGCATGATTTGCAAGGTGGTTTCATTGTGCCTCCACTTCATTCAGCCGGAGCATGATGTAAACCAGCCTTGATCAAGATTCGGATTCCCCTAAACTAACTGGGTTTCTGTGGCCATGCATGGTCCTCCTAGCCATGTCTACAATACTTTCTTATATAACATACCAGATCAACAGACTAATATGTAAAAGCGAGAGATCAAATAAATTGAACTAAGAAAAAACTTACTACTCAGGGTTTTGGGTCTTTTTAATTTTTGACCCTACTATATAGATTCCCAAGAGATTTCACTTACTTTATCTCACCTTGTCCTCAGTAGTAACTCTGTAAGACGGGCATTGTTAACCTCAGGGAGGAATCTGGGTCTCAGAGAGGGGAGGCGACTGGCTGGAGATCACACAGCTCTTAGTGGCACAGCCCGGGGCTGCCCTTGCCACAGGCTTAGTGTCCCTAATAGGACCCCTTGCCTAGAGCTTGACAATTTTGCCAGCCTGCTTTTTAGAAATCTCTTTTAAAAAGAGAGAAAGAGATTGTTTTTATTGAAACAAAAAGGGTTTTCTGCTTTTAATCAGATAATTATAAAACAGTCTGTCCCAGGTATTCTAGTTAGCTAAGGTTTTTGCTGAAATTTCAAAATGAGCAGCCAAATGCTAGTACCTAATGTTTGTAGCTGAGGACGTTAGGGCTGCTGACTTAAAAATAACATTTAATGACATCTTTAACTTTGAATTTTAACAAAGATTATGAAAAACAGATGCTTACTCGGTAAAATCTATTCTTCTGTAGAGATGCAAATTTTGTGGTAAAAAAGGAGCCACCGTGGGATGTGAAGTACAAGCGTGTTTAAAGAATTACCACTTTTTCTGTGCCAAGAATGACAACGCAGTTCTACAAACTGATGGATCTCAAGGAATTTATAAGTATTTAATAAAACAGTTTAAAGCCACATTTGGGGGATTGGAATAAGGAATGGTTAGATTAACAAGGAGACTTTTTAGGCTAATTTTATGCAAATGGTTTCCAAGTAAGAACGTGGTTTGGGGGATGCCCGGTTGGGAACCTGACGTCACAACACCCTGCCTGAATGTCATAGGGAGAAAATAAGCAAGATTGGTTTTGGTTTTGGTTTTAATCTTCCTACATACTTTCTTTCCTGGTTGAAAGCACTGGCTGTCATAGTGGTCTGAGTGACCTAATGGGTGAGACCGGGAACTGGTTCACACTTGCTCTTTTCTGCAAAGAGGAAAGGAGCCTGACTTGTCAGCCACAGGCCCGTGGTTTATCCCTCTTGACTGCCAAATGCATGTGTTTTCCCACCAATGTCACCGCCATCTTACCTATAAGTAGCCTCTAAAAATGATAAACTATGCAACAAATCTGGTAATCAGTCTTTACGTCCTTGAGGAAACATATCCTGTGCGTATTGCCTTTGGCTTTTAAATCTTCCTTCACTACTTCCAGTGATTCTTTAATGTTGATTTTGACCCGGTAAGGCATATTTCAAGTCCAAGAGAATTATGTTTGTTTTATCCAGGAAGAAAGTTGATCTTCCTTCTGCTGAATTGTAATATTCCCCTTTCCACTATTAGTATTGACCCTCCCACAGAGCTCCTTCTATTATGACTTCTCCAGTGACCTTACACACCCACTAGAAAGACTGTTAGTAGCAGAGCTACAAGATCAAAGAAAAGGGAGTCAACTTCCTGCTATATCTTAAAGTTTGAAAAAATTACTGATCACACATTAGTAGCACCAGTGAATAGAGACTCAATAAAAAAATCATTTTTGTCGTTGTTTTATCAAATATCAGGTGAACTGTTGTGCATTTTTAAATTGAATTTAAACATTCAGGGTGGCTGTCATACACGGGACACCTTGCTAGTTGCAGTGAGAATGTAAGAGGAACAAGATATAGCCAACACCTCAGAGATGTTATCACCTCATAGGAGGACCAGAAAAGTCAAAACTAATAGAAGCATGTGGCATGATAGGAGCAGGAAGAGATTTACATGAAACCAGCTTGGCCTTGAGTTGATAATTGTTGAAACTGGTTGTTGAAACATGGGGGGGGTTCATCATATCTCCTCCACTGTTATATATGTTTGAAATTTCCATAATAAAAAAAATTTAAGTACCTGGCAAATGAAAGTGCTCAGAGATACAGAATCCAAAGGGTTAGGAGATTAATTTTGACTTGAGGAGGGGGTGGGGTTGCTAGGAAGACTGCAGGAGGGAGGTCGAAATTGGTGTAAGACAGGAAGAATTCATGTGTTCCCATAGGCAAAGGTGACCCTGCATCCAGGGACAGGACCGTAAGGAAAGGAAGGGAAACGTAGCTGGGGGCTGAGGAGGAAGAAAGGCTGGAAAGAAGATGGGGCCTGAGCAGCTCCTTAAAATTCACTCACTCCGTTTGTTTGTCGCAGCCTGCTATGCTACTTTCTCTTCTGGGGCACTGATCACTTCTAGGTTCATGAAATTCAAATCTAAGATCTGGGAGAGATGCCTCTGGAGCCAGAAAACTACTTTCCCCCAATGAACACATGCAATTGTGTGCTATTTATTGTTGAAAATCAGCAGAACTCTGTGTAGTCAGATGAGAATTTATGTCTTAGATGTTGATCTTTAGGTATCTCTATACAGTAAAATCCCACTGACCACTGTATACGAGCTAGTATCGTTCAACATCTTTAGCCAGCACTCCCTCCTTCAGAGAGTGCCCTGACCTCGCCGAGGTCCGAGCGCACGGAACGCAGCTGGCAGAGGCTCCACCTGCACTTGATGTGGGTCAGTAACCTACACAGGTCTGAGCAGCATTGTTCTTTAACAAGTAAATATTTAGGGTGAAGTCATCAGGAAAAATAGGTTAGTTCCTTTTCAAATCACAAGAAAATAGGCATAATATTTGAAAAGTTTAAATGAAAATATTTAACAGTTTTTTTAAATTGCATGTTTACAGACTTTTTTGCCAAGTACATGCTCCATTGATCAACACTCAAAATGGTAAGTCTCTAAAGTTTAGTATTGTAGATTTAAAGACAGGTAAACATTTAGGTAAGACATGGGATAATCTGATTTACTAGCCTCACTGAATTAAAATACACACTTTTAATTTAAAATTTTACGTACTATCATAATCTTAATAAAAAAAGTCAAAAAAAATTTTTACGTACTTATAAAATTGTGCAGTATGCAAGGTAATGAACTAGCTTTTCTTCTTTGTGAACTAGACCTACTCTCAGCAAACCCTTTGCCTGGTGTCTTCCATTCTCGTGACGGTCAAAGAGCCCAACAGAGACATGGAAAAAGCTTTGACTTTTGTGACTGCTTCTCTTCTAAAAGAATGTTAGAATTTTCAGTTGATAAAATGCTGCACATTCCCTGAATGAAATTTTCCTAAGAAGGCACGGTTAGCATTTCACTTCTAATTAAGGAAAATCGGATCCTGGCTAACTGGCGTTACGAGATGTACATTCATTCATGAACGGCCACCGAGCGCTGCTGGGACAGCAGCGTCCTACCAGCGCTCGGTCTGGACCGGAGTCCCAGGCTTCTTTGGAAAAGGCTTAGTTCTGTATCATGCCAACTGTACTTTGCAGCGGTAAACACCACTCTCTAAACAAGATCATTACTCTCATTTTTCAGTTATTACCCTTTTAACTTATCAGGAAATACTATAAAAAGTATTGCTGTCATCAGTGTTTATTGACAGGGAAAGATGCCAGTAACGTATTAGTTTTAAAAAGCAGATTATAACACTGTCTGTAATGAATCCTCTCCCCAGAGGCAACCATCATTTTTTCATTGAATTCTTCCAAAAATTTTCTGTGTATCCAAACATACCTAACACTGTATTTTGCTTTTTTCACTTAATATATCTTAGAGATCCTTCCATATCAGCCCAAGTGGATCCACCTCATTTGTAAAAGGCTGCATAATAGTCCATTGTGTATATTATTCAGTTGTATAACTGAACCACAATTGAACCAGTCTCTGCGTGATAGACATTTAGGTTATTTCCATTTTTTTCTATCACATTTAATACTGTAGGTAATATTTTTCTCCATTCATCTTTGTGCCTTTATGCAACTATACTATTGAGAAAACTTCCTGCATGTAGATTGTTGGATGAAAGAGTATAAACACTGAAAACTCGGATAGCTGTTGGCCAGTTATCTTCCAAAGAGGCCACACCAGCAGTAAATACTTACCCAAGTCTTTGCAAATATTATTTATTAAACATCTTCATCTTTCTCAATCTGATGTGAAAAAATCCCGTTTTACTTTGCGTATCTTTACTTATGCATGAAATTGAGTGTTTTCCCCTACCTTTCCATCAATTATATTTTTTCCTGTGACCCAATCCGTTTGTTTTTCTATTTAATGAATCCCCTCCCCAGAGGGTTCCCAATTTGCCCATTTTTCTACTCAACTTTTTCTTATTGATTTATAAGATCTTCTAATACTTTAAACATTGGCATTTCATCATATGTCGCAAACATTTAGTCTGTTTGCCATATCTTTTGACTTTGTAATACCTTTTGGCATGTAAGAGTTTTATATTTTATGTCATTAAACATCAGTCTTTTGCTTTATGGATTCTGGTTTCTCTGTTTTCAGCTGATTTTTCAGGAGTGAAAAGAAAAAGAGGAAGGAAGAGACGTCTCCCAGAAGGCATTTACATACAGGTAATTTGACTTCATTTAGGTATAGCTTGAAGTTTCTTCATCCAAAGTCCTTATTTTAAGCATTCTGAATTTCAGGTGAAATGATGATAGAACAGTAATGAGATGGGTATTGGAAGTTGGAGGGGCCACCCCATGGCCTAGTGGTTAAGTTTGGCATGCTCTGCTTCAGTGGCCCAGGTTCCCGGGTGCGGACCTACACCACTTGTCAGGGGCCATGCTGTGGCGGCAACCCACATACAAAAAAGAGGAAGACTGCCAACAGATGTTAGCTTAGGGCAAATCTTCCTCAGCAAAAAGAAAGAGAGAAGTTGGATGTGTCTTGGGTATCCAAGCATATAACCCTCAGGAGGTGACACTCCCACGACTCCTATGACATATCCCTTGACACCAAATCACAGTTGTATGTCACTTAACATTGAGGACATGTTCTGAAAAATCATTGTTAGGTAATTTCATCGTTATGAAAACATCATAGAGTGTACTTACAGAAACCTACATGGCATAGCCTACTATGCCTAGGCATGCCTAGGCTATCTGGTACTAATCTTATGGGACCACTGTCATATTTGTTGACCAAAACGCCATTATGCGGCATATGACTGTAGTGAGAGGATCTGAGCACACAGGGTGCTGATGGTCTTAAAATGGGCAGAGGTGCAGCTGAGCATCCTTATGGAGCCAAGTATTCCCAGCTGTGTGATCCACGCTTGACCTAATTTGTACCTCTTACAATTTTCTGGATTACTATGATGTGTAAAGCGTATGAAAATGTTTTGGGGATTTGAAACAGTTTTTTACACATCAGCCCATATAAACTAAATTCATATGACCCAGCAACCTTCACCTCTTGCTGTTTATACAAGAGGATGCTTGGCACACCACTTGATGTGTTTTTATACAAAACAAAAATACATTTGATGTTTACATCTACAGAGGAGTATGGGGCATGATTTTCACTGTGGGTGTATCATTGAATTATACACAACAAAGGATTGGTGTTAATTTTATGCAATGTTAAATGCCAACAGTAAAATCAGTATAATCTTGCTTTTTCTCCCCTTCTAGCCATCTGAAGCAGAGACATTCACTAGATTGATAAAACAAATGAATGAAGATGGCAGACAAACAGGTTTGCTATAAGTTTTGTCTGTAACGAATGTGACCTACAGTACCTACAGAAGTGATGACCCATGTATTTCAAAGTTGGTACCCCATGTTATTCCTCTGGACTTTAGTAATTAATTATGAGTAGAAATCTTGTATCATAACTATCCACTCTATCATAACTCCAGCAGATCAAAATCACTTAGGTGGGGATGGTCCGTCACTCTTCAGTATTAAGAAAGGATACACTTCTTGGTATAGAAGCCACGGCTGGCTGAGCTCAGAATACAGTGATGTGCCACCCCTCACACTGTGACCTCCCCCAAGAAACTGAAGCCAGTAATTGTAGCTTTCCATTCTTTAAGGAAATGGACATTCCATAATGACACACAGTAACTGTGACAGAAAAAAATGAGACAGGCTGTCTTCTCAAAGATATGAAGCTAAATTTAGGAAAATCCCCTTGATTCATATAATTGTTCTGAGCAGAGAAGATATTTTCACTTTTCAAAACATTTCATTCATTGTTTCAGCTAGAAAAAAATGAGGTATGATGAAATTACAATTAATGGAGAAGATGAAGGTGCTGTGCGTGTTATCTTACTAGTCATGCTCATCCACCACTGGCACGGTCTGAAGAAGTGACCATAAAGTGACCTAGGGTAGCTTCCCTCAGACAGACCATTTCCTGCTAAAATGTTCTTCTTATTCTTAGATGCAACTGTGAAAGTCGATTTTCTTAAGAAATGTAAGGAAGCAGGGCTTCTCGATGATTTCTTTGAAGAAATATTAGACAAACTTCATTTGATTCAGGAAAGACTCATGGATGAGACTACCTCAGAATCAGGTACGGAAACAGTAAAGTTTCTCCATATAGAGACTTCTCACAGACTTACATGTAAAACAAAACGAAAAAAAAAGTACTGCACATTTTCTTTCCAAGCTATTTTTTTTTCTTTTCTTCTTTATCTCATTCTTTCATAAAATTCATTGTTCCAGATGTCTTCTCTTTTATAGGTCCACAGGATGTGGGTAATTCACAAACTCAGTAACTTAGTAAAACACACCCCGATGCCCTGGAATTTCCCAGAGGTGCATAACTGAGTGTGACCAAGAGAATGGGGACCTTCAGAGCCACATTCAGTCACACATTCGCTCCCCTGCTGCTGAGAGCACTTCTTGCTAAGATCTGAGGATGGCATTATGTTAGTTTTGATTTGACTCAAATTCTATTCCTTAATAAACCAAGTGTCTTTTTTTGTATTGCAAAGTATAGAAGAAAGAATTTTAATTTAGTTAATTTTTTAATTTAATTAATTTTAACGTTTTGATTGGTGTTTGGTTTAGTTAACTGTGGCCTTTCATAAAAAGCTCTTGGGGAAGCCAGAGTTCCAGGTAGACAGCCACTTAGCCTTCTTATAACCTATATTATGAGCTTGCACACTTTATTAGAAAGTTAGGTATTTTAAAAGGAAAAGCTGAACACTCCATATTTTAGGCAACAATGTAAAGTTTAGGATCATTTGCAAGGGCTTATTTTCTCTAAGACAAAACCAAAAAGTGAAGTTAAGAGCAAACATTTCCAAAAGCTCATTCATTATATTCTTTTATTCATTCATTCTTTTCTGCAGACCGAGCGCTTCTTAAACTGCAGCCCGCCCCTCGGAGCCCCAGAACGGCCTGTCAGAGCACAGGCAGCTGGGCCCCAGCCCGGCAGCTCTGCATTTCTGACAGCTCCCGGGGCTGCTGCTTCTGCAGTCTCACCTGAAGGTCCACAGGAGAGGACTGCTCTGCTCACTCTTCCTTATTTTGGGTTATTTTGTGAGGCGTTTCTCTCTATATAAATTAGTTAAATTAAAACTGAAAATGTTCTTCTCCCTCCAGAATATAAAGAAATTGGAACTTCACTTCTTGACTGCAGATTGTTTGAAGATGCATTCATGAGTTTTCAAACAGGTATACAAGTTATAACTGAGCAGCAAAGTCTATAAATACTTATCATATCATGTTGAAATAATATACTATTCAAGTGATAATTATATTTTAGAAGAATGTTCATTGTTTTACTAAATGAAAAAGCTCATTATAAAACAATGACCCCTCACACACAGAAGAAAAAATACATAAATACGCAGAGGCACACATGCATACAGAAAAACTGCACCCAAATGGAAACAGTAGTTATCTGTAGGTGGCTGAATTATAGTGATTTGTCTTTAGTGCTGCATTGTATTTTCCACATTTTCTGCATACACACAGTACTTTCATAATCAGAAAAAACATTTTAAAAAGTAGAAACAACAGGGACTGGCCCCATGGCCTAGTGGTTAAGTTCTGTGCACTCCACTTTGGCAGGCCAGGTTCATGAGTTTGGATCCCAGGCATGGACCTACACCACTCATCAGCCATGCTGTGGTGGCGTCCCACATACAAAATAGAGGAAGACTGGCACAGATGTTAGCTCTGGGCTAATCTTCCTTGAGCAAAAAAGAGGAAGATTGGCAACAGATGTTAGCTCAGGGCGAATCTTCCTCAGCAAAAGAAAAAAAACATAGAAACAACAACAAATTGATTGCAACATGGGAGATTATTTGGGTGCCGTGTTTGGGAATTAGCAGGAACAGGTGAGGCTCCTGCAGTCTCTGCTCTCAGGCGGCAAGGCTGTGACAAACCATGCTGGCCCCTTGTCTCCCTCTCACTTGGAATGCTATATACGAATGTAAATTCTCCAACATTAATCTTCCACTCTACTGGTGCGGGGAGGGTTGTGACTGACCAATTCTAAAGTTTATCAGGAAAAAAAAGCAAGGATAGCCAAAAAATTTTTGAAAAAGAAGAAAACCTCATGGGGGCAGAGACTCAAACTTTCTACAAAATCTCAACCATTTATTGAGTAGGTCCTTTCACCGCTGTTTAAGATGCCTTCAAAACAGGCTAAATTTCCAAATTTTAAATAAAATAAAATTTTAAATAAATTTTTATATATGAATCTGATCTGACTTTCCATCGAGGCTGCCACAAACAGCTGGGCAGGCTGTATACTGCACATCCTGGTGGGACTGGGGGGAGCAGAGATTCACAAAGAATTTGGCGCAAATGGCCCCCCCCAAAGTCGCACAAACAGGCCCTTCACTCTTCTTTTCTATAGATGTATTTGTCTATCCAGCAAATGGTATTAGGACAATTTTCTCTGGGGAGAAAATATTAATTCATATCCCTGTCTCAATATACACAAGCCTTTCTCATTTTTGTTTACATATTACACATTTCTGTTTGAATTTTGTATTTATAATCAGCAGAAAAATATTTTTTTAAATCTACCAAAACTAGTGTATCTTTTAAGAGTCTCTTGAGAACGTCTGCATACAGCTAATAGGAATATCCTTATTTTTTTAAAAAGCAGTCTTTAAAATCTTTTTCTAAAAAGCTTTATTTTGTAGGGGACTTTCATCTGTGTTTATTTTTCTTTCCTATAAAAGTTATGTGTTTGGAACACGTCACACGTCACTGGGTGGGTTAGTTGGGAGTGTAGAGAAAACAGTGTGTTGGGGGTGTGGGGTACCAGGCGGACACACTATTTGGAATTGCATGAGAACCAACGTAAAAGGCTTAACTTTTGACACCCCAACTGATAAAGACTTTCTTGCTCAATTTAGCCTTTCTAATGTGCCAGAAATTTAACCACAGGGATATAGGTATTCTAAAGAAAGATTGTGTGTGTTTTAATATTTTCAGTTATGAGTTTTTAAGAAAATGACATTGCCACTGAGTAATATTATTTATAAAGCCCAACTAAAGTATCTTCTTCCTAAGTTTCCACAATAAAAGCCTTCTTACTTTTAAATAAAACCAAAAGCTTCTCTGTGACGTTAACAATTGAACACATTTTTATGGAAGATTTGCCCTCATTCTTGATGCTCTGACCACATGCTCTCTCGATTATCCTCTCTCCACAAATGCATCTAGTAGAGCATGAAGGTTATAATCGCTGCTCTCGAGTTCTCAAACATACGCAAAAGGGACTGGTTCTGCTGTAAATGTATACGAAATCTTAAAGATGGACTGACCAGCTTTGTGTGAAAAGTGCAGAATTCTACCCTGAATTAGAAGAAAGGGGAAGCAAAGGCGTAAGAGAACCAGGTCCTGCTCAGAAGACCCAGATTCTTGCCTCTGGGGCACAGCATTGTGTCCTCTGCACTCGCAAGTGAAAGGGGCCAGAAATAGCACATTATTTATAAAATTATCGAATAATCTGAAATCATTCTATTTCTTCTTATAGAAATAGAGAATAAAATTCATCAATCTGAAGAAAGGCGGCAGCAGCTGAAGGAAGAGATAGAGCTACTTCAGGACTTAAAACAAAGCTTGTCCTCTCTTCAAGAAAATAGGTCAAGTTCAACTTCACTATCTTCTTTGTCTCCTTAAGGACGTCCGTTTCCTGAGTCAGGCATAGCTGCGAGCAGGCTCGGAACTGGAGACCCAGCCTGCGAGACCCACACATCTTTCAGGACCGGGCCTCTCATTCCTCTCTGGTCTGCCACCTTCCATTCCTCATCAGCTCTTGCCATTCTTGCCAACTGACACTTCGTGCCTGACTGGGTGTTTACTGCCCTCCCTTATCATCTCACTTCTACCTCCCCCCTCCGATGAAATGTTTCTCAGGTTCTGCTTGAGTAAATGGGATCACGCCTCCCATCTCCCCCACCTTCTGCAGGAAAAATCCTGCAGTGGCTTCCTGCTGGTGTGTTGCCTCCCACCCCTCCCCTACTCCAGGGATCTAAGTTGATTCCAGTCACAGACCAGGTGCTCCTTACCCCCAGGGCCTTTGCGCCTCCTTCTGTGAAGTCTTAACTGCCCTTTTACCCGTCTCTGCCCACTCCTCCTGCAGATCTCCTTACACCAGTTCTCCTACTTATTCCATCTGAGAGTACTTTTCCTTCATACCACTTCCCAGTGTAACCCACTGTCTCTTCCATCACACCCCTAGCATGTAAGCTGACAGGAGGAACTCACTATTCTGTGTTTCGCTATTATGTTCCCAGCACCTAGCATTCTTAGTAAATGTTTGTTGAATAAATGCATAAACTTCTTATCTTTTGAGACTAGTTCCAGCTCATAATGCCTCTTAGATATAATAAATTTGAATATTCTACTTTTACCAAATTTACCTTCTTGTCACAAAGTCTGCTTTTTAAATTTCTTCCAGCCACAGTCACCACATGCACATATGTCATCTTCAAAATAAACATTTGAATTTAAAACTGGACTCTGAATAAGAACATCAGTGGGACTATGCAAGAACGAAAAAAACTGATAGTTAAGCTTCGTCTCAACCTAACAATATACAAGAACGATTTTTATGCCCCACCACGTCTGACCCCTGAAAACCTCAAATTCACATTTCTAATTTTTTACCATAGTACTGATTCACAGTAATGCTACATTTCAAAATGAGTTTGATCCGAGTCCCCAGAACGGTGCCTGGCATGTAATAAGTACTCAAAAATTATCTGTTGAGGGAAGAATATGATGTAGGTGAAAAAGAACATGGCCCGTTGTAATGGCAACTCCAGCCCAAGTCATTATTACCTGAAGGACAGAATCTAGATCTGGTTTCCAAATATGGCTGCACATCAGGATCACTGGGGACACTTAAAAACCAGAGGCCAAGACTCCATCCCAGACCCACTGAAGAAAGATCTCCCCTGGAATGGGTCATTACTGCAACCTCTGCTTCCTCCCGATAGACCCTCCTATAGCAAAGCTCATCTCAGTAAGTTTTGAGATCATGATCTTTAAAAGAAAACCTTTGTCTCCCACTTTGCTTTCATATTTAATCTGTCATTCATGGTAGGTAATTTGGCACCACAGAGCAACGTGTGTTTGGCAGTCATAAAGGAGGCAAATACTGGGCAAACTGTTCAAACAGATCCAGGTTTGTACTTTAGCTGTGTCACTTACTGCTGAGAAACAGTGACCCAATGATTTAACCTATCTGAGCCTAGCTCTCCCTACCTTATGGTACAAAATGTGGGCACTAAAAAAGAAAATGTACGTGAAGCACAGGGCACAATGCCTGGTGCTGTGGGAAATAACTGTATACACACAGACGCAAGCTCACGCTCCCCTGGACAAGGTTTCCTCCCAGTGGGCCCTGGCTGCTTGTCTCCATTTTAATCAAACTCACTTGCTGGTGGCGAGCTCTGAAGGCTCAGCAGCCCCCACCTCTAAGCCTTTGCTGGTGCCACTTACCTGTTGTTCTGGAAATGAGCTGAAAGGACGCTTTGTTTTCCCCTGCACCGCACAAAAATCTGAACAGAGTTCACAATGACTGCTTCTCATATTAACTCTCTTAGTTTCTCTCACTATTATGAAAAGCTGTTTATAAATATGTTATTGTTATTAGTTCCTAAACCTCTCTCTCCTTCTCCTAACGATTTATACAGTCCTCAAGGACTGGAACTATGTCTTTCCCGTCAGTTATAAGTACCCCAAAGGAGCCAGATAGATTTTTGTGTTATGACAGTTCAGCTGTACTATCTTTTGGCAAGAATAAAACCAAAGGATTTCTATGGGTGGGGGTGGGCGTGTGGGGGGGTGTGTGTGTAGCTGAGAGACAGTTGACGTGTTCATGGTGGTCTCTATTTTCAGCCTGATACCTGCTAAGAATCACAGTACTGAGTTTTTTTTAATTGTGGCAAAATACACATGAAATTGACCATGTTGTAGTTCTATGGCCTTAAGTACGTTCACATTCTCGTGCAACCGTCACTGGCATCCATCCACAGAACTCTCTTCATCTTCCCCAAATGAAACTCTTGTACCCATTAAACAGTAACTCTCCATTCCCTCCTGCCCCCAGGCCCCGGCAGCCACCATTCTACTTTGTCTCTATGCGTGTGACTGCTCTAGGTACCTCACATGAGTGGAATCACGCAGTATTTGTCCTTTTGTGACTGGCTTATTTCACTTAGCATAATGTCCTCAAGGTTCATCTAGGTTGCAGCATATGTCAGAATTTCCTTCCTTTTGAAGGCTACATCTTAACTGATTTTTGAGGAAGAAAAACAACTCTCCACGCCTGTTTTAACAGATTATTTATTACTATGTCATTCTAAACATTACATAAATACAGCCTATATGCTAGAGTATCAAACATTGTTCCAGTAAGAAGTTCAAGAGTACTTTTAGGCCTGTTTTAAGAAATATGAATACTTTGGCTTTCATTATTACATCATGAAGAAAGCAATTCAAAGAATAGTTTTTATCTCCTGCTTAACAACAGGTTACGATTAACAACAAAACCGAGTAGAAAAATAAGAGTGTATTAAAAAAAAAAATGAAGTACTTTTTCAAGGACTTATTCCTGTTCTCTTCACTACATACATAGGCAGATTACTCAGTAATGTAATATGAGAAGTGGTTCTTCACCTATATTAGGAACTCAGTAAATATTTGTTGAATGAAAGAACACTATGCAAATGGATCTACTACTTTAATTTGTGCTTTTTTTTGATGTTTTTTTTCAAGTAGGAACAATAGTAAACATACCGAAGGTCTTGTTTTGTCCAGATCATAAGCCTACAGAACACTGATTGTTACCAATACTACCCATCATAGCTAATAATCAAATCAATATGCGTTTATCAACCTAGTAAGAAAAAGTCTACCATGTTGCAAGGCTTCAATCACTTGTGACATGGTCAAGAAAAGGGGGCTGGGACTTCTAGGTTGGTGGTTATTTCACCTTTCAACGAATTCCTATCTTTGGGCCCTCATCTCCACCCCACCCCCCCACACACACACTTAAAAACGTTGCTAAAAATAGTATCTGCAGCATCTCTTCACCTTCTTGCTAATTTGGCTCTGAAATGTATTCAAGCTCCAGGTTCAGATCGGGGACCTTCCAAACAGAAAAGAGTTCACTAAGGGAGCCCCTACAAACGGAAATGAGTCCGTGGGCCAGAGAGCAGAACAAAGCTTTGTTCTTAACGTAAGCTCAAAGGACACACATGATAAAACTCAGAGTTGAGCATTCTTACCTCCCAAGGTCACACCTCATAACCAGACCAAAAATACCCCATAATTTTGACCCTTTTTCATAGTTAAATTATGCTCAACCTCATACCTAACACAATTAAAAGGAGAGGAGAATCAAAAGTGAAAGCTGGAGAAGTGTCAGCTAAGCCGGTCTGGGATGGTCTCTGCCTGACACAAAGGGAGAAGGCAGGTCTCATCCAGTCCCGTGGGGAAGCTGCTGTGCGAAGCGCCACAGCAGGGGTGATGCACAGCAGCCATGATTTAGGAGGGCCAGAGGACGCGGAGCATGTCACTGTTTCCCTCTTATGATTAGCACTGACAAGGGAAGGGGCGGGGCAATTTAAACTTGAGTTCTCAAATTTTATCTTAATAAAAGTGTTTACATTGTATAGTAGTGAAGATTCCAATTTATAAAATATTCACCTTTGTCCAAATGAAGTTTCTTTCATTATCAACTTTTCATGGAGAGTCCTAATTTACTACTCTTTACGAGCTTAAGTCTTAGAGAAATCTTGGCTGACCTAGAAATTTATCTTTGCATAATTATCATTTCAATAGGTTGAATTCATATTAAACTGAATATTATTTTGATACACCGTGAAATTAAAAAAAGTCATCCATAGTGCAAACCCACAAACAAAAGCCTAAAATGATCCTAGCTATTCCTTCACAGTAAGACTACTGAAGTAGCAACCAATGCAGCACTTCCACAGGCCCCAAAGTCAGCATCTTCAGTTGCTGGGCGGGGGGGGGGGGCTCTGTGTCTGTCTCACCACTCACACACGATCTCAACTCCTGCTGTCAAAAGGGTTGCTGATATGTGAGCCAGGAGAGTGCCACACACCTCCCCTTCCCAAGTTCACAAGTTCCTCTAATCAGGAACAAAAACAAAAAACCACCAGCTAAATTTTCACCCTTTAACAATGTTCCAGCCAAACATAAGGTCACATTTAAAATATACATAGCTGGAAACAAGCGTTGTTTAAAACGGGTTCAGGAAAAGACGCACATCTTTCATACATTCCTACACAGAGACCTGTATCTCGGACGTGAAAAAACCCACTCGGAGAATGACATCACCCCTCGAGCACAAACGACACACCATCTCCCATCACCTGCCCAGCACTCACACAAACCCAGCAGCCTCGGGCTTCAGTTCTTAAAGGCTCCACATTTACTGGCTTTAGCAATGAATTCCTTTAGCAGAGGGCCATCCATTTGCCAAAATGCTGCAGTCTGTGTCACTTCTGTCAAATGATTGATGCAAAACTTAAAGCAGAATTCTTCTAAATCCTGGACACACACGACAAAAAAACAAAACAAACAAGAAGAGGCCTTTTTTAATTAACTTTGAATTACTTCTCTCCAAACCCCTCACCCCAAATCTCTTACCCTCCCCCGGAAAAGAAAGTTGAGGCCTGAAACCTCAAACTAGGCAAATAAGTGACCAGAGGCAGGTGTCAGAAAACACACACTATTTGCTCACACACGGGAAGAGCAATGATGCCCCTGCGTCAAGTGTGACTCTTCATAACAGACACACACGGTCTATAGGGGAAAGTCTCCTCACGGTCACCACAGGGTCTCGTCACACTCACAGACATTGTTTTAAAAAGCTGAAAGCAACTTTAGTCCATATCATATGTTTTACCACATTCAAGAAGTCAGAGAAAGGAATTAAGATGCGGATAATTTAGTTTAAGGAAGAAAAAATTTTAAGAAATAGAGAAGTGATGAAGAGATTTTAGAGAACCTAAAGGGATACATTAAAAACAATTCCAAGCACCTTGAATTCAGTTTCGTGCTCTCCTGAAGTAAAAATGCCTTCATTTTTAAAGCCACAAAGAATAATATGCTGCAACTTCTACCACACTAATTTCTCAGTCGATCCAGTGAAGAATATTCACAGATTGGATTTTTCAGTCACACAAATGGAAGTCACCAACCACCAACACTCAGAAGGGAAGTAATATATATAAGTGGTAACCGGAACAATTTACAAATCTATTCTTGCCTATGCGAATACATCCTTTCATCCTCAGCAAAACTCTCCTATAACGCTGTCTGTTCCTTCAAATGTGGGAATGGATATTTATGAAATCAATTTGGTACCTGGAATGTATACAAAGGCTAAGTATATAAAAGCAAATCACACTAAAAGCTCTTATCACAAATAGCTTGATTTTTATAGCTTGGCCGGCTACACTGAGGGTCAATATTCAGGGTTCTTTCAAACCAGAAACTCAACAACATTTAAACTGCAGGGTCTTGGCTTCACGTTTCCAGCCACCATGAAGTGAGAATTTTAGGCAGAGTGAGGAAGGGCCCGCACAAACATATGGACACACCCCTTTCCTGCTCTCTCAGTGCAGACCCTGCAAACAAATATTTCCTTATTCCAAGGGTCCCTTTGTCCCTCTCTGAAAGATGCCCCCCTCCAGTCATATAATCAGTAAGAAACAAACCACAACCAACGTGTATCAGCTGCTGCCAGAGTCTTGTTTTTTGGGTAATTCAAAATGCATTTAAAATGTTAGCACAATCTCGGGATACATGTTTTCTAAGAGATTCCCAGGGGCCGGCACCCTAGCCAAGTGGTTAAGTTTGCGCGCCCAGCTTCGGCAGCCCAGGGTGTCACCGGTTCGGATCCTGGGCGAGGACACGGCACTACTCATCAGGTCATGCTGTGGTGGCATCCCACATGCCACAACTAGAAGGACCCACAACTAAAATATACAACTGTGTACTGGGGGGATTTGGGGAGAAGAAAAAGAAGATTGGCAACAGATGTTCGCTCAGGTGGCAAGCGTTAAAAAAAAAAAAGAGGTTCCCAGTGGGCTGAATATACAGCTGAATGCTCTATGTATTATAATAAACTAAAATGTTAAACTATATAAAATGTTTCCTCTCATATTAATATTAAAGAAACAGCACTACTCCTAGTATTATAACCCAATGGTTAATAAATAGCTCAAGGGACTAAATTATATTCCACAGGGAGATAAGTCCTATTTTAATCTTATTTAGCAAAAATAGAAAACTAGTTTATCTACATGTAACTTAGGAAGAAGTGGCCAGTCATGAGCACAGAAAGTTCTTCAAACCATGTAATGTACCAGATAAGGATCTTTAAATATTAAGTTTTAATTATATAATTTCAAATTCAAAGGAAAAGAAGAGTGCTCTAACTCCTGGCACTGTAAAACCTTTGTCACTTCTATGTCTACTAATTTAGATTTCAAGATCTTTGTACCATACCTGAAAGAATTTCTTCAGTCTACTAATTGTACAGATTACCTTGAGTATAAACTTTAAGAACTTTTTAATATAGCACAGGCATATAAAGAGTGCTTCTAATTATGAATCTGTTCCTAATCTATGGAAATATTCTATCAAACTGCCTTCCCTTCACCTCTGATTACTTGGAACTGGTGAGATTTCTCGGTATTCAACAAACGTTTAACGGCTTCAAATATTAACTACAAAATGCTGAAAATAATCTAAATCTGGGTTGTTTAAATAACTAATTGAACCTGGGTTGAGGCAGATCCTTGGAAAAGGAAGCACTGAATGCACCAGGAGAGAAATTAGACAGAAACTGGAACCTGCAAGTTGATCTGCATGAACCAGAGAGGGGCTCAGCCAAACAGACTCACTCAGCACCCAATTCCCTGAGCCAGTTTGTCTTTCACTGTGAATCAGACAAACATCCTTCTGATAATTCTTAAATACTATAAGAACCTAAATGATCTCCTCGCCTCATTCTGCCAATGATCAGAGCTTCAATTACCTAGAAAAGAAAACTCAACTCTTATCCAACTAATGAGTCAACTGTAACAGCATACTGGGCTGTAAACAAGACATTTCCAAGAAGGACAAGAAGGATCACTTGACCAGTAGATGACACGCGTTCATCACAGAAGGAGACTCTTCTCAAGGCCCATGGAACAGGGAAGTGGGAGAGGGTGTAAAATCAAGGGGGTCTAATACAGTGTTCTCGGTATTCTAGAAACTAAGTCCACATTTATGACATTTCGCAGTGAAATTATTATAAAGTGGTTCTGAGGCAAATCAGATAAAAAAATCAGATTTGTTGTAATTAGCAAAGGAGACCAAAATATAAAACTGCTATTCTGAAATAATTTATAAATTAATTCCAAATGTTTAAATGTTTAAATTAAATTATTTCAATCCCTACATACTATAAAATAAGTTGTTTTTCCTTTCCACCGATTTTCTTTAGTAATCAAACAAAACACAGAGAATTGATGGTCCCAACATCTACATTTTTAAAATGCTAATGCAGCCTTTAATGGAGTTCTTATCCAGTCTTAAAATCCCAAGCTAAGATGGTTGAATGCCAAGACTTCTTGTGGAAGGCCACTTGGCCAAGGTAGGACAGGTTCCCTCTGTGTCATTCCAGATTCCAGATGGCAAGAGACTGTGAACCACACCTCTGTCCAAACTTATTGTTAAAGTAATTACAGAAGAAAACTCAAAAATCAAGTCCAGAATTCATTTTATAGTATATCAAGTAAAAAAGATTCCAGATCAAAGTGAGCTGTTTTTTGTTTTTTAGAATGTGTTTAAACATCTTACCATATGGGAAAAACTAAAGAAAGGTGCTTTCTCTCACTACCCAAAACATATTTTACAGTCTACTGATCATGGAAAACTTTTAATTTGCCCCTCTGACAGAAGATAAAAATGCTGAACATCTGGCTTTAGCACAAAGTTTTCCAATACTCATATCCCAAACCAATTTTGGAATTAGATTCCTCGGCTCATGTTTATTGCTTCCCACCAAAAGCAAAATTTTAAGACATAAGTTGATCAGCAGGTAGAATTGTCTGGAAGGTTCTCTACTCTGGTTAGACAAATACTACTACCCAAATGTTTCTCCTAAGGTTCAAATACATACAGAAAACAAAAATTTCCTGAAAAGGAACAGTATAAACAGAAGCATTTCAAAATTTTATGTGATACAGAACTATCTTGAGACAACGTTTTATTCACATTGTCTCCACTGATGTCAATATTTTTGGGTTTGTGCTAGAAGAATATTTAAGTGCTTCTTCTCCAAAGCCTTCTTTACTTTATTAAAACCTGTAGAAAGTCTGACAATGCATTCATAATACAAGGGTTCCACAACAACTAGCCTACTTCTTAAAATCTTCATAACTACTAAGTCAATACATTTTTTTTTGCTTTTATGTTATGTACATTTGCTTCAAAATTATCTTGTCAAAAGAGGGTATTGAGGAAGTGCAATAACTTTTATTGAAAAGAGAAGAAACGTGAAAAGCAGGCAGTCACCATCTTCCAAGCATTTCAACCCACGGGATGAAGGGAAAGTCATCTGGCATGCCCAAGGCGAGCTTCGGAGAATAACCGTTTTTGCAGTTAATTTCCAATCTGACTTAGTAGGAGTGTCTTCCCATTAACTAATAGATACAGTAAGTGGGTTTTATTTCTATGTTCTAAAGACTTCATTTATTTACTTACTACATTCTATAGCATTAAAGAAAATGTAAAAAGTACATTAGTCAATTACACAACTCCTACCAGAACCAAAAAAAAAACAGCCTAGAAAGAAAAGTGATTTTTTTCTCTTTATCTTCTATTTTCTAATTTTTCTACATGAAATGTGTAATATTTGTTAAGTTTGGGGTTGCTGGGTTGTTGGGTTTTTTTTTTTTTTTTTTACATTTTCAAAAAGCACACCATCATGGTGAGGAGTTTCAAATATACACATTCATTCATTTAACTCAACATATATTTTTGATTGCCAACTATATGCCCACACTGTGACAGACTCGGGAATCACATGCATTTTGTGGTCTCAAACAAGGGATAGTTTTTAATGTGTTTATATTTAATACGAGAAAAATGAAAACTAGCAAAGGAAATGATCATAGAGCTGGCATGGGTAGAAGTGGCATAAGGCTTTTTCTGTAAACTTTCTGGGGTAAATTTTAGCTGAAAGAGAGGAAGAAATTTCCAGCAACTAGAGCCAAGATGTTTGTGTCTGCCCAGGAGGTTCTGATGGGTTTTAGTCAATTAGCAGGATCCTAACCACAAGAATACGGAACTCATTAGCCGTGAGGAGGAGTATGGAGAGACACAGAGAAGATTCTAAAATCAGTCACCAAATGGAAAGAAAAGGCATCGACCAATTTAAAATTCTGCCATTGGGTGGAAACAAAATCTAAAGAAATAACATTTCTAATAAAGAATTTCATGGTGTCACAAAAAGGGCAGGGAAAAAAACTATATTTCCATTTCCTATTAGAAATGATTTACTTTGATTCTATCTGCTGTCAGGCTGCAGAGAATGTCAACTATATTTGACCTTATCAAATATTTATAATAACAATATAATCTCAAATAAAAATAGGATACATTTTGAAAATACAAGACATAATGGTCCATTTCGATCCCTAAGTGCGACAAAGATGAAGTGTCCTTCACATCTCTGAGGCCACAGCTGCAGGTCTCTGCGAGTGTTTGGTAAATTCCCTGATACCAGGTATTCTGCCTCATTGTATGACAACAAAATACCTACAAGAACAGACTAATTGTGCCATTTAGGGTGCATACCTTATCTAGATATCTTGAACTCCAAAGCTATTGCTCTCTACCTTTTATTGTCGATGAGTTTGTAAACCCACCATACCAACCTTCAGTTCACTAATTATCCTTAACGCATCCTTCAGGTGGTATAACCTTCACTCAGTTCAACAAACATTTATCATCTAGCACCTGCTACATGCCAGGCACTATTGGTACCCAGATGAACAAGACACAGCTCCTGCTCATGAGGAGCTTACAATCTGACGATGCTGTGGTTCTTAACTTCAAGAAAATGCACGTAAACACAAAATTTCAGACTCCCAAAAGCCCATTCATTCACAGGCTCTCTAGAGATCCATGAATCCCAGATTAAGAACTCAATCCAGTGCAAAACAAACAAGCAAACAAAAAGGAGTCCAGAGCAAGTTCTTCACACACAGATAATTGCGAGTTACAATCAGACAGTGATAGAATTTCAGAGCATACATAGATATAAACCACACGGCATCCTTGCCTCGTGACAGGGGAGAGTTGGGGAGACAGCAAAGTGGGTCTCGAAAACAATAAATATGCTGACCTTGAGAAATCCTTGAGGCTAAAAGATGCAGTTTGTTAGTCCAACTAGGTAAGGCACTTTACATTCCAACCTGCCGTACAGCTGCTGAGACCTCAGCTAGTTTCCTTTCTTAGTTAAAAATGAAAGTAGAGGAGCAATCGTTTTTGAAACTATGAACAGAGAACAAACAAGCAAGGCTAGAGTTCATTTTTTTAGGGACCAGTCAGTTCATTGATAAGAGACGTGAAATTATTCAGCATGTTCCTTGCCTCACGTGAGTAAAGGGGGTAAAGGAGCCCAGGGGCAGTCATGGTGGTTTTGGTGTCTGTTTGCTGTGCTATGTTACCTCTGCATCATATCTGACCGCAGCAGAAAACAATGAAAAGGCATTCTCCACAGTGATTCCTCGCTTGATAATGTGCTGACAAAGTTTTTTCAGTCTATTTTCACAGTAAGACGTTGCCAAATCCAAAAGACCTGAAAATAAAAAGGGTGAAAGATTAAATCAAGTTTATGATAGTTTCCCATAATATATAAACATACATATTTTATTTGGTGAACAGTTATGTAGATAAATCAGCAGAAGTTTCTTAGTGAATAATACCCTGAATTTTACTAATAAAATTTAATTCATTTTAATTAATTAAAATAAAATTAATAGAATTTAAATAAATGCTCTTTTTACTCCCTACTCCCCCCACCTCCAAAACATTCCTCTTCTATACTCACTTTATACAAGTTCTTCTATAGTACAAAGGGGAAAAAATGGAATTTCTCACCCTCATCTTGTTTCTGAAATGATATGCTAAATCCATTAGCAACTTCAGTCTTAAAAAAATTATAAGTCCACAGTCATAAATAAACTGTCCATAATTATTAACCATGATGACTACACAATACTATTTTTAAAGACCTTTACATCAAATCTTTTTTAAAAGCCATGTAAAGGCCAATAAACCTGACACTTTTTACATTCCAGTGCTATAAGAATATGATGAGATATATTTTGACCATGTAGCTTGGCCAGTCCCAAGTGGCCGAGGTACCTATAGCATCCTCAGGCGGCAGATCAACTGCATCTGTGTAGAGGTACTGGAGAAAGGCACGATACACTGGGTAAGAAAACTGGTCTATTTCTATCACTTCCTTCATGTCCTCATTCCAGTAGGACTGAAACATGGATCGAAAGTGCTCACACCTAAAACAGAACAGTGAAAGTTACCCAGTTAGGTTGATGGACTCAGATAAACAAAAATCACAGATATCCTTAAGTGCTTCAGTATATTTGGGCCTGCCCACTCCAGGATCATGAATCTGTAGCTAGCACCCTAAAAGCATTCCATGTGCAAGGGCTTTACAGTCAGCTTTCACGTACACTCCCATTTCTGATGAGTACTTCCTGTTAAATATTAAGCATCACGTGTAAACCAATTCACTTTGGCACTTTAGCTGACTACTGTTTCCATTTGACGGTCCCCATTCAGATCAAGTTTCTCTGCTCACTTGTTTATTTTTAAAAGATGTTGTACAGAAATGCATTTTAAACAATGAAATTAAAGGAAATTCAGAAACGAGAGTTCAAACTTTTGACTGTATATTATATCATTTAAATGATTCATTTGTTTTTTTGATTCATGTAATCAGCATATACTTAAAACTGTTTTAAATGTTAACTGGATTACATTTAAGCTGATTATTGTTCCATTAACTTACACGACAATTTCCCTCTTTTCTGACTCCTCTTCAAAACAGCCATCACTCCTGTCTTATTCCTCGCCTTTGCCCTGCTCCCTTTTCCTTTCCTTCCAAGACTGTTACCAATTTATCTATAAAACACATTCACTAGGAGAGTCATGTATTTCAAGAAAACCTAAGCAGGTCTTTTTGTATCCTATTTACATGTACCAATCCACCTGTATGAGGAACTGATATCTGAATACAAGATTTTCTTAAAGTATAACATACTTTAGAGTTTTAAAAAATCATCTTTTCAAATTCTTTTAAAATGAGATACAGTAGAAACAAACACAAAATATTTTCAAAATCCACTCAGAATACCTAAAGAATGGCTCCAGTTACATAAGAAATTACTTCATCTGAGCAGTAAAAAGAAATAGCTGTCTAAGCAAGGAATAATAGATAAAATGGGTCAGAAAACGATACATGAAGGGACTAGGCTGGCCAACCACAGGTTCATAGAGAGAAACATTTCCAGTTCATCTTTTCAATTAATATTTTACTCCCTTAAGTAACGAATGACATATGGCTTTTTAGTTCCCTTAAAACATGTGATTTTGTAAATAAGTTTCTAACTGAATTTCCCAAAACACCTGTAAATGGCCAGTTTAACTCTCAATGGTCTGATCTGACGTGCCTCTTTCTCTGTAACGGCAGTCTCAGTGAGCAACAGTCCAAACACTTACTAATAATATGAAGTTCTGCACTTTTATACAAAGAGCTCCTGCCATGTACTATATCCAAAGAAACGTCTTCAATTGGGAATGAGATGTCTCTGCGGGCCAGAAGTCCAGCTTTCCTGACTATAAGAGTTATCTGCTTGGGGAAAATAAATCTTTAATTAAAAGTAAAAGAGGACATGTGCACTTTCCACTGACAATCTTCTATATGTTTTTTAAACCATGTAAACAAATGTTTTGATGGAAATAAGTATTCACAAGATCCTTCACTTTAAAAACAATATAGACAAATACCTATACTACCATGTTACGCTTTTCCTAAAAGGCACGTGAGTGCGTGCACACACACAAATATGCAAAACTCTCCGATAATGAGTGGATTGATACTATCTGCAAAAATATTAAGTTGCGCCATTTCACTCTACTGCCAAGGTAACTTCGTATCAGTCTCCATTTTGTGGAATAACAAGAAATGGAGAATGCAACACAGTGAGGTTACTGATGTCTCTAAGCTCACGCAAAAATACCTGATTTTCAAAACAGCTTTATGGACGTGGATATATTTCCCATCAATTCGAAACTTCAAATCAGCAGTTTCTGGACTATCAAATTCTTTCTTCAGTGACTCTGCAACTGTTAAAAAGTCTTCATGTTCTGAAGGCGACAAACACATTATTAATACAGGAAGCTCAGGAAACAGACTCAAGATCTGAAAGACTTCAAAAAGATAATTATTAGCATAATGGATGATTCCAGTAGATTCTTTTCAAAAGAGTTCACGCCTTATTTGACAAATCAACTTCACAGTATTAAAGTAAGTATCCCAAATCTATAAACTACAAAAAAAATGTATTTGGAAAGACTAAATACCAGTCTTACATTCTAAGCTAAACATTAAAAATGTGTATTTTCAAAAAAAGAAAAAGTTATAGGTAATCTATGATTATATAACTACTCTCTCAAAACTTGAGTAGTTCTCTCTAAGGCTAAGAATTTATCGATTTTCATTGACTGAAACACTAAGAACACCTCTGCTCTGCTTTGGGGTAGTTTCAAGGGGTTGGTCGTTCAACTCAAGGAGTGTCAAGAAACAAACTCACCACTTAAGTGATAATGCTAAGAGTCGTGTTCTTACACAGAGAAACCCTTTTTCCTAGGTATCTGGAATCTAAACATCCCTCTTAACCCTAAAAATTAATGTACAAAGAATAATCTTTACATATCATCTAAAAACGGAGCAAATTTACTTAGTAACAATGTATACTCAAAGGGACTACTTTTACAAAACTGTGATCACATTGCCTGATAAGAAGGAGAATTGCTGTTATGATAATATATAAGTAGAATCGTGTTATTATGAGGGAAAGTAAAGGCACTTGTGCAAATTCACACAACACTTTCTTGTGCTTTATATGTATGAACAAAGGAAAACAAGTAGAAGGCTAATGGGGAAATTTAAAAATTCCAGAGATCCTCATCGGCCCTGAAACGAAGGTGCTATAGACAGAAGGGACAGGTGCCCACTGCCCACAAGATGAGAAGGGGACTCAATCAAAGAACTGAGCTGCGCCTCTCAGTAGCCTTGTGATACCAGGGCAAAACTTAGAGGAGGTACAACTGCAAAAACCCAGGCTGAAACTTAACAAATGAGCTTATCCATGAGCTTTACTATCAGAATCTCCCAAGGAAACATCATTCCCCTAAACCCTGTGACCTTAACCCACAGTCCACCCCCAACCCCCACAATGCCGAGATCTCTTGGCTATAGAGGAAAGGTGGACAATCTCTCAAAAATCAGGCTTTTCCTGACCCTGTAACCTGGATCCCCAGTGAGTAAAAGAAAGGGAATGACTAGGACAGCCAAGGAGTCCAGGGGTCTAGACTGCTACCCACCCACGCAAAAAATAGCTTCTTATCAGTGCCTCAACTTCTGCATCTAGTCATAACGGTTAAACTAACCCTTTCCTCTTGGTTTCAGGCAACAAGTATAAAACCTCCTTTCAGAGAAAAAATATTCTTCAGAAGCATGAATTCACCTCTGACTTTCTTCCTAACACTTAGCTGAGATCACAAACTGAGAGGAAAAAAACACTTCTGACTTTTAGTGGGTGGAAGGGAAAGAAGTTATCTGGGAGAAATAGTCAATGACCATATTTTTTCCAAATTTAACATTAAAAAATGTTCAGATGTTTGTTCTGAAGATGATGTTAGTGCCATTTTAAGATGCAAGAGGCTGGGGAGCCTTTTTTTTTTAAAGATTGGCACCTGAGCTAACAACTGTTGCCAATCTTTTTTTTTTTTTTCTGCTTTATCTCCCCAACTCCCCTCCCCGCCACCCCCCTTACACAGTTGTATATCTTAGTTGCAGGTCCTTCTAGTTGTGGCTCATAGGACGCCGCCTCAACGTGGCCTGACAAGCAGTGCGATGTCCGCGCCTAGGATCTGAACCCTGGACCGCCATAGCAGAGCGCGCGAACTTAACCACTCGGCCACAGAGCCGGCCCCTGGGGAGCCTTTTATAAACATGTCCAGGTTAAGCAGTACACAGGAATCTGACGATGTGTACCGAGCGCTTCCACTGTGCATGCCATACATATGTCTGTGATTATCACCAAATAGTCCCATTCTGGGAGCTAAATTTTTTCTAATCACAATATTCACTGCAAAACAAATACTGTATTATAGTTAAAGAACCTGGAAATGTTCCATTTGCTTCACTTTAAGTTGAGCAGCAGCTTAACTCTTCCTAAACACTCTTGCCCCCATGACCATAAAGACTGGTCACCTGATAATGGGACAGCGCCAGCTGTCTGACACACCTGAGCACGCCGTGTATTACAGACTAGCCTTTAATATCCATGGCTGAGAAACCCAAGTTCTCGGTTGTCAAGAGCTACATTAATTTTCAAGCACAGGGCATCATGACCCACTTATTCCCTCTGCATACAAACGAAAGAAAAACTTAGAAGAACTACACCGGCAAAAAGACAGAAATGAACAAGAAATAAAAGGAAAAGAGATTAAAATAATCTTGTTAATGACCAGTCAGCTCTACATTTTAATATTTTCTATCAATAATGGACTCTTAAAGATGGTGATATTCAAAAAAGGAGAAAGATTATGTAACCAAAGATCACCCTGAATTCCCCTATCCTTTATAAAACCTCTGTTCTGATGCCCTTCTAAAATAAAACTATTCAAGAGACTAGCTGAAAGAAAAAGAGAGTTGACACATCACCTTAAAAACCACAAGTTCTTCACTTTTTTTTAAAGTTCATTTTTGGTTCATATTGTATTGAATTATATAATAAATTTAATATAACAAAAGCACATAAGAACAGGTTACTAAAATATTTGTACATGGATGTTCACAACAGCACTATTCACAACAGTCAAAAGGAGGAAACCATCCAAGTGTCCATCAACAGACAAATGGATCTAAGAAATGTGATATACACATACAATGGAATATTATTCATCCATAAAAAGGAACAAAATACTAATATATACTACAACATGGATGGGCCTCAAAAGCATTAAGTAAAAGAAGCCAGAGAAAAAATGGTCACATATTGTATGATTCTACTTATCCGAAATATCCAGAATAGGCGAATCCATAGAAACAAAAAGCAAACTGTTGGCTGCCAGTGCTTGGGGAAAGGGAGAATAGGGAGTGACTGCTCAATGGTTATGGGGCGTTCTTTCAGGGTAATGAAAATGTTTTAGAACTCGATATAAATGGTGGTTGCACAACACTGTGAATGTACTAAATGCCTCTGAATTGTACACTTTAAAATGGTTAATTTTATGTATGTGACTTTCACCTTAATTAAAATGAAAACATTTAAGGGGAGAAAATAGTTAAGTCCATATAATATTTCATAACATGAATATATTCTATTATACAAATCTAATTTGGGCCAAGGTATTAAAGCTAATTCTGGAACCTAAAAGAGCCACAGTCAGCAAATACGCAGGAAAACTGGTAAGTTGATATTACCCTCCTTCCTGGGTGGAAAGCAGCCCTGAGCTTTCTTACCTACAGACAGGAGGCGCCACGAGACGGCGGGAGAGGCGAAGCAGGCGAACACGTCGTCCGTGCAGGAGAAGTGCGTGAGGTGCGGCAGGATCACAGACTGGCCCCGGCACTGGCCCCACATGTACACGTGCCCTCCCTGGGTCTTAGCAGCAGACGTGTGGGCAGAGTGGCAGGCTGCAATCTCTACTACCCTAGAAAGTTTTCAGAAGGATGCTTGTCACTTTTTTATCACAGAAGCCCATGGCACACCACACAAGGTAAATAAAACATTCATGCTTGGAACACCTCAAAAAACAGCCCAATTCGAGGGACATTAGCTGCCAAGTCATATGGACAAAAACCACAAGATCAGAGCAAGGGCCCTATGTTTCCCCCTTCCTGGTCACCCCACTTCTCATCCTAACCTCGTTCTGAGTTAGGATAAATAATACATACTCTTGAGGAAGATTTGGAAAAAGGGACTAGAAACCAAAGGAAATGAAGAAAGTGGACTCTGACAAAATGTCCTGATAGTTCTGGGGGCTTAGACAGCAGCAAAAAAATACTGTCTTCAATATACCATTTCCTTACAAGTAGGACTTTTCCTCTCATGCCCTACCAGAGCTCAGGACACTCATTAGGCTGATAAGCACTGGTCTATGCATGACGGGCTCTGAACATCCCAAACCAAATGGGCGTCAAGCCAAACTTCCTACATTTCTCAGTATGCCTCTTAGGCAGGGTTCCGGAATCAGAAGTCAACATTCTATAGCTTGGTGGGTAAGATCTCACAATTTGGCTGAACAAACACTAAGCATCTATTCCAGGAACACACATTAAATCAAATCAATATTTAAACAGACATGTCCTTGCAAGGGCAGATTTTATTTATTTAGAGTTGTCTTAGTTGGCTCAAAGGAAAAGTTTGTACCACACTTTGAATTTCAACTTGGTGACAGTCCCTCTTTTACGCCCCTGCTAAATGGGCAACAAGAAGTCAGCAGGAATTATACCAAGACGCATTAACGCCTACCAATCACAGGAGGTTTAGAAAGTTGCACAAGAATCGTATCAACCTCATGTTCATTCTGGCTGGCACTCAAACTCATTTGTTCAAAATGAGAATGTTAATAAACAGAAGAGTTCCAAAGCCAAACACCACAGCTATAGCACACAAGTCCCAAGTCCACAATGCACACACAATCCCAAGACATGGTACAGCCAAGTTACCTTTCTTTCTCCACCATGATGTGTGCTGGGCTTAGCAGGTTATTTTTATTGCCAGTTCCCAGCTGCCCATATGTGTTAGCTCCCCAGGCATAGAGCAAGCCCTCGTCTGTTAGTGCTAGAGTGTGTGCATAGCCGCAGACAATCTGCAAGTAAATTTGAATGGTTACCATAAACAGGAAAACAGGAAGGGCAGGGAAAACATCTACTTAAAGATTACAGCCAGCTTCTGCAGAATGCCAATTCATCATCAGGTGTGGACTGACATTCTCTGGAACATTAAAAAAGCATTAGAAAAGCCTAAACCTGAGACTACTGGATTTTTCCATTTTTTCTTGTCGAGACTGACATGCCAGCACCACGGTCTTCCTTCTCATGATGGGAATTCAGAGAGGATGTAATACTAAATGTGGAAGGTGAAGGCACAGGGTACTGTTCAAAAAGATTTACTGAAGAGTAAGTCTCCCGTATCCCTTCACGTCAGAGCAGGGAAGACAGACGGGGATCAGCAGCTGGGAGTCGACCACACGTACCTGGTTCACGCACACGCTGTGCAAAGCTGCCACTCTCACAGGGGTCAGCTGATTGCCATTGTTTCCCAAGCCCAGCTGACCATTGCCATTGTAACCCCAGCCATACACCTTAGAGACAGAAAGGGGGAGAACAGGCTTTTAAAACTGCTAGTGAGAGGGAAGAGATAAAAATGCAGTCCATCTAAACAAATCGGGTACACTTTTTTCACTCCAACACCCGTGCTCTACGCTATGTGATCCTACGCCGATCTCCAAACAGATGACATTTTAGGGGTATGGATGACAGAATTTGGCCATTCCTACTCTATAACTTACTAGTTGGATAGCCCTGGGCAGGTCACTAATTCTTATTTTATACATGAGGAAGCTGAGGCTCATTAACAATTATTAAGCACCGTCCTAATAACGAGTTTTTGGTCACAGCTTAACAGGTGAAATGGACATACGACAATTTCTTGCAGCCAGGTGGCAAGTGCTAACAATAGAGATATAATCAAGGCACTACAGGAGCAGAGAGGAGAAAGGACTGAGCTCCAGGAAGAAAGTTCAGGGAAGGCTTTTCAGAAGTGGAAATTTGAGCAGGGCTGCAGGATCAGTGGGGGTGAAGGCATTCCAGGGAGCGGGCAGAGAATGTGTTGGAGGCGGGTCCAGAAGACAAACAGCTGGCCTGGTTGGACACACCTCAGTGGAGGGAAAAGACTAGAAGGAAAGATAAGGGCCAGGGGATGAAGTGCCCAACACAAACGGGTAACGGAATGCATCTATGGATCTGCCACTGGAATATTTCAAAACGGAGATTAATATGATTAAATTTGCATTTTGGAAAGATCATGCTGGCCGCAGTGTGAAGGGTGACCGGCATGTGTAAGACTAGAGGCAGGAAGACCATTTGGTGGATAAATTTCTCTCTCATCAGCAAAAAGGTGAACTCTGATGAGGGTCCAAACTAAGGCAGTGACAGTGGGACCAAGAGAGAGGGAGTGGATCAGAAAGAGGTTAAGGAGGCAGGCAGAACATGGTGATCCCTTAGCACCTGGAGCCAGAGGGCAGTTATGAGATGAAAGCGGCAGAGCTGGGCACAGGTGTGACAGGAGTGTTAGAGGTTTAGAACGGCCAGCGTGGGAGAGAAGAAAAAGTAGACCAGGAACAAACAAAAGGTCTAGCTCAAATTAGAAACCCGAGATGTGTGGTGGCACCACGCCCCAGGGCAGTGCAGGGCAAATGGGCATCGGCTGGGGCTTTTCAGGGCAACATGATAGATGGGGAAAGGGGACACGGACTTTAGGGCACTAGCAAGAGATGGTTAAAAATGCTTTCAATGTTAGAAGTGTAAAACGTTTGAACTTTTTGGACAGAAATTTGGTAACAGCTATCAGAATTTTTAATGGCATACTCCCTGTCCCAAAAATCCTATTTCTGGGAACTTCGTCTATAGAAATACTTGCATAAGCGTACAAAGACATACACATGCACAAGCAGTAACACAGGAAATCAGTGCGACACTGTTTATAACAACAAATAATTAGAAACGATTGGAACATCCATCAGTAGAGCTCTGGATGTGGGTCATCCATATAAGAAACACTCACAGGTTTCATTTATTTTCCCCTGTTAAAATAACCACATAATAATAATTTTAAAATTAAATTTATTTTTTCAAAAAAAGAAGAAGTGAAGAATACTGGAATGGAGGATGTTAGATGACTATCCCAAAAAATTCTGAAGTCATCCAGGAGGATATCAGGATTGATTCAAAAAAAAATAAGTTAATGGAGGTGGACATCCAGTAAACTCTAAAGCACCCCAGCACCCCAATGCATGATTCCATACGTCTG
The DNA here is from genome assembly GCF_041296265.1 of Equus caballus. Taxonomy (NCBI): domain Eukaryota; kingdom Metazoa; phylum Chordata; class Mammalia; order Perissodactyla; family Equidae; genus Equus; species Equus caballus. Next base: position 42,046,958 of record NC_091700.1, on the reverse strand, counting down.
TGTCCAAAGATGTGTCTTTGTATAATTTCTGTGCACTAAAACATGCATAGATGGTAACAGATCCATTTAAGTAGAAGTTGCAACCAGAATAATTTTATAGAAATAACCATCAGCTCAAAGGTAAGCATGCTAGAAGGTCACTGAAAAGGGGGGCTTGTTTTGGGGGGTTTTTTTGGTGAGGAAGATTGTCCCTGAGCTAACATCTGTGCCAGTCTTCCTCTATTTTGTATGTGGGATGCCTCCACAGCATGGCTTGATGAGCAGTGTGTAGATCCGCATCTGGGATCCAAATCTGCAAACCCCAGGCCCCTGAAGAAGAGCACGCAAACTTAACCACTACACCACAGGGCCAGCCCTGCAAGGTGGGTTTCTTAAAGCAGCTAACAACGATCAGGATAAAAACGTCTGCTTTCACAAGTTGATTCCTTCTGTGAACAAACATTCCAGATGTAGGCAGGGAGTTCTGCAGAGACTTCGAAACCACTGGAGTCACTGACTGCTTATCAACATCATCAGCTAACTTAAAAGAGTGCACAGTGGGTTCTTCCCTCGAAGAAAGAGGTAGTATTGAATTCTTTAGTCCATGACGTTACATCACAAACACACACCTATAAGCATTAGACTATCTGAATCTTGCAAAAAAGTGAAACTTAGACACATTAGAATCTTTACTTGCAGATAAATCTTGAAATTCAAAAATTCATACTGAGGAGCAAACATCCTCTGGTTAATCCTCAGTCGGTAACAAGTTGACTGTCAATGGAGCCATCAAAACAAAGCACTCTTCCTTCCATGACCTAATACACGCACCTCATGAAGAAAATGACCTTTCCTTGAAGGGGAGGTGGAAGGAGAAGGGAATGGAGAGACAGCTCACCTCACCATTGTCCAGAACAGCCATGGACGAGGTCTGACCACAGGCAATCCCGACCACCCTCTTAATATGTAAACAGTTTGTAACTTTCCGGGGAGTTGGTTGATTTGCAGTAGATCCTGATCCCACCTGGCCACAGTTGTTATATCCCCAAGCAAACACCTGCAGAGGGAAGAGAAAAAGAAAAAGAAAAAGAAAGAATAGTAAGGGTGAAAATTTTACCTCTAACACACGACAATAATCATAAAATAAAAATAAACCCACTTAATGAGTACCTACGATGAGTAAATGGCTCTTAGTGCTTTATATGCATTAACCTATTTTATCCTCATAGTAATCCTGTTAAGATGACCCTGGAGGAAACACTATTATCATCTCCATCTTATATATGGAAATGGAAACACAGAGAAGTTAAGTGACTTGCTTGAGGTTCCCCAGCCAGTAAGTAATGGAAGTAGAATCTGAACCCAAGCCATCTAGCTGAGCTCTTAACCACTACGCCGTACTCCCTCTATAATTCTGGCAGCTATATCTGTTTTTTAATCTGGAATCAAAAGGAAATGACATATATGCCACATGAGTTCCAGTGACATGAAAAATCTGCTTAACCCTTTGGGCACAAATACTCATTTTTTTCATGGAAACCTTTCAAAACCAAACTATGCTTTTCCCTGTCTCACTAATCCCCAATATTCGACATTACATAAGCTCTCCTGACGACTCAGGACCATCGCAGCTATAATGATCAATCACAGTTCCATATCATAACACAGCAATGCTCCAAAGCACTAAGGAGACATGCGTCCCTACAGAAATGACACTAGGTTGTTGGGCCATTATATTTTCTTTGAGTTCTCATTTGCTGCCTGGCAGCTCTAAGCAGCCCCCTCCTCAACTGCATCCTGCTTACTTTTGGCCTGTGATCTGCTCTGCCATAACCTGAAAATCAGATTTCTAAGGGAGAGAGAAACAAATAGATCTCTAAGCTAGTTAAAATCTAGTTACAAAGATGAAAAACAAAACAAAAATCACTTCCAGTTAATTACCAACTGATCCCATCAAACACGAGTGTGACAGAGAGAAGAATTAGGGAAGGGGAGATGTTGGCAGTAGAGGAAACAACTTCCTGCAACACTAGGAGAATTTCTAAGGACCACTTCCACCCCTCTTCACTTGCCTACAGGCAGTGGTCCTCACACATCCTGAGTTCTGGTTTCCACAATTCTTCCTTTCCTCTGTCAGCACTTTCTATGTGAGTTCACATGTCTGATGCTGCCCAAGGCAACGACAGTAAAACCCACTGCTGATGTCTTAAGAGAATATAGGCTACGGGTTCATTTCACGGGTACAAAAGAAAGAACCCGCAAGACTTCTTAAAAGTGGATTCACAGGAATATCTAGTAAAATAATGCAAAATATTTAGCACAAGTATCCAAAGAAACATATGCTTATGGTTAAAATAAACCAGGAATCCAGGCGATACAAATTAGTGAGCTCTAATTTCAACAATCATTTTTCTTACACTTGTCAAATATCCCAAGTTCCCTTGCAATGCAGCTGCCCTTGATGGGAACTGGGATTCCACTAACCAAGAAACAACGGGTTCCAGGGCATAAGGCCTGTGTGCTAGGCCTGGCTATAGCACATCCCAGCTACGAAACCCTCATCTCCCTGAGCTTCTTTGGTTTCTTCATCCATAACCTGCCCTACTAAGTAAAATCAGTGTAACACCACTGAAGGATTTTAAACAGGGGAACAATATGATCTGATTTGTGCTTTAGAAACCACAGTGGGCAGAGAAGTAATATTGGACAGGGAGACCACCTAAAAAGCTATGGATTAAGAGAGACCATGGCAATTGTCAAGGCAGATGACAAGGCCTGACCTAAGGTGATGGAGATGAAGAGGAACAAAATGATACAAGAAATTAGAAGGTAGAATCAATAGGATGAGTAACCTTTAGGATAAGCATGGAACATGGAGGGTGAACAAGTGGCAGAGTACTAAAATGTTAGTAAAGTTATTTCCTATGACATCATCACATTTACTCAAAAACAAAATAGACCTTAAGGGATGGGGTCATTAAAAAAAAAAAACAGAAGTACGGAACACTGTCATACACATCTGATTGTAGCTTAGCAAAAAGCATGAGACTCATCTGCCTTAAGACTGAAGTCTACTGTCATCAAGAGTGGTCCTAATCACAAAATATAGGTTGGGTTAAGAAAAAGAGTCTGTTCCCACAACGTGTTTAGCTAGGCACACAGGGCTACTTGTTCACACTTTACCAAGTACAACTATGGTCATCATTTTATTTTTTTAAAAGCAAGCACTTTCACAATAGGCAAAAAGGTGTAAACAACCCAAATATCCATCAACAGATAAATGGATAAACAAAATGTGGCATATACATACTCAATAATAATTTGTTAATAATATGCAGGAAGGAAGGAAATTTTGACACATGCTACCACATGATGAACTCTGACGATATTATGTTAAGTGATATACGGCAGTCACAAAAGGACAAATACTGTATGATTCCACTCATATGAGGTACCTAGAGTAGTCAAATTCATAGAGACAAAAAGTAAAATGGCGGTTGCCAGGGCCTGGGGCGAAGAGGAAGTGGAGAGTTAATGATTAATGGGTACAGAGTTTCAGTTTTGCAAGATGAAAAGAGTTCTGTTGGTGGATCGTGGTGATGGTAGCACAATGTGAGTGCACCTAATGTCACCAAACTGTACACTTAAACATAGCTAAGATGGTAAATTTCCTGAGTATTTTACCACAATTTAAAAATAAAGAATAAAATCAGGGCACTTACCTCTCCATCAGCTGCCAGAGCCATTGAATGATGTGAGCCACAAGCTACTTCAACCACTTGCTTGATCAAGAGATTGGTGCAGACTTGAATGGGAGCAATGCCTTGGTTGGTCGTCCCATTCCCAAGCTGGCTATATCCATTGTGGCCCCAGGCATAAACAACTCCATCTATACAAGACAGCCACACAAAAAGAATCAGCTCTAAGAAGACATGGCAACCCCTGTACTTTCTTCTCCAGACTCTCTAAATTGATTTTCCAATCTGAATTTCTTTCACATTGCCTCCTCCCCCCTATAAAGAAACCGCTGATGAGGGTGAGCGAAAGAGGGATGGATGAGAAAACAGGATAAACAGATGCAAAATAGTTAAGGGAAACGACTTGGTGCTAACACAGAAGGAAGATGAGCTTTGTGGTCAGAAATCAGTTTACATACAATCATGCACTGCCTAACAATGTTTTAGTCAATACAGACTGCACGTACAATGGTGGTCCCATAAGATCATTACACACCACAGAGCCTAGGTGTGTAGTTGGCTATACCATGTAGGTTTGTGTAAGTACACTCTATGAGGTTCACACAATGACGAAATCACCTAACGATGCATTTCTCAGAACATATCCCCGTTGTTAAGCAACACATGACTGTATGCAAAAATTAGACCTTTCTAAACACTTTGATTCACCTCAAGAGTTTTTGTGTTACGTACCAAGCAAAAGGCAGAAGACACAGGAAAGTATCACTAATCTTTACCATCATTTTACTAAATACCAAGTCTCAGGGTACCCTGGGATGGGGAGGCGGTCACTCACTCACGAAGTACAGAGGAAAGAGGTACACTTTCTGTATATACTACATATAAAAACCACAGAGCTTCTCTCAAGCAGACTATTTATTGGTATGAAATCTGGCTGAATTTTTTTAATGACTTTTATCTTTTTTGGGATTCTGACAGACGTAACTTTTCTGTTTTGTGTCCTCTCTGGAAGTATCACCGTTTCATGCATCTCCTCGCACAGCATGCTGAGTATCGAGAGCAGATATACTCTTCTCATGACTTTCCCATGGTAATAAAACATGCTGACCTATTAAGGACAATCTAGACCTGGAAACAAGGATATCCAAGAGCAAGAGCAGAAACCCAACTGTTCTTATCGGGCTGTGACTCACCGACAACAGTCCCCAAGCAACCAGAGTAAAGGTATTCATAATTAAGTGGGTTTCTGATTTTCTAATCTAGAATGACAACTCAACAAAGGTAGGGTCCCCTTCCAAGTACAAGCCAGATCTAGCGACCCTCTGACACATGTTTCTCAAGAGGTTTCCCTATTACAGAAATTATGACTAAAACCAGAAATGGGAAATTTTATCTTAAGAAGGATGAGGCACAAGACGGAAAGAAAGAAAGAGCATGAAACCTGAAAGAAAGATCCACAATGTTACGTGAAAGTTATATCAGGTGATAGAAATTTCTAAACCTAGGAGTGTTTTAACTCCTAGAAGACAAAAATAGACTTGAACAGATAGAAATATATACACCTTGTTCTTGGATAGTAAAACTCAATACCATAAAGATGCTAGTTTTTCCAAGCAAAGTTATAAATTTAAGGTAATGGCAATAAAATGCTTCAAGTTACTCTCTGGAGCTAGACTAATTGACTAGAAAGTCCACTAGGAAGAACAAACAAGAATAAATAGGAAAACCTTAAAAAAAGAAGTGAGAAGATGGCTAACTTTACCGATTAAAACCTATTAAAAGTTTCTAAAACTAAGATTAACTCTAGGACATGAACAGACAGACCAACCAATGGAACAGAGCTGAAAGTCTAGAAATAAAACAACTGCATATGGAAATAAAGTCACGTGAGTTGGGGGAAAATGAACTTTTTACAAGTTGGGTTGAGATCACTGGACGGTCATGTTGAAAAATTAGATTCATTCCTCACGCCACACACCACAAGAACTTCCCAATGAATCAGAAATTTAAATGTAAAAACTAAAACCAAACAAGAACTAGAAAGAAAAAATTAGTGAATTTCTCTATAACCTGGGAGGAGGGAAAGCTTTCCTATGACTCAAATCCAGAAGCAATAAAAAGAGTGATAAATCTAGTTACATATTTTAAAAAACTTTACATGGAAAAAAATAACCACGAGCAAAGAAAAAAATAAAATACTCTGAAAAAATACTCATAATTTATATTACCAAGAGACAGTATCTCTAATATAAAAAGAGCTTCTAAAAATACAAAAGAAAAAGACCACGACCCCTACAGAAATATGAATCAACAGTTCACAATACAAGAAATGTAAACGGCTCTTAACTATATGAAAAGATGCTCAATCTCACTCATAAGAAGAAAAGTACAAGTAACAGAAGATCGCACTCCTACTCACCAAGGCTGAGTACCCACTTGCTGAATGCCCACTATGCCAATAACTGAGACCAATGCAGAGCCTTGATACAGCATCACCCCTCAAGGAGACCAACTAGCTATTTGGTAGCAAGGTGACTCCAATGGACCCACTCTATCCAAGAAGGAGCAGCCATTCATAATGATGAGACTCTACATATAACAGAGTATTTACTCTACTGACACAAGATCCCACAAAACATCTCATCAGACCAAGGGACCCATTTTATAGCAAAAGAGTGCAGTAGTGCTGACATGACCACAGGGCTCACTGGTCCTATCAAATACTGCAACATCCAGAAGATGCCAGCTGGAGAGAGTGACAGCAAGTGGGCCGAAAGCACAACTGAGGCATTGGCCTAGAGACGACACCATGTAAGGATGGGATGCCACCCTCCAAGGTAAACTTTACACCCTAAATCAATGGCTACTACATGGTGCTGTGTCCCTAAAAGGGAGACTACACGAGTACAGGAACCAAAGTGGATATATGAGTGGCCCTGCTGACCATCACTCCCAGTGAACAACTTGGGGAATCTGCGCTTCCGGTCCCTACGACTGTACATTCTATAGGTTTATAAGTCCTGGTTCCCTAAGCAGGAACACTCCCACTAAGGGACACAGCAAGAATCCCACTGAACTTTAAGTTATGGCTGCCATAGCCACTCTGTGCTCCTCTAGTCAAAGGACCAACAGGAAAGAAGGGGAGTTACCCTCCTGCCAGAGGCAACAGACCTAATCAGCAGGACCAGGAAGACTGCTGTTATGTAACGGGGACTGAGAGGAGTATGCTTGGCACAGAGTGACATTTGGTGGTCTTTTGGTACACACTTGCCCAATAGTGATGGTAAATAGAAAGGTGCAGTAGCCATGGCCAGAGTACACAGCCTGGTCAAGGGCGCATGCCCCTCAAGGATAACAGTCTGGGTCATGCAATTAGGTAAGACACCTGAGCTGGGAGCTAGCCAAACATGAGAGGAATCTGGGAGGGGTTCTAGAGGAAGGAGGCGATGAGCATCAGTTGTGGGCATGAGACCAGTTGCAGCACAGAGGCTGTCATTCGTCCCACTAATGATCTTTTTTTAAGTTTTCCCTAGGAAAAGAGATCCACCCGAATCCTGGAGGAGCTACACCCAAAACACATAGGAAGATGTGGACCTGAGCAGTGCATGGGAGAGACTTAGCGAATGCTGTGCTGTGCCACCTAGAGGCCCCTCAGGATTAGGGACTTATTCCCCAGACACTAGGAGTAGTGCCAGCTGCCCATTCTCAGCCATCAGTTCTCTCCAGGTTTGCCCTTGGCAATTACTTCCTTATTAATACATTATTTTACTAACTGTAAAACAGTATACATACATCTTTTTTCCCTTTTTACTTGATGAAGCATTGGAAAAGAGAACTTCTCCCAAGATGGCTTTCAGTCCTAATTCCTCGGGAAGCCTTCAAAGCAACCCAATCCAACTGGACACCAGAGTCTACTCTCCCAGCCCTGCTCTCTAACAGACCAAGGATGACACTTCAGGATCACTTGAAGCTTAAGAGATGAGCAAAATTACCCAAAGATATGACAGTGAAGCAATACCAGGCTAGAAGGGAGAGTGGGAGTGGGAAGGGAGAGTGTAAAGAGAGGCAAAGAAGTATCCCATGAATGTCTGACCTTCAAGGAAACTCAGTTTAGCCTTCAGAGACTGGACACTGAGTTGGAGAAGTGGCCAGAAACAATTAATTTTGTAAGTAACCTAATTTAATATTGCTTCAGAAGACAAAAAGAAACCCACAAGCCCTAGGTCTGTATGTGAAGTAATAATACAAAATGAACACTGATCTTCAGAGTAGTCAACAGGTGGGACTAGAAGTTCAATTTAATAACGTAGCACCGGTTAAAATATTCCTAAAATGCCCTTTAGAAATACCATGCAAGGCAGTAAAGCATGGAGAACTGAACACATGTTTTTATCTTTAGTCCCTCCCAAGCCCTACTGAAATGATAGTAATGGGAACAACAACAAAAAGGTGTAAACACTCAAGGACAAGGAGAATAGAGAAGAAAACACAACATGAGAGATGTCAACAAAATCTGGGAAGATGGAAAGCAGACGGAGATGGTAAGCAACACAGCTGACCAGAGAAGGTGACACCTACATCTGCAAAAAGGGAAGTCAATTGCAGCCCTGGACTCTCAGGAAGGTCCAGGGATTGGAGGGACCAGGGGCCACAGGAGATGCAAGGGCAGGATGCAACTAAAAACAGAAGGAGTTAGACCCCAAATCTTCATCTTCTTCCTGCAGGGTCAGGCAACTACCCCTCCCCAGCCCTGGAAAAAGACAAGAGACTAAACAGCATTTACTTGCTGTGAATTTCTTAACATCACTGCACTATAGCCCAACTTCTCCCTTTGCCCAAGCCTGCTTCCCTCCCTTACCCTACATAACACAACAGTGAACATAAGCTGGAAGATAGTCTAGAGAGGCCCTAAGGCAGCAGTGAGGTGCTGTAGTGAGAAAAGGAGAACTGGGAGACAACATATGGAGTACTGAGGTCCCTGCCCTTCCCCTGCTCACTGAAAGTTAGCAAAAACACATATCCAGGTCAGGAATCTGGAGGATTCCACCCTGCAGAAAGTCATATACTGATAATGGGAGCATCCCTAATGATCTCCCTGAAGTGAAGCTCAGCGCGTGACGAGTCCCACCGTGAAGACAGTCCTCCCAGTGTATGAGTGCCTGGCTCCTACCTGTGGACAGACAGCCGAGGATCACTAAACTTTCAAAGACAGCCTCTAACGCAAAAGTCAGACAGCAAAAAGCATAAAGAGAAATAAGAAATTTGAAAGAAAGAAAAAAAAAGAAATAACACAGAGAACAGAAGATAACTTAAAAATAATCTGTAACAGCCTCCAAAGACACTGAAGCAATGAAACAAGAACGGGAGGCTCTAAAAATGCACAGTTAGAGAACAAGAAAGAGAATTTGGAAATGTAACTGCAGAAATGTTAAAATTAGATATAAGGATTGTAAGATAAAGTTGAAGAGATTTCCCGGAAAGTAGATAGGAGAGAAAATATAATAAAATTAGGAGGATCAGTCTAGAATCTCTAACTTCCTTCTAAGAAAAATTCCAAAAAGAACAGAGGAAACAAAGAAGGGAAATTATCCATGAAATATTATAAGAAAATTTTCTAGAAATGAAGGAATTTCCAGACTGATGGGACAATAGAACGACCAAGACAATAAATTAAAAAGTACCCACACCAGAATACATAATCATGAATATTTCAGAAAGCTTCAGGCAAAGGATCCTTAAAGCTTCCAAAGAGGAAAAAACAATCATATGCAAAACAGCAAAGTCAGAATGACATCAGACTCTCAACACCAAACCCTGAAACTTGAACGGTGCAATGGCTTCAAAATTTTGAGGAAAAATGATTTCCAAGCAGGAATTCTAAGCCCAGCCAAATCACTGATAAATTGTATGGGTAAAATAAAGACACTTTAACACAGTGTCTCGGGGCCGGTCCCGTGGCCGAGTGGTTAAGTTCATGTACTCTGCTTCGGCAGCCCAGGGTTTCACCAGTTCAAATCCTGGGCACAGACATGGCACCAGTCGTTAGGCCATGCTGAGGCAGCATCCCACATGCCACAACTAGAAGGACCCATAACTAAAAATACACAACTATGTACCAGGGGGCTTTGGGAGAAAAAGGAAAAATAAAATCTTTAAAAAAAAAGACAGTGTCTCAAAGATTTCTCTCACATCTGCTTCCTTGGGAAACTATTAGAGAACGTGTTTCACCCAAATGAGGGTATAATCCAAGGAGGAAGACATAGGACACAAAAGATAAGGAATCCACAAAGGACAAAGATGAAGGGATTTCCAAGGATGATGGTGAAATGAAGTTCTAGGTTGACAGCTCTGCAGCAGGCCTAGAGTGACCAGTCCAGCCTTGAGCAGGACAGAGGGCTCCGGACATGACCTGACACACTCAGATGGGCTGATAAGCCACAAATTCTGCTGTATAGAAGAGTCTGGATATACATTAACAATAGATGTACAGATAAGTCAATGAACCTTAGGGAAACAAACAGTTGTACAAGAAGAGAGATGGCTTAGCTATAGATAAGACTCACAGAGTCCTAAAAATGTAAACACTGAATATCGATTTAACCAAAATGGTGATATCACTGTATTGAAAGGATAAGGGGAGGAAAGGTAGAGGAAAGAGAGCTAAATTCTATCTGTCATTATAAAAGTCAAAGGATAAATACCTGAAATTGAAATTCAGAAATAGCAGTATTATAAGCATGTTAATTAAAAAATTAAGATTAAAATCAGAAGACACATTTGAAGAAGTTAAAAGCTTTCCACCTAAAGAGCAGTTTCTAAGAGTGAGGAGGGGTGAGGGAGAGGTCCTTCTGTTTTTTACTAAAAGTCATACACTATTTGATGGTTTAAAGTGTTAAACTGTTTTAAAACTATTTGATTGTTTGTAATACACATATAATACTCATGAATATACATACATAATAATATACATATTATACACACATATGATACATAATGTATAGCATGTTTAATATATATTATGTAAAATGTATGACAATCAAAATTGAATTAAAAACAAAAAGAAAAATATTCCCACAAGAAGACCACTTATTTGTATTTATTTTATTTATATCTATCTTAATAGTAACACTCAAGATAGTTAAAATATATGACCTAGTCTCTGAAAATAATTGCAAAAGAAGAGTTATAACTTCCCAAGGCCACCAGTTTGAAAAAAACCAAGAATCTGTTTTAGTATGTTTGCTCTAAAAAATGCCTCAGTTCTTTATGTTTAGAAATCAATGACTAGTTAAAATTGATATGTTAGGAAAAAATTAAATCATTAGGACACAAGGGATGACAAGCTAAACCAGTCAGCAAAGTAGTAAGTGCCTCAAAGAGCCAGTGTGGCGCCAGAAGGCACGACTACACAACTCGGAAGGGAGATAACCACCTCACTATACTCAACACCAGTTATACTCACGCTATGCTCAAGACCAGACGATCACGCTCAGATCTAGCTCTCACAGCTTGAGAAAGATGCAGAGAACTTGAGTGGATTCAGCTATGAGTTAAAGGCAATTAAAAAGCTCAATACTGAGACTCAAGGCAACATCCAAAGAAGCTGTGATTCCCCAGTCTAGAGACAGAAAAAGCAGAGAAGCAAACCATCCCCCAAAGGCCACCCTACAGGATTAGCAACAAAAAGTTAAAGACCTCTTCTAGAGAGAGTGAGAGCCAATGCGCTTGAAATATAACGGGAAGAGCTTAGCGTGGACATAACAGATTCTCAGAGAGTTCTGGTTGCCCACAGTGCAGATCAATTAGCAAAGAAGAATGCACAGTCTCCTCCTTTAGTGACCTTGGGGAGACACAGAAAAAAGAATCTACCCTGCGTTCTTTCCATATGGCACCCACATGAATGCCAGGGAATAAACTATGATTTCTTGAACTCAAGATTCAGAAACTACACAAAGAAAGGAAACCCAGTATTATCTGCATTTATGAAAATGTTTCAAGTAAAACCTGAAAGGTGCCTCGCTACCACAAATCCATTGAAAAACTAGGCTGAAGGACCCCTTCATTTGCTGTATCTAATCTTCCACAGCTTTACATAAGTTCTAAACCCTCAGAAGTTTGCTTAATTTGCAAGTCATTCTATGGCTGTTCCAGAGTTAGCCTGAATTTAACTTTTACCTGCTTTGTGTACTTCCCCTCAGAAATTAAGAAACAAACCATTCCAAATTAATTACTTGATACTGCCCTACCTCCCCTTAGCTTAGAATTAACTGCTCCATTTCCCACAAACTGAAAAGATGGACTTGTTCCCTCTTTACCTTCAGTGCTGAGAAGAACATGTGGTCCACTCCCATAACTAAGGCTTTTGATCTTCTTTCCACATAAGGCTTCCAGCTTTTTGGGTATAAGTGTACTCTGGTTATCTCCAGTTCCTAGACAGTTACTATAGTTCAGTCCAAATACAAAGACCTAGGAAACAAATAGTTTTCTCTGAGTCATTTGGCCTAAAGTTACTCTGAAAATAAGACACACTCAAGTTCAGTCTGACAGCTCAGTAGGTAGGAAGAGACTGATACGGTTGTTAAGGAAAATCCAACCTCTGCGGACAGTTCTTAAGTTTTAGAATATTTGGTTATCTGTGAAACTCAAAGAGTAGTAGGGGGAGAGGGCTATTAAATTGAGAAACTGAAAGAAAAGACAAATTCTATTCAAGACACAGTCTTCTTGAATTTCAGGTTCTCTTTATCCTCCACCTTTTCTTAGGGTTCAAACTACACATTTTAAAGCTCAACTCCAAAATGAGCCTTAAAATAAAACTCTGGGTTTTGAGAGATTCGTACCTCATCGTTGTCAGTAACGTAGAGTGCTTCATTGGCTGAGGTGCCAAAGACACACGCTTTCCGAATAGATGCAATTTCTTGAGGTGAAAGCAGAGTGAAGATTGGCCACTTTCCTACATCCACCATGACTCTGGCTTCAAGTAATTCCTATAAACAAGCCGACATCTCTGCTGTAATAAACAAAAAGGATTCCAAGAAAAAAATTAACCACTAAACCAACTTAAAAAAACGACTGTTAATAAAAGGAAACAAAAGCTAATTCCAGAATAAACGACTTGCCTTTGGTTAAATGGATCGCTCACTTTCCCCGGCAACGTGTCCAATCCTTCCTCCACCTCCACACCCGGGCCTTTTCCTGTAAAGGGGGGAACAACTTGCTAGAACCAGTTGTTGGTCTTGCCCACTCACAAGTCAGTGCTTATCTGGTACATACATGCTCATATGCACCCAGACAGCAGAAAACGGAGAGTAGACATGCCAACCAGTTGAAATCAGGGTCTCCCGTCAGGGATTTCTTCCCCACAGTACTGAGATAAAGTTAAAGGTTACAATATTAGTTTATCTAAGACAGTTAATGCTCAACTAGAAGTGTGTGTATTATAAAATCAGAATCATTACCTCTACCTCCCCACTCTCCCACGACCATGCACTGGAAGACTCCCATCCCTTGTACAAAATCACTGCCACACGGAGCCACCATTTGATGATGGGAATGGAACATCCCTCAGATAGCTCAGGGGGCAAAAACATGAAGAAGCACCAGCCCAGGATTTACTGGATGAAACCTTAAAAGAAAGTATTACATTCTGGTCCTGATTTATATGTCCACACTTTCTACACAAATGCAGACATTTCACGCTGAGAAAAGTTACCATGAATGAGGGTAAAACAATTCACCCCAATCTTGGTGTTAGAGCTGATGACTACAACCTTCATGCAAGTAGCAATTAGCTTAAACAGTACCCTATAAAAAGTAAAGATATGTATAAATTTCCGGAAAACTTTAAACTTGATCTGTTTAAGGACTTTTATACAAAGAATCCTGGTCATGGCTCCAATTCTTCTCGGGTTAAAAAGTATTTCTAGAAATTCCAGGGGGCTGCACAAGCACAAACCCTTTCACGTCAAGTGAGTTTCTATTCTGGCTCTCACCTCTGGAAACTGAAAATAGAACCAAATGGCTGATAAATACAACCAGAGTTTCCTAATGAGGTACAGAACTCTTCAAGTTCCTTCCTACTCACCCTCTTCTCAGAGCTCTAAAAATAGCAGAGAGGCAGGCTCAAGACCCAGGTCTTTTTGGTTCCAGGGCCTCTGACAGCATCCATGGAGCAAGCCTCAGGCTTGCGCATACTTAGCCAAGGCCTATTTCCACCATCCAGGGATATTTTTTCTCAACAGCACCAACTTGGATGACAAAGGTCAGGTGCTTGCTATGCCCCAAGTTATCAAACCACATATTCAATAAGCATTAAACACCATCAGGACAGGCACAGCCAGACTCCTCAAATAACATGTGAATGTTCCGAAAAGTGTGCTTGCATGGGTGTATGGATGGGTGGGTGGGTGGGTGGGTGTGTGTGTGTTTGTTTGTGTGTGTGTGTGTGTGTGTGTGTGTGTGTGTGTGTGTGTGTGGGTGGTGTTGGTGGGAACAGGTAAAGGATTTGGGGTAGGATAAAAACGAAAATACATTAAGAAATTTTGTTTCAAATGGTACAAAAGAGCATACAAAACTAAATCTCCCTACCATACCTCCCCACCCTCTCCTCAAAGGCGACCACTGTTAGCAGTTGTTTCTAATCCCTTCCAGAGAGAGTGTGTACTTAACACAGCATTACATGTAAGTGTGTGTGGAAGCTTTTTCCCCCTACTTAACAGCACATCTTGGAAATCATTCTCTATTGGCACATGTAGATCTACTTCATTTCTTTTCAATGGAACATACAGCACTCCATTACATCGATCTAACAATTTACCTGTTTCTGCTAAGCAACATTTATTTCCAGTCTTTTGCTAACAGTAACAATACTGCAATTATTGTTTACATATATTACTGTATATACATGTCTTTTCTTACACATAAATTTCTTTTTTTTTAAGATTTTATTTTTTTCCTTTTTCTCCCCAAAGCCCCCCAGTACATAGTTGTATATTCTTTGTTGTGGGTCTTTATAGTTGCGGCATGTGGGACGCTGCCTCAGCGTGGTTTGATGAGCGGTGCCATGTCGGCGCCCAGGATCCGAACCAACGAAACACTGGGCCGCCTGCAGCGGAGCGCGCGAACTTAACCACTCGGCCACTGGGCCAGCCCCTCTTACACATAAATTTCTAAGACAAATTCCTAAAAATGTAATTGCCAGGTCAAAGTCTAATATTACCTGTAACAGCTATTTCAAATTGTCCTCCACTGACATAGTACCAACACATAAAATAACCATCAATGTATGTTACCACACGGTGTATTATCATGGTGTCTCAGGTTTGTTTCACCTTGAGTCTCTCTTTTGATGGGTGAGGTTGGGCATCATTTAAAAAAATAATCACAGGGGCCGACCCCATGGCCGAGTGGTTAAGTTCGCGCGCTCCGCTGCAGGCGGCCCAGTGTTTCGTTGGTTTGAATCCTGGACGCGGACGTGGCACTGCTCATCAAACCACGCTGAGGCAGCGTCCCACATGCCACAACTAGAAGGACCCACAATGAAGAATATACAACTATGTACCGGGGGGCTTTGGGGAGAAAACAGAAAAAAATAAAATCTTTAAAAAAATAATCACAACTATAGCATCAATAACTAATGCTTCTTGAGCACTACGTGCCAAGCACTGTTCTAAGTGTTTTACATTTCTTAATTCATTTCATCCTCACTTTACAGACAAGGAAATGGAGGGAAAGAGATTTTAAGAACTTGCTAAAACGAGTAAGTGGCAGAGTCGGGACCTGAAGCCACACAATCCAGTGGCAGCGTGCACACTCTTCACCTCTCAGTCTCATCTGTTTAAGAGCTCATGCATCATCCTTTTACATAAGAAAAAAGAAGCTCCACAAATGGCCTGCCCTATGCCTCTTACAAGACAGACAGGGAAAGGAATTACAAGAAGGGAAACAGTATAAATGCCTATAAACAGGTAGATAACTTTCAAGAAAATCCAGAAGCATATTTTCCCAGAAAATGAACCGTGTAAAAGTTAATCTTTAAAATGTAATATTTTATGTAATATACAATTACCTTTTAAATAAATAAATGGCGTGGAAAAGAATTAGCTGAAAATATGATTCACTTTTAAAATTACAACACAAAGGGATATTACCATTCAAAATGGCACAATTCCTGACAGCAGAATAATTATTCTGAAGTCATTAATCAGTTACAGGCAACTATGCCCCAAGGGTGTGGTAACCTGCTGAAAAACCAAGCTGTCTTTCACAATGACGGCTTATTTTACGTACTGTGTCTACCCACTGCTGAATTACTTGAAGCTTTATCTCACAAGATACTTCTCCAAAGACTTGTAATTTAAGAGTCAATAGAGTAGTTTCCCGGTTGGTTAACACGTGGAGATTTGGGGCAGAGGAGCGCCCTTGGAGAAGGTACAGAAGCTCCTCACACTTCCCATATTCCTTGCCCTATGCATCTCTTAAATCTGGCTGTTCCTGAGTTATATCCTTTTATAATAAACCAATGATACAGAAAAACAGTCAATATAAAACCCAGGCCATATATCATCCATGTCCATACCCATCATAAGAGCGAAAGCACCAATAGCCCTGGCAGAGTGGAAACAACTGAGAGTCCTGAGGCCTGTGTCTGAGTCCAAGATTCACTTTTAATCAATCTGAGTGACATGCCACTTACCTTTTGAGCCTGGGTTTCCAAAAAAGTTCTTCTGTAAAAATCTATTAATTGTATATTCAAGATATAATAAAGAAGCTATGAGGGATTTCTGAATGCACAAGAAGAGGAAGGGCAGTAATGCTGGCCAAGCAGGTAATTACTCCTAGCAACACAATCAGGCAAAACAAATAAAGAACAGGAAGGAGGAAACTAACAATGATCAAGAGCTTGCTTTGTTGTAGACACTGTTAGGTAGCTTCACGTACATTGTATTTCATTTAATCCTCACAACATTCTTGTAAGAAAGAGCTCACAATCCATTCTTAGGAGATGAGGAATGAGGCTCAAAGGCAAAATGACTTTCCAAGGTCATAGAGCATTAAGTGGCATACTCAGTATTCAACTCTGGGGACCCCTCTGATTCTTCTTCCAGAGAACATCAGTCCTGACTTTTCAATGGCTAAACTTCTCCAACATTACTTCCTTCTGACTTTATCTTGCCTCATAAATGTACACCCGCATCTGTTTTTAAAATGCTTCAAATACAAAAAGTACTTCCAAAAAAAAATGTGTTCCCCAATATGGCTCTGTCTAGATTTGCCTGGTTAAATCTCATAAGTGTCATTCATTCCTTGATTCTTCGAAAAACCACTGGGAGGCAGGCTTTGGAGACCAAATATGACCTTTGTCCTCAGGGAGCTCACAAGAGTGTGTGAGCACAAGGTGTGGCCAAGGGCTACAGACTGCTAAGGCTAAAGTATGTCTTCCTTAGACTACATTCAACCTGGGCATCTGATGACATGAACAGGACAGCCTCAGAATTCAGGTAAGGTTCTCCGAGAGGTTCTGTGGAGGTATTAAAACCCAGCATGTGCTATGTGCTATAAAGAACAACAGATCAGAATCCTGAGCTTGGGCGTGTGACATTTCTTTACTAAGGCAGCACAATATAAATGTAAATGGAAATACCACCAAAATTTTCTAATTAACTCAAAATTACCACCACCATCACTACAATTAAATTACTGTGGTGAGATATTTAATTACCCATTTTCCTCGGGGCAGTTGTGCCATTGCCACTATTAAGAAAATGATACTAAGTATCATAAGTCTATCAATTTCACAAGACTTAATGTTGGACCCTCTATCACAAAATTATAAAGTGTTCATGTATACTACTAACCCAAAAAGCTAAAGCAGGTGGAATCACTAAAAATTAACTAGCATTTAATCTTTTATGAAATCTGTATCAGACTTAAGAACCCTGTGGCTGACAATGACTCAGAAACACAAGGATCTATCACAAGAAGAGTGGTATTAGGGCAGCTCTGATGTCTTATGACATCTACTAAATTTGCCTAAACATGACGTAGAAGTATTAACAGTTCATTCTAATTGTATGGATTTCACTTTAAAGGAATATAAATAGCTCAACTACATTTCATTGAAATCCTTACTCTAGAAGCTGCAAAAAAATTTAGACTTGTCAAATAATAAAATGTGAAGTTCTCTTTTTTTCCCAAAGATTTTATTTTTCACTCAAATAAACAAAATCAGAAATGAGCCAGGAGAAATAACAACAGACTCTGCAGAAATACAACAGATTATAAGAGAATACTACAAAAAACTATATGCCAATAGAATGGATAACCTAGAGGAAATGGATAAATTCTTGGACTCCTACAATCTCCCAAAGCTCACTCAAGAAGAGGCAGACAATTTGAACAGACCAATCACAAGGAAAGAGATTGAAACAGCAATCAAAAACATCCCAAAGAATAAAACCCCAGGACCAGATGGCTTTCCTGGGGAATTCTACCAAACTTTCAGAGAGGATTTAATACCTATCCTTTTCAAGCTATTCCAAAAAATTAGGGAAGATGGAACACTTCTTAACATTCTATGAGGCCAACATCACGCTGATACCAAAACCTGACAAGGACACCAAGAAAAAAGAGAACTACAGGCCAATATCACTGATGAACATAGATGCAAAAATTCTAAACAAAATTTTGGCAACCAGAATTCAGCAATTCATCAAAAGAATCATACATCATGATCAGGTGGGATTCATACCAGGGACACAGGGATGGTTCAACATCCGCAAATCAATCAACGTGATACACCACATCAACAAACTGAGGAATAAAAACCACATGATCATCTCAATAGATGCAGAGAAGGCATTTGACAAGATCCAACAGCCATTTATGATAAAAACTCTGAACAAAATGGGCATAGAAGGAAACTACCTCAACATAATAAAGGCCATATATGACAAACCCATAGCCAACATCATACTCAATGGGCAAAAACTGAACCCCATCCCCCTGAAAACAGGAACGAGACAAGGATGCCCTCTATCACCACTCTTATTTAACATAGTACTGGAGGTCCTGGCCAGAGCAATCAGGCAAGAAAAAGGAATAAAAGGAATCCAAATAGGGAGGGAAGAAGTGAAACTCTCGCTGTTTGCAGACAACATGATCTTATATATAGAAAACCCCAAAGAATCCATTGGAAAACTGTTAGAAGTAATCAACAACTACAGCAAAGTTGCAGGGTATAAAATCAATTTGCATAAATCAGTAGCATTTCTATACTCCAGTAATGAACCAACAGAAAAAGAACTCAAGAATACAATACCATTCACAATCGCAACAAAAAGAATAAAATACCTTGGGGTAAATTTAACTAAGGAAGTGAAGGACCTATATAATGAAAATTACAAGGCCTTTCTGAGAGAACTGGATGACGACATAAGGAGATAGAAAGACATTCCATGTACATGGATTGGAAGAATAAACATAGTTAAAATGTCCGTTCTACCTAAAGCCATCTACAGATTCAACGCCATCCCAATCAGAATCCCAATGACATTCTTTACAGAATTAGAACAAAGAATCCTAAAATTCATATGGGGCAACAAAAGACCCCAAATTGCTAAAGCAATCCTGAGAAAAAAGAACAAAACGGGAGGCATCACAATCCCTGACTTCAAAACATACTACAAAGCTACAGTAATCAAAACAGCATGGTACTGGTACAAAAACAGGTGCACAGATCAATGGAACAGAATTGAAAGCCCAGAAATAAAACCACACATCTATGGACAGCTTATCTTTGACAAAGGAGCTGAGGGCATACAATGGAGAAAAGAAAGTCTTTTCAAAAAATGGTGCTGGGAAAACTGGAAAGCCACATGTAAAAGAATGAAAATTGACCATTCTTTTTCACCATTCACCAAAATAAACTCAAAATGGATCAAAGACCTAAAGGTGAGACCTGAAACCACAAGGCTGCTGGAAGAAAATGTAGGCAGTACACTCTTTGACATCAGTATTAAAAGGATCTTTTCGGACACCATGCCTTCTCAGAGAAGGGAAACAATAGAAAGAATAAACAAATGGGACTTCATCAGATTAAAGAGCTTCTTCAAGGCAAATGAAAACAGGATTGAAACAAAAAAACAACCCACTAACTGGGAAAAAATATTTGCAAGTCATATATCTGACAAAGGCTTAATATCCATAATAGATAAAGAACTCTCGCAACTCAACAACAAAACATCAAACAACCCAATCAAAAAATGGGCTGGAGACATGAACAGACATTTCTCCAAAGAAGATATACTGATGGCCAATAGGCACACGAAAAGATGCTCATCATCGCTGATCATCAGGGAAATGCAAATCAAAACTACACTAAGATATCACCTTACACCCATTAGAATGACAAAAATATCTAAAACTAATAGCAACAAATGTTGGAGAGGTTGCGGAGAAAAAGGAACCCTCATACACTGCTGGTGGGAGTGCAAACTGGTGCAGCCACTATGGAAAACAGTATGGAGATTCCTCAAAAAATTAAAAATAGAACTACCATACGATCCAGCCATCCCACTACTGGGTATTTATCCAAAGAGCTTGAAGTCAGCAATCCCAAAAGTCCTATGCACCCCAATGTTTATTGCAGCACTGTTTACAATAGCCAAGACATGGAAGCAACCTAAGTGTCCAGCAACAGACGAATGGATAAAGAAGATGCGGTACATATATACAATGGAATACTACTCAGCTGCAAAACAGAACAAAATCATTCCAGGTGCAATAACATGGATGGACCTTGAGAGAATTATGTTAAGTGAAATAAGCCAGCGAGAGAAGGACAATCTGTGTATGACTCCACTCATATGAGGAATTTAAAATTATGGATTAAGAACAGTTTAGTGGATACCAGGGGAAAGGTGGGGTTGGGGGTGGACACAAAGGGTGAAGTGGTGCACCTACAACATGACTGACAAACATTAATGTACAACTGAAATTTCACAAGATTGTAACCTATCAATAACTCAATTAAAAAAAAAAAGATTTTATTTTTCCTTTTTCTCCCCAAAGCTTCCCTGTACCTAGTTGCATATTTTTAGTTGTGAGTCCTTCTAGTTGTGGCATGTGGGATGCCGCCTCAGCATGGCCTGACGAGCAGTGTCATGTCCGCACCCAGGATCCGAACCGGCAAAACCCTGGGCCAGCGAAGTGGAACGCGCAAACTTAACTACTCGGCCACCGAGCTGGCCCCTGAAGTTATTCTATTAATGCACTGAGGAGGAATCTTCAAATGGTCTGCTCAACCTAGGCCATCCTGGATAGGCACGCACCTTGGTAATTATTCAGCAGTTATTAACTAAGTATCCTAAGGAAGGCAATGCATTGCTTTTCCTTCCCACGTTGCATCCCTCACATGAAGCATTCCGAAGGAAGATGCTAACAGAAAGCTAAGTCATGCGCTTATTCCCAAGTTAAAAACAAAACAAAAACAAACTCCACAAAACACAAATGTACCCTGTAAGGCTTAGCTATGCTATAAAACAATACATACTAGATGATTACAATTTTTTAAAGTATAATATATATAGAAAAAAGGATATACATATATACACCAAAATGTATTTCTCTGGAGAGATTACAGGTGATGTTTCCTTTCTTTGTATTATTAAAATATATTCCAAATTCCAAACACTTTGTGACCAAAAAATAAACAAATATTTTAAATGAAAATAAAAGCTTGATTATTTGAATTATGTTTACCCTGCGAGCTATTCAAAGTTTTAAGAGGTATTCTTGCCTTAAATTCACAACCTAGGGTTGCAGAGTGCTTCAGGCAAATCTGTAAAGTGAATTATTAATATTAAATTAAATGTAGAAAGTGGGAATGCAAAATGGTGCAGCCAACATGGAAAACATTACGGCAGTTCCTCAAAAAATCAAACAGAGAATTCCTGCATGATCTGGCAATTCCACTTCTACTATACACATCCAAAAGAATTGAAAGCAAGACTCAGATACATAGTTGTACACCAACGTTCATAGCAACATTATTCACAACAGCCAAAAGGGAGATATCCCAAATATCTATTGACAGATGAGTGGACGAACAAAACGTGGTCTCTATATACGATGGAATATTATTTGGCCTAAAAAGAAATGAAATTCTGACATACACTACAAAAGGGATGAACCTGGTGAGCTAAGTGAAATAAGCCAGACACAAAAGAACAAAAATTGTATGATTCCACTTATATGAGGTACCTAGACCAGCCAAATTCATAGAGACACAAAGTAGAATCGTGAAGGCCAGA
Source organism: Equus caballus (assembly GCF_041296265.1). Lineage (NCBI taxonomy): Eukaryota > Metazoa > Chordata > Mammalia > Perissodactyla > Equidae > Equus > Equus caballus. Next base: position 42,024,973 of record NC_091700.1, on the reverse strand, counting down.
GACTAAGGGGAGACGAGTATGGAGAGGCATGGTTTAGCAGATACTGAGTTTCAGTTTGGGATGATGAGAAAGTTCTGGAGATGAATAGCAGTGACACTGGTACAACAATGTGAATGTACCTAATGTCACTAAACTATACACTTAGAAATGGTTAAAACGGTAACTTTTATGTTATGCATATTTTACCACAATTTTTAAAAATCAAACTATGATCCCATAGGCTTATATCAAACCTGCATTCATAAACTCAAAGATGTATTTTAAAAAATTAAATGTAGAAGAGTTTCAGTCCTAAAAAATATTTTTGGAAAAGTACAATCATAATTCATTAATTCTGTCCTGGGAAGGCAAGTTCAGATTAGGGAAATTCTGAATGGAACATTTCTAAAAGGAATATAGCCTTCTTAGAACTTTCCCACACAACACAGCAATTCAAACTAGACACAGTAATTGCTATGATGACCCACCCTTCCAGAGCTTGACTGATAATCATAAAAATCAGTTGCAACAAGCACATCAGTTATACTAAATAGTTACTTCTGAAGTACTTCAATCAGATAGCGGTTTTTTGTAATCTTTTTTTAATCCATTATTTTATTTAGGAAATACTTTCTCAAAAATAACATTACTATGCTCAGCCTGAATTACCACTCATTGTGCATGAGTAGGTGAATCAATGATTTTTTTTGCTGTACGGAGATAAAGCAAGAACAGAAGAGCAGAAAAGAGAAAGGTAAGCAGAGGTTGGAAAAGAGTTTAACACCCTCAGAGGATAACATACTAACCCACTTGGACCTCTACATTTTCTTTCGCACTTGAGAATGTATCCTATATTCCCATGGACTTATTCTGTATCCATTAGCACTATAGATCAATAGCTCATTCCCTGGGATGGCTTTTCCTAGTGACCGGCACTGTCCATTAGAGAGTTTGCGGCATAGGGAAGAAAGGTTGTTTTATTTGACACCCTGAAAGCAAATTAAGTCAAGAGGACAAACACAGACCTTCCAATTTTAGAAGTCTACATTTATAACTGGAAGACTAAAGGAGTAATATAGCAACCAATCTTTTGGTTCCTCTAAGAGCACATTTATCTTCTCTTCCCCTAGGAACCTAGAAGCCAGCCCTGGTGGTCTAGTGGTTAAGATCTGGTGGTCTCACCACCTTGGCCTTGGTTTTCTTCCCGGTCAGAAAACCACATCACCCATTTGTCGATTATCATACTGTGGCGGCTGCATGTTGCTGTGATGCTAAAAGCCATGCCACTGGTATTTCAAATACCAGCAGGGTGACCCATGGTGGACAGGTTTCAGCGGAGCTTCCAGACTAAGAAAAAGTAGGAAAAAGGACCTGGCCACTCACTTGTGACCAGTCTGGCCATGAAAACCCTATGAATAGCAGTGGAGCACTGTCTGACACAGCACTGGAGGGTAAGAGGATGGCGCAAAAAGATTGGGCAGGGTTCCACGCCACGGTGCTAACGACAACAAGGAACCAAATATTAAGGGAAGGTGGGGGGAGGGTTTGGTTCTACTGATCTAGCAAAAACATATTTGAATATGGTTACAGAGGTTTAAAAAACAACAGGAAATGGAGAAAATAGTACAGGCAAACTTTGCTGTTGATGAAATAATGGTCCCAATATTAAACAGTATTAGAAATTTAGGGTAGACTTAAAAGCCAGCATGTGGCTTCCACACAGACCTCAACTTCCCCATTCTAACCAGATGTATTTGACACAAAGGAGACTGATGCCACCGACGGAACTTTATACTTCTAGACCTGTCTTCTGCTGACCTAAAGGCTTGCTAAGGAAAAGAGGTCAGAAGAGAGTGAGCAACCCTGCAGAACTGGTTAGCACCAAGATTATGACTCTTCCGGTGTCATTCTTGGGGCATGAAGTGAGCTTGTCTTATTCTTTATTGTGGAAGCTGATATTCTCACAGGAAGCAGGAAGGACTCTGAATGTCTGAACAATCCATTTAAAACGGCCTATACCTTCTTCAGCATACAAGCCATTGCTGGGTTTAGATTATTTGCAACAGCAGTGTCAAGTAAGAAAAACGAATTTTTTAAATTGCGAACAATTTTAAGTAAATTAAAGCAGTTATATGCACAGTGAAGTTTCCTAATAGAATTTGTCTATCTTCATAAACTAGATGAGTGATTTTAGGTATCAGTTTGTGAAGCTGTCTTACACTAGGAATTTACTTATAGTTAATGAGCTATTGATAAAGTCTAAGATATCTTACAAAAAAAGGACTACCGTATGATAAAGTGAACAAAATAATAACATATATTAATTCTTTTTCTGACGATGACCTCACATACCAAGAACGCTGAAGGAAATCATAAAGAACAGTACAAAGTCAGTTCCTAGGAAGTGGAAAACTAGAATGCAAATATAGGTGGAATAACTAAGCAAGCAATGGGATACAACAAGCAAATATATAATCCATGTGATACGTATTAATGTGTAAAGGGAAAAAAAATTATGTGTACAACAGTTACAACTACATAAAATTTATATATCCCAGAAAATTGTTATATGAAATCCCAGAAATCAAATTCTCAGTATTCTAGTACATGAGAAAATGTGTTTTCTCACTGAAGATGACCCAGTTTCCTAGAGGAACAAATGTGTTCATAGCCTTCTTCCTTGTTCACCAATGGAAGTTCCCATTCGGGCACAAAAGACTTAAAAGTGTGGTCATCTTTTCTCTATTTTTGAGAACATTATATTTCAACTCTAGGAAAACTTTCAAATAGACAAGTTCGAGGATTTGGGGTAAACTTTTGGGGTACAATTTTACAATTTGTTATGTCATACACCTACACTACAGCAAAAGCAATTCAAAAAACCTCTCAAGTTACAGAAGAGCCAAATGTTACTATTATCAATTTTTCCATATTTATTCTGATGAGGTTTTTTTGAGACAGAGCAGATGCTACAACTCTGATTTAGACCCCAAATGTATTTCCCAGGTCCAGACAAGGCCCTAAGATAGAATCAGCCTCAAAAATTTTTAAATAAAAATATACTTTAAAACTATTTCACCTATTCTATGGAATAAGTACTGCAAAGAGGCAAAGTTTCAGAGATTTGTTGAGACACTGATGCTGTTACTGCCCCAGCTGCTAAAACACCTGCCATCCACTTCTCTTTTCTGCAAGTTCACCATACTACAAGAATGAAAGGGAAAGAAAGAACGTCCTGAATACTTGACAAATTCCACAAAGACTAAGAGACTCTAAGAATGTAGCTCCAAAAAAGTTCATGCCATATTTCATAAAGATGCATCTGTATGGGTGACAAGGTAATCCTCCTACCTTCATTAAAAACAGCATGACTGCTGTTTCAGAATTTCCTGACACTCACTGTGACTGCCCTTTGCCTCATCAGTTTTGTCTACATTCATCACCCATTTAAGAGGACTGTCACTTCTCAAATGCCAACAAGTCAACAAGTTAGTTGACTTGAAGCACAATTTGCAATAGTGGCCGCTGGAAACAAGGCTTGAGCCCTATCATTCGAGGAGCCGCTTTCATTTCATTGCACAGCTTTAGGCAATTCTAGGACATAGTACATCTGATAGGTCATTGTGAAGTGAAGAAAGAATTCTATTGAAGCCATGTGCTCAGGTTAGAAAAGCAGACAACCCAAGTGGCAATAGGATTAGCAGCAAAAACAAACAAGCAAGCATATCCAGGGTTGTGAAGCTGAATGTGACCTTATAAAAGATTGCTTTTAAGAAATACTTTTCTTTTCACAAGGAAACCAGAAAAGAAATCTTAATGATTAGAAATAACTTCCTTTTATGGTTTGATCTTTGTTGCACCAAACATAGAGGCTTCGCAAAATAGGCCACACAAAATAGATGGGTCAACAGGTTGAAGAAATGGATAGAACACAATAACACTTCATTTTATTTTTCTGATGAGTCCAAGGCTAGAACAGAGGGGCCCAAGTTCAAATCTATTTATGGTATCACGAACCTTTCTAAGTGGACCGCTCTAAAGCGATTTCATCTACTAGTCTTCACTGCATGAAAAGTAACAACTGTACCCACGATGGCCTAAAGCCAAACTAAAAGAGTAGCAATGTCAGGCAGAACCATACTATATTCATTCAATAAATGTCTACTGAATGTCCCCTAGGTAAACAGGACACAGAGCCAACAACCACAACCACCCACTCCCGCAGCCCCCAGAACTTACACGGGGAGAGGGTGTCTAGACACATCAACAGATGCTCACCACAGTGCAGCCAGTGCTCTGACGGGGAGGTTCGGATGCTATGGAAGCACCACAATTGGGAGCCGTCAACTACTGAAGAGGAGGCAGGCACCTGGAACAATGAACATACATGCCAGGCAAAGGTCTGGTGAAAGAAATTTAGCACGGCTGTAGCCAAAAAGCTTAGACTTTGTCCTAAGAGCAACTTGTAATCACTGAAAGATCTTAAGCAGGGAAGTGGCAAGATCAGAAGTATGTTCTTGTAAGGTTACTGTGACTGGATGCAGAGATTAGATGGGGGCGAAGGAGGAGTACTTAGAGGGAGCCTAAGGTGAATACAGCAAGCCAGGAAAGAAAGAATGGAAGCCTATCCCAGGAAATGGAATTGGAGAAGACTGGACAAGAGAAAGACTCAAGAGGATCCTGTAACTGACTGAATAGGAGAAGGGGAGCTGGATAAGGGAAAGGCAGAGCTAAGGAGTACACCAAGATGCTCAGCTTAAGTAACTGAGTGAACTGTAACGCCACTCACTAGGACAGAATACAGATATGAGGATATGAGGAGTTCTACTCTGGACACTTGAAGTTTCAGATACCTGTGCCATAGGAAAGTAGATATGTCCAATAGATATATGTATAAATCCAAAGCTCAAGAAAGAGCTCTGGATTGGAGATCTGGAAATCTGGCATGAGATCACTCATGAGAAAGTGTATGGGATAAGAAGAGAAGAGGATCCTGGACAGAACTCGAAGAAACTCCAATGGCAAAAAGACAAGGACACCCCCATAGAAGAGACTGTGAAGGAACAGGCAGAGATGGAAGAAAATCAGAATACAGTGGCATGGAATCTGGGAATGTGAGCATCACACAAAGGAGGTCCTGTCAGAGCCTAATGCTGCTGAGAGACCGAACAAGGTAAGGACTGAGAAATGTGCACTAGAGTTAACAAGGAGAATTACTGGCAACCTTAACAAGAAGAGTTTCACTGAGGTTGTGGGTGGACCACGCTAGACTGCAGCAGGTTGAGTGTGTATGAAAAGCGAAGAGGAATCAATGAGCATAAACAACTTGTTCAAGAAATTTGTGAAGGAAAAAAGAGAAATAGGGTAGCAACTGTAAAATGGATTGGAGTTGGAGGGCATATTTTGGGTGATCTTTTTATTTTAAACATGTTAGAAACTTGAAAATGTTTAAATGTTAATGGAAAGGAGCCAGTAAAGATAGAGGGGAGGACACAAACTAAACGAAGTTTCTAGCAGAGAATGGCGTCTGAAGCAGATGTATAAGATAAGTTGGAGGGAATTTCTTTCTTTTTCTGTGTGTGTGGGTGTGTGTCTGTCTTTCTGCTAATGAGAGTCTGCATTTTTCATTTCCACCCGCAATTTATGAGGGCTCTAATTTCTCCATATCCCCACCAACACTTAGGATTGCCTGTCTTTTGCATTATAGCCATCTTAGTGGCTGTGAAGCGCCATCTCATTGTGGTTTTGATTCACATTTGGGGGCATTCTCTTCTGAGGTCACCTATTTTTCCCTGTGAAGAAAGAGGGACGGCTTTCTGTTGAGGGGACGTAGCAATAGAAAATGGACTGGAGCAATTAAAAAAAAAAAAAAAAGGGTGGAAAAATCTGAAGCCAGCCACCTAGAAGGATAGGAAAAAGCACTGACCAGGGAAACCTAAGAAGATGCTAAGATAGAGCCTAACGGAAGCTGGAGACCATAAGTCTATAAAGGCAGCCATCTGATCTCCCGCGAGACTTTCTTCTCCAAGAAAGAGGTTTTTTTAAAACTGACCTAACAGAATTGGAATGGAAAGTTGCTCAGAGGACTTTCTCCTTTAAAAGAAATGACAGAGGTGCTACTGAAAAATCCATCATTTTGTTTGTTTAAAGTCCTGTAACATACACATTAGAAATAACAGTTTACGTAAGATTCACTCTCCTTGACCCTTGAGAACAAAGCACCTCTCATACACGCGTTCACTGCAGCAGATCTTATATCCGTACTGCAAGGACTTACAATCACAGTGCTAACTTCATCAAATGACAAACTGCAAGAAATAACACATACCCACTGTCCCAATAATAGATTTTTTTTTAAATATTTTATTTTCCCTTTTTCTTCCCAAAGCCCCCCAGTACATAGTTGTGTGTTTTTTAGCTGTGGGTCCTTCCAGTTGTGGCATGCTGGACGCCGCCTCAGCAGGGCTTTACGAGCAGTGCCACGTCTGCACCCAGGATTCAAACCAGCGAAACCCTGGACCACCGAACGAGAGCGGGCAAACTCAACCACTCGGCCACAGGGCCACTCCTAATTTCTTTAAAACATTTCAGATAATCATATCACTACGTGTTAACTTAAGATTGATCATAACAATCATATATACAAATAATAACCAAGTACACAAAAGAAAATGATTTTTGACTTAATCAGTTACCTTGTAGGGTATGAGATATAGCTACAGCCTTTGGTTTAACTAACTCAATAAATACATCTCTACGTAATATGCAGTAAAGATTTATTTTGGGTTTTTTTTGTTTTGTTTTTTTTGAGGAAGATTAGCCCTCAGCTAACTACTTCCAGTCCTCCTCTTTTTGCTGAGGAAGCCTGGCCCTGAGCTAACATCCGTGCCCATCTTCCTCTACTTTATACGTGGGACGCCTACCACAGCATGGCGTGCCAAGCGTTGCCATGTCCGCACCCGGGATCCGAACCAGCAAACCCCGGGCTGCCACAAGCGGAATGTGCAAACTTAACCGCTGCGCCACCGGGCCGGCCCCTGCAGTAAAGATTTAATTAAAGATTTATCATTAACACATGCTACTGTATATGTTGACTACAATTCTGTGCTCAGGGATCACATCTTGGGACTGATATCTGTGAATGAGATTTATACCTAGGGTTTTATGGCACAAGGCGCTATGTTGCTCTTTCAGTTATCTTTTGCTGGGTAACACAGCACCCTAAAACTCAGTAACTTCAAGCAATAACAATCTATTCTCTCAATTCCATATTTTGACTGCACTCAGCTGGAGCTACTTATGAGGTCACAGGCACTGGGACCTTGACTAGGGCTGAAACAAGCCTCACTCACACACCTGGGCCACTCCAGGTGGTTTCTCTTTCTCCATCTGGTCGGGCCCAAGCTTGTACACATGTTGATTGGCTTCCAAGAGAATGAAAGCTAAAGCTGCCACGCTCTTAAGGACTATGCCCAGAACTGGGCACAACATCACTTGCGCCACATTCTATTAGTCAAAGTAAGTGAAAAGCCTAGCCTATGCAGCAGAAACAGACTCCATCACTTGATGGGAGGAATGGCAGCCAAGGACAGGGATGGGAGGAATTGCTGGCAGCAGTCTTTGGAAACACTCGACCATAGCTGTAAACAGTATTACTGGATGTTTCCACTATACCACTTGAGCTCAGCACTGAAGCACTAGAGAGGGGACAGACTTTATCTCCAAAATTAGAACTTTTTCTTACGCATCAAAAAGAATATCTCAGCCAAGATATTCTTTTGCCTCAGTGGAATGCTAACCTCAGAAAAGCCACGGAATCTTCTTTTCTGGGGTTGTGGGAAGGACAGACACCATCCTTCAGGAACGGTCTGAGTATAGTCTCACCTAGATGGGATTCATCATCTCCTGAAGTCATTTCACACCTTACAATTGATTATGTATGCACACATATAAGCTCATTTTTTAAAGTGTATCTAATACTAAAAAATATAGAGGTAACCCCAGCTACTGGAACTCTTGCTATCCAACTCTATCTAAACTGAAGAATCAGATGTGGCTAAATTCTCCAATACTCAAACTTTGGCTCTCCTAGACTCAGGAATGAAGAAGATATGGATATCACACTCTCTCCTACAATCTGAAATCTATCTGAACACAGGAACCAGTAAACTTGTAGCATAAAGTACTTATACACCAGTGTAATGTATCAACTGTTGTAACCTTTAGATGGCATAATTACAGGTGATGTACATTCGTCTTCATGCTTCTGTATTTTCTAAATTCTTTCATTCTTGCAAAATTTAAAAAAATAAGTCTATATTGTGGACCTAGTGGATTTGGAAAAATTTTTTAAATTAAGTCCATATTGTGGGTCAAATACATAACTGATGTAGATAATTATTTGGCTAACTGACCTCCTCTAGGAAGTCTATTCTGGTTAAACTCAGCCAACATTTATCATACACCTCCTGTACATTCCTCAACATTTACACAATATGTAACATGTTTAGTTTTTTTTTTTTAAACCACAGAATATTTAAAAATGTGTCCTAATGTCCTGGCTGGACTCCTTGAGGGCCCAAACTTTGTTTCCCATACATAACTTAGTGTTTAACGTAGTACACACAGAAGGAATAGTATAATAAGGTCTTTGACTTCCCTTCACAGTTTCATCTTCCCCACTGTGACTTTCAGATAAAGGAGGACACTGTCTCAGACCTCCCAGCTTGAGCTGTTGATTATTAAGATGGAGCCAAGCCTTTGCTGGCACATATACTCACTCTTTAATTTAAAAAATTTAAAGGAATTTTTAAGTTGCAAACTTGATAGCTTCGGTTTTTAATGGCTATTTGTTTTCTGAAGTTCCCTGAACTTGATCATTTGAAGCGCACACATAAAAATCACTGTAGAAGAAATCCCTTTAAAGATTAAGGTCCTTCCTCTTCAAGAGAAACAGACTAGCCAGTAGAAGAAAAAGGACCTACCTAGAAGTATTAATAAACAGACTGGTATTAACAGGAGGGATTAAAAGACAGCGATCTCACAGATTAACTGCTATACGTATTAAGACAATCTAAATATACAGTTACATACTCAACCCTGAAAGCAGTTCAAAAAGGTGAAATTCAACCAGTGCTCATTTCAAATGGAAATTTTCTCAAGCTTAAAACAGACTACACGCTGCCATTCCTTTCAGCTTTATATACCTTGGATGTTTTGATGTTACTAGTCCACAACGCACACGTTTCAGAAACTCAGTTTTTGCCTCCAAGGGCTATAATCCTCCCCCAAAAATAATAGGTCAAAGACAAATAAGACTTTGAATCTGATTTTTTTTTTTTTACGATTATAACATTGCTTTATAAAACTGTAATCCCCAGCTGGAAAGAGTTCTGCAGCAGATGACTTCCGAATGTCTCACAGGCAAACAGATATAAACAAAAAGCCACTTACGAAAACAGAGCGTGCCTCGATGGTCATCTTAAATAAAATACAGCAGGTAGGTTATCCAAGTCAGGACAAGAGAAATGTCATTTCACTCAGTTCACCGTGCTCCTGGATAAAGGTCCCTACTAAGCGAATACCCCTTGGGGATTCCGTGTTGTGGAGGAAAGGGAAACTGAAGAATATGGTTTGTGACACCACCACCCTCCGGAGGAGAAGGAGGAGATGCTAAGATTTGGGAGAGAGCCGAATGAAGGTGGGGAGCGTCGGAGGGGAGGTCTCTCAGCAAAACAGCACCTAAAGCAGGGACTGACTTCAGCTATTAGCAAAACTGCGTCCATGCAGCTCAAAAAAGAGAAGGAGCAGGAAAAGTTTCCCTAGCCTCTCCCCACCCTTTACCTCCTCCTCTGGGAGGAAACGCAAGCTGAAGTACCAATGGAGCCTGGCCCGCGGCCCGATCACCCGCCAGGACGCCGCGCCCCGCGGGCCGGGGAGAGGGACGGAGGGAGGGAGGAGGGAGGACGGAGCAGGAGTAACGGGGCGCCGGGCCGAGGAGAAGGGCAGGTGCGGGAGGGCCTCCGCGGGCTCGGCCTCGCGCCCCCCTGGCTACCTGGGAGGCCAGCCGCTGCCGCGCGCCGTCCAGCCGGGACCTGCCGCCGGGAGCGCCGCGGGCGTCGGAAGCCCTGCGGGCCGCAGAGCCACTAGCAAGCGGGTTGAGCGGGAGACGCTCGCGGAGCAGGAGGCGCGGGAGGCGGGGCGCCACGGCCCGGGGCCGCCAGGTCACGTGGCCCGGGCCGCCCCACGTGACGCCGACGCTGCGCGCGGGCCGGCGCTCGGGGAGGCCGTGCACCCGGCCCCGCCCAGGGACCTGCCGCTCGCGCCTCGGCTGCTGGCCGGGACTTCGCTAGAAGCCGATTGGCCGTCCGAGTCCAGCCCCCAGGTTCTGCAGAGAGTCGCGGAGGAGCTTGGTGGCTGGTGGCGCTCGCAGGGTTTGTCTCTCAGGGAACCAGGGACGCGCTCCTGCCGTCCTCCTGGGCCAGCGGACCAGCCCTCCCCACCCCCAAGGGATCCAGGGCTGAAAAGCGCCTGGAAACTCCTCTACCTGATCCGTCGCGCGCCCTGCGCATTCTAGGCACTACCCAGGGGTCTTTGCCGGGGACAGAGGGCCTCGGAGGAGAGACTCGTTTAACTCCAGAGACGTAGCCCCTCTACCCACCTACTGGTCGAAAAGCGCCTAAGTAAGGCCAGGGGATGGGGAAGGCGGCAGCTGCACCAAGACCAGAAGGAAGGAGGGGGCTGAGGAACCGCGCCCAGGTGGTGGAAGGTAGGCAGAGGCACCTTGGAAGCGGGCTGTCTAGGTTAGAAGGGACCAAGAAGGCAAATGACTCAACACTTTTTATAAATGAGTAACTGAGGCCGGGAAAGGGGATGCCTCATGCCGATCCAGCCTATCATCTGTTGAGATCACAGTCATCTTTATCAAATACTGTACAACTGTCTGAAAACGCCCAGTTGGCTCCACAGGACAAGTCCAAACTTAGTGGCATAATTTTCCAAACAATCTTGTTCAAACTTACTTTTCCCATTTGAGTTCCGGTGAGTAAACAGGAAAACATTTCCTTTTCTAGGTGTCACCAAACAGCTCAGCTGATGTACTGGAAGAAGCTGTCTTTTCCATATCTTCTGGCACTGCTTCAACGCTACTCTAGACTCTGGCTACAGAGAATTCCTGTTTTCCCCCAGTACTCAGCTTTCTTTACATTACTTACTTTTTCCCTAAGTTGTTTTACTCCTCTTTGCGTTTGTTCATTCTTTTGCCTCTGTCTGAAATGCCCTGAATCACTGTGCTATTCTCCCATAAAGAAAACCCAAGATGGACAGTAGCTAAAACAGTAAAAACAGATTTTATTCAGGAGCTATTGCAATAGAGAAAAATAGACCTCGGTATAGAATTGGGCTCAATTCCCCTGTCGTAATAGTTGCGAATAAAATTTTTACTGCTTTACTGTCCAACTCTGATTTTCTTTAACAACCCCCAAAGTACACATCAGTCTCCTACTCATCTCTCAAAATCAAGGTCAGATACCACCTACACTTATTTTTCTTCTGTGGCTCCTTCTCCCTGATTGAACAGCTTTAGCAACTCAAGTTCATTAGGACAGTGTCAGCTATAACTTCTTTGGTTTCCAAGACACTGTACATAATCTGATACCTAAGTCTCATATTGCCCAGGAATGTACTGTACGTTTCCTGTAAGAGGTAAATTGCCTATTGCGGTCTTCCTCTCTAGATTATAAATTCTCAATCAGGACTTTTGGGCTTAGCACAGTGCCCTCAGTAGCTGCTGAATGGGGGTCCATGTGGTAGACCCTCGGTATCCACTGAGTGAAGTGGCTTGACCAAGGTTGTAGCAGATCGGTGATTTTACTGAAAGGGGCCTACTTTGGTCAAGGGAACTGAAGTCAGTTCTTTTAGGCCACAACCTGATCAAAAGAACTAATGTAAACATGTGTGTTTGAGTCATTAAATATTTCCTGAGCACTCACTGCTTATCAGGTGCCAGATGCCATACTTGGAGCATCTTGGAGGATAAAAAGTTGGATAAGACATGGTTGCTGATCTCAAGGAGTGTATATTCTGGTTCTTTCTTCCAGTTCAGGGTGAAAAGTTTCCTGATACAGAATGCTAAGCGAACACAAATGAGGGACCACGAATTAGATAGGGGATCAGGGAAAAAATTCCTGGGAAGGTGAATTTGGAGGACAAGCAGTAGTTAGATGAAGGAGGGAGGGAAATACCTTCCAGAAGATCGAGCAGTATGTTCAGAGGTAGAGAGGCGTGAAACAGTGTTATTTATTTAGGAAAAGCAAGTAACCCGGTATGGCTGGACTTGGTGACCTCATTTACCTCTGGGACAAAGGAAACCTAATTAGGTTAACATCCATGTACTTCAAAGAATGGCATATCTAATAGTACTAGTATTATTTATTGGATTTGAGTAACTTTCCATCAGACAAATCATCGGCTCTTCACCTAAAATTGGCCCGAACTAGTACTAGGTGATTTTTCACTTTTTTTTTTCGGCTCCGAAAGTTCTCTATAAATGTTACCTAAAAATAGCAAAATTACTTGTTCCAAACAAGATTATTTTAGAGCACTCTAAACTTTTTCTACAGGGCAAAAGAACTCAATTTACAAGTAGTGCTTTAAGGAAGAAACCAGGCTCTACCTCCAGTGGGGGGAGTAGTGGGGCGGACTACTCCTCTTAGTGCTAATACTCGACTATGCTGGTAAAAAGGATCTGTCAAGAATCTCATAAAGTACAGTTAATGTAAGGTGGAGAAGGACATAGGAGAACGATTCTGATCACTCTTGGGAGCTTCAGAATTTCTTTTCAAAAATCAATCTCTCAGTAAGTGGAAAATCAGAACATCGTCTTTTGTTCCCTTTTCCTCCACTGTGCCCGTCATCTGTGAGTGTCCGTTTGGGCAGATGTGGGTCAGCCAATCCAGCCCAACTTCCTTCAGTTGGACCATCTAATGCCTGATTGTTTGTACCTCTTACACAATTTTCTCTAACTCCTGACTGAATCCACCTCTTACACAATTTTCTTTGCCAAGAACGTCTGGAGGTCCCTTAGGCAGACACTTATTTTTCATAGGCCACTGGAAAGTCCTTGATATTGGGCGAGCACAATTAAAAGGAATTTCATTTATTTCCTCCAAGACATAAATGTTATTTCTTCTGAGAGAATGGAAACAGCTGGGAGCAGCTGGATTATCTCCAGCTTTTCTTCCCTGCTCCTTCCTTCCTCTTGGGGTTGGTCAAGATTGAGCAAAATAAGCCAGAGAACCACCAACTCGTGTAATGGCTAAATAGGGAAGAGCTAGGTCACTATGTAAGATTGTTTACCTGTTTCTGCAATACACAGTTGGGAAATCTGTTCTGACAGTCTCAAAAGCCATATGGTTATTTTTGGTAATTGAGGCTGACATAACTGTTTTAGGATTTGCAAATGTAATAAAATATAGAATCTATCTAGAGGGAGAAATCACCTTGATTTTCAGTTAACTTAACCAAACAGGTAAACATAATCAGTCACAATAAGTTTTACAATCTCGATCATTATTGGTCAAACTACTTTGGGGAGAATTTCTGCTCTGACAGTTGGGATAAATAAACGTGGCATAAAACAGAGGGGGAAAGGATTGAGAGAAGTGATAATGGAGAATTGGAAAAGAATTTTTATTCTCATTCCTTTTTTCCCTCACACCAAGAGCCAGATGAATTCCCTTTGCTCACCATGCAAATGCATTAAATAAACAAACAAGGACAGGATAACAGTCTTCTTGGGGGCAATGTTGCAGGCTACAAACTGAAACCCTTTGTGATCTGGCACAGTGAGAACCTCAAGGCCTTTACAAATAACAATAAGCACTCACTGCCATTGACTACAGGAGAAATAAGAAGTCACGGATGACCCTGTTCCTCTTCCAAGCTGCCTCCTGAATTGCTATGCCAGAGAAATGGAGAATAACACACCTTTCAAGATTTCGCTTATTTTGATAAAGCTCCCAGGCAACCTCCTTTTGTTGGTGTTCCTCATCCCAATATCAAAATGGTGTTTCTTCCTCCAAACACTACTTCTTTGATCCAACCAATGGATCAAAGAGTTATAACAGCTTTTAAGGCCTGCTACCTGAAGAGGACCTTTGTCCAGACTATTGCTGCAACTGAGGGAGAACTGAGAAGACACTGAGGCAATTCTGGAAGGATTACAACATCTATGACCGCATCAAGAACCTTGCTTGTGCGTGGGGTTATGTCACCAAGGAGTGTATGAATGGCATCTGAAAGAAGTTACTTAAGAGGTTCATTCATGACTTCAAAAGATTTGCCAAGGATGAGGAGGTTGTAAAAATCAACAAGGCTGTGGTTGAGACGGCAGACAACTTTACCCTGAGTGTGGATGAGGATGACACCGAGGAGCTCCTAGAGGTGGCTCCTGAGGAACTGACTAATGAGGAAGTGTTGGAACTGGAACAGGAGTGCGTAGCTGAAGAAGAGGCAAGAGAAAAGGAAACTACAGGAGAAGAAAGAGAAGAACCCACAGTGACAGGGTTTAGCAGGAGCTTTTGCAGACCTCAACAAGCTCCTTAAAATGTGTGAAAACATAGACCCCAACACTGAAAGGTTTTCATTCGTAGAGAGGAACGTTCACGGTGCATTACCTGCTTACAAGCAAATCTATAATGAATAAAAGAAACAAACCAAGCAAACCACCATGGACACATTTCTGAAAAGAATGACACCTTCTCAAGAAGAGCCTCAGGCAGGTTCTTCAGGAGAAGAAGGCATTGTTAGCACAGGTGATGACAGCTCCATGAGTGTTACTGTCCCTGAAGACCTTCCAGTGGGAGAAGATGTGGAGGTGGAAGCCAGTGATATTGATCATCCTGACCCCTGTGTAGACCTAGGCTAATGTGTGTGTTTATGTCTTCATTTTTAACAAAAAAGTTTAAAAAGTAAAAACATAAAAAGTGTTAAAAATGGAAAAAAGCTTATAGAATAAGGATGTAAATAAAGAAAACATTTTTGTACAGCTATTCAATATGTTTGTGTTTTAAGCTAAGTGTTATTACAAAAGAGTCAAAAAGTTTAAAAAACTTTAAAAGTTTATAAAGGAAAAAAGTGACAAGCTAAGTTTAATTTATTATTGAAGAAAGAAAAATATTTTTTATAAATGTAGTATAGCCTAAGTGTACAGTGTTTATAAAGTCTACACTAGCGTACAGTAATGTCCTAGCCTTCACGTTCACTCATGGACTCACCTGGAGCAACTTCCAGTCCTGCAAGCTCCAGTCAAGGTAAGGGCCCTATACAGGTTTTTATCTTTTATGCCATATTTTTACTGTACCTTTTCTGTGTTTAGATACACAAAAACTTAATTATTGTGTTACAGTTGCTTACAGTATTTAGTACAGTAACATGCTGTACAGGTTTGCAGCCTAGGAGCAAAAGGCTATACCATATAGCCCAGGTGTGTAGGAGGCTATACCATCCAGGTTTGTGTACGTGCGCTCTATAATGTCCACACAATGACAAAATTGTCTAACGACACATTCCTCAGAATGTATCTCCATCATTAAGCAACACATGACTGTACTGCCATGGCTAAATGATCAACTTGCCAGCAACAGAAACCATTGCTAAGACCCAACACCACACTATGCCTTGAAGATACCAAACAGCAACTTGGTGGAAAGGTAACCATACAGGTCTCCTTCCGCCCTAGATGGGCCAGTCATTTATTTTAACATGAATAGAAACACAAAAATGTGTGTCTATTTCCTTTCCTGCCTGCAGAGTCTCAGCCAACATGACTATCCAAGGGCTTATATTGTATTTTGTCCACCCACATGCCATCCCATACCTCACTGCATCCAACCAAGGCACTTACATTGATGTGGGGTCCGTGAGCCGAGGAGTCGAAAGAAATATTTCTTGGACTCTCAAGATCTGGCAGTAGTGCTCTTTTATGTAGAGAATAGTGTGGAATAGCATGGGGACAGGACCCATGGGCAGTCAGGCTGCTGCGTGGGGACAGGGCCCACGGGCAGGAGGAGCTGCTGCTGCTGCCCCCGCTGCTGCTGCAAACATGGTGGAGAGTAAGGCTAAATTTAAGGCATAGGTATGTGAGCCATCTCTTTACAAGACACAGGAAAGAACGTGTAAAAGAGTTAAAATGGTATCAGTGCAGGTGGGATCTGGCCATTGGGTGGTCCCACAACTTTTAGACAAGAATCAAATCAGATTAAGTAAAGGCCAGAAGCCACCACCCTAAATCAGTTACATGAGGTTGCCAGACAGTAACCAACTTAAGTCCTTGCCTTCCCCATTAAGAGTTTCTAGAGATAAGGTCATCTCCCTTCTTCCTGGCACAGAGAGGGAGGCATCTTTACAGATGGAGGTTTCCCTTACAAATATAAACGTCTCCCAACAAAGGGCAAGCAAACTCTGCTCCTCGGAGCCTGCTTCTCATCTGCACTTTTAAAAGTAACCAGCCTAAAAATCCTCATCAACATTATGCAAAGGAGATATAGCAGTGGGCACATGACATGGAATCCATTAGACCTATCACATGGCATATCACCCAGAAGCTATTGGCCTAATAAGCAATGAACAGCCTATTAAAAGCTTGACAGAAGTGTCCGCTTGGAGATGATACCTTGTGAGGATAAAGGGCTACCCTCCAGGATGCAGTAATGCTCCATCAATCACCATTATATGGTGCTGTATATCCCCAGTGGGAGAATGCCTGGGAGTGGGCTCTAAGGTGTGGAAGCAGGAGCGTCCCTATTTACTATCCATCCCAGTGACTCACTTGTGAATTTGTGCTTTTCATCCTCAAACTGTAACCACAGGTTTAAAGGTCTTGGTTTCCTAAAGGGGAACATTTCTACCAGGGAACACAGCAAGAATCTTCATTGGACTTTAAGCTACACCACCACCCAGGCACTTTGGGTCTGTGGGGACTGGAATCGGCCACCCCCAGGTATGTCTCTTTGGCATGAGGATTATTTGAGGCTGACTGCTTTTGATAAACTGGGACAGGGAAGGAGGCTCCAAGGAGTGGAACTTGCTTGCCCTTTGTTAGGAGACATTTACATTTGTAAGGTAAATCTATCTGTAAAACATCTGTGCCTCCCTCTCTGTACCAGGAAGGAGAAAGGAGATAACTTTCTCTCTAGAAACTCTTAGTGCCAAAGGCAAGGACTTAAATCTACATTTTATTGTGCTTGTCTGGTAACCTCCTGTAACTGATTTCCCTCCCCCTCCCAACGTTGGCATTTCTTTAAGGATTAAGCATCTTTCCTTAGGCTAGGAACTGATTGCTGTGCTCACCTGTGACCACCCAGCTCCAGACAATAGACTTGCCTCCTGCTATGCCCTCCGAGATAGCAGACCACTATCTGCTGTATCCATCAAGCGCTGTGCTGACAGGGCAATCTTGTGACTATTGTGGGAGGGACATTTCAATCATATGTGAAATATCCTGTTTGGGGGTATATAACTACTCTGTGCACCCCACTTCTTCAGTGCCCTTTCTTCCTTTGGGAAGAAGGGCCCCAGGCCATGGTCCTCATAAAGCTTTGTTTAATTTTCTCTTGCCATTCTGTCTCATGTGAATTTAATTTGTTCTCTGGCTGGACGAACCCACTTTGGATAGAGGAAATGTCTTCCTCCTCTACAGGTTCCTCATGCTAAGGACCAGCAGGCAAGAGAAAGATCTGTCGACGAAAATAATCCATAACCAATCTGTAAATGAAAATTTGGGTGAGTTTATTCTGAACTAAAATCCGAGGACCATGGCCCGGGGCCTTTCTTCCCAAAGGAAGAAAGGGCACCAAAGAAGTGGGGTGCACAAAGTGGTTATATACCCCCAAAGAGGGTGCTTTACATACGATTGAAATGTCCCTTGCACAATAGTTACAAGATTGCCCTGTCAGCACAGCACTTGATGGACACAGCAGGTAGTGGGTCTGCTATCTTGGTGGGCGTAGCAGGAGGCAAGTCTATTGTCTGGAGCTGGGTGGTCACAGGTGAGCGCAGCAATCAGTTTCTAGCCTAAGGAAAGATGCTTAATCCTTAAGGAGACGCCAACGTTGGGAGGGGGAGGGAAGTTGCACCTTTACCTCAAGGGTCTTTTGCTCTTGCCATAGGGAATCTCTAAAGCAGATATACAATGCATGCTCAACGGCCTCAGTCAGGCCCTTTTGGAAAGAGAAGGTCAGGCCGAATTAGGTTTATACCAAATGGCTTCCTCATATTCTCTAATATATCCTATTGCTTGCCATTTTTATTTGTCAGATCCTGGCGGGGGTAATTGACTCCTATCAAGAGGCGGTGGAACTGCTGTTTTACAACTTTCAGTACTGTCTTGTGCAATTTTGATGGCAAATGGATAAGCACAGCAGGTGCAGCCTGAGAGGAGCATGGTAAACAGTAACTGGAACTCATCAGTTTTGAGTGTCTGAGTCACTCCACTTGGTAAAACACTTAAACCTTCAGAGGTGCTAATCAACAGTGAGGAAAATCTGGAATGGACAAGAGACAAGGGAGAGGATGAATATAAGTTGCAGTCTCAAGACCAGCTGTAGGAGCAGAGAGGTTGTAGTTCATCTTACTAATCTTCCTTTTATAAGTTTCCCCCAGGAAAGAGGTCCACCAATGTACTGAAGGAGCTACTCTCAGAACTCATATGAAGAAAGTGGATCTGAATGGCACAAGGTCTGGACCATCCCGGAAGCTATGCTGCCCTTTCCAGACCACACCTGTCAGCCCTCTTAGAAATTGCTTCAGCTGAAGAGAGCTGCTTTGCTCAGTCAGGTCCCCTCTGGGCAGCCAGTGTCCACTGACTAATTGACACCCAATCCTATTTTCTTTTGTTCCACAGTTGTTGATTGCAGGACTCTCTAATAAACTTCCTATGTGCTAATTTCCATCTCAGAGTCCACGTCTCAGGAAATTTTATCTGTGACAGTCCCTCTAGAGTAGATTACAGTTTGGAGGAGAAGAAAACAAACAAGTCAAATAAATTTGTGATTTGTACTCCAAAGGAAATGAACCAGATGCAGTGATAGCAAATAACAGGGAAGGTGCATTTGGAGAGGAGGTGACATTATAATAGGAGGTGAACTAGACAATAGGTAGAAGACAGTCATGTGAAGAGCAAGTAGAAAAGTGTGTTTCAGAAAGAGGAAACAGCTTGGATAAAGGGGCTTCCCAAAGAGCTTAGCATGTTGAAGTACCACCCAGAGCTTTGTAGTCCTTTTAAGGGATTTTATTTCAAATGCAATGGGAAGCCTTTAAAGGGTTTTTAAGCAAGAGAGTAAAATGTTGTGATTTGCATTTAAAAACATTCTCTCTGATAGTGTGGAGAACAGACTGGATGGGAGGAAACCATTAAGGAGATTATTGCAATATCAAGAAACATGCCCACCCAAAGTTTGCCCCTCCCTCCAAACCATGTGTCATGTGCCCAAGACCCTGGAATTCCCAGCCCACCTCCAGGACCTGCATGGGCCTCTTCCCCATGTCCATCCTCCCAAGGACAGACTGCACATCTTTAGGGTCATAGGTGTCCAGGGAGTGACTGTCAGAGGGCTTGGAAGTGGAGTGTCCACAGGCATGCAAGGAAGCCCCTTGCAGTGGGAGATGAAGCCAGGATTGGAAAACAAGGGATGAGCTATGGGGAGGGACTGGGATGGTAATCTCTCCCTATCCTGCCAAATTCCAATGTGGATTCCAAGGATTCCAAGAATCATAAATTTGAGGCTTGGCTATCTGGGTCATTAAAAAGCTATTTTTAAGCTATATTTGTCAAGATAGGAAGATAAAACATATTTTATTTAACATTTTGATTGTTAATCAACAGCTTGATTTTCAACTTGTAAATATTTAGACATATGGTATGTGGGCCTCCATTTCTAATTTTGCCCTGGGTTCTATAAACGTTAGGGATGGACCTGAAAGTCACATTACCTACAAAGAAACAATATATAGACAAAGCTGTCTTTTTATCACAAAGAGTAGGGGTCAGCCCCATGGCCGAGTGGTTAAGTTAGCACACTCTGCTTTGGCAGCCCAGCGTTCACCGGTTCGGATCCTGGGTGTGGACTTACACACCACTCATCAAGCCATGCTGTGCTGGCATCCCACACGGAAGAACTAGAATGAGTTACAACTAGGATATACAACTATGTGCTGGGGCTTTGGGGAGGAACAAAAAAAAAAAGGAAGATTGGCAACAGATGTTAGCTCAGGGCCAATCTCCTCACCAAAAAAAAAAAGTATTAACAAAAATAAAAAAAACCAAAGAGTAGATGCCAGAGGATGATGGAATATCTTCAAAATGATGGGGAAAAATATCTGTATATCCAGTTAAACTAGCATTCAAAGGTGTGGATAAAATAAAGACATTTTCAAACCAAGACAAAGAGAATTTCTCTCACATACCCTTGCAGAAAGAAGAAGATTAAACTCAGGAGGAAGGATTAGAAGGCAAGAATCAATAATGAGCAAAGAAATTAGCAGGCACATTGATAATGTTACTGCACAAAAATGGGGTTCTCCTACCTGATGTCCATAAATAAGCCAATTAATTATGGCATCAGCTTTTGGTAGAGAAATCAGCTTTATTCTGTGAGACATCTGCAGGGAGACTGGGACTTGTGCCCTCAGATCTGTCTCTCTGATCAGGATTTGGGGAGAAATTTAAGAAGTTAGGGAGAACAGGCTTTGATTGGTGGCCTTCAAGCATTTGTGGTGAGGTTCTAAACATTTATGGTAAAGGAGGGAAGGAATTTTAACATCAGATCTTCCTGAATGACCCCTCACTTCTGATAAAAGTTTGACTTTTAGGTTCCAGTCATGTCCCTGATCCTTTGGTTCCATGGAGAGGAGAATCTTTGGTTCTGTGGTCATTTCAGGTCAAGATTTCTTCTGCACATGCTCTGGCTACATGACTTTGCAAATTTTCTGAAAGACAATTTCTTAATTACTCTGTTGATAAGATGGGATCAGTTGCAACTGGTCTTGGAGGGTCCATGGTTATAGTAAGTCTAAGTAAACATTGACCATAAAAAAATTACTAGTTTTAAGAGGATAAACACAGCATGGAACTAGACTATTACATAGCAATCAAGTTGAAGGTGAAAGGCAAGACTGAGTTAAAACATCCTAAGGTCCTCATGATGTTGAATATACAATGTTAAAAATTTCCACCTATAACTTTTAATATTTTTAAGGAAAACATCTTAAGCAAATATGCAAAAAAGAAAGAAAAAATGAATAGTTAGGATGAAGGACGGAATAAAAAAAGCAAAATAAGTTTAACTGGTAATACATATAAAATTGCCCTTTTTTTCAATATGGAAAATCAGGCACTAATTTATTCTTTGTAAATTTCCTCTAACCAAAACCACTGACCATAAAATACCACCTCTGCCACTATTATCCCCCAACTATAAATTACTCATCCATAAAGAAAACTTTATGAGAGCTGTTGCTCTTCATTTTTATAAAACTCCATGAAAGATAGATATTAAAATGTTAGAGAAAATCTTATATACTTGGAGCTTTCAAACCAATGAGTCAATTATCATTAACTGTTTGCAAAGACTCTACTGTTTTCTGTGGACAAGACAAAATTTAAAAAGTGCCTGTTGGGGCCAGCATGGTGGCATAGTGGTTAAGTTCACACGATCCGCTTTGTTAGCCCGGGTTCACAGGTTCAGATCCTGGGTGCAGACCTACACGTTGTTCCTCGAGCCATGCTGTGGTGGCGTCCTACATATACAGTAGAGGAATACTGGCACAGATGTTGGCTCAGGGACAATCTTCCTCACCAAAAAAACAAAAAAAAAGTGCTGTCTTCAGGCAGCTTACAATCTGATTAGGGAGAAACAAGCTATACAAACCCACCCAGGATAAACCCTACGATAGAAGACAGCAAATGGCAAGAACCTTGGATGGTATAAATGTCACAGTTCAGTGCAAGTGGGATCCTCTGACTGAATATGTGAAATTTGATCTGGGCTTTAAAAGAGGAAGAATTTCTTAGAGAAAACTGGGAATAGGCATGAGCAAAAGCTCTAAAGTATCAAAAGTGTTGGAGCCAAGAAAGAAGACAATTTCAAGAAAGAAAGGTAAGCATTGAGTGAAATAGTGAGAGAAATCGAGTGACTCATAAGACAGACTGAAGTCATCACAAGGAAGAAATAATTTTAAATATTATTTTAAAGATGGCAGCAACTTGAATTTTTTGTTTGACTTCCCTTCTTTTATATTCTGTTAATCTTTTGGAAAAAAATGTAGAAAATATAAATACAAAATACTGACTTTCTGCAAGTTACACATATGAATAACTCTGGTTTTTACTACTTCCACATACAACTTTATTTCCTAGACCTTCTGTAGCCTAAAAAGAAAGGCCAAGTCATGTATACTGCAGAAGGGAGCTCCACACTATTGCTGTGGAGTTTTAGGCTCTAGGTTTGTATTATTAAGAGTCATGATACCAATAACACTAACATTTATTCAGCAGGTATTTTGTCAGGTATTATGCAGAATGCTTTACATGATATTTTAGTTAATGCCAGCTGCCTTAATAGATAAACCCAAGAATCTCATGGCTTAACAAAATAGAAGTATACTTCTCACTCATGTAAAGTCCAAAGCGAGTGTTTCTAACAGGCATAAATCTCTCCTTCAAGCTGTGATTCGGGGACCAAGTTTCCTTCCACTTTGTGGTTTCACCATCCTTAACATGTGGCTTCCAGGGGGAACTCGCAGAAGGGGAATGAACAAGGGGGACCACAATGGCAGATTTTTGTGAGCTGAGCCTGGAAGCAGCACGCATCTCTTCTGCTCACATTCCATTGGCCGGAATTCAGTCACATGGCCTCAACTAACTGCAGGTGGAGATGGGAAATGTGGTGTAACCTATTTGCCCAGGGAGAAAAAGAAAGGGTTTCGTGAACAGTTTGCCAGTCTCTGCCACACATACATTATTTTTTCCATTTAATCCTAACAATTCCATAAGATATGTACATAATTTATATCACTTTACAGATGAGGAAGCGAAATTTTGACAGGCGAACTTCCTCACCTAATAGCTCACAGTGAATAAACGGCAGTGCTCGAACTCAAACCGAGGCAATCTAACCCCGGAAACCATATTCCCTATCAAGTTAACCACAGTATGACTGACATTCGTGTTACTGAAGAAGAATATTTAGGCCTTATTTTAGTTATAACAAAGGGATGACGATTTTAGAACCGTGAGTAATCCAAACTCATCATTTTAGCGATGAAGAAATTGAGATCTAGAAGTAGAATGTCCTTCACAAGGTCAAATCATTGCTTCTCAAGTACCATACAATGTAAACAACATTTTGATAAGAAAATATAATCTTGACAAACTAATAACTTATGGCCTCCTTTCTGAAAGTCAGCTTCCTAAAAGATGTGGTTTAATATAGTTAAAATCAAGCATTAAGATTTGTTTCCTAATGAACTTTGTATTTCCCATCTGTGTGTGTGTGTGTGTGTGCGGGCGCGCGCGCGTTTCGTCCTGAAGAGGAAGCCCAGCATAGAGTAAGCCTGCCACCATGTGGCGTGGGCTCAAACCCAGCATCTGTTAAACACTTTATTCCCATTTATTTTGTTTGCTTCCAGCTTACTGACTAACCAACCTAGATTTGATATACTGCCTGATAAGCAATTCATACTGAGCTAGGGTGCATTCTACAGGCTTAAGTGCTTTTTTATTTCAAGATACATTTCTTTATCCAGTTCTGAAATTACTGCAATATTTCCAAATCTGTTACAGGAGTGACCAACTTCTAAAATGTGGCCCAGGCACGTTCACAAGAGGTTTATTCTAGCGCTTCACAAACAAGAAAACAAACTAAGCAATTAGCAGGATTTATCTCAAACCACTCAAAAGTTAATCAATGAGCCAGATTAGAAGGCAGAATTCCCAATCAGACAATAGGTATATCAAGAACTGTTCAAATATGTGTAAAACCCCCCAAAGAAGAGGGAGAGTCAGAATATATGCAGGGATCACATTTCCTAGAGTTTAAACAGTATATGAGCTGAATATATTATAACATGCCAGGCAGACATTTCCCAGCCCTCTCCCTGCGTTTGTCAAAATAAGAATGACATCTAAAGTTGTTTAAAAGGCAGTAAATTTGGCAAGTGGCTAAATGGAAACCTGGTATTGCTGCCGCTTCGAAGCGTTGTTACAAAGCATTGGGGACGGGACGTCAGTACTCATATTTTGATACCGTTTTTAAATGTCTCTCCTTTGGTCCAATTACTACTTCTTTTTCTACCACTGCAAACTCAGAAATATCCATTTCACATATAACTCACTTGATGTCACTGGGGAAAGCAGTTAAAGAGAAGATAAGTTTTTAATGCTTGATGGTGAAAAAAAAAAAAAAACCTCACAGTATCGTTTTCCCCCCTTTATTGGATGGTGAGTTCATGAAGATAAGCCCACATACTGATATGTAAATTTATTATTCCTACATCATGAGTTAGCTGAGATGGGAACATCAGTTTAACCCAGTTACTGGGTCTCAATATTCCTCTAGGAAAAAAGGGGTGCCAATGGAAACCCAAGCTTCTTTACACTCCAGATTTCTCCCCACCTCCTCACCTCCCCATCCCTCCACATCTTTCCCAAGCATGGGTATGTACCAAGGTTAAGAACACCACTTGGGCTATGTTTTCTAGGGGCCAAAAGTACATGAATAATGCTGTATTGTGTAAATACCCTTTTTTGGCGGAGAGCTCTGCCTTCCCTCTAGAGCAGCCGTTGAGTTCCCTTCTTGTTACTACTTGTGCGGCCGGGAAGATTGGCCCAGAGAAGCCGCACCAATCCCTGTTCTAGGAAGGTCTTCTGCAGATGGCTTAAATCAGCTCAGTTCTAGAGATTGGGCCTTATATTCTGGTTCTTGTCCATTCTCCTCTTTGGTCTTTATGCTCCAGATCAGCCTTTCCTCATCTTTGAAGTGATAAATGTGGGTTTAGGAATGGAGACCACTTAGTTTTGCTTAAAGAGCTCACAATGTGGTCTAATATAATCTAATTCAGAAGGATTCTATAGAAAGATTTGCAGTATTAGTGCAATTAAATGTATTTAGCTGATCATTGTCTAGATTCACGATTGGAGGAAAAATGTCTCCTTTGTGTGAAAAATAAATGTGTTGTTCTATACGAAATTTCTCACATTTTACAAAACAAATCATTCTCTTCTCTATGAGCCTCTTTGCAATATATGGTGGATATTGCTAAATAGTATCAGCCAAATTACAATTCATAAAGAATAACATCCCACTTATGTGGTAAAATATTCTAGACAAAGATTTAATATCCAAAGTTTAGAATCTAAATAGTATTTGGTATTGTGTAGTAGATTTCATCTGTGTAGCCAGATTTCACAAATCTGGCAATATAAGTTTATTTTTAAAACTTTGCTCCATGGGGGCTGGCCTGGTGGCGTAGTGGTTAAGTTCGAATGCTCTGCTTCTGCAGCCGGGGGCTCACGGGTCTGAATCCTAGGTGTAGACCTACACATTGCTGATCAAGCCATGCTGTGGCGGCGTCCCACATACAAAATAGAGGAAGATTGGCATAGATGTTAGCTCAGTGACAATCTTCCTCAAGCAAAAAGAGGAAGATTGGCAACAGATGTTATCTTAGGGCCAATCTTCCTCACCAAAAAACCCAGAAAACTTTGCCTCATGAATTAATATATTAATTTATCTGTGAGAAAAACAAATGACAACTGCTATTTCTTTCTATTTGCTCATAATTCTAACCTGAGAGATCCTCAAAGCTATAAAGGATATTTGTCCAAAATCTACAGAAAATATTATACTTAATAAAAACATTGAAGCATTACCACTGAAGACAGCACAGATTTTTTTTTAAATAGCTACAAATTCTTTGGCACTCCTCCCCCTGAGAAATGGAGTCTACATATACTCCCGCTGAATCCAGGTGGGCTTATAATTTGCTTTTAACCAACGAAACGCAGCAGAAGCGGCCCTGTGTGACTTCTGAGGCTGGGTCAGAAAAGGTGATGCAGCTTCCCACTTGTTCCCTAGAATACTTGCTCTTGGAGCAAACGGAATAATGGAATGTGAAATAGAAGGTGGAAACATCCGAACCCACACCTCCATGTAAATATATGAATTAGTGTATAATAAAGGTGATATCTCAAGCCATTCAGAAAAAAAGTTAGCTTATTCAATAAATAGTATATATTCATCTAAGTTGTTGATTTTCTTGGGATAAGCTTGTCCATAATATCCTCCTTGTCAGTTTTTTTAATGTCTCTAAAATCTATAGTGACGTCCCTGTTTTTATTCTTCCT
The DNA here is from genome assembly GCF_041296265.1 of Equus caballus. Taxonomy (NCBI): domain Eukaryota; kingdom Metazoa; phylum Chordata; class Mammalia; order Perissodactyla; family Equidae; genus Equus; species Equus caballus. Next base: position 41,998,593 of record NC_091700.1, on the reverse strand, counting down.
GGTTTTTCTCTTTTTTTTCTTCTTAATCAGCCTTATCAGTAGTTTATCAATTCTATTAATCTTTTCAAAGAATAAGATTTGACTGTTGATTTTCTATTTTTCTATTTAATTGATTTCCAATCTTATTTTGATTATTTTATTTCTTCTACTTATTTTGCAATTAGTTTGCTTTTCTTTTTTCTCTGTTTTTAAGATTGACACTTAGATAATTGATTTTATAAATTTCTTCTTTTCTAACATAAGTGTTTAAGTGTATAACTTTCCCAGTGCTTTTGCTGTAACCCACAAATTCTGATATGTTGTATTTTCGTTATCATTCAGCTCAAAATATTTTCTAATTTCCTTTGAGATTTCTTACTTGATTTATGGGTTATTCAGAAGTATGTTGTTTAATTTCCAAAAATTTAGGGTTTTTCTGGATAACTTTCCATCATTTATTGCTACCTAAATTCCACTTGGGTCACATAGAAGGTATACTCTGTGTGATTTCAATTCTTTTAAATTTATTAAGACTTGTTTGGGGGCTGGCCCGGTGGCACAGTGGTTAAGTGCACACTTCCCACTTTGGTGGCCTGGGGTTAGCTGGTTCGGATCCCAGGTGCAGACCTATGCACTGTTTGTCAAGTCATGCTGTGGTAGGCATCCGACATAGCATAGAGGAAGATGGGCACAGGTGTTAGCTCAGGGCCAGTCTTCCTCAGCAAAAAGAGGAGGATTGGTGGCAGATGTTAGCTCAGGGCTAATCTTCCTCAAAAAAAAAGACTTGTTTTATAGCCCAACATATGGTATATGTTGATAAATGTTCTGTGCTTCTCCATCTTCCCCCAATGTAATCATTGCACACATTGACAAGACAGCTTCTGTTCCAAGGTGGCAAATAGGATCCAGGTAGAAGCAGGCTGGCAGGCTCCATGCTAGGAAGAAGACTGCAAATTACCTTGAAGGAAATAGACTTCATCATCTCAAAAAATAAGAACATGAACCCTCTGGCTGTTACCACATATGTCCTCTGATTCAGGGTCTCTATTGTCATTCTACCTGGTTCCATGGAACTTGAGAAAAATGCTATAAAATATGCATGCTATTTTTAAAA